>NC_140583.1:354260605-355649837 GCF_964204655.1 Triturus cristatus
ACAATTCCAGGATACTATGCGATTCATCCGGGATTGGATGAACTGTAACCAGCTGAAATTGAACTCCGACAAAACGGAGATAGTCATCACAAAGAGTAAGGTGGATCGCTGGGTTCCATCACTCTTGCCTAGTGAGATAGGTTCTCTGCCTGTCCCTAAAAAGGCGTTAAAAAGCCTTGGCGTCATTACTGATGAGGAGCTTCCGTTTAAGCAGCAAGTAGGCGCCATTACATAGACAAGCTTGAACCAACTAAAGCACATAAAAAAAGATAAGAAAATTTCTCACCAGGGAGGCTCTGATCCAGGTCATAATAGCCTTAGTCACGTCCAGAATTGACTATGCCAACTCTCACTACTTGGGCCTCGCTAAAATCCTTCTGCGCAGACTGCAGTTAATTCAAAATCGGGCAGCCCTACTAATATGCTATTAGCCCAAATATGGCTATATCTCCTCCATGACGAAGGACCTTAACTGGCTGCCAGTTGAACAGAGAACCAGGTTCAAGGTGTGCTGCATGGTATTTAAGCCCCTGTATCTGAACTGTCCTGCCTTCATGAAGTCACGGATCAATAAGTATTGTCCTACCAGACAACTGAGATCTAGCTATCTATATTACTTGGTGGTCCCACTGTGTAAAAAACAACGAACAGGAGGTCGTTGGTTCTCCATTATTGCTTCTAGAGTCTGGAACACCTTGCCAGTGGACCTTAGGTCCACTGTAAACTACAACAGATTCAGACAACTTCTGAAAAAAATGGTTGTTCAAACAGGCTTACCAATAATCAGGGACTTAGGCTGTATTAGCATTCCAGCGCCAAGAGACCGGTTGATGAATGTGCGCTTTAGAAATACTCAGTAACATAACATACCATTTGGCATTAGCATATATTTGCATACATTCCCTGCACACGCCATGTTATGTTTTGTAGTGAATTCTGGATTCCAGGAGATTGTGGATATTGGAATCCCTGGCTGCACAGCAGTTGAATTGGAGCTGTCCTGCTGTACGGACGAATTGCTGTGATGCCATCAATAAACCTCTGGACTTCTGTTTAATTGGATTGTTTATTTGCAACAATGGGGACGAGTAATTGAGGTATCCTGTTATCGTTCGCAGCACAGGAACGGATTACCTTAACAATCCACGTTTAGAAAGCTCATTCTTGTGATTTCCTGGATTACCTCGTGGTTGGATACTGAAGAATCTGTGGATTAGTAGCGCTTATGGATAGCGGTGTGTATTTGTGAATTTTAAAACTGGATTTAGCTTTGGATTGATTTCAAGTATTATCTTCAATACAAGCAACCGTTGGAAGGTGTTTTTTCTTTGGATCTCTTTTTATTAACATTGCTCATACCATCAAACAATACAGGACATTTAGCACAATGCATGCGGTAAATTCCGCGTCTATAGGACAATGACAGACCTTCAATGGCACATGTGAGACAAATGACAGTTGGTATTAAAGTCCCAATCCTCCCCCCGTCTGCCTGTACTTTCGCCATGGCCACTAAATTTTCCACCATTTTTTGGTGCAGCCTCTGCTTTTATAGATAGTTTCTTGGAAGGTGTTTGTTTTTGAAGTCCTCCATAAACAGTTAGATGGATACCGTAAACACGCTGCATGGCGGCCATTTTAGATTTAGAATAGTCACCGGCGAGTATCAGTGGTGCCTGCAAAGTCCTTTTCAGGCATTACGACGACCGTTTCATCCGTTCCGAGCATTGGTCAGTACTATAGTTTTGATATTGCTTTTCTGCTTTGTGTATCTTAATTCAAGATTTAGCATAAAAAAGTATTCCGTCAACATCAATTCCAAGTTAAGCGCACCGGTTACTTCATTGTACAAGGTGTTGTAAGACATATAAGGGAGTTGCTGTGTGTTAATACTAAACAGATGCTATGCAGTTTGATCTCTCAGCTAAGTTCTTACAAACTAAAGGTGATCTCCCTACTCCATGGATGCAGTGGAAAGAGGCCATAATAATCACACCAATTATCCCATATCCGCGCGTGCTTCTGGGGGCAGCACTGCGCTTCGAAGACCGGTTTTGCTTGACGGCCGCACCATTCAACCCCTGCCCACCTGTTGGTGGCTTCTCCCGCTTCCATATGCGTGCCACGTCCCGCTTGGCAACCAAACAGGCCAACTCTGGGAATGCATGTGCAGATTTGGGTCCCCCACTTCCTCCAGCAGCCCAAGCAAAGCAATTCGGGGAGTAAACTCCAGACCTCCCCATAAACCAGTCGTTGACTGGGACCAGATGTGCCACCAGGGAATAAAAGTAGATATCTGAGAGATGTCAAACAGAAATTTATGTAGTGAGTGGAACGCTACTCTATGTTGCAAAGGCCCACATAAATTGGGTAATTTTTGCAGTTAGGAAGCGAAACCATTTGCGAGGAATGAGGTATAGATAATTGCTCAGCACGTACAAGTAGCGTGGCAGGCACATCATTTTAAAGTGGGCCGTGCGCCCCATTGGGTTCAGTGGGAGTGTGGCCCAACGAGGGTCGTGATCAAGCCTCAGGTCCAGACCTCAGAAGTTAAGCGCCCAGGCCAGTTCCGGCATGGGAGAAACGTGGAGCCCTAGATATTTAAACAAATTATGCTGAGTGGGAATGTTAGGAAACCAAACTTCTCCTAGAGCATCACCCCTCTACTCTACTAGGCAAGATTTGCCTTCATTAACCCGGGGCCCAGACGTCTCGCCGTAGAAGTTTAAGACAACGGGGGCCGGAGTGCTGAGGGGTACTCAAGAACAAGAGCATATTGTCAGAGTATACCTACATGCGATCCTCAAGACCAACCCCCCCCTGCCAGCCCCACACATGAGCATCACACCGTATATGCTGCGCTAGAGGCTCCATCACCCGGGCAAAAAGCAGGAGCCGGACAATGCAGCGAAGACCCTCCCTCAGACCAGCCCGACTAAGAACCCCATCCAGGAAGCCCCACGACACTGTGTTGAACACCTTGGTAAAGTCTATCAACAGGAGAGCTAGATTACCATTGAGGTCTCCTAATACAATGTTGCATACGACGACCCGGCATGAATCCGCACTGACTCAGGTACACTAGATAGGGCAAGGCTTTGCCCAGCCGCGCTGCCAGCACTTTGGCATAGATCTTGATGTTTGTGTTGATCAGTGAGATCAGCCGCTAAGAGGAACACTGATCTCTAGGCAACCCCTCCTTAGGTAGGACCACGATTGTAGCTCTGTCTAGTTCCGGCAGGAAGAAACCCTACTGCAGGGCCATCGCATAGAGGTTCAGAAGATGGGGACAGAGGGCTTCACAGAAGCATTTGTAGTACTTAATGGGGTACCTGTCGGGCATGGCCGTTTTGCTAGTTTGCAATTCTGACACTGCAGCACACACCTCCTCAAGTGTTAAAGCTTGGTCCAATTCCTGGGCCAGGGCCTCCAGCACAGCTGGCAGAAGTATACTATCTAGAAGAGGAGTGGCGATTTCTTCAGGTGGCGGAGGGCATATTCAGTATAACCCCCTTTAGAATTACGCGAAGGTCGCAGCAATCACGGGGATCTCCGCCCGGGGACAACCTGAGGAGTCCCGAATCACAGGGACCACTCGTTCAAACACTTCTTGGGTCGCCAGCCAATAAAGTAATTTACCAGACTTGTTGCCTGAGGCATAGACTCTCTGTAGAGGTCTTTCAGCACCGTCTGGCCTCCTCTAGGGAAACCTGACGCAGCTCCGTACGGACCATGGCCAGAAGAGGACAGGACCGTTCACTGTCTTGACACCAAAGTGCAGCTTCCTCTTGGAGTATTCGGGCCGGGCGCACAGCACAGTGCGCCTCGGCCTGGTGAACAAATCCTTTAATTCGTCCTCACGGGGACGGTTTACTTGTTGCCCATAGTGTCGCTGCTGACTCCACCGAGTCTGCATCAAGCTCAAAATATTGACGTACTTCCTCTTCAACAAAGGCCTCGCATTCTGAATCCCGCTAGTACTAGGTGCTAAATCTCCAAGTCAGCAGTTTGGGCTCCCCACAACAGTAACAGCGGGACATGATCAGAGATTCCGCATGGAAGTATGCGTATCAAATTAATCAAGCAAATCAGTTGCTGGAAGCCATATCAGGTCTATATGGGAATCCACTGCATGGTTGGTGGATTGATGAGTGTATCCCGCAGATTGGGATGCCAGGAGCACCACGCATCACAGAGACCCAGTGAGTCAACCCAGGAAGACAGACAAGATGATCGGGAATGTCTGGCAGGATATGGAACAGAAGAGGCGCCGAGGACAGAGTCTGGAAATATTAAAGTCATCCCCAATTATCGTGACTCCCACGGGCGGGGGGGAACTCAGCCCTATTGTGATATGGAGTAGTTTTGCAGAATTAACCTCTTGTATAAGAGACATGCTCACAAGGCCATAGGAAATAAACCGAGACACAATAAGTCCTGGCTTGATAAGGCTTGCAGAGCTGCAAATACTAGACTATGAAGGGAACTGAAGTGCTCCCCCAGGGATCAAGAAGCAATTGATTGGTTTACACTCTGCCTTAAACAAGAGAAAGGCAGACCTGAAAGATGGGAAATGGGAAGCCTTGGTATCTGCTTGTCAGATCCAGACCAAGGACCCCCAGGCTTTTTGGAAGGCGGTACAGGGACACCCTTGTTACTGGTGTGTCGCCTAATAAAGTGAATCCCCATATTGGCCATGAAAGCTGGAGAGATCACTTTAGTGGAATTTATTATTCTAAGCTTCTATCCCAGAGAAAGGAATGGCTGATATCCTATGCCTTTGAACATTCAATTTTCCGCTGAGGTCTTGGAAGGCATCCATAACAGCCCCTCTAAAAAAAAGCTCTAAAAACAGATGGAGTTCCCACGGATATATATAAGGAAAATCCAGGGTTTTGGCCCCCTTGCCTTTTTAATTTTATAAATTCTGCATGCAAAATTGGTGTCACTTCCTCATGGCATCAGGCCATAATCGTGCGAGTCTTTAAAAAGGGAAACGCACATGACCCAAAGTGTTACTGCCCAATTTCATTTTTTGACTCCGTCACTAAAATAATTGGGAGTAGCATACTGTACTGTTTGCTCTTTTGAACTACGGAGTAGATTATATTGGGTTAAGGGTAATAGAGAAAGCGAGTTGGTTCCCGTACCTTGGGTTGATGCTTGATAATGAATGCACTTGGGCCCGGAGTGTAGGGTACAGGAAAAATTATTTATTGCATGCGGTTGGCTCTAGTTTTTCTCTAGCGGTCTTGATAAGGAAAGGCCCATATCCCCTATTCTAGAGATTTACAGGAGAAAGTGTCTCAGGGTTATGGGGCTATAGGAATGTGGGAACTATACAAATTGAGGAAAACAGAGTTTGTACGCATGTGCTAGGGGCATAACTTTCAATAGTGCAGCAGGTGCAGAGGCATCAGGTCCTAGACGTGTTATGGGACAATTGAACGCAATTAGTGACTGTATTTTACCACCCAACCAAGAGTGGAAGCCCATTTTCCTGTAACCATAGCTCATGGGGCCATGGCACACTTGCTACGCCACTGGTGAGGTCTCATACTGTTAGGGCTATAATGTCAAGCTGCCTCAGCATATTTAGGGGACGGGGTCATTTAAAACAACACTTTTAAGTGGCTTCTGATTCAGAGTCGGTTCATATAATAACTCTGCATTGTGCAACCCATCAGGAACTAGGTTTGGAATATGTTGAAAATCTGATTAACCTTGCCTCTTTATTGCTGTGGAGTTCAATTTGGTTAAATGAGGAGGCTAGTCTAAATCGAGCAATTATTTTACCTTGTCTCTCCTGCTCGCATGGGTTTAAATCCACTGGCTTACATACATCAAGGAGACAACTTGTGCCTTAAGCGGTTCCTCCATTTATGAAGAGCCAGCGGATATTTCTAAAAAGGATAAAGGCTGGGTCAACAAATGTTTTATTATCTCCTAGAAGGACTCGGAGAAGGCAGGGAAGTAATGAAACCCGCCGTCCGAGAATACAGTCTTTTACAAACCACTCAGGGGGTGGGCTTAAATAGTGTTTTCACACTGCTGTTTTTATCTATCCATGGTGCCAGCAGTCAATTTTTACAGGGATTGCGTTTTTATTCCGAAAGTGATTATCCCCGTTTAAATATTTATGAACGTTTTTTTCCTATGATGTACCTTTTATGATCTGCTTTTTTGAGATCGAATAACGCATTTTAATTTGAATGTTTTTTTCACCTCATTGTGACAGCTTAATGCGGAACATGCCACATTTGGTTAGTGCATGCCCAGTATTAGAATCACCGAAGAGGATAAAGAAATGATCAGATCTTTTCAAAGGTCTAGTCTTCTCCATATCTTTGGCCATATAAATCCCTCTTCTGACACTTATGGCTCTGAATAAAACTGTAGGGGAAAATATATAGATGTTTAAGGTGGAATTTTGAGAGTGCTTTGGGAATAAACCAGGGAATTGTCATTAAATAAATTGAAATTTCTTGTCCAGATCATTGAGCAAGTAACCACAAAACGTGTAATACGATTAAAAACACAAATAAACCTGAACTAAACAAATACTACATTAACCTACATAAAGAACGAAAATATCTTATCAGGATAAACAAAATAGAAATTGGACCCTTAGGTAGAACATTAAATGCACGCTCATTGGCATAATGTAAACGCAAAAAACTTGGGGTCTATCTGGGGTTCAGGGAAACTCTGCATTAGTCTCCTTCCTCGGTTTACAGGTTTTGTGGAAATTGAGTCAACAGTGGTCCTATATCTAGTATCCACCTTCAGGCTCAGTCATCCTCTTCACTTAACATTAATGAAGGGTCTGAGCGAGGACCTCCTAAGACTATCATACCAAGAGCATAATGGGAAAGTGAATTAACGTCTGCACTACTATATGGATATAAACACTCATGTGGGTAGTGCAGCTAATTGCCCACTAGTAAACTGTGATGTTTTCTTAATCTTGAGAACTAGTTCTAGTAGAACATTTTCTCTTTGACAATTTATGTATGCCCTATATAGGCATTATAGCAGGAAACACATCAGCTTATGAAGAACTGTTCCCAAAGGAAGTAGGATTTTGATACAGGTCTTTAAGTTTACATGATGCACAACCAAGTAGAAGTACGCCTTCAACCTGATAAATGAAGCAGCAACGAGTAGGAAAGTAGTTGATCATGAGGGTACTAGGGAGGATAAGACAAGCAGCTGATTAAAGCAATAGTGCTGTTTTATCTAGGTACTGGAATGTCAACTTGGCCTCTTAGGCTTAAAAAAAGTGTGTTTCTCATGATAATTCCCGAAGACTCTTTAGACACGGCTGTAGCCCAATCGCTAAACAGAATTAAACCAAATTTGGCAGAAAGCTAGATTTTGGTCTGCAGATTGTACTTTGTTGTTTGGTGTAAATCTGTTACGTCGTTGTTGAAAAATTTAAGGCAATCCAAATTTGCATATTTGCGAAAGCGGCTACTTCATGAATATTAACGAGCTCGTGCAGAAAGCTGTAGAGCTCTGATTGGCTGCCAACACTTCAACCAAGAGGTTTTGGCAGCTGAAGCAGAGTCCACCCAAAAAAAGTGAAAAAAAGAAAAGGGGGAAGGGTAGGAATACCTTGACCCCCAGCTTTAGGACCAAAAAAAAGCATTGGGCCAAGTACCCGGGGCATTCCTTCTTAATTAAATTAAAGGAGAGAGGAGCACGTGGCCCCTTCTATGAGCATGTTATGCCCAGGGGACCACCACCTCTGTTGGGCTTATGTTAAAATTATGGCAGGGGGGTCGTGCAGCCCTCCCAGGGGCCACTACCTCCCTGGAACTAAAAATAAATGAATTGGGAGAGGGGAGTCGCGTGGACCCCCACCAAAGGACCACCAACCGACTGGGGCTTGTGGTAATTCAAAATGTGGGGGGGCTCATGGACCCCCTCCCGTGGGCTATAAATTAAACTAATGGGGGGTGGGAGTGTCAGGACCCCACTCTGAGCCCCAGGGACCACCACCTCCCCAGGGCTACAATTAACATTAAAGAGGGGAGCTGCAAGCCCCCCGCCCTTCTTGGAGCCAATTATGGCCCTGGGGGCTGCTCCCGCTTGCTGAGAATGGAGTTTTCGTCAATTTCCTTTCCGCTGTGAAGCAGACAGGGAAACAATTGAAAAGTTTGCTCTCTCAGACAGGGTGCTCCATGTTTAGCAGCTCCCTGTCTGTGAGAGCAATGCTGGCTCTCCCAGGAAGAGTGGAGCCTGCAGAAACCGTTGGGACCTTCAGGTTCCCCTGCAGTCCCCAACAGTGGAGCCAGCCTTCAGGGAGGCCGGAGGGCCGATCGAAACCCATCATCCCAGGGGAGTTTCAGAGGTGCGATAGAAACTGCTCCTCCCTCTCTCAACCCCTGGAAGCGGGATGTCCTCCAGCCGGAGTGGCGCCTCTAGGCCCGGGTCGCGCTTGGGCCGGGCGGCCATCTTGGTGCATGAAGTGGGCACGCGGGCCCGGGGTGGCCGAAAGGAGAGAGGCCATGGACGAGGGTGTCCGGGTTGAGTGCGTGTGTTCTGGTGGAAAGGCTTGGTGAGGCCGGGGGATTGGGGCCGCCGGCAACAGGTTAGGTGATGTGGGGACCAGTAGAGCCATGTTACGAGGCCGGGTCCAACAGTCACTATCAAACAAACAAAAAAAATGGAATATTAGCACAGTCGCACCAACTAAATCTGGCCAGCGTCAGCTTATTTAAATGCCACCATCACAACCTCACTACAAAGCAAGTGGGTATGTTGCTTTTCAAGAACTCAAGATTTCTTTTTCCAACTTCCACCAATTTTTCTTTTTTTATATTCCACTGGAACAGTTTTAAAATCTGCTAGTCAACACGGCCAAAAGATTGGCTGATGAACTACTGATTCGAATACAAGCCGCCGAGAGTGCCTTAAAACACGCAAACCCTATTCCTAGCTTCAAATCTAAGCTCACGGAACTTAACAACAAAATTGCTGAACACAAGGAGTACCTCATGAAGCAGAAAGTTGTGAAGCTGCAGAAGGACATTAAACACTTTGATAAAGAGAAGGTATATCCTTATCTCAAGGCGGATTATGTCCCAGCTAATACCAACTACCTATCTGACTCTAGTACTAACTCCTCAAGGAGAGGTTCATCCAGCACCAGCGACTCCAGTACAGACAACTGGAGGCCTAACCAATACAGAGGCAAGAGGGGTAAGCAAGGTTATAACACCTATCCACCACCACAGTACCAGGGCTCAGCCTTTTGGCAATACCCTTTGTTCCCCCAGGGCCCACCCCAGTTTGGACCTCATTGCCCACCCCAATTTGGACCCCAAGGCATGAGCCAACCTTTTTTAGGCAGAGGTTGGGGCAGAGGGCGAGGGCGAAAAAGAGGCAACCAACAGGAGAAGCGGGTACAATGGGAGGAACCATCCCACCAGGAGTCACACCAGCAAAAAACCAACTTAGTAGTCAATTTGTCATCTAGGCAACTGACTGAAACAGAAGATGCAGTCCTCCAGAAAGGCTTAGGATTTGTTCCTACTCCTAAGGTGGACCTCTTCATACAGACCTGCGAATTACAGCAATTCTTTCGCAAGATACGCCTTAAATCTTTCTTTGAGGGCAAGGATCGCACACCTGACGAGGATTCGGGTTTACATAACCCTTCCTCCTTCACCCCCCACAGCGGGATGGTACCTAATGAAATTTTAACCTATGAGCAGGCAGTATTAAAAGATGTGAAAGCCTTGACAGGACTCAAACCTTTTAAGAACGTCACTAAGAAAGAGATGTTGGCTATTGAATCACTTGCCAACGACTCAACCATCGTCATTAAACAAACAGTCATAATGGCGACAACAGACTATGACACAGAGTGTCTCGGACAATTGAGCAATAAGAAGTACTACACACCTATCCCAAGGAATCCAACTGAGCGCCTCAACAAAACCATTATGGGATTGGTTGAGTCTGCAGAGAGTCAAGGATGGCTAAGTAGGAAGGAGGCCACCTTCCTCATAAAAAAAGAACCTAAGACCCCCTACTTTTACATTCTACCTAAGATTCACAAGGGGGTCACACCAGGACGGCCGATAGTGTCCGGGATTGACTCTGTTCTAGAACCAGTCACAATTTTGTGATCACTTCTTACAACCACTGGTGAAACTTACACCATCATATATACATGACACTACTGATGTACTACGGTTACTGGATCAACTCCAGGATACCGATCAAATCACCTTCCTCATTACTCTAGATGTGGAGGCCCTCTACACTAAAATCCCTCAGAGGGCCACTCTAGAAGTTATGGAGAGAATATGGAATACATCAACATGGGAGTCACCTACTCCACCTTCCTTCATTATGGAATGCGCCACACTAGCCCTGACCGAAAATTTCTTCGAGTACAGAGGTCAACTTTACCACCAGACACAAGGTACTTCCATGGGAAGTACCTTTGCTCCTAGTGTGGCCTGCCTCTATATGGCATCCTTTGAGGAACAACACATCTTCCATGACACAAACCCATTCCGCAACAACATCCGTCTATGGAAGCACTTTATAGACGACATCCTGATCCTTTGGACAGGAGATCGCAATAGCTATAGCGATTTCTTTAGGTGGATTAACAATTTCAATCCTTACCTCAAATTTACCATCACTGCATCCCCGTCCAAAATAGCCTTTTTGGATTTAACCATCAGTATTACAAAGGGCAATTTCATTACCACCATGTACAGAAAGGCCACTGACCGTAACAGCCTGCTACATTTCAACAGCCACCATCCTAAATCTCTCAAAGAGAACTTGCCCTTTGGACAATTTTTGAGAGTTAGGAGGAATTGTAGCACTTTGGACGAATACAAGAGCGAATCAGCTATTCTGGCACAAAACTTGACTGAAAGACAATACCCAAAGAAGAGTATCGCACTCTCTAGGAAAAGAGCACGCAACTATCATAGAGACGGTCTCATGGAACACAAGGTTAAAAACAGGACCGAGGTGCTGACTTGCGTAACCACGTTTACACCAGCCTCTAACCAATTGACTAAGGTGCTGAAAAAACACTGGGGCATACTCAACACAGGCACCACTAACTTTGAACTACCCCGGTTTGCATACAAACGCTCCAAGAATATCAAAGATATGCTTGTACAAACCAGACCCAAACCGAAGGAAAAAGCCCCACAGAGTACACTGTGGCACTTGCCCATGGTCAGAGGACACTACCGTGCGGGACATGCAGTGCCTGTGCTTTTCACATCAGCACACAAGACTATAACACTCAACACAACCTTTATCTGGGAAATGAGAACACACACTAATTGCAATACTGCTAATTGCATCTATCTCCTTACATGCCCCTGTGACCTTCACTATGTAGGGATGACAACCCGCCCAGTAAAACTGCGAATTTCAGAACATCGCAGCAATTTTCGCTGCCATAAGAGTAACACCAAAATGTGTGTTCATTACCTTGAGATGAACCACTCACCCGACTGTCAAATGGGTCATTCTTGAAGCCAACCCCAACACAGCTAAGCAGAATCTGTTTGCGAAGGAACAACGCTGGATACACCGCTTATCTTCCGATACCAATGGTCTCAATGAAGAAATCCCGTGGGGTTCGATTAAGATTTAACATAACAAACCTAACCTCTGTTCATCAACCGTTACACCCACCATTCTTTGGCGATGGTTTATTCGCCCATTCCCATTTTTTATCAATAAAGATCAAGCACATCCTCCAGACCACGTCATGGCACTCTAGAACTGCCTTATATTTTAACAATGACTTGAGCGAATACAAAGTGAATATGTCAACATCTAAATATTATCCTCTACACAAAACGTTACATCCGCGTGACGTGATTCTATACTAGACATACTCAACCACTTACTCGTATGAGAGCACTTGTTTTCCACCATTCACGATGGATATATCAACACCATTCTAAGATGGCCGCCATTTACACTTGCTCTATCAACTGACTCGGACGACCCCTCCCCTAGTCACATGGCATAACGATCAGGATAAGTCTGTCCTCACTTTTCATTGCGTTACCTCCCGGACTCGGTGGAGTGGGTAGATCGCAAGAAGCAGCGTGAGGAATGCATATGTGAGTAACCGTTACCCTAGCTCCCCACATACTTGACTATTGACAAACTCGATCGCTACGATAGTGAACACCTTTCTTTAACTTACACGGCACTGTCGTTAACTCTTTCTTTAGCAAAACTCCCCCGGGCCACACAGGTTTTAAATTACAGTGCGCTACTTTCATGGGTTCAAAAATTCATTCAACTTGGGGGACATTGAGCGGCACCATTGTATTTTGCAACCTATACACCAGCCAAACTCCCCCGGGCCACACAGGTTTTAAATTACGGTTCGTTACTTTCATGGGTTTCAAATTCATTCAACTTGGGGGACATTGAGCGGCACCATTGTATTTTGCAACCTATACACCAGCAAATACGTTAACGGGCTGATTGTCTTGTCAGTCAACATCCCCGCTTGCTAATATTACCGATACGTTCCACCGGACGATAAAAGCACCCACTTCTGAGAGGTCGACAACACAGTCTAATATGTACTGAATCGGGGGCAATCTGTTACATCATGAGACCCTCCCATATTCCTTAACTTACGGTGGTCGCCACATCACCACACATCTTGCCCCACCTTTTGTTGTAGCCTGAACCTTTCACCTAATAGTGGATATACATCGGGGGTTCAATGGTATTTAACACCAGGTAACGAATTACATATACAGCGCTTACTAATGCCAGCAGCTCAGACAATTGTTTCCGGTTTTAATCTTGATTTCAATCTGCCATTCACTATAGAAATTGTGTCCTATTGGTTTATTTGATTAACGACTATCCATAGACCTGGTTGACCACATGTGTACTACCTACATGACTTGTCAAACTACATTCATTTCACTTCAGTCTGGTTGGTGCTATTACTTGTGCTCATAGAGTGTCCTCTTTCAATCATTCCCCTCAAATTGTGTTGTCTTTCATCGCCTAGTCCTACTTTTTGAGGAACTCGGACTCATGCGTAATCCACCAAGCACTGTTGAAGTCCGAGCAATTACTGATTAGGGTGAGTCTTACCTTTAGATTCTCTGCTGTACTCATTGGATTTCCACAGAGGCGAGTAGTCACTATAGCTCTTTTAGATGTAGATAGTTCCCTTTCTTTCTTTGTTGGTCCTGAAGAATCGAGAGTACATCCACTCTATGCGAGAAACATGTTGACCCATACCTTTTAGCATAGGACACTCTAACACAAGACATTACACTCGGGCGAGTGCCTTGCTCACACGTTTTTAATTAGGGTAGGAGACCTCCAGAATAAAAAGTCAATTCATATTAGGCACTACTAATCCTGTTTTAAATCACCACTGCACATCTACACTACTCTGGCCCCACACCCGCACTTCACCATACGGCAGTTGGATAGAAGATCTCCGACAAAGTGCCCCTTATCTAGGGAGCCCGTTGGGTATTGCATCGCCGACCCGACGAGGAGCAGCCCATATGATGAAGCATGACACCTGAAAGGGTGTGTGAGGGCATTAATATCCAACACATGGATTCCCAACCTTAGACACATTGTCAAATTAGTTGGATCCAGTCTCCTTTTTGACTCTACCACAGAGGAACGGCATACACTCGAATTTTGTAATTCCTTAAAATCTGCTAGCCCATCAACAGCAACTCCTGAGCAAACAGTACAGGTTTGGTATCCATGCCACTGGCACCCTCCATACTCATGGCTTGCTGAGAATGCGGAATGACAACAGCCACCTGCAGGTGGTAGGCAGCAGGTAGCAGCATGGTTCAAACCTGTAGCAGTGGTGTAAAGTCCTACGGGAAGTACAGACCCAGCAAAGTCAGCAGCAATATTCTGTTGCCAGCATAGCCCTGCCACAGGCCCACAGCCACAAGAAGAATCAAAGTGCTGTGTTAGCCTAAGTCGACTATCGAGCATCTCAAATGTTAGACAACAGGACTGCACAACGTCAACAGCACTGACCGCGAGCAACCCACAAAAAAACAAAGCGGTCATGCTAAACTGAGCATATCTTAAAGCAGGAGGAAGGGGCATAAGCTTGATTAGAACAGTGTTGAACAGAATTTTCTAGTCTACTAACAGACCCAAAAATTGCATCAATTCAAGGAGCAGCTGTCACTCATTCTTTTTTTCTTTTACATGTACATATTGAACTATCTGTAATGCTTAAGATACTACCCTCAAACTGCAGGATACTGACTCAGCTTGGGCTTAATTGAAACCAACGGTGCTTTCTGTGTATACTACAACAGAGAATGCAGTACATGATACCACCTACATTGTAAATTTCTCCAAGGGACTAGTTTTAGAATGTTGGTGCTAGTGGTTGGTAAATGCAACACAAAACTGCAATGAGAACTATTTTGTCAATACCCAACTTTAAAGCACACCTCTAGAAACTCCTGCTCTATGTTTGCATAGAGCTCATAGGATCACCTTCACATCAGGAAACTGTTCAAAGCACTTTAACTTTCAAGACTACAGTACACTGCTCTGTGATACTTGTATGTAATAACTCTATATTCATGGACAGATAGTTGTTTAGTCTCCACTGCGTACAGAACATGACATGTTAAACAATGTGTGTGTATACACACATTGCATTTTTCAGTCTGACTGCACAGACCTGAATTTAACAGCCAGAGATTATTTCAGTGGCCATGTCTATTTACTGTTTATCTTTCTGTAGCTGGGTTCTCCAAAACACTCAGACTCTTTAAACATAATCTCACTAATCTATTGCAACCCCCTCCCTAAAGAGATTGGTACTGTTTTACTAAAACTAAACTGAATTAAAACATATACAGTTACTTCATCTTAGCCAACAGTCACCATTTCTGGCAAGGCTTTTCCAGTATATTAAATATCAACCAGGAAAACTTGCCCTCAAAATTGTCCACAGCTGTTGCTGCCAGCTATGTGCTTCTCTTGTTAGCATTAACATTTATTTTACTAATGAAATAAGCCTACTTACCTCACGTACTCTAGCCATCGAGCATTCTCTAATAAAGACAGCCATTTCTCTTCCGTTTCATCAAATGGTTCTGCAAAAGAGTAAATGTGAACATCAAGTCACCATTAACCGTTTATAATAGAAATCAGGAAATGGGAGTCATAGTCAATGAGTTATGGCTAGGAGAAAAACATTTAATCTGATACGAAATTTACTTTTATTTGGGAAAATCAATTATATTTAAGTTACATCACATAATCAAACAAATTTCAAGTGAAATTCAAACGCTTCCAAAATAAATATGCACATTTAAGCAATCCAATGTCAGTGATTTTTGGTCATGTTTGCAGGCTTGCCTATGTAACAGACGCAAACCATGTAACCAGGCAGTAATTTAACGAATGAACCCAAGAGGTTCTGCCATCTATTCTGTGTAAGGCAAATTCCTGAGCATTGGTTACAGCAAGGTTACTCAATATCATTTCTCACTGAAGCATTGTGCTTTTAACTGATCACCTACAGTTATTATTGACAAGCTGATGGAAATGACGTTATAATAAAACAATATCTCTGTGATAATAAAGTACTTGAAACATCCAAACGACAAAATCAGATCATCCCAGACAAATCATGCCCATTACCTTTGCACTGTACATCACATGTGCATTAGGGCAGGATTGTTCCTTGTCAAGTAATAAAAACAGGTTATTGTGCTGGCTTGAAAAAAGGTGGTTTCTCAAAACGTCCCTACTTAAGGCACTTTCTTGAACTTTAAGAATTTTAGGGCTGATGAATGAATGGTGGAAATCTGGATAGACTGAGTCTGGTACACCTTGTAATATGGAGTTTTCTTTTAATACGCTTAATCAGATGCCAGAGAAGAGGGCATCTCCATGCCTGCAGAGACATCTCCAAACGATGCACCAGCTCTATGAGCCGTTTCCTGCATGTATGCCATCTGTTCTGTGTAATGTTCCTGCACATAAGCTAGGGCATCCACATTTGACTCAAGACTCCTAGCAATAGTAATGTGTGAAAGTGTGAATTAGAGTTCAAACAGCAACCCGGACAAGTTCAGATCAACAAACTTCATAAGATGTTGTGCCCTTCATGTAGCAGAGTGGTGATGATTGACTGAAAAGGGTGTTTAGGGGGAGCGTGGGAGGAATTCCTACCCACACCTTTACAAGGGCTGATGCACCACACAGTCCACTGAAGCAAGGTTGTTTAATTGACCATACAACGCTTATGACTACCAGAGAACCAAGCAAATGCTTAATGGCCCTTCTAAAATTCTAAACGCAAGTGAATCAGAAATTAAATCTAATGTGACCGGTAAAATTCAGACCCCACTTTGGCTGGAACAACATTCAATAACAAGAAATAACTCATTGGATGACAATGGAGAAGATGTACTGACAAAAAGGCAGTACACCGTGAACGTACGCAATCACAATTAGGAACATGATCAACATGTTTAGGTCTCGCGTGGTGTTGCAGCGCAAAGCACTGCTCGCCTAGGCGAGAGATTTTGTGAGAGAGGACTTTGAGAAGAGGGCTTGAAGCCCCGCCCCTCATTTCCATTGGCTGGCGTCACCGTTTATGGTAAACAGTGGGCTGGCATTGGAAATAAACTTTTTGGGTTGCCTCCCTTTCGCTTTTTGGGACAGCCCCGCCAGACTGGATCGCTTGCTTCACGGCTTTCGAATTAGAAACAGATTGCCCTCCCTTAAGATAAGGTCCGTTGTCCATGCATTTGTGCAACCACCTCCCCCCACCGCCACTACGCTGGACTCTCCTCCATGGATGTGGCACAGTCCCGACCAACACCGCTCCGGCGTTGAATCACGGAGTCGTCGTGTAGTGCTTCCCCCGCAGCGGGTCGCAGGCTAGGCCGTGTCCCTTTGTGCTGCTTGCTTTGCAGGGAGGCAGAGGAGCACGAGGCAGAGAGGCAGCAGGCCAGCAAACTCATCCTACAGCTGCAGCACGACGCCTTCCAGAAGTCCCTGAACGACTCCATCCAGTCCGACCCCCTGTGCCTGCACAACTCGTCCCTCTTCGCTCTGCAGAACCTGCAGCCCTGGGAGGAGGAGTCCCTCTAGATGCCGCCTGTCACGTCGCTGGTGTGAGGACAGCTTGTGGCACAGAAGAGCCTTCGTAGCTTCAGAGCTCAGCCGGACTTAAGACCTCGAAGAAGAGGCTCTTGGCTGGGGCGCCCTGAAGCCCAGAGTGCGGGACATTCCCATGCGCCCTCTGCGCGGAGTGAGCAGAGCTCAGGACTTCCGCCCTCTGGGGGGGCTGCATGGCAGAGGGCATGGGCTGGCTCAGTCCTTCCGGGGGCTGCATGCGTGCAAGCACAACTTCCAGAGCGGACGCTGCCTTTCGAGTGGGGACTGAATTTTCGACAGAGCACAAGCCCGCTCAGACCACCCAGGGGGAGCACCATAAGAGCACAGGGGCTGTGCTGCCTGGCATCCCTCTCCACAAGAACCAGACGGGAAGCGAGACACCAACCTCGTGCCGCCAGACTCCACAACGATTTGTTAAGGGGCGTGCAAATACTATGGTTAGAAGTTGTCGTAGATCACTTCTCTGAGACATCGAAATGCTGGGAAAAGACATTAGCTAATTTGCATAACTTCATCAGTTTCAACTGCATGAATATACAGAGTGATGCACAACCTTCATACAAATCAGCAACTGCTCAATGCTCACAATGTGTGTTTTTGTTTAAATGCAAACTTTGCATAACAAAATGGGAAAACAATTTTTGAATGGAGCGTCGCTGTACTACATAGAGGTTTTACATTAAAAAATAGCATTCTAAACGATTTTTTAAGCCATGGGCAAAATTAACTGAACCGCGCTGGTATACTTTATACAGCCTCTGCCTTTTCCTCGGACGTTTTTTCCACATCGGTAAAAGCAGGAACAAATATACCCTTCCGCATTAGCCTGGCGACAGTAACTGGAATCCAAAATGTAAAGGTTAATAGATTTCTGAAAATACAAGTTGGTGACTAGCAAGATAGTTCAGTGGGTATATGCGCCTACTATCCAAATCTGTGTACTTCTTGTCGGAAATCCGGACATGCGCAGTCCGCTCTCTACATTCTGATGGCATGACATAAGTGATAGTGAATCGGGTACAGCATGATCGGCCATTGCCGCGCTTTTATAACTCCGGTTGAGGTTAGAGCTATAAAAAACAAACATTACAATGCAATAGGTCTCGCATTTCATTATGTTAAAGCCATTTACTTTGCTATACAATACCATTAGCAAAGCAAATGGCTTTAACTTAATAAAAGGCGAGACCTATTGCATTTTCAATGCTTGTTAAAGGAAAGGGTTCAGGGCCACAAATGTGGTTACTATAAAAATAATTCAAAACCAAATAAAGATTCCACCAGTGAAAAATGGTCTAGGCAGAATTTATATGTTGGCTATATTGGTCATTAGAATAAGTATTCTATAGATTTCCTAAAGGCTTAATAGCCATTACACAAACCTTGACCATTTTAATGCTAAAACACGCTCTGGTTAGAGAGCCAGCAAAACCCAAATGAGCACAAAAAGTCAAGAGTCCAAATCTTTTTACCGCACATTCTGAAAAACTGTTCAATCTGGTAGTACAGACCATGTTGAACTATATAATAACCCTAACTGTTTAGGCTATAAGCACTCAACCACCAAGTCTCATTATCCTCAAATTCCCTGCTGCTACAGGATGAGCGGCAACAAGGAGCATCAGTCCTCCTCACTGATTCAGAGCAAAAAGACTTGAGTTTGCACAATGGTACATGATCTACTTGATCACTTATGAAGAATAACTGGACAAAAGGCATACTCCCACGCCAGAGTAAATACATCCCCAGTAATTCTTTCCGACAGCAGAGTAAAAACCTTGGAGGGTAAGAGTTTACACTGGTAGATGGCAAAAATGTTTATGTGAAATGTTCGCAATGTGCAATGTTCGCAATGTTCACACTCACCATCTTCCATTGTAATTGCACAAATAGTCTGCTCACTTGGGTATTTTGTACACATCTTTAGTGTTGTCATTCTAGTCCATCAAGACATGTTCAATCGGACAGCATGGTGGAGTGCCACCAAGGATAACCCAATGGCACACAATTGCACCAGCATAATGATGTGAAGCTTCTCCTTGGACATTGTGTCTCCTACGTCTGTGTAAAGGATAGAGTTCGCAATTAGGGCCACTGGCACAGCCACTACTGTAGATCAGGGCGCAGTTATGGTCCGGCAGTCATCTGGCCCAAAAGCTTGTTTCAAAGTTTTCTATTGCGAAAAAGGCTCGACTATGTGCACACTATTACCTGAGACACAACAAAACTGCAAAACGTTCTAATCTCCACAAGACCAAGAAAGAGGATAGCACAATTCCTGAAAACAGAAATGGCCTACCTGATATTGGGTACTCTTAGCAGTCTTTCCTTGAACTCTCTATGAAACTAAACTGACGAACTGTAGGTGATTTGTGGTGACCACAGTACACACAAACTGGATTAGTCTCCCCCCAGATAATAAAACAAAGTAGCTCTGGCGATAATGCTGAACTTAGATACTGAAGTAGGCATTTAACATTTTGACTATCACAATATGAGCATCAGAACAAGAGCTTAAAAAATCTGAGCTAGGGTGACTATTTTGACCTTTGCTTACTGAGAAATCTATTGATGTCGAAGAGGTCCCAAACATGCAAAGATTATTAGCAATACTATGAATCAGAAAAAACGAGCAATAATATTCCTGTCGCAAGCTTCTTGCACAGTAGTCACCCAACCTTTTAGCAACAATAGTTTTACAACCCCTTTCAGATTCTCGAACTGAAGGCAAAGGAGGGCAGGAAACTGAAAAGGTTTTGTGAAAAAGCACTGCATCCATGACAGAGGCAACCTAATACCTCTGCACTTCTATTTCTGGACTGGTGTCTGAGTGGAAAGCTAAGACAGCACCTGACATGGAGCAAAATCACCATGAAGGACATATGAAGAAGCGGACAGAAAAATGCAACCTGATATAAATACACTTTGTGTCCTTTATTGTAGAGTGAAGAGTAGGAATTTTGAGTTGAAGGTTGGGGGGATCCACATTTGTTTGACCAACTGTTATTGTAAATGGAGATGCCCTCTAGCTTTTTACAATACTAAGGTGCGAAACTATTGCTTATCGGCACTCCTGCAATGGAGGGAAGCAGCACACTTGCGATCCACGCCTAATGCTGGGCACAGCAAACACTTGCAATAAGGGCATGGTGAGATTGACCCCCAAGAAGCATTTTATATCTCATGTGTATATTTTATGGTTATAGTGTTGACACGTTACAGAGTAGACCAGTGTAAATGGCACTTGTTAGTATGAAGATAGGCAAAAAACCTGATCGCACAGAGGGCTCCTTTATGAGGGAGGTGATAGTAAATTCAAGTCCAGAAACAAAGATGATGGGGTGTATCCTTCTGAAGTAAGTAGCCCCAAAAGCCTCAGGTTTTGGTAAATGGTAAACTTACAAAACCTTTCCATTAAGCAGAGGCACAAAGCAGGGGCTTTCACACAGTTTGCGATGGTCATGGAACCTCTGGCAACGAACATTAGATGAAAGGTGTACTGGTTGGTGGAGACAAAAATTAGTTCAGACTCTTTGTAGATTAGATGTCTCTTTTTCTGGGATAACCTGAAACATCACATTTGGTTGGGATTCAAAAGACGGAATACTTCTCCGAGATTAAAGATATAATCTGAGCAGCTCTGAACTACTGGTCCTATCCACTCACCCCAGCCAATAAGGGAGCTTTGAATAAGATATTCCAGTCCGTTAGGACTCTTGGACTAGGGCACCTTGAGGCCAGAGTAATGGGAGATATTGAGAGAAAGACTTGAGGGTTATTTGGAGCCCTCCATCTCTTCCCCAGAATACCTTTTCACTCAAAAAGTACATGCAAAAGGACACTGAGGATGGACCTTTACAGAGTAGTTCATTGCCACTGTTTTCTCTCCCTGAAACACACACCACTCTATTACGCATGAGATTTGTCTCGGATCTGTAGGGGCAGAATACATTCCCCCCTTGGTCAAATGTGGGATTTTCTTTTCCCCTCTTAACTAGAGGGTCTACCTTTTTAATGGATGGCAGAGCTGCCCCAACCTTAAATCCTCTTAATGGTTAATGCTGCATCCAAAAAAATTAAACTATTTTGTGTGTTTGTAAAATTTTATTGAGAACATATTAGGACTGCAACATCAGATTACCTTTATTGTATCTGAATGGCACAACAGACGACATTCACACCTTACTGGACAAAGGAGAATCCGCGGCCCTGGTGCTGCTCGACCGCTCCGCAGCCTTCAAAACTGTCTCCCACCACACTCTCATAACCGCCTTCAACACATCGGCATCACGAACAACGCTCACAAATGGATGTAATTCTTTCTTACAGGATGCACCCAGAAAGTCTGGATCCCCCCTCTTCACATGACGGGCCAAACACATTTGTAGCATACCACAAGGTTCATCCA
The DNA here is from genome assembly GCF_964204655.1 of Triturus cristatus. Lineage (NCBI taxonomy): Eukaryota > Metazoa > Chordata > Amphibia > Caudata > Salamandridae > Triturus > Triturus cristatus. The sequence goes on from NC_140583.1 coordinate 354,282,183, forward strand.
TGAGCCCACCCTCTTCAACATCTACATGACACCCCTCGCGGACATCGTCAGTTCACACAATAAACATAATTTTTACTATGACAACGACACCCAGCTCGTCCTATTGCTCTCAGCAGACCTCACCTCAACTAAAACTAACTTCCACAACTGTATGAAGAACGTCTCTGCCTGGAAGAGGGACAACTGTCTCATGCTCAACATGGACAAGACAGAAGTCCTCATCTTCAGCAAGCACACCAGCCTCCTGAACAACTCCTGGTGGCTATTGGAACTCGGTCCCACCCCCCACTCCTAAAGACCACGCCTGCACCCTCTGTAGCATCCTTGACAGCGAACTTTCCATGAAAGGTCAAGTCAACGCCGTCTCCTCAGCCAACTTCCACACAATCCAAAAGATTTTTAAGTGGATCCCCACCAACACCAGAAAAATGGTAACACAGGCCCTCCTCACCAGCTAACAAGACTACAGAAACGCACTCTATGCCTGCACCACCACCGAACTCATAAGGAGACTACAGCTGACACAGAACGCATCAACCAGACTGATCCTCAACCTGCCCAAGAGAGCCCACATTACACAGCACCAGAAGGACTGCCACTGGCTCTCAGTCCAGAAGGGATGCCTTTTCAAGACACTGACCCATGCCTACAAGCCCCTCAATAACCAAGGACCCACCTACATGAACCGCCGCCTGCACTTCCACCAGCCAAACAGGAACCTCTGCTTACCACAACTAGCCCTCGCAGAGATACTATGCACACGAAGCAGCCGCACCGAAGGACTCTTTCTCCCACCTCACCGCCAAAGCCTGGAATGAGCTACCCCTCCACCTCCACACTCCACCACCATTGAACACCTTCAGGAAGGACCTTCAAGACCTAACTGTTTGAATGAGACCAGCAGTAAGTGCTTAGATACCCCTCGGAGAGACAAGCCGCGCTCTACAAATACGTTGATTGATTGACTGCCAACTTGTGGGGTAAAGAGCAAATACCATCCAAAACAATGTGGGTTGTTAGAAGGTGGATCACATTTGAAACAAGTGAGACCAGTTACCACAAAGCATCATGGAGCTAAGACTGTAAGGAGACAAAAAAGAAATCTAATAGCAAAGACTGACTATGTATGGGGACCCTTTATGGATTACACGGCTACAGACATCCAAGGCCCTTTTTAGCCACATCTGAGTATGAACACTGCTGATGCTTTCGTGATCAAAACTAAATCTTGGATAAAATGTCTTCCGAACATCTACTGACTGGGCACAGCTCGCTGAGGCAATTAAACTGATTATCACTTCTATTTTCATTTTAAACTTGACTATATCACCCAAAAATGCTATGGCATAAATATTATAAAAAAGTAAAACATTTAAGCAATCAGTCAAGATGTGCCTTCAACCCATTCAACTGCACTTGTTTTACCCAACTCACTACACACATTGCCTTAGCTACAAATTTGAACACATTCCTAATGCACACTGCCATGTATAAGGCAGGAATAGGAAGTTCATGTAGCCTTCTCTCTGGTAGTGGCGCATCGGATGTGAATCAAAAGAAAAATAGATAAGGACGATTGTTTTGCAATTAATAGTAATTGCCAGTAGTTAGCTGTGTATTATGACTTAGTGGGAAATGACACTTTCAGATTTGCATGTAATTTTAGGGTTATAAATCATTTACTCATCCCAAATCTCTGCAGAATAACAAAGTTACACGTTCTACTTGATTTTTATTTTGAATTGCTTGTTTCTGCAAAGTAATTTTTGCAATCTTGCTACGGACAGCTTCAGCTGTTTGTTGCACGGATCACTGTACACAATACTACATAGTGTAGTCTGCGGATCAGCCCCAGTAATCATAATGGGAGGCCTTCTTGTCCACTGCAACCATTGCACATTATTCGAAGGGTATCTTGCCTCCGCCACAGGAGTATTTCAGCTTTACCATTGCTTTTAACTGGCTAATCTGATCCTTTCAATGCATACATGTGCTACTCGCTGAAAAAGCGCTTTGACGCCTCATCAGGGGTAGTAAGCGCTATATAAATGCAATTACAGTACAATACAATAGTATGCAATTATTTTCACAATGTTGAACATGTGTATTGCGTCATGTCGTTTGCCCCCCCAATTCATAACTTTCCTTAATAAATTGGTTTCTGTTTTTGAGATTGGAAATTATATTGTTTCACATACTTCTGTGAAGACTGAGTCCAATGATGGTATTACTTGTACTAGTACACCTTTACTATACCCCAATCCAAAAATATATATTTTCACCCCCTTACTCCACCTACTTTTCATGGAATTCCTTGTGCAAAGATGAATGACGCACCGTACATTTGTGTTTATGAAGACTCCGATTAAATAATCTCCCTGGGATCAAAAAATGTATGACATTTTCACTTTTGGACTGCTTTAGTTGTAACATATATATTGAGGATAAAAGTATAAATAATGTGGGACACCATTATGCCTCTTTTCAACTACTGAAATTGCAGCAGCTAAACAATTGTTACCTCTTCTAAGTTGTTACTGCACCTTCCATCACTTTTTTTTCACAACTCACGTGCACAGTCACAATTTTTCTTCTTGGAGCACTGATTTAATATTTGAATATACGATAAAACTCTTAGTGAATGATTACGTGTTGGACTTTGTGTTGGATATTGCTTAGGATTTAGTACTTAGAGAAGATTTACTCGGACTCTGCATGAGGAAGATGTGTTTGTGAATAGTTCTAAAAGGCCCTTGGGGGAGGTGATGAGTATCTCTCTCCCAATTTCCTCCAGAAACTGAACATACATCTAGGGCGATATTAACGTTGGATTTAAATTAAAAACACCGATTGTCTTTCCTTTGTTTATACCTTTCTTGCACTGACAGGAACCTTTGGGTAATATAAATTCTAGGCAACTTACCAATAACACACAGATGTTTGAGCTTGACAAATGCAGCTTGGATTTCGAGAATAGATGGTAGATTCTTGTCCAAATCTGATTTGTAAACATCACTTCTTTGTGGATGACTTCTGGTTATTGCATTACAAATCCTAATATGAAAAGGCAAGTTATTTCAGAATTATACAAAATTATCTATAATGTAGCAAAAAAGCACAAAACACAATGCCATATTACGTAGCAACTAGTTATTTAATTAGGGGGTGCACTTCAATGTTAACCCTATTTAATCTTTTTATTCAAACTTATGATCAAAGGTGCTGCAGCATGCAAGAGCTGTCACCCCTTGCACTAACAAACATTAGTTATATCACAAGCGCTTGGACTTGATATGCTGCACACTGTTCACCAAGTGATTACCATCATCACTCTATTTACTTTAAATGCAGATGCATATGAATTTATTCAACAGGTTTCAACAAAAAGAACCTTTTCTTTCCTTTTTCAAACGCATAACATTACAACACTCAGTTGATATGTACAATTTTCATCATGTATACAATTCTGCCATGAATCCACACCATGTGATAGTTACCATGTACAATTCTTTACAGAAAACATTACTTATACAGAGTCATACGACATTTAATCATGTGCCTAATGCATTTCGGGACCCTAACACAGTCCCTTCCTCAGGGGCAATCTGAAAATGCAAAATGAAAAAATATTATTATATTTAGTATCAATTGAGGCTACCCTTAGGGCCTGAAGTCACCACACAATTTCCATTTAGAATAACCAAAAGGTTACTTGCCACTGTAAACCCTTATTAGTGTTTCTGGTGTATTTTCTACCTCTATGAATGTATATCACCCAGTGGATAGTGTGAGTGTTTTCAATCTGAGAAAGTCATACCTGTACTCTGTAAGGGTGGGCTAAATCAAAACCATTCCTTGTTTATAAGCTGCAAGTAACCAAAGCAGCATAATAAGAAACTCACTTTCCTGAATCAAATGACACCCTGCTCCTACAACGATAACATGAATATCAGTAGAAATACCTTACCTACTTTGTGCAGTTCAGTGTCTGGAATCTACAAACCAAATAAGAAACTTCTATCAGAATACAACACACTAAACGATTTCAAAACAGCAACCAACTTACGCAAGGTCGTAAACAATGCAGAACAGTATCCTGGTAACACGTGTGCCAAAAGCTTTATGTTTTTACCAGTGAATTGAAACACGAGCACCACGTAGATCGACCAATCCGTCAATACTTGAATCCCGGACGCTGAGCACGCAGGTATTAGAAATAAAAAGGACGCGCGTATAAAAAGCGGACTAGTCGAACTCCGAAACAGTCGCCATGTTGAAATGGCTATATATGCAAATACGAACGATAATCTGAAAACACAATACCGACTACCCAAATGGGACTCGTCATTTTAACATATCCTAAAGTAGCACTATTTTGAGATGGCTTGCAGTCCTGATAACAATGTATAAAAAATTGTTGTTATATGTGTACTAGTGAAACCACTAAAGTACCAAAGATAAAGATAAGTCTATAAACGATGCTATCAGTGCTGGGATCTCAGACGCTGAGCGCTCATGTGTATCAAATGAAAGACGTGCGTTTAAAAAAATGGACTAGTCAAGATGCAAAATTGTCGCCATATTGAAATGGCACCGTATACAAATACGATCGATAATCTGAAGAAGCGTTTGTGAAACATAATGACGCCAATACCAAATGGGACTCGTCATGTTAACATATCCTGATACGCCACCATGTGAGTGGCTAAATATCCTGATAAAAATAATAAGAAGAAAACTGATGTCATATGAGCACTAGTGAAAAACTAGAGTGACAGCGATTGAAATAAACCAAAAACGATACTGTTAGCTACTAAGAATGCACTCCTGGTCCTCACCCACAGTTTATCACAGCAATCCAATATACATCATATTACAATAAAGGAATGTCTAGTCCACCCTGCAACAGAATACCAAATTAAGAAGGACTCCTATAACCTTATTGCTTAAGGAACCTTTGTTCAGATTCATGAGAACTTTGCGGTTACGTAACTTTTTTACAAACGTGGTTAACACTGAACAGACCACTGAAGCTGTGAAATTTAAACCCAAAAGTACATTTCAGGTTCCTATCTCACATAGGATGTTGGACACATTTGAAGTAATGGTGAATAAAGATATCAAGGGATTGAATTTACATAAATCTAAACAAGAGACACTTGACAAGAACCACTATCAGATCTATAGCTAACAACCCACACATAACTGTACGGCCAGCCGATAAGGGAGGAGCTATAGTGTTAATGGACACTACCTTTTATGAACAAAAAGTTAATCAACATGTCATGGACGCTGACACTTACTTACCATTGGATCTGGATCCTACTGCAGAACATTTGGGCATTTTAGATGTTATTCTTAGAAATGCCTTAGATTTGAAGTGGATTGATGAACCAACTAAAGCATACCTTACAACATCAAACCCACGGAGACCGAAACTTTACATGACATTAAAAATTCACAACGATATGGTGAACCCGCCGTTCAGGGCCTATTGTGTCCGGGTGTGGGTCTATCTTTGACCCCCTGGGCAGATATTTGGATCACTTTTTACAGATATTCGCACAAGGATGGAAATCTTATATCAGAGACACAACTGACTTTCTAATTAAGCTCCAAAATATGCAACCAGAGATGCAACCATCTTGGTTGCTGTGTACCATTGACGTCACAGCACTTTATATATCGATACCACATACAGCTGGATTAGAAGCAGTTGAATGGGCTTTGTTCCAACTTGAAGATATAGACACTGAAAAAGTTTTTTTTATTACGGTGACTCCATTACTGTTTACATCACAGTTATTTTAAATGGAATGACACATATTATGCACAACTAACAGGAACCTCCAGGGGTTTTTCTGGGGCCCCAGCGTATGCCAATATTTTTATGGCTCTATTTGAACAACAACATATAATGAGCAAACAGGTTTGGTGGTCCAAAATAAACCTCTATTGCAGATTCATTTTATTTTAAAAGTTTTATATAGCGCTAGCTTGACCCATAGGTATCGGAGTGCTTTACATACATACTGTACAGAAAAAAAAGGAACGAAAATTGCATTACATAGTAGGCATGCAGTAAGGAAGCAACCAGGGATAAAAAATACAGCATGGAAGATAAGGTGGTTAACACAGTCCGATTACCAACTATCCTAGAATGTCTAGAGAGAGGAGTAAGCTCGGATATTGAAGTCTAGGTTAGTTGACGTTGGTCAGGAAAGTATTTGTTAAGGAGATGGATTTACAGGTCCCTTTTGAAACAGGAGTAGGAGGGGTTGCATCCGAGGACTCTAGGGAGAGCGTTCCACAACCTGGGAGCGTGGCCAGAGAACGATCGGAATTGTGTGGTTTTCATTCTCAGTTTTGGAGGAATAAGGAGGAGTGAGTTGGAGCTTCTCAGCGTTCTGGATTGACCTGCTCTTACCAGTTTGTTGTTCAGGTAGTTAGGGGCCGGAGAGTGAAGAGTTTTGTGTGTGATGCAGGCCAGTTTGTAGATACACCTCCCTTCCATGGGAAGCCAGTTGAGGGAGGTGAGAGCTGGAGGGATGTGTTCAAATCTTTTTACTTCAGATAGGAGTCGAGCGGCCATGTTCAACACTGCCCTGAGAGGGGCTAGGTGAGCTTTTGGAGTCCTCATTAGGATGGCATTCCCGTAGTCTATTTTAGAGAGAACTAGGGATTGGACCACTGTCTTGAGGTCATCATGGGGAAGAAAAGGTTTCAATTTCTTGAGGTGTTTTAGAGAGAAAAGAGCACTTTTTGCAGAGATTTTGATGTGGGCCTCCAGAGATAAGTTCTTGCCAGGGGTGATGCCTAGAGACTTAACTGAATCGGATAGGACGATGGAGCAGTTTAGGGCGACCAGATTCTCGAGCCACTCTTGGATTGGACGATGGATGCTTTTTGGAGAGAATAGGATTAGTTCTGTTTTCTCTGGGTTGAGTTTTAAGTGGATAGCGTTGAACCAAGTTTGGATCTCGGTTAGAGTGGCATTGAGGTGTTGGATGTCGCTGGGAGACTTGATTTTGAAATAGATTTGGGTGTCGTCAGCGTAAAGGTGGTAATTCACTTCAGCTTTTTTCAAGATGATTGTGAGGGGCTCCATGAAAAGATTGAAGAGGGCGGGGAGAGGATCGAGCCTTGTGGGACCCCAAGTGTGACTTTTGTTGGTTCGAGAGACAGTAGTTGATTTTAATTTGTTGCGAGCGGTGTTGAAGGAAGGAGGTGAACCATTTTAGTACTGTGCCATTGATGCTGGAGCGCTTCGACAAGGTCTCCAGAAGCGCTGGATGATTTACTGTGTCGAATGCCGCAGATAGGTCAATAAGGATGAGTAGGCAGGCATCATTCATAGATGACATCTTTGTTATCCGTATGGACACTCAGATGAAATTGGAAGAAATGCTACAAGCCATGAATACTTTTGATCCTAGAATCCAGTTCACATACAAGATCCATGACAAGCAAATTGATTACTTAGACGTAACAGTAATCAAAAAGCAAGAGGGTACAGGCTTAGACACTCACATACACACTAAACTGACAGACCGAAACAATGCGTTAGCATATTCAAGTTTCCACCCTAAGAGTAATAAAAAAATTACCATATTCCCAATTCATCAGGATAAAAAGAATATGTTCCGAACCGGAAGTCTGTCTGGCAAAAATAGAGGAATACAAACAAAGTTACCAGGGGAGAGGTTATCCTGAGAAAGACTTGCAGGAATGTGTAGACCCCCAGTCACTCCAACTATTTACCCTGCCAAGCAGACACCCACTTTCAGCGGATTCTAGCGCTGTTGGGAAGGGAATCGGCACACGGACGCCATCGCTAGGAAACGCGAGGCCACGTCCACACGATAGGCAACACCCTCCCTCTATCTCCATAAATGTGTGTCCCACGCAAGCGCAGCGGACGAGCGCAGCGGGAGCGCCGTTTGCGCGCCGAAGGCGCGCCTAAGGCAAGCCCGTCTGCGCCCGTCCGCGATCGTACGCGGTCTAGGGCTATACCCCATGTCCCTCGTGTGAACCATACACGGTGGAGTAAGTCAGAACTGCTAACGCTTTGCCCTAGCACTACAGAGCTGTGCAAGCACAAACTAAAAGTAGAGGACAACATAGGCTGCGAACATTGTCACTTCTCCTATGATCCTGGTAGGAGTATGGTCACCACGGACAATACTTTACAATGCGGGCTGATTAATGTCCGCTCCTTACGCAAACACAAGGTAGATCTATACGATCTACTCACTGAAACACATTGGGACCTGGCATTTCTCACCGAAACATGGCTGGATGAGGAATCCACGCCTGACGCCCTAGAGGCACTCCCAGAGGGATATACAATATACAGACAGGACAGACCCATAGGCAGAGGAGGGGGCATTGCAATAGTCGCACAGGAAAGTCTACGCTGCCAGCTTAAGCATGTGCCTATCTTGGACAGCGAGGCAGGGAGCTTCACGATAAAAGTGAATAACAACTATAAACTGGAAGGAATGTTAATCTACAGACCCCCCGGCCCCTCAGCTAGGTTCGAGGAGAGCCTGGTTGAATGCATTATAGAGACCTCGATATGCAAAAATAATTACATGGTACTTGGTGACCTTAATCTTCATTTCAATAACCCATCCGACAACGCCAGTAAAAACCTCTGCCAAGCATTAGAAGCTTTACAATTAAATCAAATTGTAAGCGGGCCTACCCACCAGTTAGGGAACTTACTAGATCCCATATTTGTTAACTGGGGGGAAGTAGAAGCGAAGACTCCCATCCCTATCCCCTGGTCGGATCATCACCTGGTACCGTTTACCATTCAAATTCCTGAAGGCAGAGCCCGTCATCCGACTGCACTGTACCATCTAAGGCGAAAATGGGCCTCCTTCTCCCAGTCTAAGTTCTGTGAGGAACTAACAAAAGGAGGCGATCCAGGGGGGGATGATGCAGACACGGCTAACTCCAATCTCTGCAAACGCATTAACAATGCACTAGATCTTACTGCCCCGCTATCCAAAACTAAACCCAGTGATCGTGCTCAAAAAACCGCACCCTGGTTCAGTACTGAACTGCGAAATGCTAAAACCTTATTGAAGAGAGCAGAAAGGCAATGGCGTCGGGCTATCTCTAAAGATACTAGAGAGGTCTACTTGTCAGAGAGGCGAGTCTACCACGGACTGATTAGAAAGGCGAAAACCACACACTATGAGACTAAGATCAACGAAGCTGGTAACTCCACGAAGGAGTTATTTCTGCTTTACAAAACTCTCTCTAGTGGAAAATCCGTCACTGTCCCTGATGACTGTTCACCTGAGTCTTGTGACAGAATCGCAGATTTCTTTGCCGAGAAAATATCTAGAATTTACTCGGCTTTCCCAACTCAACCCACGAATGGGATAGAGTTTGTGGAAAAACCCAGGGACAGGGGAAACTCACCCACCCTTACCAACTTTGTTACCCCACCCACAGAAACTCTCCTAAAAATCTGCCGTTCTGTAAAATCAGGTTCCCCACGGGATCCCACCACTCCCAAACGCCTAAAAGACAGCCTGGGGGCCTTGGAGCCCTACATTAGGCATCTACTGGACGTGTCTTTTATGACAAAGACTGTGCCTAAAGAATGGAAAAAAGCGGTGGTCCTTCCTCTTAGAAAAAAACCTACCATCAGCTTTGATAAATTAGACAACTTGCGGCCCATCTCTCTTTTACCATATCTGGCCAAGGTAGCAGAAAAAACGGTCAATCTCCAACTAATGGATTTCATAGACAAAACTGCCTTACTCCACGACACACAATTTGGCTTCCGCCCCCGCCATTCTACGGAATCGGCATTATTGACGGCTGTGGAATCCCTACGGCAGGGGGTGGATGAAGGTCACACTATGGCCCTTATCCTATTGGACCTGAGTGCGGCATTCGACACTGTAGCTCACTCCATCTTGCTACAGTGTCTGAATGATGGAGGTATAACTGGAGCCGCACTCCAATGGATCCAATCCTTCCTAACGGGGAGAAGTTTCCAGGTCCGCCAAGGGGACCACTATTCCCGAGACATAGAATTGGGTCAGGGCGTTCCTCAGGGTTCGTCCCTGAGCCCAACTCTTTTCAATCTCTATGTCTCCTCAGTGGCTCCAATTGTAGTGGGACACGGACTACAAATTGTTACCTATGCCGACGACACTCAGCTGGTTGTCTCCCTCTCGCGTGCACCCGGTCTTGCTATGGACAGTTTCAGGGCTTGCATGCAAGATCTTGCAACCTGGATGTCCACTAATTGCCTGAAATTAAATGGCAACAAGACTGAGGTGCTCGTGGTGGGAGGCAGTCCATCTGTCTGGACGTCGGCATGGTGGCCACCATGCCTAGGCGAGGCCCCTACACCTCGGAAAGAAGTCAGAAATCTCGGGGTCTGGCTAGATACTGATCTGTCTTTCGGACCACAGATCAACAGGGTGACGGGCATGTGCTTCAGCATTTTAAAAACTCTGCGGAAAGTCCTAATTCTCCTCCCCACGGCCGCCCGCAGAACGCTGGTGCATGCTCTAGTCACCTCACGCTTGGACTTTGGCAACCTACTCTACTTGGGAGCTACCTATAAAGCGATTAATCGACTTCAGGTGCTACAGAATGCTGCAGCTCGCCTCATTTTAAACCTCCCAAAAAGATCGAACTCCAAGGCCGCCCTCCAGTCACTCCATTGGCTGCCAGTGAGGAGCAGAGCTGAATTTAAGTCCCTCTGTACCTGCCACCGTATCCTCGCTAAAAAGGCGCCAGCACCACTCCAGAACCTTATTACAAGGTATGCACCAACTCGTGCACTGCGCTCCTCGCATGGAGGCTTACTTAAGGTCCCTAGGGTGAAAAAGGCCCGTATGGGAGGAAGTTCCTTCCGATACCTGGCGGCAAAAAGCTGGAATAATTTGCCTCTTAATCTCCGTCTGGACCCCTCCGAATCTAGTTTCCGGAGGAAATTAAAAACTTACCTCTTTTCAAAATAAGTGGGCTCCTCCCCCACTTCTCTCTCTGAGTGCTTCAGTTCAGCGCGGGGACACGCATTTTGCGTAACCAGGCGCTCTATAAATGCCCCTTAATAATAATAATAGACTGAGCAGTCAATAAGGAATGTCAAGATCTATTGGTTTCCAATAAACAAAGGCAAACCAATGAGATTGTATTTGTGTCTAAATATACGATGAGTTCGCCAGCTATCAAAAGGATCATAAATACAAGATGGGAACGATTATCAAATGAACCTGAGTTTAACAATATATTTCAGAGCAAACCCTTACATGCATACACTAGAGGAAGGAATCTGTGAGAACTATTAACTATCCCTAAGATTAAAAGACAACCAAAGGATCCTAAAGGAACCGTACAATGTTTTAATTGTACACACTGCAATGATGTAATTCCAGGCAACATTTTAACACACCCCACCTCTGGAGAAAGGATACAACTGAGACACACCAGTGATTGTAATACTAATAATGTAATATATTGCATCAAATGTCCTTGTGGAAAAGCCTATATTGGAAAAACAGAGCGTAAAATCAATAGAAGGTTAACAGAACACAAAAGTAGAAATAGGACAAGAAACATCATCTCATCATTAGCAACTCATTGGATCGAAGCAAACCACTCAATTTCACAACTTAGATTTCAAATTGTTGAATAAGTCACAGCATACCCAGGCGTAGACAATAATAGAAAACTACTTCAACGTGAAATTTATTGGATTAAAACTTTGGAAACAATGCTGCCAAAAGGGCTTAACGATCGTTTAGATACGTCATGTTTTATTTAGATCACCACTGAGTTGGATACATTCACATATATACCATCATAATACAGTTGGCTATTGGATAACAGTTGAGTTGCATAGTTGGTTCCTTAAGCAAAAAGGTTATAGGAGTCCTTCTTAATTTGGTATTCTGTTGCAGGGTGGACTAGGCATCCTTATCGTTTTGGGTTTATTTCAATCGCTGTCACTCTAGTTTTTTTCACTAGCGCTCATTTGACATCAGTTTTCTTGTTATTTTTATCAGGATATTTAGCCACTCACATATGGCGGTGTATCAGCATATGTTAACATGACGAGTCCCATTTGGTATTAGCGGTATTATGTTTCACAAACGCTTCTACAGATTATTGATCGTATTTGTATACAGTGACATTTCAATACGGCGACAATTTCGCATCTTGACTAGTCCATTTTTTTAAACGCGCGTTTCTTTCATTTGATACACATGAGCGCTCAACGTCTGAGATCCCAGCACTGATAGCAATGTTTATAGACTTATCTTTATCTTTGGTACTTTAGTGGTTTCACTAGTACACATATAACAATTTTTTTATACATTTTCATCAGGACTGCAAGCCATGTCAAAATGGTGGTACTTTAGGATATGTTAAAATGACAAGTCCCATTTGGGTAGTCGGTATTGTGTTTTCAGATTATCGTTCGTATTTGCATATATAGCCATTTAAACATGGCGACTGTTTCGGAGTTCGACTAGTCCGCTTTTTATACGCACGTCCTTTTCATTTCTAATACCGGCGTGCTCAGCGTCCGGGATTCAAGCATTGACAGAGTGGTCGATCTACGTGGTGCTCGTGTTTCAATTCACCGGTAAGAACATAACGCTTTTGGTACACGTGTTGCCAGGATACTGTTCTGCATTGTTTGACCTTTCGTAAGTTGGTTGCTGTTTTGAAATCGTTTAGTGTGTTGCTTTCTGATAGAAGTTTCTTATTTGGTTTGTAGATTCCAGACACTGAACTGCACAAAGTAGGTAAGGTATTTATTTCTACTGATATTCACGTTATCGTTGTAGGAGCAGGATGTCATTTGATTCCGGAAAGTGAGTTACTTATTATGCTGCATTGGTTGCTTGCAGCTAATAAACAAGGAATGGTTTTGATTTAGCCCACTCTTACATAGTACAGGTATGACTTTCTCAGATTGAAAACACTCACACTATCCACTGGGTGATATATATTCATAGAGGTAGAAAATACACCAGAAACACTGACCAGGGTTTACAGTGGAAAGTAACCTTTTGGTTATTCTAAATGGAAATTGTGTGGTGACTTTGGGCCCTAAGGGATATCCTCAATTGGTACTGAATAGAATATTTTTTCATTTTGCATTTTCAGATTGCTCCTGAGGAGGGGAGCGTGTTACGGTCCCGAAATGCATTGGGCACATGATTAAATGTCATATGACTCTGTATATGTAATGTTTTCTGTAAAGAATTGTACATGATGACTATCACATGATATGCATTCATGGCAGAATTGTATATATGATGAAAACTTTACATATCAACTGAGTGTTGTAATTTCATGCGTTTAAAAAAGGGAAAAAAAGGTTCTTTTTGTTGAAACATGTTGAATAAATTCATATGCATCTGCATTTAAAGTAAATAGAGTGATAATGGTGATCACTTGATATTACGTAGCAATTCATACCATGTATCTGTCCTTTTCTTATTATTCCATTTCTCAAGCTACTTTTCCTAACACACAAGACAAATACAACATGTTAGAAGAACCTGTGACCAGATGATACTGCAGTGTTAAAAGCGTGTATGCGACGACGTAGGTCACAGTATGAAGAAAAGGCAAATAAAAGTGACATGCAAGGTTTTACTATTGCTGTCAAATCTCTTTTCCATAAATCATAACATTTTGATCACAGAAGTAGCATACCTGAAAATACCTGCATATAGCAACGCAAGTACTAGAGCAATACTTAAGAGGGGAAAACGCGTTTTCAAAATCAAAATACTGCACGGGGTGATAAATGCAAATAACTTATCTGTTGTATGTCTTAATGCAGTATCAGCAACAGAGCAAACGGGACTAAAAGTAGGGTGGAATAAATTACAGTCTAGGCTGCTGGACTGGATAACAACATTTCCAAACTTGATTACCAGAACAAACCTATACTGGTCAAAAAGGTGGAGCAAGTAAATCTGCCTCCAATGTCTAATTTCCACAGAAATGAACTGTAATTCCAAGTTTGGAAACTACTGGTGCCATCCGTCCCCTGGACACTTCTGTCATCTCATCCTCACTGTGATTTAAGTCAGTGATACTTCAGTAACTCTTGTAAATATATGTCCTTCAGTCACACCATTTAATCATTATCTGTACGGTCCTTTTAAGGTCTTGCCTAGCATTGTAGCGCATGCGCTGCTCGCTCGGCGAGATTTATTGTGAACGAGGAGTTTGAGAAGAGGGCTTGAAGCCCCGCCCCTCATTTACATTGGCTTGCGTCACCGTTTATGGTAAACGGTGGCCTGCCATTGGAAATGAGCTTTTTGGGTTGCCTCCCTTTCGTTTTTTGGTCCGGCCCATCTGGATTGGATCGCCTGCTTCACGGCTGTCGTGAAGCAATTTCTTATCTTTATGAGGCTGTTATATAAACAAGCCTTGAGATCCAGTCCGGATGGGACGTCCCAAAAGGATATAGGGTGCCGCATGTTTATTTTTGTATCGCGCTTTCACATCACATATCATTACATCCACTGCGTTGTTATATCGCATGCCATTACAACGCAAGCCGTTACAACGACTTGCTGTAGGGGGCAGAAGGTGTTGGATTTGAAATCAAACACCTTCCCTACTGTTGCACTGACGGAGTTTGGAATAGAAAATGATACTATTCCAACATCTAGCGCACCCCCCCCTACAGCAAGTCTTTGTAATTACTTGGGTTGTAATGGTCTGCGATGTAACAACGCTGTTGTTGTAATGATCGCATTGAAAAGGCATCCGTTGAAACGTGGCATATACTCTCAAAACAGCCAGTGGCAGGTACCTTAGATGTTTGATTTGAGAGAGTCAGATTAGTTTATATTAACTGGCACCTGGAGCAGGCAATATATTGAACAGCACAAAAGGGGAAGCCAAAGACATGAGAGTTTTGATCACCTAATGATCATAATCGGAAACGAGTGAGACTTTGGAATAAGCACGATTTCCCTCTTATGTGAGGGAAACTTGTGACATTTCCATATCAGTATCAAACATACTCATGACCCTTATTTCAGCCATTATAGATGATATGAATAAATGGGTCACTCACAGCAGACTCTGAGCCAGTTATCTTCTGTAATCCAGATGAGTCTTTGTTGGTGCCCTATTGGATATTACAATTCTGTCACCAAGAAATACGGAGGAGAAGCGAGTGTTAGGAGGAGAGCAATAAGCCTTATAGAAGGATTAAGGATCGTAAAAAAGGATGCTGTGGGCCTATGGTGTGCACTTCTGGATGCCCAGCTATTTGGTTAAGGCAGGGGAAGTGTGGTTATAATATAGTGTGTGTATTTTCTATGACAAAGGTGAAAAATATTGGTTTGCTACTTTCCAACTGCATCCCAGACAAGCGGCCAAGATAAAGCTGCAGACAGGCTAACTTTCATCCCAGAAGGCGGCAAAACAGAGTGCCTGCTCATTTATCACAGGTATGCCAACAAGTGTTTGAGTGGTGCAATGCACATTAACTGTCCAAATCACAATAACTCTGAGCCTAAGAGTGCATATATGAAATAGACACACTGTTTGAGAGCAGGTGGTGAATCTGGACTGACAATTCTAAAACACGTGAGGACAATAAATGGTATATGTGCTGAAGAGTTATGATCAGACCAGAAAGAAAATTGTTGTGAGGATTAAACAACAGTTAAATTAAAAAAACAATAAACAAATTCTGTAGGCAGGGTACCTCCATCACCAGTGGAAATTTATAAACTGATAGCATGGTGGTAATGGTCTACAGGATTTGAGGCCTATTCTGGGAAGGCAATAGCATGAGTGGTATGGTCAATACTTTTTTTGTGAACGGGTCGCACTTGGCTGTGCACACAGGGCATATTCAAGTTTATGGCGCCATGAAAAAGGCTTTCAGATAAGAACAATGTTTTACGCAAGAACACTTAGGTATGCTGGATTAAAATGTACAAGCACCCTTTTCACGCTGGCAAGCAAAAATTACTCAAACGAACATACAGTTGCATCATTTTCTGACCTTTGGTCTACTTTTCTTTGTTGCAGCAGATCTTTGATGCTGGCCATTCTCACAAGTGCATTTCCATTGGGGTGATTCCAGCACCACACCTAAATAAATTTGAGAAGATTTATGATTGCAAGATCTTCATCTAATTAGACATTTGTAAAGTAGTACAAACACGGATATCAGAGGTGCTCTCACGCCCATCTCTCCTGCTCACTCAACAAATAGGGCTCCACTAATTGGGGGGCACTATGTGGTGATTGTGTATGTGACTTCCAGAATCCAGGGCATTCTTGATGAGTTATGCCGATTGTGTCTGACTGTAGCCAGATATGGTAAGGAGAAAGTGACAGTACTCCTAACTGTCCAATAGAGGCCTGCCTGAACCATCAAAGAAAAAAAGTGAGTGTGGACTGACAATCTGGTTTCATCCCATGCATTAGGTGTGGTTTGTTGCAGTTGCATTTTTTGGGAATGCAAGACTGGTCACCCTTCCGGATAAGAGTATGCCACCTGTTAAAAAGTAATCCCCTTTCATCTGTACAATACAGTAGATTGTAATCATTGCACTGCCTTGTACAGTGCCTCCTCATCATAGCTATGTACAAATACTTGCATATCTCCAACTTGAGAGAGTAGTAATATTTTTGGCTAATTCTGGTGGTAAATGCGCACTACAATAAATTTGAAAATACTTACTACAAAATTTGTTAAAAACAAATGTTGGTTTAAATAGAAAAGGGCTTTTTCAAATGTTTTAGCCACATGACGCAACTAACACAAAATAACCTCATTTCAGGAAGGTATTGAGAAATCACAATAGAAGGTGGTTTCACATTCCTTAATAAATATTATTTTTCTGCTGCCTAAAAGCTGAAACATCCTGTATCATTTAGAACATTTCTTGCCATGTTTGCTGTTGTCAGCATTTCCAAAGTAATTTTCTCTAACTGCGCTAATAGCAACTACTATTTACCTAATGGAGTGACTTTATGAAAGTGTGTTTTTTTTCTCTTGCGCTTTCGCTCTCCCTAGTTAATCTTTAGTGGATAAGTAGTTCATTATTTTAATGTTTCAAAAAAATCTCAGAGCAAGACAAGTGACATGTTTTGTGTATATTAGGGATTTTTTAATTTAGCTAAGACAAGAAATCTTGAAACGTCCAGAATAAATGAGGCAGATCAATAAAATGCCATTTTTGTCACAATTGTATTTTTTGTGAATAATAAGGATAATGTTCCTTACCCAATAAGCATCTGTTCTTGGCATGTAGAGCTGTAGATTCATATGCTCTGCATACTCCGGCGATCTAGTGTTAGGTCCGGATGTTTGCAAGTTGTTTTCCTAGTCACGAGGTAAGGTTACTCCTCCTTTCGGTGATAGTGCGCATGGGCATCGACTCCATTGTTAGATTGTTTTCCCGCAAAAGGGTGAGAATGGAGTAAATAAGTGTAGTATAGCGTTGTCCATGCATATAAATGTATAATGAAGAACTGCAACAACTACAGGTACCCGGGGAGGCGGGTGGGCGCATGTGAATCTACAGCTCTACATGCCAAGAACAGATGGTTACTGGGTAAGTAACATTATCAGTTTGAGGCATGTGTGCTGTAGATACACATGCTTTGCATAGGCTACAAAGCAGTATACTCCCAAAGTGGTGGCTAACCTGTAGATGTTGCAGTTGTTTGGAGCAGTGTTTTTAGTCTGTTGACGTGTAAACACATCTACACAATAGTATTTGATAAATGTTTGTGGTGTAGACATGTAGCTGCCTTACATATGTAAGCTAGAGGAATGTTGCCTAAAAAGGCCACTGACAGCCCTATTTTGCGAGTGGAATGCGCTGTAGGGGGTATGGTTAAAGGTCTTTTAGCTTTAATATAGCAAGTTTGAACGCATTTCATAATCCATCTGGCAATACCAGATTTTGAGATAGGATTACCTTTGTAAGGTGGAGCAAATGTAACAAACAGTTGTTTAATTTTGCGAAAATCTTTCTATGTCTTGCAGTAAAGGTCTTTTAACATCAAGCGTGTGAAGAGTGCGTTCTGCCACAGAATCAGGTTGAGGAAAGAAAACTGGTAACTCAACCGATTGGTTTATATGAAATGCAGAAGAAAACAAGTTACTTACCTGTAACTTTGGTTCCCCAGTATTGGTAACTTTCATAGATTCTCATGCTTTGTATCATTCCCCATCGTCGGAATGGGAGCCTCGGTAACAAAAATATATATATATATACATATGTATAACCATAGAAACAAAAGAGAAAAATAGGCCTAGGCCTCATCTCATTTTGTAGTATATCACCCTCTTTGTGTAAAAGAGCCCAAACTTTTGCCAGGGCCAATCAGCACAGCCTCACCCTCTGGAACCTTCCTGAGAGAGCTCAGAGCCTCAGATTTTCGTAGCCGTTGTGCCAACAGCCACTACCTTAGTAAACCGGCAGAGCTTTCCCAGGGGAGGTGGGTGGGCGCATGAGAATCTATGAAAGTTACCAATACTGGGGAACCAAAGTTACAGGTAAGTAACTTGTTTTCTTACCCCAGTATTGGAACTTTCATAGATTCTCATGCTTTGTATCAGAATAGCAAGCAGTAGATCACGACAAGCACATTTCGGTAATTACATGGCTTTACAACATCATCTCAGTGCACATGATAAAACAACCATTACTGAAACCAAATGTGCTTACCAGGATGGAGGGATTGTAGGGAAAGCTCACCTCTCATTGAAAAAGATTCCGGAGGACTGCTTGACCAACCGCAGCGTCAGCTCGTCCCACCGATTCCAGGCAGTAGTGCTTCGTGAAGGTGTGTACACTGCTCCACGTTGCTGCTCTGCAGATGTCCTTAATCGCCACTCCAGCAAAGAGAGCCACTGAAGACGCCATCGCTCTCGTAGAATGCGCCCGGGCCCTTTTATCCAAAGGTTTGCCCGCAGCCTGATGACAGTACTGAATTGCACTGGAGATCCAGCGGGAAATGCCACTCTTGGCGAGCGGTAACCCCTTCCGTGGTGCACTGTAGGCGATAAATAGTTGAGTAGACTTTCTGAAAGAGCGTGTGCGCTCCAGATAGAATTTCAGGCATCTTTGGACATCCAAAGAATGCAATGTTCGTTCCGCTTGAGTGGAAGGACGCGGAAAAAAGGAGTTCAAAATTAAGGGTTCATTCAAATGAAACTCCGAAGGCACCTTCGGGATGAATTTTGGGTTGGTTCTCAAAATCATGACATCCCTCTTGAACTGTAGAAAAGGCTCCACTATAGAGAGAGCCTGGAGTTCACTAACTCTCCTAGCCGAAGTCAATGCTAGGAGAAGGGCCAGTTTCCAAGATAGGAACTTCAAGTCCGCTTTGTGAATCGGCTCAAAGGGCGCTTTCATCAGTTGAGCCAGTACCAGGTTAAGCTGCCAGATAGGCGGAGGTGGCCGGACCGGAGGATACATCCGAAATAACCCCTTAAGGAACTGCTTAACAATTCTTGCAGACCATAGAGATGGCCCCGATGTCTTCCGTCGAAAGCGGGATAAGGCAGCCAGATGCACCTTGATCGAAGAGTGCGCCAGACCTGATTTAGCCAGAGACAGGATGTAGGGCAGAATCTGATGTGGCCGGGATTTGTAAGGATGGAGTTTATTCCTCTGGCACCAAAGGCAAAATCTCTTCCACTTTGCCCTGTAGGTCTTATTAGTGCTTGGCGCCCGTGCCTGAGATAGAACATCCCTGCATTCCTTAGACAGATTCAGATGGCGGAATTCTCTGTGTTCAGGAGCCACGCTGACAAGTGAAGTGACTCCGGATCCGGATGGAGGACTTGCCCCTGATTTCTCGATAACAGAGATGGAATCAGTGGCAAGCGAATCTGGCGATCTTGGGAGAGAAGTAGGAGTTCCGAGTACCAGAACTGCCGCGCCCATGCTGGAGCAATGAGGATCATTTTGCATGGTTCTGCCCTGACCTTCCTGAGAACTCGAGGAATGAGGGGAATCGGAGGAAAGGCGTAGCAAAATGCGCCGAACCAAGCAATCGAAAGGGCATTCCCCAGAGACCCTCGCTGGGGAACCTTGCTTGCGTAAAACCGGCACTTGGCGTTTTCCGGGGTCGCAAAGAGGTCTATGGTCGGAGTACCCCATTTCTTGAACACTGCCTCCAGAGTGGCCTGATCCAGCTCCCACTCGTGTGTCACCTTCGTCTGCCGACTTAGAGCATCCGCTGTGATGTTGAGACACCCCGCCAGGTGCTCGGCTCGCAGAGTGATCCCGTGAGAGATGGCAAATTCCCAGATCACCTGAGCTTCTTTGGACAGCGTCCGTGATCTCGTTCCCCCTTGCTGGTTTATATAGTGCATGGCCGTAGTGTTGTCTGTCCGGACCAGCACTGCACGGTTCTGAAGTCTGGGGAGGAACGCCAGCAAGGCTAAGTGAATGGCCCTCAGCTCCAAAAGATTGATGTGGCGCAGTCTGTCTGCTGGACTCCAGTGACCGCTGACCTGAAGCTCCTGGAGGACAGCTCCCCATCCTTCTAGGGAAGCATCCGTGGTCACCACCATAGGAGAAGGAGGGATTCGGAACGTTAATCCTCCTGCGATGTTTTCCTTCACCAGCCACCATTCGCAAGCCGTGCGCATGGCAGGTGTTATCCATACTCTGTCGTTGAACGATCCTTCTGCCTGACGCCACTGTTTGTCCAGCTCCTCCTGTAGAGGACGCATATGTAGCCTGCAATGCGGTATCAAAGGTATGCAGGATGAGATTGATCCGAGCAAGGACTTGTACTGTCGAACCGATACCGGTCTCTTGTGCAGTATTAGACGAGCGGAAGCGGCCAGTTTGCCCTGACGCTCCTCTGACGGACGAGCCGTGCATCGTCTCGTGTCCAGAATTGCCCCAAGGAACTTCCGTGACCTGGAGGGTATCAGTTCCGACTTGGACACATTGAGCTGAAGACCCAAATGGGCGAACAATCTTATGCAAGTTGACACAGCCTGAGACGTTGCCCTGAACGACGGAGCCTTGATGAGCCAGTCGTCCAAGTACGGGAAGACTTCCAAGGACTGCTTCCTCAGGAAAGCAGCGACTGGTGCCAGCATCTTCGTGAAAATGCGGGGTGCCGACCGAAGGCCAAACGGGAGCACCTTGAACTGGAAATGGCTCTTGCCTACTGTGAAGCGTAGATATTGCCTGTGAGCTGGGTGGATCGGAACATGAAAGTAAGCATCCTCTAAATCCAGGGATGCCAAAAAATCTCCCGGATTGAGCAGCCTTAGAATATCCTGGAGTGTGACCATCCTGAAAGAGAGCTTGATGAGATAGGTGTTGAGCTCCCTGAGGTCTAGTATAGGACGCCATGCCTCCTCCGTCTTCCGAACCAGGAAGAACCTGGAATAAAACCCCTTGCCCCTTTGTGAAAGTGGCACGGGCTCTATCGCCCCCTTGATGAAAAGCTGGTGGGCTTCGAGATGTAATAGTCGGAGATGTTTCGCTGCACGGGCGTCTGGAGCTCTTGTTGGAGGAAGATCTTGGAACTCCAACGTATGGCCACTCTGAACTATGTTCAAGACCCACCGGTCTGATGTTAAACGCACCCAGCTGTCCAGACAAAAAGATATCCTGCCCCCGACCGGTGTTTGTGGCAGGGGAGGAACAGTAGCCAGAGCCAGGAGGCCGCTATTGCCTCTTGGCGTTGTCTCGTCCCTGACGATTCTGACGTCCTCTCTGGGACTGCCGAGAGAAAGACGCCGACTGTCCTTGGCGCTGGTTGGAATATTGTCCTTTATAGGACTGTCCAGATTGAGAGGAATACTGTCGTTGGTTTCCTCTGTAGTTAGAAAACCCCCGACCACGTGCCCCCTTAAATGGCACCTTGCGGTAGGTCAAAGAGCCTAAGGACTTAGCTGTATCGGTGTCCTTTTTAATGCCTTGGAGGGCGTCATCCACATGCTTTCCAAAAAGCATCTCTCCGTCAAAGGGGAGGTCCAAGATCTTATTCTGGACCTCCTGGCGAAACCAAGTCGCCTTCAACCAGCCTTGGCGGCGCAAGACGGCTGAGCCCGCCAAAGCCCTGAAAGCAGTTGAGGCAATGTCCATCGCACAGTCGATGACTTCCGAAGAGCATCGTTCTCCCTCCATCAGCACCTGTCTGGCTTCGTCTTGACTAGTTTCTGGTAGCTGGTCCAGGAATGGTTCCATATCACACCACATCTGGCGGTCGTATCTGCCCAGAATAGCCAGAGAATTAGCTGCCCGCACCAACAAGCTGGCCATGGTGGAGAATCTTTTACCCACATTGTCCAGTCTTCTGCCTTCTTTATCTGGAGGCGTGGTTAAAGGAGTGGACGGATTCTTAGATTTACTTTGAGCAGCCTGTGAAATAACAGAATCCGGCTTAGGTTGTCCTAGAAGACACGCAGGACTGCCCTCTGGTGCCTTGTATTTCTTCTCCAGCCGGGGAAGAACCGGAATGACGGTTGCTGGATTCTGCATTGTCTTCAGTCCCTCATCCCAGACATGTTCTATAATGGGAATTGATCTTACAGACTTCTTATATTGGGCTTTAAAGTCATATAGGAAGCAGTCGGACTGCTCCACCGTAAAGGGCAAACCAAACCTCTTGGATGCCCGTTCCATCAAATTATGGAAACCACCAATGTCCACCGGAGGCGATATATTTGTCTCTCGGCCTACAGCATCAGGATCCTGTGTATCATCAGGGTCCCCATCTGGATCCCCTGGATCTGTAAGAGGGATCACCTGTCCCTCGTCGTCTTCGTCCGTATCTCCATCGTCCGCGTCATCAGCAGCAGGTTCCGTACCTGAAGGTTGGGGAACCACTAAGGGCAGCACTGGCGAAATGGACCGAGGTACCTCTCTTGGTAGAGGTGGCAAGTCCATTGGCATGTCACGTGGCACTTCCAAAGGAGAAGGACGCACTGGAGTGCGATCCGGCAACGTCGGAAAACGAGATCTATAGTCTTGCAGCATCTGTTGCAAATCCGACACCAAAGCCACTGGCAAGGCAATTAGGTCCTGCCTTAGAGGGCGGGGGCGTAATCCCTGTTGGTGCCCCTCCTGCCCCTCTGGGCCATAAAACTCCTCTGTATCTGTGTCCTGCTGTTTGACATTCAGGTCTGAAAGGCTGTATGCGTCCCCAAACTGCCCATCCTCCTCATCCTCCTCCGAGTCCTCGAGAAGCATGGATGGTGGCAAAGGCGTGACCCGCCTAGGGGAAGTCATGTCCGGTGTAATCACTAATCTTTGGGTTGAAAAATCCAAATTTTTCGTCGTCGACGGTCCCGTCGGCGGTCTCGTCGACGGAGTCGATGGCAACGGGATTTCCAATGTCGACGCACTCGACGACGACTGAAAGGCAACTGTCGTCGACGGAGCTGAAATCGTCGTCGACGATGAGGCCGTCGACAGTCCTGTAATCCTCGTCGACGGAGCAGTCGTCGACGGAGCAGTCGTCGACGGGGCAGCTGTCACCGGAGCAGTCGCCGCCGGAGCTGTCGTCGACGGAGCAGTCGTCGACGGAGCAGTCGTCGACGGAGCTTTCTTTTTCGTCGACGTAGTATGCTTCATCGTCGGCGGAGCACCCGTCGACAGTCTCGTCGACGAACTTGTAGTCATCAACATCGACGAACTCGTCGTCGTCGTCGTCATCGTCGACGTGGTCTTCGTCGTCGACACCGCCGTCGAAGACGACGAAGTAGATATTGTCGACGGTCTCGTGGACGACCCCATGGAAATAGGCTTAACTGAGGAGATCGTCGTCGACGTACCTGCTGCCGCCTGCGTCGACGGACGCGGTTTCTTCAGTGGCACCGACTGAGGAGTTTCTGCAGCCTGTTTCTTTACAGGTTTCTCCTTCTGGGACGGAGGGGTAGATGTAGCAACCCCCTTATTGTCCTTAGGGGCTATGTCCACAGTAGCCCGTCCCTGCCTCTCCTTTACACTGTCGTGAGGAGATTTTTTGGGACCAGCCTCCTCAGACCTGTCAGAGATCCCGTGAGGGGCTTTGAGAGGAACCTTGAGAGGGGGTTCCGCAGAAGTGGAGGGCGATGACCTACCCCTCTTCTTCGATCTCCTGGAGGAGGTGCCAGAGATAGATTCTTCCTCATCCGAAGAAATGACCTCCCTGGTCTTTATCTTCTGCAGCCACGTCAGCAAGCGCCCCTCTCTGTCTCTCAAGGTCTTGGTCGAGAAGGTCCGACAGATTTTACAGTCGGTGGCCTTGTGTTCCGGGTACAGGCAGTATATGCAGTTCTCATGCCTGTCTTCCACAAACAGTCTCTTCTTCCCACAAGAGGCACAAGCCCTAAATAAAGCCTTCTTCTCCTTTTCTGACATTCTGTCTCAAAAGATGGTAATAAAGATATCCAAAAGTAACTCTGTGAAAAACTGAGCAGAACTCAGTGGAGACTCCCTAGCACAACGTGCGGTAGAAAAATCTGAGGCTCTGAGCTCTCTCAGGAAGGTTCCAGAGGGTGAGGCTGTGCTGATTGGCCCTGGCAAAAGTTTGGGCTCTTTTACACAAAGAGGGTGATATACTACAAAATGATATGAGGCCTAGGCCTATTTTTCTCTTTTGTTTCTATGGTTATACATATGTATATATATATATATTTTTGTTACCGAGGCTCCCATTCCGACGACGGGGAATGATACAAAGCATGAGAATCTATGAAAGTTCCAATACTGGGGTAAACTACCTTGGGAAGGAATTTTGGATTGGTGCGGAGAACTAGCCTATGTTTGTGTAGCTAAAAGAAAGGTTCTTTCAAAGTTAATGCCTGTAGCTCACCAACTCTCCTCGGTGATGTGATAGCAATGAGGAAAGCAACTCTCCATGAGAGGAATTGTAAAGGGAACTTGTGTAATGGTTCAAAAGGTGGGCCCATGAGCCATGTGAGAACAATGTTGAGATTCCACACTGGGGCAGGGAGAATCCTTGGTGGTATTACCATTCCCAAGCCTTCCATAACTGGAACTCTAAATAGTGAGAGATGCTGTTTATTCTGTAAGTACGCAGCTACTGCTGCAAGGTGCAAACGAATAGATGTGCAAGCTAGTCCTGTTCGTTGTAAATGTAACAAGTAACCAATAAGCATCAAAAGGATTGATTTTGTTGTTATTGCAATATACAAGAAATCTTTTCCACTTTGCTGCATAGCAAGCTCTGGTGGTAGGCCGTCTTGCTTCTTTCAGAATATTCATACCGTCTGGTGGTAGATTAAAATACCCAAACTCTAGGACTTCAGGAGTCAGATAGCTAAATTCAGTTCTTTGGGATTTGGGTCTGACTTCTCCATGGTTCTGTGTGAGGAGACTGGAGTCAAGGTGCAGTTTTTGATGTGGAACTAGTGACAGCTCCAACAGGGTGGTGTACCATGGTTGACGGGCCATGTGGGAGCTATCCGAATTAGTGTGAGGGATGTTTGCCTGCGTTTCTGAACCATCCACGGAATGAGCGGGAGTGGCAGAAAAGCGTAGGCAAATATCCCTGACCAGTTCATCCATAGGGCATTGCCCTTTGAGAGTGGACGTGGGAATCTAGAGCCGCAGTTTGGGCATTTTGCGTTTTCGGCTGTGGCAAATGGGTCTATTAGTGGAAATCCCCATTGTTGAAAGTATGGAAGGAGAACATGGGGGTGAAGTTTCCACTCATGAATTTGCTGCCTTCTTCTGCTGAGGAGATTGGTAATTTGATTGTTCACTCCTGGGAGATGTTCTGCCAGAAGATACACCTTGTGATGGATCGCCCAGTTCCAAATGGCTTGAGCGAGTGTTGACAGTTGGATAGAGTGTGTCCATCCTTGCTTCTGTACTTAATAAATTGCTGTCATGTTGTCTGTTCGGACTAGGTCAGTTTTGGCTATGAGGTGAGTTTGAAAAGCTTTGAGTGCTAGAAAAACAGCTAAAAGCTCTAGATAGTTGATGTGGAGGGCATTGTGCTTGTTGCTCCACATTCCTTGTATTATGTAATCTTTGAAATGAGCCCCCCCCCCCCCCCAACCAGTTAGAGATGCGTCTGCTGTGAGCACGATCTGTGGGATAGGGTCCAAGAAAGCCCAGCCTGCTGATAAATTTTGTGGGATCCACCACTGCAGAGAGCAATGGGTACGGCTGTCTACCAACACTAGATCAGTTAATAGACCCTGTGATTGATTCCACTGACGTGCTAAGCACTCTTGTAGGGGGTGCATGTGAAGCCTTGCATTGGGTACAATTGCGATGCAAGACGCCATCATTACCAGCAGTTGCATGAACACCCTGGCTGGTATTGCTTGGTTAGGGTGAAACTGTAGAGTTGTAGTTTGAATAGTGCATATTCTGGCTACATTGGGAGAGGCTAGAGTTTGACTGTGTCTAGACTGGCTCCTAGAAAAGACTGCATCTGTGAGGGATGCAGGTAAGATTTTTGAGCACTAATGGTGAACCCCAGTTGATGAAGTAGATCTATTGTGATCTGTGTGTGCTGTAGACATTGCTGGTGAGTGCTGGCTTTGACAAGCCAGTCGTCCAGATAGGGGAACACATGAATTTGTTGTCTTCTGAGATGAGCAGCGACTTTGGTAAAAAATCTGGGTGCTGTAGTTACTCCGGAAGGAAGCATCTTGAACTGGTAATGCTTGCCTGCTATCAAAATCTGAGGTATTTGCGATGAGCCGGATTAATTGGAACTTGAAAATATGCGTCTTTTAAATCTAAAGTAGACAAAGTCTGCTCCCTGTAAAAGCGGGAGTACCTGTTGAAGTGTCACCATGTGAAAGTGCTCTGACAGTATATAATGGTTTAGCTCTCGGAGATCCAGAATAGGTCTGAGGGACCCACCCTTTTTGGGGATGAGAAAGTACAGAGGGTAAACCCCTGAGCCCTAGTACTGTATTGGAACTGGCTGTTTCGCTCCTTTTAGTAGGAGGGACTGGACCTCTTGTTTTAGCAAGTGTATGTGTTCTGGAGACAGCTTGTGAGATCGAGGTGGAATGTTTGGGGGACTGCAAGTAAGCTCCAGGCAATAACTATGTTAGATAATTCCAAGCACCCATTTGTCCGATGTTATAGACTGCCAAATCCGGAGAAATTGTTGAAGTCTTCCCTTGATAGGTGTAGTGTAATCGGGGGGAAGTGTGGGCAAGTCACTGTTTGGTGGGGGAAGGGGAGCGACGGAGTGTGTTGGCCCTACCCCTACCCCTAAAGTTGTTGCCCCTATAACCTCATCGAAAGAAACCTCTGGAGGGAGGGGACTGGCTGTTACCTTTGTAAGTTGATGTATTTTGATCTGAGGATGTGGTTTTTGACCCTCCTCTGTAAACGGAGCGACAAAAGGAGCCTCTGTTGGAGGTAGTCTGGAGTGCTCACATAGATTTAGCTACTTCAGTGTCCTTTTTCATTTTTTCTAACTCCTGGTCTACCTTAGGACATAATAGGTGTTCCTTATCAAAGGGTGTGTTAAGGATTGATTGTTGGACCTCAGGTTTAAACTCTGAAATTTTTAACCAAGCGTGTCTTCTGAGCAGGATGCCGGTGTTAACCTCTCTAGCTGTGGTGTCTGCAGCATCTAGAGCACATCGTATGGAGGAATTAGAAATGAGCTTACCTTCATTTACTAAGTCCTGTTGATAGAAATGGGATTTCTGGTTGGCTACGGCTTGCGCCAAAGCCAGGCAGAAACCACCACTCTAGTCAGGGCAAGGGAGTTACACACTGATGATAACCCCTGCTCACCCCCTTGGCAGCTTGGCACGAGCAGTCAGGCTTATCCCAGAGGCAATGTGTAAAGCGTTTGCACAACACACACACACACAGCAGCAACACACTAGGCACACCACAAAAGAAACTCCACACAAGGTTATATCAAAAATAGCCTTTGTATTGTCATAAACACATTCAAAACAGAACCACACAATATACACTGTGCCAACTGGCACTGGCAATATTCACAGGGGATTATATACAGGACCAGGCCAACCGGGCCATGGTCAACACAATCAGAACAGGTAAGTAAATGCAAAACACAACCAGTAACTACTGGTACCATAATGACCTAAGCATTATCACATTAGCATTAGACATCATCCTAAAATATCATAGCATGACATTAGGCATAAGTGGTAGGCATAAAACACTTTAGGCCCCAAACCTCATTAGCATAAACACATTAAGGCCTTACCAGCATAAAAACATTATGCATAAACCTCCTAAACAAACACATTATGTCATAGGCATTACATTAGGGCCTTGCGCCCTACCACATAAAACTGACCCCCCCAGGCGAACTGGCCTTTTCTAGGGCTCCAATGCCCTATGTCCAGCAAAGTCAAGGCGTGCTGCCACTGCAGCAGAATACAAGTGCGCAATTGCGCTGGCCTAAACGTTGCAGCTGTCACTAAGTGCTGTGCAGCTGTGAAGGTACAGTAGGCATGGGCACTCACTGTGCCCTCAGGGGGGCCCCCACTGGGACACTAAAATAAATGTGCACAACATTGCAGCTGCCCGCGCTGGTGCGGCGCAGCTGTGAATCAGCCAAGAGGCACGGGCACCACTGGGCCCCCTGGACCTCCACGGGCTCTAACACAATTGTGGCCCCCGTCATTGGAGCGGGCGGGACCGCTCAGGCTCTGTGCCTTGACTGGCACTAACAAACTGAGGGTGCCAAGAAATGCCTCCAAGTCCCACGGGGACTTCGTGAAACAAATGCAGCCTCCCGCAAGAGATCAGCCCCCACTCACAGGGACTCTTCTGGCTGCCCTCCGGTCTCCTCGGGACTCCCTCGGGTAGGCTCCAAGCACGGGCACCACAAGGCCTGGTAGGAGCTCCACGCACCGGAGCTCTTGGCAGACTAATCCGGTCCGGCGAGACACGGGCCGCCGTCTCTGCGCTCTTCTCCTGGGCAGCATGCGGGGCTCCCTCCAGCTCACTGGAGGCCTGCCTCGCCTCACTCTGCAGCAGACACTGCCTCTTCTGGTCCAGTCGCGCTGCGATTGGCAGCTGTGGTCACTTCCTCTCGTGGCCCCGCTCAGAGTCAGGCAAGGCTGACTGGCTTCCTGGTCGGGACGGCGGCGGCTTCTTCTCGGGCTGGGCCGCGGCGTTGATCCCTCTTCGGACCTTGGCGGCGATGCGGAGTGGGGTGGGCACCCGCTTCAACAATACTTATTGAACCGAGGTGGGCACTCGCCAAGCAGCACCCCACCCCATGCGGGGTGGGCACCCGCCGGTTTAAGCACATTGAAGAGAGGTAGGCTCCCGCTCTGCACCAACATGCGTGGTGGGCACCCGATCCTTAGGCGAAACGCAGGGTGGGCACCCGCTCCTGTAGCAAAAAAGCGGCGAAATGCGGGGTATGCGCCCGCTGTTAGAGGAGGAGCACAGGGGGGAACCCCACAAGCAGGGATTCCCTTCCAGCCTTATGCTGCAGACGCCAGCTCTTCTCTCCTGGGCAAATTAGGATATAGCGCTCACGAGACGCTAGGAAAATGAAAGGTGTAGCACTCACATTGCACAAGGAGTCCTTCAAAGTCCATGGGGCATAGCTGGGCCCAGGGAGGCCAGCACACAGGGCCCTCCAGCCTGGAGGCAAGCCCTCGTGGCAGTTCCTCCTGGGCTCCAGCAGCACAGGAACAGCCTCAGAAAAGTCCAGGAACAGCACACCTTTCATGGGGTCACAGCCCCTATTTTATATCACCTTTACCTTTTGTCTGCGCCAGCACAGGGCTTGGGGAACCAGCAAAAACTGGTTCGGGGGGAATTGGAGCACTCTGTTGACAGGGCTCCTCTTCTCCATTTTTAGGAGGGGGCTCGTCATCAGACACACCACAGGGGGGCGGAGCCAGCATTCACTAGGGCAGGCACAATCCTATTCAGGGACAGGGACTTCTCCTCCCACCACTCCAAATGCAGATGTCCCATTCAGCCTAGCACTGACTCACCCTGCCCCTCCTGGAGCCACACACACCTCACCAGCCCCTATCACTCAAAAGCCAGACATGCAATTCACATCAGGCAGGCAGACACATTGCGCTCACACACATGCTAACTTCTAAAAGTGACATTTCTAAAATAGTTATAATAAATCTGCACACACCATTGCATAGCATTTATTATCACTATTCCAAACATACCAAACTTGACCATGCTGCTCCTTCCATATCAGGAATTACCACTGAAACACTTATCAGGGAATCCCCAATGCATTCCTATGGGAGGGCAGCCCCACAGTAGTGAGAAACCAAAATGGCTGTTTGTCACTACCAGGACATGTCACGCACTTAAGGTACATGTCCTATCTTTTACCTACAATGCACCCTGCCCATAGGACTAGCTAGGGCCTACCTTAGGGGTGACCGACATGCAGTAAAAGGGGGGTCACAGACATGGCACACACTTTAGGTGCCACGTCACAGCGGCAGTAACACTGCGCGCACAGGCCCTGCAATGGCAGAGGCCGGAGATAGGTTTGAAAGGCTACTTTGATGGTTGGCACAATCAGCGCTGCAAGCCCCCGAGTAGCATTTAATTTACCAGCCCTGGGTTTATGAGATACTACTTTACAAGGGACTGACAGGTAAGTTAAATAGGCCAAACCGGTGTAGACCAATCTTACCATATTTAACACAGAGAGAGCACGCACTTTAAACTGGACAGCAGTGCTTAAGTGCCCAGAGTCCTAAAACCACCAACACCGTGTGAGAAAAAAGGCTATGAGAAAGGCAAAATGTTTAGGGATGACCCTGCAAAAAGGGCCAAGTCCAACACCTGTGCTTTAGCTTTATGCTCATCTGGGAGATATTGGAGCATCTGCTCCATTTCGTCCCAGTATGCCCCGTCATGCCTGGCTAAAAGGCCCTGCGTGTTTGCAAAGCGCCATTGATTTGCAGCTTGAGCAGCTATGCGTTTGCCAGAAGCATCAATTAATTTGGACTCGTTATCTGGCGGAGAAGCATCCCCTGATGTTTGAGAATTTGCCTGCTTGCGAGCATTAGATATTATTAAAGAATCTAAAGGCAACTGTCCTTTGATGAATAAAGGGTCTGTAGGAGAGGCCTTATATTTTTTGTCCACTCTAGCAGTCAAGATGCATGCTCTGACTGGATGTTTAAAGATCTCATCAGCATGTCGCATCATGCCTTTGAGCATGTGAAGTATCTGTGATGACCTATGCGTGGACTGGTGGTTTCGGTGCCGGGCCTGGAGGCAGGGCGTCGGAAACATCGTCTCAGTGCCGACCTTGGCCAGAAGGCAGAGGTGTTGTCGAAGCCTTATGTCTTTTAGGAGTTTGCGGGGGCAAGGGTTCTTCGGTACTCACGTCACCTTGTCCCTGCGGCAGTTCTTTAGCGTCAATCTCGAGTTCTGAGTACGAGTCTTGTTTGGAGAAGGCTTCCTCCTCCTCTGCCGCTGATGCCTCGATGTCTTCTTGGCCGCGCTGCATCTCTCAACATCGAGCACGATGATAGCCTTTTTTGATCGAAACAATGTGCAAGCGTCACAATTTTCTTCTTTGTTCTCGGGAGACAAGCACAAGTTGCACACTTCGTGGGAATCGGTGTGCGGATACTTAGCGTGGCACTGAGTTCAGAATTTAAACGGAGTCCGATCCATCCACGGAGAGCTAACTGAGCGCGGTTAAACCTCGAAGGGTGGTTTCGAACTGGAGCGCAGCAATATACGTCCAATGGCGGAAAAAACAAATCTAACAATGGAGTTGATGCTCATGTGCACTATCACTGAAAGGAGTCACCTTACCTCGTGACTAGGAGAGACTTCTTCGAAGAAAAACAGCTTGCAAACATCCAGACACAACACCAGATGGCAGGAGTATGCAAAGCATGTGTATCTACAGCACACATGACTCGAACATTGTGTTATACTTTTCTCCCACTAAATACATCTAAACATCTCTAACAGCTCAAAACCAGTCAGCAAAATTTCAGTATACAACGTAAGAACAAGAATGTATGTACACAATGTGACCTCCCAACTTCGGCTTCTCAAATTTTTTACTAATGAGGAGACGTGAAGCAGAGAGATGATTAAACATCTTGCACCATCAAAACATTTACCTCAAAATTATTAAGTGGCAGTGCGAACACCCTAAATCAGGTCAGTGCACTGCACATATGCCTTCAATTACATGCTAGGAAGATTTGATCAAAATAATTTCAGAATGTTATGCAACCTCTAACTGCCCCAGGAGGATTAGATGTATATTCCAAATAACCGACAAGAATACAGCTATATGGTCACCATGAGAACATAAATCAATGATACAAGATCCAAAAATAAAGCTTTCATTTTTGAGAATTCAATACTCTTAAGAGTGAAGAATGAACAGTATAAAAATACTTCTTTACTCTGAAACAAGAATGCTTTTGTTGCTAACTTACTTTTGTTAAATAAAATGCTCAAGCAAATTGTTTCCATTTAAAGTAAGGCATTTGGTAAAATATTCTTAAAGTGTGATCCTCAGATTTCTAATCATGGATTATTAATTCTTTCAAGAATAACCTACTTTTGGTAGCTTTGCTCCCAAATGTAGGCTAACAATAAACCTATATAAAAGTAAAATAAGTTCACTTACTGGCATCCGCCTTCCAACAAAAGAATGAGAATACTGCTTAAGATCTGTATCTGCCAAAGAAGAGGGAACTACAAAATATTCTGGAAGGCTGGAAAAGCAAAAACATTGATAACATTTAAAACATAAGCACATTTTATTTTAGATTTGAACAGCATGACTGTAAATATCAATAAGGCCATGAAGGCACTAAAGACCAAAATTAGACAATTCAATATCAGCTCATAAGCAAATGAGCCATGCTCATTTAGAAAAAGCAATTTAAACAAGCCATCAATGCTCAAAACATCTAGCAAAAGGATATCCCAAGGTCAATTTAAAAAGCCGTTCTAACAGAACAATTATTTTTTTTCTAATTTTCACTGGTGAAATACAATGACCATAGTGTATGAGTTGTATAAACAACTTTCAATGTCACTGCTAATTTGAGAGGCTGAGGAAAAATATATTTATTTGTGGAACTCTGAAGGATTGTTTAAAAAAAAAAAAAAAAAAAACTTATTTATGTGTGAAAGGCAGTTATCAATTCTTACATGCATCCATATAACATATACAGTCCATACAGTATACATTCTATGTCACCTATGTATATTACAAGAATGTTCGCACCTGATCATTGCATAAACAGCGTTACAAAATTCAGTGTCATTTGCATTTGATTATTCCAATTCTTGAGTTACAAGAGGCATTTCGCAGATATCCCCTCTATATGTGTTACAGCCTCCCCATTTTTCTGGACAGCCCCTGTGTGTGTGTATACGGTCTTTTCCGCCACCATGGCAGTGTCCATATCCCTGCACCATTCCGTGAGTGTGGGGGCGGTTGCTACACCCCAGTGTCTAGCAATATTCCTCTTGGTTAGCATAATACTGGGTATTATGCTAACCAAGAGGAATGTAATTCAGGTCTGTCACATCCCAAATATGAGTTAACAGCATTTGGGCTCTGTAGGGACTAGGTTCCCACTCACCCTCGTGATAAGGGACATAACTGATTCCCAGTATGACCCCACTACAGGGCATGCCCATATAGTATTAAAGAATGTACCAAGCTCCCCAGATTGTCGCATACAGAGCTGGGTGTCTACTTTCCCAAACTTACAGAGAGTAGTTCTGGTGTAGTAGAATCTATGCAAGATCTTGAGTTGTACTAGGCGTAATTTGGATGCGATCGCCACTTCTCTAGGGGATGCTAGTGCCTCCTGCCAATCCGTATCATCTAACTCTCCCAGGTCTGCCTGCCATTTGTCTCTGAGCTTCTGCACTGGATCTGGCATGTTACTGATGATTTTCCAATAAGTCATCGAGACTGCTTTTTTGTCCATGTGATCTAGCGGGGAGGCCTCAGGTAGGGTGGTGTCGGGGAGAATTGCCGCTTCAAGGGCGTGTTTGATCTGTCGGTAACAGAAGTGCTCCGTTGACGCCATTTCGTACTGCGTTTGGAGCGGTGTAAATGGGATCATTTTTCCCCGTACCCAGAGGTCGCCACCTTGGATATTCCAATATGGCCCCAGAGATTAAAGCCTTTGCTTTCTTCTAATCTTCCCAGCCTGTCCGTGACCCAGAGGGGTGTTGCTTGTGTGATTATGTTATGCCACCCTAACTTTTTTTGCACTATATTCCATACCTGGAGTGTGTGGTTTGTGAGGCCCATTAGGGTCCAGGTCTTGTTATAGAGCGCCCAGTAAGGCCCCGTCTCACCCGGTTGCAACCTGTCGAGGATATAGGCTGGGTCCGTGTGGTGGACATGAATCCAGTGGTTAATCACATCAGCTGGGAGGCCCAGTAATATGTCTATGTTAGGGAGCGCGATGCCCCCATCGTACCAGGTGTGCTATAGTTTCACCATAGCTATGCGAGCCGGTCTATTGTCCCAGAGGAGTTTAGGAACTTCTGCCTCAATGGCACAGAAGTAGGATTGGGGGACTAAGAAGGGTGCGTTTTGATGGCGTAGAGAAACCTGGGGAGCGCCATTATTTTGAAAAGCGCCGCCTTTCCCAGGAGCGACAAAGGCAGCGACTGCCAGTGCTTGCTATTCCTTTGCAACCGTCTCAAAGGGGCTTAAAGATTCAGGTTCATAAATACTTCCGGATCATGGGTGATGTGAATCCATAAATATTTGAAAATTGTCCTCTGCAATTGTTACATCGCAGCCAGCCGGAAGGAGCGGTGGGGGACCCTTCAAGACGTAAAGCACTGACTTTGTCCAGTTAATCGTGTACCCTGAATAACGTCCATATGAGCTACAGATATCTAATAGGCAGGACAGGGAGCGTCTGGGAGAGGCCATATATAGGAGGATATCGTCTGCATATAAGGATATCCGATCCTCACATCCCTCAGTCCATCGAAGCCCTCGGATGACCGGGTCCTGCCATACACTGACCATCAGAGGCTACAGCACTAAGGCGAAGAGAAGCGGCAACAGCGGGCAGCCCGGTCTCATGCCTTGGTGCAATGGAAACCATTCTTATCTATGCCCATTGGCCACTACGTGGGCAAGGGGAGCAGTGTAGAGTAACCTAACCCAGGAGCAGAATTTCGGTCCGAACCCCAATTTTTCGAGAACAGCAAAGAGAAAGAGCTACTCGACTGTGTCAAAGGCCATGCACGCATCTAAGGACAGCACAACGGCTTCTTCCTGAATGGTATGTTTCCAGCCCAACACGTTGTGGAGGCGCCTAAGATTTAAGGCTGTATTTCTCCCCGGCATAAACCCGGATGTATCAGCGTTGTTGGGTGCAGCGTGAGTCTGTTGGCTAGGGTCTTGACCAATATCTGGGCCTCAGGGTTGAGCAGAGATATGGGCCTGCAGGAGGAACACTCCTGCACGGGTTTGTGAATGGCCACTATTGTTGCCATTCTTTGGTCTCAAGGTAGTTCACCCCTGTCCAAGCTGGCCTCATACATAGCTACCAGATACAGAGTGAGTATTGTTACGTTAGTACCACTCTAATGTGATACCGTTCTGGCCCAGTGCCTTTCCTGACTGAAGTTTACAGATTGCCATTGCAATTTCTTCTGTGGAGAGCTCTGCCTCTAACAATTAAGACTCTGTCTCCGCTAATCTGGGAAGTTTAATATCTCGGAGTGTAATTGTGAGTGTGGAAGTGTAGACCCGTCCGAAGTGATAGGCTAGTAAGTCTACTATGCATTGGGGATTCCGAGTGATGTCACCCGTGGGAAGTTGGAGTTCTGTGATCCATCTATCTGCCTTTTCCCGCTTGTCAAGCCAGGCCAATAGCTTGCCGGCTTTATCACCGCTTTCATACATGGTGTGTTGGGTATTGGCGAGCCGCGTTTTCGCTGCCTACCACAAATGACCTTTATACTCCTGCTTCTTAAGATGCAATAAATGAGTGTTCGTGTCAGAGGGGTCCGGACTGTGGGCTCTCTCCAGGTCATCTACCTCCTATTCAAGTGTCGCCACAGTTCTAACTTTCTCCCTTTTACGATGGGTTATGAGTGAGACCGCCTGCCCATGAAGCACTGTCTTGTACGCATCCCAGAGGACAAGCGGAGAAGAGACGGAAGGTGCATTTTCGCTAAAATAGTATATGGTAGTGTCAGTCAGTCCTTTACCGATCTCAGGGGTCCTGAGGTACCCGGGGTATATAGGGAATATGCGACTCTGCGCCGTGAAATGCCAAGTGTTTAGAGCGCTGACCGGGGAGTGATCAGAAATACCCCTTGGTAAATGTGCTACTTTTAAAAAGTTTCCAAGTTCGGCTGCTGGTGCCAGTATGTAGTCTATTCCGGCGAGGATATTGTGTGCACCCCAGTGATACGTATATTGTCGCGTCCGTGGAAAGCGGGCGCGCCAAATGTCAACCATGACTTTGGTGTCTAGGAAGTCCGTCAGGAGAGAGTGTGTCCGGTGTTGTTGTCGTGGGGGTGTTCGATCCAGAGCATCATCTAGTGATGGCTTTGAAGTCGCCTCCTATTATTAAGTTGCCCTGTGGGAGCCGGAGTATGAATTCGCTGAGCGCCTGAAATACTGAGGAATGGAGCGCGGGCAGGATTTAGACTGACGCAATGTTAACCATACGTTCTTTCCACTGACACGACAGCGCCGTGAAACGGCCCTGGACATCTGTGTATGTGTGTTTAATGACAATCGGGTACTGTTTCTTAAGGAGGATTCCTACTCCCCGCGAACCAGATGAAAACTCAGAGTGCACAGCGAGCTTAAAACCCTACCTATCTAGGGCTTTGCAAACTGTCCCTGTTAAGTGGGTCTCCTGCAATAGAGTCACTGCTGGTGCCTTACTCTTTAAGTATTGTAGAACCAGTCCTCTTTTAAGCTCATCTTGAAGACCATTAACATTCCAGGATATAATTGGTAGGTGCTGTGTGTGAGGTGCCAAAGGTGTTGTGGGATCATGGGACATCAGCCTGGGGGATGTATGTAACCTGCTCTATATGATCTATATTGTTTTGTAGTAGCACGCAAACAGGATGAATGGACCTACAGTGTGCCATATAACATATACAAACAAACAAACTCAATAAATCAGAACTTCCGCAAGAAACCCTCATACACCTCCCCCCCCCACCCAACCCGCAAGACGGTCTTAAAACTTCCCGCCACCCCAAATTTGCAGAGGGCCTATTTCACATTACCCGGTACCTTTGTAGGGGGAGAGAGCTCCTGTGTTGTCTCCTCGGGGGCTTCTCAAGGACAGAGATACCCTCCCGGTTTTATTTAAATGAATATAATGGGACATCGGAAACCCCTTGTCCGCTTGGAATCCCTCGGAGGATCGCTAATCGATCGACCCTGGATAGGTTCCGGTCTCAGCATCGTGCGTCTTCATTTGTCGCCGCCATGCGGATCTCAGAACAGGTCCCTGTGCACTAGTATCTCATTCTGAGTGTGTCCAGTTTGTTCCTTTAGTCCTCTTTGGGCCGAGTCCCTGACTCTGGCGAGCTAGCCATCTGGTTCAGACATTGTGATCTTGTTGTGTCACGAGCGGCTTTTCATCCGGGCTTACCACAGTGTTGGACCTGGCGCCATCCCTCCAGCCTGTCCTGTGCTTCCTCCGGTGTGGTGAAGAACCATGTCTTCCCATCCGCCTCCACTCTCAGTTGTGCAGGAATCAGCATAGATTATTTGAGTTCACGGTTCCCGAGTTCCTGCTGCACCGCTATGAAATTCCGCTGCTGTTTGGCAACAGCCGCTGTGTAGTCTGGGAAGAAAGATATCACGCTTTGTTGATAGCGGATCAAGTGGGCTGCTCTTGACGTCTGGAGGATGAGGTCTCGGAAATTAAAAATGCGTGCTAGTATAGGTCGCGGGGGCGCCCCTGGCTGGGGTCTGCTCGGGGACACGGTGGGGCCGCACGACCGAAAAGCAATTGGAGAGTCCCTTGGGCTGCAGGTGGTTCTTGATCAGGACCTCCACAAAGAGGTCCATGGCAGGTCCCCCTCGCCGTTCCCTCCGGCACTCCCACGATGCAAACGTTATCATGTCGGGAGCGACCTTCATAGTCGTCTAGCTTCGCTGCCATGGTTCTGTTATCTGTTTCTATTGGTTTCACTAGTTTCTTCAGGGAGGCTGTGTCTGTACTTAAGGTGACTGTTATCGATTCTACCTCTGTCACCTGAGAGCTAAAGTTCCACGGATAAGTGAGAGTTAAGTGGTCACGGTATGTATGCGGGGCTCCAGAGAAGTGTGTACATTATTGAGGGTGATTATAATGTCCTGTAGCGTGATCTTTTCCCTGGTGAGGTCTCTTTAGTTGACGCCACGGCAGCCTCAGTACGGTCATGGGTACCTTTGTCCGCTTTGGAGAAAACATACTTCTCAAGTTTAGTTTCTTGGGTCATTCGGTGGCCCCGGCCCTCATCTTGCCCCACTCTGCGGCTACCACCAGTGGTCGCTAGTCACCTGATAGAAGTACTCACCGCCGCCTGCCTGTGCTGCCTCGTAGCGCATGGAGCCTGTCAGGTTTCCTGCCAACCGGTGTGTGCCACTGTGGGATTTATTATGGGCTATAACCTGGGGTTGAACTTGGGTCAGTCACGGAGCTTGGAGAGCTGCACCCTCTGGGTGATCTGCAGTCTTCACACACAGAAGCCCAGAAGTAGGTCTGTTCATGGGCCGTGACAGGTGAGGGTGGGGCCACCCCGGCCTCAAAGTGGCTTGTTGCAGGGGCCTCTGCAGACGCGTGGCTCCAGTGTTTGCTCACGATCCTATTTAGCGGGCCTGGTTATGTTTCAGGGTCCCCACTGTCACCTGGTGCAGAGCGGGCCCTCGCAGAATTTTGGCATTCAGGAGTGTTGCGCCGCCACGCAGTGGGCAATCGTGGCGGCGGCCCAGCGCATGCAGGGCGGCCCTCGGTGGGTTACGGCACGCAGGTCAGAGATGCGCAGAGGCGTCTATTGTGTCGGTGCCGCAGGAAGCCCTTTTGTCAGTGCGCCAACGCCCGATCCTGAGCCCCCACCTCGGCGTGGAAGTTCATGTTGGCTTTTTCTACTGGGCCGCTGGTGTACAAGGCCGGCGGGACCCCACCGCGTTGAACTCCTCGGGGGTTCCGTCATGTGGCCGAAGTTACTGACGGAAGACCTGGGGCCTAGGCAGGAGGGTCACTATACTGGGGAATCAGCCCAGGGCACACAGTCATTCCGCGCCGTCGGGTCTGCGATGCCGGATGTCTTTGCCGGGCACCGCACCCACTTCAGTCCCCAGTCGCGGTGTGCCTCAAGGCTGCGACTTGTATATCTCAGCGGATGCATGCAGGAATGGGCGCTCCGAGCGAGGCGGTTAGTTTGCTGGATGCGGGAGGGGTTCCGGCGGCGGTTATTGCTGGACGAGAGTGCGGATAAACGTGTCGGATTTGTGTTTATGCCCCTGGAGGTCCGGAGCTCTACGAGGCGTCGGCCATCTTCATTGGCTGCCGAAACCCCCCCTCCCCTCCCCCTCCCAGAATAAGTTTCAAACTACTGCAAGAATTATTTGAGAGGCACCTCTAGACAAATCATCCTGAACCAATTGGATATTTGGTCTGAAACTCCTAGGCAGAGTGGCCAGAATATGAATCACGTCTGCTGATGCGTGGACACAGAAACCGGGGGAGTTCTGCTTGCTCCATGTATGTCCAGTCAACTAATGTACACCAAAGTGTTGACATGTTGTTGATAGAGAGCCTACTAAGCCAAGGCACTGACCGCTCTGGCACTGCTCAACCCCCATAACTTGGGCAACAGCCATTAATGAAGATCCAGGGGCAGGTGACCTACCCAGAGTCTCATCAAGTTAAGATAGCCAGACTGTGGAGTGAGTGCGAATGTGCAGCTCTTTCTAAAATTGACAAATAAGCAGAATATTCTCAACAGGTACATAAAAAGCACAGCTAGTGAGGGGAAGAGGAATGAAGAATTTCACTATGTGCAAACAAGAGACGAGAGTGCAGCAGACCAGTCATCAAAAACGTGTGCCATCCTACTTGACAAAAAATTCTTGTTCATTTTAGTTTTTGCTAGAAGATTTTATATTCCATACAGGGCATTAGCTTAAAAATATGGTTAAATAAAAAAGCATTTTAAACTTTTGTGGTGAGATCAGTAGAGGCATAATGTCCCCAGTGCGATCTTAACACTTGATGAAAGAATATAATTAGCCTTTTCTTTTTTTTTTTAAGACTGTAAGAGTCAGATGCAGGATTCCAGCTGATCAACCCTGTACTACATTTCTAATTGTATTTGATACATAGTACTTGATTTGGTAAGGGGCTATGACTGCAGCATGCTGCTTGGATATACAGTATGCACAACATGTGATCGGATTACTCACTGAAAGTGACTGTGCCATGGGATCCTGCTGTTGAAGTTTAAAGGGCTGAAACATGACTGTAGTTGAATATTCTTCTTTAACCCTCACATGGCTTACTTTCTTTGAGAGATCATTAATAGTCAAGATAGCATCTTGTCACGTGGCCGATAGGGACATTGTCGACATCGCTAAGTTAGCATTAGCCTGGCAGCCATGATGCAGCTTTTGTGCACGTTACTAAATGGCTTTATTTTTGCAAGACTCTGTTTATGCCTTTCACATGAGAAGCATTTGCTTTGTTCGTTCTCTGCCTGTTCCTTGAGTTTAGTTAGAACATTGTGAGCAAAGTCGATAAACAATGCCGCTTGCTAATCCGGTCCGGGCCGTCCCTAGCAACTAGACAAAACATGCTAATGCAGCTGCTGCTGGAAGCGCATAGTTTGATATTATGGGGATGCATGTTTAGGTAATAAACTTGGAGAGGGATCTTTCTAGGTAGAAGAGCAATGGACTTTCTATACCATCTAGGCACTAAGGTATGGGGTCTGCTGACAAAGCCCAGAGATCTTTTATTATATAATCCTACTTATTCTTACCAAGGGGAGGGAGGTTAGGCATTATAGTCCTTTGTCCATTGTCTTTCTATGATGACATCTCCCTTTAGGATATATGGCCTAGCTGCAATGCTAACTGCATTAGTTTTATGCATTTTTCTGCTGGTTGTGGCATGTATACTGCATGTTAGAGCACAATACTTAAAATAAACATTTTAAACTATATTTGCGTCTCAGTAAGTTCTTATTTTAGACAGGTACAAGAGTGTGAGCGAAAAGGTGTGTCTTGTTACCGAGATTCCAGAGAGAACCGGAAGTGTTGTGTTCTGGGGTGTCTAATCATTTGCTTCTTTAGGAGTGTGTAGGAGAGCAAGTGAGACACTATAGCTAGTCGATCCAGGGCTCGTGGGCACTAAGGTGGTGGGAAGGCTTAGCCCCTATACACAGAGGTCCCATATTCCTGCGCATTGTGCTGTGTATGTGCAGAATCCCTGCAACATGGCACCACCACCATTTGGTCTGTTACTTATTCACGAGGCCCCGGAGTAGTGCTTGTGCTTGTCCACAATACCCATACACGAGGCTCCCTGAGTAGCGCTTGTGCTTGCCCACAATACCTTCTCACCGGTTACAGAGACGTCCGTGGTGCGAGGGCTGGACCTCCTATATTAGAGTGTTATAGGTTTTTCTAAGCGTGAATATTAAAAGGTTTTGTTTATTTGCTCTGTGTTGCCCTACCATTTTCCCTTCCATTGCCTATAATGGCACAACCGTTTAACATTGCTGCGCCTAACCGCAACGCAGTAACTGCTCATTTAACTCGACATGGAGTCCCGGTTGCGGGAGCAGATTTTATATTTGTGGTAGAGGCCTACACGGCTTTCTGCTTCTAAGTTTTTTACTCTTGGGTTAAGTTTCTAGCTGTTGCTGGGAATGATAACTTCTTTCACGTATATGAACGTGATGCGGTTCCACAAGTTTGTCGTCCATAGCGTTTACTTGAAGTTCCGTTGTCGGCACACCATATGGTTTAATGGCGCCCTGCCTTACCTTGTATCTCTGGTCCGTCTCTGCTCCTTATCGGTCAACGGGGCCACATGGCCCGTTTTGGCAGGATTTACACCTCATCCAAATTACACACATCTTTGATACATATACACGTGTCATACAATTTATGTCTCGTAATATACCAGTGGCACCGGCTAGTGCTGCTCTGCCACCAGGTCATGGTGGTGGCGTGGTTATAAGTCCTATCATGCTTAAATCAGTCATAGGGAAGTGTCCTCAGAACAGGGATGATTTGCCTTTCTGGTTGGCCGAAAATTTGAGCAA
The DNA here is from genome assembly GCF_964204655.1 of Triturus cristatus. NCBI lineage: Eukaryota > Metazoa > Chordata > Amphibia > Caudata > Salamandridae > Triturus > Triturus cristatus. The sequence goes on from NC_140583.1 coordinate 354,324,434, forward strand.
TTCGAAGCTGTTTATCCACATACGTCTCCTGTAGATAAACATAGGATCCGTGCTTCCGACTGTTCTTAAGAAGGTTTAAGAAGAACACGGGGCAGAGGCTGCCCTCGAATTGGGGATGAGATTGGTGGGCGTGTTCCCTATCGTCTCCGAAATTATTCTTGCTAACTTAAAGGGGGAAGCTGTTAGCTTGCAGGTGAGTCATCGCCTAGAGGCAGTAGCTGACGTGGATAAACAACATGAATTGCCAACAATTATTGCGAACGTTTATAAATCATTGGGGCACAATAATCTGGGAATTGGACCTTTTACTCAAACACAGAATATGCCCCTGCCTGAAAAGGAGGGGCGTCCTGTATTTCCTAGAAAGGCTTGGAATAGGAATCAGCGGCAGCAACAGCTGAAGCAAGGTTCGCATGCGGTTTCACAGACATCAGAGGCTTCTGAACTTAGATATGACCGCTCTAAAATTATAAATACAAAGAGGTATGCAGTTCTTGACTGTTGTTTGGGGGGGGGGGGAAATGGGACAAAGAAGGTTAGGTGGTCATAGGTCCTCACTGGTTACAGGGGGAATAGGGAATTCCTCCTGTTGGAATTAGGGCCCTCACACACCCGGATGGGTGTCATGCTTCATCATAGGGCATGCTTCTCATCAGGTAAGTGCTGCAATACCTGATGGGCTCCCTATGAGGGGCTCTTTGGCGGAGATCTTTTATTCCAATTAGCTGTTTGGTGCCGTGGGGTTGAGGGGCCTATATGTGTAGATGTAGGAGGTGAAGGTGAATGAACCAAGGAAGGTTAAAACAAATTGGAAGTCCCAGAGAGAACAATTTTAATCAGTAAGGCTTCCAACCGGGTTAAAAGCAAGGTGGCACACTTCTGACGTGATGTATCAGTGTAGGCGCTCTATCAAGTGGTCAACATGTTTCTCGCTCTTAGTCCGTAGATCTAGCGGCGATTCGTCAGGACCAGTATAAAAATTCTATCTACACAGAAGGTGGTTGTCTAGTGAAGTGTCCCTGATAAACCAACCTAGAAAACCTACAGTGGTGTACCTGTAATATGATGACCAACCCAGGTTTGGTTGGCAATTTACTTCATGGACTTCCGGCAGGAAAACACTTGGAATTTCCAGTGATGTTTGCTCCGTTGCAAGAGTCGTCTGACCTACCCACTCGCTGTTGGGGCCGCTCTAAAATTATGACACCAGAGAGGTTTCAAGTTCCTGATCCACGCTCTCCTTGTTCCTTTCAAGAAGTATTGGATTCACAGTTCGGTGGTGGAGAGCGACAGGATCGCAGACAAGGCGAGACCACTCAGCAACGACATGATCCGCCATCACAGTTTGGCGTAAAAGCTAAACTGGAGGGACAACCTCCTTTTCAAGCCCCGTTTCAGAAGAAGAAAGTTGCCGCTTTATCTGCGAAGTGTGCCTCAGACGGTGAGAACCCTGAGATGGGCGGTGACACTCCTCGACAGCGCAGCAGGAGTTACCATAGTGCAAGAGGCACTCTATCTTTGTCTGGAGGCGAGAACAACTGATATTTTCATTACAGTGGAAACAGCAGATACTCGAGTTGCACCCCCTGATAGGCTTTATGTGATAGTCCTCCAAATTGAGGGTGGTATAAGTTGGACAATTAAGGTTGTCTTTTGGGACAGCCTTGCCTCCTCTTACAACATTTTGTTGGCGTAGGCGGATTGGCCTCCTCCATTCGTTTTAGATTCTTCCCGAGGGGAGGATGTGATACTCCAGAGTTTTTCCCATTACATCTCTGAAGAGGCTAAACAAGCTACACACTTCAGAATGGGCATTAGCTCTAACGCCGGCTGTATACCGTAATCAGGTGGGCTGGGATAAAGATTCACCAGCACATGAAATTACTTTTCGGTCTATGCCACAGGCACACTATCTGATATGCGCGAAGCAAAAGCATCCATAAGTGACATTGTGACCCAGTTAGAATACGAGAGTGTCATTGAACCCTGTGTTTCATCTATGAATAATCCTCTTTTTCCGATATCGAACAATTCGTATCGTATCGCTCTAAATTATAGACATTTGAACAGTCACGTTCGTACATTTGCAGTTCAAAACACACACAGCTCTGCGTTAGTGAACAATATTGTTTGCAAAAAATACAAAATAACACTTGATATTCCCAATGGATTTTATAGTCACAATTTGGCTCTAGGTAGCTGTGACTTGAGCGCATTTACTGTGGTCGGCAATCGGAAGCAGTTTATGCGTTTGCCTATGGGCTAGAAGAACAGTCCTGGGGCTTTTGCAGCGTGTTGTGTCTCTTTTGCACGACATAGACCCTGATGCTTTCTCTTGCGTCTATGAAATGTATTTGACTGATGAGGAGTTGATACCACATCTTGTAAGTGTAGATCGCATCATACTGTCCTTTGCCGACTTGGGGTACAAATTTAATTTTGCTAAGTCGCACATAGCCTATATGGTGGTACTTTTCTTGGGCTACAAGCTCAATAACCAAGGTAGGGGTTTGGCCCCTCAATTCTGGAGAAATGTGCACAATTGCAACCTCCGTCCATGTTGAAAAAACTGCAATCTTCGTTGGGGTTATTAAACTTTGGGAGGGCATACATTCCTGATTATGCCCGGCGTATTAAACCGCTTTACGCGTTGATACAACCCTATTTTTCGTCTTCCAGCTGGCTTCCGGAACATACTACGATTCTTCGGTCTTTTCAGTCTGATCTGCTTGCGACCAACTACTTGTTAACCCTTGACAATTCTACAAACTCGGTCATAAGAATTGAGGCAGGGACTGTAGGTTTCACATCTTTGACGTTCAATGAAGGTGACAGTACCAATTGCTTATAAATCGCATTTGTACACATCCGCGGAAACCGAGTTTCCACAGTTGAGAAAATGTTGACAGCGGTCCAGATGGCGATTCTGAAGGAACGCTCTCTGGCGCAGGGAAAACGCATTCTTGTGGTTTCGCCTGTACCTGCTTTAGAAGCACAAACAAAGGTGAGTGTTTCGAATTCTAATGCTTTGCATCCATGTTAGATACAATGTGCAAGTTCTTTGACATAGGCTGATGTCACTTATCTTTTATCCCTGTTTGCAGACACAGGAGTTTTTACAGTATGAACACGTTCATCCTCCTCCGTTGTCTTTGCTTCCTCTAGATCAGTACAAATGTATCATCTATACCGACGGGTTAGCTTAACCAGCCATTGGGTCAAAGCACGCTTATTCCACGGCTCGCGCTACAGTGGCTGGTTCAATTGTAAATGGTGAATTTAAGTCTTCCATAGTCCACACACAGGGGCTTGGGGACTGTACTACGTCCAATTAGTGGAGCTGCGTGCTTTGATTTTGGCTCTAGAATTCGCTGATCCTGATGTGACCACTCTTGTTGTGTGTGATTCCTACTACTATGTGCAAGCTTTCATTGACAACGTATTCTTTTGAACTCAGAATGACTATAGAGACTCTAAAGGTAGCACAATAAAGCATAAAACGCTTTGGGTCCGAGTGGCGGAACTTGAGGAACATTTGCCACTCACACGTTATTCATACTCTTGGCCATCAGCGTGTGGGAGCACATTCTATTCGGAAATTCTTTGGCTGATGATAGCCAAATCTGCAGTAGCCACTTGTTCAGTAACAGCAGTAACTAGGTCCATGACTAAAATTGATAATGATATTCTTGTGACAATTGCTGCTACGAAGGGTGGGACAGAATTCCCACAAGGTTTCCCTACTAAGTATTCTTATCATTTGTCACTTGAGCAAGTCCCATTTGCTTCGATACCGTCCGTTGAGGATCGGCTATTCCCAACGAGGACCGCAGACTTCCTTTGATCACGGCCGAACAGAACTGCATGGCTTCTGCACATGCAAGAGTTTCTGCGACTTTCTATTTTACGGCAACGTTATTGGTGGCGAGGTTTATACAAACAAACCCGTAATTATGTACTATCTTGTACATCTTGTAAAAATAGCCTGGATGTGGAAAAGGATCTATTGACAATAAAAGTAATAGAGCAACAGGAAGAGGCTATCAATAGCAATCAACCACCGTGTGCTTTCTAATTCCCACTGAGGAAATATTGAATAACTTAGCTCCAAGTGTGTCCTCTGGTTCCCCGTTGGATCCTCTTCCGCAGAGGATATGGAAAGAATTTCATTTAGAATTATTCCCTCGGTTGTGGCAGATCTGCTGCCAATCACTGGAAAAAGGCACTGTTCCAGAAGGTTGGAAGCAGGCAATGGTGACTCCACTGCTTAAGAAACCCTCACTTGACCCTCAGTGTCCATCAAGTTTTAGACCCATCTCCCTACTGCCGTACCCAGTAAAAATTTGGGAGCGGGCAGTAAGTAAATGACTGTCCCTCTATTTAGAAGAAAATCATTTGTTAGATGAGGCTCAATTTGGTTTTCGGCCAGGGCACGGAACGGAAACTGCCCTAGTGACAATACTTGACAACCTAAGAATGCGAGCTGACAATGGCAATCCTATTGTATTAGTATTATTGGATATGTCGGCCGCATTTGATACGGTGAATCATAGTATTTTGCTGAAAAGACTCGAGAACATTGGAGTGAAAGGACTGGCACTGAAGTGGCTGCAATCATATTTGACAGGTGCATGCAAAACACCACAAAATGGCTCCGAAATAACTCCCTACAATTCAATGGAGATAAAACGGAGATATTATATTGTTCCACAACCAAAAATGCACAGCCTTTCCCCTCTGAATTCAGAATTACCCCTACGGATAAACCGCTGACTCCAGCTAGAACAGTGCGCAACTTGGGGGTTTTGCTGGATAATAACCTTCAGTTGGAGTCACAAGTTAATAAAACAGTTAGTATTGGTCTCTCCTTGATAAGAGCATTATGTCAGATCCTTCCACTGCTGCCTGCTACTACTAGATCATAAGTAGTGAGGAGCATAATACTGAGCAGGCTGGATTATTGTAACTCATTGTATCTGGGAGCACCTAACTCAGTGTTACTGAAGTTGCAAAGGATTCAGTCTATAGCAGCCAAATTGTCTTTAAATAGGCAGCGTAGATCAACTACTCTAGCTTTGAAGGACCTTCACTGGCTACCAATCAGTCAGAGAATACAATTCAAATCCCTCTGTATTGTGTTTAGAGCAGTACATGGATTGGATCCGACATCCATTCAGGAAAAATTTACTTAGTATACTCCCAGGAGAAACCTCCACACATCAAATGCAAATCTGGTAACCACCACAAGATTCAAGAAGACTAGGACGGGTGGCAGAGCATTTGGTGTAGCAGCTTCACGACTCTGGAATGATCTCCCCTTAAATATCAGACAAATCCAAACTTTGCTCCCATTCAGGAAGAATTTAATGACATGGCTCTTCCCGAGGGAAGAGTAACACAAGCTACTCAATACTTGCGAGCAGGTCATTTATATGTACACTGACAACAGGGTAAGTCTCAGCGCCAGGATACCCGTGGGGGTGACAGTTTGCGCAATATAAGTTCAAGTTACATTACAGTTACAATACATTGTGACATTTGTCAACAGATTAAATCCTCTACGGTTGCGCGTCCACCACATACACAGCTATACATTTCAAATCAAGCATTTGGTTGCATTTATCTTGATCACTGCGGTCCTTTGATATCAGACACTGCGTATCAACATTTTGGTTGCAGTGGATTCGTGCATGAGATTCCTCTGGGTTTGGCCGCAACAAAGTGCTGACGCTCGGAATGTCATTAGAGATTTGCGTGTCTTTGTCTGGACTTTTGCCTGTGACACCTTTCATTCTGACCAAGGTCCTGCGTTTGCCTCTAAGGCAGAGGGCTTCAATCTGTGGGGCACTACCCCCACGGGGGCCCTGGAGTCATGGGAAGGGGGTCACGCATTCCCCAGCCTCACTTTTGCCTGGACTCTCAAAAAAGAAACCGTCCCGGACAGTTCATTAGGTGATTACAATACGTCAAGCTGCAGTGTCATTCAGGGAGTGTTCTCTTGTGCTGTGAAACTGGAGCTGATCAGACAGCTAAACAAGGTTTTCTTCTTGGATGCCTGCTTGCCGTAAAGGACTGGAAATATGCGCAAGGAGTTAATCTAAAAATGCAAAGGGCCATTTGCAGTTGTTTAGAATGCTTGGGAGCTGGTGCTGGCTTTAATAGATTGAATCACTGGAAGCTTTGTGACCAGCTGTGAAGTGCGTGGTTCTAATTGTAAATAAATTTACATACCGCTCACTATTCCCGGAGGAGGTGTTGAAGGCCAGTAAGGAGCAAGAAAAAAAGGGAAAGATGGGGTAGGGTGGGCAGGCTGGAAAAGAAATTGTGGTGCAATGTGTTGGAAGAATAGGTGTATTTTATACCCAGAGAAGTGCACAAACACCTGGTAATATGAATTACAGATTGCTGCTGTAAACTGTCACTGACCTAGGCAGGCACATTGGGAATTCCTATCCTGACTTTCCTGTAGCTGACTTTATCAGCAGATCAGTAGGCCTAATGCATTTTATGGGCGCTGACAAGAAGTTAAAATGTGGAGGGTACTTCAGTTTCATATTCAAACTAATCTTCACAGAAAGTATCAATGTACTCTAATACCTTACTAGAAAATATGTTTCTGAATGGACAACTGACCTCTAAAGTGCATGCTTTTAATTGTATTTACATAGCGCTTACCATCCTTGAGGAGGTGTTGAAGTACAAAAACTGCATTGCATATGGTCTGGGTATTACTAAAATCTATATTAAGGAAGCACCATTTTATAGTAAAACAGTTTTGCATATTTTGCAGCAGTTTGTCTTGTAGTGTGTGTGTAATGCAAGTATAATAATGACTTGCATATTCACAGTGCTTTCTGTCACAGGCTATGACCTAGTAGCACTAAAAATACACAAATCACTATTCTCCACCTCACCAACCAAGATTTAATTCTGTGGCTCTCTAGTTAAACACAGACCGTTTAAGGTGGATTAACTAGTAGAGGTTTAATAATGTTCTATATTGCATTCCCACTGAATAGCACTTTATTTATTTTTAATTTAAGCCGCCCTTTAATTTATATGTAGGTACCGGACGGTGAAGCACCTAAAAAAAACATACAGAATATTTTGTTTTTAGCCACAACTGTGCCCTGTCCAAGAGCTCACCCCCTCAAGGCCCTCCAGCCGCCCCCCAAACATGACTGAAGTCAGCAACAGCATAAAACTAATATAAACAGAGTCCGTTTTTGCTAAAATAGAAGCGTCTGTTTTCACAATATTAAAAATAATACCTTTTTAGAAAAAACAGTGTGAAAGAAGAGTAAGGGACCACTTCCTCCCCTGGAATTAAAGAAAGCATCCTACTTGGACCTTACAGTTCATCATTAATGATTGTAAATTATTGGTTTTAAATTATGAATAATGATCTTCAGCAATTGTCATTTCCATGCAGCTGTAAAAGCCAGGCCATCAGCATCCCATGAAATTCAGTATGATTCTCCTTGGATGCCGTGCACTCAAGTTGCAGCCCATTGCTTTACAGCCATTATACCCAGGGCAACTGGGATTGTGCAATTGTGCAACCGCAGTGATTTTCCAAAATTAGAGATTTGCCACATAGTAAATCATCTGCCACATAAGCTGCTGATGTTCACCAAAAAATGTGTTTATAGCTCATCCGGTTAGGTAGTCAGCGACACTTGTTGCTGCACAGTAAGGGCCCCTTTGCAAAGCTGGACTGATCTTTTTGTAGCTTATTCCTATATTTGGGTGTTAAACTGGTATTTATGAGGTGCAGTCACAGATTGACCGTCTCTCTGGCGAAAAACAAGCACACTCATCACATTAGTTCACAAAGGTGTTATCATCCAAATAAGTTTTGCCAAAATATGTTCTATTTGTGAAAAAGTACCATTGTGAATTTTTGGGCAATTCTTTTTGGATAGTTTTTGTTTGAACTGTGTACTAAGCCTCTGATACCAAACCATAGTCACTCACAAACATTTGGTTTGCTAAACACAGTTTAATATGGTTTCCCCACCACAAAAATGATTTGCTGTGGGAACTGGGGACGTTTATGGTTGTCGAGGATGAGGACTATCAGGTTCCAGAAATTTATGTCAGAGGAGGTCCTTACGCCTAAAGAATTTTGACAGGGGGTTATCAGCATCAAAAAGTTTGAAGACCTTTGCTCTGAAGGCGAACAAGTACGCGATGAGGTCACTGGGGGTGCTGGTACCGTTTTTGTCTCCATACAGGCCTGAGGGCAATTCTATAGTGGAGCGAATGAACCGTGACTTATAGCAATCTTTTACAGCTAGAGTCATAGGTACGGGTAGGAGTTGGCTGAATCATTTGAACAGAGTCCAACATGCACTTAATAATCTCCCTAGAAGACCTCTGGGTGGGCGGACCCTATACGAAATGCTTGGCATTAAAATGTTTGTGCCAGACCTGGATGGTCTAGACCAGGGGTCTCCAACCTTTTCTATAATAAGAACTACTTATGTTCAATGAAACTCCTCAAGAGCTACTAATATTACTAATGTTGTAATAGTGACCAGATCAAACAAGATTACATCAGTGGTCACTATATGCGAGATTACTAGCATTGATCAAATACATTTCAGTGCTTTAGGTATCGTTGCCAGCAGTAATGTTAAAAATGTTTTGTCAATATAGAAAGCCTCTACATGTATAATATATAACACCCATAGCTGCAATGCCTCTGGCGCCAAGGTAATACTATTTGCAAAAATATCTCCAATATGTATCACCCAAATATCAGCTTTAAATAAATTTTGGAAATTCCGCCATTTTTATCCAAATATCGGCTAATGAGTTCTGAAATAAACACGTTTGTGTCTCAAATATACACTCTCAATTTTGGTATATGTATATTAATTCCCTCAATCAAAACCTTCTAATTTAGTAGGCTAGACTGCACACAGGAGAGCTACCTACAGGTAGCTGGGGAGCTATCAGTAGCTCACGAGCTACTCATTGGAGAAGCCTAGTCTAGACGTAGATAACCATTCTACTATGTTACAGGAACTACAAAAGACCCGTGACACACTGGCTAAAGGTCATTTGCCCTCGTACACAGAAGCAGCAATGCCCATTCCTGTTGCTGGCTGGCTTCCTAAAGTTGTTGATCTGTTACGAGTAAATCTGTAGAACAAAAAAGAATTTGGTCCCTCTTATCATGCACTGGTCCCAGTTCTTACAGTGATTCTGCCTCCTTTGCCTGGCCGCAAGGAAAACAGATGTATTTCCATTGACAAGGTCAAGCTACACCATATGGCCGATACTGAATAGTATGACTCCAAGTATTGTGAGCCGGGATCTTTACCTGAATCCAATGCCTTCTGCTTCCTCAACAACTCCCCACGTAATGTGGGCGAGTTGAAAACTTCTATTGATTTCTTGCCTGTTGTGCCTTCTATTTCTGCTAACGCAGACGTCGAGTGTGATTCTCCTCCTGTTGAGATAATCATTGATATTCCTGACAGTACCATACATGATCCATTCATTGCTGCGTTTGGGAGCAAGCAGTTATTACATGGATCATACCAGTTTCTCTTACGATTCATCTTCTTCATACTCATCTGTGTCATCACCTCTGAAACAAACCAGTCTTTTAATAGCCTGGTTTAAGACTTACCTGGTCCCCCCTGGACAAACATCTGGATGGTGCTCACGCTGCTATTCCTTTTCATATGGATTTGGTTTCAGACAGTATTTTTCTTGCTCATCAATGGTCATTATTTGCCTGAACGCTCTGCTGTGAAATTTGAAGAAGTTCTGGCTCCCCATACATCATCCTATATAATGAAAAGAGATCAAGCCCTCCTGAACATTTCGTTCTTCCCTGTTGCTGATGGCATCATTTGGGATAAAGTTGCATTCGATATTCATGGTCTGACGGAGGTCCTGAACATTCCATTTGTGTTCCGCGTTTCAATAGGAGATGTAGTATCGCCAGACATACACTCAGCCAACTGGGATGTTCAGGCCGTTAACTTTTTGTTTTTGGATTTAAAATATTATGCTGCATTTGATGATGAAGATTTGTATTTGAATTCGGCCAATTATACAGATTTATTCTGTTACCAATATTATGGTCATCATTTCTTGCATAAAGCAAACACGCTTAGACCGATTTTTAATTTTACACAGTGGGAATGTTGACGGAGTCCTTTACAGTGGAGTTCTAATACTCAACAGAGTAAGTTCACATACTTTTCCAATAATAATACGTCTAATCCAAAGTCCTATTTCTATAATTAAAATTGCCATCTCAATCTAAATTCATATTGACTCACACTAAATTGATTTATTCTAATTCCTTTCGGACTGATTTGGCCTTACATGGTTACGATCATTGAAAAGACACCATCAATTTGAAATCCTTTTGGGGTACTAAAAATTGGCAGGCACAGGGCACTGAAGCTCTGCATTGTGCAGGTTGAATTCCGACTCAAATATTATTTTTAAATGACACGGTGCAACAGACTACTTGTTTTTGTTTGGCTACAGCCAAAAATGTAAATATTCCTTCTATTCCCTCTTTGGTTGATTATGATACTTGGCGTACGCCGTACACACACCAAACGATTGATGTATTGCATGCCCTGTTCCGTAATGGTAGTATCAATGTTTCTGATATCGACCCCTTGGGATGGTTATTGTGGCCAATAAATTCAAATACATGTCAGCTGCGTTTTCTGAATACTACGCCAGGTTTCACCCATACCAGACTTGATCCACGTTTCCCGCATTCTCATTCAGTCACCACGTATTCAGTGGGGAAACTGTATCAGCAATGGTTAGGACATACCACCCTGTTGTCAGTGAAACAACACCTGTCCCTTTTGTCGAGTGACATTTATTTGGCTGATTTTCCTTTATGTCCAAAATCACCTAGATCAAAACGATTTATTTATGAAGCATATAATGAATTGTGGAAACTATTACAGATGGAAGCTGCGGTGCGCTTGGCCTAATTGCCCAAGCTAATTTGGAAAAAGTTTTAGCAGTGGTTGATAACGGCAATAATACATTGCCTTCCCTTACTTAGATAATATAGTTTTCTTTGTTATCGATATTGTACAGAATGATGCATCTGTGTTGTACCATGGTCAAAATCCATTCCGTTCTGTGATGCAATTTGCATGGACGTTACAAACACTCAAAATGGGAAAAGTTCCATGGGATTATTTGAATGCTTCTGCACTTTTTTTTAACCATTTAATTTGACTGATAAACAGAAATGTATGTCAATGAAAGACGCAACTTACACGTTGTTGCATATAGAAAAATTAGAACGGTTACTTTTTTCTGTAGCAGAGACCGATTCAGCTGTGTGGTGGATACGTGGCGCTTTGAGCCCCTAGGTAGTGCTTTTATTCATGAATTATGGTCATTACCTTTTACCTACAGATGTCAGCGCGCGGATAAGGAAGTTTTCCTCACAGGGGACGATTGCAATTCCATAGTGGGACATTCCCTAGTTTGCATGCAAGTTAAACTGCACGGCGCCTGGAACGTGTCAGCACCTAATCTGGCTTGTTTTTTTTAAAGGTACGCCAGTGCCAGCTATTATTCCTGCACTAACGTTACTTTCAAATGGCAGTGATCTTATTTTGAATAACCACGACTGCTGTGGCTTACGGGATGGCATCCCTTATATAGTAACGGTTTCGGATTGTGTTACTTGTTGCAAAGTCCTTTTTTCCACCCCCGCACAGGATTGTATATGGTTCACTTTGGACTTCCATTCAAACTCTGAAAACAGATTTCAATAAACTAAGCAGACTCAAAGCGCTATTGTTTCAATAAGAAGTGTCTCTCACATCAGAACGAGAGACCTTCGAATTGCAGGTGGCGAGAACCGTAAGTGAGATACACTCGCTACTAAACTAAATCTACCACTCCATTTTGGAGAATTAATACACCAAATATTTAATGCGTCTGATAGTGAAAGCCTGGCTCTTTTTTTTTTTAAGCTTGTGGGATCCGGCCTGGTTTTCTCTTTTTAGACGATTTTTGGAGTAAGACCGGCCTTTATTCATTTTATTTTTTCCAGCACCTTCGGAGGGTTTCCACTGATCCTCTTACTGTCGTCCGGCGTGCTGGTACTTCTGCTCCTGTTACTCAATGGCTGCCAAACTTGTGGTACTGCACAAACCCGGCCAATTGCAACTGTACCGTGACCAAACGCAACAACTCTTTAGATGTTTGCCATTGGCGATGCTTGGACTGAGTTATGGAATTACCTTTCGCTTTGCCTACTTCACTTTTGTGCAACCTGTGTTCTATTGCAAACTGTGCCCTTTCTGTTGGGCCTTAGATATCTGCCTCTCCAATACATCCGGCTCGGACCTCAATTATGATCTGTTAATGGGTCCGTTACTGGCCCATGACCAGGTCTATTCTGGGGACGGACGTTTGATGCGTGTGACTGCACTTGGAGTGTGGGCAAGTTGGAATGCCTGTGAGGCTGCACAGCACCTCTTGCAACAGAGTTTCTTTGAATATCACGCAACTTGCCCAGAGATGCTACTGGAGGAATTGGATTATGAGCACGAGTGTTCCTTCCCCCTTCTCTACCGGATGGTTTCATATGAACGACAGGGATGACCTTTTGCAATAGATTGCATTCCACGGTTCACATGATCTGGTGAATTTTACGGACTCGCCTTAAAAACATTTTAGGCTAGACTTTTTGCATTTTTTACGATTTGGCCTTTTTACCAGCTTTTTTGATTCTGCTTACTGTTGCATTCTGTTTTTCTATATGCTACAGTCTTACCAAGGGGAGGGTGTCACGTGGCCGATAGGGACATTGTCGACATCGGTAAGTTAGAATGAGCCCAGCAGCCATAATGCAGCTTTTTTGCACGTTACTAAATGGCTTTATTTTTGCAAGAGACTGTTTATGTCGTTCACATGAGAACTGTGTGCTTTGTTCATTCTCTGCCTGTTCCTGGCGTTTAGTATGAACACTGTGAGCAAGGTCGATAAACAATGCCCCTCGTTATCCTGTTCTGGTCTGTCCCCAGCACCTAGACAAAACATGCTAACGCAGCTGCTGCTAGAATCTCGTACTTTGATATTATGGGGATGCATGTTTAGGTAACACACTTGGAGAGGGAGTTTTCAAGGGAGAACAGCAATGGAGTTCCAATGATGTAGATATACCATCTAGGTACGAAAGTATGGGGTCTGCTGACAAAGCCCAGAGATCTTCTATTATATAATCTACTTATTCTTACCAAGGGGAGGGAGGTTAGGTATTATAGTCCTTTCTCCATTGTTTTAGATGATGACATCTCCCTTTATTATATATGGCCTAGCTGCAAAGCTAACTATTAGTTTTATGCATTTTTTTTGCTGGTGGTGGCACGTACACTGCATGTTAAAGCACGATAGTTAAAATAAACATTTTAAACTATATTCGTGTCTCAGTAGGTTCTTATTGTGGACAGGTACGAGAGTGTGAGCGAAAAGGTGTCTTGTTGCCGAGATTCCCGAGAGATCTGGGAGTGTTGTGTTCTGGTGTGTCTAATCATTTGCTTCTTTGTGAGTGTGAGACACTATAGCTAGTTGGTCCCGGGCTCGAGGGCACTAAGGTTGTGGGAAGGCTTAGCCCCTATACACCGCGGTTCCATATTCCTGTGCATAGTTCTGTGTATGTGCAGAATCCCTGCAACAATCTTAAGGACAATTAAGGAATACTGTGAAGTCCAAATCAAAGCAATGTAATAGATGTAGTGATGAAAATCTTCACATGAAGAATAAAAGCTCTGATAATCCGGTACTACGAGATCTTTCTGGTCTCACCTGTACTTTTGTTCCCAATGTACTTTTTTTTCTTTCTTTTTATTGGCAGTTTCATTAACATAAACCACATTACAACAACAAAAACAAGCCAGTTGGACAGTGTATTTTACCACAACCATATGTGCTATCGTGGGACAAAACATGGAGAAAAAGAATGCATCATCTAATCGCACATTTGACTGGGTACCCTCTGCATAACCCTTTTATGAAACCTGCATCTTTTTTTACCCTACGAGGGCCAACAATGGTGTGTAATCCCTCTTCTGCAGTTCTACATCAAGACATTCCGACAGGATTACAGCAGTTATACCATCTGGTCATTTACACCTGTACATTCATGCGTATCATTTGTTAAGGCGTGTGAGGAACCAATGGATCCCGCCTGACCCCCAACACCCCCATCCCCCAATGTCACGTGAATCGAGAGCTCCCGCATATTTACTCAGCCGTGTCTTTCAGATTTTGTGCCCATTGCAGAAAGGGCTCCCAGATGTCACAAGGCCTAGAGGTGGGCGGCATGAGCTCCCAAAAAGTAGATAGCTGAGTGTGCCCAAATGTTACCGCGGCAAGCCAGCCCTCAATCGATGGCAGCCTTCTCCCACCCCAGCACACCGCCACCTGTCTTTTAGCAAACAATAATAGCAGAGCATGTGGGGGGGCGCTAGAGGGCGCACAGCGGAATGGCTGCCTCCTGAGACAGCTCCGCCGGACGGGGAACGAAAATGGCGCAAAAAGCATGACAGAGGAAGCGCCGCGGCCAGAAACACATCGCAGCAATGATCGGAAGCTGCCCTTCACGGAAGGGGGTTGAGAGGGTCGATCGAGAGCCCCGCTTTCCCTGAAAAAACGAACTCCGAAGCTTTCGGGCGTGCGAGGCTAACGGCTCCCAAGATGGCGGCGCCCACCGACACGAAGACGCGCTCTGGGTAGCGTCGGCATTGCCGATAAGGAAGGACGCTGGTGAGGGACGCGGTCGCCGCCTGGACACTACAAGCTCACTCCTGACACGTTGCGGGAGCCCCGGGGGCACAGGCACAGACTGCGGTGCGCGGAGGGGGCCCCGTGAGAGCCTCCACGCTGGCCGCCTGCCCGATTGACCGCGGAGGAGGCGGGGGCTCGGCGACGGTGTGACCGCATCGGCGGAGGTGCATAACGCTGTGCTGCGGCGGGGGCTGCGAGAGCGGAGAGGTGAGGAGACTGCTGGGGCCCCCGTTGCGGGACCGAGGAGCGCCTCGCCGGCCAATAGGGAGGACATCTGCTGCAGGCTGGCCTCGTGAGCATGGTGGACCCGGGCGGTGGAGAGATCCACGTGCGCTGCGCCCAAGACCGGCACATATAGAGCCCAGCGGATGGCGGTGAGCGTGTGAGACTGCTGGCGGAACGGAGATAGCTGGGCCACGTACTGAACGCAACTGCGCTGAATGGCGGCACTGGGACCCATGCGGGACGAAGGGCTGGAATGAGGAGCTGAACAACGGAACCATTGCAGAGAGCTGTGAACCTGCCGTTCGGCTGTGACACCCCCGAACTCCGTCTGCGGAGGGCCCGATAGGTGATCTTAGTCGGCGGGGCCCAGGGGGCCCAGCGGCGCACTCGGACACTATGGGAAAGCCGGAGAAGACACAAACGAAGCTCCCCTTTGAAACCAAGCGCCAGACCAAAGGCGCCACTCTGCCACCAGACGACGCAACGGGGGCTGACGACACAACGCCACAGGGCATGGCGGAGGCGCTGAGGGCCATCCAGCAGAGCTTACAGGACATACATGGTAAACTTGATACCATCACACTGCGTGTCGACAACATGGCGGCGAAGCTGGATGCGCACGGAGAGCGGCTAACGGAGGCAGAGACCCGAATCGGGGCACTGGAGGACGCCTCCCAAACCACCACTCAAAAATATACGGAGGCTGAGAGACTGCTGGAGGCGATGAGGCAAAAGACGGAGGATTTGGAAGCGCGCTCAAGACGCAATAATGTGAGAATCACGGGGGTTCCGGAATCTACCAACACGGGCCGGATGGAAACGTATGTTGAGGAGCTGATTAAGGACGTTGTGGGCGCGGAGCACCTGTCCCCAATGTTCCTCATTGAGCGAGCGCACAGGTCGCTGGCTCCAAGGCCAAAGCCTGGGGCACCCCCGCGGCCCATAGTCGCCAGAGTCCTCAACTACAGGGACCGTGATGTTGTCCTTCGAATAGCGCGTGAGAAACAGCAGATCACGCACCAAGGAAACAAACTGGCATTCTACCCGGACTTCACCCTCACAGTCCAACAAGCGCGGAAAGAGTTCAATCCGGTAAAGAAAAAGCTTCGTGATATGGGGGTTGACTACGCCATGCTCTACCCTGCCCGGTTGCGGATAACGCACGACGGACGTGCGGTACTGTGCCACTCGCCCCGAGAGGCGTCTGAACTTATCAAAAAAATCGGAGCTAAGCGCAAAGAGAGACGGAGAGTTGAGGAAGCCACGGACGCTGACTAAATTATTGTGCACAAGGACCAACGAGGACCGGCGCAGCTGCTCTACACCACGTGCTGAACACGCGACCTCGACGGGGTGAATAACGGAGGGCGACAGGGCAGACGAGGAGACTTCCACCATGGCACAGACTGCGAGTGCATTTGCTGTGAATGACCACGCCGGGGCCTCTGAAGGGCTGGACGCCGGTAAAACTGCTACTATACAAGTTGGGGTGGTGCTGCAGGAGCTCCAGATCGCGGAAGTTCGGGGGTAGGATTCCCCTATCGGACAGAGACCGCACACAGTTGGAAGCGGCCGCTCCCTGAGGGGCAGGCGTTCGTTATGTCTGGGATGGCAGACAAACCACCCAGATGAACAGCGTGAGAAATGAGCCCTGACTGCCAGGACTATACCATAGGTATGTGGGTCAGGTGCGGGTGGAGGGAGGAGCGGATGGCTGGGAAAAAGACTCTCTGCTAGCAGGACAGTAATGCTACAAATGGGACGCTGTGAACGTTGCTGAGACTGCGACAGACCCTGGGGAGGGTCGATACGATGCTTACATAGATGTGGGATCCTTGGGGTCCTGAACAGGGACTTGTCCCCGTCCACATCCATTAAGTTGGATGGAGAGGTGTGTTCTAGGCGGTCCCCCAACGAGGGAGATCCCCGAATCCAGTTACCTTAATGTTTGACATTAGTTATGGGGTATGTCTTTGGCATAGTTGGGGTGCTGAAGTGGGTGGGGGGAAGCGGGATACGGTTGGGAAGTTGCAAAGTTGGTCACTGTGCATGAGACGCATCGCTGAATTCCGAGTAAATTTGCTCAGGCTACTGAGGGTCCATACCCACTGCGACAGCTATAGGGACGCGCCCGCTAGGTGTAAGGGTGATTGCTGTATGACTGATACTGCTAGGAGATGGCTGATAGCGGAGTAGGTGCGAGATTGCTTCGATTAATCACATGGAATGTCCGAGGGCTTGGCAACCCCAAGAAAATCAGGCAAACACTGGCATACCTGGACAGACAGCGCGTAGATATTGCACTCATACAGGAGACACACTGCGCACAGTCACGCCGAGTTAATGTGGGCCGTAGGTGGGCTGAGTCCGTACACTATTCCTCTTACTCCTCCTATGCACGGGGGGTGATGGTATTGATAAAAAAAGGGCTGAAATATACCATTGAGTCGGTTGAGAAGGATGACATGGGACGGTTTGTTATTCTGACTGGTCTCCTGCGGAGACAGAGACTGGCTGTGGTGAATGTCTACGGGCCTAACGTGGACGATCCGCAGTTCTACCAATCGCTGTGGAGCAAACTGCGCGACCTCCAGGCTCCCCATGTGGTGTGGGGTGGAGACTTTAATATTGCGCTCTGCGATGACTTTGACCGCTCTGGGGCGACAGCGGAGCCACATAGGCACGCCCTCCATGTCCTACAGGACATAATGGTTGATAAGGCGCTTACTGATATTTGGAGGCATAGACATCCGGATGACCTAGAAGCCACTCATGTGACTACGTCGCGCGGTAGCTGGTCTCGTATAGACTACTGGCTGGTCTCGGGCGACGTTGCACGATGGACAAGGGAGGTTCGTCACCTGCCTAGAACGCTATCCGATCATAGCCCGGTGCTCCTCGCCTTGGAGCTCCCGGACTACACGCCACCTCCGTTCAGTTGGAGATTCAATGCTAAAGCACTCATAGACCCCCTGTACACTGATACCATCGGGCAGGCGATACAGGAATACTTTGACAATAACGCGCCTACAGCGACCGACCCGGGAGTGCTCTGGGAGGCCTGCAAGGCTACTATACGCGGCGTCTGCATCAGCACCAATGCAGGCATACTTAAAGACATCCGACGGCAAATCGGAGCCAAAGAGGATAAACTCCGAGTCCTAGAACGTGACTACGAACGCACACAAAATGCTCGGCTACTGGGGGACATTCGGACTACACTGTCCGAATTTCAGAGCCTCGCGGACGATGAAATTAAATATACCATGAAACGACAGATTGCAAGGGCCTATGGGGAGGGCGGCAGACCAGGAGGGCGACTGGCGGCTAAAATATGTGAGGGACGTGCGCCGCAGAACATACAGGTGATCCGTGGACGGTGGGGGGACCGACATTATGGCGAGCAAGAAATACTGGGGGAATTTATGGATGCATACGGAGAGCTGTATGCCTCCAGGCCTACGGCCGGTGAGGCTGAAATCGGGGAGTACCTCGAAGACGTGGCGATAGCGTGGCTATCGGACACACATCGCGAATATCTATCCCAACCTATCACAGTAGAGGAGGTCACGGAAATAATTAAGTCACTGCCGAATGGTAAGGCTCCGGGCCCCGATGGCTTTACATGCGAATTTTATAAGGCGTTTGTTGACCAGCTGGCCCCCCGTCTAGTGGAAATGTATGGAAACGCACATGAGCAACAACGACTGCCGCCCACATTGCGGGAAGCAATACTACTGGCCCTCCTCAAGCCACAGAAAGATCCGGAGCTTTGTGACTCCTATAGACCACTGTCCCTCATAAACGTGGATAACAAGATCTTAGCTAAATTGCTTGCTGCACGTCTGAACCCGCTGATGCCCAGACTGATCTTGCCTGACCAGTCTGGATTCATACCAGAACGCTCCACTGCTCACAATACGCGGACACTATTTGCGCTTGCGCATTACTTAACACCTGAGACGAAGGCGGCGGCGGTCTTCCTAGACGCAGCCAAGGCCTTTGATTCTCTAGAATGGAAATATATGACTAAGGTGTTGCGGAGGATGGGATTCCCACTTGCGTTCCTTCAATGGATCCACTTGCTATATGATGCACCTGTGGCGAGGATTAGGGTGAATAACTATATTTCAGACACCATTGCTATACGGAGAGGGACGAGACAGGGATGCCCGCTGTCCCCTCTTTTGTTTGCTATAGCACTGGAGCCGCTCGCCTGCAAGATAAGACAGGGACATCATTATTCGGCCCTGCAGTTTCCGCAACGGCCGTTGCACATCTCCCTGTACGCAGATGATATGCTACTCTACGTGAGGGACCCACAGACCAATCTGAATCCACTTTTGAGGGAATACATAAAATTTGCACGTAAATCTGGGGTCACCATAAATTGGGCCAAATCCCTGATTATTCCCTTGACTGATACCACGCACCCGCACCCCATAGATTATCCCTTGGAGTGGAAAACGGACCCGATAAAATATTTGGGGGTATGGTTTCACAGGGACCCGGAAATTGTTATCAGGTCTAACTACGGGACGGCGATTGACACACTGGAGGAGAGGGTGGGAAGATGGATTCAGCTGCCTTTATCGCTGGCTGACCGTATTGCTATCGTCAAGATGGTGCTCCTGCCGAAGCTACTTTACCTGTTCACTAACATCCCTATACACCCCCCAATGGAGGTGTTCCGCAGGATTACCTCGTTGGTCCTCCGGCTTGTTTGGGCGGGAAAGACGGCCAGGGTGGAGATGCGGACACTCACGCTACCGTACAGTCAAGGAGGGTTCGGGGTCCCAGACTTCTATCATTATTACCTCTGTGCGCAGGCACAGTACGCACACTACTGGTACCACAGGATCCCATTTCTCACCCACACTGCGATAGAAGAGGGGGATGCGCTGCCTGTCCCACTCGAGGCGATTATCACCCATCGTAGGCCGCCACTGCATACGCAAGACATAAACACCATTGACACAACGAACAAAGCATGGCATACCATGGGCAGACTGGCCAATAAACTGCCGCTGTATGCCCCGGCGCTCAGGCTCCAATGGCATCCGGCTATATCAGTAACGCAAGAAAGAGTGGGATTGGACTTGCTGCGGCAGGTAGGCATTGACACAGTAGGAGATTTGTACGATAACGGGACTTTTAAAACACTTGAACATCTCACATTCATTAGTAACATGTCTATGCTATTTCGCTTCAATTATTACCGGCTGCAAAGAGCCGTGAAGGAACTGTATCCAGATTACCCGTTGGAACCGAAAGAGCTGACTGCGTTGCAATGGCTGATCACCACACCTGCTAAACGACACCTGGTGTCTACACTCTATACAAAACTACAGGGGGACATAGCGGGGAACACGCACACCTCAATGGAGAAATGGAAGAGCTGTCTAGATACACAGCTAACAGAGGAAGAGTGGACGGTTGCCTGCACCCTGACGGGAATGCTGACGCCCAATGGTAATCTCCGCATACTACATTTTAAATACCTGCACCAAACATACTACACACCGGCTAGGCTACACCGTTATGGGCTGCGTGGGGATGCTAGATGCGAGCGATGTGGGGCTGATGGTGCAAATTTTATACATCTGGCGTGGTCGTGTGAGGCGGTGGGGAGATACTGGGAGCAGGTGACGAGATTGCTGGGGGCCATGGTGGGAAGTGAGGTGCGCTGTGAGGCTAAGACCTGTTTGCTAGGGTTGCTGCCCGAGATACGGGCCCTAAAGCGCAGATTTTGCATGATTGCATTACTAATGGCCAAAAGAAGGGTATCGCTCTGTTGGTATGGAAAGAAGGTCCCAAAACTGAAAGACTGGCTCACGGACCTAACGTACTGTAGGGATACCCTGAGGACCTACGAAGAGGAGCTCCCTGCTGGATCAACACCCAGAGACTACTGGGTATATTTAACTCAATATCTGCAAAGTGTTTCCGTAGAATCACCAAGCGATTAACATATGAGTGGAAGGGTGGTGGGGGTGGAGCACCTCTGGTTAAGACACAAACCAATGATTCGGATGAAGGATGCTGTTGTGCTGTGACCGAAAAGTTTTGGTTATTGTTCGATTGTAAACAATTACAAATGCCAATAAAAAAAAAAAAAAAATAATAATAGCAGAGCATGTAATTTACGCGTTTTCGGCTGGGTGTCTTTAACAAATCCCAATAGCCCCGCTGTGGGAGATGGCAAATCAGATCTTCCAATTATTTGATTAACTGAGGTAAATATCTTTGTCCAGTAATCTGTTAATTTTGGGCAATCCCATGCCATGTGCAAAAACGAGGCAGTGGAGAAACCGCATCTCCAGCATCCACTGTCCGCACGTAGCCCCATCCTATGAAGCCCTATAAAATCTGTGCAGAAACTTGAAATGAATTAATCTTAACCTGTAATTTGGTGACAACTCAGTGAGCTGCCCGCAGCAGAACCTCCACTGGTCCTCGGTCAGCGGGGTGGCCAGCTCATCATTCCAGTACTGCAGGGATTTGGGACAGACCACAGGGGTCGAATCCTGCATGTTCTTATAGATCCGTGTTACCAGCATGCGGGGGGATGGAGAGCCGACTATGTTTTCCAGGGCGGTCAGGACCGGCGGGGCAGCTGGAAAGTCCCTACTAAGGGCTCTACATGACGCACGGAGTTTATGATACAGGAATTGCTCAGAAAAAGACACATCCCGGTCTCCGTCTGCAGAGGGAGGGGGTCTGAAAGAATTATCAGGTAACAAGTCAGCAAAAGTTTGAAGATTAAATTTTTGCACAAGGGACCTATCAATTCCATCTATGACACATGGTAGCAATGGATTCTGCGATAGTGATAACGATGGGGCATACAACAACGGGACCTCCGCTCTTTTACGCAGCTCCTCCCAAGCCCATCTCAGCGTGCCTGCGGTATCTATGTCAACCCTAGGATGGCTAGCAGGTTTGCAAATTGCCACTTTCAGCGGAGTGGGCGGAACTGTGTCGCGCTCTACCGCCACATGCGGCTGGAATGGTGTTGGGTGTACCCAGAAATGCAGGTATTGGGCCTGGGCGCTGAGCGCATATAAACGCATATCCGGCGCACCCATGCCTCCCTGACACAGTGGGAGTGTTAGCATGTCCCAGGATACCCTCGCCTGTCCACCCGCCCACGCCAGTGTGACAAGATGTGACCTGAGAGTGTTGAAGAAGTGCGATGTTAAAGGAATCGGAACATTCGTGAACAAGTACAGAAACTTGGTTAGTATGATCATTTTAGCTAAGGCCAGCCTACCAGTCAGGGACAGGGGAAGTTTCGGCCATATTTTGAACTTCTCCTCCAGCCACGTCATAGCTCTCCCGTAATTTAGATTTCAAATTTCCTGCACGTCCCGACTAATCCAGATTCCCAAATATTTTACTGCTTCTACCTCCCATTTTAACGGGTACTCGGAAGCGGATCTAGGCGTGCCCTCTGTTAAGGCGAAGATCACCGACTTTGACCAGTTAATAGTTATCCCAGCCAGTCCTCCGAATCGGATAAATTCCCTCAAAACAGGGTCCAGATTTCCTTTCGGGTTCATAAGGTAGAGAGTTACATCATCCGCATATAGCGATATCAAAAGGCATCTAGAACTAAATCCTATTCCTCGTGCCGTGTGATGCTGGCGTATGCGCGCAGTGAGTGGCTCCATTGCTATTGCGAACAATAGTGGAGAAAGGGGGCACCCCTGTCTTGTACCACGTGATATTGGGAGTGGATCAGATAGCATCCCGTTGACCCTGATCCGAGCGCGGGGGAATTGTAGAGTAGCCATACACTATTGATAAAAAGCGGGCTGAACCCCACACGACCTAGGATTGTGAACAGAAAAGGCCACTCCAGGGTGTCAAAGGCTTTTGTAGCGTCAAGGAACACTACTGCAGCATGGACGTCGGGATGCAAGTAATGTAATACTGAGAAAATGGTTCATAGGTTGTGCGACGTCGAACTCCCCGGAATGAACCCCGACTGGTCAGGAAGTGCAATCATGGGCAGCAGTGGCTGCAATCGATTAGCAATCAATTTCGTGTATATTTTGACATCTACATTTATCAGTGAAAGTGGCCTGTACGAATCCAACTGGGAGTCTGGTTTTCCTGGCTTTAGTAGCGTAATTATTATAGCTTCCCTCATGGTATTGGGTAACACTCCCGTTTCCAGGGCTTCCCCATAAACCTCCAGCAGCCTTGGCACCAATCCGTCAACGCATGCTTTGTAAAAAGATGTGGTCAGACCGTCGGGGCCGGGGGCCTTGTCAAGGGGCAAGCTTTTTATAACCTGTGCAACATCTGCAGCAGTGTACAGGAGATCCATGTATTTTCTATGGTTATCATTGAACCAGGCTAGTGCGATTGAGTCTAAAAATGATTGCGTACCCTCAGGGCAGCCTTCCTGTGTGGCCTTGTAGAGATTAGTGTAGAAGTCAGAAAAGGCGGTCAAAATCTCCCCCCTTCCTCTAAGCACCTCACCAGTCGCAGTGTGTATCTCGTGAATAAACGTTGCGCTCTGGGTGCCCTTGTCATACCTGCCAGCGTACGACCCGGTCTGTCACCCTCCCCATACCTCCTGGCCTCTGCGTACTTCCCCAGGAACTTGACCTCCCGCTGCGCCTCCTCAGAGTAGTCTAACAATTTAGCTTTAAGCAAGCCAGTAAGTACCGGGTCCCCTGTTGCATAGAATTCTTCTTCTAGCGCCTTGATGCTGGTCTCCATCGAGGCAAGTGTCCCTCTGATTGCCTTTAAAACACCCGCCTGTCGAGCAATACATTTACCTCTAATTACTACTTTAAAAGCCTCCCACAGTGAGGCTTTGGTGTCCACCGAGCCCGTATTCAGATCAAAGTATTCGATGATGTCGGACCTAATTTCTTCTTTAAAGGCTTCGTCTAGGAGAGCCTGAGGTGGAAGACGCCAGGCAAAAACCCTCTGTGGCGCGCCGGGAAGTGCCAGTCGCAACACACACGGAGAGTGATCCGAAAGTGATTTGGGCATGTGCGCAACATCTACAGACCAAGTGGCGACATCCCGGGATACCAACCAGTAATCCAGACGGGACCATGAATTGTAGTGATCAGAAGTGCAGGTGCCCTCCCTCAGCTGGGGGTGTCTTTCGCGCCATATGTCAATAAGATCCCCATCGGCCACTATTGCCCCAAGGGCGGCGCTAGCCACCGGGTGTAAGGTGCAGGCAGTTTCCCTCCTATCAAGTGTATCATTT
Organism: Triturus cristatus; assembly: GCF_964204655.1. NCBI lineage: Eukaryota > Metazoa > Chordata > Amphibia > Caudata > Salamandridae > Triturus > Triturus cristatus. Next base: position 354,348,702 of record NC_140583.1, read on the forward strand.
AGGACAGCATTAAAGTCTCCACCCCATAACACAGTCGAACAGCCAGCAGCCCTTATCTTGGACCAAATGCTATGGAAAAAATCAGGAGAATCAACATTGGGTCCTTATATAGCCACAATAGTCACAAGAATGCCACATAGGAGTCCCTGCACCAGAACATACCGGCCCTCAGGGTCGCCCTGTGTATACCTCTCCCTCCAATCCAACCCCTTCTTAACCAGCACAGCCACCCCCCGTGCATAGTTAGAATATACCTAAGAATATACATGTCCCCATCGATTATGGCGGAGTCTCTGTGAATGTGTCACATTCAGGTGCGTTTCTTGCAATAGGCATATGTCTACATTGTGGTTTGCTAAATAGGCACGGACCAGTCTTGCTTTCCTACCATCATTAAGCCCACGGACATTCCAAGTGAGGCAATTTAGAGTGCTAACAGACATTGGATAGGTTTTCTATTCAAATTGTTTTGCATATACCCACTGTGTGATAATTCGACCAACTGCAATATAGTTTTGCCCATAGTATACCTCCAACACTGGCATTAAACAATAACATAGACCCTACCCCCTTCCCCCCACCCACTCCAACCCCCCAAACAGGTTGTAGCAAACCCCCCCTAAAATACCCAAATCATACAACATGACAATCGGGATCATTCCCATGAGGGCACGGCAACACTGGCGTACTTCCTTGCTGTACGCAAGGTGGCCGGGAATACTGCGGGTGAGGCTATCCGCACAAAACCATCTATGCACTGCATAATCTAAAATGGTGCTGATCAGATCTGTAAAACAATTGGCAGTATCTCTCTCGGCAGTGCGCAAGTCTCCCATCTGCACAGGCCTATTGGCCAGAGTGCGGATCAAGTTATATCCATGCTAGTCATTGTCACTTAAGTTGGCTTCCGCCCTCCCATCAACTTCTCGATGCCCCTTCTTCTGTTTCCCACAGACGTGTTTAGCAAACTTTAGCGCAGATTTCGCATCCGTGAAAAAGTGGGACTTCCCATCAACCGACACCTTTAGCTTCGCTGGGTACAGCAGTGAGTACGGGATTTGTGCCTGCAAGAGAATCCGCTTTGCTTGAATAAACTCGCGTCGCACCGCCGGGGTGAAATCCGGGTAAAAGGAGATGGCGTTTCCTTTGTGTGTGATATTGCCTTTCTCCCTTGCCTTCCGGAGGATGAGGTCCCTATCCTGATAATTTAGGAGCTTCGCTATGATGGGTCTGGGCGGGGCACCCACAGGAGGCCTCTGGCCCAGCGACCTGTGGGCTCGTTCCACCACAAAGACTGGGGAGAGGTGAGGATCGAACAGCTCGTGCAGCAGCTCCGTTACGTAGGTCTCCATTTTAGAGATGGCCGTTTTCTCCGGAATCCCCGTGATGCGAAGGTTGCTGCGTCGCGACCTCGCCTCTAAATCCTTGTTTTTAGCTCTGATGACCCTCAGCAGTTTATCCATGTGGAGTAGCTGTTCCTTTGTCTCAACTTGGAATTCGTGATATTCCGTGTGTCTGCCTTCCAGAGCATCCAGGCGAGTCTCGTGCGTCGACACCTGCGACTTGACTGAATCCAATTGTGCGGTTAGGGTGTCCAGCTTGGTATTTATGGTACGCAGGCTGGCCCTCATCTCTAACATGAGGGATCTCAGGTCTCCCCACTGGTCTTCCGTTTGCGGGTCCTGGGACCCCACAGCCTGCGATTCATGTTCCAAGTCGGTATGGCGGGAGGCGCGCTTGTTGTCAAAGTTCAATTTCGGTTGGTTGGCGTCGTGTTTGCCCATGGTTGTATCGGTGCCGCAGGCTTAGTCAGGAGGTCTAAACCAGAAGTAACCGGTGGGCAAAACAGGCAAATGCCCGTCCTCTGTGTCACAATAGCGCGCTGGTGTACCCAAGACGCTCCAACTGTGTCTGAAATCACAGCAACTCCCACTATGCACCGCTAAGCCTGTAAGGCCGCCTACAGGATCAAGCAGCCAAGGATAGCACAGTCAGGCCTCCACAGCAAAGTTTCACAACCCCAGCAGGGCAGCATCGCTCCTAGGGTTTTGCGATGCCCTCCCGGTCTACAAGCTCTTCATATGTGGCATTGGCGAAGCCAGCAACGGCTGTGAGTACCTCATCAACGCAGCGAGCAACGTCCACAGCCTTTTTTTTTATCCTTTTGCCCCCATCAAGCCCACGTCTGGAAATCAGCAGAATGTCACCACACAACAGGCTAGTAAGCACCACCAAACGCTTCCTCTGGAGCGGTACATTCACCGGCAACAACAGGGGCCCGCCACACCTTCATACAGTTTCACAGGGCCAGCGAGTCAGCTTGCAAAAGTGGCCTAAGGATACTCGCAATGTTCAACTTCGTACCCTACAGCAGCGCGGGGGCACAACAGCAGCTTCCGATCTTCTTTGGCCCCCCCTGCTACCCCACCGCACAGGAGCGACCCGCTAAGGCGACGCCTCAAGCAAGGCCGGAACGGCCCCGAGCAGCGCAGCGGCTACCAGCAGCCGCGGGCGACACTGATCTCACCTCCCGGGTCCGCGCGTCCCAAAGCTTCGGATGGACGCCACCGGCCGGTCCTCCAGGCCGCAGCACAGTCAGGCAAACCGCCATGGAAACTTCTCCTCCCGCGCTGACATTGAGAGGCAACGGGAGCCCAGCACTCCGGCACCAGGCCCTCGCCGTGTCAGCGACCACGGACTCACTTTTAGCTCCGCCCGCCCAGGAACGCCGGTACGCAGCCCGGTCACAGCTCGGTGATTATCTCAGCACTGGCACATCGGCGGAGCACCGGGAAAGCAACGCTGGGGACTCAACACCGCTAGCACAGGATACAGCGGGTTTCGGCGGACCAAGACCCACCCGAAGTGCAGGATTTCATGAAGGATTTTCTCCCGGCCGGCGGAGCGCGCTCAGAAAGCGGCCATTCCGCTGCGCAGCCGGCCACGCCCCCCTTGATCCCAATGTACTTGATAGTTTAGGAGTTCCCTGGAAATCCTTTACATCAGAGGTGAATCATGCCATTCTAGGCCACAGTGTGGTTCTTTCCCAGGAACCAAAGTCTCTAATCACACCTCTCTACTAAAATCACTGTTCACAAGTTCCAGCCTCTGCCCCAAAATTATGATGAAAAACAGTAATTGCACTTTGTCTGGACTTCTACAGCAGCAGGTCCGGAATTTGGACGATATCCTGCTACTTGTGACCTGCCTTGGAAGAAGACAAAGCTACAGTGGCAGTTTGTTAAGGTGACCAGCCATTTGACAAGAAAGGTAAGCGCAACGCTTACCATATTGTAACTGCCCTCACAGTCCATCTGGCCAGAACAACTTAACACTAGGTCACAGAGTAGTGTCCGCTGGCTCAGGCTAACGGCTCTGCTTCTGGTACTACAGCAAAGCCACTATAGTGCACAGTTCTCAAGATATCACGGTTTGAAGTCTCAAGCCTACATTCCAGTTTCCTCAATGCTAACTGGCAAAAGAAGAGTCCAGTGAATGTCCCTAATCCAACTTACAAGCACTGCATTTTCTGCCAGCTTTTGACTTTGTCGGTGTTCTTTTTGTCATGGTTTTTGCAAAACACTACTGTTGGGGAAGCTGCCGGGTGCTCATCAATATAAAATTAAAATAAAACTTTACTGAAAGCATAACAATTTTTTGGTCTCAGAGCACACATTATCATAGTAGTCCGTGGGGCTAATTGAAACTACTGTGCATGTGGGTTTGCTCTCTGTGAAAGGGCAGAATGCAGTAACTCACAGTGACGTTAGCAAGGGGCAGAATTGGGCTGACACATGTCTAATACTCTATGCTGTAGAGGGCGAAATAAAAATGCGAATGACACAATAACAGATCAATGAATGAAGAGCCCTGGCTGAAAGATTCTTTAGGTAAGCATATCAAACATATAATTTAGTACAATCAAAAGGCTTCAGCTAACGTCAGACCTACAAATGCAGACGTGAACAGCTGTTTAAAATCAAGGCCCTTAAAGTTGGATACCTATGTCATCGGCTTGGAGTGTTTAGTCATTGCCAGCACTAGCAGGTTCACATAGAGACTGCTTTGAGATGGCTTCGGGTCTGCTAAGTGCTCGACTATGAATTGTGAGCGATTGGATGATCTGGAAAGATTCGTAACCATTCAGTCGCAAACTACCTCAATTGATTAGGTTGAACCCAGGCAATTTCGAAACGAAGGCACAGCTAAATGGATATTTTTCAATCACTCTTCTGGGAACCTGTTGCCTATTAACTGGGGATTTGAAAAAACAGCCCATAGCAGAACACCGAACACCAGAGGCTTGGTTTTCAGCTCTCAAACAATAAGACAACATTTGCATTAGGACTGTTTTTGTAGTAAAGTGCATTATAGATGGTTAAGAATATAATTAAGGTCAGCTCCAAAGCCAAAACGTGTTAATACGGTCTAGTTTTTATGCATTGTACTTAATTATAAGTATCCTGCAAGTCACTTTTAAATAAAAGACCTATTAATGTTAAACAAATTGCCTTGACTGGACTGGACATTCATTCTTCACATGCTCTCAGACTGTATCCAAGTTCCAAACCCTATGCCTCTTCTGAAGTAAGTTTGGACTGCTCATCCTTGCTATCCCGGACAGTCAAATAAGTCGAGAATGCTATACAGCTTCTCTGTTTTATTACTGAATGACTTAGGGCACCAGTGACACAGCCTAACTATTATACTGTCCAGTAACTATCAACTGACTTGGGACCCAAAGAAAAGGCTTCAGACCAATTTAACTGCTCGTTTTTTTATTATTTCCTAGAATGTCTTGCTAATATTTTCAGGGGTGGGTAATCATTAGTTGTGCTCTAATGGGAACAGTCCAGCCCGAACTGCCAGGCCAGGGCCTCCCTGAACCAGAACATAAGCAACCCCTGGGACAGGTTTTGCCCAAGTCAGGGCTCATCATCCAGGTACAGCTTGGCTCCAGTGACAGAGTGCGCAGGACCCACGTCTGGCATACCCCTCCCACCTTATGCAGCATACTTGAATATACTTTAATTAATCTCACCAACTGGTAATTATTCGCGGCTGCATCCAAGTCCACTGTTATTTTGCACACCATTTCACCTCAGGTTTGATCGAGCCATTTACAAATCAGTTTTGACCCTGCTTCAATGTGAACAGTCCAGCCTGAACTGCAGGTCAGGTCCTCTCCTGAAGCAGAACACATGCAAACCCAGGGCCAGTTTCGTCTTTTTTAATGCTCATAAGCCAGGTATAGCTTGCTTCCAGAGACACAGTGTGCACGGGACCCACATCTGGGCATACTCGCCCCACGTCGGGCTACATCCTGAAGTATACAAAAAAGTAATGGATAGGATGCTTGAATTAATCTAAGCTACTGGTAATTAGTCAGGCTGCATCCCAGTCCATTGTTATTTTGCCCTCCATTTCACCCAGTTGGACACAGCAAAATGCAACCCAATCTTGATCCTGCTCCAATTAAACAATTCAGCCCATACTGCCCGGCCAGGTTCTCGCTGAAACAGAGCACAAGCAACTCAGGACTGGCTTCGCCCTAGTGAAGGCTCATCACCCAGGCATAGCTTGGTTCCAATGACACAATGTGCCTGTCCTACCTAAGGCGGCAAACTAAAGTGTACAAACAAGTGATGGATGAAATGCTTGTATTCATCTCAGCTTCTGGTAATTAATTCCCAATCCTTAGTAAAGTACATCAATGAGTTCTTGAATAGTCCACATGCGGCTACTTCTGCTCAGGACACCAGTGAAATTGTATTGATGTAAATGATGATGTGACTGAAACCATTTAATTGAATGAGAAGCTAATAACGGGCCCCACCATGCTAAAATGATCCAATTAAAAATGACAAGCTTCTCAATGTCTGCCTAAATTTTTCAAGAACTCATAGGTTTAAATAAGAAAGATTTCATTAGAGCGATGAATATCACCCAGTACTCTAGCAGCCTTACCTTTCTAGTGTGGTGAAAGAGTTCAAATATGGTCCCACAGGCCTCAAGAGAGATTAATAGTTTGTAACTTACAGGAAGAGAGACAAACTGCCTTAAATACACCTGGGTCACCCATTGCTAAAAAGCAATCTTTAACCCTGAGGTAGCCTGCTAATGTAAGGCCTCCTGCCAATACCAGTTTCTGACGAAAATCCTTAACAAGGAAGGTCAATCATCTTGGGTGATCTACAACTGCCTCCCACCTGCAGTCAGTGACTGCACCCGCCTGCAAGCGGATGTCTGGGGGGAATCCATAGGACCCCCCTCCAGAGGGCTGCCATCAGGGGCACACTGACAGTGCACCACCTTTTAAGTGGCCCGTAATACGGCTCGGGCGCAGAGGCAAAGGGATTCCCTCTGATGACAGCACTGGCGCTTTATGTGCGCTGGCGCTATTGGTATTACAGAAGGGGCTGCACAAGCATCTGCAGCCCTTTCTGTAATATCAAAGTACCCCGGGGCGAGCAAAACAGGTTCAAACATCCGTTGCGCACCCCCGGGCACATTTTGCAATACAGCCTCAGGTGGGAAAAGATAGTGTTTCTGCACAGGTGGTGCCATGGACAATTGCGTTCCCTCCTATCACCTTTGCTATTTACAGTATATGCTAAACAGTGCTTTAAATGGGAAAAAATAAGTGCAGGTACTCACTAAAATAGAGGTGTGGCAAGTGGGCGGGGCTAGGGGCGGGCTAAGGGCAAGATATGATCATTCTTAATGACTTCTGTACCATTTGCAGCACATATCAAAGCCCACGAGAAACGCGTTCATGTCACTAAACAGATTAACTCATTACAAGCTCCTCGGAAGCAGAGCTGCATCTGCCCTGCACTGGATGGAGAGAAAACCTAATCTGCACCTGCCATGCTGATCACGGTACCGGTACTCTCTCTGGCTACAGAGAAGTGCCGGTACTGACGGCAAAAAAAATCTGAGGTGCCGGTACTTAGTACCGGTGAGTACCGGCCCATTTAAAGCACTGATGCTAAAGAAAACCAAAGCAAGATTTTCTGTGCTGGAAATCCGAGCATCTATTTCGGTGACACCCAGCAGCAGTTTCCCATGAGGGGTACATCTCTGAGGCTTTTACAAGCCTATATCGTGAATACCAAAACTGGATGCAGAGTAGAACAGTAGCTCTTAATATTAAAAAGACTGAGAGGTGGGATCACTACGCATTAAGAAACTTGGACCACTCTATGAAAACTGAAAATTAGGTGATGTAAACCGGACCTCTTCATGTGGGGTAAAAACACTGGGAGTGATTTTTGATGGCCCTACGAGCCTGGAAGTCCAGCTCAACAACCTCACACAAACTTTCAGTTATTACATCTGTTTGTAGCCTTAGTGTCCGAAGACAACTGAGTTATCCTCAGGCTCCTGTGGATGTATACCTGTGGGTGTCCCCAACATACTGTGGCATCAACAGAGGATTCAGAGCTGTGCATCTTGAGTAGTAGCTAGACCTAGTTGTTACAATTATATTAGTTTATCTCCACCAAAACACCAAGCATATCCAGTTTAGATCTTTAACTGTGATATACAGGTCCATATATTCAGATAACCTTGCACACTAGCACGCTACACTTCAGAGTTACATTCCCAATAGTACATTGCGGTGTTCTACAAAAGTGGCTGGACATTCCTAAAATTAGACTGGCTACTCTAGGCAGGAAACCATCAAGTACCAGGGTCCAAATGCTTGTTTTTTGGGCATTCTACAAATTTGATAGCTGACCCATTATAATCACAAAAGAAGGGTAACTAAATAGGATAAGTTATTTGGCAGTGAGGGGGTGCCATGGGTAAGTATGGAATATAGGACAGCTGGGCAAGCTAGAAAATTATGTTCTTATGTTACGCAGTAAAGAGGGAAAGCAAAACTGGTTGGGGGAAGGAAGCAGAAATGTACAAAAGTGTTAAAATGACCTTGCTGATAGTAGGAGAAAGCAGTTTGTAAAACACTATACATTTTTTATAAATGCAACTGTTCGAGGTTTTAACTGTATACTCACCACGTTGAGATCATGTAGCCCTCATTGACAGAGCAAACCCTCCACTCAGATGCATCTGTTCTTCGTATTTCTCTGTCCCAGTCAGAGTAGGTTTCAAACAAAGACGTTTTTGGACCACCTCCACCTCCAGGATCGATACCATTCGTTTTATCAGCTGAGAGAGAGGATGTATGCATATATAACGCCCAGCTACATAATCCTGGTATTGACAATCTATTCCTCTATAATATTTCAAATAAACTCAGTCAAACCTATAATTAAATTCACACATATAAACAATCGTTAAAGTGTAATATTTAAAGTTACTTAGGCAAAAGTGGCCTTCTTGTTTGCAGTGCATCTCCCATAATCTGTTTTATATACATGCATTTAAATTTGTTAGAAACTTATGTGAATTAGTAATTTACCTGGATTATGGTAAGCCTTTCCAACATACTCAAAAGCAAACAGAAGCTGAAGGTCTGTAGGCTGGGCATAATGAGCAAGGGCAAGGCAAACCTGAAAAAAATATAAAATATAGATCTTGAATGGCAGAAACTAATTTCAGGAGCCAATTCAACAAGTATATCTCATCTGAGGAATTAAAATAACACATATCATAGCTCAGCTCCGATCATTTTGAATTGGGTACACAGCTACAAAATACTTTATTCTTGAGCAGGTTTGCTCAAGATATATACAGATAGATGTCGAAGCGAGGTTATAGGAGTGTGCAGAGAGACCAGGATGAATACAGTAGAAACAGAATAGTCTAACTTCGTTGTGGTGCCTGTGCTGTAGCCAGCGGCGGCTCCTCCGCTACGGCGGAGGAGTGTCACCCCCCCCCCGAGCCAACACCCTTAAAAACGTGAAAAATAAAATGGGTAAAAAAACAGTTTTATTATTCTTGTGCCGAGACTTTGGGGGCGGGGCCAGGGAGGTGACAGCCCAGACCGTGACAGTCTTGAAAAGGCTGGGTAAAGGATGCCCAAAGGTCATAAGGAGCAGTAGTAACATGTGCGCCACGGTATCGCAAGGACATATTAGAGCAGCTGCCTAGAAAGCAGCTCACATTCACTGATCGCAAGGCCACACTTGTAGAGGAGAAAATCAGTTTGCCATATGTGTCAATTTTTTCGATTTGTGATCAGGCAAAGTGATAGGAAAAGCACTCTCTGGCTTCAGCTGTTAAATAGGAAAGGCCGGGTCACTGGTGTCGGACGATGAAAGAAGCAACCTGCCTATTAACAGCTGGACCTATTAAAATGGTAATAAAAACCCTGTGGGAGCCTGACCAGGTTGCAGTACTTCAGTAAATAAATTAGCCTTCATTTCCACAGTGGGGAGCTGTAAAACTAGACCACCTTCTGCATAAAAACAGCAAAAGAGGTTGGGGGGAGGGGAGGGTGGGGGGACACAAGGGCTGTATCCATGAAACTGTCCAGCCCACAGAAATCTTGAAGTTCCTCTTACTAGTTTTACTCATCATTTGGGGACCATAGTTACCCTCCTTCATCGTAGGTATCAAAGTCAGAGTCTGTGCCAAAAAGACTATGAAACGTTTGGGCCCCAACATGTGGTAAGGAAGCCAGTAGGTTAAGGAATTCGCATAGTAGCCTCTCTGAAGACCTGTACTTGCTGCAACGTCAAAAACAGACCTGGAAATTCATGGAGCATCCAGATCAAACTCAGAATGGATTCCATTAAGGTTCAGGAGTGACCCGATCTCTCAGGAGTATGAGAGTGGACGTATGGCACTTATTCCTGCTTCAACTTCTTATGCTTTTCCTTGTACTTACCCAAAGACTTAGAATGCAATGATCTGCCACAAGAAGGACTTTGGAAGTGGGAATTTTAACCTTCCTTTTAACTTCAACAGGTCACGACATGGAGTCTTCTTGTGTTTGGGAACGTAGAGTTTGGCTTCACGGTCCCACAGGTCCTTGGGGTTCATCTGGGCATAATCGCTGCAAGTCTTGGAGTCATGTTCCGATTACAGCCACTCATGTGAGGGTCTGCCACAGACATCTGTTTGCAACAGTCCCTGCACTGCACTCTGTCACTCGCAGAACTTCGCAGAGGTTTTTTGTAACTTCGCAGAGTTCCGCATAGCAATACTATGCCCAGGCCTATATTTCCTAATGCAGTGTACACCATATCCAATTAAAGGACCAGTTTCATTCGTCACGTTAAATGTAAAAAACACAAGACTAACAGAGCGAACACAGATTCACTTAAGTCATAATTTACACTAGAAAACCATACTCACAATTACTATAATCAATATTTACTTCATGCCACCAAATATTTCAAAGTAAACCCTGCATTCTGTAAAATACGTTTAGACCAAATATGAACAAAATGAAAAAGAAATGGAAAAAGACACCACTATTTTAAGTTACATTATGATGGTACTATAGAGGTGAGTTGTTGAATTTTCTTGTAGTGATTTCTATATATAGCTTTAGGCAAGGTTGATTTTTTCCAACCAAAAATGGAAAAAAGAAGCCCCGGTCCTCACCAAAATAAGTCTGGATGGGTGCAGGGTTATGCCGAAATGACTGGAGAATGAGGGAAGGTAATGGAATTTCTAAGGTTTTTAGATGTGCCATGCTCGTTTTTGCTGCAAGTGTGTGTGGAGATTACTTCTCAACACTTCAGGTGCAACAGAATTCAAATAATTGCTTTTAATTTTTCTCTCCCTCCGCACTGATGTTCCCTCGCTCTACACTCCTCATGCTCTGTCTGGCACGCATCCCACCTTTCTTTGTGTTCTGAACTTCAATCTTGCGAAAAGAACATCATATACTAAAATGGCAAGTAGAAAGAAGCCCATGCCTAACATGAAACATTTATACACCACCCCACTTCTCTTTCTGCCACTGTGACCCTTCCAAGAAAAAAGCCAGACCAGGAGTAACTCATCCAGATCGGTCTTTATTCTTTGCATTTCGGTGCATACAGTCCCCCGTTTGTTACCTACATTGTGTCCAGAACCCAATGTGGAATCTAGGCTTTGATGGGGTACTCAACCTTCTCCTTATACACTACCCCTAAACAGCATCTAAAAGGCTCCCAAAACATTGCCTAATTATTGAAAAGCAATTGTGTACACCTCAAGGATTTCTCTCTTGAGAGGCTCAGTCAGAAGGTCCAAATGACTGTCTCTCTTTCAAGCGACCAAACTATGCGATGGGACCTGGGGAAGGAGTATGGAAAGATGCTCTAAATGAAAAGCCAGGAGTGCGGCGCACGCGCTGCACTGATGATGTAATATCCAACCACAAATGAATTTCCAGGAGTAGAATTATTTCGGAAACAGTGGTCATAACTCGCATGCGCAAGTGAAGAAGTGGCAAACACAAAAGAAAGAATTCCGACATCGCACGCTGACTGGAAGAAACCACCTGCGCTGGCTGGTTGCCTGGCGTCTTCCATGTTTGAGGCAGAGTCAAGTTCCGCCATCGAGAGCACATGGGGCACTGAACACCGGAAATCAGATGAGACGCGGTGTGTTCCACGTAAATACTGTTCACTAATTTCATAGGCGCGGTTGGTTTTGGCGGCCATAAGTTGGATTGGCAAAGCTGTCATGGAAACGCGACCCAGTGTTCTGTGATACAAAATCTACGCCTTCTAAGTTACACAGCTGCCCACTGTATCTTCATTTCTGTGACAAGTGCAGATGGTCCGACCTTCCTGACAGCCAGGCCTTTACATTTTTTAGCCAGTACATGGAATGTTTAAAGTGAGCCTAAGAGCCCACAATGCAGCGAGCTTTTACCTAAAATCCCAGACTGGCTGAAGGCGTAATATATATTATTTGAGTCCACGTGGCAACTATCCTGTTGTGGATCTTAGCATGGGTACCTTTGTGTGGTTACTTTGTACAAAATCTTAACTAGAGCTTTTGTTTTAGCAGGAGGAAAAGGTGTATGCACCGTTCTGACATACTAAGCAATTTATAAAACTCTTTATACTGTTGCAGACAGGTGCAGCGATCACTGAAGGCAACAATGCTCTGAGTTCAAAGGCAGAGATCATCTCTTCAAATACGCGTGTAATGAGGCTACAGTTATTTTCAAAGTATCGCAATTGTTGAATCCAACTTCGTAAACTGACAAGAGGGCTCCGGAGGCCAAAGTGGTAAATTGCTTGTTCCTCTAAATTCTTCAACGAAGCACCTAAATTGGTTGAATAAAAAATAAAAGCACAGTGGCATGAAGATGGGGCTCACGGTCTTGCTGAACACTTGTTCCAAGTAGATTACTAACTGCAGTGGATGAATGGTTACTAGGTATGACTGACCGGAAACCGCTGCCAGAAGTTCTTCCCAAATTCTTTCCACAATTGCTGACTAACACCAATAAGGGCCCGATTCACAGAACATGTACTGAAACTTACTCATGAGTAAATCAAGAGTAATACAGGATTAATCACACCCACTCTCACTGATCTCCAATTCGGGCTCTCCCTATGCAGCATGGCGCAGGTCATGCACAAAAGCTTCAATGCAGCTTTCACTAGCAGAAGCACGGGACTATTGCCGTAAACAACGACAGCTTTTTAGCCAATGAGTTCTGGAGAATGTGGTGTTAAACACACGATTGTTCAAGATTTCATGGAGTGGAAACCCCTCCACACGCATGCAAGACTTGGGATAGGTATGGCAGAAATGGTGCACAGAACACCGATTTGTTCAATAGGGCTTTGACTGGCTTCTTTCGATTTTCAGAAACCTAACCCTACAAGAGAGACTGTTTGCAACATGTTTATGCTTGCTTCACTGCTTTTTCAAATTAATTTTAGAGAGCACAGCAGTGAGTGCCCCGAAGGATTGGCTCTCAACTCCTTTTAAGTTTTGTATCAATTCATCCGTTATGATCTGACTAATTTGTATGTGACAGAGGTTGCATACTACAGATTATGTGCACGTCATAGTCACCATCACTTCTGATCGGAGCTTTCACGCACCGAAAGACAAAAGTTCTACACTGGATGCTCAATAAGCCATTTTTTTTTTAAAGACAAAATGCTTTATAAACAATTATCAAACCTAGATCAAAAATTGAGCTTACAATTACGCTAGTGATGTATACTAATGATACCATGCTTATTAAATGTACCTCATATAAAAACACAGGCCCTTGTGGCACAACTGGGTCATATCAAAGACTCAATGGCACAAAATTAGCTTTAGAAATGAAAACGAGCCTCTATGTACCCAACAAATGCCAGTCGAACTCCAAGCTGGCAGGTTTGAACAAGTTCTAATGGGATGCCTTTGCCAGAGAGAAGTGTTCACCATTTCCAGAAAACGTACATGAATGCCAGATGCCTAAGCTTGGGAAACTTGTTTATGGCCCTTCCATGATAAACAAAAACAGGAACAGACCAGTTTCCCTGCGTCCCCAAAAGCATTCCAAAAACCCCACCCAAGAAAAATCAGATATTCTAGAATTGCAAGTGCTCCGGCAATAAATGGCCGCAGAAACGTTCTCAAAACCAGTTTCACAGTGAAATGAATTCCCATGGATTAAATAGCTCTACGCGCTATGGCAGCCGTCGGTTTTACAAATAAACATAAGCAATATTTATATATGTATTAAATATAGCTAATTACTCCCACTCGTGGCCCTCAATACTAGTTCCCTTCACCCATGCCAAGTATATTCGCAAAATCTGAATTCTAATTAGGCAACCCTGATATGTGCATATCCTTTCCTGCTAACTTGGGTCTTTTATCCCTGTAATACGAATGCCTTTATCACATATCTCTGCAGCAATTTACTGATCTAATGCAACTCATGATATATGTGCCTGAATGTTGTACAGCATTTTTGATCTCCACAAGACCTTGGTTGCTCTATATAAATCATCATAAATTAAAAACAATCACACGGAAAACACTTGGATGTTATATAGCCTTGGTCTACACGGTTCCTTTATTGGGAAGCCAAGTGATACGTGGAAAGCTGAATTTTTGGAATTACCTAAGCATTTCCTTATACACTGCTTTCATGCACTGTTGTATTTGCCGTTAATATATTTTATAATTCTGCACCGAGCACTCGAGTATTTTAAAGTCCATCTTTCATTATGCTTTGTATGTAAGGTCCTTTGGAACCGAAAGTTTTAAACCTTATTTAAGTATATATTTCCTTTACCAATACAGCGTATGTGGGGAAAAATGGTGTGGTTGCAAACTCGCTGCTTGTACAAATCTCTTTTAAAGAAACAATCGCCACAAAAGAACATCGGCAAAAGAAAAGGGCTGAAGAATCCGGCTTCTGGTTATGGTAATTGTATTGTAATTGCATTTATATAATGCTTACTACCCCTGACGAGGCGTCGAAGCGCTTTTTCGGCGAGTAGATCTATACTCCGGAACCCATAGAGGATTAGTGTTGAATTAGTATAGTAAAACATGCAAGTAAATTTTAAGTGGTGGATAGGTTAGTCAGTTATTTGGATTCGGATGGATAGCAGAGAGAAAAAAAAAGGTTTGTATTTATATAGCGCTTGTTACCCCTAATGGGGTGTTGAAGCACGCTACTCCGGAAACCCATAAAGGATTAATGCTGAATTAGTAAGGTGAAATATTAGTAATTTGAGTGGTGGATATTAGTCCGTTATTTGGAGGGAGAAGGGTAGCGGAGGGATAAAAAGGAAGAAAGGTTTGCATTCATGTAGCACCTGTTACCCCTGATGGGTGTTGAAGCGATTTTCTGTCGAGTAAGACGCCATCCGGAACCCAGTGTTGAAAATTAGGATAGTGAAGTATGAAGTAATTTGAGTGGTGGATATGTTATTCAGTTATTTCGATTGAGAAGGGTAGGTTGCAGGATAGAAGAGGGAAAGAGGTTTGTATTTATATAGCGCTTGCTACCCCTTGATGGGGTTTTGAAGCGTTTATTTGGCGTGTAGCACCCTACTCTGGAACCCATAAGGATTACTGTTGAATTAGTATGGCGAAACATGAAAGTAATTTGAGTGGTGGATATGTTAGTCAGTTATTTGGATTGAGAACAGTTGGGGAGGGGTAGAAAAGGGAAAAAGGTTTGCATTTATATAGCGCTGGTAACTCTGATGGGGGTGTTGAAACGCTTCATTGGTGAGTAGCACGCTACTCTGGAACCCATGAAAGATTAGTGGTGAATTAGTATAGTGGAATATGGAAATTGAGAAGAACATGTTAGTCTGTTATTTTGATTGAAAAGGATAGTGGAGGGACAGAAGAGTGAGATTTTTTTTTGGGAGGTCATAGCAGTAGGAGGCTGCTTTTGGATGAGTAAAAAGGGGTTTTTGAGGGGGAAGAGTCAGAGGGGAGAGTTTATAAAGGCTTGTTTTGGGGGATCGGTATAGTAAAAAGAGGTGTTAGATGATGCAAGGCGGGGTAGAGTAAGAGAGTCTAGAAAGGGTTATCTTGGGGATCATAATAATGGTATGGGGTTTGGGATAAATGAGAGAGTGGATGTAGAGGATTTATTGATAGATGTATAGGGTGAAAGATAGGGTAGTGCATTGGAAAGAGTAGTAGAAAGAAGTTTAAGACGCGTCAGAAGGTTGGGCCAGAGGATATATTCAGAGAAGTGTAGGCTGAGAAATAGGGTAGTGCATTTGAAATGCTAAATTAGAAGAAAGTGATAAATTTATAGATTCATAAGTACACTGAAAGTATATAGATGCATAAAGGAGGTAAGTATATATAGATTAGGGGGGCGGAGCTTGCCGAGGATCATGGCGGACGCGTGAGCGCGTAGCTCCTGGCATCAACCCTCAAACGATCCTTCATTTATCCTCTGCTCTGCATAGCTCGAGCGCCTACACGCGGGGAAACCCCCCCGCACCGGACTGCCTCGCCTGGGAACCCCGGAATACCCCTACAGCGCAGTGGGGAGTTGGAGCGGAGAGCGGGGCTCGGTCGGGCGGACTGGGCCGTCATCCCCGACCTGCCTTGGGACCTGCCCCGGTGTGCGTCGCTCGACGTGCGGCCACTGGCGAGGGGGAGGACCCGTACCCCCGGGAGCGCCGACCGCGGTGGAGCCGGTGACGCTAGGACGCGGACGACACCCGGTGGAGACCAGGAGACACGAGCACCAGTGGGGGACGGGGGCTGAGAACTGCCGGATCTGCCTCCCCCCCCTCCTGAGTCGGGCCTCAGCCAGACGGACGGGGACCTCGCGGAGCACGTGGAGCACTCGCGCTTCGGAACCTGCCGCTGGCCCCCCCCCCCCCAGCCCCCTCTGGGAGGAAACCGGGCGGGCGCCCCCGCACACGCAGCCCCAGCATTGGGAGGACCCGAACCCCTGCTGTCTCGGGGCGAAGTGGCGTGACGCCGCGGCCGCCTGGCGGACTGGCACTGGAGCTTCGGCCGCGGCCTCCTGGCGAGCCCTGAGGAGCCCGGCGGGGCGTTGGGGAAGCTCGGAGCGCGCTCCAGACGACTGCCGGACCAGTGTGGAGAGCATTGCAGACCGAGACCAGTTGGCCCCCTTCGGAACGCCGGCCAGGAATCAGACGGCGGCGTGCGGCCTGGAGGGGCAGGTGGAGCCTTGCTGGAGCGAACATAGCTGCCCCCTTGGGGGAGACTGCCGGGAGGCGCCCTCCGGACATAGGGCAGGAGCGATTGCTGGGCGACGCGGCTTGGCTGCGCAGGGGGTCCTCCGGGCCTGTGCCTTGACGAGAAACGGCTGAGCCCCCTCCTGGCCTCGTGGTGGTCGCCGGACGCGGGAGCCTCCGGACGGATACCGGGGCCGGCCGTGCGGTGCTGAGACCCGAGGGAGTGCGGAGCTCCGGAAGCAACATGGGCAAGGGGGACAAGACCCAGCCGAAACTGTCCTTCGACCCGCGCAAGACGAAGGGGCCTGATGTCGCGGCCCCGGCGCCGCCGCCCGGTGGACCCTCCCCGGAGACCTCTATATGTGCGGACATTAAAGAAATGTTGGCGACCATGGAAAAGGGGTTGCAGGGCAGTCTGGCGGAGATCGGCACCAAGATCGATGCACTCTCCTATCGCATGGACCGCATGTCGGAGAGGGTAGACAAGAACTCAGCGCGCCTGGACGAGTCTGAGAACAGAATAGCACAGATCGAGGAGGCGCAGACGGAATGGGACTCGGACCGCAAACACTTTCGTAAACTGCTCCAGGTCATACAGGACAGGTCAGAGGACTTGGAGGCCCGCTCGCGGAGGTCTAGCGTCCGCATCACGGGAGTTGCTGAGACGACGCAAACGGGGCGGATGGAGCCCTTCGTTGAAAAACTGCTTCGCACTCTGCTGGGTGAGGACGTGTTCTCGCCCATGTTCGTCTTGGAGAGGGCCCATCGCTCGCTGGGACCTCGCCCCAGGCCGGGCGCTCCTGCGAGACCTATCATAGCAAAGCTGCTGAATTATAGGGACAGGGACACTGCCCTGCGGATTGCGAGAGAAAAAGGGAAGCTGCAATTCGAGGGAATGGACATCTCCATCTACCCGGACTTCACGGCTAAGGTGCAGGAGGAACGGAGACAGTTCGCCCCCTACAAGAAACAATTGCGCGATCTGGGGCTGGACTACGCGATGCTGTATCCAGCGAGGCTGCGGATCAACAGGCAGGGCCAGTCGCACTTTTTCACGGACCCGAAAGACCTGCAACGATCCTTGAAGGACTGGTCCAGGGGTCAACGCAGTGGCTCGCGGGAACACGTGGGCGCTGGTGCCGGGGCCTCTGGCTTGGAGGAGCAGGACTAGCTGTCGGGAGCCGCCCCTCCCCCGGTGGATGGCTGCCCGGCGCGGATCTGTAGCCCCCTCCTCCCGGGGGCGTCTGGGTCCCTTGAGAGTGGCCTGCCTACTGGACCTGTGTGCGGATGGAGGTGATGGTGATGGCCCTCGACGAGGTCGCTGCTGGGTGAGATCTTTCTAAATTGTGGAGGGCGCCTTCCTATTGTGACACTGGACCTGGGGGGGGGGGGGTTTCGCTAGCAGTTGCGGACTACCGCCAGCGCGGTGCTTTGGGGTCTCATAGTTGCGGGGCTCTCCATAGGGGTGGTTCTATCCGGATGCGTAGAGGACCTGTTTCTGCCCCGGCCAGCGGCTGAACTAGATGCCCAAGCATAGGCTCCCTGGGACGGCCGGGTTCGGCCTGCTGACGTGGGTATTGCGCCCCTGAGAGGTCCACTCAAGAGCCCACTAGAACTACTGACTGGGGAACATCACCAGCTCGAGCCCAGCAGACAAGTGAGGGTAACGATGCGGGGGGTGCGTCTGCACAGCGGTGTCCCGACAGGTAGGGACGTTCGATCCCCGGTGGCCGCTGCCCCAGCGCGGTTAAGCACGGGTGGCCCTCTTGAGGGCCGATTTGGGGAAGTTATCTCATGTTTGTTGTGAATGGAGGTTGGGGGGTGGGGATGGGGTCCTGTCTGGCCAGGTTGGGGGTGGTCGGCTGTGGGAGGGGGGGCTGGGCGGTTGGGGAGTTGTTTTGGGGTTGGAGACTGGGAAACGCACGGTATGTCGAGGAAAGGGTCTTCTGCTATGTTCTTGCGCGCCCGAGATGTGCTGTCAGGCGGTGATAGTGGGGGGGGGGGGGTCCTCCGCGGACTCTCCCCCTATGGAAGCTATGAAGTATGACTGCAGGAATGCCTGAAAGTGGAGAGCTGACGGGGGATGGCCGCGAGGTGACTCTTAGAGCGCTCACATGGAATGTGCGGGGATTGAACGACTTTCGCAAATTGCGCAAAGTACTGAACTACTTCAATAGGCACAACATAGACTTGGCACTCATGCAGGAGTCTCACCTCCCACTCACTAGCAAATTGCTCTCCCACAGGGGTCTGTCTGGTTGCAGCTTGGCGGCAGGCTTTACTTCACACTCTAGAGGGGTGGTCACATGGGTGAACCCGCGATCCAAACTGTCGTTGCAGAAGCTGGCCGCTGACCCGGACGGACGCTACTTGATTGCTAGGTGTGTCGGCAAAGGTCATGACCTCATTGTGGTCAACGTTTATGGTCCCAACTACGATACCCCGGAGTTCTACGCCGCACTCGCTGCGCAGTGCAGGCGTCACGCCCAGGCGAGCATGGTGTGGGGGGGCGATTTCAACTTCATATTCGACCCGACCTTGGACCGCTCCTCGGGGCGGGCCCGCCGACCGGCGGCGGCTGCGGTGTATATGCAGGCGGAATTGACCAAACTGGACATGGTAGATGTCTGGCGGCATAGAAGCCCCGAAAAGGCAGGTTACACACATTACTCGGCATACCACGATGTGCATACCAGAATTGACTACTGGCTGGCGTCCCGGACGCTCCTAGCGGCTGTCAAGCGATGCGAGGTTCTACCTCGTACTCTGTCGGACCATTCCCCCCTTCTCCTGGTATTTGCTGCCCCGGGCACACGATTGCCGCCGTTCACATGGCGGATGCCGCCCTACTCCTTGCTGGACGAGGCATATAGGGGGGAATTGGCGGACGAGATTGACGCTTTCTTCGCGGCTAATCTGGGAACCGTGCAGAGCTTCCAAACGGTATGGGACTCGTTTAAAGCCTACATTCGCGGCGTGGCCATGGCCAAGCACTCCGGTGTTCTCAAATCCATACGGCAGCGTATGAGAACATTGGAGACGCAACTGGCTCAGCTGGAGGAGCAGCACAGGGGGTCCACGGACCCCGAGGTGGCCGCCCAGATTCAGACGTTAGTTTCAGACTTCAACAGCGAGGCGGACAGGGAAGTGCAGCACATGGGCAAATATGCTACGGCTCGCACCTATGGGGAGAGCGAGCACCCGGGCTCCCTACTAGCGGGGATACTCCGTAGTACCAGGCGGCCCTTAGTCGTTGACGAGCTGGTGACTGCATCTGGGTCGGTGATTACCGACGAAACGGAGATAGTGGAAGAATTTCGGGGCTACTACGCGGGGCTGTACACAGCAAAATCCTCCCAAATGGAGGTAGAGATAGACGACTACCTCAGTTATATAAAAATGCCCTTCCTGTCAAATTCGCAGAGGGAATTCCTGGCGCTGCCGGTGCAAAAAGACGAAATCCTGGAAGCACTGGGGGGCATGAGGGCGGGTTCTGCCCCGGGCACGGATGGGCTAACGGTGGCGTTCTACAAGGCCTTTCAGGATAAACTTCTACCACACATCATGACCCTTTTTGATGATATCTGCCAGGAGGGTAGCATGCCGGACTCGATGCGGGAGGCGCTGCTCGTCACCATTCTGAAACCGGGGCGGCCCTCGAACCTGTGCGGCTCGTACAGGCCGCTTTCCCTGATAAATGTTGACGCCAAGCTGTATGCAAAGGTCCTTGCTACGCGTCTGGCGTTGCTGGTGCCGGAGCTGGTGGCCCCGGAGCAGGCGGGGTTCATCCCGTCCAGGAACCTCACTTACAACATTCGCACAGTCCTTGGAGCCATGCAGCATGTGCACCCGGGAGGTAAAGCCTTGGTGATTTTCCTCGACATGGAGAAGGCGTTTGACTCTGTCGAGTGGCCCTTCATGGTGAGAGTCCTGAGGAAACTATGGCTGGGAGAACCGTTCATGCAGATGGTGGGTGCACTATATTTTAGACCCACGGCCAGGCTGCGCATAGGGGACCGAGTCACGGACGCCTTTGCTGTCTCCAGGGGTACTCGGCAGGGGTGCCCCCTGTCTCCCCTCTTATACGCTCTGGTGGCGGAGCCGCTGGCGTGCGCTATGCGGGAGTATCATCAATTTGAAGGTATCAACTTCCCCTCCTATCGGATTTGCATTTCTACCTACGCGGACGATACGTTGCTCTATGTCCGCAACCCGGAGGAGAACCTCTCCTCCGTGCTGAGAGAGGTAGTCCGGTTTGGGGCCCTCTCGGGCCTCCAGGTGAACTGGAATAAGTCGCTGGCGTTCCCACTGACTCCGCTCACAGTGCCGTTCCCCATGGAATATCCCCTCCAGTGGACAACTGACTCCGTCCGATACTTGGGGATCCAGCTGCACAAGGACCCGGAGGTCCTGCTCCGGGAAAACTACGGGGTAGCCTACTCCAAACTTGTCGACGACGTAGAGGTGTGGATCAAACTCCCTCTGTCGCTGATGGGCAGAGTGGCCATCATGAAAATGGTGGTTCTGCCGAGATTTGTTCCTCTTCGCGAACATCCCCATTGTACTCTCTAAGGCTTTCTTCGCGCAGCTGACCCAGACTCTGGTTCGGCTGGCCTGGGGCGGTAAGCAGCCCAGGGTGCAGTGGAAGGTTCTGACGCTCCCTTACGAGATGGGGGGGCTTGGGGCCCCTGACCTGGAAAGGTATTATAGGATAGCGCAGGCGGCCCACCTGCATACATGGGTCCACGCCACCACGGATATACCGCACGTGCTGATGGAGCGGCTATTTGCGGAACCGCTTCCCCTCCCGGCTACTGTCTTCCAGTCGGTGGACCGCAGGGTGGGAACATTGGACTCCCTGAGGGCCACGAATCATGCATGGCATGCGATTCGGAGGGCGCAGGACTGCGATCTACTGTATTCCCCGCTGATGAGAGTGGAGTGGGCGATCTGGCTCCCCCCACTGAGGGACGCGGGGGTGAGGCGTGCACTGGGCGCCTTGGGCATCGCCAAACTGGCGGACCTGTTCCAGGATGGGGTGGTTAAAACGTGGGAACAGATTTGCTCGGCCCGGCCTGGGGCTACCCAGCTCCAGCGTTTCCAATTCCATAGGATCCGTGGTGCGCTGGCGGCCCTGCTGGGGCCGGGCCTGGAGGAACCGCCGGAGGTCCCGGAACTCACATATGTCATCAAAACGGTGGCCCCAGCCAAACTCGGGGACCAGCACCGGGCGCCTGAGTGCTCGGCGGCGCGACGGGGGTGGCAGGCCGACCTACAAATGGAAATAACGGACGAGATGTGGACCTACTGCTGCTCTAGCACTAAAAGGGTGTCGTTAAACGGCAGGCACCGACTGATACACTTTAAGTTCCTGCAGCGGGTCTATTACACCCCAGAGAGACTACACAGGTATGGGCTTCGCCCATCGGCGGAGTGCGAACGCTGCCATGTCCCGGTAGCGGACTTCATACACATGGCCTGGCACTGTCCGGGTATAGCCCGGTTCTGGACAGCGGTGTTCCTGGAACTGAGCCAGATACTAGAAAAGGACATACAGCCTAACCCGGCGCTGGCGTTGCTGGGTTTCTCCAGGCCACTCCCGCGGGCGCTCAGACGCCTGACGGATATAGCGCTTCTAATGGCTCGGCGAGTTGTGGCGTCGTGCTGGATGAGGGGGCCGCTCCCCACTAAAAAACGCTGGGTCAGAGATATGCTGTACTGCTGCACGCAAGCGGAGACATATGGTGAATTGTTGCCCCCGAAGAGCCGGCCCAAGAACTTTTGGGGACTGTACAGAACATATCTGACGGCCGGGGAAACCGAGGGGGCGAACCTGGGAGCGCCACAGGACAACGGACTTGATGCACACGGCGAGGCGGAGGCAGGTGTGATACTGGAGAGCACGCTGGCGGACGCCTGACTGGATGGCGGGTTGGCGTGACGCTTAGGAGGCGAGCCTGTGGGCTGAGTGTGCTGCGGAGCATTACCCGGAGGGGCGTGGCATGCTTTGAGTGGAATCGCGGGGGAGATGGAGAGTGGATGCGGAGTGGACGGCGAACTGAGAGTGGAGCGCTGCTTTGCCCGCTTAAAGCCGGATGCAGGGACGCCGAATAGGACAGTACGCAGATGCGAGTGTGATGAGACGACGTGCGCGGGGTGGGTGGGATGGGAGGAGGGGAGTTGGGTCTTGTTTAACAGAAACTCAGGGACTGGCTCAGGTTAGCTGGTGAAGGAGGTTGCTGGTGGAACCGCCCCACATACATGATGGTCTGTAGCGGGGTCTGAGGGCTGGTGCTGCCACTGATATTTGCGGTATAGGCAATGGGATACCTGGTGGGTAGATCCCCCTGATACGCCGCCGGTCCTCCGGGATGTCGGCTAAATGGCCGTGTACCTGTATACTGCCCCTCCCTCTTTCTCCCCCCCCCCACCTCCTGTGGATCAGGGGGGGTAACACATTGCTATGTGACTTCCTGCTGTGCTGACCTGTCTGCTTACTTTTTGTTAAATAAAGGTTTTTGAAACTTAAAAAAAAAAAAAAAAAGTATATATAGATTAAAGATATTGATAGGGGTACAGGATGAGAAATAGGGTTGTGCATTGGATATGCTTTTTCAGGAGAAAGGTAAGAGACACACAGATCCAAGTACATGGAAGGTACATGGATGCACAATGGAAGTAAGTACATGATGATGATGATTTTTATTTATTTATTTACAACAGCAATTCTACATGTTTATACAAAACAATACACAAAGATAGGTACATATCTATAGTGAAAATAAATGCTTATGTACAGAGGAATATGCTGTAAATTTCTGTTTGCGTATGGTGCTTATGTGGGGAAGAGCTAATTCTTGAGTAGTTTTCTGAAGATAAGGTGGATCTTATGTTGGGGGATAAAGAGTTCCATAATTTGGCTGCTTGAACAGAGAAGGATGTGCCACCCATGTTTTTTTTCTTGTTTCTTGGGATTTTGAGGCGAGATGCCCCTTTAGAGCGGAGGTTCCTTTGTTGAATGCGTTTGGTGATTTTATTCCTGATGAAGAGCGGTCCCATTCCATGTATTGCTTTGTGGGTGATACAAAGTAGCATGAACGTGGATCTTCTTGTAACCGGTAACCAATGCAGGGCTTTCAAGTCAGGTGAGATGTGGTCTTGCGGTTTGATATGCAAGAGTAGTCTGGCAGCCGAGTTATGAATCCGTTGTAGTATTTTCATGGTCGTTAAAGGTGACCCGTGGTAGAGGCTATTGGCATAATCGAGTTTGGACAGAACAAGGGAGATGGCAGCTTGTACCTTGTGTGGAAATCCCAAATGAGGGAAAATTAGTCGCAGCGTTTTTATAGTGACAAAGCTTGAACTTGCTAGTTTGTCCACTAGGGCATTCATCAACAGCTTGGAGTCCATGGTCATTCCGAGGTTTCTTAATTCATTCGATACTTTAGGTGGTGATCCCAGTTTATCAGGCCAGGCGGCAAGCGGGTCGTAATGTTTCCAATCGCCACACATGTGTATTTCCGTTTTTGAAGCATTCAATTTGAGATGGCTCCAAGTGATCCACGGCTCTGAGACAACTGAAAATTGGGGATTTTTCAATGTCTTTGGGGTATTCCAGTTGAAGGCGTATTTGCGTATCATCCGCATAGTTATAGCACGTGGCGTGAAATTGATTGATCAATACCGGTAATGATTTCATGTAGATGTTGAAAAGCATGGGCAAGATGATAGAACATTGAACCTAGAAACTTGAGGGACCCCTGCTTTTGTGGAGTATGGTTTGGATGAGAAAGGTGGGGTATGGATGAAATTACTTCTGTTTCAAAGGTCGGACTCAATCCAGTCTAGAGCAGTTCCCTCTATGCCAGCTTCATAGAGTCTTTGTTTCGAGTGTCATGGTCAACTGTGTCAAAAGGCAGCCAAGAGGTCCAGGAGTAGCGCAGCAACCCCGCTGCGGTCAACTGCATTTTCAGGTCATCCCAGATGGCAAGGAGGGCAGATTCAGTGCCTATTCCCGGACGGAATCCTGTTTGGAAGTCTGAGAGTATGTCATTCTCTTCAATGAATTGTGACATCTGGGCGAACGCTGCACTTTTATAAAGCAAGGTCGTTTGACTCAACAGGAACCAATCTGCCTGTTCTGTCACAAGTGGATTTGCCTACTTCAGTAAATTAATCAATATTAACTTAATTACATTTTTACTTTAAACACTGCAAATTGACATTGCAACAGGTCCCGTAGGGATGGCAACTATGTATACAACAGTAGCGACAAAGGCAGGCTGAATTCACTTGTAAGGACAATAGATGATCGGCAATTTAGTTCTCCAAATGTATAATTTTTGTAACTTTCAGTGATAAACAGAAAGGAGAAAGCACACTCAATACCCCTTCCCAGCCACCAAAAACTCATGTCATTGAGGCTTATGTGACATTTTCTGTTTCGATTGAATAATTGTTTTATTCATGTAATTTTGCATTACGCACATTGTGTAAAAGTCCAAATCGTACATCAGCGTAAAATTTCACACAACTTTTTACTGTAGATAGCAAAAGTAATAAATATGTCCTGAGAAACCTCTTCTTCATAAATATCGTATATCTGTAGAGGAAGGGACATCATTGGATTTCCCTTCATCAAACTGCACAAGGAATCACTTCACTAGTTTCCTGCCAAAATCATCTGTGAAAAAAGAAGTCAGGTAAAAAGACTTAACTTTCCATCCTCCATCTGCACAGGAATTGACATCACTTCCTCAATCAACTCTTCATTGGCTGGGATTCCTAAGCGCAGCGTGGATGCAGACAAGGGCATCATGTGCTTTTTTAGGGCACATCTTGTCCTCCAACTGAAACATACATTTTAAGACAAAGTCATGTGCCTCACCTCACCCACTCTGCCAATCCACACAATCATACCCAAATCTAGATGACCCACTCACATACAGTTTGCACAATACATAGACCCAACCATGTACACATCCCACTAACAACCATACACCGTAAAATACAGAACTCCCATTCCAACTCATGCTCATTCAAGTTTGTTCTGCAGGACTCCATGCACCAGAAATAGCAAACCTCATCACTCATCACAAGCTTGAAGCTCTTTAGATCACAGAAACTTGGTACACTCTCATATCTCCGTACATCCTAGACATCTTTCTTCCCACAGGCTACAGCATTCATTGTGTGGAGAAGTGTGGCTCAATGGTTAGAGCGGCAGACCCTGATGCAGAGGTCTGGCCCGGACCAGGGTTCAATTCCCGCCTCGGCGGGACTTGGGCTCAATTTCACCGGACCCGATAATTCTCACCTCGGTGCCTATTCTAATCATGGGTCCCACTCTGCAACTCTGGGCAATAGCTTGCTTAATCTCCACAACGGCCCCAAAAGCGCTAGGATGCCTAGCTTCACCTTGGGGGTGCCCAGGAGTGGGCACTTCACAGGGAAAGGCCAGGAAGGGTTCCACAGCGGTATGTGCACAGCGCATGAGAGACCCTTTCGGGGGGGTGCAGAGTGCTATATAAATGCACTACATTTACATTGTGTGGATCGCAAACATAACAGGGATGGGGCCTCGCAACTATACACCTGTCCTCCTGGTCCGGCACTCTAGGCAACCACGCAACTCTGTGGAGCTGCTACCATGACATTTCCAGCTCTCTGCCACTCAGACCACAGCATTCCATCTCATCTACAGATCTCCTGGG
Organism: Triturus cristatus; assembly: GCF_964204655.1. NCBI lineage: Eukaryota > Metazoa > Chordata > Amphibia > Caudata > Salamandridae > Triturus > Triturus cristatus. The sequence goes on from NC_140583.1 coordinate 354,374,974, forward strand.
AATAACAAGGACTTCAATTTATGAATTCTAGGACCTTCTCACAATCGCGTCTATCCAAAATACCCACACCACCCTCCTGGGTGACTTCAACTTCCCAGACAAGACAAATAAAAAAACAATTTAGATGCCCTCTTCAACCTCATTGACAGTCAAAGTGGTACAGCATGTCACACAACCAACACACTTCAAAAGGCCACACCCTCAACCTTCTCAACATCACCAACAAGCCAATGCAAGCTACCCCACACTTGGACTGGACCAAACACTTTGCCAATATCGCCTGCCTGCTTAGTGTCCTACCAACAACCAAATGCCAACACAAGAGAAGGCCTAACCTTCAAATCCTAAAATAATTATACGATAGACAACCTGATGCCTGAAATCATCTTTCACCCTATCAACTCTACATCCAATGTCAACACCCTTTTAAATAACTTTTTGGGAAAACTATGTGAACATTGATGCACCAATCAAAACATGCAAGGGCAAGTCAAAGCCTTCAGCACCTGAATCGCTAAAGACCTTGCTAACAATAAAGAATTCATTGACAGACAGGAAAGATAATGGGGGAAAAACAGACCTCCTGATGGCCATGTGATACTGAAGTCCCGTCGCTAAATCAGCCATATCAAAGTACTATACCAAGCCCATCAATTAAGCCATCAACATAAGAAGAAAAATTTAAAACAATCAAGCACTGCAATAAACCCTCTGCTAAACCAACCTATCGTGAGCAATGGTCAGCCTTCAACGCCCTAACTCCTGCAGATCTCACCAACACACTCAACTCCCTCAAAGCCACCTCTAATGATTAGGATTACTTGTCTCATTTTTCTTCAAACCTCTCTCTACGGAAACTCTCTCACCCCTACCCACCACTGTCGATGCCTCCTTCACTCAAGGCATCTTCCTAGAAGCCTCAAGAAAGGCACGATCCTCCCACTCTGTAAAAACAAACCTACACTAGAACCTGATGACTAACTGGGTAATCAATCATCTAGCAATCATCAGAATGGTCACTGAAAAAGCAGTATATGTTCAACTCCAAGATCAAATCAATTCTAACCATCTGCTGCACGAGTACCAGCTTGGCCTCAGAACAGTCCTTAGCACGGAGACCACTGCCTTACACATCATGGACTGTATTCTTGACCACAGATGAAGATGACCCTTGCCTCCTGATGTCTCTGGACCTCCCAGTGGCCTCAATACAGTCCATCATTCCATCCCAACGGTGTGGAATTAATGCTCTTTTAGGTTTGCGCAAACCTACTAATTTGCATTTTTTAGGGGTCTTCATCAGCTCTTCTCCAATCTTTTCCCATACCGAGAAATGTTGGAAATTTACTACTGACCAGGGCTAAAGTAAGACTACTTTCAGGATCGAGAAGAAAGTGGTTGGAGGGAAAGCAAACGCTAAACAGATTCTTGCATGAGCAAATCTACACATGGATATTTGCTTGTGCTAAAATACAGTTCCCAAATATTTTATAGGATTACGATTACCTGGCATACATCTGTAAATTCTTGTGAAATCACAAAAGCCGTACATCTGCACTTATGCAAGGACATATACCATGGGTGCACTTTTTGACAAATTAAGAATTGGGCCCCTAATTAGGTCTGGCGTTAACCAAGACCTTTTGTTTTTATTACAATTCTCTCTCTATCGGCTGGCTTCTTTGTGAGGGACAGCATTCTGCTCTTTCACAAGGAGCATATTGGCACACAGGATAGTTTTTTAAGCTAGGACCTACTGTGGCAATGTGTGCTTTTTGAGACCAAAAGATATTTTGCGGTCGTTTCTTAGTATGATGAGGGCACCGCAGCACCCTCAATAATAACGTTTTTAAAAATCAACGTCAAAACAAGACAGGCATTGACAATACCAAAAGGCTGACCACCAATGTCAGCCCTAATAGGCTCTGCCCGTGCTTATTTTCATTTTTCCCATGACCGTGTTAAAATGGATTACGTTGATTTTCCATTATGAATATTTTTGGGGAATACTAGCATGCATCAACACATTTTACTAAATGATGCTTCAAAGAATTAGTATTTAACATTTCACAATTGTTTAGCACAACTTTTTTTCCTAGTGTATTTTTTGTTAACATATTACTTTGAAAGCAAAGAATCATCAATCTTGCTTTTAAGCTTCTGCAAATATTTGCATCTAATCGGAGAGTATTCTGGGATCATTATACGCAGCCTCATATTGTCAAACATTGTAAACGTGTGTACATATTTTTATACTAGAATAACTGTCCAACTTTACAACATTTTCTTAGAGCGCTCATCCTAATAAATCCGGGCCACTGGAATTATGCGGCAAGAGAGAACCAAATTATGCAGCAGGGTTGAGTAAATTATGAGGCAAGAAAGGCGAATCATGTGGCCTATTACGGCAACTTTTGTCATAATATTACTTCATTATTTTGTAATTTTTAAGCTTGGTAACACAGTATGGGCATTGCTTGCACCTTGTTAGTACCAGTTTAACACTCAAACACAGCAATAAATAACAGAAAGGTGACCCTATCCAGTTCTTCACAGGGCCTTCCACAGTGCGTCAACCCGTGTCGGAAGGATTTTTTAGTAACTTTTGAACCGTTTGAGCTAGAAACAAAACATTTTTTTGTTAAAATCTGCAGATTACGTGGCAGCTGAAGGATTATGTGGCAAATGCACAAATCTATAATTATGTGAAAATGACTGCGGACGCACAATCTAATAATTCCAGTGGCCCGGTTAATCAAGGCTTTGCATGAATGAACTATAAATACAAGTTTGAATTACATTAACAGAGGAACACAAATATTACCTCAACTGTAGACTATGTCTTTTCCTGGTCCATTATGTGGTACTGTAAACTTGCAGCCAAAGGGTTTGTGCAGTAGGAGGTTGGGCCGACTCCACCCCACCCAGAGGACTAAATGAACGAGTTACTTACCTTCGGTAACAATGTATCTGGTAGAGACACAGTCTAGCTGCATATTCCTTAACTTAGAATATCCCAAGGCGTCAGACTGGATCCGGAGAATCTTCAGCAGTAGCTCTGCGCGCCCGGGGTGGCATCGCATGGCTCCTTCCTACGTCATCCACGGATGACGTCAATGGAGCCATATAAGTCCCTCCCGGCACGCTGACATCAGTTTTCTACTGTGAAACTTTGCCGCACAACAAAGCGGAGCTACTACAAAAACTGTGAGTATGGGTACAGTGTGCCAAAAAAGATCAAAATCTTTGAAACAACAATGACAAGAAATCTTAGAATGATGAGAAACATCACCATGTATGCCAGTGAAAGAGTACTTAATACTGTAAGGGACTGAAGGGAGCGAACAGAGCACCCGCCCCTAGAAACAGCCTCGCAGAAGCGAAGAGCCGTGCCCCCCATGAGGCAAACAGCAATGGAAATGAATGGCATGACAACAGTAGTCTGCAACCACAGGATGTAACTGGAAAGGGCAACAAGACTGGAACATGACTCATGGTAAGTGACCACAGGGTTGCCACAACAGTGAATGTGCAACCACACACCCCATAAATGACCTATTGAGTGTAGCATAGTCAAATAGACTCCCAAACCAAGTGACTGCAGTATAGTCATGGAAACCCCAAAGTAATGGGGAAGAAATAGATGAGGGAGGAAGGGAGGGCAGAACAACATGATGAATGCCCACACCGGAAGAACCAGGGTGGAGGAGCGTGGAAGGACACATAACCTCACCACCCAAGTAGGAGAGTGGGTGGAAAAGCAACAGATAAAATAGAATGAGATATCCTGCCCCGGAGGAAGGTGAAGCAGACCACCCCGTAGGAAGACCAAGGCCACCTGTAAGGAAGCAAGTGGGTAGAACCCAACCTGGAAGGGTCCTTGCAGAATGGGGAGGATGGGTGGGCGTTAAGTAATCTGCAGCTAGACTGTGTCTCTACCAAATACATGGTTACCGAAGGTAAATAACTCATTCATCTGATAGACATCTAGCTGCAGATTCCTTCGCTTAGAATAGATACCAAAGCTATACCCCTTTGGAGGAGGATCTGCGACTTAAACCCACCAAGTTCTAAAGAGAACTAATGCATCAATAACATTGACTAAAACATGGTGGGGACAGCAATGCCAGCGTGGCTGACACCAGACCCATGAAGCTCAGGAGGGAAGCATTAGCAAGGAGAGCAAGGTACCACAAGCCGTCAGAGGACGTTACGAGCCCTCTTTTGTCCAGACATCGACGAAAGGTAAGCACAGAACCAGAATGGTCAGTGCACAATGGAAAAAATGCCATAAACTTCTTAAAAAAGAAGTTAAACTGAAAACAGGATCCTATGGATACGCAAGAGACAAAGTCCCAGAGAAGGGACAAAACAGTATGACAGAAGCAGAGTATACAAACTGAGCATTCACAACAGTGGATGGCAAAAAATGGATGTCAGGGGACAGAGGTCACCATGCGGAGATATACAGAACCATTACTACCAGGAGACAACTGTATGTGGATGACAGGGATACACATAAGCAAAAAGTGTGTATCGGGAAAATCACACCAAGCAAATGCAAAAGGCCAATGAAATGTAACAGCGATGGCACGTGTGCGTCGGCCGAGAAAGAAGGGCACATCACCAGGTAGTCAACCGGCTAACCGTTCCCAGAGGTACAATGGGTAAGGACACCGGCCAGGCGGGGCTCCCATAAAAAGCGCGAGAGACAGAGAGAGAGAAAGAGAGAGAGAAAGAGAGAGAGAGAGAAAGAGAGAGAGAAAGAGAGAAAGAGAGACAGAGAGACAGAGAGACAGAGAGACAGAGAGACAGAGAGACAGAGAGACAGAGAGACAGAGAGACAGAGAGACAGAGAGACAGAGAGACAGAGAGACAGAGAGACAGAGAGACAGAGAGACAGAGAGACAGAGAGACAGAGAGACAGAGAGACAGAGAGACAGAGAGACAGAGAGACAGAGAGACAGAGACACAGAGACACAGAGAGACAGAGACACAGAGAGACAGAGACACAGAGACACAGAGACAGACAGCAACAGAGAGACAGAGAGAGAGAGACAGAGAGAGAGAGACAGAGAGAGAGAGACAGAGAGAGAGACGGAGAGAGAGAGACAGAGAGAGAGAGACAGAGACAGAGACAGAGACAGAGACAGACAGAGAGAGAGACAGAGAGAGAGAATGAATCTGGGGCAAAACCCCAGAAACTGCAGCATGGAAAATCTAGCATGCTTGCCCTCTCATTTTGTGTCCACCTCATGAAAGAACACATATAGGCATATAGGTATATGTGAAAAGGTCATCAAAAATTAAAGACAAAGGGATCCTCGAAGACCAGCCCTAGATAAGAAGGAGCCGCACAAAAGGTACCAACGGCACCAATGTGAAGTATCGCAGGACATAATGTCAAGACACGTAAAAGACGACACCATCCTCCCCCATAGGGGAAGGAAACCTTGTCTCCCGCATGACAGATGGGGGGGAACGGACCACCACATCAACGAAGAATGAGCCAGCAATACACAGAGTGTCAGAAAAAGTTATACATAGCCATATATAGATTCTGCATGATGCCAGAGATTACCCAGAGGCAGAAAACGTCCACTGAAAATAGCAGCAGAGGCCAGGAGCTGAAGTACCTGAGCCCTGCGCAGTAATGAACAGAAGAACTTGAGCCCCTACCTGGGAAGGGTAGGGGGAAATAAGTGCAAAAGGCAACACGCAACAGTGACATGTCAGGCGTAGAGTCCACTGCACATAGGCAAACCCCAGACAGGGTTTAAACTGTGAGGGAAGACCTAAGCCCTTCCCAACACCAGGGACAGAAGGTAGACAATACCCCCAGAAACGAACGCAGCCAAGACAGTGGTGTAAGGAACACCACGGCCATCCCGTGACAGTGCACACACCTAGCATTTACTCGCATGACGTGTCCGCACAGAACACGGAAATAAACTGTGCCGGAGCAGAACATAACAATATGCCCACAAGAGACACATGCTTACATCTAAGACAGCCAACGTGGCATAGAGCACAACGAAAGCCAAAAGTCTAGCCAAAGGCACGAAAGGAGGGCGTGAACATGCTGGGGTGAGCCAGGTGTGCAGAAACCCAACAATACTCCAGAGAGGCTGGAGAGTGCTACAGCCCAATCCGTAGACCCCAATGCAGAAGCTCCAGGAGAGAGCCACGCCGATCCCATGAATCTCACCAGAGGAGGCGTCCTACAACAGGAGGAAAAGTGCAACGAAGTAGGAAGCCTACAGTATAATCCAAAGGACAAGTCCCCAGAGGGACATAAAATATACGAAGAAGACTCCGCGGGAGCCTTCAAAACTTCCTGGTGCAATGGAGGAGGAGAGAAAGGTAGCGCTGCCTGGACTACCAGTCCTTGAGCCCTAGGATCGAGGGACAAACAGGTAGGCTCATCTGGAGCCGGGCAAAAGCGATGTGCAATAGCACGAGCCACAGAGTCCCACGATGAGGGTCTCGCCCAAGTTCCAAGAAGGATGTCATGTAACAACCCACCAAAAGGCAGCAAGGCTCCCCCTCCACGGTGCCCTGATGGAGAAGGTCCAAAAAAGGGATCAGAAGGCAGAGAGACTGTGGGAGGGTGCATCTGCAGAATATCGTCAGCCCTGTGAACAGCCCTCGCAAACGCCGCACTAGCCTCCGTGGCTATCCGAGGCAGTGACAAGTCATCTGTCGGGAACGGTTGCAGGCTAACCCATCCACCAAACGACAGAGGCTCTGCAGAATGAGGAGCCGGCCAGTACCCCATGGGCACCTGCTCCGAGGAACAGCGAACCAACCCTGGGGCTGGTGAAACCTGTGGCGCCTCATCCTCTTCCACCAATAGAGGAACAGCCAGGGATGGGACTGGTGTCAAGTGACATCGAGACGGTGTCGGCTCGACGACCCCCGAAGAGGAATCGTTTGGCCGGCGTCGACTTAACTCTACTTCCACCAGGGAACAGCAACGACTGAGTCGAGCTAGGCGCTGCAACCGCATCCGGTGTCAGCGCAGGTAGCCCCACAGGGCTGTGCGGAGACGCTACAGGAGGGCCTGACGTCTGACTGAGATGCCCCTCCGGGCTGTGTCCTGACATCGCAGCAACTCCGGAACCGGAGTCAGGGCACTCGATCGGCTCAGATGGTGAACCCGCCGGCAAAACCCCGACCTGAGTCCTTAACCCCTCTGTGGGGCCCGAAGGCGCACCAAGGAGAGGGGGTGACCCATAGACAGCGTGCCCTAGAATAGGCTTCCATCTGGGTCCGAGTCCCAGCACCAGGAAATGGTGGGTAGTTGGGGACCGACTCCGGAGAGCCCGTGTCCGGGGAAGACCGAGAGCAGCGGGCCTTGACGTCACGTTTATGCGAAGGCAACGACCTCCATGACTTCCTCCTGTGCTGACCTGCGGCCGGCGAGTGACGTCCACAGGAACAACTCCAGGATCTGTCCTGCACAGGAGCCCCAGCATGAGAGAGACCGGCGCTGCTTGGACCCCTCCGCTGGAGATGGAGACCAGCGACGCGAGGACTCCGAACGGGACATCCGGGAGGACAACTTCATCCAAAGTTCTCACAGAGACTTCGGCTCCAGCTGCCGGCAGGCGTCGCACTCCGTGGTGCTCTTCCAAGCACCACATACAGATCTCGTGTGGATCCGTCGCCGACATCTGACGCGTACAGGTCGCACACGATTTGAAGCCTGTAGGCATCACACACTGTTCCCGGACACTAAAGGGCGTTGAGAAGGCCTGAAAACAAAAACAGGCCAGAGGAACCACTTCTCCTGGATCCGCTTTGGGACGCGAAAAAGGAGGAAAACGGACATCAGCGCGCCAGGAGGGACTTATATGGCTCCATTGACGTCATATCTGTGGACTACGTCAGGAGGGAGCCATGCGAGGCTGCCCTCCGGTGCACAAAGGTACTGCTGAAGTTTCTCCGGATCCAGTCTGACGCCTGAGGATATTCCAAGTTAAGGAATCTGCGGCTAGATGTCTCTATCAGATAAACAAACTTGTGTCCTTGACCTCAAACAATGTGTCCTGGGAGTCTGGCTATAGAAATTTCACACCACTGCCATCCTTATACGCACTCTGTAGTCTTGAATTGGATTCATCTACAGTGTCCTTCACTGGTTCTCCTTCTACCTTTACAAAAAAGCACCTGTTTGTTAACATAGGCACCTTCAGGTCCTAAAAGATCCCTATCACCTGCGGAGACCCTTAGGGTTTCAAATGGTCTCTTGTCATTTTCAACCTCAACATGGAGTCCCTTGGTCCTTCACTAACACACAAGAGCATTGAGATTCACCAATTATAAACAACACTACTTAAGAATCCAATGCCTCAAACTATGCACATCAACACCACCTGTACGTCTAGTGCCTACCTAAATTTCAAATCAACCAAGCCAAAACCAAGAACAAGAAAACAACAAACCAGTAGAAATGTGGTTCAATCATAAACTTTGATGTCTTTGAATCAATATTTCGCCAAATGCAAATTCACTTGGATTCAACTTGGACACCAACTCCACCTTCAATGAATACATTGTCAAAAAAACAAAGACATCATGGTGACATAGTACTAAAGAAAGTCAAACCATAGTACTAAAGAAAGTCAAACCATTTCCTCTAGCAAGGGAATTCAGAACTACTGTTCAAGCCCTCATACTCTTGTATCTTAATGGCAGTTACACCTTGCTCCATTGTTTCCGAGACTCCACACCAGTACCCCTTAAGCTTAAGGCATCCTATGCATCAAGTCTTACCCAGGGCAAGAAATATGATCACATCACCCCATCCTGACGGAAAAATATTGGGGTTCCACTTGCAAACCTGCACCGTCTTCAAAATCAGCTGTATGTTTACTAAGCCATCTTGATCAGCACCCCCACTTATTTTGCAGACAATCTCAATATCACTGATGGTTCTCAGCACACTCCCAGCCATGACACAAACAGGCTGCAGAGTAATAGTGTATAAAAGAAAAAATAAGGTGGCAGGCCTTTCCCAACCATGCACACAGGATCTGTTATAACATCCAACTATCTATCAGTCAGGACTGTTCCAACCATGCTACAATTTAGGAAAGAGTTGAGAACTGCTACTGTGGATTTAGAAAAAAAAAAGTCATGAGGTGTCTGTAACCCACTGGTAAGACTTCTTCGAAGGCGCATTACAAAATAAAGTATTTTAGAAGGGGATAACAAGAGAAGTATCAGCGGGGTTATGATCCAAATGGGATGAATATACAAAACGTCAAAAGGTAAAGTTTAGAAAATTCACATACAAGATAACCCTAACTATCCAAATTAATTATATGAACCTATATAAAGGGGTTATATAAAGAAAATCCACGAAGAGGGTTGGTTGCTTTAGGGGAACTGTAATAGGGGCGCTGTGAACATCCTCCAGGCAGACGCAATTGGAGATAAAGACAAAAGAACTACTACTCACTGTGACTTTACAGTCACAACAAACAATTTGAAATTTTGCATTTTTAACTGCTTCCTTTAATTGAAATAGATCAACAGAGAAATCAGTGCCAACTTTAGATACTGGAAAACAAAGGCACTAGCTTCACATGGCATACTTGATTTAGGTGAAGTAAAGTTACAGGGGAAACATAGATGAACATTATATTAGCTATTTTGTAAGCGCAATTTCAAACATGCCCATCGAGTTGTAAGGTCCCAAGGAAAGAACTGTGTGTAATGCTAAGCAATAACTTCTCTTCTAGTGCATTTCATGTACAGGTCCGAGAAGCTTTAACATTGTATTTTAATGCTCTCATAATGTATCTGGCCGTGTATGCTTCATCTTTTTCACTTGGATTGTGTGGAAAAAGTATTTATAATGCAGGCAGCGAACCCCAAACTGCACAAAACTAGGACGGGTAACCTTTATTAGGGAACTGGAAATTTAGTGCTCGACACAGATGGTATGGAAAGAACATCTTCCAAATGAGATATTAAAACACAAAATTATGAGCACCACCATAAATACAAGAACTACCAGGCACTAATACCCCAATCTTTCCTTTAGGAATGCGTGTCTGTGCAAGTGCACCCTACTCTCTTCCAGTGTGCAGGGTCTCTTCCAGAGCACGCATATAGAGAAAGATTTCCAGAGCTTTTTTTTTTTTTTTAATATCTGTTTATTAAATTCAATAGTAATCATACATACAGTACCATTCAGTTTACATTACAGTTATCCAATACTTCGTACAATGATCAGGGGATAGCAAGTTACAATCACCAATTGGTTACATCTCTGTTCCCACCTCTGCGCATTTCTAATTCCTCCATTGGGGATACACATGTCTCCACGATAGACATTCCATTTATTCCATTTCTTGTCCCACTTCTTAGGGCATCCAGAGTTATAAATACTTCCTTTTCCGCTACCATACAGTTGTCAAGTTCTTTCGCCCATACATGAATGGATGGTGGTGTGGCCACTCCCCACCCTTGCGCCAGCTCTCGCTTAACTAATGCATATCCTAATGTTGCTAGCAGTTGCTCAATTTCTGTGAGGTCTGTGGCTGTCCAAATGTTGAGTAGGCCCAGCGGCGGTGTGAGAACTAACTCCCTCCCCAGTGCGGTCTGAATGAGAGTCGTGGCTCCCTCCCACACATGCTGTATAACAGGGCATTCCCAGACCGTATGAAAAAAGGTGGCTATTTGTTTGCACCCCCTAAGACAGAGGTCATCCGTTCTTGCGCCTATTTTGGACAATGTGACCCCTGTCATATAGGACTGATGTAGAATCCTAAGCTGTATCAGTCGGAAGTGGAGTGTGATAGCTGCCTCTCTAGGGGACATTAGGGCCGTTTGCCAGTCTTCATCGTCAATAGGCCCCAAGCCCCCTTGCCACTGCTCTCTAAGTTTACTAAATGTATCGGGCAGGTTGTTATACAATTTTTTATAGGTTAAGGATATGGCTTTCGAGTGTAGTGGCCCATCTAGCAGTCGATCTTCTAATGGCGATGACTCTGGTATGTCTTTGAGATCTGGAAACGCCGTCATTAAGGCGTGTCTTATTTGTAGGTATCTGAACAGTTTCCCCCTGAACCATTTGGTAGTGTCCCCGGAGTTCCTCAAAACTAAGGATAGATCCCTTTTTAATCAAATCTCCCACCACTGAAATCCCGATCATGTCCCACTTGTCGAACCCTGGTTGATAACTGAGTGCCTAGTCTCTGGGCGTGCCACAATGACGTCGCTTTTGTGAGGATGTTAGCCCAGTCCAGGCGAGAATTCACCTGGTGCCAGATCCCTGTGTGAGAGGTAGGCTCAAAATATCTACGTTTTCTGTTTTTGGAATATAGGGCTCTTAAATAACCCGATCGGTCTGTTTGGTATCTGTCCAGAACATATGCCGGATCATTAGGGAGGTGGTACATCCAGTGGTTCACCACTACCAATTGTGAGGCCCAATAATGGAGTTTAAGGTCGGGTAGGGCTACGACCCCGTCATACCAACCTTTTGTTAGCTTTTTCATTGCCACTCGGGGGCCTTGCCGTCCCACAGCAACGTACGGATTTCACTTTCGACTGCTTTGAAATATGTATCTGGGACACGGTTTGGGCAGTTCTGAAGAATGTTTAAAAAACGCGGGAGAGCCAGCATCTTAAAGAGGGCAGCGCGGCCTACTAGGGACAAAGGCAGGGACCGCCAGTGCTTTACGTCCGCTCGCAGCCTGGCTAGCGGAGGTGATAAGTTGCGGTTATGAAAAAGGGCCGGGTCTGATGTTACAAATGTTCCCAAATACCGGAAGCCATCTCTAGCCTCTTCTATCGTACAATTTACCGGGAGGTGAGGAACCTGTCCCCGGAGCATAAATGATACCGACTTGCTCCAAATGATCGCGTATCCGGAATACTTTCCGAAATTAGTGAAAATGTTCAAGACAGCATGTATGGATTTATAGGGGGAGGCAAGATATAACAGTATATCATCAGCATACAAGGATATTCGGTCTTCCTGATCTTCCACCCATTTCAGCCCCCATTACCATTACGTCCAGAGGTATCCATGCAGCGGGTGGTTCTAACATAAGGGAAAATATCAGTGGAGATAGAGGACAGTCCTGCCGGGTAACTCTCTGTAATGTGAACGCGCGGGACGTGTAGTTATTGACTCTTATTTGCCCCTGTATATCTGTATACAGCAATTTCACCCAGCCCAGAAACTTCGGGCCAAATCCCAACCTTTTCAGAACTTTTAATAGATATGGCCATTCTATAGAGTCGAATCTAATGGCATCTAATGACAGAACCACTGCGTCTACTTCCAGGAATTCTCTGCGTGCGAGCACGTTATGGAGACGACGGATATTGAGTGCTGTGTTTCTCTCTGGCATAAAGCCAGATTGGTCAGGGTGGACTAAGGAGGAGTTAACTGCAACTAGTCTGGTGGCAAGAACTTTCGCTAAGATTTTAGCTTCTACGTTGATCAACGAGATCGGTCTGTACGAGCCACAGTTGTCCCCAGGGTTCCCTGGTTTACGGATAACTACTATGGTCGCCAGACGCTGGTCTTTGGGAAGCTTTTCCGCCTTGTAACTTTCATTGTACATAACTCGCAGCTGTGGAGCTACTTGGGAGGCTGTTACTTTCAGAAACTCGATGAGAGTGCCATTGGGCCCCATCGCTTTTCCAGAGTGGATTTGACTAATGGCTTTCTGAATCTCTTTGTCTGTTAGGTCATCATCAAGGGTGTCCCTATCTGATTCAGAATGTGTTGGTAAGACACTATCTGAGAGGAGTTGACGAGAGTCGTCCGCTGTGCAGGTGGTAGAGGGAGAGTATATCTTCCCTAAGTGGCCTGCAAATGCCTCCGCTATGTCCCTTGGATGGGTTAGTGTCTCGCCGCTTGGCAGTGTTAGCCTGAGCACCCATCTGTCTCCTTGTTCTCGCCTCTCTAACCATGCCAAAGTTTTACCGGCCCTATCGCCCAATTTATACATTCTGTGTTGGGTATTAAAGTGCTTGGCCATCATATGTTCTCTAGCTTTGATTTTGTATTCTTCTTGTTTGAGTGCTAGAGGATGTTGTAGGTCTTCTGATGGCCTATTTGTGTGGTCTAGTTACAGTTGTTGGAGCTCTTCTTCCAACTGAACTAGCTGGCGATGTTTGTTTTGGATATACCCAGTTTTTAAGGATGGGCCTGTCCTTTCAAAACCACTTTATATGCCTCCCATATGGTTAGTGCAGAATCAACCTAGCCCATATTTTCTTTAAAGTAGTTGCCGGTTTGCGTGCATAGTTCCTCCTTTATGTTTGTGATTTTCAGCAACCACGGGTTGAGGACGATAGTGGTACGCGGCTGACGTTCCCAATGTGTGAATTCGATCCTAACCGGGGAATGATCCGAAATACCTCTTGGTAAAGCCTGGGGATGTCTAAAATTACCTATTAAGGCTGTATGTGTTAGGAAATAGTCGATACGGGATAAGCTCTTGTGTATTGCGTGTTGGTCGGTTGTAGTGCGCGCCATACATCTGCTAGACCCATAGCTGTGGTAAATTCTGCCATAAGCATATTTGGTCTCGCCCCCGTCCGTTGTGGGTGCCTATCAATTATGTCGTCCATAGTCATATTATAATCTCCTCCTAGAATTAGGGTGCCTACTGGAAGATCGGTCAATATGTTTCCGAGGTCTGCCAGAGGTCAGAGGTTCCTTACCTAATGCTGGCGGCAGATACAGTGAGATCACGTTAAGCGCTCTAACCTCCCATTGGGCCTCCAAAACAGCAAATCTTCCCCCAGGGTCTGCCCATGTATGGTGTACAATAAGAGGCAGGTTCTTTTTAACCAGAATACCCGTTCCCCTAGAGCCCGTGGTGTGATCAGCATGGACTAGGAGTTTGTACCCCCACCTTGTAAGGGCTTTACTTTTCTTCTCAACCAAGTGTGTCTCTTTATCCCCCATCCCGTTTACATTCCAGGTAAGAACAGAGAGTGACCAGTCTCTTTCATTCCCCATCATCTAGTGCAGTGGTTCCCAAACTTTTCACTCCTGAGGACCCCCATTGAGTCACTACTGGCAGCCGGGGACCCCCTGGCAATTTGTATGATTTAAATGTCAAACATTAAAACTGTAATTCGAAGAAGAAAAAAAAAACACACGCGTGTACATCAAACAAAGACTAGACTTAAATTACTATAGATTTTAGTATTTTTATATTAAAATATTTGCAAAACGTGCAGCAAGTGAGTCTGACCACTACAAAGGGGGCATTAGAGGCCTCTCCCCCAAGAAAATTTGGGGGAAATGGTGCATTTTACAACACATTTGTCATTATATATTGAATTGAAATAATGACCTTACTATGCACCAGCATAAAACAATCTTTTGCCAATCTTCATTGATTCCCTCACTACTACCCTCCAACAGTGCCTCTCAACTCTCCAAAGCCCCACTATCACATGTATTTAATTTGTTTTATAGCACCTCTCATACCACTGTAGGGTGTCAGAGCACTTTACATCACACACATACAGAGACAATGAATCATTATACGTCTGTAAATCAGTGACTAGAAAATGTTACATAAGGCAAAGGGAACTACAAGGTGTAGGATTCCCAAGTCATCCATACTGGTAGGCATTTTTTAAGAGTGCTTGGTCTGGAGAGCACAAACTCAGGATTCAGAACATAACACAGGGGTTAGCATTGACTTTAATAAGAAGGATTTATTTTTACCCAAACAAACCTTTTTAGCAGCATCGGGTTAATGAAAGACTGGGAAAAAGCATAACTTACTAACTTGTACCATGCAGTTTGCGTGCAGCTCTTTGATGTCAGTTCATAGCTCACTGTGCTAAATGCGATTGGAACTTGTGAACTGCATAATAACAAAAGAGTCTCTGTGGCAAAAACAGGAACTAATAACTGAGCTATGCACAAAACAAAATACTGTTCTTTTTTAAATGCATGGTAGACATTTTTTGCAGCAGGCATATTAACCTTCTGGGCTGCCTGAGATGACTCAAAGCTGCCACTGGACAAACCCCCTATCTCTCTGCAGCAGGTACATTAATCACTGGAGTTATCTTCACCCTTTTATTGCTGCCCAAAAGCTGCTGTTTATACAAGGAACTTTGCATTGCTTTTAAAACTGCTGCCTGCGGACCACCTGGGAATGTGTCATGGACCCCTGGGGGTCTGTGGACCCCAGTTTGGGAACCACTGATCTAGTGTGAAGAGAATACTAGTACAGTAGGTCAATAATAGTGAGTAATTTGCATTTGTTAGCAGCTGAACTGGTGTAACTCGACCCTGCTCGTTTCCCCTGTGACTAAAGCCAGCAATGAAAGCGGTACATGACAATATACAATTGTTGTGTTGTAAATCAACAACACTTTGAAAACGCGAACACCCATCCCTCCTCCCCTCACCCACCCCCTCCCTCCCTGCCCCCCTGCCCGTGGATTTAAAACCACCCACTCCCCAACTAGACAGAGTTCCTCCCCCTTCCCAAAAATACTGAAAGGTGCGGGCTAAGTACGCCCTCATCCCCGCTAGGTTCACATTGTGTCTTGCCTGTAGCAGTCTATCCGATGTCTTTACCAATAAGATGACTAAGGAGCACCTCCCTCAGGTAGGTTTGTTTACTACTGGCTATACGACAAGCAAGTCCCCAGACAATCCACATTTTTATTTAAGTCTTAAGAACAGTCTCACCACCGCTGCGGTACTGGCACTTTTGTAGAACTACTTGCATTCCAGACCTCGGATATAAATTCTACCTGTGCGACGTCTGTTTCCCTTTCATGGCAGCGAAATCATCTGCAGGCGGAGTCCCATTGTTCTCTTTGTGCGGCCTGGGTCGTCCATTACGATCTCGTCACTGGCCCCCTACCCTGCGCCAACCCTCCAATCAATCCCACGCTTCTGCTGGTGAAGTGAAGAACCGTGTCTTGCCGTCAGACTCCACTCTGAGCTTCGCTGGAAAGAGCATGGCATATTTTAGTTCGCGGTCCCGGAGCTCTTTTTTCACCGCCTGAAAGCTACGTCATTGGGCTTGGACCTTGGCCGTGAAGAACGTGACTTCGTTGTTATCAATCTTAAGTGGCGGGTTGGACCGTGCTGTCTGCAGTAGGATGTCTCCGTCTTTATAGTTAAAGACACGGGCGATAAGGGGCCTGGGGGGGGGGGGGGGGGGTTCGGGGGGAGGGGGGGAAGGGGGGCCATTCCAGTGGCATGGAGAACACGGGTCCCACGTCTGGGCATGCCCAGACATGGCTTGGCAGTTTGGGCTGGACTGTTCCCATGAGGCACAGGGTCAGACTGATTTGCATATGGCCATGTCTGAACTGGGGTGGCGGAGTGAGCTAAAGAATGATGGATTAAACCCAGATCAGTTGAATGGGGGTGAGTGCTTGCAATGTTCAACACTTCGTCCATCATCCCCTTTGGTTTTGCTTTGTTCGCCCTAAGTTGGCAGGGTATGCCAGACATGGGTCCCTTGCTCACTTTGCCACTGGATTCAAGCTAGCCTGGATGATGACGGCTGATTAGCCAGAAACCGGTCCTAGGATGCATGTGTCCAGTTCAGGGAGGACCTGGCTTGGCAGTTCGGGCTGGACTGTTCCCATGAGGCACATGGTCAAGTCTGATTTGCATATGGCTGGGTTCAAACGGGAATGGCATAGTGAGCAAACAATCTATGGATTTAGGCCCAGATCTCTGTACTGGGGTGAATGTATGACATTGTTCTGCATTCTGTCCATCAAATGTTTTTCGACTTTACGTGTACCACAATGAGGGGAGCAATCCAAAGCTGCTCCCCAGCGGGAAGAACAGTGCTCCAAAAGTGTGAAGAGGAGCCACAAAGACCCCCTCCAGAGGGACAAGATGTACTGCCATCGTGTGGGGTGGAGCGACACTTGGGGAAACACACCAGTGAGTGAGTTTTTGGGCAGTTGCATGGCCGCTGCAGAAAACCCTTTTATGGATTGCTGGCAACATGGCACGGCTCAGAGTGGCGCTGACTTCCGCTGTATCCTGCGCGCCAAAGTGTTAACAGCTTGAGCATTGATTCACCCGATCAGTTGTCGGATCGCTAGCAGAGGTGGACAAGCATGTCCCCTGGCTGTAGACTGCTGCAGCATCCCCACGCATCATGAACCACTTGACTGAGAGGAGGAGCCCTGTACACAGCCTGGGGAACATAGACACAGGTGCTGCGGCGGTGTGTGGATTCTATGGCAGGACCGGAGGCTCAGATTATGCTTCTCAATTTTTTTAATACTCAAACAGCAGCCAATGAAAAAACAGTAAATATGTAAAAACACTACATATCCCATGAGGCACAATCTTGACTGCCTCTTTCTTTGCTAGTCCGCAGTCAAGGCAAGTGCCTCGTTATTCTGTGCAATTAATGTTATATATATATGCTTTATGAAGATAATGCTTGATTGTGCTTAACGTACTGTTTTATTGCCTAGCACGTTAGAATTGTTTTTTCGCTCCCTTCAGCGCGTGTTGCACTTTTTCTCCATTAGCATTGTATTTCTATTTATAATCAATTTTTATCATATTGTGTGGCTCGCTTCTGCGAGGTCTGTACCCGCGTATGCGCGCTCACAGTGGGTCTAGCCCCCCTCTGGAAGCGAGGTGCCCATTGAGGAGCCCGCTCGGGCTGCTCACGTCTGCCTCGGGAGCCTGCACGCGTTTGCAGACTCCCTTTACCGCGCTGGGTGACGGCTCTCCCCGGGCTGGAAGAACAGTGGGAAGCAGCAGGCAGTGATTGTGCCAGTACCGGGCCTCAGATAAGGAATGTGCTCGCATTCTCACAGCGTTTGGGCTCAGTTTAACCCCTTATTGACTCTGCCAGCAGAGGTTATAATAATTTTTGGAAACTCCTTGCTTTAAATAGGCAGGTAGGGCTCTCTATTAGTCCTATTTTACAGGGATTTGGTACCTTTTGGCCTTCACTGTTCCAGCATTTGGCTACCTTTCGACGGCCATTCTCACCAGAGAGTCGGGGTAGTAAAATTTGGCTTCCCTCTGGCGACTCTGAGTTTAATATATATATTATTCAAGATGTAGGACTGTGAGGTCTATGAGGAGGAACTTGCTGCTTATAGTCCTGCAGAGGATGAGGATTATTATCATGACGAGAATGTGGAGTCCCTTGTTGAAAAGACTCTAGATAAAAAGCTGGATAAGGCTCTTTCCTCTGCCTTGTTGCCGATTTCTCTCCGTCTGGACCATTTAGTAGGTCCCTCTCGTACCCCTCCTGCAGGTAGCCCTAATCCCTCCCCTCTCCCTCCCGCCTCCCCCCACCCCCGAGACACGGGCCTCCCTTGGCCCCACGTGCAGATTTACTCCAAACGACGGACTGCCAAGGAACATTACTGACATTCTCCCAACAGTCCCGACCCCCTCCGCTCTATCCCTTTGACGGATACTGATACAGATACTGATTCTTCATATGAATCACTCCCACGTAAATGCACCAAGAAACGCAAACACTCCATTTCTCCCGTCCAACCTTCCCCTTTACCTTTTGATCCCTCTAGCATCGTCCATCCCCGCTCTTCTGATTGGGCTCCCGCCCCGGCAGTGGCAGAGTACAAGCAAAATAATCTACGCAAGAGCTTCGATAAGGAGGTCCGGGCCCGATAGCAATCTGAATGCCCGCGACCATATCTTGCTAATAAAACTGCCCTGACACCCGAGATAAATACCTCAATAAAGACAAATCCAACAGTTCTGGCTGGTCGCAGGTCAGCCAAACAGTACATGGTACAAATGCAGGGCGTTGAGACCCTTGAAGTCACTCGCGTTGCAGGTCGAGCTCCATTCTGATGGAATCAGGAGCGCTGGCAGGGGTCGGGTGCTGAGGTGTGAAGTGCAGCGGTACGGTATGCGGTGCCCACAGGTCACGGTGCAAGCAGCAGCTCGGTGACATCGTCAGATGGCGTCGTCGGTGAGTCCAGGGTCGCGGTGAAGGCGGTGCTCGCCACGGTGCTAGCAGGTCACGGTGCAAGCAGCGGCGTAGTCGTTGCTGAAGCGCGGTCGTCGGCTGACGAAGTGGAGTCAATGGCACTGGCGATGGTAGGCCAAGGCTGCGGTGCAGGATGAGGGCGGTGCATCGTGTGACTTACGAGTGGTGCCTTCGATTTCGGTGTGGAGCGGCAGAGTGAGGGAGGCCAAGGAGTCCTCGTGAAGCAAGGCAGTGTGGAGTGTGGTGCCCACAGGTCGCAGTACGAGCAGCAGCTTGGTGGCGGCGTCAACAGGAGTCGGTGAGACATGGGTCGTCGTGCGGCGGTGCTCTCTGTGGTGCCAAAGCTTTGTCGTGAAGCGAGGCGGTGCGGAGTGCGGTGCCCATAGGTCACGGTGCAAGCAGCGGCTCGGTGGTGGCATCAACCGGTGTCGGCGGTGAGACCAAGGTCGCAGTGCGGCGTTGAGATGGTGCCCTCTGCGGTGCCTTCAGGACACGGAGTCGACAGCGGCGTCGTAGATGTCGTCGAGTTGCTTTTCGTCTGTTTGTAGCACAAAACACACAGTCCCCAGTGCTGCGGGCAGAAGAGCTTGAAGTGTTAGGTTGTTCCTGAGACTTCGTGAACAGGGGGCAAGCTCTACTTAAAGCCCTTGGAGAGACTCTCAAATTGGGTTGCAGAAAGTCCAGTCCAGGCCTTTCACTGCCCAATACAGAAGCAGCCACTGCAGGTCAGCCCAGCAAAGCACCCAGCAAAGCATTCCTTCCTTTTCGCAGCTTCTCCGTCTCTTCTTCTTGGCAGTCTTCTTGATCCAGATAAGTTCTAAAGCTCAGGGGTCTGGGACCCAGGATTTATGTCCAAAAATCCTTTGATCTTTCAGGCAGAGGGTGTCCGTGCCCAGCCAGAACCAGTTGGGCCTTCTCTGGTGTGAATTCCTGGTAGGATAGGAGGTGGAGACGGCATTTGTCAGAGGCAAACTGAAATCTCCTTCCCTTTCCCCCATCGTAGCCCAGGTCTATTCAGTCTTTTCCTGACCTACCTAGACTATCTGGAGCCCCTCCGGCCTCCCAGCCTTCTGTCATCCAAAACGCAGATAGGCAATCCACATTTCAGCAGAGGCACACAAGATTACGAAGAAAGAAAATACCCACTTTCTAAAAGTGGTATTTTCAAACTCAGAATGTAAAACTCACCTTCACTAAAAGATGCACCTTTAGATTCTGAGTTCAGGCATACTAAATTTTATTTTCTTTCCGAATTCCCTGGGCCAGTTACGTTAATAAGATGTTATAAACAAACCTCCCATTCTATCCTATGGGGAACTGGTAGCCTTGCAATAGTGAAAAACGAAATTGGCTGTAATTCCCTATTAGGACATGCCACACACACCAGGGCATGTCCTACCTTTCACATACGCTGCACCCTGCCCACAGGGGTACCTTAGGCCTACCTGAGGGATGTCTGACATGTAAGAAAAGGGAAGGTTAGTGACCGGCCAGTGTATTCACTGGCCTAGTCGACATGGCAGTTACAAACTGCAGGGAGACTCTGCAATGGCAGGTCTGAGTTACCGTTTTCAGGGCTACTCACCGGTGTGACACAACCAGTGCTGCAGGCCCCCTGGTAGCATTTTATTCACCGGCCCTAGCACACACAGTGCACTTTACTAGGGGCTAACAGGTAAATCAAATATCCAATCATGGAAACACCAATCCGTAACACAATTTACACAGAGAGCATATGCACTTTAGCACTGATTAGCATTGGTAAAGTGCCCAGAGTCCTAAAACCAACAAAAACAGGTCAGGGAAAAATAGGAGGAAAAAGCAAAACGTTTGGGGATAACCCTGCAAAAAGTGACATTTCCAACACAACCCCATTCCAGCCTAAAGCCAGGGGATACCAATCCATACCTCGATGGGCTTCCTTGCTTGGGGCGATAGAACACAGAACCTGGCCCGAATTCCCTGGGCCAGTTGGGTTAGATGGGTGATGGCTGAAGCTGGTATAGATATTTCTGTGTATGGTTCGCATTCAGCAAGAGGCGCTATGGCCTCTAAAGCCTTCATTATGGGTTCTCGTGTAGAAGACATTTTGAAAGCTGCAGATTGGTCTTCAGATTCAATGTTTAAAATATTTTATTATAAACCCATTGCTCATGTTTCTTCTGTTGTTGTTGGTCAGCTTTGAACCAGCATAATTTGAGCCTCCAGTCCTGCCATAGAATACAAGACTTTCCAGCATTCGCAACAGGAATTTCAGATTCTATTAAGGACACAGAGGCGAGGATTATCCCACCCATTGGGACAGGTAAGATTTACAACTGTCATGTTGTCTCATGAGGCATAAGATGCATGTTTTTTGCCCTACCCGGATACCAAACTTGTGGTGCCGTGTTTTCAAACCTGTTTCTACTTTCAGGAACGGATTCCAAACAGAGCAGAATCTGCTTTTCCTCGTGGCAAGAATCCCGGCGCTCTTGGTGGATAGTTGTCTTGTTCGAGACTCGTTTAGGAGTTGCTCTCCGTTGAGAGTCAGAACTGTTGCTTATTTGTATACTGGACTCTTGAGACTGCTTATTGCAAAGAAAGAGGCAGTCAAGATGGTACCTCGCTATTTTGTATATTCATGACATGTTTGGTTACTGAAGGAGGCGTGGTTCAAAGCCTCATGGGATATGTAGTGTTTTGACATGTTTACTGTTTTTAGGTCTCGCCTACGCCCTTCACTTTTTCAAGCACTGCACTCGTGCTTGTGGCGGCATCCACTTTGCGGGAGCGAGCAGCAGGGAGCCACAAGCACGAGTGCAGTGCTTGAAAAGTGAAGACTGCTCTCCCAGGTGCGCGCAACACTCGCGGGCTCACCTCCTGCTCCCCCCTCTCTCTTCACGTGGCCACTCCCCTTCCTGTATGCGAGGCTCGCCGGGGTCGCGCTTGTTTTATAAACTCATTGTTAAAGTTTTCCGATCTCATTGTTGCTTTTTGAACAATTAATTTCATTTTGTTGGCTGCATTGAGGCTGTTGTCTCTATTTTCCCACTCCATGGTTTCGTTCTTTTACTTCAGTATACGATCTTCTCCTTGTCCGAGTTCTTCTCGGAGCTTCGTCATGATCTCGGCTTGTTTTTTTCATGAAGGTCTTCTCGGCCTTTACGTTCATGCTATGATGATAGCAGCGCCCTCCGTTCTGTTCCACCATCCTGTCAATCATGTCGATCAACTGCCCCCACTGCTCCTCCTTTTCTCCTGACGCAGTCGCAGAGTTGTTGAAAGCGCAGTAGTGGCCTTCGCAAGCGTCAATCAACTCTTTCAGTTTACCCTCTGACTTCGCAACAAAGGATTCTATCGTTTCCCCTTTTAACCAGTCTTTCTGGGTAAACAGCATGATCATATACTTCTCCGCCCCTTTCCCGAATAAATCTTGAATTATTTTCACCGCCCTCCCCTCTTCATCCGTGAACCTCCCTGCCTGCAGCACCACCACTATGGCGTGCGGCCCCGGGATACCGTGCACCGCACAATCTCTTTTATAATTTTCAGATTACTGAGGATGGTGTCGAAGAATCCGGGCATGTCCACGACCGCGCGGCATCTCCCCTGGAAGACACAGGTCTCTTTCTGACACTCCTGGGTCACTGACCATAGTGAGGGTTCGGACACAAACGCTTCCCTCCCCAGGATGCTGTTACCGACGGCGCTCTTCCCAGCTCCAGTTATACCGACCAGGATTATCCTCAAACCCTTGATGGCTGCAGCCACCATGAGCATCATAAAAGAGCCACAGGTGAGAGACCCCAGGCCCCACTTGCTGAATGCGAGGACGGCAGCTGTAAAACAGGCCGGGTACAGAGAGCTCATTACACCCTTACCATATCAAACGTTCCCAGCACTGTGGTAGATAAATGAGCAAAGTGCATATTATGCTTTAAGAAAACAAGATTTTTTTCGTTCTGTGTTTTTTTCCAGTTTGAAAAGTTTACGTTTTACACATTACCCAATAAAAAAATATTTGTTTGCACAAAGCATAAAGGGCAAAACCATATTTACTCTAAATTTTGTAAGTGTCCTGATTTGATGCCTTACTAGGAAGCCCCCCTCAAGAGTAGGAGACGAGAGAACCCATGCACCGTGGAGCATGCAGAGCCCTTCCATTTCTGGTGCTTTGCAGCAGTAAGATCCTACAGATTCTCATTGCTCTATGAGTGTAACTTCAGATCTTTGTTTCCCTTGTCTTCATTGCTTGATTTTGCTAGCGAGAAAGTGTCACTCAGTCTTCGAATGTAACTCATAATTACACTAAAATTATGAAAATCTCACACAAGCAATCTGAAACCTTGGCAGCTATGCCTCTTTCCATATCCCAGGCCTTTGCACCGGCACCTGCCAGCTTCCCTCCATGCTCACTCCCACACTCACCTGGCCATATATCTCAAGTTATCCCAGCTCAAAGGCCAGGAGCCCCCAACCATTTGCATTTTGGGACTTCTAGTTCTGGGTTAAAGCTTGAAGCTGGGTGGCCTAATCACACTTTACCTGGAAACCTTAAGATCGTGAACTGTGCCACTCGCCCATCTTGGTAGCTGACGAGGATTAAACACTGTTGAGTGAGATGCAGCCTGTTTAGGAAGCTGTTTCTTACATGTGTCCTGATTGACGACATCCTTTCAGTTCATTTCCATACTCTTAATCCCACACTTTCCTTATCCTAGAACCCTACCACGTCGGGCATCACCACAGAGCAACAGTAAATAGAATTAACATCCATGCCAGCAAACTAAATGCACACTTTACATATCGCTGCTGAAGCAACACCTATATTGGCTAAAATCCCCCTCGTGCAGAGCCCTTCTCCACCACAACGTTTCCACTTCATGGTCAGTTTTAGCACAGGGAAGAGGTGTTTCTGAAGGCTCAGTTAATGCCTACTTTAGGGTATCCACATGGGGTACACTTGAATACAAGCCTCTGAATGAGAGTCTTTTACAGAGTGATTGCCCTGACAATCTGGGACAGACCCTGCCCTCTTAAAGCAATGCTGGACACCCCTGGGGGGTAAAGCACAGTTTCCATAGCAAAGACTCCCTGATTGCTGTGGAACCCTCCCTGCACGACTGTCTTTCCTCCAAGTATCTTTTTTTAAATGTCTTGTGTTTATCGAAGGATCATAGTTACTGTGATATTCCTTATTCATTGATTAGAGAGTGTGTGGATAACCTAGAGGGGCTGTGGTGGTGGATGCAGACTGGTGGGTGATGCAAGGTAATCAATTTCTCGTCACACGCATAATTACAGAGAGCATAATTACAGAGAAATGCCTGTTTTACATAGTGTAAGTGGTGATTGGGGTTATCGCGTTCTCAGTGTCTGATGGCTCTTGCACCAGTGTGTGAGCTCCAGCTGCACTTCTAAGCTCAGATGTGCAATAGGCCTCGCATCTGGGCACAGTTGAAGACATTGCCATTGTAAATGACTATGCCTTTTGTTAGACCTGTCAGCCCTTTGGCAGTTCCCTCCTTACTTTATTATTTTTGTCCCTTTCCCCCTTCTCATTTTTTCTGTCTACCTAACCTTTTTGGTGCTGATGTAGAGGTTCTGGGTGTCTTTTCCACTTCACATGTGGGAAAGGCGCAAGGTGCTTCCCTGAGGTAGATAGCTGAGAAAGGTAGGATTCACAAAATGGTGGCTCCAACTGTCACCTCAGCACCTGGACCATGACTGCTATGGGAGGTTCCAGAACCTTCTGGATCTCTCTGGCAAGTCAGGTCCAAGGTGATAAATAGAGGTGACAGGAGGGCGGCCATTTTAGAGGAGAAGAGGCTGCAGGCTAGTCAGGAGTAAGGCACGTGAGTGGGGAGGTGGCTGCGCTGGACAAGGAGTGGACAGATCTCAGGATTTGCCAGGGTATCTTTATCAGTGACATCACCCTCAACCACCTGACCGATCCCTGAGCGCAGCCGTGCTTTTGGAGAACCCCGTCCCAGAGAAGGTCTGAAGGTAGTGGAACCCCTGATTCACCGGACCTGGGAGTGAGCTAACGCCAGGGGCCGCCTACTCCCCAAATCCATTGTTACCTGGGATTGCAGGACTGGCTGGGTGTTGCCACCCCCCTTTGACAGATAGAAGAGGTGCTCGTGCCAAGCCCTAAGAGTCTACCTGACCTCTGTCACCGTTCCAGTGTGGGATCCGGCACCCGCTAAGCCCCCCCCCCTTTCAGGACCCGTCTTGAAACCCTGGCCGCCACCTTCTTCCCCCCCCAAGGTTGTGAAGTTTACCTGGTGCCCGACGGCAGGAGCCGCTGTCGCTGTGGAGCCTGAGGGAGGGATTGGCCCCAGAGGTGTGTCAGGCGAGGGAGCGTCGCGTCCATGCCCGTGAGGAGATCAACTCTCCGGAAGTGCGGGAAGTGAGGCGGGGAGGCTGCCCTCATCACGTGTGAAGGGCCTAGCGCCGCCCCACTGTTGCCGGATGTGATCGGAGGCCACACCCTGTGAGTCGCACTGAACCCGGGGACTGGTGGACGGGCCTTCCAGCAGTAGTGACGAGGAGGGGCGTGCCATCTGCGAGTGGAGAGTGCATTATAGTAATCCCTGGTGGGAGGTGTCCGGAGGGTGTGCGAAGACCCCCCCCCCCCTCCCCTGTAGGAAGGATTCCTGCATCCGGATCAGGCAGCAAGCCCCGTTCCCCGAAAGGAGGGAACGCTCGTACTGGCAGCGGTGCATCATCCTCAAGGAGGACTACAAGAGTACACAGTAAGCTGGGAAGTATGTTTGAAGGCTAAAGGGGGACCCAGTTGAACCGAGTGTTGTTCCGGGGGGAAACCGAGTGCTGGCTGTAAATACCGGCACCTCAGCCCAACCGAGGGTGCGACTGAGGTGATTGGATAACAGGTCGAGATCAGGTGCCAGCAAGAGCCTATAGGTACTGCCAACTAGGCAGAGAATAGCACAACGTTAACGTAGCCTACAAGCGGACTACTTGAAGGAAACAAACTGGTTGCCAGCAGTTAATGAACCTCGCTGTCCAGAGAGACCCGTTGAGATCAGGGGATAGGCTGAATTGTGTAATGGGAGAGTGCTCTTCAGAGCGCCGTCTGTGAGGAGGTTAACAATTCCTTCAGAGCCAAGGCGCCGGGTGGGACCACCTAGAGGGGCTACTGATCTGTTGTAGTGGAGTTACTCCGAGGGGACTGTTACCGTAAATTAGAATGAAATGTTTACCCTGACATGTGTACAAAGGGGTTGTCTTGAAACGTACTGTAAATGTTTATTTTGAAAGTTAAAGAAAAGATTATCTAGGACAGGAACGTCCAGGTTTGGACTTAGACTATAGAGAGAAGTTCCTATGCAAATGAAATGAATTGGTTCCCATTGTATTGTTGAATTGAGAACTGAATCCTCATCAGAAAAGAAATGTTATAAAGCTTCAGTAACTCTTTACAAAGAAAATCGGTGTAGTGTTCTTTTTGAGTGATGTGGCGCAGGATTGCGAGCTGAGTGAGATGCAGGCCTGAAAAAGCCAAATGGAGTGTTGAGCCAAGTGACCTGAGCCAAGCTACCCCCTTAGACGTAGGTCTAACACCTTTTATCTGTTTTTTTTTTTTTAAACACCACAAATAAAAGGCATGATCATATACAATGCCAATAGCCCAAAATCTCGTAAATGCGAGAGCTATTGCATTGCAAATGCTTGTTTCATTGGCTGCTGTTTGAGTAGTAAAGAAATTGAGAAGGATAATCCTCGTATCAGTGTCCTTAATAGAATCTAAAATTCTTGTCACGAATGCTGGAAATTTTTTTAGTCTTCGCTCCCTTGCTGCTTCGTCTCACGGATCTGCACTTGCTCGTGCTAAATAGGCCACTTGAGTCGGGGGAGGGGGGGGGGGGGGGGGGGAGGGGGGGATTGGGGTGCCCTGAATGCAACCTGATAAACATAGGCACAGGAGCTCAAGTGATCCGGCTCACGTAGAGTCAACGCAACGAAGAGGGAGCGGAGCTGTACTTGCCTTGGGAGGGGAAGGGAAGTACCCGTTGTGGAAGGCTTCTATCCTGCTTGTTTATGCCTTGAACCCGTCCATCACAGTGGCAATGGTGCCATTTTGGCTATGTTCCTATCCATGATATTGCGATTTGCCCCAAGGTTCTAATGTTTTTGCATTCCTGCTGTATCCACTACATTGTGTGTGCCTATGGAGTATTGGCAGGAGGTGGGACGCTTCCTACTCTCACAAGTCGATAACGACAAAGGACTTACCCTTTAATAAAACAGAAAGAGGACTACTTGAAGGTAGATGGTGAGGCAAGGAAGGGCACTCTCCCTCTCACAATTCGATAAAAAAAGGAGGACTGCTATTTTTATCTTTTAATGTCACCTGGCAACGGCATCACGTTCTCTAGTGACGTGCACTTCTGGAATCCAGTGTGTGGATTCAGGGAAACTGTGAAGCAGACAGTTACAGAGATCAGGCACTGACCAGGGGCAGTTTCATGTAACCGAATAAAGAATATGTTCCTTATAACTACAGTGTCCTGTCTTCATAAAAAGGTCCCCTCTAATTTAAATATAGAAAGAGGACTACTCAAAGGCTCCTACTCTAGAGAGAGAAGTAGTGAACTGAAACAAGGTCTAGCTGAGTGGCAGCCGTTTGATATACTTCCCTCCAGGCAGACTTAAAACCACCATTTTTGACAACCCAAATCAATCTTACTATGGAATACACCAACCTGGTAACCACCTCTAACATATGACAGTATCCTAATACCACTCACATAATGCATCAACTAGAAAAAAAAGAATTCTCTCTCTCTCTATATATATATATATATATATATATATATATATATATATATATATATATATATATATATATATATATATATATATATATATATATGTCCCCAGAGATTCACTTCGCAGTGAAACAAGTAGCACGCACTCACAGTCTGTTGAGTTTCCCAATTACTTTATTTTCAGTAATTCTCCAGTCTCCAAATTAACCAACGCGTTTCGCCATCCACCGATGGCTTGGTCACGGTTAGCACAGTACATTGCATTTGCCCAATAAAAACATTTGTTGTTAGTCATGTGGGTGTTGATGTCACATCTTCCTTGGAAGCATGGAATTCTGGTATATGCAGTTTTTTAGTTTTTTTTGTTATTTTGTGTGTTTTTAAACCAACCATCATTTACACAGTGTTCATAACTTCAACCAATTATCAATAATTGGCACCCTTACCTTTAATAAATTTGGTTTGTGACAGAGAACCGGTTCTCAATAGGGTTCGCCACGAACCCATTTTTTTGGTGATTGGCATTTCACTAATTTATGTATACGATCACATTTTGATGTTGGTTAATTCTCCCAATGTCACTGTAAGGTACATTTATTTATCTCCCCTCTAGTGGGGATCGACTCTCATTGGTCTCATATATGATCATTCTTACCAACTGTGAAAATGTATCTGTATAGTTATGACGTTCCATTAGTTATGTGCATGGTCACCAGTTAAGTTCGTCTGATGTCTTTCAGTGAGTTAATCCTCCCGATATCAATCTGAAAATACATTTATTAGTCTCCCCTCTAGTGGGGCACGACTCTCGTCGGTTTGATACATGGTGGTTCTTAACTCACTGGAATGATATCTATCTCGTGTCGACCAAGGGTGATTCTAACGTGTGTTATTTACATGTGTATTTTTTTAACTATCAGGTATGTGGGTTATGTGTGACTATATGAATGTGACTAACAAAAGATTTATTAAAAACTTTACAGAAAAAACATTAGTGCTTGAAGGCGGCTTTCTCTCCTGTTCACAGGTATCTTACTCATTGAGATGGCATAGTGAGTCAATGTTTCTACAAATGGACGTACAGTTCCTCACTTTGATTGAGGCCCCATGGCGTAAAGGTTCTGAAATTGAGAATCTGGTATGATTCTCTCCGTCTTAGAGTCTTTTCCCGGTCACCCCCTCTTTCATGTAGGGGTATAGTCTCCAGGGCATAGAAACAAAGGGATTTCCAATCTCCTCCATGGTTGGTCTCCATATGTTTCGCCACAGCATTGCTCCTGTCTTTATTGACTGTGGCTCTGACGTGTTCCAAAATTCTCTTTTTGAGTTCGCATTTCGTACTTCCTATATACTTCAGCGAGCATGGACACTCGATTACATATACCACAAACTGGCTTTTGCACGTGATTAATTCCCTTATCTGCCACATTTTTCCGTTTGTTAGTTTTACTTCTGTTGTATTTTTAGCAATCTGACAAACTTTACACATGTGGCATTTCTTAAAGCCTTTTGTTGTTAACCATTGCGTGCCTTTCTTTTTAGTGTGATCTTGATGGTGACTATGTATCAGTTTGTCTCTCAAGTTTTTCGCTCTGCGATAGGTGATTTGGGCATGTTGGCCCACAATTTCTCTCACTGTCGAGTCCAGTTGTAGGATTTTCCAGTTTCTCCGAAGAATGTTTGATATTTCTTTTGATTCTTTGGAGTAGTCCATAATTAATCGAATTGTTGTGTTTTCTGAGTGATTCACATTTCTGTTGGATGATTTCTTGATCTTTTGCTGGTTCTCATCAAGGGTATCCTCCCTTCTTTTTTCATGGGCTCGCTTCCAACATCTTTGGATATTTCCTTTTTGGTATCCTCGGTGCGTGAATCTGTTGGCTGTCTTGTTACTGTGTTTTTCCCACTCTTTTTCTTCTGAGCAAATTCTCCGTAAACGTAAGAATTCCCCATATGGGATATTATTCTTGACCGAAGGTTGGTGAAAGCTAGTTGCATGCAATGTTGCATTTGTTGAGGTTTCTTTCCTATGCAGCGTCGTCTCTAGTTTGTTATCCACGACGTAGATTTCCGTGTCTAGGAAGATCACTTTTTCCTTGCTGATGTTATATGTGAATCTTATGTTTGCTTCTGTGGAGTTAAGAATTTTAAAATATTCCTCAAATTCAGTCGAAGTTCCATCCCAAATAATTAAAAGGTCGTCAATATATCTCAACCATTTCATAACTTTGTTGACATATTTGTCGTTTTGGGGGTGCCATGCTATTTCTTGTTCCCACCACCCCATGGTGAGGCAGGCATATCCGGGACTGAAAGAGAACCCCATAGCGCATCCTTTAGTTTGTAGGAAAATATCTTCTCCAAAAAGGAAGGTATTTTGAGTGAGGCACATATTGATCATGTCCATTAACATCTGGTTGTGTTGTTTTAGTTTGATGTCGCGCTCTCTGAGAAAGTAACTGCAGGCCCGTAATCCAATGTCATGCTCGATGTTTGTATAAAGTGACGTGACGTCCATTGTGATTAACATGTAGGATGGTTGCCATGGTAATCCTTGTAGATGTCTCAGTAGGTCAGTGGTGTCCTTTAGATATGAGCTTAGGTTAAAGACAAAAGGCATCAAAAAATGGTCGACATAGTTCGCTACTGGTTCCATAAGAGAGCCTTTGGCAGACACAATTGGTCTGCCTGGTGGTTTCGATGGGTTCTTATGTACTTTTGGCAGGAAATAAATCGTCGCCATTGTAGGGTGTTCCGTGCTCAAGAATTTTCTTTCGTCGTCATCCAGTAAATTCAGTTGTTGCCATCTTTGTATTTCTTTGTCTAGATGTTCCTTGAAAACTCGTGTTGGATTCTTGTCTAGTTTTTTATGGTATTCCCGATTTTTTAATTGTGAGAAAGCCTCTGCCACATAATCTTGGGTGTCCATTATGACGATGTTTCCACCCTTATCCGCCATTTTGATGGTTATTGACTTGTCTTCCATTAGTGTTGTGAGGGCTAGTCTTTCAGTTTTTTTCAGGTTGTCTCGAAAATTAGTCCCTCTAATTTTGTACATATCCTGTACAACTGCCTCCTGAAAGATGTCGATTTTATTGCCGGGGGGTAGTTGGGGGTAGAAACGTGATGTGGGTTTTTTTCCACTTAGGCCTGCTCCAATCTGTGGGCATACCGTAGATTCTTCAATGGTGTCAGCTTTCTCCATTACATCTAGATTGACCAACGTTAGAAGGGCTGTCATGTCCGTCGTTTTTAGAATTGGTTCTTCCATTTTAGAAAGTGTTTTGGTTTTTCGTAGTGTGGTGTCTTTCATTAGCTCTTGATTTTCTTTGAAGAGTTTGGCTAGTTTGATTTTCCTTACGTATTTGTATATATCAATACGTGTTTGCGCTAAGTCCATCGACTGAGTTGGGCAGAAATTGATCCCATGCTTCAATAAGGATATTTCGTTGTTAGATAGGGAGCGTTTAGATAAATTCATGATGACTAGCTCCTCCTTGTCATCTAATTCGTCTGTCCAGTTTATTTTGATGTCTTCTGACGCATGCTCCTGGTCTTTGTCCCCATTTCTTCTGATCCAGCTTTGCCTTTTTCCTCTTCTTGTTGGTTTCTTGGTGTTGATGCCGGTGTTCGTGGAGTCCATCTGCGTCCTCTTCCTCTTCCGCGTGTGGTTCGGAACTGATTTTGATTTTGTTCCCACGATCTCTGTTGGAGGACCAGTCTCATGTCTCCTAAAAAACTGCTCGTCGTTTGTTCCTCAGTTGGTTCCCCATCATTGTCACTCGCGCCTGTTGATGTTAGTGACGTTAGACTTGAGGAGCTTGGTGCCTCCGTCGATGTTCTGCCCTGATTTTTGAATATGTCGAATTTTTTCGCATACGTGAATATGCGCCCTTGCGCATAATCCTCCTTGTCCCTTTGGAATTTCGATTGTTTCCTCATTTTAACCAACTCCTCATGCTTTTCTACATATTTTTCCAGGTCTTCTTTTAATTTGTTCATTTCAGTATTCATTTCTTCAGACGCTAGGTCTTTTTCTAATTGAAATAATTCCTCTTTGATTTTTAGTAGCGCGACTTCAATGTGTTTAATCAAGATGGCGATCAGGCCTAGTGATGAATTCAACACAAACTCTCCCCACTCCTGTAGTAACTCATTGCTCGCGTCTTGTTGGCTGGGCATTAGTGATATCCTGAGTCCTCTTGGGACCCTCTGAACTTCCAGGTATTTTTTTAAAGTGGTCAGTTCCCACCATTTGTTGATTTCCTTTTTACTCAACCTTTCCCACATCTTCAATTTACTCCGTGTGTCCATTTTCTTTGGATCACCATTTGTTTCTTTCGACATTCGACCATGTGATATTGTTTCCTGTTCAAAAAAGGAAGCCAGGCTTTCATTCCGTTTAGCATCTCGTTTTTCCATAATTCTTTGTGGGGTGGCTGAAGAAGATCTCAATTGATGTAAAGGTAGCTTTACAGGGTTATATAGACTGTCCCTTACGAGAGCGATACTGATTAACTGCTGATTGTTTTATTCGCTACTTCCCTTTGGATGTCGATATTGCGATTTTTCTACCAGTGTCAATCTTAGCTCTCAAACGGAAAATAACCAGCTAGACGTCCAAGGACACATCCTTGGATTAACGTGGTTTACTCAGTCGATTGCCTAATGCGGTGGGAAAAAGCTTACCTTCACCCTCCGATGTCGGTTTGCAATCCCCTCCGCTTCGGCGTCCCAGGCTGTTCCGTAAATCCACTGCAAGGCAGGTAGCTGGCGTGCGCCGGGTCAGACTTCCTGATATTGACCCAATTCGGCTCCGTTCGTAGGACCCCTGGCGCGTCTAAATCCGGTGCTGTGCTAAGGCAGAGCCATGCCGTTTGGTATTGTCCCCAGAGATTCACTTCGCAGTGAAACAAGTAGCACGCACTCACAGTCTGTTGAGTTTCCCAATTACTTTATTTTCAGTAATTCTCCAGTCTCCAAATTAACCAACGCGTTTCGCCATCCACCGATGGCTTGGTCACGGTTAGCACAGTACATTGCATTTGCCCAATAAAAACATTTGTTGTTAGTCATGTGGGTGTTGATGTCACATCTTCCTTGGAAGCATGGAATTCTGGTATATGCAGTTTTTTAGTTTTTTTTGTTATTTTGTGTGTTTTTAAACCAACCATCATTTACACAGTGTTCATAACTTCAACCAATTATCAATAATTGGCACCCTTACCTTTAATAAATTTGGTTTGTGACAGAGAACCGGTTCTCAATAGGGTTCGCCACGAACCCATTTTTTTGGTGATTGGCATTTCACTAATTTATGTATACGATCACATTTTGATGTTGGTTAATTCTCCCAATGTCACTGTAAGGTACATTTATTTATCTCGTATATAGGAAGTACGAAATGCGAACTCAAAAAGAGAATTTTGGAACACGTCAGAGCCACAGTCAATAAAGACAGGAGCAATGCTGTGGCGAAACATATGGAGACCAACCATGGAGGAGATTGGAAATCCCTTTGTTTCTATGCCCTGGAGACTATACCCCTACATGAAAGAGGGGGTGACCGGGAAAAGACTCTAAGACGGAGAGAATCATACCAGATTCTCAATTTCAGAACCTTTACGCCATGGGGCCTCAATCAAAGTGAGGAACTGTACGTCCATTTGTAGAAACATTGACTCACTATGCCATCTCAATGAGTAAGATACCTGTGAACAGGAGAGAAAGCCGCCTTCAAGCACTAATGTTTTTTCTGTAAAGTTTTTAATAAATCTTTTGTTAGTCACATTCATATAGTCACACATAACCCACATACCTGATAGTTAAAAAAATACACATGTAAATAACACACGTTAGAATCACCCTTGGTCGACACGAGATAGATATCATTCCAGTGAGTTAAGAACCACCATGTATCAAACCGACGAGAGTCGTGCCCCACTAGAGGGGAGACTAATAAATGTATTTTCAGATTGATATCGGGAGGATTAACTCACTGAAAGACATCAGACGAACTTAACTGGTGACCATGCACATAACTAATGGAACGTCATAACTATACAGATACATTTTCACAGTTGGTAAGAATGATCATATATGAGACCAATGAGAGTCGATCCCCACTAGAGGGGAGATAAATAAATGTACCTTACAGTGACATTGGGAGAATTAACCAACATCAAAATGTGATCGTATACATAAATTAGTGAAATGCCAATCACCAAAAAAATGGGTTCGTGGCGAACCCTATTGAGAACCGGTTCTCTGTCACAAACCAAATTTATTAAAGGTAAGGGTGCCAATTATTGATAATTGGTTGAAGTTATGAACACTGTGTAAATGATGGTTGGTTTAAAAACACACAAAATAACAAAAAAAACTAAAAAACTGCATATACCAGAATTCCATGCTTCCAAGGAAGATGTGACATCAACACCCACATGACTAACAACAAATGTTTTTATTGGGCAAATGCAATGTACTGTGCTAACCGTGACCAAGCCATCGGTGGATGGCGAAACGCGTTGGTTAATTTGGAGACTGGAGAATTACTGAAAATAAAGTAATTGGGAAACTCAACAGACTGAGTGCGTGCTACTTGTTTCACTGTGAAGTGAATCTCTGGGGACAATACCAAACGGCATGGCTCTGCCTTAGCACAGCACCGGATTTAGACGCGCCAGGGGTCCTACGAACGGAGCCGAATTGGGTCAATATATATATATATATATATATATATATATATATATATATATATATATATATATATATATATATATATATATATATAGATATATATGATGAAGGCATACCACTGAACCACGTTTGCTTAAGATTAAAGGAATCCACTGCGTACTCCGTGAGTGTCTTTCTTTGGAGCAGCATGTAACCCGTGAGCCCCCTCACGCTACGGCAGCACATGCTCCGTAAGGGGGAATCTGCAGCAGAGCATGTTGTATCAGGTGCCAGAACAGCCACACCAAAGGATTCCTGTGCCCATGGCTGAGTTATTGAACTCAAGGACATTCAGTTATGCAAACTTGTTTCGGGCAGGTTGAACTTTGGAAACCGTGGCAAGCGAGGAGTAAGTGACACGCAACTGGAGCGGCATAACTGAGCAACTAAAGCAACGAGGAGGACATTAAAATCGTCATGCCTAGAGTGTTTCGCTGCCCATATGGAAGTGATATTATGGAGGTATCTAGCCTATTATTGTTGATATCGAAGGAGAAACAGAAAAGGCCGCCATTGGGAGCAAGAGATGTAACATTGAGCAAATATGGCAACCATAAGGAGAGACATCCCGAGTGAATGGCTCAGTCCTTTGTCGCTGTTTACTACAGAAAATCATGTGAAACTGACGTATTTAAAAACACGAACTGTGCGTGCAATTGCATTTTAATCAAGAAGCACTGATGAAGGCATACCGCTGAAACGCGTTTCTTAACATTAAAGGAATCAACTGCGTACTCCGTGAGGGCTCGGTCTCTTGCTTTGCAGCAGCATGTAACCCGTGAGCCCCCTCACGCTACAACAGCACCCGCTGCGAGTTCGGCACCGCCAGGGGGAATCTGGAGCAGAGTAGAAGTGGTCAAAACAATGAAAAATCCGGATAATACTGTAATCAATCTCTCAGACATCGAGCTTACATTAGCTGAAGTACAACTGCTCACACTTGGACTTTCTTTTTGCCCCACAAACAGTTTTAAATATGTGCAACCCAGAGTGGATGTGTTCAAATTTATTCGCAAACTCAAGCTCCTCAAACATTTCAAATTGAATAAAGCAACAGAGGCTGCCTCCCTCATCATACAACCTAGCATGTCTTGCTCCACCCTTCAGGTATCTGACATCAGTGTACTCAGGTCGATGCACTCTTTGGACCACAATGATGACAACGCAATAAGCTACACACAAGTGGAGCTACAAGAAATTGGTATCAGGTGCAACTACCCATCAACTAGCCCCCTTCGTCCGCCTTCTACTTTTATTCCGATTATGCCTAAAGACGCAATCAACATATTCAGTGACTGTGTCATTGAGGACCTTAAGAAACTGAATAAAACTGTCTTGCGCAAACAGAAGCAAAGAAGGCATTTGGATGTGCAATATTCCAACCTTATGCGCATGCTACAAGATAACTGTAATGTGATCATCAATAAGGCGGACAAGGAGAGCAAATAGTGTTGTGGCCAAAAGCCCTTTAAATGGAGGAGGCATCACGTCGCCTAAATGATGCTGCTTGCTTTAGAAAAGCTACATTCAATGATCGAAGGCAAGTCAAAGATACTGTGTTCAAAGATCTCGCCCAATGGAAGCATATGGGCCTTTTAAGCAAGAATGAATACTGCTTTTCAAAGTATGAATATTCGATAACACTGGTACAGTATTTCATTCCAAAAGTCCACAAAAATAGCACACCTGTACCAGGGAGACCAATAATATCGGCTCAGAAAAGTCTCTTAGAGCCCATGTCTAAATATGCTGACTATTGTTTTAAATGACTGTTGAAAATATCCCTTCTTTTATTAGAGACACTGGCCACTTCCTTTCCAAACTACAAACCGTCAAATGGGAGGAGGATTGTCTGTTTATTGTAATGGACATTTGCTCTTTGTATACAAGCATTCACCATTCAGATGGTCTGATTGAGACATGCCTTACGAACAACTATTTTATGTTTAACAAAGAGCTCTATCAGCAGCTATGTGGCGTGGCGATGGGGGCATGCTTTTCTCCCAGCTATGCGTGTTTACACGTTGGCTGGTGGGAGGAGCATGTCCTCATGAGTATGATGTACATGTACTCCATTGGTGAAGATTTATAGACAATGTTTGTGTGATATGGAAAGGATCCATAGAATCTGCTAATCACTGTTGAAACCATCAACAATATGTTGAATTTCACCGTCCACATTAGCAATAAATGTGTACAGTTCTTGGATGTGGAGTTATACATTGAGAGTGACAATACATACTAAGCTCCACAGAAAGAGCACAGCTGGAAACTCTGTACTTCATGCCAGTAGCTCCCACCCTAACCATCTGATCAGGAGCATTCTACATGGCGAGTTCCTGAGAATAAGGAGAATTTGTAGCTCTGACGCAGATCTTAAACTCTGTCAGTCGGAAGTTCTCCAACATTTTAGTGCTCAGGGCTACAAAATCAGATTTGAAATCATCATCTATGTTAAGGGCCAATAGCCACAGTAGAGGGTATGTTTACAGAACATCACTACTAATACCATCTCTATCCATTCTGAGACTTCTAGCAATTCATCTGAACCTACTGACTCAGACTGATAACCACTTATAGTTGCCAGGAGAAGCAAATAAGCAAGATTATTTACAAGAACTGGCCTATAGTGTTGACAGACTTAACATTGTCTCAAACTTTGCCAGAACTTCCTTCCCTAACCTTTAGGCATGCACCACCCTCTGTGAGGGATGCCCTTGTCAAAACAAGCCCAGAGGTTAGTGCCTCCAGCACATGGTTATCCAAAAGGACAGAATTTTTTTAATGCAGCTCGTGCCGAGCTTGTAAATTTGGAAAAAACACTACTGAGTATAATACGGCATTTGAGTCCACCCCCAAAAAGATCCAGGGACATTTTACTTGAACTGATTTTGCAGTCTACATATTATAATGTACATGCCATCTTCAATATGTTGGCAGTACTAAAGTGCAGGTGTTTAATCGGATACTCCAGCATCTCCGTGCAGAAGTTAACTCAGATCCAAGTTATCCTGTCGCTCGTCATTTTAAACTAGTTCACAACAACAATCTAAATGATTTGAGCTATTTTGTAATAGGTTCAGAGCCCAAGTCAATTAGAGGTGGTAATAGAGAGATCATAAATTCAGGAAATTCTAACAAATTCACAGGTATACTTTCTAAAAAAAATTACACTTTTATAAGAAGTACAGCATTCAGTAAAACACTTGTGTTCCATTTGAAACAAAAAATACCTTTTTTGCACTCTCAGGACCTGCCTCATCAAAACGAAAACGAACAATGCGAAAGTCTTTACAATATATAATTAACTCTGTCGGGTTGAATTTAAGCTTGTGATTTGATGTCAGTATCTTCTGCTTCCTCTTCGTGTCGTTTACTGAAAGCAAAATAATAACAGATTAAAATAAGGGGAATATAGGTATCCATGCAAATAAACAAATATGAACATTGAACGGCAGACGTACAACATGCAAGTAACAATGCCATGTTTGCCTGGAAGAAGCGTTTCATCTGAAGTTTCAAGTAAGGGTTTGGAGGCCAACAGAACTTTTCCAGAGTATGGCCGGCTGGGTTCACTATATTGTTTTGTTTTAAAATTAGTTTAAATGTATTTCATTAATGGGGAGACAAAAGCTAAATGAACAATTGATGGACGGAATGCCGAACAGTACAAACATTCACCCAAAGTCACAGATCTGGGTTTAACTCATTGTGTTTTTTGCTCACCATGGCACCCCAGTTTGAACCCAGCCATTTGCAAATCAGACTTGACCCTTCTCCATATGGAACATTCCAGCACGAACTGCCAAACCAGGTCCTCACTGGACCCCAAACAAACATCCTTGGACCGGTTTCAGAGAATCACCCCTCATCAGCCATGCTAGCTAGAGGCCAGTGATACAGTGAGCACGGGACAAACTTCTGGGCATATCCTTCCGACTTGGGGCAACAAAAGCAAAACGAACAGACGAAGGTCAGAATGTTAAACAATGGAAACATTCACCCCAGTTACAGATCTGGGTTTAAGCCATTGTTTTTTTGCTCACCACGTCACCTCAGTTTGGACCCAGCCATATGCAAATCAGTCTTGACACTGCTCCTCATGGAAACAGTCCAGCCAGAACTGCCAAGCCAGATCCTCCCTGGACCAGAAACAACCATCCTGAGGTCGGTTTCGGGGTATCACCCCTTCTCAGCCAGGCTAGCTTGAATTCATACCCTTCCCACTTAGGGTGACAAAAGCAAAAAGAAGAGATGACAGCATCCATGAAGGGCAATGTGGGACTTTTTATAGGCCCCACAAGACTGATCGCATTTTTACCACCCCATGTGCGACCCTCACCTTCCCCACAGTACTAATTCAGCTTAACCTTCATTTTCAGAATACACTCTTCACAATGCCAAACACCTTTTCAAACACAAAGCAACCCTGTACAAAACATAAATCATATGCCAACACATCAACCATCATACGTGCACACAACCAACATCATTCGGCAGGTGAACCACAGATTGCATCAAGCCCAGTACCAATTGGCAACAGGGCACAGGATACCTTAACCTAACATCTTTAAGCCCCCGGTCACTGGCAAGGCAAGAGGGAAGTACAATTTCCCCCACTCCCCCATGGGCAAGTGTGAGGGGTGTAATGCAAAGCCCTTCTCCATGTATTTTGGCAGTGTGAAGGAGAAGGGGCCAACCCTCCACACTCTCTCTTCTGCAATGTGAGGAGGCTTAACATTTTAGTCAAGGAGAGTGAAGGGGCACATAGAACTTAAAAAAAAAATTAAGCTAGAAGTTCAGACAGCTGAAAAGAAATAGAGAACTGAAAAGAACTAGAGAAGTTTCTTTTCAGCCACAAGTGACATCATCTGCCAGCTTTTAACAGCTTGTTAAACAAGTTACTTACCTTCGGTAATGATATATCTGTAAGAAACATTAGTAGTGATAAATTCCTTACCTTGGAATTAACCCCAAGTGCCAGACTGGATCCGGAAAGTTTGACAGCAGTACCCCTGCACTTCGGAAGGTGGCGTTCTGCGGCTCCGCGTCCGTCGTTGGCGTTGTGGTCGCCGAGATGACGTCGCGGCAGCTACTTAGGCGTCGCCCTCGCACGACGACGTCCGTTCTGTACACGACTTTCCGCACCAGGAACGCAGAGCCATGCAAGATACTGACCACGTGTGACTTGAAACTAGGGCCTGAAAGGGATGACCTCAACCCTAGAAATCAGTTCGCAGAACGGGGAGGATGGGTGGGGCGGTAAGGAATCTATCACTACTAATGTTTCTTACATCTGAAAGAAACACATAGTGATAGATTCCTTACCTTAGAATAGATACCCCAGCAACACCAACCACGGTAGCGAGTCTGCGAACCAAGATCACACCAGGACCAAGATCACACCAGGACGTCTCGGAGAAGAGAACAGCCAAAAAAGCAGTCTCTCCGGACTTGGATGGCCAGGTAATAGTGTTTAGTAAAAGTGTGCAGCGAGGTCCATGTAGCTGCCTGACAGATGTCTTGCAGGGGGACACCACGTCCCAATGCTGTAGTGGCTGCCGTCGCCCTGGTGTAACGGGCGCGCAGCCCCACCAGAGGCTCCTTCTTAGCCAGAGAATAACTGGCTTTAATACACAAGACAATCCACCTGGAAATAGTCCGCTTGTGTACGGCCCGACCTTTCTTTGCACCAATGTAGCCAACAAAGAGCTGGTCATCCACCCTGAACTGTTGTGTGCGATTCAAGTAAAACGAGAGCAGGCGTTTTGGGTTCAGACTGTGGAGCCTCTCTTCCTCTCTAGAAGGATGCGGAGGCGGAAAGAAGGTTGGCAAAGTGATGGTTTGCCCGATGTGAAAAGCAGTGACAACTTTTGGCAAAAAGGATGGACGGGTTCCGAGTACAACCTTGTCCGGATGGACAGATCGAAAAGGAGGTTTACAAGAAAGAGCCTGGAGCTCACTTGCTCTCCTAGCGGAGGTGATGGTAACCAGTAAAGTAATCTTTAGAGTTAAGAGACGCAGAGAACAATTGTGAAGAGGCTCAAAGGGAGCGCACATTAAATATGTGAGAACCAGATTCAAGTCCCACTGTGGCATCACAAAAGGAATAGGAGGGGAAAGGTGAGTAATGCCTTTGAGGAATCTATTTCCAAGAGGGGACTTGAAGAGAGAGGGCTGATCAGAGAACCTGAGAAAGGCTGAAATAGCAGAAAGGTAGCCCTCGATAGTGCCCAGAGCAGAGCCCTGCTGGGCCAAAGAAAGAAAAAACAAAAGAACTTCTGAAAGAGAGGCAGAAAGGGGATCCACAGCCTTTGCCACAAATTTGTTCCACCTACAGGCGTATACCAACTTAGTGGAGGGCCGCCTGGCCACCAGAATAACATTACAAACTTTAGGAGGCAAGTCAAAACGAATCAACTGCCGCCGCTCAATCTCCACGCAAGGAGGTGGAGACTGGACAGGTTCGGGTGGAGGACCGTCCCCTGCTGCTGTGACAGAAGATCCGCCCGAAGAGGCAAACGGATCAGGGGAATCGATGGTCATACTGAGTAGCTCGGGATACCATACTCTCCAAGCCCAGTCCGGAGCAACAAGAATGACTTTGGCCCGGTCGCGCCTGATCTTCTTCAGAATTCTGGGTAGAAGTGGTATAGGTGGAAAGGCGTACAACAGACCGCAACTCCACTCGCGACAAAAAGCGTTGTCTAGCGAGTACCGCCTTGGAAATTCCAACGTGCAGAACTGCTGACATTACGCGTTCTCTTCGGTGGCGAATAGATCCAACCAAGGTTCTCCCCACTGTTGAAAGAGACCTTGCGCCACGTCAGAGTGAAGACGCCATTCATGATCCATCATGCACCTGAGTTCGTCCGCCCTGGCGTTCAGGGAACCTGCCAGGTGTTGAACCACCAGGGAAATGCCCTGATGTTCCAGCCATGTCCAGAGGCGCTGAGCCTCCTGACATAGGGTCCACAATCCCACCCGCCCTGTTTGTTGCAGTATCACATGGCGGTGGTGTTGTCTGTGAACACCTGCACTACTCTTCCCCGGACAGAGGGAAGGAATGCCTTCAATGCAAGTCGGATCACCCGAAGCTCCAGAAGGTTGAATGGAGCCGGGACTCCGCCGGAGACCAGAGGCCTCTGATCTCCGCTTCTGCCATGTGACCTCCCAATCCCAGAAGGGACGCATCAGTCACCACTGTGTGCTCCGGTTGGGGAACAGAGACGGATCTGCCATTGACCCAATGCCGGTTTGTGAGCCACCACTGCAACTATCTTGCAGTGCCCTCCGAGATCTGGATGGTCTCGGACAGGTTCCCCTAGTGCTGCGCCCACTGGAACCTCAAGTCGCACTGCAGAGCCCGCATATGCCATCTGGCATGATCAACCAGCAGGATCAACCAGCAGGATGCAGGAGGCCATGAGGGCCAGCAGCCTCAGGGTCAGCCTGACCGAAACCCAGGATAGAGGCCAGAAGATCGGAATCAGAGCCTGAATATCCTGGACTCGCCGATCGGGAGGATAGACCCGAAAGAGAGTTGTATCCAGAACCGCTCCGATGAAGAGGAGCTTCTGAAAGGGAATCAGGTACGACTTCGGCCCATTGATGGAGAACCCCAGCAAATGCAGGAGGTCAGCGGTAGAGGTGAGAGACGACTGCCTGGGGCGATCCCGCCTTCAACAGCCAGTCGTCGAGATAGGGGAAAACTGAACCCCTGATCTGCGCAGATGAGCTGCGACCACTGCCATCACTTTCGTGAACACCCGAGGGACACTGGTAAGGCCAAAGGGGAGCACGGTAAACTGCAAGTGCTCGTGGCCTACCGTAAACCGCAGGTAACGCCAGCAGGACGGGAATATGGAAATATGCGTCCTGCAGATCCAACGCTACCATTCAGTCTCCAGGGTCGAGGGCAGACAAGACCTGAGCCAGAGTTAACATCTTAAACGTCTCCTTCCAGAGGAAACGATTGACGTTCCGGAGGCCTAAGATAGGAAGCAGGCCCTTGTCCTTCTTGGGCACCAGAAAGTAGTGGGAATAACAACCATGACCTACTTCTGGCGCAGGAACGCGCTCGATGGCCCCCTTGGCCAAGAGGGCCACAACTTCCAGTTGGAGAAGTGCACAGTGATCCCACGAAATGCGGTCGTACTGGGGTGGCATGGCTGGAGGGGTAGTCTCGAAGGGGAGGGAGTAGCTCCTTTGGACTATTTTTATTTTTGGGGGGAAATCTTTATTACGTTTTCAAACCTTACAGCATACAATTGCTATTGTGCAATCAAACCTGTTACAGTGTGTATCAAATAACCCCCATCGGAGCAGCAGTTAAACTCCCAACAAAATGCCCCACCCCATCTTGCCCCCTCATCTTGTAGTATTGTACAACATAACATTTTGTGCATTCCAACCCTTATTACATATCATAAAAATGTATCACCCAGTACCAAAGTCCTACTTCTATTTGAAGAGGGGCAAAACCAGCTATGATTCCTAACATTTTGTTAAAAATCTGTACTTCCCACAGCGGATCTACTCCTTCTCCCCTCATAACAGCACCGTCCATTATAGTTCTTCCTGTTCCGTGATTGCATCAGCTCTCTGGGAGAGGAGGTACATAGTCAGGGGGCCCCAGATATCTTTTGGTTGAGACTTTAGTGGGAGCAATTCAGCGTAACACAATGATTGTTCCTGCCATGTGGTCAAGACCTGAATCCAGTCTTTAAATTTGGGAGCTCGCCCCCTTCCCCACTTGCAGGCAACTCTACGTTTTGCTATGAGGAAACCCAGTGCTAGGAACTTTTTATGTTTTGTAACAATATCCTGGGTGCAACTCAGCAATGGTATCAATGGGGCCGGCTGTATCTGTATGTCCAACATGCATGACATTCCCTCGAATACTTGTGCCCAGTAGTCTTGTATCCGAT
The DNA here is from genome assembly GCF_964204655.1 of Triturus cristatus. Lineage (NCBI taxonomy): Eukaryota > Metazoa > Chordata > Amphibia > Caudata > Salamandridae > Triturus > Triturus cristatus. The sequence goes on from NC_140583.1 coordinate 354,418,390, forward strand.
GACACTGCCATGCTAAGTGATAGAAGTCTGCCCCTTCACTGCCACATCTCACACACCGGTCATCCTCTCATTGTTTAATTTTGTGGAGTTTAGCAGGTGTATAATACAGTCTGTGCACGAACATATAATTAATAAGTCTCAGCCGACTACTAGTAGTGAGAGCCTCCGTTTGCTTGCAGCTGAATTCCCACTGTTCGTCTGTCAGGGGTGTCTCTAGGTCCTTATCCCATTCCATCCGGGCTTTGGGGATGTATGACAGGGTTGCTTTTTGTGTGTGCTTGTACAGTAGCGAGATGACGCGTCTAGGAGGGACCGTCTACAAAAGCACATGTAGCGGCAGTAATGTGGGTGGTTCTAGGGGTATGTGGAGGTGGCAGCTTTCACGCTCCGAGTCTCGTCTACATGAAGAGATCCATGGTAGCGGGGTCATGTGTGCCGAAAAACTGCTCCGTAGTCCGAAAAGTCCCCCCAGTATAGAGATCACCCCAAACTGTGTATTTTAGTTGCTCTAACATCAGGCAGCATAGGCAACTCTCCATGCTGGGTGGCGTATCAGGGGCATTTTAGGGTAATACAACATTGGGGCTTCTAGTTTAGCTACGATCTTTCTCCAGACCGTAATGGTGCAGTCAACTGTGGACGGGTCACGTATCTTGTCCCCACCTGACGTGAACAGGTATCCCAAGGGCGGAACAGGGGCCATATAGCCATCTTCTACCGCCAAATGTGGCATATAGGGGGGAGGATGGAAGCAGTACGCGGCAAAGAGTGCCTGTGCGCAATAATAATAGTATTCAAAATTAGGGATGTCGTACCCCTCTTGGGCATAGGGCAGCATTAGTGTGGTTAGGCTAAGTCTCGCCTGTCCCCCCCCCCCCCCCCAATCAATTGGGTTACTTGCATTGTTAACGTCTTAAAAAAGAACCTCCCTGGATTGTACGAAATATTAATAAAAGAGGTAAAGAAATGTGGGTAGGAGGACCATCTTAACTAATGATATGCGCCCAGCCATCGAGAGGGGCAGAGTGAGCCACAGGGTAATGGCATCTATCACTTTGTCTATTGTGGCACCGTAGTTATTGCGCATCAATTCTTCTTTATCCCTGGAAATGTGGGTTCCCAGATATTTAACTCTGTTACATTTCCAGACTAAGGGATTGTCTAGTTGGTACAGCTTAGTCGATTCTGTTAATGGGAATACTGCTGATTTGGCCCAACTAATCTGGATACCATAGATGGCACCAAACCTGGTTATTTTCCGCAATACAGGGTTTAGATTATCTTGAGGATTTTTGACGTAGTGTTAGATCATCTGTATAAAGTGATATTATAAGTTGCCTAGAGGGATACGCCAGTGCCCATTCCCATATATCGTAACGTGCTTAGTAGATAGTCCCACTACACCGAATCAAATGCGTTAGTGGCATCAAGAAACACCGCAACTGCCAAGCTATTGGGGTCTATGTCTTGGAGGACAGCCAATAACGTTCTGAGGTTATGAGCTGTAGCACGGTTAGGGATGAATCCTGATTGATCCGGCAGGACCAACCTTTCCATAAGAAGCTTTAGGCGGTTGGAGAGTACTTTCGCTAGTATCTTTGTGTCACAATTAATCAGCGAGAGGGGACAATAAGACTCGCAGTGTTATGGGGGCTTATCCGGTTTGAGTAGGGAGCCTATCTGAGCTTCTCGCATGGTTCTCAGGAGTAAAACCCTCTACTCTGGCTTCGTAACAGACCTCCTTCAATATAGGTGCTAGTTGCTCCACATAGGTCTTGTAAAATTCTACGGAGAGGCCATCCGACCCTGGCGCTCACCCTGATTTCATCTTCATGATAGCCTCAGTAATTTCGTCTAACCCAATTTCGGCACTCAGGAATTCCCGTTGGGTATTTGCAAGCCATGCCAAGGCAGTGTCCTCAAAGTACTTTTAAAGTTCAAGTGGTTGCCCCCTTTGTGAAGTGTATAATGCTTTGTAGAACTCCACAAACGTGTGCAGTTGATCTGGGAGGTTTCTGTGCATCACTCCCTCAGAGTCTTGAATCTCAGCTATGTAGTTAGAGAATTTGGGTGGGCGGACTAAATTTGCCAGAAGCCTCCTCGTGCGGTCTCCTTCCCCATACACCCTCGCTACATGGTACTTCGCCCTAAATTTACATTCACGGTCCGCTGCGTCTATGTACTCTGTCAATTTGTCACGCTATTTGAACAGGGTCTCCTCTCCCTCTCGTGTAGTAGTTAGATGCCTCTCCAGCGATTTGATATTTTCCAGTCGGTTGAGCTCCCTTCGAATGTCTTTAAGGATCCCCCCACCCTTGGAAATACACCATCCCCTGACCGTGACCATAAAGGCTTCCCATACCGTGGTGAGACTAGGTACGGACTCAACATTGCGTGCAAAAAACTTTTGGATTTCTTGCTCAAGCTCCGTCCTGAAGACCGTGTCTAGGAGATGAGCTGGATTAAGCCGCCATCGGGCGTATGGGGCCTGATCCACTGTAGGTGTTAACACTAATTTGACGGGCGAGTGGTTCGAATATGTACGTGCGAGGTGGGTGACTGTTTCTACCCAATGTGTCATGCCCAATGAGACAACTATGTAATCAAGTCTGGACCATGTGGAATGGACTGCAGAGTGGTGTGTGCCTTTTTTGTGTAGGGTGCTTGTAGCGCCACGTATCCAGGAGATAGTGGTGACCAGGTCTACAAGTATTCTGTGAAAAGCCGTATAATGTAGTGTAGTAGTTTGGGATCTGTCCATCTGCGGGCACATGGTCGTATTAAAGTCTCCCCCCCATATCAGATATGTGGAACCGAGGGTCTGAATCTTACTCATATAGCATAGAGAGGGTCTGTGGTTCGTCTACATTAGGACCATAATAGTTCGCTATTGTGACATCTTGTGAGGCTAGCCAACCCCATATTAAACAGTACCGCCCTTGAGAATCCTCAGTCCCTCCCAGCATGACGGGCACCCCACGTCTAATGAGGATGACCACCCCCCTGGAGTACGTGGAGTAGGACGAAAAACATCAGTGGGGGGCCCATCTAGCAGCAAATAGGGGCTGGGCTGCGGGGTCAAGTTGAGTTTCCTGTTGTAGAGCTATACTAATGTGGTGCCTCTCTAGATATCCTATGACTTGCCTCTTCTTCCGTGGGTTATTCAAATCCCGGACGTTCCATGATAGGACTAGTATCTTGGTATTGGTATCTGGGTTATCTGTCATGTTACCGTCGCTAGGTTTATTGTTAGTACTCCTGTGATGTGAAGGTTGGACAGATGTTGCAAGGCAAGAACCACCAACCTCCCCAACTGGTCGGGCATTAGTACCCTCCCCGATCTAACTCAAATTAGAAACAAACTTAACAATAAAGCTTAGAAATAATACTATGGGGAAACACCCACTCTTAGGAAACACTAGGGGCCTACGACATGCCACCTCCCCTCCACTGTCGCACCCACTTGCCACCAAGTCTGTGTCAGACTGACAGCGTACGTGGGAAGAGGGTAAGTGTCCAGGCGGGTGCTGGAGCAGGATCACGTCTTAAACAATAGGTCTCTGGTTAGCGTCTAGTTTCAGCTGTCATCAGGGGTCTTAATGGCACAAACTGTGTGAGCAATTAGGAGATAAACGAAGTATCAGCCCAGAGCCGATGTTGGAGAGTGGGACCTGGAGCGTGAACAAGCATCAGTCTCTGGGGAGACATCCGGCGGTACCATTTCAGGTAGTCCTCCGCTTGCAGTGGGTTTTAGAAATAATGCTGTTTTCCTCAGTGAGTGATTTGCAGCTTCACTGGGTATAGCATCGCGTATGAGATGTCTTGTGCCTGCAGTTTCTTTTTTGCTACAGCATATTTGCGTCTCGCCTCTTGTACATTTTGCATAAAGTCCGGATAGAAGACCAGGGTGGTGTTCTCATAGTGGACTTGCTTCTTCTCTCGGGCTAGGCGCAGAACTGCATCCCGATAGTTTACAAATTGAACTATAACTGGGCGTTGGGGAGCCCCTGGAGGTGGGCGCACAGTCGGGGACCTGTGAGCTCTCTCTATCGTCAGATGAGCAGATTAAGATTCCCTCCCAAACAGGTCGACCAGCAGATTTTCGATGAAGTCCTCCATGCGGCCCATATTGGTTGTCTCTGCCAGGCCCAGAATGCGAACATTGTTCCGCCAGGAACGGGCCTCGAACTCCTCGTTTTTGTCAGCAATGATCTTGAGAAGTTTGTCCATGTGTAGGACCCGCTCCCTGGTCTCCGTGGCTTCGTCCTCTAGATCTGAAACTCTGGTTTCCGCTTCCTATAGCCGGTGGTCATGTTTATTCAAGCTTGTGCACTACAGAGTCCAGTCGTGCATTCATGGAGTCTATTTTCGTGCCAATGGATGTCAAACTGTGTTTTATGCTAAGCAATAGTGCCTTACAGACTTCTTCCTGGCTGTCCGCTGTGTCCGAGTCCCCATGGTCGGCGGAGCCAGTCTTAGACGCCTTGCGCGGCTTAAAGGGTATTTTGGTTTGTTTCGTGTCCGTTCTACCCATAGTAGCCACTCAAGTTTGGTAAAGCTTGTTTTTGCGAGGATAAGATATACCACAGACCCCTCCAGGAGTATGGCCCTCTAGATAACAGAGTAGCGTCTCAAGATGGCCGCTGTCTAACTGCTCCTCGAAAATTTGTGTTTGTTACTGGGGGGAGATCCTTGTTGAATCCCAACACTCGCGCTCGTGCCGGTGTTCATGCAATTCACACGCTTAGTATGGAGGTGGACCTTTGTGATTCGGGCATTACTGCCACGTTGAGGCGATGGGCAGCCGCCACTATTCCCGCCAGGTGGAAGGAAATGGCACCGGCACCACGCCGTTCCTACTGGATGTGCTAGCAAACTGATTATTTAAAAGTTTAAATCTTGTGCAATTAGTGCATTCCCCCACCCACTCAGCGGGACACACACTAGATCTCATTTTCTCTAATGACAGGGCCATCAGTGTGGAAAAACCGCTACCAGTAACCTGGTCAGACCACATGCTAATCACATTTAAGCTGGGATTATTATGCCCTGCTAAATACTATGGACCCACGGTAGAAAAAAGAAGAAACTGGAGGAAAGTTACTCTTGACGCAATGAGAAATGAATTAGCTAATACCACGCCCATTCCTTCCGGTAACCCCAACAGAGACTCCTCCCTTTTCAATACATGGCTGACCTCTGCCCTAGACAAGATTGCTCCGATCAGATCCTGTAAAGTAGCTAGGAGCAAGCCTTCAGCGCCGTGGTTTAACACCGAACTCCAAACGGCAAAAAGTCATTGTAAAAAAACTGGAACGCATTTGGAGAAAAAAATATGAAATCTCAGCTAAGGAGACCTATAAGGAAGCACTGAGAAAATTCCATACCCTCAAGCGTAAAACCATGAAAGATTTTTTTGCCAAACAAATTATGGAGGCAGAGAACTCCCCTAGGGAGATATTCAAGATAGTAGAGAGTTTTCTGAAACCTCAACCCCTTAAAAGGGGGAACAACCTTTACAACGCAACTTTTACAACGCGCTACCTTTACAACGCATTTTTTACAACGCATAATCCATTACAACGCATGACATTACAACGCATGACATTACAACGCATGACACTACAACGCATGACACTACTACGCATTTTTAAAAACTACCTTTACAACGCATTCCATTACAACGCATACTACCATTACAACGCATACCATTACAACGCATAATATTACACTACACTATCCAACACTTACCCTACTGTTGCACCCCCTGGAGTTAGAATAGTAATTTTTACCCCTATACTATCCAACACTTACCCTACTGATGCACCCCCTGGAGTTAGAATAGTAATTTTTACCCCTATACTATCCAACACTTACCCTACTGTTGCACCCCCTGGAGTTAGAATAGTAATTTTTACCCCTATACTATCCAACACGTACCCTACTTTTGCACCCCCTGGAGTTAGAATAGTCATTTTTACCCCTATACTATTCAACACTTACCCTACTGTTGCACCCCCTGGAGTTAGAATATTAATTTTTACCCCTATACTATCCAACACTTACCCTACTGTTGCACCCCCTGGAGTTAGAAAAGTAACTTTTACCCCTATACTATCTAATACTTACCTTAAATGTAATTTAATATTATGCGTTGTAATGGTATGCGTTGTAAAGGTAGTATGCGTTGTAATGGAAATGCGTTGTAAAGGTATTTTTTAAAAATGCGTTGTAGTGTCATGCGTTGTAATGGATTATGCGTTGTAAAAAATGCGTTGTAAGTGCATGCGTTGTAAAAGTGTGCGTTGTAACGTCATACATCCCCTTAAAAGTATCATTCCGTCAACCCCTCCGCTGTGTGAGGAACTAGCCTCTTTTTTTCATGACAAAATTGCGGCCATTTACTCTGCCTTCCTGATTACGGATGAGCAGGAGAGGCCCCTGACTGGTCATTCAGGTAAATGGTCTGATTTCCATCGGTATGAAAAGGACGCTTCCCTGAGGGATCTTATGAAAGTCAAGTCTGGATGCCCCTCTGATCCCTGCCCGGCTAGAATTCTCAAACTCCTAGCCCCTGCAGTGAACAACACATTGAACAATGTCTGGAACACCTCTCTCGACACAGGAATTTTCCCTACAGAATGGAAGAAAGCCTTTGTCCGACCTATTCTAAAAAAAGAAGACTCTGATCCCACGGAATTGAAGAATTTTAGGCCTATCTCCCTACTCCCCGCTCCCGCAAAGATTCTGGAAAAGGAGGTCCAAAGGCAGCTGTCAAACTTTCTCGAATCCAATAGCTGCCTACATGACTCTCAATCAGGTTTTAGGGCGGGCTATAGCACTGAGACGGCACTGCTGGAGGTGACAGAATCAATTCGGGAGACAATGGATAATGGAAGCTGTGCCATGCTGGTACTGCTTGATCTGTCGGCAGCCTTCGACACGGTCTCCCATAAGATTCTGCTCAATAGGCTCCACTCACTAGGTGTGACAGGGACCGTCTTACGCTGGTTCAAGTCGTTTTTGGGAGATAGATCCCAACAAGTTTTCCTTCACCCGCACGTGTCGAGCTCTAAGACACTATTGCAGGGGGTCCCTCAGGGATCCGCCCTGAGTCCTTCCCTGTTCAATGTATATCTGGCCCCCCCTTGCATCCATTGTTGAAGGCTTGGGTATACGTGTTGTTTCATACGCTGACGACACCCAACTTATCTTCTCTTTCAAAGAGCAAAATGAGAATGCTTTCACTAAGTTCAGGCAGTGTCTCCGTGATATTTCCTCTTGGATGACCGATAACTGCCTGAAATTAAATACAGACAAGACCGAGACATTGTTTTTTAATCAGCCGATCCCTCCTCAATCCGAGCTCTGGTGGCCATCAGAACTTAACCCCCCACCAATTCCGGTCAATTCAGCAAGGAACCTGGGTTTTAGAATGGATACCCAACTAACAGGCAAGGCTCAAATAGCCTATATATCCTCGCAATGTTTTTGGAAATTGAAGGCACTACGCAGGTGTCTTCATCTCCTTCCTATGGAATGCAGAAAGATGGTGGTTCATGCGCTTATCACCTCCCAGTTAGATAACGCCAACAGCCTTTTCATTGGTCTCCCTGACTATCTTTTGAAGAGACTTCAAAGAATTCAAAATGCTGCTGCTAGAGTGATTAGAAATGTGCCACTAAGGTATCACATTACTCCCCATCTGCAAAGCCTACACTGGCTGCCAGTAAAAAAAAGAGTGATGTTTAAGGCTTTGTTCCTAGCCCACAAAGCGCTCAGAGAGGTTGGCCCCCGCTATCTGAGACAGAGGCTCCAAAAATATCAGAATGCCAGAACTCTACGATCCAGCAACCTGAACCTCTTAGCCATTCCACGCTTTAGGAAAGCAAGGATAGGAGGGAGAGCCTTTGCAGTAAAAACGGCTACGCTGTGGAATATGATGCCTAACCCCTTGCGACAGATCAAAGCGGAACTGCCATTTAGAAAGGCCCTCAAAACTTGGCTGTTTGACCTCTCGTCTCCCTTCTAGCGCCTCGATCTCTCTACCGTCCTTCCCCCCCCCCCCCTCTTTTGGATGCTAGCGCCGGGACACCTCCGTTGGAGGTAGCTGTCGCGCTTTACAAATGATTAATAATAATTATTCTCCTGGGCATCGCTTGCAATGAGGCTAGATGGTATGTGTATCAGGGCCCAGCACTATCGCGCAAAGTGCCGATCAACAAATCTACTCTGCTTTAAACATCAGACGAAAACATTACTTTTTAATAATAAAGTATCTTCTGGCCTTTTTTCCCCAGCCGCTTTTAGATTTTATGGTTGTATTTTCCTAAAGTGCCAAGAAGCAACTGTGTTTGAACATAACGTTTCTATTTAGATGCCCAATTAAATTAGAATACAAAAAAGAAAAATTGAAGGACAGAATGCCAAACATTAACCCCAGTACAGAGATCTGGGGCTAAATCCGTCATTGTTTTGCTTGCTCCCCATGCCATTCCAGTTTAAACCCAGCCATCTGCAAATCAATCTTGACTCTGCTCCCCATGGGAAGTGTCCAGCCCAAACTGCCAGGCCAGGACCTCCCTGGACCGGAATCAAGCATCCGGAGACCAGTTTTGGGGTATTACCCCCTCATCAGCTAGGCAAGCTTGACTCCAGTGGCATGGAGAGCACAGGACGCACGTCTGGGCATTCCCGTCCCACTCGGGGTGACAAATGCACTGTTCCTATGACTAGCAGGGTCAAGACTGATTTGCAGCTGGCAGTGTCTTAACTAGGGTGGCATGTTTGGCAAAAGAACAGTAGATTTAACCCAGCTCTATTGACTAGATGTGAATGTTTGATATGGTCTGCATTCCTTCCATCATTTGTGTCTCTTTTGCTTTCTCGCAATAAAATTAGAAGGCATGTGCATGTCAGAAACAATCTATTAAGGGACCCATTTGTGACTGCCATCAATGCGCAGATACATGTTGGGTGATCCCGCTTGCTCAGCCAGGACATGTTCATGACTAACCAGCAAAGACCCTCTACCTCCAGTTAAACAGCAACATTCCTTATTCTAAAAGGTCTCACTGGCTGTTAGCACTCAAAATCATTTTAGCAGAGCTTGTAGTGATGAATACTCTGCTAGAATCACTAACGGCAGAAATTCAAAAATCATATGGCCTCAAATCAAAAAATCTAGGGGGGTTTGAGGTCGTCAGAAACCACTCACTGCACCCGAAGACTAAAAATGGTACACTCCTCTAGATTCATCCAATGTGTGCCTTAAATCAATGGCTGAAGAGGGCAGGCCTGAAGCACAATCTCTATGCTCAGAGCATATCTTTGCAACGTCAAACTTGGTGAAATGCAAGACATTTGCTCTCTATGCAATAATAATGAATTTCACATACAAAAGTCATAGTTTATCATAAAACAATATGGTATAAAGACTTAAGCTAATAAGGAAAAAGGCAAAACAACCTAATTGGAAGAAAATAGTAAAGCACAGGACATTCAAAGTAAGTCTTATCCCTGTTCAGCATTTTAACCTGAGGACAAAGAACGGTTTCTTTTGAATAATGCTTCAGGTGTGGTTTAATACTTTGTTTCCCCTTCGTACAGCTGCCAACTTAAATGTCCAGTCTAGGCAAAACCGTAAGTGGTTCATATGTAAAGCAAATTACGCATCCAACTTCTTGAATAATAATTAGTACTTACCTACAACAATTTGTTCAATGCAGGTAAGTGGAACATCATGCTCGCCTAGGAGGAGGTTCTTGTAATGGAATTTCTGTTGGAAGAAGATGGGTGAATTTGTATGCATAATATTTATATAGCAAAAGCCTAGTTACATAAGCAACGTAGCACTGCACAACCGTGACAAAATGGGATAAGATAATGAATTCAACAGACATTACAGAGAAGGGCTAAATCCACTAGATAGGCAACGCAGCACACCACAACAATCTAATAATACCACAAATTATCCACTTCATTGAGTCTGTCACCCTTCACTCATTATTTTGATCTTTTACTCCATCTGGCACGGGATTGTCTTGGGTGGTGGCAATATCTGGATTGAAGTCTTTTACTTTTGTCCTTACCACGGGTGTTTCAGCACAATCTCGTTTTTCTTCCTTATTTACATATGGCTTGGTGAGATTGTGATGCTCCTAAGCATATTTACCTATTGAGTCAAGTAGACTGTATGTTTTCTTTTCTTCTTTATATGTATGCAGCCTTGAAAAAGCCCTGCGGGCGAAACGCGCGTCGGCTGCGGTTTGAAATTGGATACGTACTTGGCAAATAAACATTTAATACAACATCCCTATGAAGATCGGATAATGATTTACATCTTCATGTGAACTTTACAATTCGTGAATATGACTCAATGAAGTGGATAATTTGTGGTATTATTAGATTGTTGTGGTGTGGATTTAAATCTTTGGATTATTCATAGTCGCAAAGATATGTTTAATACTTTTAGTGGATGAGTATTTAGCTTCGTTTTCAGCACCCAATACTACTGTTAGAATCTATACTGTTTGGAAAACTTTATTAATGTACAAATAACGATGTGCAGATCACTTTAGCATATCCACTGAGTTTTCTATTATGTACACATTACAGAGAAGGGCAGCAGGAAAAAGAAGGATATCACAAAGTAAAAAACAATAGGTGTGTCTGATAGGGGCTATTCAGTAAGGAACAATCAAACATAAGAGAGAGGGGGGGACTGGGAGTGGGTTAAGAAGAAAATAGGTCCAGTACCAATACTCCCAAGAAATATCGATATGTCACACTGTGGTAACTGTTCCTTAAGGAAAAGGGGAGTGTCAGAGACAGACTAGGTCGCTGAGATAGGGAGATAAGATAGAGTCTCTGGAGATTGTGTGTTCTACCCTGGGGAATCTCTCCTATTGGATATTAGTGTCCTCACACACCCTTGCGAGTATCATGCTTCATCATCGGGCGTTGCTCCTCGTGTGGGTGGCACTGCAGTCCCCCACAGGCCCCGCAAGAGGGCTCTTTATCGGAGATCTTTTTGTGTGAATGCCGCAGTTGTGCATGTGGGTGTGATGGCCTAGGGAAAGGAAGGGTGATGGTGGTGTGTGTGATAGTGTCTTAAAATAACCCTTCGGAACCGTGGGGATAACTTTATTCGTCGGTCCAGGGGTAGAGTTAAAAGTAACAGAACAGGGCCATAAGGAGTCCTCTATTAATGGATGGCATAGAGCAGTGGTTCCCAAACTGGGGTCCACAGACCCCCAGGGGTCCATGACACATTCCCAGGGGGTCCGCAGGCAGCAGTTTTAAAAGCAATGCAAAGTTCCTTGTATAAACAGCAGCTTTTGGGCAGCAATAAAAGGGTGAAGATAACTCCAGTGATTAATGTACCTGCTGCAGAGAGATAGGGGGTTTGTCCAGTGGCAGCTTTGAGTCATCTCAGGCAGCCCAGAAGGTTAATATGCCTGCTGCAAAAAATGTCTACCATGCATTTAAAAAAGAACAGTATTTTGTTTTGTGCATAGCTCAGTTATTAGTTCCTGTTTTTGCCACAGAGACTCTTTTGTTATTATGCAGTTCACAAGTTCCAATCGCATTTAGCACAGTGAGCTATGAACTGACATCAAAGAGCTGCACGCAAACTGCATGGTACAAGTTAGTAAGTTATGCTTTTTCCCAGTCTTTCATTAACCCGATGCTGCTAAAAAGGTTTGTTTGGGTAAAAATAAATCCTTCTTATTAAAGTCAATGCTAACCCCTGTGTTATGTTCTGAATCCTGAGTTTGTGCTCTCCAGACCAAGCACTCTTAAAAAATGCCTACCAGTATGGATGACTTGGGAATCCTACACCTTGTAGTTCCCTTTGCCTTATGTAACATTTTCTAGTCACTGATTTACAGACGTATAACGATTCATTGTCTCTGTATGTGTGTGATGTAAAGTGCTCTGACACCCTACAGTGGTATGAGAGGTGCTATAAAACAAATTAAATACATGTGATAGTGGGGCTTTGGAGAGTTGAGAGGCACTGTTGGAGGGTAGTAGTGAGGGAATCAATGAAGATTGGCAAAAGATTGTTTTATGCTGGTGCATAGTAAGGTCATTATTTCAATTCAATATATAATGACAAATGTGTTGTAAAATGCACCATTTCCCCCAAATTTTCTTGGGGGAGAGGCCTCTAATGCCCCCTTTGTAGTGGTCAGACTCACTTGCTGCACGTTTTGCAAATATTTTAATATAAAAATACTAAAATCTATAGTAATTTAAGTCTAGTCTTTGTTTGATGTACACGCGTGTGTTTTTTTTTTCTTCTTCGAATTACAGTTTTAATGTTTGACATTTAAATCATACAAATTGCCAGGGGGTCCCCGGCTGCCAGTAGTGACTCAATGGGGGTCCTCAGGAGTGAAAAGTTTGGGAACCACTGGCATAGAGGACGGGGTATTACTCCGCTGCTCCTAGTGCCCGTGTGGGAAAGAAAGTGCACTGGTCAACATGTTTCGTGCCGTCATCGGGTCCCTACGGCTTGAAGGAGGGTGGACCTACAGACTACCACCACCGCCGGCTGGACTCGCGAGGGGGCAATTTTCCTTCTCTCTAGGGGTACGAGGCTGGGACATACTATTTTATGTCCCCCATTGCGTAATTCGCATTACAAAACCTGACTAAGAGGTACTTTAGGAACTAAGAGTATCTCACTCTCTTCCTTACACTATTTACAACATTTCACTTTCTTGGTCCTGACGAAGCGCGAGGGGATCCATTAGAGACCAGACGACGGCGCGAAACATGTTGACCAGTGCACTTTCTTTCACACACGGGAACTAGGAGCAGTGTGACATAGCTATTTCAGTAAGGGCCTGATAGCCAAGGAATTTATGAAACTTAGTATATAATGACTTTTAAATGGGTGGCATCTGAATCTATGGTTCGCCCCACGTGAGGCTTCTAGGACAACTGTCTCATGCCCTCTTTGTATGCCCTGCTGTTAGAAATGGGGGTCTCTAGTTGACAATGGTTTGCACCTTTGTCCAAGTAGGGAACCGTGCTTCTAGTCAGGGTAAGGGAGTTCCGCCCTTAGACAACCCCTGCTCACCCCCTTGGGAGCTTGGCATGAGCAGACAGGCTTATCTCGGAGGTAGTGTGTAAAGCATGTATACACACATACAGTAACAGTGAAAACACTACAAATGGACACCACACCAGTTTAGAAAAATAGGAAATCTTTATCTAAACAAGACAAGCCCAAAACGACAAAGACCCATCATACTTATATCAAGATATCATCAAAAATAGGTTATTCACAAAAATAAAGCTTGTAGAAACAAATAGCTCCACCTAGGGCTACTACGATGTAGTGACAGCTGAAAATCCCAAAGACCAGCCCCGACCGCTAGGTGCGCGGCGTTGGGCCCGGAGTCAAACAGACCCCAAAGAACAGTACATTTGTAAAAGATGAAAACGATGATGGTGCACGGCGTCGGGAAGGTGATCTTTGTTGATGCCGGGCGGCGTCGGTTCCTTACTACCACAGGGGAGGGGAGGCGTTGGTTCCTGACTGCGATGCAGGGGAGGGGAGGCGGCTGTTCCTTACTGTTGCTGGGGAGGCAGCGACATGGTGTCGAGGTGTCGGTTCCTTACAACGATGCGGGGTCGATGGATTAGGGAGGTAATCCACGTCAGGTATCGGCCCTGCAATGAAGTACTAGCATCAGTGAGGTCGGGCCTGCAGTGCGACTCGGGCAGTGCGTCACGAGTGGTGCCCTTAGCTCAGAGGCAGCAGCCTTGGTACCTGCATCAGAGTCGGGACGGTGCAGCGTCGGCAAGCGCCAGGCTGTGATTTAAGTCGGGAGGTGTGTCGTGCACTTCATGAGCGGTGCCCACAGCTTTGTTGCAGGTCGCGGTGTCGCTCGCCGGCGTCTGTGTTGCTATTTCCCTCTGAGGCAGCTGAAACAGCAGGTCCAGGTGCAGGAGGACAAAGGGAATGAAATCTTTGTGTCCCTGAGACTTCAGAACAGGAGGCGAGCTCTACACTGAGCCCTTGGAGATGATCTTTAAGCAGGATACACAGCCAAGTGTTGGACCTCTCCTTGGCAGAAACAGCCACTGCAGGCCAACCCCACTCAGCAAAGGGGCAGTACTTCTCCAGTTTTCCCAGCTTTTCTCCTCGGCAGAGGTTCCTCTTGAGTCCAGAAGTATTCTAAAGTCCTGGGCCCGAATATAGGGGTGTGGTGGAATTTAATAAAATATCTACTTGTCCATGGGGCAGGTTACTTCATAAAGCTACTAGTTCTGTAGAAAAATCCACTTGTCATTTTGGTGCCATGTAGTGCGGCAACAAATTTTGGCAGCAATCTCATTATATAGGAGATCTGATATAGCATCTCTGACTATGCCAGGGTTCATACCATAGTAGTGTTTGAATACTTGCAATCCCCTTATATTGCCAAGTTTCCACAGACCTACATACTGGGGCTGAAGGTAGTGGTAAGCAATAGTTCCAGGGTTAGAATGCCCTTTTGCATCTGTGCAAACCTATTAACTTGCATGTTTAAAGGTTTTCAACAACTCTTCTCTAATCTTTTCCCATACTGAGAAAAGTTGGAAATGTACTCCTGTCAATGGTAGATGTAAACTTTCTTCCAGAGTTCGGAAAAAAGTGCATGGAGGCAAAGTGAACTTGCAAACACTCAGATTTTCACGTGAGCAAATCTACACATGCATATTTGCTCATGCTAAAATGCAGTCTACAAATATATTCTAGGAGTACTATTTCTTGTCCTACTTCTGTGAATTCTTGGGAATTCACAAAAGCTGTATAACTGCACTTAATGCAAGGACATATACCATGGGTGCACTTTTGAAACTTTATTTAATAATTGAGCCCCTAATTTGGTCTGGCGTTGACCATGACCTTTTGCGTTTATTAAAATTCTGTCAATCTCCCTCTGTATTGTCTGGCTTCACTGTGAGTTGACAGCATTTTGCTCTTTCCCAAGGAGCATATGGGCACACAAAGTAGTTTTGTTCAGTGCCAGTAACTACTGTGACAGCGTTTGATTTTTGAGACCAAAAACTATTTTGGCTTTTGCCAATGTTAGTTATAATGGTGAGGGCCCAGCAGTTCCCACACCAATAAGGTTTTACAAAACATGCCAAAACAATTCACACATTGACAAAACTAAAAAGCTGACCACCAATTTCAGACCTTCTGCCTTTGCCAATGCTGGTTTGTTTTTGTTTCCCATAACCTTATTGAGACTGGTTACACTGAGCTTCCATTATAAATATTTTGGGGAAATACTAGCAAACATCAACCCATTTTACTAAACGATGCTGCAAAGAAATGGTACCTGAAATTTTAAAGTAGTTTAGCAAAAGGTTTTTAGGTCGAGCCTAGCGGCAGCAAGCATGAGCTGCTCGCTCTGTGCTGTGGAAGCCTAGCCCACTCTCCTCCCATATTTTTCATTGGCTGGTGTCATTGTCCTTGGAAAATGCTGGCTTCCGATTCATTATGAGACTTTTAGTGCCTCCTTGTTATCGCCTTGTCGCCAATCGTTACCGCCTATAAGGACTGGACCTTTTACTTGGCATGTTACACGGACTGCTTTATCTAGTAAGTGAGCACTATTTTTGTTGTTCTTTTCTCTGATGGAGACAATGGCGGCTGCTTTTTGGGGTATTTGCATAATGCGCGTGTCGCCCGCTTTAGGGACACCGCGATCATTTTAAATTTGTATAACTTTCATATTGAGCACAACTTTGACTTTCGGGACACGGTGCTCCGTTTACATTTTTTATTTTTAACTTTCAGAGTTAGCGCGGTGCCCCCTTCAGGGAAACTGCGCTCTGTTTATTTATTTTTTTATTTTAAAACTGAGCGCGGCGCCCGCTTTAAGAACACCGTGCTCCGTTTGTATATATATATATTTTTTTACTTTACAACTCAGCGCAGCGCCGCTTTAAGGACACCGCGCTCGGTTTCTTTTTTTTTTTTTTTTTTTAACTTTACCACTGAGAGCGGCGCCCGTTTCAAAGACACCGCAATCAGTGTTAAAGTTAAAAAAAAAACAAAAAAAAAAAAAGAAACCAAGCGCGGTGTCCTTGAAGCCGCACCGTCCTCAGTTTGCAATGCGATAGGTCCTGCATTTACACGAGTTGAAGCTATTGGCATTGTCATTTATAATGCCAATAGCATAAACTCTGGTAAATGCGAGACCTATTGCATTGCAAATGCTTGTTTTTCCTGCTTTCATTTTTTTATGAACAATTTATTTTGAAAGCAAAGAATCCTCAATCTTGCTTTCAAGCTTCTGCAATATTTGCATTAAATCAGAGAGCATTCTACATATCCTCATATTGCTAAACTTTGAAAACATTTGTACACATTTTTATAATGGAACCACTGTCAGTAGTGCAGTGGGAGCTTACAACATTTACTTAGAGTGCTCACCCTAATAATAAAGGCTTTAAAATATTGAACCATAATTACGAGTTTGAACAGTATTAACATATGGGCAAAAATATTACCTTAACTGCAAACAGTGCCCTTCCCTGATACATAATGTGGTACTGCAAACTGGCAGCCAAAGGGTTTGTGCTGCAGGGGGTTGGGCCTACTTGTCCCAAGGACAAAATACACATAAAAACTTGTTGCCCTTGACCCCAAACAATA
The DNA here is from genome assembly GCF_964204655.1 of Triturus cristatus. Classification (NCBI taxonomy): domain Eukaryota; kingdom Metazoa; phylum Chordata; class Amphibia; order Caudata; family Salamandridae; genus Triturus; species Triturus cristatus. The sequence goes on from NC_140583.1 coordinate 354,435,062, forward strand.
TGTCCTGGGCGTCGGGCTGTAGGAATTCCACATCCCTGGTAATATTTATACTCAATTTCTCTTTGTGCTCTTGTGACAGAGGCGCTCTGTGCTCAGTCCAAACCAGTTGTGTCCTCACTGGCCCAGCTACCTGGCAGGAGGTGGAGACAACATAGTGCAGGGCAGACCAGACCAGGCCTATTCAGGTGCAGGGAAATCTCCTCCCACTACTCTGAATGCAGCCCAGGTCTATTCAGCCCATCCCTGACTCATTCAGAAAAGGCAGGACACACCTCAACCCCCCAGTGGCTGTATTAGAGAATGCACATCCCCAACCCCTGTGTGAGAAGTTGGCCTGGTATATGCTGTCCACTAATTAAAGTGGGCACCTTGCACCAGTCCAAACAACCCTTATGGTGATTTAAGGTCAAACATAACCTTAGAAAGCTATCCAAATGGTAGCTTTGGAGAGCAGCCTTCAGGCTTAGTCTTGAAGGAATGTTCAGCGGCTTGCTTTACCAGAATGCAATCTTATAGTATTGATTAAATGAAGGGAGAACCACACAGTAGTTATAAAAATGTTTTTATTAATATAACACTCTCTAATGCAACACAGTATCTTCTACACGAAGATACTCACAAAGCACACAATACTTAAGCACAAAAATTACAGTAAATAGCACTAATACACAGTGTGCCCCAGGGGTACTAAACCATATACTAAAAAAGCAGTATAAGAACCACAACTCGAGTCATGACAGTGTCTAGAGGACGTAGAATCACTGGGACCCCAAGGAACCACCCAAGGTAAGTAGGGACCCCACGGAGGACGAGTGCAGTGTGGGAACACAACCGCATGCTCCGTACAATTCTATGGGAATGTCGCAGTTCAAGTGTTAGAGTTTAAGGACCTTTCCCAGTGGACTGCGAAGAAACCCCATGGAAGTAAGGAGGTTGGAGAGCCAGCACAGCCGTGGATACCGTAGTACCAGAGTTACCTATCCCAGGGGAGCCAGGTGCATAGGTCTGAAGTGGTGTCGGAAACCGCCGCCGCCTCAATGGAGGACTTCGAAGAAGAGCCACTGCTGGAAGGAAGGAAAGTGTCCGTCGGAATCCAAAGGTGGATTCTCGTCGAAGAGAACCTGAAAGCAGAGGGGACATAGTCTGGGTGACTCAGGTGTGACCAGGGGCTCGGTAGACGAATGCCCACCGATGTCGGGTGCTTCAGGTGCGTTGAGGGGGTTCTTGACTCAGTAGCCAAGGGGACCAGGAGACGTCTAGCACGACCAGGAGCCGGATAGAGCTGTCCCACGAAGGATGTCAAGTGCTGAGGGATCGGTGTCCGGCGGGAGCTCCAACACGCCTTGGCCACAGGAACGCATACAGAAAGTCAAAGAAGGATATGGTTCGGGCCAGCAAGGTCCAGGAGGCTAACCAAAGCAAGGGGAGTCAAGGCAGGCCTGGGGCAACCAGGAGAGCCCAAGAAAAGCAAAGCTGACCCTCAAGTGGACTCACAGGCCGGAGGCACAGGAGTTGCAAAAGGACCTCGAGCGATTTCACCAAACAGCAGCCCACAGAGCACATGGTGCGAGGAGGCTGGAGTTCTTGGTAGGAAATGGTGCCAGAGGTTGGGGCTACTCTGAGCCCAATGCACTTTCTCAGGAAACACCAACAAGCATATGCACTTGCAAATGAACGTGGGTACGGGTATTGCAGCCCCCATGAGGGATTCTGGCCTCAAGCTTGGTAAGAGGGCAGCTTGGACCTCGAAGGACGTAGGGACCCACCTCCTGTGTTGCTGGAGCCTTCGGAGTCCGTAGGAGCTCAGGAGCAGCAGACCGGTCAGTCGTGATGTGGTGCCTGCAGATGCAGGGGAGTGACTCCTTCACCCCAAGGGACATATCTTCGGTTGTCCTTGATGCCCCACAGGTCCTGCACTGAGCCTGTATGGTGCACTAGCACAGACAATGCTTTGGACTGAGAGGGAGACTAAGTCGGGCCCAAACGAAGACCAGAGAGTCCAGACGGTCGAAGGTCAATGGTTTCTGGTTCAGAATCTTGTCCACGTCGAATCTAGGGTCCTACAGCCAGGTAAGCCCTTTTGTACCCATGGGAGAGGGTTGGATTCAGGGGACCCTCCCAGGGAAGGGTCTGGACAGTGGGGAGGTTACTCCCATGTCCTTTGTCCAGCTTCGCGCCAGAGTGGGAGCCAACGGCTCCCAGAACAGGTTTTAACTGGACTATGCACAGGGACACCAAATGTGCCCCGTGTGCAGACTTTCCGTTGCTGTCAAGTGCACCCACCCAGGCCTAAGACACTAAATCCCGTCTGGGAGGTGCCCCCACCTCCCTGTGACAGGATGCCTATTGTTCACCCTTCTCCTGCTCGAGCTTGGCTCAGCAGCAGGAGGGCAGAAATGTGTCTCTGGTCGGCAGCAACCATTCTGTGCTGTTCAGGACTAGAAGGCTGGTACCGGGAACACCAGGGACCCAATGAAGCTCGCTTCTGAGGGGTGGAAGCATCACACTGGTTACCAGTGTGGGGATATTATTCCAACATGTTTGACACCAAACACGATAGGGTTTGATTCAGTCACTTTAGTTCAGTACGCTGTCGCATAATGCCACTCTATATGTCGTATATGGCTGTATCACTGACAACCTGGGAAAATGGACTCTGGAGGCTGCAGGTGTGTCCAGCTCGTGCTAGGATCCCCTCTCACTTAGAACCGAGCACCCTGCCTTTAGAATTGTTAAAGCCTGCTATAGGGGTGACTTATATGTTTTTAGTGCAGTGACTCTTAGATATAGTGAACTAATATCTAAAGTAAGTGGTGCATGCACCATCTTACACAGGCTGCAATGGCAGACCTGTAGTTCCATTTTGCATGGCCTCTTATGGGTGGCATAATGCATGCTTCAGTCCATGGGAGGCCTCTGGGGTACCTATGCCCTGGGTGCATGTGTACCATATACTAGGGACTGACAAGGGTACCCCAGTATCCAATCTGGTGTGTACCAAAGTACATAGCATAACAGTTTAGGAAGAAAGCAGATAAACTGGGGTCCTAATTAGTAGGATCCCAGTCAGACTATTCAAAAACAGTATCACATTTAGCAAAAAGTGAGAGTAACCATAAGAAGCAGATCCTACTTTCCTACACCCTGTCACTCCAAAGCCAGACAGTCAATTCACAAACCAGAAGCGGCACCCAGGATGGCCAAGCAAGAAAATACCCACTTTCTAAAAGTGGAATTTTCACACACACAATATAAAAATCATCTTTACTAAAAGATGCATTTTAGGTCTCGCCTACGCAGCGCGTATGCGCTGCGTAGGAGGACCTTTAGCCGTTGCTCTGCTCTTTTTGGAAGCACATACTCGTGCTTGTGGTTGCATCCCCCTTGTGGGAGCGAGCAGCGGCACGCATGCTAATTGGCTGTTGCTCGCTCCCGTAAGGCGGATGGTGCCACAAGCATGAGTGTGCTTGAAAACAGCTCCTGTTACTCCTCCCCCTCTCTCTCAAGACCATTCCTTTCTTTGATGCTTGTTTTTTTTAACTTTCAGCACGAGGCGCGCGCGCTTTTTTTTCTTGCTCTCTTTCATGAGTGAGCAAGGACAGCGTCAGCAAGGACTCTTTAGAACACGGCTGCTGCGCTACTTCAGATTTGCCTTTTTGAACCGTCTAACAGGTCAGAGAGACAGCGACTAGAATCCTTTTCAGACAGCGCCAAGGGGTCTTGGAAATGTCAGACTCTGTTATATTATGTTGTTATGTTTTGTAAAGCTATTACCATTTGTACAGCGCCTTTAACCAAAGAACAGTCCTGAAGTGCTTTCTTAATTTGACCAACATTTTTATACAGTTCTGGGATTTCCATCGATCGGTTTGCACAATTGTCTGTGTTGCGCTTTCCATATGTTGTGTGCCATACAATATTTTGTCTATTTTCTACCAGTACTCTAATCATTGTCGACGCACAGCAGCTCACGAGGCCCCGACCTAAAGCACTTTGAATGCGGCCTCCTCTGGGAATTGTAATCCATCTATAACAAAACTGGTGCTCATGTAAAGTGCTCTGATACTGGTCTAGTACGCGTTATATAAAAATCTTTAAAAAACAATAAACGGACCCGTGAATAAACAGTGCTTCCTGCAGCTGTACATTTGGGAAACATCTCTCTGCTGTTTGAATTCGCCTCCCATTTAACCTTTTTTTCTTTTCTTGTCCGATTCTTTTATTAGCCAAGAATTCTAGCGGTAAGAAGGGCGTGCTTTTGTTTTGTGGGCGTCGTGGTTAAACGCTGCTACAGTGAAAACTGAAACTTGTATTTCAAGTGTCTTCACATAAAAGACAGAAAGAAGATCGACATACAAGCAGATGAAGTATTAAACAGAGATTAACTCATGGCAAGCCACGTACAAGGCTTGAGGCTTCCACAAAGAACATTACTCTGATCCACCAGTAATCAAAGCGCACAAAGTTCAATCCTTGTGACCTATGATGGTGTCTACAGTAGCTTCGGGTAGTGGTCACAGAGTAACCCAAGCAAAGGAAGGGACAACCTACCCTGTTGTATGGAAGGATGCATTGTTAAAGCTCTTACTTCATTTAGAGTGAATTAGGAATTAAAAAGCACACAAATATGCGCTCAAGCAGTGCTTTTACAAGCTTTGTTACTTGTTCATTGGTTACATTCAAGCAGCGAAGCTGCGCCCTGCATGCGAAATACACAAACTCAGGATGGAACTTTTCTCCATCAAAATTTTCATGGCAGCAACTCAAAACAAGCTAATAGGACAGTAAAAAAAAACAACAACAAAAAACATGCTGACACTATTGTAATTGTTATTGTTTTTTTTTTTTTTATTGAACCTTCAGAGATGCTTTAACAAAATTATACCGTTCTTCCCCTGCCTACATTTAGTGCTGTGAATTAGTTTACTATTTACGAAAAATAATAATTCCAGAAATGATCTTTATGTCCAGACCTGACCCCTACTGCTATCACGCAAGGCAAGCCTATTGGAGGAAGCAAGTTAATTGGTGTCTCCCTTAAGGTTTCTTTCCCGATTGCCTGAAGGATGGTTTTGGCACTTTCTTGCAAAGGTACCACATAAACTAAACACCTATACTTAAACCCTCAAATGTATGAGCAGACCAGGAAGCATTATGGAGGCTGCTTTATTCCACATTGTTAATGACCCTTGCAGAGCCCTAACACTACTCTTTGTCGGATTACAGTCCTCAACTTATCTGCGACTTATCTGCTGCATTATTATTTTGGAATATTTCTTTAAGAAATATTTTAATTTAAGCGCATCAAAATTGCAAAGGCAAAAAAACTGAATTTTGGGAATAAGCCGCATCACAAGGTAATATAACATGCAAGGAACCTCACAGCGGCACACATCGACATGCATAATTATTTTTTTTGTTATTATCCTCCCAGTGTTGGTCGGAGCAGATTAAATAACAAGCATTTGCAATGCTATCATCTCGCATTTGTGAAAGTCAGAGCTATCGGGGTGGTGAACAACAATGTTTTTAATTTTTTTTTTTTATTGGCAGTGGAGTGATTTAAAGAAACAAGCATTGGCATAGCCAATAGGTCTCGCCTTTGGGACCTTGTAAGTGTTTAGCCATGCAACAGTTGGTGTTGTTGCACCAAGGATATTGTGCTGCATAACTAAATACTTATAAGGTCCCAAAAACGAGGCCTATTGGCTATGCCAACGCCTGTTATTTAAAGGGCATGTACTAAACTGTACTGGCAAAGTTATTTGGTCTCGTCAGGGGGTAAGCTAGGGCAACTAGAAATTTGACGATTTCCACATAATTATCGATTTGCCACGTAATCCATCATTTTCTTCTTAATTTGCAGATGCTAACAATACACTATTGGTTTCTAACTCTGTAAGGCCCCAAAGGTGAGACCTATTGGCTATGCCAATGCTTGTTATATTTTGAGTTCAGGCATACTAAACTCCATCTTCCTACCTGGTCCCAACGAGAAGTTATACTTACAAAATGGTATAAATAAACCCCCATTTTGTCCAACGGTGCATATAGCCTTTCCATAGTGAAAAACAAAATACACTATTTCACCATCAGGACATGTCACACACACCAGTACGTGTCCTACCTTTCACATACACTGCACCCTGCCCTCAAGGGTACCTTGGGCCTATCTTAGGGGTCGAAACGCGTCGGCTGTTGAGATTGTGTGAAATAAGGAATTGAAGCATTTGTTCCTTGATAGATTGATATGAATATAAAAGGACTGAAATATAAAAGGATGGAATGATCATTTGATGGATTAAAAAGAATCTCAATGATAAATCATCATAAAAAGGAAGTGAAGCAATTTTCCTTGATGGATTGATGGGAATATATAAAAAGGATTGGAACCGCTAAGGATGGAAAAATAACTTTTTTGACAAATCATCTTAAAACAACCAGTTCTATATGCAATTGGAGGAAGTACCTCAAATATACAGAGGACATTTATATGTGATATATTAGACATCTTTCTTGTTGGGAGGGAAGATGACATCTAAGAATAAATGATGCTTATGTAGGAATCCAAAAAATTGGTGTTTGGAAATATTGTTTTGAATTGAGTGCTCCTTATTTGTGTGAAGTGTTTGTAATTTTTCAAATGGTTTAACGATGACCATTTGTTAAGTGAGCACTAATAGTGTAGAACATTATTGATATTCCATATATAAAAAGCAATTGAAATTATTCCCTGTGCGCACAAGTGCGGGACCTTCATCGTTGTGACATTTTTTGGACCTATCTTAGGGGTGTCTTACATGTAAGAAAAGGGAAGGTTAGGACCTGGCAAGTGGGAGCACTTGCCAGGCTGACATGGCAGTAGAAATTGCGCGCGGACACTGCAGTGGCAGGTCTGAGACCCTTTTAGAAGGCTACTTGCATGGGTGGCACAATCAGTACTGCAGACCTACTAGCAGCAATTGACTAACAGGCCCTGGGCACACACAGTGCATTGTACTCGGGACTTAGTAGTAAGTCAAATAAGCCAATCATGGAAACAACAATCCATAAACACAATTTATATGGGGAGCATGTGCATTTTAGCCCTGATCAGCAGTGGTAAAGAGCCCAGAGTCCTAAAACCAACAGAAACAGGTCAGAAACAGGAGGCCAAAAAGCAAAAACCTCTGAAAAAGCCAGGTCTAACACCTGCCTTTGCCGGTGCTCGACATACCTGGTTGCCACATCTTTGTAGGCAGCTGGGTACATGTTATGTTGTCGCACTGCGCATATTCAATTCAATAAAAGCTTTATTCGGAAAGCAGAGCACATCCATAAAAGCAAAGTACAAATACAACATGGTTAACCCCTTCAGTGCCACGCCCTTCCCTCCTCCTGTGCCGGGCGTTGCACTAGTGGGTGGGGTTCATGACGAGATAGTCTCGTCATGGGCACTGAAGAGGTTAATTAAAATCGTCAATATCAAATATAACATTCAGGTTTTTTTGATGAGCTGATAATTTCATGTGGAACTGCTCTTTCAGTATGAAATTCAATTAGGCACGAAGGTAGCAAAACGTGACAAATGCAGAAGGATTATGACAATTTTTTTTAAAGAATTTGTTAAAATACAACTGGCAATCGTAAGAACAAAATGTTATGATTAAAGATTTGTTCGATGCCTTATGCAAAATTTTAAAAACGTTGCAATGTTAAAACATATTGCAGGAGAGTCCATCATGTGAAATGCCAGCAGGGCAGGACGGCATTCACGTAAGGACATTTGTAGCAGGAGAGGTTTCAGCCACCGTTTCCTGGGTTCAGAAAAATATTCACAAAAAAAAGTAACGTGTAGTAGGGACTGTGAGGAAATGTCATCACATGGGCAGGTGGATAGCTCCCTTGACCAGTCATTAGTATTGGGAAAGGTGATAAGTCGATGAAAATTATTAAATCTAAATCTGGTGAGTAAAAAAACATCGTAAATTGTCAGGTTTAGAGTTAGGTAGGGCTCGATTTTGTAAGAGGTTTGTATTAACAAAGAGTGCTGAACAGAAGATTTGTTGGCTTCGACTGCCAAACGAAGATCGTCAAGATGTTTTAGGCATCCGGCCTTAAGTAGTTTGAGGGGTCCTTAGCATGTCTTGGGGAGCAGAGTAGAAATTAGGATGGCCCATGTCGACTAAAAATTTCTGAAGATAGTGTATCCAAGGGATTTTTGGAGAATGTTCCAATTTTTGGCAGTCCTTGATTGCTTGGGTTAAAAACAGCTTTTCTGAGGTCCAAATACGGTGCCACAACAAGATCGGTTGCAATCGGATGAGATCAGTAATGTATGGCAACCCGAGTTCTTGATGGCAGGAATAGGTGGATGAAGATTTAGGAAGTGATAATAAGTATCTCAGGAAGCTGTTTTCAGTTTTTTGGATGGAGTCTACTTGGGCGTACCCCCATATGCCCGCACCATAGGTGGCGGTGGAGATGCACTTTGGATGGAAGATTTCCAGGATTTCTTGAGGAGATCTCTTTCCAAGTCTCTCGGTGAAATAGACTAAGGCCATTGTTGCCTTCAAGAACTTGAGATTTCTGGCCTCGATTGCCCTTTTCCAGGTCCCCCTCTCATCTATCACAACTCCTAGGTAGGGGGTAGGTTGTTGTATGATCGATCTTAGTATTGGAAATATAAATACCCAGGCCCTTTGAAGGTTTTTTACCAGAGGTCATAATGGAGGTTTTATTTGGATTTATTTTCAGGTCGAGGCTGGAAATAAAATTATAATAACGGTTTAGGGAGCGTTGTAATTCTAATGGGGTATGGGCTAGGATTACAGCGTCATCCGCATAGAGTAATGCGGGAATTGGGCGGTTGTTAATCTGAGGCAGATCCTGGCTCCCTTCCAACATGGCTGCCTCCAAGCCATTAGTATAGATGGTAAAAAGGAAGGGAGCCAGGACACAGCCCTGTCTAACTCCCCGCTAGACCCTGAATGGTGAAGATAGCTGGCCCCCTATACCGAACCTCACTCTTGCTGTAGCACTAGAGTAGAGTTCTCGAATATAATTAACTAGGGTCGTATCCACCCCTATGTCCAACAGGATAGACCATAATTTTGCGTGTGAAACGCAGTCAAACGCTTCTGAGAGGTCGACATAAGCCATGTAGAGGTTACCTCCCTTGGCGTTAACATATTTCCCTCTTAGTAGGACCAAGTTGAGGACCTGGTCGATGGTACCCAGGCCCTCCCTAAAACCATATTGAAGGTCGGAAATGGAGTTGTTGAGTTTGGTCCAACATTGCAACCGATCAAGTAAGATACGACCCACCCCTTTACCCAGGGAGTCAAGTAACGAGATGGGTCGATAACAAGACGGGCTATTGCGGTCTCCCTTTTTAAAGATTGGGACCAAAATGCGCATATTAAAAACTGAATGTGAACAATTATATGCTTGTGCATCGGTTAAATACGTTGGTGCTATGTGACAGATTTGGCGCAACACCTCCTCTCTGCACTCAAAAGCAGCTGCTTCTTAAAATGAATATTTTGCATTTCGTAATTTATTCTGGATACTGATTGAGGGCGGTGGCCTACATGTGGTTTCTGGTGCTTTGTGTTTATTGTATGAGCCTTTGGGAGGTTTAGATTTTTGGGATGCGATTCTGCAAATTTTTAAGTCAATTGTTTTCAACTTTCTACTATATTTTATTGTTAAATTGGCTTTATCATTTTATTGTATGCTTATTTTATTGTGGTACAAACGTTCATAACTGACTTTAACCTTCACTAGGAGGAGCTTCATGGCAGACAAGAAATAAAACATTTGAGCATTAAAAAAAAACAAACAAAATAAAAAAAATAAAAATGCTAGTAGTGCATCTGCCGTTTCCATCCAAAGCAACGCAACTCTGAAAAATCACGCGTTAGTTAGTGAACGTGTATATTTTGTTTGGAGCGTGGGAATTCAGTAGTACAAAATGTGTTTGTACTGCTAATAGACGAGCGTCTTCGGCATGGATTACTTCCAATTGTGGCTTGTTAATGAAGCAGTTACGGAGTTTTGGTTGTTACTGGCGTTCACAGTCTCAAACACGTGTTCAATCATGCAACAGACAGGCTTAATCCAGGCTACGCAAACTATTGGTCCAGCTCAGTAAAGTACCGATCATGCAAATGAGTTTGGAGCTTCCTTTACAAAAAATATTTGAAGCAAACCCTGCCTGTGGTAAGATTTTATCCAGGGTGTAGCCAACCGAGATTGCGAGAAACACAATATAATATGTCAGGGAGCTTACAAGCACACACACAATGTGTACGGTGTGTGTCGGAGCCTCTCTTAAGAGGAAAGGTTTCAGGCAAATATATATTTTTTCTCCTAAAACCATGTGATATCAGAGTGAGCTGCCTGTTTATACTCAAAAACTAAAACTGACGCCATTATTTTCAGGTTGATGCCATGAAGATTTGGAAACAATGCGTTTTTCTTATTTAGTTGTAAGCCCCCGCCCAAAAAACAAACAAAATCAAAACACACGTCACCCCACGCTCTTTGTTGCCGTCTTCGTGTTATAAAATCTCTTCCGTGCTCATCTCCCCCAGGGCCCCCCCCCGCCCCCCAACCCCACACATGCACACACATTCCCTCCCTGGCCCATGTTGCTTTATCCTTCATGTGGTTCGCCCCAACCCCATGTATATTTCCCCTTATCTGATGCTTTTAGCCTCCCTCGCCCACTCCCTGTTGCTTCTCTTACGCGCTCCTTCGTTGCTCCATCCCCGCCCTCTTTTAAAAAAAAATATTTCATTTTTAATTAAGCAAATTGCTGCGGACACTTTTGGCTTTTGTGGCGTTTCTTTTTCATGTTTTTTAATTTACCAATACATATCGGATCGATAAATACAACAAAAATGGTGACTACGTCATTTTATAGGTGGATATGTCATGAAACAAATACCGAAAGGCGCTCATGCAACAATGCGCATTTTTCCCCATTTGGCACGTTGTACAGCAACCTCAAAACACACTGTTTTATTGGCAAAGCCAAAAGGTGCTAAAGGGAGAGCTTGAATTACATGATGCTGGGGAAAAAAGTATTTCACAAGCCCAGACCAAAAAAAGGAGCGGAGATTGGCTTCTGCAGACTGAGGTACTAGCAAACCCTTGTGACCTCATACACAAGGAAACCTGCAGCTATTATCTCATAGCCACTTAAAAACAAGCATTGGCATAGCCAATAGGTCTCGCCTTTGGGACCTTATAAGTTTTTGGCCATGCAACAGTTGATGCCGTTGCACCAAGGATATTGTGCTGCATAACTAAATAACTTATAAGGTCCCAAAAGCGAGACCTATTGGCTATGCCAACGCCTGTTATTTAAAGGGCATGTAGTAAACTGTACTGGCAAAGTTAATAGGTCTCGTCAGGGGGTAAGCTAGGGCAACAAGAAATTTGACGATTTCCACATAATTATAGATTTGTCACGTAATCCATCATTTTCTTCTTAATTTGCAGATGCCAACAATAATATTGGTTTCTAACTCAAACGGATCAAACGTTTCTAAAACAAAAAGCTATCACGCATGTTGCTGCGCAGTGGCAAGCACTTCCCTTTTCTTCCTGCATAGTTTAGTCAAGGCTGTTGCATAATTTGGCCCTTCCCTGATTCATATTCCAGTGGCCAAGAGTATAGTGCATTTACAGCTGTGGACGCAAAGCATAATGCCAAATAGAAGGAAGCGAGAGAAGAGAGGGGTGTTTTAGACGGAATAAAGACAGAGGGAAGGGAAGAGACAGAACAGAGGGCGGGCGAAAGAGGAGAAAACATTGCAGAGAGAAGCAACAACAGGGAGATAAAAGGGGAAGTGTGTGAGGAGAAAGTTATAGATATAAAGATAAACAGAAAGCGAGACCAGATAGAGGGACAACAATAAACAAGCATTGGAATAGCCAATAGGTCTCGCCTTTGGGACCTTATAAGTGTTTAGCCAAAGGCGAGACCTATTGGGTGTGCCAATGCTCGTTTCCATTTGTTTACTTTTGCTACAATCGCGGCACAAAAGTAAAGAAATAGAAAAAAACATCTATTTCATTACTTTTGCAGCAATCGCGGCACCCGCGCTAAGTAAAGCGGTATGTTGCAGCCTCTGTCATTGCTTCGAGATATATAATACAAAAACAAGTAACATTACACATACAACACGCCAGGATTATTGGCTTTGTCAATATTCTTCCTTGTGTATAATATAGAGCATGCTGCAGCTCTTGTCTGTGGTGTAATGACTAGAGGTCCCGTTCGTGTAGTTAGAGAAGCAGGTCGGATTCTTGACGTCGGCTCAACAACCTGAGATTCTGGGCAAATAACTTAATCTCTTTGTGCGTTAAAAAAACCTGAATATGTCCTTCTGTAACGTAACTGGTGCTCATATGTTCCAATACCTTCGGGTCCAGTTCGCGCTAATCAAAATTGCACACAAAAAAAACTTACATCAAAAGCAGTAAACTGCTGCAAAGTTGAGATTTGTTTTCACTCCGATGGGAGGGCAAACATGGAGAGCGCGATGGGGACCCGTCTCAGCACCTGCTTTTTAGAGCGGACCGTGCTGAACACTGGCAGAACCAGGCCCGGTTCTAGAGTGGGGGCCGGGTGGGCCAGGCCCACCCAAACATGAGCCTAGCCCACCCAAACGTGAGCCGTGGACCTCGCACTGACGGTAAAACGTTACTCCCAAGTTGTTTTCCTTCCTGTTCTGGGAGTTGAGTGATTTGGCCTGGCCTCTTTCTTACAGCCATCCCCAATCACCCAACTCCTTTTAGAAAGGTGGGCTGTGTCATGCAGGAACAATAGGGGCATGGCAAAGGGGACAAATTCTTTATTTGGCACCGAGTAACTTTTGCCTACCTTCCTGCTGTGTGGATATTTCCTTTCCTGTTCAGCGATGGAGAAAATGTTTGTTTATTCCTATTAACCTTTTCTGACCCCTGCAGCTGCATATCGGATCAGGCTGTGACTCAAAATTTGACTAACCGAGTAGGTAGGAGAATGTGTTTCTATTTGTTTTTATTTTTTAAATCTGCACAGGCCCAGCAAGGCACATGCTTTGTGTATGCTTCATTTAAATAGTTTTTATCATTATCGTAGCCATGGATGCAAGACAACAATAAAAATGACCAGATAACTGGTGATTAATGATCCTGCTGGAGAGCAATCCTGTGCCTGTTGGTAGTTTTGAAATGCAGATAAACTGTATTTTATGTGGATAGCTCAGTGGGTTACTGCCTTTGTCACAGATTCTTGTGTAAAAAGAGTTTGGGACGATGTACATTTTTATTAGTAAAGCCAACCCCCAACCACAGTGGTATGCTTTAAATCCTGAGTTTGTGCTTCCCCAGCCCAAACCCTCTTTAAATATACTGCACACCAGTATGGATGACATGTGATTCCCACACCTTGTAACCCTCATTGGCTTATGTGGCATTCACTATAGACTGATTTACATACTTGTCTGATTTATTGTCTCTGTATAATGTGTGCGTGGTGTAAAGTACTTTGACACCCTACACTGATATGAGTAGCGCTATACAACAAATGAAATGCATATGAGATAGGGGCTATGGAGGGATGAAGGGCACTGTTGGAGGGTGGTAGTAATGGTATCTTCGGAGAAAGAGGTCATTGGTGGGGCGCCAAAAAAGACTTTTGCACTAGCTAAAGCCGGCCCTGTCATGGCCTTTCTGGTTTTATTTAATTAGCAGTCAGGTCATTACGGCAACTGTGGAACATAATAAAGTGTGTGCTAATTATATTTACTGCTAAATTCAATGTTTTGAGTTTGAAGGTGATTTTACTAATGTTTTTTATGGGAATAAGGCAAGTGGAGGTGGATGGTGGCTGATATGGGGCTGTGGTCCAATGGTCAGCTGTGAGCTAAGGTGCACAGGAGAGGAATTGTAGAAAAGTAGATAATCGGGCCTGGAAGCACTTGTTTTGAAGCCTGGCCTGTTGTAATTTGAGGGTTTGCACTTAGGTCCAGACATTGCTCTTACTTACAAATAACTCTCCACATGCTCTGTATACACACAGAACGATCCATTGTATCATGGTGACTGTTTGCAAGTAGATATGATGTAATGTAGGGCTTGTAGGCTACCACAAGAAGTGACAAATTGGGCCCACAGTGGCCCACCCAAATGCATCCTTGGCCCACCCAAATCTTTTTTCCTGGAGCCGGGCCTGGGCAGAACCCGGCCCACTTAAAGCCCTGACTATACTTACGGTCATATATAACATGCCTAATCATGAGGGTATTTGCTTGAAAAAGGTATTTTTTTAAAATCCTAGTTTTCTTACCACAACCACATAAGACTCCTCTCCCTTAGGCAAAAATAAAGACTGTTCAGAAATTCTTTCTACCCACCCAGAACACCTTTAGGTACCCAACACTCCAGTGTTTGCTAGTGAAATTAATGTAACATGCCCCTCTCTGGCATGATATATCGCCTGTAGGTAGGAGCTGACAAATTGCTGCAGCAGGAGCCTCGCCCAAGCCTCAGGCATACAAACCTCTAAACATGGATGTTTCGCGTTATATAGGATATATGACGCACCAACACAGCACTGACGTGTTCACGCGTTACTAGGCCCATAAAATAGTGGTGCAATTTTCGTGAATTTTTAGCATTTTTAAACAATGGGAAATCTTAAAATGAAACATCTGAATCTTGTCATATTAGAGCGAAAGACAGAAAGCTGTGCTGGTGTATAGAGTCTACATTCTGCACTGATGCAAATAATCTGCATAAAATCTCCACCTACGTCTGTTTGCCATACAAATGAATGTCTATTAATTCAGCATTTCTTTATCGAAAGTATCTCCTAGCTACTGATAGTTTGATTTATTTGCGGGCTGGTTGCGGTGCTGTATGACAGCCCTCCAGCAACAAATTGCATTTCATATTTTTTATTCTGTGTCTGCAATAAATGCTGGATTTTGATGACAGCTTTCAGCTGCACAAGCGCGCTATGCACAATCATGTTTTCTGGAGTCCAAAGCCACTTATTTTTATGGGATTATTTTATAGCCATGGCGCAGCCTAACATGCCATGGAGCTCGCCAGAGTTTCCCAACGAGTTTATGTTTAACTCCAAAAGAAATGGACAGACAGATGGAAGGCGAATCAAGATGGGAAAGGTACAGGCATTGCTATAGAACAGTAGAATGTTAATTAGAAAGGTGTTTGAAAAGAGGAAACAGTTGGCATATACTGAGACAAACTCGGAGCATTGTTAAAGAAACAAGCATTGGCCTGATGATGGGATCGGACAAGCAAAGGGGTCGGGGGTGGCGACGGCGGCAAGCATGAGAGTTGTGCGCGCGTGCGCACAAAGTTAAACAACCATTGGCCGCGCAATGAAATAATACAAGCATTGGCCACGAAAGTCATCGCGATCGCTGTGAAAGCGAAAGTCATCGCGATGACGCAGAAAGGCGTTCATGAGTGCTGCTGGCTGACCTAGCGAATGGCGGCTGCGCGCGTGCTCGCTCACATGCATGCAAGCGCTAGGCCAGCCAGCAGCACTTAAACTCACATACAAAATGTCTCTCCGAGCCAGCGCATGCGATGGGCTCAGCGAGACCTAAAAACAGATGGATGGATAGGTGGCACTGGCGTAGCTAGAGTGGGTGTGGTCCGCCCCAGGCGGCACTATTTTGGGGGCAGCCGCGGTGCACTGGTGGCCCGTTGCGGCGGCCTTTACAATTTATTTGGGGACACTGACATTCCAGTAGTGTCAGTGTCCCCAAATAAATTATAAAGGCCGCGGCATTGGGCCACTAGTGCCGCGCGCGGCCCCGGATCAGTGAGATGTTTAAGAGTCTACTTAATTTGCACTAAATATGCCCGCAAATGCTCAGACGTTTCTTTCTGGGTTACTGCAAAAATGTCGACTTTCCTTTTGCTTGCTCAAGATGTTTAAAATAATTATTTGAGTTTAAATTTTGAAGAGCTTGCCTTGATTGGAAAGACTTCCAGCCTTGAAAAAAAACTTTCAAAAGCTGTCAGAGGGGTTCTGAAAACACACCTAGCTTGCCCCAACAGATATTGCCCAGCCTGGACACTAACCAAAAACTGTACTGACAGCAACGTTAATATTCAGCTCTGTTTGCTCAAGATATGTAATTGCCTTTTAAAAAAGTGTCAAATCACTGAATGTTTACGTAATACATTACACTGAATCCTAAAAAATGAAGAAGGCATTTTTAAAAAAAAATTAAGTGGCTACGACGTCAGCACCAAAAATGAGCCCTATTCTCGACTCTGCAGCTTTTACCCATATGCATTCAGTGCCAAAGAGAGTGTTGATTGCAAAATTTCTCTAATATTGGCGATTCAAATATCACAAGTTTTTTCTTCATGCAGAGTTTACATCGTTATATAAATTCATTGGTTTAATGGCTATAGATAAAAAAAATAATCGATTGACTTTATTTCCAAGTATTTTAAAAGGGTCATTCCAAGCGAACTCTGGTCATGGAAAAATGAACCGTAATGTGCAGTCAAAAAAAACCCGTGCCCATAGTAAAAGAGAGTTCCTCTTTTTGCCAGGTCCATGCATGAGAGGTACACCAAGGATGAAATGTGTCCCTCACTCCTGATGTCACCGATTGTCCCCTGCAGAACCAAGCTTGACCGAATTTTATTTTGTGTTTTTAATAAAGCACGAGCTTAGAGACGCAAAAGAACGCTGTATGGAGACAATAGGGAGGACAGTAGAAAGGTAAATTTCCAGGATTAGCATTGTAAATTGGGGGTTGCATTGTTAAGAAAGAGAGGTATGAGGTAATTCCCAGCCTTTGGCATGTAAGCATACACTTGTCCGTTTCTTATGCATTTCCTTCCTAACTTTAATAAAAGACTACATGTCACTTTAGAGCACTACACTGAGACATTATGTTGAGAGACAATAGTGCTCATCTTCTTAGTCTTCTAAAGGTATGGTATCTTCATTCAAGCCACACATCTTTTATATACCTGGCACCAAACTGTGGCATTTACTCCTGTTCAGTTTAAGGCACTCCCTGAACATTTGGTTTTCACAAAGCTCACAGTGGTTCATTTTTATTCATATTACTTTCAATTAGTTGTTTTGGCATCCATTTTTAGGTTGAGCCTGCAACATGTGCAAGACTACTGTTTAAAATGAAGGTCTTGGAGCCATTGCTTACCATTTGTTGGCTTCAGTTGCACCCTTCTTTCCGGTCTCATAATTGGACAGCGCAGACCAAGCATCACTTCCATTCCTTTCTGTGGAGCATGGACCAACCACAGATTGATTCAACTTAATTAGTGCCCATCCGCTGGTCGCACTGTGATAATTCACTGGCGTAGGTGGGGGTGGCAAGCCCCAGGCGGCACTATTTTGGGGGCGGCCACGGGGCACTGGTGGCCCTTTTGTGGCGGCCTTTATAATTTATTTGGGGACACTCACTGACATTACAGTAGTGTCAGTGTTCCCAAATAAATGATAAAGGCTGCCGCAATGGGCCACTAGTGCCGCGTGCGGGCCTAGTTTCCGTTTGAAAGTGCAAGCACACCTGACCTCCTTGTTGTAACTGCTCACTGCTGTCAATTGCCGCCGTGACCTACCGCGTTTGTGGTTGCTTGTGGCCTGTCCCAAGGCCGTCAATCATGTAGCACGCGAGCGCTACCAATGACGGCCCTGGCATCATTTTGGCCAGCCCTCGCGATGAGAACGTAGCAGTGACGCGTCACGCGCTTCACCACTACGCGCTCTCGTGAGGCAGTGGCAGTGCTGGGCGATTTGCTGTCTGCTACAGCAGACGTGAACCAACCCTGCCATAGAGACCCTGGCAGGCTGGCTGCCACCACTGTGGAGTGCTGTGCTGCTGGACTCAGGCTGAGTGAGGTAAGAGCTTAGAGCTAAACGTTTTCAGAAGGAATATTTAGTGAGTGGCAGCATAGCTGCCAAGGATTCAGATTGCTATGTGTGACATTTTCATAACTGTGTAATTATGAGTGACGACGACTATGAGCGATACTTTCTCGCAAGCAAAATCAAGCACTGAAGACGAGGGAAACATACAAATATCAGAAATAACACCCATTTGAGAAACAAGAAACTCTGAGACGTTCTTAAAACTGCAGAGCATCACAGCAACAGTGTGGACTCCACGGCCTCTCTGTCCCACGTGGGACCCAGCCCAAACGGTATTTGAGGCCCCAACAACATTCTTTTGTCAGCCTCCTAGTAGTGTTGCAGGGCAGACCGGCAGAAAAACAATAACATTGATTCCTGCCTTTGCCTCCTGCCTTTGCCCTCTGGGCCCCTGGATCCTCCTAGTGGCAATCAATCAATCAATCAAATCAGATGCTGCAGAGCATCACTCAGTGGACTCCAGACCACTTTCTGTCTCAAGTGGGACGCAGCCCAGGATGTGAGCCCTCAACAGCACGGATCTCTCGGTCTTCACAGCTGCAGTGCCTAATTAAAATTAGAAGTTAGTCAGCACAGTCAGCTGACTAGTCGGGGGCAAGCCTCAGGCTAAGCCATACAGTCACGTCACATAGCTCACAGCGGTAGCCAGGGAGATGTAGTGCTCTCAACCAAATTATTAAAATGAAGTGGTTACGGTCGGTGTGCCACCTTCTGGCTCCAGCCCTGCAGTCAGCAGCACAGATGAGCTCTCAGCTCAGCTGCCTAAGTTTAGTAAGTTTTAAGAGTTTAGCTGTCAGCACCCAGAGTCAGTACTACCTGCTGACTGACTCGACAGCACCACCACCACCGGGTTGCATTGATTGGGCAAGTCTTAGGCTAAGGCACTACAGCGCAGCAAGTGCTGTAATATTTCAAAAAGTACGTCTTCGCGTGGCTCGTCCCTGAACTACACAGTGTGTGACCTGGGTCCAGACAGAATGAGACTCTCGTAGTCTCAATGTGTGTGACTGCAGAGACCTTCAGTGTATCACAGAAGGGCAGGCAGCTGATGCAGACTGCGCTCTAAATTTATAAAGCAGTTTTAATAACAATCAGTGACATGATAAGTGCGCTCTCACACTCAGTCTCACCTACTTATATTTGCAGCAAGGTGGAGGGTGCGCCAGCCCGGACATCTTGGTTTTTGGGCCACCTACAGTGGAGTGGCCACAACGAATCATCCTGCGGCAAACACCGTGCTCGGGCTTGATTCTAGAGATTCAGGCTCACCAAATAGCAGCAGCTGCACAGAGTCAGTGCTGTGACTGCTGCTCCGGGCTCCAGCAGCTGCCGTGGTCCGTGGGTTTTTCCCATTTGCGCGAGAAAAATCATGTGCATTTAAAAATGAGCACATCACGTTTGTGCAGGTCCCCACTGCTTTAATGGGGGGGGGGGGGGGTGGGGGCGAGGGCATGATGTATGGTCTTTTAATGTCAGCTGTAGTTGATGGATCCCTGAACAGTGTTATGTATGTGCATGTTTGCATTGTGCTGAGGAGATTACAGGTAATCGTTCACGCAGCTCTCTGATGGATGTCACGTGCTGTTTTTCTGAGTCCCCAGATAGATCATGCAGTCTGTGTGTTCTCTTTTGTACTGCCAGTCACCAGTGTATTCAACTGTGTAGCCTTGGACCGTGTCATGTATGTGCATGTAACTTGCATGATCAAGGTAACTATTAGCGGCGATACTACGTGTCTCTCGGACCTCTTTCAAGTGCTCGCCGTCCTTTTTCCCCAGCACCCCTCCACCCCAGGGGCGGCAATCAGAGGGATAGCCCCGGGCGCCACAAGCTCTACCTACGCCTCTGATGGGTGGGTGGGTGGGTGGGTGGATGGATGGATGGATGTGCTAACAAGTGAAACGTGAGAAGTACAAGAGCGAGATGGGGAGACAAGAGAACAGACTACTGAGATGGGGTGGGGGAAAGGGGAGTGAGAGAACAGAAAAGCTAGTCAAGAAATAATGGAGTGTAAAGAGATCAAGAGGTTGTTGATGAAAGTGAAAAGACGGGGATAGAGAGAGAGGGGATGGGGTTGATTAAGAAAAAGAGAAGGACCGCCAGAAAGCTAGAGCGTAGGGGTTGTGGGAGAGAGAGGAGCACAGGGTAGCATCCTGGGAGGCAGCCGCTCAGCACCAGGTGTTATCACAAGAGAATAGCAGAGTGCGTTATCACCTCGTGCCTCTTCTCTGGCCTCTGTTGGAGGAAGTGTTTTATTTCATGCCTTGGTTTACTGTTTAGTTCTGGCCACTGAGCTCAAGGTAGCCAAGCTGTGCTCTCCACAGACAGACAACCCACCTCAGACATCTGTAACCGGTCAGGCCGCGGAGGTAACTTTCCGGGCAGAGCCGGGGTTGCCCCGAGCGGTCAGTGCGGCCTCGCCTTGGGCTCTTTAACGGCAGCTCTTGGAAAGCGCGGCCATTAGCACGAGCTGTAACCCTTAATATCTCCGTGAGGAGCCGCTGAGAGCAGAGTCCAGGGCGCAGCCAAGCCGCGGAGGGGCCAGGCCATTACTCTTCTCATGACACGTCGTGCTATATTGTCAGCCGTGTGCGCGGACCCGGAGAGGTACATAATGGTTATGGATTTTGTAGTTTAGCACGAATGCCCAGGGGGATGAAATACTTTTTACTCAAACTGAATCACCAAGTACTTCCTTTAAAGCACTTGTTTCTGGAGTCATCGAGGTCAAGCAGGTGAGGTGTACTCCAGGGGGAAACTGTAGAGAGAGGGAGAGGAAAAAAAAGGGGGAGGTGACACTATGTGGCACCTAACCTGAACGTGTAGACTGTTCTGTACACACTATATATATTTACCTCCGTAGAAAGAAAAAACAAGTGTGCACTTTTAACTCCGATCAGGAAATAATATCAGACATCCGCACCCAGAGTTACTGCGAATAAAGCGTGTCCAGTTCCTGCATGGTAGGCAGCGTGTTTTTACTGAACAGTTCGTCCTATCCCAATGCTTCCCTATAGGAAGCATCGGACCTTCTATAAAACGTTTTAGGAGAGATTAACATGTGCCACCTAAGTGAACCTTTTATTTCAGTATACAGTGTTTGCAGACAGTGGAATCTAAGGGGATGTGTTCAAGGGAAAAAAAGAGAAACAAAAAGAGGGAAACACACACACACACAAACTTATAAGATGCCCAAAAGGTACAACGCTAAAAAGGACAACATACCGACACTCCAAATCCCGTCATTGCTTCAAAGGACCTATTCCGCTGGTATCCAGGGATTATTTGGAGTGAAGTCACTGATGTCAGCTTGAGGGGTACAAATCCTTCAACGAAGTCCAAAAGTAGCGGGGGGGGGGGGGGGGCGAGGGTAGAGAGAAGCGTCTGGCTAAGTGAGGCACCAGTTCATCCTAGCCATCCTTTTGACTGGGAGAGGTGGGAAAGGATTTGCGTGGATACCCGTACTTCAAAACTTACTGGTAGAGGAACCCCACAAGAGTAGTGATAATTCCAGTGGCCAGAGCATATTGGCCTGGCAAGGAGAGGTTGAAAGGCCTTCCAAACATCACGTATCCGGAACCACTGGGGATTAAATTATAATACAAATTGCCTCAGAATCAACGCAGCTCCATCAACACATTAGACTGGTCGACAGGGAAGATGAAGTCCAGAGGACTCATTCCTCCCAGAATGGCAGAGAGGTGGGATCAAGCACCTTTCCAGGAGCGCCTGAGACGATGAAGGCTCCGCTCTCCCTTCTTGGCTGTGAAGAAGACAGAGCAGCTGTACCATCCAGGTGTCGCAGGTGATCCCTGTGCAGCTAGTTACAGTGCCCACGTGGCTGTGGACAAGCTCAATCAGTCAAGATGTTCTCCACACAGGTCCCTTGAGTGAGCGGAGACATGGCCGTTTACAGCCATGAGGACACTCTTACTGGAAGCCAATCGCGCCTCACACAACGGCATACCAACATTCAGGTGGTCCATCTGGGAACCCCACAGTAGACTAGGATGGGCTTTTACACGCGTGGCTTGTCACACAATGGGTCCCAGA
Organism: Triturus cristatus; assembly: GCF_964204655.1. NCBI lineage: Eukaryota > Metazoa > Chordata > Amphibia > Caudata > Salamandridae > Triturus > Triturus cristatus. Next base: position 354,457,047 of record NC_140583.1, read on the forward strand.
GACAGCATAGTGGCTTGGGTTCCACGCAGACTTCAAGAAATTGCAGGGGTCCGCAGGGCAATGTATTACACATACCTCTAGGACACTCGGACAAGAGCGAAAGGTTGACGGGAGCTGGGGGTGACAGCACAATGAATGATCTTGTGGAGGAGACGACGCACATTCACGTGTCCTTGAAAGAGGGCGGGTGGGATCGTACATGGGGGTGTAACATACTGTGGAGCCAGTCACCCCTTTAGAAAACCCAGACCCGGCAGGGCAGGTGGGTTCCCATACTAATCGAGTCTTATGATAGATACGGGGACGCCGAGAGAAGGAGGGATCCGAAGAAGGTGAGGGGCTCGCAACCTCTATGACAACTCCCACAAGGTGCTTCGGGCAAGCACCTGCGCCATCATACGAGAGCAAACATCCACGGACATCCAAACTCGGCCCATTCAAGCCTCTGAGACAAAAGGACAGGTGGGGACGAACACTTCAGGCTCATCAATAGTAGCAGACCATGCCCAGCTGTCAGCCCCCTGCAGGAGACGCTGCCCTGGGGGCTGCTCACACGTCAAATTTCACCCGGATAAAGTCACGCTGTGGCATGCCGGGTTCTCGTCTCCCAGAATGCGGTATATCGTAATACAGAGGGGCGGCAAATCACATGCACTCTTGGTAGAGTCCTTGCTGCTGGGAGGGGGGCGGAAATCACGGCTCCAGTGCTAGGCGCAGGGAGGAGAGGCTTGCACCCCTCGTGGGGGCCGTTCAGACCACGTGGCAGGACCGGGGGTAGTGAGCCCTGGAGCCCTTCTCCCCGGGAGTCTGATAGAGCTCTTTGTGCTGCATGGAAGCTGGGCACAGAATGACACTCCGGGAAATGGGGCGGCTCAGCATCCATTTTAGAGCCATTAGGAGTAGATCCTCTCTGTCCCACCCCAATCACAGGCGAGTCAACAGGAGGAAGGGAAAACAAGCGCAGAAAGACTAGCGCGGCCTGCGGGCGCGAAAGTTAACCCCTTCAGCGCGGCGTGGATTACCGCGCTGTGCTGAAGGGTTCTTGCGCGGGCGGGGCCGTGACGGAGCGGTTCCGTCATCCGGACAGCGCGACCGACGCGCTTGACGGAACCGCTCCGTCACAAGCATCGAAAGGGTTTAAGCAACGCGCTGCGTTTACCTTACGGGAGCGAGCAGTGTCAGGCACGATAATTGCTAACAGATGGCGCCGCTGCTTGCTTCCGCAAAGTAAACGCCATACATGCACGAGTACTAATAGGAAACAGTGCAAAACATGCACGTCTTTCAACAAAAGCCCGGAGTGATTCAAAGAGATCTCTCCAAAGCAGCGCTTGCGCGCTGCGTAGGCGAGACCTAATGAGATTTTGTTCCCAGCAGCGTGTAGATATCCTGAAAGAAAATAGGGGAAAACACGGATCCTGAATCGTGGCATTACCATAAGTGTTTAACTTCATTAAACGGTTTAATTCAAGCTTTCAGGTAGACTTAAAAGTGAGCCAAAAATTGTAATTATGAGAGAGAAAAACTGACAGACTGTAAATCACCCCACAACCCCAAAGCCCCCCTAACTACTGACTGCGGGAGATAGGATTTGGGCAACGATCGGTCCACCATAGGATTTATTATAGATGGGCTTCAGAGCCCACAGCCCACTACCCATATGGATGAACACACACAAGAAATCTTCTCTGTATATTTTACAAGGCTTTAATAAACTAATGGCCTAGTTTATTGCAGGTTATGTGGACACGTTATCAGCAAAATAAGCATCCCTGAAATCCAAGTGAAAAGAAGAAAAATTTCAACATATTTGATGGAAATACACATTCCATGATAAAAATCACTCCCCAGATTTCGAGCTCTGAATTAAACCTGATCTGCACCGAACAGCTATACTTCAATGGCTTGCAGATACCTCTGTAAACATGAGATTTTTGTGAATAATCTTCTTGCGCGCTGTGTGCCAGACATCTGCAGTATCTTTATTTTTCATTCTGTGCTTAGAGTTCAGATAAGAGACAAACAAGAATGCCAGCCCACGGCGTTGGTTTGCAGCACGTCTTTTCTTCCAGAGCTTCCTTCTTTTTCCTAGAAGCCCTGAGTTTTCCATTCCCCCGTTTTGACTGTGAATTCATTTTAAATACAATTCCAAAAACTGCCTTTAAACATCAAATCTCGTTATGCTTGATGCAAAATACTGTAAAACGTCCGTTTAATGCCATCAGCATCTATTCGCATAATTATTCTGTTGAAAACCAATTACAAACCTAAAATATATACTTTCAAGTTATAGACAGTATATAACCTCATTCTATCATAATAAAACACATAGTAAAAAGCTCAAATGGATATCTAATCTACCATGCATATACTTGTATATCTATGAATAAACGAATGCAATGAGAGTGATGCGAAGCACAAATGACAGGCAAAATCACGAAATATATCACAGACCCTCATTCACAGAGAGAGGCACTAGGATGTGCATGTCATGAGCCTCTCTGCTTCCACTAAAGAAGTCTTAAACAGGCGCACACCTTCCATCAGGGATGCTGCACATCCAGAAATGCAAGTAAACGTCCCTGGCAGCAGTGCTGATGTAGTGCTCCAACGAATGACCAGCACAGCACAGATTTACATTTTCTCCTGTAATTTATGAGAAAATGAAAGAATCATGCTGCAGACGAAGGCCTCATCTGCATGGGTGAAAAATACAGGCAACTTCTAGTCCACCTGCAGGTTGTTCTACAGAGATGTTCCTTCAGAGGGAAAGGTTCCACTCTGGGACCACTGCTGATCTCAAAAATGTCCCACCCCCAGCAGCCCTCAGTCTCAAGACTATGCTCTTTCCCCAGGTTCTCTGTCCTCCTTCAAGGAAGACTTTGGGTGGTGCTCTATCAACAACGGACTTCAATGTCATAACAGTGGGTATTGTACATGGCAATGAGAGGATAACGCCTCGAGGTGATGCCTCACTGTGCCCTATCGCGATCAATCTGGCAGGTTCACCAGACACCAATGTCCAAATCTCCGATTCCGAAAGCAGCTCTTATGGAAGAGGGTGCCGAGATGGGTAGCTGTTTTAGTTCCAGGAGTAGAGGCACAGAGGAGTGAGTAATGTATCCTGTACATGGGGCATTAGCCATCCAAACACACCAGGGCCGGTCTGGAAATAAAAGTTTGAATCACTTCATCAAGCAGACCTGTAAAATAGTTGTTTTGCATAACATAACGACAACTGCAAATTTGTTACACGTCCTGGATCTACACGCTACATTACTATAGTCCCAATGTTCCAACATTTCATAAATATGCACACTTTAACAGTACGCCAGTGGTTCCAAACTGCTGTATTCCTTTTTGGACTCAACTGGACTGTAAGAGTATCTACCAAGGAACTCGGACACACTTTTGTATGAAACTAAGCACTTTCACTCTCCAGTATCTTGTAGGAGGGTTAATTACTTCATCATTTTTCTTTTTGGTGTAGGTGCCTGAAAGTCTGAATATTGTTGAGTAACACAGGTAGCGTTTTAATCTGCAACAGCGGCAACGGCAATCCATGCAGGTAGTGGAATTATTTAGGCCCTGTTCGGGATTGATCTGGCAGGCTATTTCTCCCCATCCAATAATAAATGAAATTCTAGACCAAACTGAAAGTCCTGCTTACTAGCAAAGAAAATTGAAACGTCCAAATATTCGTTCCCATTAGGGAGAAATATTTGCTAACACCCAGTTGATCCAATCGATGCACCTTGGTCTAAAACTATTGCTTCGCCATCTCTTGTTCTACTTGTAGAGCAGTTCAGAAATGATTAACAACTTTACAGTGATATACTACTCTGACCTGGTAGGTAGATCCTACACACATAATTGGGGCTATATCCTGGGCTACTACTTCCGGTGGCCAAGCTGGCTGTTTTATGGATTTATACCATTTGCTCCGATGACCAGGGTACTGTAGAACATAAATATTGAGAAATGTGAACCCCGGTCACTAGTCCTACTCATGTCCAAGTGCCTCACATTTTCACTTCAATGTAAGTCAGAGGCGGCGGATCCAAAGCAATACCCAGTATGTCAATCTTCCTGTAATCATTCTTTTTTAAACAGTTATCGTTGTTGAGTGTTTTAGAAAGAGTTAAGAGGTTAGGTCTACATTATAAAGGCTTCTCTTGGGAGTGGTGATTTATGTAGACCATTCGCAATTCTTGAAAAGTATTCAGTTACTGGGGTGATTATTGAAGCAGGGGCTGCCACAAGGCCTCTAACCTAGATCCGGATAACAGTTTTATGGCCCTGGAGATCATTAGAGGTGGGTTCCTGTTTCTTTAGCAGTAGGTTCCTGTTCCATTGGCAGCAATGAAAAAGTAACTTGCCTTCGGTAACAATTCTTCTGGTAGATACTCAAGCTTGCTTAGATCCCCACTTCATAAATATGCACCATGTGCCAGACAGGATCTGGAAACCTTTTTCCCCGCAAGAGGCTCTCTAGTGATGCATTGCGGCATCATGTGACTGCAATCATGGAACCATCTACTCTAGAAGAGACAAATTCTGACTTTGCATGATGCTGTCTGGTCCACTGGCATCAGTTCCTGTTTTTCTGCAACTCCCCAACACAGGTCTGGAGCACTTCCCTGGCTTTTACTGAAGCAATTCCTTGGTGAATCTGACAGTGACTAGGTCAAATGTCATCTCCTAAAGTCTCAGGGTTGAAACCCTCTTGAGGATGTTGTAAGAGGGCTTTATGGGACCCTAAAGAACATTTGTATGTGATATTTATAATCCGACCAAGACCAATAAGTCCACGACTGTTGCTCCTCAATGCAACCGAAGGCAATTACGCAGTGGAGAAGCAACACTTTTTTGGAGGATATTCATAAAGTTACGACATACCCCCTGTTGTCGCTTGAATAAGTCTTCAAATACAGTAATGATTGTAAGGGGGAAGGACAGATTGGTGGCAAGAGTATTTTTCACAACTATGTCCAGGTCGTTTTCGTCACAGTACTGCCATCCCCACATTTCCTGCTACGTGTTCAAGCATGATCATGACTCGCTTCTAGGTACGCTATTGCATTTTACTAGGGTAGAGGGAAGGTCTTTACAACAGGAAGAAAGGGAAGAACGTTTTTGTTAAGAATTCATGAATATACGAGATGTGTAAAGCTAGGATACACATCTTGTCTCTGGGGTGACGAAGTAAATACTGTGAGGAGGAAGTCCAGAGTAATGATGAATGTTTATAAGCCATCATAAAGTTATCTGCTTTATCAATTGAGTCTATAAGCTGTGTAATTAAATGCTTACCTTAAAGTTTTTGCGGATCAAGACTAGGGCTTCAACTCCTTATGTTTCCCACTTCTCCTCCATGCTAAGGCAGCAGATGGAGCAGGGAGGCTGTGGTCTGTGCGGGATAGTTCACTTAGAAGTGACATGATCAGGGTAAATGGTACAATGAATCTCATGGCCGAAGATGAAAAATGAATTTGTATGCAGTAAAAGGCCAGCAGTCTTCTTATTGGGGGAAAACACAGCAGAGAAAATGCAGGAACAAGTGAAAGAAAATAAGAATTAAGGGTGAAGAGGACAGAGTGTAGCAAGAGACTATCAAGACAGGAGTTCAAATGGGGAAGGGTGAGTGGAAAGGATATGGAAATAGAAATACGAGTGAGCAAAAGAAGAGGACACAAAGAAGATAACAGGATGGATTGGTGCACTGGATGAGCAGTATGCGGAAATCAGACTGTGAAAGATGGTGGGGCAGTAGAGGGAGAATGAAGAAAAGGAAAAGAAGAGAATGTGATACTACCCTAGTTCACATGTACAAGTTACATTATTTTAACAGGGTGTCACAAGACAATCAAAGCATAGATTATGGTCGCTCAAATAGTTATTTTTCTGTATGCTTGAATAAAAAAAAGGAAAAAATATATCATAAGTGAAAAAACAATGCTGCCTTCATGAAAATATTTTTATCTTTTATATTGCCATTACCACTGATTTCCAGGATGCACATTTAATGCTGTCAATGTTCTACAGTGTGCAATGAAAATAACCTTTGAGGCTGTATTTGGCAAATAAACACCAGCATTTTCAATGGTGTGCTATAAATACCTTTGTTGTGGAGAGACCAAATGTTTTAACAAGGTGTCTTGGACACTGGTTGCCTTCTTAGGTATACAGAAATTTTAAAGTTTCAGAAAAATCGACTACTTTTTGTAGTCACTCACTCTGAAAGACGAAGAAGCTGATCAGTGAGGATTGTAGCTAGAAGCTACTAAAACAAACAGACTAAAAACACAGATTATGCGAAAATCACTGCTGAGATGCTGGGGTGGGAATCCCTCATACCCTTCTAAGAAAGATTTTGAGAGCTTGGTTCGCTCCAGTGGGAGCCAGTTGAAAGCAGTGTCAGAATAATCCACAGCATTCTCAGATTGGCAGGGCTTCGAGTGCATAAATCTTTGGTTGAAGAAAAGTATCCAAGCTAATGTAGGGACTGCGGGGGTCGTATTATATAAAGTACATCAGAGGTGCAAAGGGCTTGCGTTACCTTGGCGCTTTGGTGTTATTGAAGGGACGCAGAAGCTTGCATGGCTCTTTCTCAAATGCATATCGCACCGGCGCACATATAGCACCACTGATTCTAAAGGGAAATTGCCTCATTTGCATCGTGACATTGCTCATGCTAAGGGGACCTCTCCCCTCCCCCTTGGCACTCACCTGCATATAGGTGCAGTTACTCACTACTCCTGCCTGCAGGGATAACTCTACCACCCTTTGAAAAATAGGATGGGTGCTGCCTGCACTGTGAAAGACAGACTGGCTGCTTCAAACAACTGTTTCAGTTTCTCAAACAGGGACCGAGCACCCATTAAATAATGCGGTCCATGAAGACCAAAGCAAGTCCTACCACTTCTATGAGTCTTCCACTGAAAATTCTCCCACATAGAAATGAGTCACATCAGACTCTAATGCGCAGTTTTATCTGAGCTTGGAGATTTTTTTATTGCAGAGGCAGATGTTGCTACAGGTCCATGCAAGATCCTCCAATAAGACCAGTTGATGCAAATGATCAGTTATTGTTGGGGTACAGAGGGGTTATTGGAATGGTTAGCAGAGTTTTTTTTTTTTTTTATAGGTTATTGAGAGTAAGCAATGTGATACAACGTATACATATCTCAAATATACAATGTAAGGACTCTCACCCCTACTTCAATAAAAAACAACATAACAATACTCAAATAATAAAAACAAACCAGTCAATGACAGATCTCTTCTAGTGGTCCTTTGTGTTACATACATGTGTTCGACTTATTCTGACCTTACCGCAATGATGTATTGTCCGAATGTTTGTAAGATTCTGAGTAGGCTCTAGTCAGTGTATGGCTACACCGAGTTCGATTCGCTCTGAGCCAGGAGATATTTCCGCAGGGAGCCCATATATCCTTGGGTCGAAAGGCCGTTGGCAGTTCTTCCGCATACAGTTCCAGCTGTTCGCGGCAGTAAACCATGTCCTTAAGCCACAGATCAGCTTTCGGGCTCAGCCAGCTGTCCCATGTGAATAGAACCCGCCTTTTAGTTACCAGCAGGGCCACTCTGACAAATCTTCCCACCGCAGCTTTCAATTGGGGGACATATCCGAGTAGACACACTAGTGGCGTGCACTGAATCACCTAGCCAGCCATGATGTTTATAAGAGTAGTAACCTTTTGCCAATATTGGAATACCAGCATACATTGCCATGCCAGATGAAGAAAATCCGCCCCATCATATCCGCATATCTTACAACAGACCGACTCTCTTAGCTCCATCCTGTGCAACTTTCTGGGAGTATGGTACACTTGATGAATACATTTTAAATGAATGATTCGCAAGTTGCAATTTGACGTCAGTCTACCTGTTAACATATAAATCTGTTTCCATTCTGTGTCAGTGATCAGGGGGGCCATTACCGTATTCCATCGCTCCAGACATTTGTCCACCCCACAAATTGTTTCCCCCTGAATTGCTTTACACAGCTTAGTTACCAGCTTCTTTCGGTTTGGGGTTAGTAGTACCAGTTGCAGCGTTTGCAACGTCTCCGGTTCCTCAGGGAAACTAGTGTAGTGTTCTTTCATTGCTCGCCGGAGTCTATAACAGGTGTACTGGAATAAAGGCGTGGGATTTTGTATGTAATCTAGGTCATTACCCGTGATGTACTTTCCTCCTGGATACAAGTCACTAATTAGTGTGATGCCTGCCTCTCCGAGAGCCGTTATGGGGCCGTGCTCTCGAGCTACTGATAGAGCATGTCCCGCTATGGGCAATGCTGGGGCATAAAGTGGAAGTTTGTGTGTTCGCTTCCCAATCTCCTGCCACGCTGCAATAGTGACATTTATTGTGTTTATCTCGGACTTAGGCGTCTGTCTATTTGTGTGAGTAATGATGCTTCTCAAGGGTACCGGGTGCGCATCTCCCTCCTCTACAGCCACATGCGGGATAAAGGCATGAGGCTTAAACCAGAAGTACGCATATTGAGCCTGCCCACATACAATATACATAAAAATCCGGAGCATTAAATCCCCCTTTTTCGTATGACAAGGTCAATGTGTGCCAGCTGATATTCGGTTGTTTATTGCCCCATACCAGCTTCAACAGCTGAGTTTGAACTGTTTTGAAAAAATGCTTTGTCAATGGGATAGGAATATTACAAAATAGATATAAAAACTTAGGAACAACGACCATCTTTATCAGCGCTATACGATCTGCCAAGGACAATGGCAAGCCGAACCAGCGGTCAATTTGCTGCACTAACGCCGTGTATGCTCTGCCATAGTTCACCCTGATCACTACCTCGGGATCCCAATGGACCCACACCCCTAGGTACTTGACTGATTCCTCAGACCACATTAGTGGGAATTCGATCTGGGGCGAGGCTGTGGTTAGCGTTAGGGGAATAACAACAGATTTTTCCAAATTTAACTGAAGACCTGAGAATAGGCAGAATTTGATATATTCACAAATAACCGGGGATAGGTAGCACTGTGGCTCGCGAACATAAAGGACCATGTCGTCCGCGTATAGGGAAATTCCAACCGGTCTATTCTGAAAATTCAGAGCGGCAGCCCTGTGGGATTGCCAAATTTTACACGCTAGCGGCTCCAAAACTATAGCGAAAAGTAGGGGGGAAAGGGGACAGCCCTGCCTGGTGCCACGTTCTATGCAAAAAGGCTCCGATGTGAGCCCGCACACCCAAACCCTCGCAGAGACTTCAGTATATAGGATCTGTATCCCACGAATGAAAACGGGAGGAAATCCCATTCTGTTTAGGATATGCAACATGTACTTCCATTCTATGGAATCAAATGCTTTCACAGCGTCTAATAACACTGCGACGGCCGACAAATCAGGATTAAGCACATGGAACATTGCAAACATGGTACGCAGGTTAAGGGAGGTAGAGCGACCTGGGATAAACCCAGCTTGGTCCGGGAGCACGAGAAGTAGCATTAGGGGCTGCAGCTTGGTGGCCATAATCTTCGCCAATATCTTAGCATCTAAGTTTATCAATGATAATGGGCGATAGGAGTCACATCGCGAAGGAGATTTGTCTTTCTTCAGCAAGGTTATAATTAAGGCTTGTCTCATCGATGGAGGTAATTTACCTGATTCGTGAGCTTCCGCATATACTTCTAGCAAGTATGGTATGAGTAGATCCGCATATGTCTTATAAAATTCCACCATTAGGCCATCCAGCCCAGGAGCCCTATTATTTGGCAAGGAGAAAATGGCCTCCTTGACATCACTCTCTTCAATAGGTAGACTTAAATATTTCCTGTGGTCATCTGATAGCCATGCACAGGCCGTATCCCCCAAATAATCATTCATAGCTTCGTCATCCATGCCCCCCGGGTGGTATACAGAGAGGCGTAAAAACTACGGAATTGCTCCACTACGGCACTTTGAGAATAGTGAGTCTCCCCAGCATCATTAATTATATGGTCAAATGGGGGGTATCTGGTCGTTCCGATAGTCTATTTATCAGCACCCTTCCCGGCCTGCCCCACTCGCCATAAGCCCTGGCCACATGTCTCTTGGACAGATATTTCATTTCCGTGTCCGCCAAGGAATTCTACTCCACAACATGTTTGTGTATTTGGGCCAAAACCTCACTGGATGGTGCACTGCTGTATTGAGACTCTAGAGCCCCTAGTTGCTGTTCGATCTTATGCAATTGTCCTTGATATCTTTGAGGATTCCCGCTGAGGTACTTCTACATATCCCTCAGATCGTCGCCTTGAAGGTGTCCCATAGGAGAGCCTGACTGTCGATAGAACCTTCATTCAGCTCAAAATACTGTATAATAGCAGTCTTAATAGTCTCGGCATAAAGCGGGTCCAACAGTGCGTCTGCTCTAAAGCGCCATGTGAATGGTCGGTGTGGGTTTGCCGGTATGACCATGTTCAGCACACCATGGTTGTGGTCAGAAAAAGTCAGCGGGAGCGTGTGGACCCTCTCCACCCATCAATTAGCTTCCACATTAAGCAGCCAGTAGTCCAGCCTAGACCAGCTGTTTAATGCTGGGGTTATGTGCGTACCTTCCAAAACGCCCTCATGTCTCAGGCGCCAGGCATCTACCAATCCCATTTCCAACATGACATCCCGTATGCATTGTGCCACTTTAACCATGCGTGCCCCAACTGGGTTGGATTTATCCACACGTGGGTCAAGGTGTGTATTGAGATCGCCCCCCCCCCCCCCCCAGATCAGTGCAGCCTCCGGCCAGGTTCGCAAAACATTATTCATTTGCAAAAAAGGCGTCGCACCATCCACCACTGGTCCATATGTGTTGACTATTGTCACCAATACCTTCCCCAACGTGCCCTGCACCCCAGCCCAGCGGCCCTCCTTATCCACACAATTCTTCAAAGGCATAAACTGCACCCCCTTCTTAATGAGAATAAGAACCCCCCTCGCATATGTGGAATACGATGAAGCAAGTCCGTAGGCCACCCATCTGCGCGCCACAGCACCTTCAGTGTGCCTATGCATGTGAGTCTCTTGCAATAAAGCAATTTGCACTCTATGCCTATCTAGTTGCGCCAACACTTGCCTGGTCTTTTTAGGCGTATTCAAACCTCGGACATTCAAGTTATACATTTGTACAATTCACCCTTCATCTAGAACAGTAAGCAGGGCAGAACATGCGGTTCACTATTCCAACGCACATGTATACACAGCCACACAAAGCTAAAATGTCAGTGTATCCCCAATCTCTGTACCATTGACTGGACAAATTAGAACATTCCCCTCCTCCCCCCCACTCACTTCAGCAACCCCAAATGTTGCCTGGTGTTAAGCTCAAATTCCGGCAGTAGGCCATCCTATATTGTCCCGGTTCACAGCAGTACAGGAGGGGGGTGGGTGGGGAGGGGGGGGGGGCGTTACACACGCTCGATCTCACAGCAGGGAGGCGAAGGGGACACTCTGTATGGGCAGCACTCCAGTAAAGCTCAAGCCCTCGGATCTCCAGCGCCCAGTCCAGCCATCTATTCTTAGTTTGGCCCCACCTCACCGCATCAGTTCGTGGTCTGTAGCCTCTTTCACCGCGTGTGTCTGGAGCACGCGTGGGCAGTGAAGCGGCAGCCAATCTTCTAACCAGGTAGTCCAAGTGGTGACAGCAGGGGGAAGAATGGGGGGAAAAACCCAGTGAAGCAGCACAGCGGCAGGTAGCGCCGCCCGACTCGCTCACAGCCTCGCGGTCCGTTCTCGGCCTATGACGACATTCAGCGCCGGCCGCTTGCGTGTCTCCAGCTCCCCGATCTCCCTGCGCAGGTCCACCGCTCACCTCTGACAGCCGCCGATGCGGTCACTCTCTCCCGCCCAACCGATGAGGCGGCGCCGTGGCAGACAGCGTAGCCCACGCTTCGTTCCAGTCTGCTCAAATTATCCAACGGTGAGGTCCGTGCAGCTTCAGGGTTCGAAGGGCGGAATCCCGGACCTCATCACGCCACCATTTCTGCAGCGCCGGCACACTTCCTCCACCGCCAATCCTCCTCCAATATTCACACCGCAGCACAAATTACTTCGCCAGAGAGGCCACGGAGCCAGCAAGACAGTCCCACCAAGTTTGACGGCAGATGGCTCAGCAGGGAAAGGATAAATGCAGGATATCGTTCGGCGGCCAGCAGAGCAACACTACAGTGCGGCCATCTTGCCGAGCACCAAGCCACGCCCCCTCAATGGTTAGCAGAGTTTAGCTATTCTTACTTAATCACTCTAGCCATACTTAGGTGCCACAATTAGTTCTCAGTCAGTGCTGAAGATTCGTTTTCAACTAAGATATTCTGGGATAAATGGCACCATATTATAAAGTTAAAAACTGTACTTGTCCTATGTCATCAAAGATCAGTGACAATTCAAGTTTTTACAGCTGGACACTCTGTACATATTTCTTCATGGACACCTTATGGTTGTGCTGGAAAATGTTCATACACCTCTCAAGAGAAAGGCTGGGACCCGCACAGTTGAAAACCATGGCTTCAGATTTCACTCAAATGATCCAGTGGGCACAGGAGTCCAACGAGTATAACAGTGCTGCAGTGGTGGACGCCAGCATTGCAGGTGCCTTGAGCAGGTTTTCATATTGGTCATTCTAATAGGGGAACCAGCTGACTGGTTCCTCAAGTGTTCTCACAATGTCACGGTTTAAAATGATCTTCATGAAATGGACACAACTGTGTGTGGTTGTTGAGAAGCCAAACAAAGCTTTGCTGAAGACACTGGCCTTTCTTCCTCAGTTTTCTAGCAGGGAAAATAAGATAGTAATTCTGAATTTTGAGTAATGTAGTATGATCTTTACTTACACGAAAACCAAGTTGCCTGCAAGCTTCCTTGATTTTGACTCTACTAGAAGACTTTTTGAGGACAGTAATGTCAAATGCAATCTCAGTCAAGGCATCCTCCCCTCATGTCCCATCTCCCCTCACAACAGAGAAATAAAAAACAGTTTGTCTGGTTAATTATTCTGACAGAGGACAGGTTTATAGCTTCATTGCAGTCAGAGATTGATGCGTAAATTATAGACCGATAAAAATGCAACATCTGTACATACCAGATTCTGTCTTTCTTTATGAAAACAGTCAAACTTCCTATAATATACCTGTACTACTCTGGCTCCTCTCGCAGTTAGATATGCAGATTAAATTTGATACTGGATGTAGGAAAGTGGCTCTGTATATACTGTTCCCAAACAGGTACAGTGTGTACAGAGTCCACAGTCCCCAGAGGTTTGGCAGAGGCTAAAGTTAGATATAACCTTACTCTCTAAAGTGGTAGCTTGGTCGAGCAGTAAGGCAGTATCAGAGGACAGTGTAAAGCATTTGTTGTACACACTCAGTCAGCAAATGGTCTCACACACTCAAGAAGTGAACTGTAGGCCAATGGTTTGGATATAAAAATATATGGTTGTTTTATTTTAGAACCAATAGGTATCAAAATATACTTTCTCAGAATGAGATGCTTTAGTTAAATACTTTGCAAGAGGCAATTGACTTGAAATGCAATAGTTACAGTTTGTTGTAATAGGCAACACAATTTCAAACACAATAATACATTGAGCTCAATGGGAATTTTAAGTTTTATACAATTGATTACTTTCAGGATTACTTTTCTAACTACAGGACTGGACCCTAGATTCAGTCCTGGGACAGTTCTTGGAAACAAGTGAGTAAATATGTTTTAGTTACTGTTGTGCTTTTTAAGCAATATTTTGCTATTTTAAAAGTTGACACTTAAAAAACTTTTTCTGATCAAATTACCAATGTTATCCTATGGAAGGAAATTCACTTAGCAGGTAAGTGGGGTTATGGTTACTTTTTCTAGGTCAGTGTTGGATCCTGGATCCAGCACTAGTGTACCACCTGTAAGCAGTTGAGAAACTGCGTTCAAGTTATACAGGCGATTTTTAAAGAATAAGTTTGCAAAATCAAAACTTAGAAGAAATTTCACAGAAAAACAGTCAATGGATTCCTATGGGAGAAAATTCGAGTTACGGGTAAAGTATGTTCTCGTTACTTTTGTAATCCAGTGCTGGGCTACTAGGCTCAGTACTGGGACATCTATCTAAAACAGGTAAGTAATTAAGTTTTCACAGTTGGTACGATTTTTAAAGAATATTTGTAATTTGCAAAAATCTACACATAGAAGAAATTTCACAGAAAACCAGTCAATGGTTTCCTACGTGAGAAAATTGAGTTAGTGGTAAGTACGGTCGTAAGTGCTTTTCAGGGTCAGTGCTGGGCACCAAGATCCAGCACTGGGATCTCTCCTAATAGCAGGTGAGTATTTCCTTTTTCGTTACTCGGTTGATTTTAGGTGAATATTTTAAAGTTTAGAAACTCCACACTTAGAAGAAATTTCAAGAGAAACCAGTCAATGTTACCCTATGGAAGAAAAGTGGGTTATCAGCTTTTGGGTAAGTACTCGACTGGCAGAGTTAAGGTTCTGGGCATAGACTCGGGGGTCTCCCAGGGTCAGGTAAGTACAGTTGTTATACCCTCAGCGGCACAGGGGCAGCCGGGTGCAGAGTGAGCTAGGACCAAAGATATCCTTGGTTGGTGGCTGCTGACTAGCAGGCCACGCGGCTGTGGGAGCTGGACTACTGGTCACTTGCTCAGGGCAAATAGGGAAGTAGGTAGGAGTAGAAGTTGCACTGCCAGGGCCACTCGGGCGGCTGGGTGCAGGGTGCTTTTGAGCCTTCGGGCGCTCAATGAATTGCAAAGGAAAAGCTCAAGGATGAAAAAAGGCTGCAAGCTCGGTGACGAAGATTCTTCAGGTGTGCCCACCACTTCGAGAGGTAAGTTGGGTGGTTGGAGAATAGGTAGGTACCCAGGAGTCGGGCACAGGGGGCCGCAGTGCGCTGGGTGCAGGGGCGCCTTTTGGTGTCGAGCTTACCCTCTTGTTGATCGCTGTAGGGGGGTCCCTGATTCTGAGGCTACAGGCCTCGTCAGGAGCGTTGAGGTGGGTCCTTGGGTACCGGATTCGGGGTCACAGTCGCCGGGAGGACGTCCTCGGGGTCTTTGTCCACTCCAGCACAGCCCAGGCATGGCGGGTGAGGAGTGTGCAGGGTTCGCGGTTCTGGGCTGGTGTTAGGGGTTAGATACTTGCTTTGAGCAGAGCCACTGCTCGTGGGAGTCCCAGGTGCTCAGAGTCACAAGGTAGCCAGGTCCTCCGGGGTTTGTGAGTTGCTGGCCACAGGAGGTGCCGGGATTTAGCAGGAGCAGGTTCGAGGGTTGACACAATAGTGGAGGCATATCAGGAAGAAGGGATTGAAGTATTGCTTACCATGCAAGAATTCGTGGGAGGCGAGGGGGGGGGAGGATTAGTGATTACAAATTTAACAAGAATACCTTACAATATGTAGCTGAATATATTTACACATTGTAGTAAAATGAAAAAGGAGAATCTTAAGAATAGAAATGTCTGTTTAGACAATGTTACATTATAATGCAAGTACACTTTCTTGAACTAAAAACTCTTCATTTAAGCAGGTTTAAATGCGAGACTTCTTTTCTGCAGTGGAAATGCCAGTAAACGGTGAACTTTCAAAAGACTTGCAATATGAGCAGAAGTATTAGAATAATAATACTGGACCTGTAGTGGCATCGGATCATCCGTAATGAAGGAAAGCTTGAAGTTAGTGCAGACCAGCTTGCCCCACAGGTCATATTGACTGGTGTCCGTTGCTATACATTTCCTCACGAAGTTGACTTCATTTACCACAATTTCTCCTGCATAATGATAAAATGAAATTGTCACCGTCCAAAAGAAATAGAAACAACAACAATGGACTGGAGTATACCAAAAAGCTTTTTGCTTCCCATTCTGAAGGTTCAGGGAGCATATGGTGTAGGAAGATGCCCTCCCTGATAGTGGTTGGTTGGAGGTGTGGATCATAGTGAAGTGTGAGGAGGAAAATGTTACTGAGCAAACAAAAGCAATAACTTATCCAAAGAACTTCATATAACAAAAGCAATATGTCTACAAATGTGCAAAAGACAAAAGTTGTGTTGGGATGCACACCTTATTCTTTCATCATAATCCAAGTTACTCCTCATTTTTTTCTCCGTCAACATATGCGTGCTCATTGGCTCGATGACATGCCCTCAAGTCACTTGAGTAAACAACTATAGTAGGGTGGGGTGACTTCACATCCCAAGCCAATCGCACTGCTGGGGCAACTCTGCCACATTATTTGAAAATTATTCCTTTATTTTGACTTAGTTTACACCATACATTCATTTCTTCTGACTTCACTTTCATATTTTTCATCAAATTTAAACACTCCACACGCGGGATGATTCGCAATTTCCCAAGCTTCTCATGCTCACGTTGTGCCTCTCCAGGCCTCTTTCAAGAACACGACAAATGCGAAAGGTTCGTCTAAGCAGTGTTTATTAAAAGACCCAATGCATTTCAGGCTTAAAAAGCCCTTTGTCAGGGGTAACTGTAAACAACAATAAATTACAATAAGACTGTGAACATTTACATAATCTCCATGTTTACACATATTACTTAATCTTACATCGCTATGTCATATCAAATGAACCCCATATTTTACAAATTCGCTCGTGTTACCACTCTGAGAACCTTCACGGGTTATTCAAATCCTTAACCCCTTTACTTATGGCTAACCATTCCTACTATTTCAAACACATATCTTCTCTTCCCAATATAAGTACTTTCACTATTTGTCAAACACCTGGTCACCCATGCTTATGGCCAAGCCATTCCCACTATTCAAACAAACTCTTTCTCTTTTGTCTGGTCACTATTCCACTCCGTACTGTCCTGGTTTTTTAATCTCCCACCCACTAGTCTTACACCTTCACTGAAAATTCATCACCATCTCGCCCCTCATTTAATTCACATTCTCTAAACACCATTCACCTTCCCTCTCCCACATTCACAATTCCACCTTCCCGAAATCCTCTGACTTTCCTCTTTTATACATCATCCATCCTCACTTATATAAACACACTTGTTTGTTACCATCCCCCCCCACTCATTCCCTATTGCATTAACACAACTTGCGATTCACAAACAATTGTCCCCACTACATTTCTCGTACCTGCACGACTTTTAAAACCGGTCTGTTCCCATCTCCTTTCCAAACAAAATGACTCGCTGTTTCCTCCCTATCTAATATACCTAAACAACCCGCTTAAGCTCCTCCCTAATTGGATACACGTGATGGTCCTTCTACCTGCGATTTTTTGCGCCATCATGTTACTTTTGTTTAAAACATCTTCATTTCCCACAATGCAATATACACGAGTTCCAAAAAAACTGCATCAACGAAATTACAACAGTCACTTTCCATGATGTATTCCTACCCCAATATGACGCTAATGATTAAAAAACTTGATTTTATTGTTAAATGTCACTGTCTTAGGATTCAAGTTTATACCAACTAAACACCAGCTAATTAGAAGGACCAAGTGGTGTGAAGTCGCTCCACCCTGCTACAATGTGCAAAAGCCATGAATCAGACCAGTACTTCATAGTTTATTAATGTTAGGTACAAAAATATCTTTATGTAGATTCTTTTTTTAAGATCGTCAATAATAGTACATGTAGTTATATAGTTATATGTACATGGTTCGTGAGCACCCACATTAAGGAGCAAACAAAGCAAATATTAAATCTAGTACAGCACAAAAACACTAAACACATAATACATCACAATACAATAACAAAAACATCCATCAAGTGACCAATACATTACAGTAATCACATAAAATACATTAGAAAAAATTACAAAGAATAAAGATTGTTGCTTATTATGCTAATTTTTGTAGTGTAATGAGTATTGTATCATATGAACGGAGATGCGCATCTCTGTTTATATGATACAAGTTCTTTGGAGAAGTTATTGCTTTTGTTTGCTATGTTCAACTTCCCTGCCCACTTCTCCAAACATATCCAGTTAAGTCAGGGATCCTCTTTGAACTCTTGAGGAAAATGTTACTTACCCTATAAGCATGTTTGTGGCATACAGTGCTATAGATACTGTGCATACTACTGCCATGTATTGTTGGGCCCGGATGTATGCAAATTGTTTTCCTTCGAAGAAGTCTTACGAGTCATGAGATACCGTGACTCCTCCTCTTAGTAATAATGAGTACAGTTATTGACTCCATTGTTAGATTGTTTGGAATGGATGGAATGTGTAGTGTAGCAATATATATGTTAGAAGGTGACCCCAGAGGAGTCAGGGAGGTTACCTGAACACCCCGAGACCTATCCTCGGGGTATCGTAGCCGGGCACTGGCGGGAGACTCCTCAGGGGGAAGAGTCTCGTATCTAGGATCGCACACACGGCACCACACGACAAAGAGACACCACACGGTAGGTTCTTGGGAACAGATCTTTATCTATTCAGCTACGTCAGATCTTTATGACCCCCAAGGTAGATATGTACAAAATAGAGCACGGGCTCAGAGAGTCTCGGTAGGGAAGGGGGTAGCGGGACAGTCTTTGGGGGATCCGGATAGATGCAGGGGCGTACCCAACGCACAGCTCACAATCCTCGAGCCGGGGGATACGCTGTGGTCCAGCCGGACCAGAGGAGTCTTTAGAAGCCGCGAGTCACTCAGCGGTGCTCAAGCACAAGTTCGGAGGTCTTACGATCTTCAGGGGAGCCGCGAGTCACTCAGCAGAGCTCAAGCAAAAGTTCGGAGGTCTTACGATCTTCAGGGGAGCCGCGAGTCACTCAGCAGGGCTCAAGCACAAGTTCGGAGGTCTTACGATCTTCAGGGGAGCCGCGAGTCACTCAGCAGGGCTCAAGCACAAGTTCGGAGGTCTAACGATCTTCAGGGGAGCCGCGAGTCACTCAGCAGGGCTCAGAGGTTCCAAGGTTGCAAGGGAGCCGCGACCACGTCAGCAGGGCTCTCGTCGTTCCAGAGTCGAATCTGCCAGATAGCCCCAGAGCACCCCTTGTTATAGGTCAGCTCCTCTTTGATGTCCGGGGTCCGTGTGGGCAGGGGTCTTAGCGCCTGGGGGCCGCTCGTTGGAGTTTCCTGCCCTGTTGTCCTTTGATCCTTTCAGGGCCGGGTCGGGAGGAGTCCCAGACACCCAGCAGGCATGGAGCCAGCCCTCAGGGAGGCCAGAGGGCCGATCGAAACCCATCTCCCGAGGGGAGGCCAGAGGTGTGATGGAAACTGCTCCTCCCTCTCTCACTCTATGGGAGCGCGATGTTCCCCAGCCGGGGTGGCGCCTCTAGGCCTGGGTTGTGCTGGGGCCGGGCGGCCATCGTAGGTGCATGAAGTGGGCACGCAGGCCCGGTGGTGCTGGGAAGATGGAAGGCACAGACAGGGAAGTCCGGGTCGGGTGTGTGTGGGTCCTGGTGGACAGGACCGGCTAGGCCGTGTACTGAGGGACTGAATGAGGTGTACGGGTCAGGGGGTGTGGCCAGGGGTCAGGGATGGCCATGCCACAAGGCCGGGTCTAACACGCGTCCCCCCCCAGCTGAAAGCCGGAGAGAACTACCCATCTTCTTGGGGGTTCTCTTCGCTGAGGCGGAAGAACCGGGAGAGGCCGTCAGCGTTGGCGTGGTCAGTACCAGGGCGGTGCTCTATGGTGAAATCCATCCCCTGGAGGGAGATTGACCACCGCAATAGTTTGGGGTTTTCCCCTCGTATCTGCATGAGCCATCGCAGGGGGCGATGGTCGGTTTGGACTTTGAAATGGGTGCTGAACAGATAGGGTCGTAGTTTGAGGGCCCAGACTACGGCGAACGCCTGGCGTTCAATGGTGCTCCACTTTTGTTCTCTGGGTAACAGCCTTCGGCTGAGGAAGGCTACGGGCTGGTCTAGGCCTTGGTCATTCACCTGTGACAGGACTGCCCCAATGCCATGCTCGGAGGCATCAGTTTGTACCACAAACTCCTTGGAGTAGTCGGGGGCCTGGAGCACGGGGGCAGTACACATGGCCGCTTTCAGGGCATCGAACGCCTTTTGGCAGGCAGAGGTCCACTGCACCTTCTTGGGCTGTTTCTTGGACGTGAGTTCCGTGAGGGGACCGACAAGGCTGCCGTACCCCCGGATGAATCTTCGGTAGTAGCCGGTGAGGCCCAAAAAGGCTCGGACCTCCGTTTGGGTAGTGGGTGGTTCCCAGGCTAGGATGGCGTCGATCTTAGGATGCAGAGGGGCGACCTGCCCGCTTCCGACCTGGTGCCCTAGGTAGACCACTGAACCTTGCCCAATCTGACATTTGCTGGCTTTTACTGTGAGACCGGCCTGGCGCAGGGCCGTTAGCACCCTTCGGAGGTGCTGGAGGTGCTCACTCCATTCGGAACTGAAAACCGCGATATCGTCGAGATATGCGGCGCTGAACTTTTCCAGCCCGGCCAGGACTCTATTTACCAGTCGCTGGAAGGTGGCCGGGGCATTTTTCATCCCGAAGGGCATCACGCGGAAGCGATAGTGCCCATCCGGGGTGGAGAAGGCGGACCGCTCCTTCTGTGAGCGCAATTTGCCAGTACCCGCAGGTTAGATCGAATGTGCTGAGGAAATGAGCCGACCCGAGGCGGTCAATGAGCTCGTCTGCTCGGGGAATGGGGTGAGCGTCGGCTCGGGTGACTTCATTGAGTCCCCGGTAGTCCACACAGGATCGGAGTTCTGGGGCGACACCGGGGGCTGCTGCTTTCGGGACCAGTACCACGGGGCTGTCCCAGGGGCTGTCTGAGGGTTCGATCACCCCCAAGGTCAACATCTTCGAGACCTCGGCCTGGATGCAGGACCGGACTCGATCAGGTACTCGGTAGGCTCGTTGCTTCACCGGCGGGCTGTCTCCGGTGTCCACGTCATGGACACACCAGTCTGTGACTTTGGGGACGAGAGAGAATAAGTCAGGGAATTGCCCTAAGAGCTGGCAGCAGTCTTCGCGTTGCTGGGAAGTGAGGGATGGAGAGAGGTTCACTCCTTCCACTGAGCCATCCTTCTCCTCGGTACACAGGAGGTCAGGGAGGGGATCTGACTCCTCCTCGGCCCGTCATCGGTGGCCAGCAGCAGACTCAGCTCCGTCCGCACGAAGTGGGGCTTGAGGCGGTTCACGTGAAGGACCCGAAGGGGGTCCCGAGGGGACTGGACGTCCACCAAGTACGTGACCTGGCTCTTCCGCTCAACGACTTTGAAGGGCCCGGTCCATTTATCCTGGAGGGCGCAAGGTTTCACGGGGGCCATGACCCATACCTGCAGCCCCGGCTAGAACTCGACCAGAGTGGCATTCTGGTCGTACCAGCGTTTCATTTCTTCTTGGCTCGCCTCCAGGTTGGCCTCGGCCATTTCTCGAAACTTCCTAGTCTGGTTTCGGAGTGTCAGAACGTATCGGAACACATCTCGGGGGGGGGGGGGGGCCTCGTGGGGGCTGCCTCCCACCCTTCCTTGACCAAGCTCAGGGGCCCCCGGACGGGGTGCCCGTAGAGTAACTCAAAGGGGCTGAACCCCAGGGATTTCTGGGGGACTTCCCGGTAGGCGAACAAAAGGCAGGGGAGCAGGACGTCCCACTTGCGCCGGAGGGGCTCTTCCAGGCCCGCGATCATCCCCTTCAGAGTCCGGTTAAACCGCTCTACTAGGCCATTCCCTTGGGGGTGGTACGGTGTGGTGAACTTATAGGACACTCCACATTGTTGCCCCAGGGACGTCATGTACTTAGAGATAAAGTTTGTCCCGCGGTCGCTTACGAGCTCGCGGGGAAAACCCACACGGGAAAAGATCCCCATCAACGCCCGGCCCACCACGGGGGCGGTGATGGTGCGTAGGGGGATGGCCTCAGGGTATCGGGTGGCATGGTCCACTAGGACGAGGATGAAACGGTGACCTTGGGAGGTCGGGGGGTCCAGCGGCCCCACGATGTCGATCCCGACCCGTTCGAACGGGGTATTGACGACAGGGAAGGGTTGGAGGGGAGCCTTGCGCTTTCCTCCACTTTTCCCACTAGCCTGGCACGTGGGACAGGACTTGCAGTGGGTTTCTACATCTGCTTTCATTTTCGGCCAGTAAAAGTGAGTCACTAGGCGACTGTATGTTTTGTCTTGGCCCAGGTGGCCTGCGAGGGGGACATCGTGGGCCAAGCCCAGGAGGAAGTCACAGAAGCGTAGGGGTACCACCAGCACCCGGGCTGATCCTAGCTCCACCGATTTCTGCTCACTGTACAAAAGGTCATTTTCCCAATATAGCCGGTGTGTTCCAGATTGGTCGCCCGCGGCTTGGGCCTCTGCTTGCTGCCGGGGTCCGACCAGGGAGGGACAGGAAGCTTGCTCTTGGCAGAACTCCTCTCGGGAGGGGCCCCCCTCGTGGCGCCACTGGGCCAACTCAGGCAGAACGCTTAACTCCGTGATCTGTGCGGGGTCGGACGGTAGGGGTTAGTCGTTAGCGACAGATTCTCCACGTGGGGAGATGGGGGGGGGACCTCGGCTGGGACAATCCTGTCCTCGTTGGCAGGTGCGTCCTCGACTTCCCCAAGGGGGGGCAGTCGGGCCACCATAGATCGGGTGGTGGCGCACACCCACTCGGGGAGACCCATCATCCCTAGGTGGGCCTTGCGCTCGACTTGCTGCCAGGGGGAACTTTCCAGGTCGTTTCCCAGGAGACAATCAACCGGCTGAGAGATTATTACGGCTACTTTCAATTTACCGACCACTCCACCCCATTCAAAAGGCACCAGGGCTACCTGACAGAGACTCTCCGTGTTGTCAGCTGCAATTACAGGGCAAAATACATTGGGGAGGATCTGGTCTTTGTGGACTAAGTGGCTGAGGACACCGGTGATGCTCGCCCCGGTGTCACGAAGGGCCTCTACCTGTTGGCCATTGATTGTCACTAGCTGCCCATATTTCTTCGTGTTGGAGGGCAGGAGGCACCCAGGGACCATTTCTCTGTCTCCTAATGATACCAAGGCCATGGCGGCGGGTTCCCATTCTACAGTCTCCTCAATCTCCTCCCCTAGGGCTACGTTGGCTATCTGTCTGGCGGGGGGGGTTGTAGTCGGGACGCACAGGGCTATGGGGCATTCGGGGTCATTG
The DNA here is from genome assembly GCF_964204655.1 of Triturus cristatus. Lineage (NCBI taxonomy): Eukaryota > Metazoa > Chordata > Amphibia > Caudata > Salamandridae > Triturus > Triturus cristatus. The sequence goes on from NC_140583.1 coordinate 354,480,121, forward strand.
GCGTAATGCCCGGGCTTCTGGCAACGGAAACAAGTGATGGTCACCCGGTGCCCCCATCTCACGGGTGGACCGGATACAGCTGGTGGGGGTGCCGGGAAGTGCGGAGGTTGGCTTTTTGGGGGACTGGACTGGGATTCCCCCTGTCCTCCCTGGTTCCCCTCCCCTCTCTGGTGGGGTGGTCCCTGACTGGCTCGGGGGTATTCTCCTACAGGGCCCCGGGAGACCCGGGTGTTGGTCCAGCGATCCGCCTCGACAGCCAGCTTCCTCGGATCCGTGAGCTTGCTGTCGAGTAGATGCTGGCGTAGCTCCACAAAGCAGTTCGCCGCCAGGTGTTCCCATAACATGAGGTCGGATAGTTCGTCCAGGGTGGTTACTTTGCTGCCCTTAATCCACCCGTCGAATGCACGGCTGAAAAAGTTCACATACTCCACCCACGTGGTGCCGGGGATCTTCTTGCAGTCCCGGAACCGCTGGCGGTACATCTCCGGGGTGAGGCCGTACCTTGTGAGGAGGGCCTCCTTCATGTGGCTGTAGGAGGTCTGCATGGAGGATGGTAGGTCGAGCAGGGTGTCTCTCCCCTCGCTCAAAAATCGGCCCCACAACCCGGCCCCCCAATCTTTCTGCGGGACTCGGTGGGAGGTCATGGCGACCTCGTAAGCCTTGAACCATTGTTGGATGTCATCGTTCTTGTAGTATTCCTTGACCACATCTTTGGGGATGTGGACCTTCTGTTCCGCCTGTGGTGGCGCCCCCCGGTTCTCCGGGGGTCGATTTTCTTCGCTCCTTGACTTGAGCTCGATTTCTTTCAAGCTTCGTTCGTGCTCAAGTTGAAGTCTTCTTTCTTCGTGCTCCCGTTGGAGTTTCTTCTCTTCCAGTTCACCTTGTACTCGCATCTGTTCCACTGCTAGCTTTTTCTCAGCTAATTTCAACTCGCCCTCAATTTTTTGTTTGGCCAGTTCGTGTTCGTGATTACGACTTCTCTCTCTGTCTGCGAGTTCTTCCGGGGATAGACCCCCGTCTGGTACGAAGCTTCGTACCTGGTTGCTGCTGCTTTCTCTTGGGGAGAGTCCAGCTTCTTCGTGGAGCTCCACCGCTCCTTCTGGGCGAGGGGCTCCGGATTCCACCCAAGCTTTCAGTGCCTTCTGCATATCTTCTTTGGTGTTGAGACCAGTGGTAGCGATTTTTAGTTCTTTGCAGAATTGCTTCAGTTCTTTGTGCGTGTACTCCTCCAGTTGTTTCGCCTGGAACACAGCACTCGCGTTGGTTTCTGTGAGGCTCATGGCGTTTTCTTCTGCCGTTTTCGCCGATGGTGCGTCTGCTGCTTATGGTACGATCTCTAGATGATGGGCCCGAATCCCGTCGCTTGCCACCAATGTTAGAAGGTGACCCCAGAGGAGTCAGGGAGGTTACCTGAACACCCTGAGACCTATCCTCGGGGTATCGTAGCCGGGCACTGGCAGGAGACTCCTCAGGGGGAAGAGTCTCGTATCTAGGATCGCACACACGGCACCACATGACAAAGAGACACCACACGGTAGGTTCTTGGGAACAGATCTTTATCTATTCAGCTACATCAGACCTTTATGATCCCCAAGGTAGATATGTACAAAATAGAGCACGGGCTCAGAGAGTCTCGGTAGGGAAGGGGGTAGCGGGACAGTCTTTGGGGGATCCGGATAGATGCAGGGGCGTACCCAACGCACAGCTCACAATCCTCGAGCCGGGGGATACGCTGTGGTCCAGCCGGACCAGAGGAGTTTTTAGAAGCCGCAAGTCACTCAGCTGGGCTCAAGCACAAGTTCGGAGGTCTTATGATCTTCAGGGGAGCCGCGAGTCACTCAGCAGGGCTCAAGCACAAGTTCGGAGGTCTTACGATCTTCAGGGGAGCCGCGAGTCACTCAGCAGGGCTCAAGCACAAGTTCGGAGGTCTTACGATCTTCAGGGGAGCCGCAAGTCACTCAGCAGGGCTCAGAGGTTCCAAGGTTGGAAGGGAGCCGCGACCACGTCAGCAGGGCTCTCGTCGTTCCAGAGTCGAATCTGCCAGATAGCCCCAGAGCACCCCTTGTTATAGGTCAGCTCCTCTTTGATGTCCGGGGTCCGTGTGGGCAGGGGTCTTAGCGCCTGGGGGCCGCTCGTTGGAGTTCCCTGCCCTGTTGTCCTTTGATCCTTTCAGGGCCGTGTCGGGATTAGTCCCAGACACCCAGCAGGCGTGGAGCCAGCCCTCAGGGAGGCCAGAGGGCCGATCGAAACCCATCTCCCGAGGGGAGGCCAGAGGTGTGATGGAAATTGCTCCTCCCTCTCTCACTCTATGGGAGCGCGATGTTCCCCAGCCGGGGTGGCGCCTCTAGGCCTGGGTTGTGCTGGGGCCGGGCGGCCATCCTAGGTGCATGAAGTGGGCACACGGGCCCGGTGGTGCTGGGAAGATGGAACGCACAGACAGGGAAGTCCGGGTCGGGTGTGTGTGGGTCCTGGTGGACAGGACCGGCTAGGCCGTGTACGGAGGGACTGAATGAGGTGTACGGGTCAGGGGATGTGGCCAGGGGTCAGGGATGGCCATGCCACAAGGCCGGGTCTAACAATATATATATAGAGAGATGTCCATGCTTAAGAGGAAGTAGAGATAGGAAAACATACTTCAACGGACACTGGCATCTGGGAAAGGGGGTGGGCGCTTTTGAATCTACAGCACTACAAGCCACGAACAGATGCTTACAGGGTAAGTAACATTTTCCATTCGAGACATGTGTGGCTAAAGATACATATGCTGTGCATGGACTGTAAAGCAGTCCTGCCTTTTTTTTCTGCTGTCATAGCCACTGTGCACACTACCCATTTTACCTTTTCATTGTTTGTCCCTGCCACTGTTTTTACATTTCTGCCATAAGCCATTTTGCCACTTTACTGTCATCATCTGTTTTTTGTGCTACTGTTCTCTGCCTTAGCTGTTTTGGTTCCCTACTATCTGCTATTTTTGTGCTGCTCTCTCTGCCTTACTTATGTATGTTGTGCCTCTCTCTGTGCATTAATTGTTTACTATTTCACGGTCCTCTATCTGCTTTTGCCTCCGTGTGACATTTCCCCACCCTTATCTGCTACCCCCTCGTGCCCCTCCCTTCTTTACCTGCTCCTTGCACTCCCAGTTTCCTGCGCCCTTCCCAGCCTAAGCTAACCTTGCCCTGCGCTCCTCCCCTCTCCCTGGACCAACTTCATTTTAGCAGCTGCTCGGCCCCCTAGGACCTACCTGTGTCTGGTTCTCAGACTAGACAAGGCCCTTGCGGACCCTAATCCTGTGGATTTAGGCACCCAACTCGCTACTTTTACTCTCTCTTTCGCTCATTCAGGTTCGTCTATTTTGCCATGTCATTGCTTTTTTTTGCCACAGTTTGTTTCTTTGCCAATTTTGCCTGAGTCTGTTTTTGCCTTTTCAGCGTTGTTACTACCTCTATTTGTTTTCTAGCACTTCTCCCACTATCTGTTTTGCCTTGTCATTGTTTTTAACTACCACGGATTGCTTTTTCCATTCCTGCCATTGTCAGTTTTACTACATTACCGCCATCATCTCCATATGTTTTTTTGAGCATTATTCTTTGCCCTTGCTGTTTTGGTGGCCTTCTATTTCACTTTTTAGGTCTCGCCTACGCAGCGCGCATGTGCTGCGTAGGAAGACCTTTAGCAATCGATTAAGTTTGTGTCCCGAAAACATGCACGCGTTGCATTGCTTTTAATGGCAACGCGTGCACATTTGGTGATTCACTTGCGCGAGCAAGCTTTAAAACCATCTGGTTTTAATTAACACATGGTTCCTGCTCGCTCCCGCAAGGGAAACAGGCGCAGGCCCCCTCCTCTCTCCCCTCCCCCTGCTGCCTCCTCCTCTCCTTCTAAACTAGTTTTTTTTCTTTTTTGCTTTCAGTGCGAGGCGCGCTGTAAAGTATACTCCGGTAACTCTGAGTAGCTTTGTAGTAACTTTATTGGCAACTCTGCATATCACGTAACTACGTGTGCAACCTCTCCCAGTAACATTCAAAGATAAACGATTCCCCTAAGAACTCCCATACCCTTTCATTCTATCTTACCTCACAGTGATGTAAGATACACTCCAAACATGGAATGCAGCAACACCACACATCCCCTTCCTGTATATAATGGTCACAATGAGACAGGGATAACTATATACAATGTATATTAAAAATAACAATACAATAAAAATTAACAGCACAAAATCTCTGAGTTTGTAAAGGGTGTGAATTACTCTTCCCATTTTCCCCAATCTCCTTGAACCAGTTTCCACTTGTTCCTGTATGTCTGCAGATGTGTCCAAGGCTTCCTGCTCACCCACTGTTTCTTCTAGTTCTATTCCATCCTCAACCTCATTCTCCCACAACCAATCATCAAAAATAGGAGATCTCCCAAGATCATCCTCTTGAGCTTTTTCAATGTTTTTGCATTTAGCAATACGGCTCATGTGCCAGACACAATTGTCACTTAATCTTGCTGTTTTCTTCAAGCATTCTACAACTTTTAGGGGTGCAGAAAATATACTTTCCCCTTTAGGTACCTTTCCCCATTTCTTTGTTTAGACCCAATCCCCCACTTTAAATCTTCCATCTTTGTAGCATTCTTTTTATCAAAATCCATTTTGTACACTAGTTGTTCTTTAATAATGTTCTCCTTGACTACTTTAGGTGACCATTCCACATGCTTTGTACTGTCCATTCATCCCATGTTATCTTTTGTGAATGGTTCTCTTCCAGAACAAAAGGACTAAATCCTATGAGAGATGGTGTTAAACGATAACCCCACAAATTGTTTTTTTATTTCTACTTCCCAATTCTTCCTATTTTCACAAGTAATTTGTATGGTACCCTTGATCACACGATTAAATCGCTCAACCGCACCATTTCCAGAAGGATGATACACAGACGTTTTGACATGTTGTATACCATTCCTACTCAAAAACTGTTCTACTTTTGACGCTGTACAGTGTTTGCCATTATCACTTAAAATCCTCTTTGGCAAACCTTCCTTTAAAAACACATTGCTTAAAAACTTAACCACAGTATCTGCATCCGTCTTCTCAACAACCTCTAGCTCTACCCATTTGCTAAATTAGTCTTATTAAAACAATATTAAATCTATTTTCACCACTCTTAGACTGTACAGGACCAACAAAATCTACTGCCAATAAAACCCAAACCATCTCAGGACACTCCATGGGTAACAACTGTGGTCTCATAGTCCTTAAACTCTTATCTGAATCAACACACTCCCTGCACTCTCTACCTCAATATCATCTCCTGTGTCATGATTGCACGGTGCTTACCGTTTCCTCCGCTGAAACGCACACACAGATGCGGCCGGGAGACTCACTTCCGGTTGGAAGTCGAGTCCCGGTCTAGTCATCGGCACATCACCACGGGTCAGGGAAGCACTTCCGGGGAAAATGCTTAAACACCGCATTTCCCGCCGGCGCAGTGCTTCGTATTCCTTTTGAATTCCTCCCCGAGAAGACGATGCGTGAGAAGCATTCCTGGCACTTAGGTTGAAAGCGAGCTGGTACTTCCTCTGCTGGAGCCTTGCTGGTTGGTCTTCTTCGTATCGCCGGAAGACTCCTCGAAGTGCCATTAGTTACCAACCCTGGAGCCCTTGTCACACTGGTACGTTGAGGGGTCTGCCTGGGGTTCTTCATTGTCACATACGTATGGGGAGAGCCTGGTTTTGAAGCGCAGAAGCGCCTTGATGATTTTGAGTATCGCGCAATAGCGCCCTTGATGATTTTGTTTCCACTGCGCAGGAGAGCCTTGATGATTTGTTTACCCGCGCAGAAGCGCCTTGATGATTTTGAGTATCGCGCAATATCGCCCTTGATGATTTTGTTTCCACTGCGCAGGAGCGCCTTGATGATTTGTTTACCCGCGCAGAAGCGCTTTGATGATTTTGGTTTTCGCGCAATAGCGCCCTTGCTGATTTTGGTTCCACTGCGCAGGAGCGCGTTTGATGATTTTGTTTCCCTTAACACGTGCAGGAGCACTTTCCTTTGATATACTGTCCAGCTTGCACTGGAGCACCTCACTTACGTACCTTCGGTGGGGCTGCTCTCACACCAGTATTCTGTGGGCTACCAAGTGCTGGTGAGTCTCCGGAGTTGGGGACAGGGATGTTATCTGTGTGTGTTCTTACAGTGTTGTGGTAAAGTAGGCATTGGGGTTCTTCACTAATAGAAGCCTCCCTGTTTCTAGGTAGCCCCGAGATACCCTGCACGCCTACCTGCTACCTTCATTCTGGTTCCTTTCCCTGCGTCCATCTCATCCCTGCTGGGTTCTATTGTTCACGAGGGTCAGGTGGGTACAGGGACGGGCGCTCTTGTCTCTGCGGAATCGCTGCACAAGCAGAGGTAAGCCTTGTGGAGCACCCGACAGAATACGAAGCCCACGTTAAACATTCCACCTAGACGACATGGGTGACCCGGAGGTTACCTTACAAGACATAGCAGCCATACTGACAGCCATACAGGCATAAAACCTCAGTTTACGCCACGACATAACCACCCTACAGGGCCAGATGACTGCTGGGGTCACCAGTCCCTGGGGAACCACCCCTAGCCCCAGGGTCATACAAGAAGGGTTGTTGAGACAGCCAACGTTTACCTTTGGGGGGTCCTCCGCTACCAGCAACCCAAACCCTGCCGTCCAAGTCATCACTCCCCATCCCGTACAGCTGGCACCACCAGAACGTTTCTACGGCGACAGCACTAAGTACGGCATCTTTATCCATCAATGCCACCTGCATTTCATGGCCAGGAACACGGCTTTTCCTGATGACGCTTCCAAAGTAGCCTACATCCTGTCATACATGGGCAGAGACGCCGCTCAGTGGTCTATTGCCTTGGTAGAACACGATGATCCCATGCTGCACCACCTGCTGACCTTTAAGGAGGCCATGCGACGTATGTTTGCTCGTCACACCTTTGTGCAAGCCGCTGATAATGAGTTGCTCAACCTCAAACAAGGCAACCAGGACCTCCTCCACTACATCACCACGTTCAGCAGGGTGGTTATCGAGTCCCATTGGCCGGAGGATAAGAAGGTGTCAGTGTTTTATCGGGGATTGCGAGACGACCTGAAGGACCTTATTTCACAGTTGCCCAACCCGCCTGACGAAATTGGTCCTTTCATCGATCTGGTGGTGAAAATGAATTTCCGTCTACAGGAAAGAAGGACCGAGAAAGGAAGAGGCAGTGACAACCGTTTTCTGTCCGTTGGGGATAAGGATATTCAAAAAACCAGAGAAGAGCCCGCTCCCCAGGGCGAGGCACCTGAACCTATGCAAATCGGGGGTATAAGAGGTCCCTTGACGAGTCAGGAAAGAGAAAGGAGGAGGAGACAGAATCAATGCCTGTACTGTGGAAAAAGCGGACATTTCGTCCGGGAATGTCCGGTGAAACCCACGAAGCCTCGGAGCAGAAGGCCTTTCGCATCGCCCATCACCAAAACGGATGGAACGGGAAACGAGACAACCCAGTAGACAAGGGGATCCGTCCTCTGGGTTCTTCGTATTGCATTTCCGCGATCCCGGCTGTATTTGACGGCAATCACCACGTAGGGATGGAAGTATCCTTACAGAACCAGGCTGGCAGAACCTGGCAGGTAACGGCTATGTTGGACTCCGGTGCTACAGGCTGTTTTATAGACACCGTTTTTTCACGTGCTTTACGCATCTCTACAGTGTCCAAGGCCCAGCCCGAAACCGTCAAGGCAGTGGATGGAACGGACCTAACGTCCGGCCCTATCAGGCATCAAACCGAGAACCTGACTATGTCCTTTGCCAATCATCACGCCGAATCCATCAGCTTTGACGTCATCGACGCTCCTCAATTCAAGGTAATATTGGGTTTGCCATGGTTGGTGAAGCACAATCCTCGCGTTGATTGGGTTTCCAGAAGAATACACTTGGACTCAGAACACTGTTGTGGAGCCTGTTATGCGAAGGAGCACATCCTCGGGGATCGCTCCATACAAGCGTGATCACTGCCATTACAGGGAATGGGGATGGTTTCCCAAGCAGCCGTACCAAAGGAATACCAGGATCTAGCCGAAGTATTAGACAAAACAGGAGCCAACACCCTGCCACCGCATCACTCGTTCGACTGCCGGATAGACATAATCCCCGGTTCCACGCTACCTTGCAGTAGGATCTACTCTCTCACGGAGAAAGATAACATCCACCTTCGATCCTATTTGGACGAATATCTGGCCAACGACTTTATCCGTCATTCCAGGTCTCCGGTTTCTTCTCCCCTCTTTTTTGTATCGAAGAAAAGAAGGAGGGTGATCTGAGGACCTGCATAGACTTTCGAGCGATGAACACCATCACCGTAAAGAACCGTTACCCCCTACCGTTGATCACCAATCCTCTGGAACAGATAAAAGACACCTCTGTGTATACCAAGCTCGATCTGCGGGGGGCTTACCATCTAGTCAGAGTCCGAAAGGGTGATGAATGGAAGACTGCTTTCCGGACAAAATTTGGCTTATTTGAGTACCAGGTCATGCCTTTCGGACTCTGCAACGCCCCCGCAGCTTTCCAGTTCTTTATTGACGAAGTGTTAAGGGACTACATAGACGTCTTTTGTATTGTCTACACAGACGATATCTTGATCTATTCATAGACCATCGCAGAACACGTGCATCACGTGCGTTCTGTTCTTCAGCAGTTGGGTAGGCATCGTTTGTACGTGAAGCTGGAAAAAAGCAAATTTCACGTCACCACGGTTGAGTTCCTGGGGCATATCATCACTCCAGCAGGCATTCAAATGGACAACAAGAAGGTGGAAGCCATCCTGTCTTGGCCTCCCCCGGAGTCCATAAAAGGGGTCCAACATTTCCTGGGTTTTTCCAACTACTACCGTAGATTCATCACGGGATTCTCTGAGATGGTAGCTCCAATCACCTGGTTGTTGCGCAAAGGGGTACGCTTCTGTTGGGATCAGAAGGCAGACAACGCCTTCCAGGAATTGAAGAGGCGTTTTACCGTCGCCCCGGTTCTGGTGCACCCTGACACCGAGCAGCCCTTCATAGTGGAGGCGGATGCCTTGAAAGATGCCATCGGGGGCGTGCTGTCTCAACGGAGCACCCGCACAGGACAAATGCATCCGGTGGCCTTCTACTCCAAGAAGCTCCAACCAGCGGAACGTAACTATACGGTGTCCGACAGGGAACTCCTAGCCATCAAGACCGCTTTCGAGGAATGGCGCCACTTCCTGAAAGACGCCAAACACACTGTGACCATCTATAATGATCACAGGAACCTTCAGTTTCTTCGGTCAGCACGTGCTCTCACCGCCCGACAACTTCGATGGACCCTTTTCTTCAACGACTATAACTTTGTGATCACGTTTCGCCCAGGGAAAGAGAACGGCAAGGCTGATGCCCTCTCACGGCTGGGAGAATCCGACGAGGATGCCGAAAACACCGAGCCTGTTCCCATAATTGCCGAGACACACTTCCAGGGTGTTGTGACATCCTCGGACTTCTTATCTCAAGTAAAACAGGACACGAAACAGTCCGACCTAGCGATTTTGGCAGAAAAACACAAAGGGGTGTCTTACGTGGACGGGTTGCTGTTTCACGAAGAGCGGCTGTACCTACCTGGGGTGCCCAGTCAGCGAGAGGCAGTCCGTCTGTGTCACGACCACGTCTTGTCCAGCCATCCCGGTTTCCATAAGACGCTTGAGCTCTTACACAGGCAGTTCTGGTGGCCTACCATGGTGACCGACACAAGAAATCATGTAACGAGCTGTGCCATTTGTCTCTTGAGTAAGAACAGGTCTGAGCATCCGGTTGGTCTTCTGCGTTCCATTCCTGTACCGCCGTACCCTTGGCACACCATCTCCATGGATTTCGTGGTGGAACTCCCAATCACCAAGACGAGGCATACCACGATTCTCACCATAGTTGACCACCTCTCCAAAATGGCGCATTTCGTACCCTTGTTGAAGGTGCCCACAGCTACGATTCTGGCCTTGATCTTCGTGCACGAGGTAGTCCGCCTTCACGGCATTCCAGCAGTGGTCATAACAGACCGGGGTTCGCAGTTTGTGTCCCACTTCTGGAAAGAGGTGTGCAGAATCCTCGAGATGGACGTGCGCCTATCCACAGCTTACCACCCCCAGACGGACGGTCAGGCGGAAAGAACCAACCACACCATGGAGCAGTACCTCCGTTGCTTGCTACTTATGGTTGATAAAGAATGGTCCGATATACTATGGATGGCAGATAACGCCTACAACAACAGCAAGCATTCGGCCATCGGCATGTCCCCCTTCTTTTGTCTCCACGGCCGTCATCCTCGCACCTCTGCCTGGGAGATTCCCCGGGACAGCTTATTGCCATCAGTACGTTCTTATCATGATTCCTTGCGCAGAATCTGGCAGCAGGCACGGTTTGAGTTGGCCAAGGCAAAGGACACCTACAAGGCGCATGCTGACGCTCATAGGCAGAAGGAACCCGATTATTGCTTGGGTGACCGGGTGTGGCTGTCCATTCGTCATCTCAACGTGCATGGTTCCAAGAAACTGTTGCCCCGTTTTGTGGGTCCCTTTGTCATTGAGAAAGTGGTCAATCCCGTGGCTATGAGACTCTCGCTTCCTCCACACATGAAAATCCACCCGGTCTTCCATGTCTCTCTTCTGCAGCCGGTCCGTGCTGGTAGCGCGGCTCCCGCTCCTCCTTCTCCGGTGGTAGTGGCGGACCATGTTGAGTATGAGGTCCGGGCCATCCTGGGTTCTCGTCGTACCAAGGGCAAGTTATTCTACCTGGTGGACTGGAAGGGGTACGGCCCGGATGAACGGTCTTGGGAGCCTCTGTCCCATGTTCGCCATGCTCCCGTTCTGGTCCGTGCCTTTCATCTGAGTCATCCTTTCAGTCCTCGCCCTGCTTTCCCCTTTTGAGCTCCTGGGGGGGTTGGGGGAGGTTCTGTTTTAGGGGGGGGGGGTACTGTCATGATTGCACGGCTCTTGCCGTTTCCTCCGCTGAAACTCACACACAGATACGGCCGGGAGACTCACTTCCGGTTGGAAGTCGAGTCCCGGTCTAGTCATCGGCACATCACCACTGGTCAGGGAAGCACTTCCGGGGGAAACGCTTAAACATCGCGTTTGCCGCCGGCTCAGTGCTTCGTATTCCTTTTGAATTCCTCCCCGAGAAGACGATGCGTGAGAAGCATTCCTGGCACTGAGGTTGAAAGCGAGCTGGTACTTCCTCTGCTGGAGCCCTGCTGGTTGGTTTTCTTCGTATCGCCGGAAGACTCCTCGAAGTGCTATTAGTTACCAACCCTGGAGCCCTTGTCACACTGGTACGTTGAGGGGTCTGCCTGGGGTTCTTCCTTGTCACATACGTATGGGGAGAGCCTGGTTTTGCCGTGCAGAAGCGCCTTGATGATTTTGAGTATTGCGCAATAGCGCCCTTGATGATTTTGTTTCCACTGCGCAGGAGCGCCTTGATGATCTGTTTACCCGCGCAGAGGCGCCTTGATGATTTTGAGTATCGTGCAATAGCGCCCTTGATGATTTTGTTTCCACTGCGCAGGAGCGCCTTGATGATTTGTTTACCCGCGCAGAAGCGCTTTGATGATTTTGGTTTTCGCGCAATAGCGCCCTTGATGATTTTGGTTTTTGCGCAATAGCGCCCTTGCTGATTTTGGTTCCACTGCGCAGGAGCGCGTTTGATGATTTTGTTTCCCTTAACACGTGCAGGAGCACTTTCCTTTGATATACTGTCCAGCTTGCACTGGAGCACCTCACTTACGTACCTTCGGTGGGGCTGCTCTCACACCAGTATTCTGTGGGCTACCAAGTGCTGGTGAGTCTCCGGAGTTGGGGACAGGGATGTTATCTGTGTGTGTTCTTACAGTGTTGTGGTAAAGTAGGCATTGGGGTTCTTCACTAATAGAAGCCTCCCTGTTTCTAGGTAGCCCCGAGATACCCTGCACGCCTACCTGCTACTTTCATTCTGGTTCCTTTCCCTGCGTCCATCTCATCCCTGCTGGGTTCTATTGTCCACGAGGGTCAGGTGGGTACAGGGACGGGCGCTCTTGTCGTCTCTGCGGAATCGCTGCACAAGCAGAGGTAAGCCTTGTGGAGCACCCGACATCCTGGCCACCAATATGAACACTTCACTCTTTTTTTTTGTCCTGACAATTCCAAAATGTCCCTCATGACAAAGATCTACCATCCTTTTCCTCAATCCAAATGGAGGTACAATTTTTCCTCCTCTCATTACAAATCCAGATTCTAAACTCAACTCACTTCTTACTTCCCAAAAACTTCTTTCTTCTGTTACGTCAGTTTTTTTTTCTCCCCAATCATTTAAAATCTTCTCCTTAATTTTTTTTAACAAATCATCCTTTTTCATATTCTGAAATCCACTCATTTTCCCCAATCGATTTCATGCCATCATCTTCTACAATTGCAACTTAATAATCATCCCAAATGCTTCTAGGTACCTCTCTAATAGGTAAGGGAATTCTACTCAAACAATCTGCAATTTTGTTTTGTACAGCAGGAACATATTTTATCCTGTAATTATAATCTTGTAACCTCATCGAAAGTCTCGCTATTCTCGCCAATGCTTTCACCATCCCACCTGTAGTTAGTAAATTCACCAAGGGCTTGTGATCTGTTCTCGCATCAAATTCTGTTCCCCATAAGAATGCTCTAAAATGTTCCATCCCCCACACACATCCAAGAGTTTCTTTTTCTATTACAGCGTATAACTCCTCTGTGAGTGTAAGACTTCTGGAAGCAAAACCTATTACAACTTCCTTATTGCCACTTTCATTCTGCGTGAGTACAGCACCTAACCCCTTTCCACTAGCATCCACTGTATGCACACTTCTCAATTCTGGATCAAATCCCTTAATTGGTGTTGCATTACATATTTCCTTTTTTAAAGTTTCAAAATTTCCCTTACATTTACTATCCCAAACAAATGTACTTCTTTTTTTAAGTAATTGTCCCAAATCATAAGATTTCTCTGCAAACTTTCTTACAAATTTGGAGTAATACTCCGCAAGTCCCAAAAATGAACGAAGTTCCTCTTTGTTTTTTGGTTCAGGTGCCTCCTTCACAGCTCCAATTAACTCTTTCTTTGGAGAAATACCATCTTTTCCTATGTTATGCCCCAAGTATGCAACTTTGTTCTTGCAAATCAACATTTTTCATACTCCGCTGTTAGTCCTCTTTTCTTTAACACATTGAAAACTTCTTCCAACCTCTGATGATGTACTTTCCTTTTCTCGCCCATTATCAAAATATCATCCTGAAAATAGAATACTCCAGGTATGTCTTTCAGAATTTCACTCATCAGTCTCTGAAACACAGCTGCCGCAGAAGCTAGACCAAACGGCATTCCGATATATTGGTAACATCCAAAAGGGGTTATGAATGATGTTATTTTCCTGCTCTTCTTATGTAATTGAATCTGATGGTAAGCAGATGATAAATCCACAGTGGAGAACCATTGCATTCCTTTTGTTTTGGCCAGAAATTCATTGATCATTGGTAAAGGAAATTTGTCAACTTGAATTTCTTTATTAACACATCAAGTCCACACATAACCTAATTTTTCCATTAGACTTACGTGCGACTACAATCGGAGACATCCACTCTGAGGATTCTATTTGTTCAATCACTCCAGTTGTCTCCAACCTATGCAGTTCGTTTTCAAACTCATCCTCACTACAAATGGAACACTTCTAACTTTAAAATTTACAGGTACTGCATTCTCCTTGAGTTTCATCTTATGCGTAAACCCCTTAAGCATGCCGATTTTTCCTGAGAACACATCCTTGAAATCTTCACATATTTTCCTACCCATCGTCATTCAACACTAGAACTTGTTCTTTACTGTTCAGGTTGAGAATGATCTTCAGACTTCTCTGATCTTTCCAACCTAAAACACAAGGACCATAGTCTGCAACATACATCCTCCCTACAGCCTTACGCCCTTTGAATACAAATGTAACATCTCTGCATCCCACCATAGAAATACTCTCGCCTGTAAAACTCGAAGGATTAACATCACACTCATTGAGTTCTTCTCCAATCTCACAAATTTTTCCTTCCACAAATCTAAATTTACAATAGTGTAAGGTGACCCAGAGTCTGCCACTAACACCACTTGTAGCCCAGCCACCATAATCTCACAAGATGGTTTACTTCTTCCTTTGCCCTTTACTTCCAAAACAGTATCATTTACCATTAAAATCTCATCTTCCTCTTCTGAGCATTCTTCATCCGTTTCACTTTCTTTTTCAGTCACACATTTAATCTTAGTAGTATATATATTTATTCAATCGATCAAAAATATGATCATTCACATTTCAAATACAGTACATGATCATTAAGAACAATAATAAAATGTGCACCAATATAAAACCCGTAATTTTTTTTACAATACAGTAAAACAAGCTACTAGATATTTTTTTTTTTTTTTTTAATCAATGTACATGCGTCTGAGAAATACCACTTAACCTAATTAAAGTTACGGCAAAAGAACATGTTTGCTCATTTTTAGCCTTTTCCACCATGCAAACATTAAAAAACTCGAGACAGCAAATACTAGCCAGCTTGTAGTATCTGATTTAAAAATACATATTGCTTCTAGTGGACAATTAAAAGATAAAATACAACATACAGGGGCCAGCCAGGTTTTCCTAAGTTCAGCATAAAAAGAACAACAGAAAAAAAAGTGCTCGATGGTTTCGGGGGAAATATGGCATAGAGGACACAAAATATTTACAGACGTTTCCCAAGAGCTCTTCAATGCATTCAAAGGAAGGGTTCCATATCTGAACTGAACATACAGGGCTCGTGCCGGGGGCGGTTCCATATCATTCAAAAACCCTTCAAAAGCAAATACTCCTTTAACATTCAAGAACCCCGCAGTCAAAGTGCCATGTGTAAACCGGTCAACCCTTTGAGATCATTAGATCCCAAAACCTTTTTAGGTCTCGCCTGGCTATCGCGTAAGCGATCGCTCAGCGAGACTTATGTAGGGGCTTCAGAAAATGCTCCCAAAGGCTTCCCAGGCGGATCGGGTGGCGGTTACGCGCACAACCACGTTCATTCCATTTGCCACTAGCTAATTCCTGCGCGTGCGCCGCCTCACGCATTCAGAGAGATTTAGTAAGGGGCACAAGACCCTAGGAATGCGGTTTATGGCCAGTGCATGTGAGGCATTCAAGCGCGAAGCTGGCATCTGGCATCGGACTTGAAAGCAGCAGACTGCTTTCACCAGCGCGCGCTCAGACTCACTTCCTGCATCCCCTCTTACAACAATTAACTTTCGTTATAACTCACACCCCATATGCTCGTTCCCTCCCACCCTTCCTTTGATGTCCGCTTTTCTTGTTGTTTACAAACCACGCCACACACTGCTGCACGCCGCTGCACGCCACACGCCGCTGCACGCCGCACACCGCTGCACGCCGCACACCGCTGCACGCCACACACTGCCGCTGCACGCCACACACCGCCGCTGCACGCCACACACCGCCGCTGCACGCCACACACCGCCGCTGCACTCCACACACCGCCGCTGCACTCCACACACCGCCGCTGCACTCCACACACCGCCGCTGCACTCCACACACCGCCGCTGCACTCCACACACCGCCGCTGCACTCCACACACCGCCGCTGCACTCCACACACCGCCGCTGCACTCCACACACCGCCGCTGCACTCCACACACCGCCGCTGCACTCCACACACCGCTGCACTCCACACACCGCTTTTATGCGAGTTTATGCTACTGACATTGTAAATGACAATGCCTTTTATTTGTTTTAAAACCAAAACATACATAAAAGGCATTGTAATTTTACAATGCCAATAGCTCAAACTCTTATAAATGCGAGACCTATTGCATTGCAAATGCTTGTTTTAACAAGGGGGACCTTGCGTTTGGTCATAGATCCTGGATCCTCCCAGAGTTGCACCATCCCAATTTTTGAAAACCAGAGCTTGATCTTACTAAACCACTTGATGCGGCCTGTTTGATTATGCAAGGCAATCAGCTCTACCATTGCCTCCCTCAGGGGCACCCGAGTTTTACTTATCCAGACCCTGATCCAAAATAAGATTGACCTCAAAGTGGCATAATGATCTATAGGTTTTAAGCCAAGATCAAGTCTAAGTGGCAAGAGTGGTGCATTCACTCGGAGGTTCAAAATGGCTCTGATAAATTTATTTTCAGCACAAATTAAGTCTGTCAGGTTTTCCAGCCCCCACAGTTCAGCCCTTAGTCCTATGGATTTCAAAAATGGGGGATATTGGCCGAAAAGGGGAAGCTCTAGCCCTTTGAACTATAGCACAGTCAACATGCTGGAGGGTCGCGATGCTCTTTTCTATCTGCGGAGTCCATGCCAGCCTATTGTTAATACGGATACCAAGGTAGTCAAAAGAACTAACCTGCTCCAAACTGTGCGTGCCCAGGGTAAATTTTCTCTTATTTGATTTATACGGGTTAAAAATCATATATTTAGTTTTTAGCCCATTTATTTCTAAACCCTTATCTTTACAAACTAATGTAGTAAGGAATCCCTTAATACGTACATACATTCTTAAGTTAGCATAACCACGTTAGATGTTAGAAAGCCATCTTGCTGCTTTTGCGCACGACACTGCATCTACATGTTATTGTTTGAACAAACTGCTGACTCGCGCTTTTCCTCACACGAGAGCAATCTGTTGTTGCCATCCCGAGCTCAGCGCAGCGACCTTGGTCTGTACATGGTGTAACAAGAACAGTCTGGGTCGTTAGACAATGCATGTTTTCCACTCTAGGTTGATCGACTCACTATTTAGCCATAACACACAGGCAGCTGCGAATACCTTAAAGTTGGTGCTTTTAATATTGCAGACATCATGTTTAAGATTCAGACCGAAGACGAGCCTTCCTGCGAGAAGACTTATGATGCTCTTGTGATGTGATTTCACTAAGCTGATCTTTGAGGTATGGGGTCCCCTGTTTCAAGCCTAAGAGACCTTTTATTAGCATAATAATAATATTAGCTTCTTAGTTAAGGGAAGGTGGTAGTATCCACTGTCATTTATAACATGATCACTCCCTTTATATTCTATGGTGTTGTAACGATGCTGATGGTTTTGATTATAATCATTTGTCTGCTTGTATTAGCCAAAGTACTGCATCTTAGGACACGTGGTCTATAAAAATAAACTCTTTTTATTTTCACCGTGTCTCCGTTTATTCTTGTTGTGGACTGATGTGAGAATAATATACGAACAGGTATTTCCGATTCCCACCATTCCTGAGAGTACACTGAGTCGCTTGTTCTGGGTTGTCTTTTCATTGGGATCGGCGAGCCAAATCTCGGATAACGAATGGGACACTTATGCTAGCCGGATACTGGGTTCTGGGTTCTGAGGTGAGTTTCTGGTACACCACAATTCACTGAGGTCCTGGGGTTCTACGCATAGTTCTGTGTATAAGCAGAATCCCTGCAACATGGCGCCCAACGTGGGGCAGCTCTGAAACGTCATTTGACGCAGTATGGGGTGCCGGACACTGGTATGAACGTCATCTTTGTGGTAGGAGCCGATGCGGCTCATCCTTATGAGTTGTTTTACTCTTGGGTGACGCTTCCGGCGGTGAGTGAGGACGATAACTCTTTTCATACTTACACTGCCACTGCCGTGCCAGCGAATTATACACCGTATAGGACACAAGAAATACCAATATCTGCTTGGCAGCATCCTATTTGGTTTAATGGCGCCCTTCCCCATGCGGTTATACCGCCGAGAATGGGCCCTTTGTCAATTGCAGGGGCCACTTGGCCGGTACTAGCCGGATATACGCCTCATCCCCGTTACCCAACGGTGCCGGTGGCTGATTTGCGTGTACGGCACACTGCCCTTATTACAGTACATAGGGCTTTAGTACAGTACGTGTCACGCAATGTGCAGGCGGGGACACCTGCTGTTGCGGGGCAGCCTACTGACCACCACGCGGTGGTCATTAGTCCTGTTATGGTTAATTCTGTTATGGGCAAGCGTCCCCAAAATAGGGATGATTTCCCTTTTTGGCTTGCTGAAAAATTTGACCAAATAGAAGCGGTTTACCCGAATACATCTCCTGTGGAGAAACACAGGATCCTTACCATTAGTTTGCCTAAAGACTTGGTCCCCGACATTGATGATTGTGTCAATTGGGGCAAGGTCTTTGCAGCGACGTACTCGCAGTGCTTTGGTACTCCGTCTATGTCGGTACTGCCCTCCGTTATTAAACGTGTTCAAGATAACCACGGTGCGGAGTCTGCGATAGAATATGGCATGCGGCTCCTCGGACAGTTTGACCTGGTGGCTACCATGATAATGTGTAACCTTAAGGGTGATGCTATGCACTTCTAGGTTCGTAATGAACTGAAGAAGGTTGCTGATGAGGATAAGCCGCGGGAGTTCGCAAAAATAATCTCGACGGCATACAGAGATTTGGGTCGTAGCTCTTTGGGAGTTAAACCGGTCGTGAAAACTCCCGAAATTAAGCAGCAGGGTAAGGCAGACTCCTCTGGTAAGGATGACCGTCCAAGCTTTCCGAAACAAAGTTGGCGGTCTAAACAACAGGGAAAGCAGCATGTGGAAATATGGATTTTTCTGATCAGTTATGTCCCCTATCTTGGACCCCAACGGTTTCATGTATGAATCACAAGTACATGTATGTTCCCTCCAGTTCCAGTTATGAAGACGCAAACACATGTGCGTCCACCGTCAACATGTCCTTTTTCAGATCCGCCATGAATGGGCCGGATATTCCATCCCTAAGTATGAAAGGCCACCGGCTTTATATGGTTCACTTATGCCATTTTACAGTCCAGGCAAGTAGGCCCTGATTCTGTCATCAAGCTTTTCTTGCCTTCTGCCTCTGAAAGCTCCAGTCTGAGCCTGCATCTGTGACCATGAACTTTGTCTCATTCCCTGCGCGGCTCACGGTGCCTGACATCAGCCTGTTGCCTGCCAAAAACTGTATTTCACCTTCGAAATTATCTGCTCCGCTCCCTGTCAAATGCATTCCTGTCTAGTAGTTTAAGTAAACATTCTTCCAGCTACCGAGCAAAAGGCCCGGCTTCTCTGTCTTTATGCAAGTAATTCATAGCCCTATTATTATGGAAGATTTCTGCCCTCGCATCTAGTGTAGACACTTAGACGCTTGTACACGCACTAACAGTCAGTATAGTCAGTATAGAATAAGATTCTACTCTAAGAGACCTCTCTTTTGGATAACATAGTTCTTTAAACATAGGATGTTAGATATGATTTGGGATTAGGTTGACTTGACCCTCCAGACTTCTGTCGCCACATGTAGAGCTAAATGTCAAGTCCCCTTCACCCCCTAGTTGCACGTCAATCATACGTCATGCTGCTGTGCGCGCATTTCTGCCAAGTATTTCTGCTGACATTGCGAAATTCTTTCATGGAACCACCCTATTATGACATCATACCCGATGACGTTCTTTAGTTACACCCAGTTACGCCCACTTTTGCTACGCATGTATGTTTTATCTTTACTATCAATTTTTACGCCTCCTGCATTTACTTCACTGTAATGCCTATTGTATAAAAGTGATTACTTATCAATAAAGTATGTACTTCACTTCCTGAACCTCCGTGGTGATGGAACTTGGAGTCCACGATTCGAATCGTCCATTGGAATAAAGCCCATTCTGAACCTCTAATACCACGGATTTTGCCTCTTATTTTACTGAGCTATTTTTATTATTTTTCTGTATCAAATTAAGTCCCGGTAATTAAATTATTTACCACATGAATGGCGCCCGAACAGGGACACTTTCTCATCTCACGCGCCGGCGGTGCGTTGCAGGCCCGGTCTCCTGCCACAGCTGGACGGACAACAACGCGTACCAGCAGGATTTCCTGTATATCCCTCCGGTCAAGCGGGGGCGACTGAGGCTGCGATCAACACCCAGACGAGGCGGTGAGAAGTGCGAAGTATCCCGACCAGAGCCTAGCTGAGAGAGCAAGATCCGAGGTATACAGAGGCCCACCAAGTTCCGAAGTTCCGAAGTTCCGAGGTTTCCGATGTTCCGAAGTTTCCGAAGTTTTCGAGTCGAGTCCAGTCCGGTCCAGTCCAGTTCAGTTCCGTTCCGAGGCCTTCCGTTCCGAGCTACCCGGTGAGTACCATTGCTGGGGAGGCGTTCTGACGTGCACATAGCCTGTGCCGGTCAAGACGGGTTTGGGTACACAAATCCGGTCTGCACTGTTTTAGCAGTGTATCTGTACTGTTTAGCAGTATATCTAGTATATCAAGTATATAAATTCAGAATAATTCAGTTAATGCCGAGTATTATGTTCTAGTGATTAAGTTTTCTTAGATCGTCATCATCATTGTTGCTCATTTAAATATTAAATGTTAAATGTGTTAATACGTCCTGCATATTGTGGTGTGAATGACTGTTTATTATTGTGTTTATTGTATTAATATTGTATTAAGTTTGTTCAAAGATCAAGTATCAGATCAGTTCTCAATATGCCGCTCTTTTCGAAACTAAGACAGATCACAACTAGAAAAGGGGTACTCGAAGAAGCTGTTCCTATTCCTCCTAGGGACACTCCAGGGTACTTCATGTATCAAAAACACGGCTTAGACGCTATATTATTTCTTGATTTATGGGTAGACTACACCAAGGAATTACCAGAAAGTCAGAGGTGGCCCGCAGCTGGGACCTGGGATGCAGAGTGCATCATGAAAGTAGAGGAAGAGTTATGGAAAAGGAAAGCTAGACAGTCACAGAAAGACGCCGTTGAGTTATGGCGTAAAGAATCTCATAGACGTACAGAAAAAGCACTCAGACAGGAGGAGAAAAATAAGGAGAAATCAAATAAAGTCCGAGAAAATCTATTAATTGAAGAAGGTACACGAGTGAAATCAGAACAAATAGACAGACAAAGAAATGCCCTTATGAATGGTATGCATCCCCTTCTGGCCGAAGGATTACCTAAGGCTACTCCGGAGATACCAAAAGACTTGCCACCCCCATTATTTCCAATAAAAGTGCATCCTAAGGGGCATCCTAGAACCGCAGAAGATGTTTTTCTTTCCTCATATTTAGATGACGCAGCTCCCGAGTATGCTAACCCCGCCCCACGTAGACCGTCTGCCGGGGAAGTTCAACGCCAAGATCCTGTATCTGTACCTCTACAACAACAAATCCTGACACAAGTTCCGGCAAGCACATCTGTTTCTACATCTGTTCCTACAGCTGTTTCTACAGCTGTGTCCACACCTATAGTTGCTGTATCGGGTTCAACGAATCCTTTCACGTCCGGTACCCCAGACGGGGCTACCGGAGGTGCTACCAACATTTTTTTCTACGCCACCCAGAATAAATAAACTTACTTTTCAAGAATCAGCGCATCCACGTACACCCAAACTCATAAATTCCCGCACGCTTAAGGAACTTCTTGTAGATTGTAGATATGACCCTGTGCCCGGCAAAGAGGACGAAATGATCATGGCATCATTACGTATCAGACGAGCTGCGGTGTATTTAGGGAAGCTACCAGGAATGACTATGCATCTAGATAATATATATCATTTTGTCCAAACAGGGCGAGATTCTGAATGTATTAACAGAGCTATGGAATACCAGAAAGTGGAGATACAGGGGGAACTGTTACGTTTCCTCATAAATTGTGTGATCAGAAATCAAGACCGACCGGGGGTAGATCCGGAAACAATGCAAACTCTTACCAGATGGAGCCAGAATATATCAGAAGGGAAACATGATAGGCAAACATGTATAATAGCCATGTGCCGAAAGATCCGTAAAGAAATAGAACGCATACACGAAGAGAGATTAGCGGTAGACCAGTTCGAACAAAACGAGGAGGAGGAAGGATCAGGACTGCCCACAGGACAGTCAGAAACCATAGCGTATGTAGGTAGAGGAAGATCTTGTAATAGTACTAGATGTTTTACTGACCCGATACGTCCGATATGTCCAGATAATAACAGGAATTTCCAAACACCTATAATAAATATAAGGTCCCCCGAGCATTCGTTCCAAGCCGCTGACAAATTACTCCGAGAACGAAGGGGTTATCATTTACTCGATTCTATGGATGAACAAGAATTAGCCAGGTCAGCCGTTCATTGGGTTGACAGTCCCGGAAAATATGGTGATGATACAGTAGCACACACATTTTTGAACCTCACCCCAGATGAACAGCGTTTAGCTGGGATTTATATGATTCAACAACTTCTTATACTATATAAAAGTCAACATTCAGATCCTGGTCCCTTACCTGATATATTGACTGAATTACTCACGAATAGATGGAGAGGTTCAGGTACTAAGTTAATTAGAGAAATACTAGAATCAAGAAAGCAGTACATTCTTTTTGTATGCCCAGAACATGTCTCACTGCCCATCAAGGAAAGAACGACGTATTACATGGACAGACAGAATCCCTTACGAGAAGTACACCCAATAAAAGGCGAGGACAATCAGTTTAAACGTGTATTTGTATATACGCCCATATCGAAAATAGAATTGTTAGAAATGAAGAAAGTGGTACCCAGTCATGACAAAGATCCAGCGGGTTTTCACCGAGAAATTAAAGACATGTTACTCATGGGAGAGTATACCTATCCCGACATTATGACAATATTGAAGGTATTAATGCCTGCGGGCATTTATGAAAAACTCAAGGAAAAAGAGTGGGAGGTGGGAGACCAAAAGATAGACTGGACAGCATTAGAAAATGAAGAAAAGGCCCGAGGTCCAGGTTCAGGGCTTGGGGATAAAACTAAAGCACTACCAGGTTTACTAGTACAGGTACTGCCACGTTTATTAACTACGAAAAAGGAAGACTGGGGTGCAATCTCAGCCTGTAAACAAAAGCAAGATGAAGACACTAGTGATTTCTATGCCCGATTCGAAAAATGTTTTGGTATAAATAGTGGCATAAAAGCAAGTAGCGAATCTTACCCACATCTGTTTGTGACAAAATTAGTTGAAAATTCCTTGCCCCAAGTGAAGAATAGAGTATTAAAATTCGAGAGTACCTGGCAAGGTAACACCCCATCACAAATGTTACAAATGTCACAGTATCATCACAATAGAATTAGAGAGGAACAAGAACATGAACAAAGACGCATGAAAGACACAAAAATGAAAATGCTAGTCTCCCAGACGGTTCCAGCTGAAGGTCATAAAAAGGGTACGACACAGTCCGGTGATTCAGCAGGACCTGTAAAAGGGACATGCAACTATTGTAAACAACCAGGTCATTACATACACGATTGCCCAGTCCTGAAGCGTAATATCGCCACAGGTATTACAAAAGAAAGACCACGGCCACCTAGACAGGATCAGAATGAACAAGGAGCCCCGCAGCATGCACAGTCCATGCCAGCTCCACAACAGTCTATACAGTTTGTGCCAGCTGCACCAGCGCTGCCTGTTGCTGCCACACAAACCACGACACGACAGCTGTACCAGACCGCACAGTACGACTATCCTGATTATCAACGATACGCATGAACCAGCCTAGAGAGGGAAGTTGGCTTACCCCTTATCGAGGTCCCTGTAGACCAAGAAGGACCTTATGTACATAGTGAACTATTAGGCCAAGATAGAAAATTTTTACTTGATACAGGGGCAAGTCGAACAACCATAAAACGTAGTGAAGTTCCAGGGGCACCCCTCTCAGGCTCACAGAATATTTCCCTTGGTTTTTCAGGAAAACCTATTGTTAATGAAGTATCACAGCCTCTTCCACTTACGATTGGACCCTTGACCCGAACTACAGATTTATTGCTTACTAAATCATGTCCAGAAAACTTGTTAGGTATAAAAACACTGAAAGCTCTAGGAGCTATAATATGTTGTTCTCCGGAAGGAGTAAGATTGTTTTTACGTGATTTCAAAGGTCACTATGTGTCTCGAGACATGGATCCCCGACTGCAGACTTTACCTACACAGTTATGGGCACAAGGCCCTACTGATGTTGGTTGCATGAATATTACGCCATATCGAGTTACACTAAAGGCAGGAGTGGTACTACCACGAATGCGACAATACAAGTTACCACCAGATGCTGTAGTGGCTTTACTGCAAATCATTGACGAGCTCATTGCCCAAGGAGTGGTTGTGGAAACAGACTCCAATGTATGTAATTCCCCGATAATTCCGATTCTTAAACGAACAGATCCAAAGGCCCCGCCAGTATATCAATTGGTTATTGATCTGCGCGAATTGAACAAATGCATTGTGCCACAATTCCCTGTGGTCCCAGATATCTCGTCATTACTGACAGCTATTGATTCCAAAGCCACGTTCTTTACTGTAATTGATCTCAAGAATGCCTTTTTCAGCGTCCCAATAGATCCGGAAAGCCAATACCTGTTCGGATTTAGTTTAAATGGACGTAGCTTTAAATTCACACGCGCACCTCACGGATTTACAGAAAGCCCCAGCATCTATAGCCAAGCACTGAAACGAGAACTCGACAGTATCCACATGCCAGTCAACACTGCCCTGCTTCAATATGTCGATGATCTGCTGATCACCGCTAGAAGCGAACCTGAATGTGAAAAAGCCTCACTGACGGTTTTACAATTTCTGGCCGGAAAGGGGCACAAGGTGTCCCCTTCCAAGCTGCAATTCTGTGTCCAGCGAGTTGTTTACCTTGGTCACTCGCTGTCCAAGGAGGGAAGGCAGCTTACACCAGATCGCATCCAGCTAATTGCTAATATGCCAATACCCAAGACACAAAAGGAGGTGCGGGCTTTCATAGGCCTTACTTCATATTGTAGGCAGTGGATCCCTCAGTATGCATTTCTAGCAAAACCACTCATTCAATTGACAACACAGGAGGCAGCCACATCGACTGTTCTCCCTTGGACTCAGGAACATGCACAAGCTTGTGAAAGCCTAAAGAAAGCCTTATGCCAAGCACCTGTTCTAGCAACACCATGTTACAATAAACAGTTTACACTCTTTGTTACAGAACGCGAAGGTACTGCCTTGTCAGTACTCACACAGGAACAAGCAGGATCACACAAACCATGTGCTTATTTTTCTAGTACATTAGATCCCGTAGCTCAGGCTTTGCCCGCGTGCCTAAAATCAGTGGCAGCAACAGCTTTAGCAATCAGACAAAGCGATGCCATAGTGTTAGGACATCCATTGACAGTACAAGTACCACATGCAGTAGAGGTTCTTGTGAATCGAACGCAAACACAACACTTGACTATAGCGCGACTCACTGGTTACGAATTAACATTGTTTCAGCCACATATAGAAATCAGACGCTGTAATACATTGAATCCTGCCACACTTTTACCTGTAATCGGAACAGACCCACTAGCTCACGATTGTATTGAAGTTATCACTATCACGACGAAACCCAGACAAGACTTGACAGACGTCCCATTGTCAGACCCAGACCTGACGTTGTATGTAGATGGTTCATGTATGAGAACAGGTACAGGAGAGTTAGTGGCCGCTTATGCAGTCACAACAGACACTGAAATCATTGAAACAAATTGCGTAAATACCTTGTCCGCTCAAGCAGCAGAGCTCATCGCTCTGACACAAGCCTGTATTCAAGCCACAAATAAAAAAGTCAACATATACACTGATTCACGTTATGCATTCGGAGTTGTACATGACTTCGGCGTGCTGTGGCGAGAGAGAGGTTATTTAACTTCTCACGGTGCCCACATTCAGCACGGACCCCTCATTCATGCCTTACTAGATGCAATACATCTACCCACTGCAATATCAATTATGAAATGTAAAGCTCATACGAAAGTTACTGATATCATTTCTCAAGGCAATGATCTAGCTGACAAAACAGCTAAACAGACTGCTCAAACTCAAACATCCGACATGACAAAGACAATAGTCCCGACGCCAACACATTGTATGACGGTTAAGGATCCCGCTCTTGACGTAATTGACATACAGACACATGCTACACCAGACGAAATAAAGAAATGGACTGAATTAGGAGGGATCCAAACGGATCAAGGATGGATGACGAAGGAAAAATCTGTGTGGTTCCTTCCTGATTCAATGGTCCAAGTTATAATTAATACTGTACATAGTCCAGCACATCTAGGAGAAAAAGCTATGCTAGACAGCATTCAACACATTTGGTTCAACAAACATTTACGAGCAGCAGCTAAACAAAAAGTTCGTACCTGTATGATCTGTTGTCAGTTTAACCCAGGAAAAAGCATTCCCGTAGAACAGGGTGGATTTCAGCCTCCTGATCACCCTTTTGAAGTCCTCCAGATGGATTATATCCAGATGGAACGATGTCGAGGATTCAAATATGTTCTCGTAGTTGTCTGCGCTCTTTCCCGTTGGACAGAGGCATACCCGGTTTCAGATTACACTGCCCCGACTACTGCCAAACAGTTAGTTCGAGAATTCTTCCCACGGTACGGTTTACCACGTGTTGTCTACTCAGATAACGGCCAGCCGTTTTCATCCGAACTAATGAAACACGTTTCACTTTTGTTAGGCTATCAGTGGAAATTTCACTGTGTCCGACACCCCGAGGCAGCAGGTCTCGTGGAAAGACATAATCAGACCCTGAAAATTAGATTGTCCAAAATATGCAGAGAGAAAGGTGTCGACTGGGTAGTAGCCTTACCCGTTGCACTCTTTTACATGAGAATGGTAGCACACTCTCGAACAGGGCTATCCCCTTATGAGGTGATCTTCGGTAGACCACCAAATATGTGGGGGACGCCTATACCACGCAAAATAACTGATATTGACTGTAATATGCTGACAGATTACTTGGCTTCCTTGATGTCTGCACTACAATCTTGTCGTTCACAGGTAGCTGCAGCCTTTCCCGACAACACCGAGGTGAAACCACATGACGTAATTCCAGGGGATTTAGTTCTAGTGAGGAACTTTGATCGGAAGTCCCAACTGGATCCTAGGTGGAAGTCGCCTCAGCTCGTATTGCTAACGACGAGGACAGCCGTGAAGATCGAAGGTCGAAAAGGCTGGATACATTCAAGTCATATCAAGAAATTTCATGGACTACCGTCAGATGTAAATGACACACCTTGCGTGTCTTCCCCGATTGACTCAAAACTTCCTTTGGTTGAACTGAATAGCCATGAACTATACAAACTAAAACTCAGGTCTAACCAGTCAGGCAATTTGATTGTTTAAGTCCTCTCCAAGGTGAATCGGTCGAATTTGTCTCTGACATGTATCCCTTGGACCTGTATAGAGAAAGAAACAGAAGGATAAAACTGAAACGACATGCGTACTGTAAATCACTGCGTAGTCATTGTACAATGACGTTATTAATTTTGTTTTTCTTAAGTCTTTTAATAATTACTGCAAGTATATTGTTGCACATATATTATCCTATTTCTAGACATGTTTATAATGTTACTGCTGAACATTCTTTTAGTGAATTACCTCCGCATGAGTTGTCCTATAGATTTGCGCTGCGCAATAACACGTTTATTAGTATGTTACATCATTCCCATCAGGTTAGCAATGCTACAAATTGTTGGATATGTGGCCGACTCCCTCCCTATCAGAATTATAAAGGAATTCTACCTCTCTTTCCATACCCGTTCACACACAACGGCTCCTGTGGAGCATGGTTTAGTTTAATTAATTCCCTAGATTCGAATTCTGCAGTTTATCAAGACAACTGGGTATGGGGAAATTTGAACTTAGTTTTACTTAAAGTCTGCTACCCTAACAAGGAGGGACTTCCCAAAAGAACAGGAACTGATCTAGAAAATGAAGTGTATGGATTAGGTAATTTTACGCTTAATCTTATGATCCTAAATGTCGAATCCGAAGCTACTCCAATTTTGCCCGCTATGTCAATATTTCCAGTAAAAGGTGAATTATGTGTAAGAAAGAATGGTTCCATACATATGGGCCATAGTAGATGCACCACTGTAATAGAATTTAGTGATCAAGGCAAGTCTACATTTAGAGCTTCCCGCCATTCCTATTTCATATGTGGTCAGACGGCATATATACGTCTGCCTCTAGATTGGGATGGTACCTGCTACATCGGATTCCTTTTGCCACCTGTTTTCCTAGCTCCTCCTGATTATCACAGAAATACTCATTTAGTACACAATAGAGAAAGGAGAGATCTCCCAATAGTCGATTACACTGAAACAGCATGGGAAAAATACACAGATTTCAATAAAGGTCTTTTTCCCTATATAGGTACCGTTACTAATAGTAAGCTGATACGTAGATTAACTAGAACCCTTGAAGCAGTAGTGAACGAAACTATTTCCGCCTTAGACAATTTAACAGAAGAGCAGTCTGCTATGCGGATTGTTGTGCTTCAAAATCGTCTTGTCCTTGACGTCATCCTGGCCGATAGGGGCGGAGCTTGTAGGGTCATCGGATCAAGTTGTTGCATTTTCATACCAGAAAATTCGTCATCTGTATATAAAGCCATAACTCGCCTTCATAAGATTGTAAGCCAGATACACCAGAATCCAGGCACCTGGACTTGGTCCGGTTGGTTTTGGAGTGTATTATCTACCTTTGGATGGAAGGTCCTATCCTTATTGGCTTTCTCATACTATTCAGTTGCTGTCTATGTCTACAATGTGGACCAGCGATCTGTGGTCTGTGTGCCACATCGTGTATTCCACCACCAAGATTTCATTCATCCCAGAAGAAAAAAGAAGAACAAATGATGCTATATGAACAGATCAACGGATTGATGAAGATTGATATCTCTTAACGGGCAAGTAGGGGACAAGGAGGGAATGTGGAAATATGGATTTTTCTGATCAGTTATGTCCCCTATCTTGGACCCCAACGGTTTCATGTATGAATCACAAGTACATGTATGTTCCCTCCAGTTCCAGTTATGAAGACGCAAACACATGTGCGTCCACCGTCAACATGTCCTTTTTCAGATCCGCCATGAATGGGCCGGATATTCCATCCCTAAGTATGAAAGGCCACCGGCTTTATATGGTTCACTTATGCCATTTTACAGTCCAGGCAAGTAGGCCCTGATTCTGTCATCAAGCTTTTCTTGCCTTCTGCCTCTGAAAGCTCCAGTCTGAGCCTGCATCTGTGACCATGAACTTTGTCTCATTCCCTGCGCGGCTCACGGTGCCTGACATCAGCCTGTTGCCTGCCAAAAACTGTATTTCACCTTCGAAATTATCTGCTCCGCTCCCTGTCAAATGCATTCCTGTCTAGTAGTTTAAGTAAACATTCTTCCAGCTACCGAGCAAAAGGCCCGGCTTCTCTGTCTTTATGCAAGTAATTCATAGCCCTATTATTATGGAAGATTTCTGCCCTCGCATCTAGTGTAGACACTTAGACGCTTGTACACGCACTAACAGTCAGTATAGTCAGTATAGAATAAGATTCTACTCTAAGAGACCTCTCTTTTGGATAACATAGTTCTTTAAACTAAGGATGTTAGATATGATTTGGGATTAGGTTGACTTGACCCTCCAGACTTCTGTCGCCACATGTAGAGCTAAATGTCAAGTCCCCTTCACCCCCTAGTTGCACGTCAATCATACGTCATGCTGCTGTGCGCGCATTTCTGCCAAGTATTTCTGCTGACATTGCGAAATTCTTTCATGGAACCACCCTATTATGACATCATACCCGATGACGTTCTTTAGTTACACCCAGTTACGCCCACTTTTGCTACGCATGTATGTTTTATCTTTACTATCAATTGTTACGCCTCCTGCATTTACTTCACTGTAATGCCTATTGTATAAAAGTGATTACTTATCAATAAAGTATGTACTTCACTTCCTGAACCTCCGTGGTGATGGAACTTGGAGTCCACGATTCGAATCGTCCATTGGAATAAAGCCCATTCTGAACCTCTAATACCACGGATTTTGCCTCTTATTTTACTGAGCTATTTTTATTATTTTTCTGTATCAAATTAAGTCCCGGTAATTAAATTATTTACCACAAGCAGCAGAAACAGGGATCTCGGCCTGCCTCTCCCGTTCAGTCAGGTAGTGAGCGCACTTATGATCTGCGTGATCGTGCTACTATTAAGTCTCCTGATAGATTTCAGGTTTCTGAACAACGTTCTCCTCGTTCTTCACAGGAAACATCGGCTTCACAGTCCGGTGGCGGAGGCGGTGGCAAAGGTCGGGGTGCTCCACAAGCGCGTGACCAACCCCGGCAGACTGAGGGTAAAGGCAAGCAGGACGAATTCGCACGACAAAGACCCCCGTTTCAGAAGAAGAAAGTGGCTGCTCTGACGGCAAGGTATGCCTCAGATAGTGTGGACACAGCTTCGGAACCGGACATGGGCGCTGACGCTCCTGGACAGCGCAGCGGAAATTACCATAGTCCGTCAAGCTCTGCGTCCATTTCTGGCGGCGACAGCAACTGATACATTGGTCACTGTTGAGACAGCTGACACCAGAGTGGCTCCCCCTGACAGACTTTACGAAATAGTCTTACTAACTGAGGGTGACATACAACGTACAATAAAGGGGATTTTTTGGGATAATCTGACTACCACCTATGATATCCTCCTAGCGGAGGCAGATTGGCGCCCAGCTTTCATTTTAGAAGCTCCTAGAGGGGAGGAGGTAATCCTCCCGTCCTTTGAACACACAGTGCCTAAGGACCGGGCTGAAGTGTACGCTGAGGAGTGGGCACTGGTGCTTGCGCCGGCGGTGTATCGTACTCAGGTGGGATGGGACCGGCTGTCCCCCTGCCATGAGATTCCATTGCGGTCTATGCCCCAGCCACAGCCCCAATATCCTATGCGTCGTGAAGCTAGACCGCACGTCGCTGCAATCCTTGACCAATTGGAATATCAGGGTGTTATTGAAACTTGTGTGTCCCCTATGAATAACCCTTTATTCACTGTGACGAAGCCTGACGGGTCGTACCGTTTAGTTTTGGATTACTGGCACTTAAATTCGCATTGCCGGACCTGCGCGGTACAAAATACTCACAGCTCGGCTCTTGTCGACAGTCTCGTGCGTAAGAGATTTAAAACGACACTTGACATCTCCAATGGCTTTTTTAGCCATAACCTGTCCACACTGAGTAGCCAGTGGACGGCGTTTACTTCTGGCGGCAAACAAAAACAGTTCACAAGATTAGCCATGGGCTATAAAAACAGCCCTGGCGTCTTTGCCGCTCGCGTAGTCTCTCTCTTGGAAAGAATAGACCCCGACGCATACTCCTATGTTGACGATATCTACCTCACGGATGATGAGCTGATGCCACATCTGTCTCGAGTCGACAATATTATTGTGAGTTTTGCGGATTATGGCTACAAATTTAATTTTGCGAAGTCTCACGTCACGGAATATACAGTGTTGTTTTTGGGCTACGAGCTCAACAATGAGGGTAAGGGATTGGCTCCTCACTTTCTGGAGAAGTGTGCATGCCTGCGTGCTCCTACAACACTGAAGAAATTACAATCTTTGCTGGGCTTTCTGAATTTCGGCCTTACGTATATTCCTGATTATGCCCAGCGTATCAAGCCACTTTACGCCTTGGTACAACCTTCTTTTTCGAAGTCTAGCTGGCAGCTGGAACATTCTGCTATTCTAAACTCTTTACAGGCTGATTTTCTTGCTTCAAAATACTTATTGACGCGTGATAACCACACTAACCTGGTAATAAGAATCGTACCTGGCGCGGTGGGTTTCACGTACTTGACGTTCAATGAGGGCGATACAGTCCCCATTGCGCATAAATCACACTTGTACACCTCTGCTGAGTTGCGTTTTTCCACTGTCGAGAAAGTTCTGACGGCAGTACAGATGGCGATTCTTAAAGAACGCGCACTGTCACATGGTAAACAAATACTGGTTGTAACACCGTATCCTGCCCTAGAGGCAGTGACAAAAGCAAGTGTACCAAATTCTAAAGCTTTGCATCCACGGTGGATACAATGGGCCACGACTCTGACATCGCCGGATGTCACTTATATCTTTGACGCCTCTTTGCAGACTCAGGAGTACTTGCAGTAAGAATTTGTTCATCCGGCTCCTCTGTCTTTGCGCCCGCTCGAAGAATACCATTGTGTCATATACACTGACGGCTCGGCGCAGCCGGCGATTGGATCGAAGCATGCCTATTAAGCGGCTTGCGCAATTGTCGTGGGTACATTCGTAAATGGTGAATTCCAATCTGATGCCGTGCATACGCAGACATTGGGTGATTGTACCGCGAACTGGCGGAGCTCCGGGTTCTAGTGCTTGCACTGGAGTTTGCTGATCCCCGAGTCACTACTCTTATAGTAAGTGACTCCTTTTATTGTGTCCAGTCCTACAATGACAATTTACACTTCTGGTCTCAAAACGAATATCGCGATACCAAAGGTAGCACAATTAAGCATAAATTGCTTTGGGTTCGAGTGGCAGACCTTAAAGAACGTCTCCCTCTCGTGAATGTTATTCACACTCTTGGTCACCAACGACTTGGTGTCCATGCTGTCGGCAACAGTTTGGCTGACGAGGCAGCAAAAACAGCAGTGGCTACATACTTAGTGGCAGCAGTTACAAGATCTAAAAGTAAGATTGATGATGACATCTTGGCAGCTATTGCTGCTACAGAGAAGGGAAGTGATTACCCGAAGGGTTTTCCTTCTCGTTATTTTTATCACTTAAGTCCGGATAACGTCCCGTTAGTGAGGATTAACGACGTTGGTGACAGAATTATTCCCAACGCGGACTGCAGACCAGCTCTGATACTAGCAGCGCACGAGGGGTTGGCATCTGCCCACGCCGGCGTGTCCGCTACTATTTCTCTGTTACAACAACGTTATTGGTGGTACGGTTTATACAAACAGGCGCGCGCTTATGTTCTTGATTGTGACATTTGCCAACAGATTAAACCTTCCACCGTTGCGCGCCCACCACAAACACAGTTGTACATATCTAATAAACCATTTGGTTGTGTTTATTTAGATCACTGCGGTCCTTTTTCTTCTGATACTGCGTACAAGTATATCTTGGTTGCAGTGGATTCGTGCACACGTTTTCTTTGGGTGTGGCCACAAAGGAGTGCTGATTCTCGCACTGTCATCAGGGATTTGCATGTCTTTGTGGGAACTTTTGCGTGTGGTACCTTCCATTCTGATCAGGGCCCTGCGTTCGCCTCAAAGGCTTACAAGGAGGCTATGAGAAATTTGGGGGTCCAAGTCAAATTTTCGTCTCCCTACCGACCTGAGGGTAATCGTGTGGTGGAGCGAATGAACCGTGACTTAAAGCAATCTTTGACAGCACGAGTTTTAGGCACAGGCCGGAATTGGCTAGCCCACTTGTATAACGTCCAACGTGCACTTAATAATCTCCCTAGAAGGTCTCTGGGTGGGCGGACCCCATACATGATGCTCTTCGGAATCAGAATGTTTGTCCCAGACCTTGATGGTCTAGACATGGCGGCGTCGACCGCACCCTTTGACGTAGATGATCACTGTGCTGTTTTGTAGACCCTACAAGAAGCCAGAGACACTCTATCGAAGGAACACTTGCCCTCCACGTCTGAGGCTGAGCTTCAGATTCCGGTAGTCGGCTGGCTACCCCGAGTTGGAGACCTGGTCCGTGAGAAGGTGGAGAACAAGAAGGAGTTCGGCCCCTCTTATCGTGCACCAGTTCCAGTGCTTGGAGTGCAGGGTACAAGAACAGTCATTTTACCTCCACTTCCTGGTCGCAAAGAAAACAGTTACATCTCTATTGACAATGTCAAACTTCAGCGAGTGGCCGATACTTCTTAGTATGACTCCAGCAGTTTCATGCCAGACGATGCAAAGAAATTCAGTGTTGGTTCCTGCTTCTACCACCTTGTCTGATGTTGCCATCGAGATGCAGTCAGTTACTGATCCCTTGTTAATACCGCCGGCTGGTGGTCTGCCCGAAGAGACTGAGTATGCTTATCCTACAAATGGTCACTCGCCTATTTTACAATCTACGGCAGTTAACCAGTCACGTTTCTCCTTTGACACTACCTCATTGCCTTCTACTTCCCCTTCGAACATTGCTATTTTTGCTAGTTGGTTCAAGAGACATTTTTTGATTCCCCCATGGACATACGTCTGGCTAGTGCTAATAAGTATTTTTTTGTTTATGTCCATTGGATTTGTAATAGTATTTTTCCGTCTGGTGAATGGACACTATCTCAAAGAGAGATCTACGATTAGACTTATCAATGGAACTTTGGCCCCTCACTCCTCCTCCCACATCATGAAAAGGGACCAGACTTTTGTGAATATATCTGCCTGGCCCGTTTTAGATGGAATTGCGTGGGATGCTGTTAAATTCCAAATTCATGGTCCTACCGAGGTCATCAATGTACCTAATGTATTTCATGTTTCTATGGGTGATGTGGTTAAGCAGAACATTCGTTCTGATGATTGGGATGTTCATGCCATTGAAGCACTGTTTTCCGATTTGAAATATTATGCCGCTTTTGATGCAGAAGATTTATATGAGAATGCGGCTAACTATGCAGAACAGTATTGTTTTCAACATTATGGCAATCACTTCCTCCATAAAGCTAATACATTTCGCAATTTTGTAAATTTTACCCAATGGGAACACTGCCCAACCCCATCTTTATTTAAGCAAAAGCAGCTAGGTATGCACTCAATTAAACCAAACTCCAACTGTTATCTCAATTTTACTCAAAATTAATACGCGCTTCAACTAATTTAGTGTGCACCTGAGAAGTGGCACTGCCAGCCACCTAGGTAGAACAACACGATAGAAGACTCTAGACAAATGTCTAGAAAAACAAATGCACTACTAGTGCCCAGGTGGGGCATATTCATATTTAAACATGAAAAAGTGGCTCACTATTTAGCCATAACACACAGGCAGCTGCGAATACGTCTTGTTCTGCTCAGTCGAATTTAAACTCTGCGTTCTCTCATTTCTTCCCTACTGGTTAGTGCTTCGATCAAGGGGGCATGTAGTAAGGAATCCCTTAATACGTACATACATTGTTAAGTTAGCATAACCACTCGCGCTTTTCCTCACACGAGAGCAATCTGTTGTTGCCATCCCGAGCTCAGCGCAGCGACCTTGGTCTGTACATGGTGTAACAAGAACAGTCTGGGCCGTTAGACAATGCATGTTTTCCACTCTAGGTTGATCGACTCACTATTTAGCCATAACACACAGGCAGCTGCGAATACCTGAAAGTTGGTGCTTTTAATATTGCAGACATGTTTAAGATTCAGACCGAAGACGAGTCTTCCTGCGAGAAGACTTATGATGCTCCTGTGATGTGATTTCACTAAGCTGATCTTTGAGGTATGGGGTCCCCTGTTTCAAGCCTAAGAGACCTTTTATTAGCATAATAATAATATTAGCTTCTTAGTTAAGGGAAGGTGGTAGTATCCACTGTCATTTATAACATGATCACTCCCTTTATATTCTATGGTATTGTAACGATGCTGATGGTTTTGATGATAATCATTTATCTGCTTGTATTAGCCAAAGTACTGCATCTTAGGACACATGGTCTATAAAAATAAACTCTTTTTATTTTCACCGTGTCTCCGTTTATTCTTGTTGTGGACTGATGTGAGAATAATATACGAACAGGTATTTCCGATTCCCACCATTCCTGAGAGTACACTGAGTCGCTTGTTCTGGGTTGTCTTTTCATTGGGATCGCCGAGCCAAATCTCGGATAACGAATGGGACACTTATGCTAGCCGGATACTGGGTTCTGGGTTCTGAGGTGAGTTTCTGGTACACCACAATTCACTGAGGTCCTGAGGTTCTACGCATAGTTCGGTGTATAAGCAGAATCCCTGCAACACTAAGACAAATTTATTTAGGAGATTTTTAATACCACGGGGTGTTCTGGCAATAAGCAGTGTGTCATCTGCAAAAAGCAGGCAAGGCACTACCGTCCCAGCAAGTTTTGGAGGGTCGCCATCGCAGTTAAAAAGTTCTACTATTAAGCCATTAATATAAAGGATAAACAGTGTGGGGGCAAGAACGCATCCTTGACAAACGCCCTTCTGAACAGCTATGGCGTTTGTCAGAGTGCCTTCAGTATTCCACCTGACCCTGGCAAAAGTGTCTTGATGTAGCCTGACAAGAACTCTGAGCAAATAGGGTGGTAATCCCAATGTGCTCAGCGCTTGCCAAAGTTGGAACCGATCAATGGAATCGAAGGCAGTCTTTAAGTCCACGAACACTACATATAGGTGACCTCCTCTAGTATTATCCTTCCTTTTACAGGCTCATGCATAGTGTCCAACTGCACATTTCTTATCTTGTGCTCTACAAACTTTACTAGACGATTATAACTTCCGCATCTGTAGCAAGTTAGATTACCTTGAGTTTCTCTTCTAAAATCTATCCTAACAGGATTAGTTGTTTTCCTTTCTTCTTTAAACTCCTTAAATCTGTCTTTCTCTGGCTTCTTATTACTTACTTTACCCATTTTTTTATCCTTCACTACGCAAACTTCTTTCTCTTTTTCTTTGCCTTCCTCTAAGGCTGCTTTTGCACATCTTACAGAAACCTCTGCTTTTCTCACTACCGCAAGTACTTTATTCAACGTACCATCCCCCATGGTCCATAATCTTTCTTGCACCCTTTTATCATTAGTGAGCATTATAATTTGGTCTCCGTTGGTGCATAGTACTTTTCTAAATCTTCCAAAGCATTCACATATACAGCTGTATCATCCTTCTTTTGCATCTGGTGGTATTGTCTAATACTTTTTTGTCCTAAGGAATGTAATATGATTCCCGTTTTAATTTCTGATGTCAGGCTTTCGTTGTTAATAGTGACCGTGTAATTTAAAAAATATACTTTACATGCCTGCCATTTCATGCCTGGCTCCCCTGGCTCTGGTAAGAATGGTATTGGAGGTGTAAGCGTAAAAGTCTGTGCAGCACACATTTTCCTTTGTTTTTTTTTTCCTTTTTCTATTTCCCGCTAAAGCTCTTTTCACACTTTTTTCTCCTTGTAAATATTTTCACTCTTGAGTTTTTATCATCATATTGTCACTGGTGTGCACATCACCGTAATGAATGCACAAATAATAATCCTCCCTTATTTTTTTCTCTAAGTACTCATTTCTGTCAGTTTCCCTTAAACAGGTATGCCATTCGACGGTTCCTTTCTCCGTGTATTTCCTTCCTTCACACACGCCCGTCTTCAGTGTGCATCACCATGAAGATGTAAACGTTCTTCGTTATGCAAGAAGAGTTTCGGATCCAAAATCGTCAACAACAAAAAAATCAAAATGGCTGCTGCGTCTGACGTCACGCTTCACGCTCGAGGACTTAGTTCTTCATCCGTTTTTACTGCTCCTCCCAGCTGTCTCTCGTGCTGCACTGCGTCATTATAGTCATGCT
Source organism: Triturus cristatus (assembly GCF_964204655.1). Lineage (NCBI taxonomy): Eukaryota > Metazoa > Chordata > Amphibia > Caudata > Salamandridae > Triturus > Triturus cristatus. Next base: position 354,517,525 of record NC_140583.1, read on the forward strand.
TCACACGTCACCGCTCCTTCTCTCGTGCCTCTGCTCACGAGCGCAACTCTCAAAGTAAGTCTTATTATTATTTTTCTTTTAATTCTTCATTCACCGCCACACGCCTTTCTTCCTTAATGGCTCGCACACCAGCTCCCCTTGATATTTGAAATATTTCTTCCTTTTCTTTTGTTTCTTCGTTATTCTCCCGATTCCTCTTCCAATCTCTTTCTTTCTTGGGTGGGCTCCTGCTCGTCATCAGTTTGAAAAGTATACTCCGGTAACTCTGAGTAGCTTTCAAGTAACTTTATTGGCAACTCTGCATATCACGTAACTTCGTGTGCAACCTCTCCCAGTAACATTTAAAGATAACCAATCCCCTAAGAACTCCCATACCCCTTCATTCTATCTTACCTCAGTCATGTAAGATACACTACAAACATGGAATGCATCAACACAACACGCATGCGCCCGTTTTGTTTTTGTGCTGCTCTCGCTGCCTTATTGTTTTGTGCCTTTCTGTTTACCTTATTTGTTTACCATTTCATGGCCCGCTGCATTTGCTTTTTGCCTGTGTGTGCAGTTATTCCACTTTTTCCGATCCCCCCCACTGATCCTCACCGGCTCCTTGCCTATTTCCTGCTTTTCCACGCCTCACGCTTCAGCCCACCACGCTCTTCCCGCCTCCCAGGACCTAATAAATAGGTGTCAACAGCATGAATGCGCAACGGTTGCGGTGCTGTCGTGCCAAAAGTAAGCCCGTCTGTGCCTGGTTCACGCACAGGGCCAGCAAGCCTGGTCCTAACCTGAACCAACACTACCAGCCGTGTTCTTCTGTGCTCTAAATCCTGAATGCTTCCCATCTCAATGTTGCTGCACAACACCTCAACACAGAGAGCTTTCACCTGCACCTGGTGAGACTTCTCATGCACTCCCCACCAACACTCACTGCTCCTACATCGTCTACATGCAGCACCAGCCCACATGCTGACTAACCATCCAGTCGCACATCCTTACACACGCAGAGGCATGCTCCTCAACACCCTCTCGCTCACCAAAGGAACCATGAAGATATGGAAGTCAGTCACTACATGAACGCAGCTCAACCCCACTAGTCTCTTTATAAAGTCCAGATAACTTCTGTGCTAGAAAAGGAGTTTCTGGTTGGCTAGGGTCTACACCTAAGCCAGGCAGAACCCACACTCTAGACAGGATGAGGTAGTTACACACACAAGATAACCCCTGCTAGCCCTTTGGTAGTTGGCATAGCAGTCAGGCGTATTCAGAGGGAATGTGTAAAGCATTTGTGCAACTCACACGCACACCAGTGACCTACTAGGCGCACCACAAAAGAGACTCCACACAAGGTTATATAAAAATATCCTTTGTATTGTTCATAAAACACATTAGACAACAATCACATAAATCACTGCATCACTAGGCACTTTCCATGACTTCACTTACATCATACATCACTTTGCCAATCAGGCAATTGTCATAACAGTATAGATAGTGCACGCAAGTAAATTCTTATAGGGTGCACACGTTATAAGAATATCATGCCAACATTATGCATAACAACATCACTGTGCACATACTGGAAATTCTCAAAGAATGCCTGCTATCCCGATAAATGCAAGGTAAAACGACATATCAGGGCATGAACACCAAGATGCTAGGGAATGTGCAATACAGCAGAATTACTCCCTGCATATTCATATTACCAAATGTTCCAATAAACATTAGGAGAAGCACCTACACTCCTATTCTATGGTCCCTGGTGTCTCTGTGCCCTTCCCATAGGTTCCTGGGCCAACTGCCCGCCTACACCAGGGAATGAGTAATTCCCTCGAAGTCCTGTGAATGCAGGGATTGGGGGGTTCCATCGAGGTCTAACCCGTCCTTACACCAAGCTCCGGGATCCCCCAAGTACGTGTATGCAAGGAGGGCACCCCTCGCTTATGGGAACCCTCACCCGATCTTGCCCGCAAGGAAAATGGCCTAAAGGCAGCTTCTGCAAAGTTGCAGCTTTTCAAGGAGGGGCAGTTGCTTTCCCTCCGTAGCATCAAAAAGAAACAATGTTCTCCAAAGGTCTGCAATGGGACTGCAGCCCGCAGACATGGGCTCAGCTGCTGGCATATATGTGGCGGGAAGAGGGCGGCCGTGCCCATCTCTGTAGTCCCTAACTCACCGGGACCTCTTTGCCGCGATCTTCCCAAGACTGCTTTTGGACCCGCCCTCGACGAGACCCATGGCCGATGGGTGCTCTTATCTTGCCCATTCCAGGCAGTGGGGGAAGCCAAAGTTTGGAGCCCGCGAGGCCTGTAAGGCTCCGGCCTCCTTTCCCGGGGTGGGATTCCTCACTGCTCGTGTGCCGGTTGGCAGCCCGGGGACAAGTATCAGAGCCGCGGCGGCCGTTAATCCAGAAACGATGCAGGAACACAAGCGGGAAAGCAGTTGCTTGTTTGGTGTTCCTCCCTCCTGCGGGTCAAATAGTTTGGGGATCTGCAGCGCTGCCCATGATGCAGGGCCACCAAAAGCGCTCCTGTGTGGTTGGATTGCTGGGTGAGCCCTCGCCTCGGGCACCAGCATTTAAAGTGTTCACCACGCGTTATTTGTTTGAAGAAGGGATCCAGCCACCAGGCGCTAGGTATTGTAAAGCACTGGGGCACACCAGCAAGGAGCATACAGGCAGGCCAGCATGAGTGGTCCTCAGAGCAGAGTGGCAGTTCTTATCTCAGGGCAGCCCATTAATACTATACGGTAATCCAGTCCCACGGCGGATCCTCATGGCAGTCCAGCAGCCTTCTAGTTACAAGTCCACGCAGTGTCTACAATTAAGGGGCCACAGCCCCTGTACTTATACTGAAAAAGTCTTTGTTCGCGGGGCACTTTAAACACTTTTTTTTTTTTTTTTTTTTGCACAACACCCCTTTTCACATCCCAAGCCCTGGCCCCAGATACACTACAGTAGGTGGAGACAGAATTGTACAAGGCAGGCACAGCCCTATTAAGGTGCAGGTGCAACTCCTTCCACCACTCTAAATGCAGACCAGGCCTATTCAGGTGCAAGGGAAACTCCTCCCGCCACTCCACTCTAAATGCAGCCAAGGTCTATTCAGCCTAGCGCTGAGTCACCCAGGAAAGGCAGGTCACACATCAACCCCCCTTGTGACTGTCTAGCATGAATGCACATCTTCTTTCTCCTGTCAGTCTAAACCAGACGGTGAATACACATCCAGGCAGGGCACAAAGACTCATGAGCACACAGAAATGCCCAGTTCTAAAAGTGGCATTTCTAACATAGTAATAACAAATCTGCCTTCTCCAATATGGAGGATTTATAACTACTATTCCAAACATACCAAATATTGCTGTGCTACCGCTCTCATCTTAGAAATTACCACTGAAACTCATGTCAGGGAATCCCCCAATGCAAACCTATGATAGGGTAGCTCACAGCAGTGAGAAACCAGATAGGCTTTGTCACTACCAGGACATGCCACACAGTTAATGCACATGTCCTACCTTTTACCTACACAGCACCCTGCCCATAGGGCTCGCTAGGGCCAACCTTAGGGTTGACATATGTAGTAAAAGGGAAGTTTTAGACGTGGCAACCACTTTAAATGCCACGTCAGTACGCCAGTAAACTGCGCGTGCAGGCACCGGCAGAGACCCGAGACAGGTTTGAAAGGCTACTTCGGTGGGTGGCGGAAGCAGCGCTACAGGCCCACTAGTGCTATTTAATTTACAGGCCCAGGGTATATCGGATACCACTGTACAAGGGACTTACAGGTAAATTAAATATACCAAACAAGTATAGTCCAATCTTATCAAGTTTACAATAGATAGCCCATGCTCCTTAGCACTGATCAGCAGCGGTAAAAGTGGCAAGAGTCATAAAACCAACAAAAACAGGTCAGAAAAAAATACAGGAGGAAGGTAAAAAGCTGGAGATGACCCTGCAAAAAGGGCCAGTTCCAATATTCTGCTTAAAATAGGAGTTGATAACTTGGGTCTGTGTGTGTTACATAGTCTTTATGTAGTAGAACCATGCAGCATCAGGCCTTTTTTTTGTGTTCATGTGCCGGCGGACAAGATGGTTCAGCAAGTTACACCCTTGTAAAGAGGTCTGTGTTAATGCTAGGTGATAAATCAAATACAATAGCTACGATTTTTATGAATGGCGTTTATTACTGAATAGGCTTCAGCCACAAATTGCAAATAAAATGAAATAAAACAAAATCTGTGAGCTTGCATGCTGCCTAGTACCAGCTCCACTATAATCAAATGCTAGAGCAGATGCACAATAGATATCCTATATCCCCACCCCCGTTTCTCTGCCCCTAGGTCTTCCTACACCTCTTCCAAGTTAGACCTGTGCAAGAAAGGTGTCATGCGAATCGCTCCTGGTCTGATTTCCTGTTTCAGGGGCCTGGCCTCACCTTCCATGTTAGTTCTGCTCTCCACCAGAATTACAATGCAGCAAGAGGTTCCTCTGCACAGGCATTGTCTACCTGTCTACTGCACTGGTTTTCCGTTTTGGTGTCCCCACATCACTGTCTATCTTAGTCTTGCTCGCCTATACAATTAGAATTAGGAGTGCAGCAAGTAATGCAAGGACTTCATCTACAGTCATCGTATTCTAGTTATGTACATAGAAATCTCTTTTGTCTGTTAATCTCTCTCTACTATGAACCTAGGCCATCCTCTTGCTTCTAATGGGCAAAGGTTTGCATGGCCTAAGATTGCCTTAACAGTGGGTGATAATCATGCCAGAGTGGTTTACCAAGAGCACGTTTGGCGTGGCAAAAGACGACACAATAATGAATAATTAGCACCTCATCTTAATTTTACTGGAGATATCCAGCAGAATTTATTTTATCATAATGATGTGCTCAATTGGTAATTTTTATCTCGTCTGGTTATAGCAGAGGAAAATATACTTTTTGTGGTATTTACAATTGCAATATTGAAACAGTTTTTCGCTAAATGGTAGCTATGAAGCTGCTATATTTAACCAAGTGCTGCATCTCTAAACTCGTATGAGCATAACTGCATACTTTTCATGAAGGTAAACCTATAAAAAGCTGTTCCTACTATAGGATGCCACTATGTCGGGGTTTGATGTAGTGGTAAATGTAAGTAATGGCTCTCAGCATATGGATAGGCTGCAGTCTGTTGAAACATGATAGGACCACGTACTGGCAACTGCCAAGGTTCAGCCTATCGGTGCATCGGGATCTGTGGACGTATTTTATATAGGGTGGCACTGGAGCTAAAATCTGTCTACTTACAGAAAATTAAAACGTCAACTGAAGCATGAAAACAGAATGTTGTACAAATATGCTTCAAACAAATGTGTGTGATAATCTATGACGAATTTGGGATGCACTACTGATGCCCAGGTATTCTCTTCTCTGCTATGGCTCAGTATGGAAATATTGTGACTGTAATTCTTCTGCTTGCAAGTTTGATGCAATCTTATGGATATTGTACGGTCTAAACCTCCACGATTTCTGCCCCCTGAATTGTAGCTCTGCTGTCTAAGCTTTTAAAGATCTGTATATCTTTTCAACATTACATTTTACCAGGCTGCCACTTCCAAGCCGATTCGCAGCTACTTGGTTGACAGATGATCTATTTGAATGGGGAAGTAAAGTAGAACTAAAGGATATTTGTCGGTACAAGTGGTACATAATAAAACATCACAGAAGAACATGTCTTACAGAGGGGTCCGAGTCTTCAATAACCGTTTTGCACCACCAGATGCGTCTTCTAGTTCCCCTGAGAGCCATGCAACGGCAGAACAATTCATAGGTCTTAAAAGTTATTAAATAAATGAAAGGAAACAAAAAAAGTCTAACCATCGGCTTGCAACCTTGGACAAAGCCCAGTTATTTTACGGATAAGTGGAAACCATGACTAACGCAGCCCTATCATCGGTTACGGGACCTCTAAAATTATCATCTAAATTCAGCTCGCCAACCAGAAAACTAAATTGTTTTATTGACCAAGAAAGCCACGCAAGCGCACCACACCCAATCACCTCCTACACCCGTTTTGTACTTATTTTACCCGCTTAGCAAACATCTTACACAGTCATTCTGTCTGCGTTCTCGGAGTCAAAGGTGTGGATTCACAATTGTAAAAGCAAAGCAAACTGTTAACAAATCTCCCGATTAGGGATAGGATCAATCCGGCAGGTGTTGGGGATGTTACTGGTGGTGATTCTGCTACTCGAAAGAAGTGAACTAACCGCGCTGGTCATCGATGCAGCAGGAGGAATCTGCGTTACTGCAGGGGCTAACACTGCTCCAAAGAAAGGAAATACCTGCAGTGGGACCGTTACTCCAGGGAATAACATTACTGCACGGTGCCAATACTCTCTGAATGCTATTGTGGCGGGTGGGTGCTTTGACACCCCATGTGGGAGTTCTGTGCGGTACATAGACACTTTAAATAATGTAATGTGTCTCTACAGTTCTACAGCCTCAGATTGCACTTTATCTCAAAAAGTCTCCTCCCACTATATTCCCCTAATCCGCCATGAAAATTGACCTGGATTTTAAAATATTAATGATCTCCCTTTGCCTTCTTTCTATTAAATGACCCTCTCCTTACATCCATCCTCTGCATGCCTCCTGTCTGTATGTATAGTCTCCTCTAATTCGCACAAAGGTCTTCCGTGTTGTCCAATACTGTACCCTGCAAATTGGCCACACCTCATACCACAGATCACACTCCTTCCTCTTTCGTAAACCCCGGCTATGTAACAACACTTTATCTCTTCTGGTCTATCTATTAATTCCTCCAACCCTTTGTGTAAATTTACATACCCCTCCACTATTGATCACACGTAACTTCTATTCATATAATCTACTGGGAAGAAACCGGAACAAATACATGGAGTGGTTTCTTTGTCAGCACAAGGATCATTCTATTAACCAACTATAATCAACAACCCCTGGATTCACCACTAACCTTCGGTTCCGGAATCGCATGCTAATCACCACAAAGTGGTTCAACAACTCGTCACAGCTAGTAAGTGGCACACAAATCTAATGCCAAGTCTATACAATTTTCACCTTCAATTTTAAAATGCATCAATCCCAAAACAAGCATTTGCAATATATTAGGTTTCGCATTACTGAAAGTTTGAGCTATTGGTGTTGCATTATTATTTGCTACACCAATAGCTCAAACTTTCAATAATGCGAAACCCATTGCATTACAAATGCTGGCTTAGGACTTGCGTCCTGGTTATTACTACATGCGGACATTGGCAGAAAAGAGAAAATGAAAGTGTATGAGGGGTGTGAGAATTTGGACTGCCCCAACCCAAGCTCCTTCAGACATCTCTGCCTGACCTAACACTTCAAAATTCCCCTATAAACATGGAACGCTGCACACTACACAAGAAGAGAGGGCTGGGCTGCATAGCTCGGTTATGGTAGCTGAACACGTGTATGGAATGGAGTCCACCAGTCAGACGGGCAGGATTTGCACAAGTAACGAATGGTTATCACTCGAAGATATAAACATTGACAAAATAACAAAGACAAGAATAACGTTATATATAAAGTTTTATATAGCGCGAACATGATCCCGAGGGATATCAGAGTGCTTTACAATTGGAGGGAGAGGAGAGGTAACAGTTGCTGTACATGTGTCAAATAGGAATACCAGACAGAACACACATCAAATAGGACTCGCAGAACAAGAGCGGTTACAATATAAGGGCTCAACAGAGAGTAAGATAATCACTGGTACATAGCGAAATAGGAGGGGAGCAAATGAGTTGGAGAGAAAGGAAGAAAAAAAAAAAAAAAAAAAAAAAACAAGAATAGTATCCAGCGCAGGGCTAAAAGGTGTAAATCCAGTGCATTAAAGTAGACGATCCAACATCCTATTAAGGTAAGCACTTGCTCATGAGGAATCCTTCCGATTTGAAAACAACCCTGGAGGAGATTCTACGTATTTCCAGAAGGAGAGAGTTCCAGATCTTCGGTGCAGAGCCGTCGAAAGCTTGGTGACACGTTCTCTTTTTGCAGAAGATCGGAGGTTTCAGGAGGAGAGAGTCAGCACTCCTAGGTGGTCTACCCCCTCCGGATAGTTCCAGCTTTGCGCTAGATAACTGGGGGTTTTGAAAGGGAGGGCTTTGTGAGATAGGCAGGCAATCTTTAGCTGTATTCTTGCTTCGTAGGGCAGCCAATTTAGGGATTTTAGGACTGGGGAGATGTGCGTATTTCTTTTGGTACCCGTAACCAATCTGGCCGCCGCATTCAATGAGGCCCAAAGTGGGGCCAAGGTATATTTGGGGAGACCACAGAGAGTGGCATTGCCATAGTCTAGCCTCGGCAAAACAAGCGCTTGGACCACTTGCTTGAAGTCAGCTTGTGGGAGGAAAGGTTTGAGATTCCAGAGTATCCTCATCAGGTGGTTAGCGCCCTTGCACAAGTTGCTAATATGAGTCTTCATGTTCAAGTGCTTGTCCAGGGTGATGCCAAAAGATTTAGCGGAGTCAATAATGAAGGGAGAGCAGATACAGGCGGTGAGGTGGTTCATCCAGAGGTCTAATTTAGGGGTGTGATGTGGAGGAGAAATGAGAAGGAATTCAGTTTAGGAGGTGTTTAGTAGGAGGTGGTTCCCAGTTAACCAGTTTTGAGTAGTCAATAGGGTAGAGTTGCGTGAAATTATGTTATCCGGGGAGGAGATTTTCAGATAAAGTTGGATGTCATCCACATACATATGGAAGAGAATGTCCATGGAATTTAGTACATTGGCTAATGGTTCCAAGAACAATTTGCAGAGAATGGAAGATAGAGCGGACCCTTGGGGGACCCCCATGGATACTGGTGATGGCTGGGAGAGAGAATGGTTCGCCTTCCCTCTTTGGGATCTGTGATGGGGGAAGGACGAGAACCGTTGCAACACCGGACCAGACGGGCCCATCCTGTGCTCCAGAATGAATAGGAGGTTGTCGTGATTAACAGTGTCAAACGCAGAGGAAAGGCCAAGGAGGATAAGGAAGCACGATTCATTTTGGTCAAGCACTTTTAAAATGTCATCCATAACGTGAGTGAGAGCCGATTCGGTACTGTGCCCACTGCAAAAGCCAGATTGATGTTGATCCAGGAGATGGAAATTTTCAATGTGAGCACAGAGTTGTGATTGAACGCATTTTTCTATGAGTTTGGCTAGTGTGGGGATGTTGGCGATAGGGCGGAAGTTGTGGTCAGCGCTGTCTCATAGGTTTTATAAATATAGGTGTTACCTGAGCTGCTTTTAGGCACTCCGGGATCGTGCCTTGTGACAGACGCCTTGACAATCTTTGTCCAGATGGGAGAGACAACATCCATGATTTCTTTGAAGATGGAAGGTGGCAATGGGTCGCTGAAGTGATTAGATGGGTTGATACTCTGCAGAATCTATTTAATGTCTCTTTCACTGAGGGGGGTAAAGGTGTCCCAGGAAGCATTGTACTTGATGTCCATGCTCATCGGTTCTATCTTGTCTAATAAGGCGGGGGGGCGCAGACCCATTGGATAGCAGTAGAGCCCGCCTGTATCCGGATCAATATTGATGAGTCTTGATTTCTCAGTAAAGAAAGCAGCCAGATCATCACATGAGGCAGGGCTGACTTCAGAGTCAAAGCGGTTTGGTGCTTTAACCAATTGTTGCTTAACCAGTTCAAAAAGTTTCTTGGGACGGTTTGTGGCTTGATTAAGTTGGGATCTGAAATAGTCTGCCTTGGCTCCTAATTTGTTTTTTATAGGAGCTCCTAATCGATCTAAGGATTTTTAGCTGGTCCAAGGATGGTTTGGATCTTCAGGATCGCCCGATTGCCCTAAGGTTGTGACATTCTAAGTTTAAGTTGACATTGAACCATGGCTTGGATATTTTTGTTGAGGCATTTTTTTGTTGGAGTGAAGAAATGGAATCCATGATTCTAGAGATAGTAGAGTTGTAGAAGTCAGTGAGTACATGAATCTCAGACAGGCAAATTTGCAGTGGTTTGCTAGATCGGCTGTGTGGATATCTCGGAGGTCCCTTTTCCAAATCTTTGATTTCGTTGGTTGAGCCTTCCTCCGAGACACCTCCATGTTAATATGGAAGAAGATGCTGTGATGGTCGGACCAATCGCAAGGGGAGATGGTATCCATTGTGATGGTGTGTTCTTTGGTGATGATGAAGTTAAGAGTTTCTCCTTTATTATGGGTTGGCCGGTCACAATGTTGAATCAGCTCGTGATCACTCAAGAAAGATATGAGGCATGTTACCGCATGGTCATTAGGGTTAGACCAGTGAAGGTTGAAATCACAGATAGATGAGTGACAGAAAGGAATCGGCATTGCCAGAGATGATTTCCATTAATTGTTCGATGACGGGGAAGTTGTCCCCAGGTGGGTGATAGAATGTGTGTTGTTTGTACACCGGGTGGTTATTACTAGAGATGTTGAGACAGAGGTATTCGCATGATGATGGCGTAGAAGACTCAGAGAGAGAGACCGCGAGTGTGCTCCTATATATGCAGGCTAGGCCACCTCCCAACTTCACAACTCTGTCTAGTCGAATTATGTCATGAGGCACTAGGAGGGATAGGGCTGGAAGAGGGATTGATCCAAGTTTCTGTGAGGATGATGATGTCTATCTCATTATGTTGGATGAGGTCGAAGATATCAGAGGCGTGTTTGCTGATTGACCTGCTGTTGAGTAGTACGCATTTAAGATGTACCCGAGTATGGGGGGGTGGGGGGAAGGAGTCTGTATGATATTCACTCTCATGAGGTTGTCATTGTTTATGACTAAGGTTGTGGGGGGGTTCTCTGTTCGGGTTAGCGTGAATGGCCTGAATTAGCCCTGTGGGAGTCTTGCTGGTGTCTAGGGTAGGCGAGTTGAGTAAGTCATCTATATCGTTACGCGCAAGATAGGCCATCGATCTTCTGGGGCGGGAGGGTGCATTAGGTAGGGGTACGGTTTTAGAGATAGTGAGGGGAGAGAGTTGGTCAAGGCGAGCTCTATCGCTAGCACTAGCAGGGGCTCTGGGCAGATTCGGACAAGAGAGGAGGGAGCTTATCAAGGGGAGATGTTCCAATGAGAGGGCTTTCAAGTCATGAAGTTCAAGGGTGAGAAGGTGCAGTTGGAGGGATATATCGTACTGGCGTGCCACCAGGTCTGGGTGCTGGGAAAGGGGTAGGGATTGTATGGGGAGATCTTGTGAGGAGGAAGGGTATTGTTGTGTGCCAGAGGGGTCAGAGGCTGCATTGAGAGGTTCCAGAGGGGGGAGTTTGTCACTGGGGACTTGTGGTATTCCAGGCTGCATTGATAGAGAGGTTGGTAAAGGTGAGAGGGTTACTGGAAGCGAAATAGGTGGAGCATTTGATCGACCACCCAGTAGGGACGAGGGTCAATTGGTGGGTGAGGAAGGTGGTGTATTGTAAGAGGAACTGGGAAAAACATTTATTGGTACAATTGTGGTTGCTAGCGCTAGATCGTGTCGCAAAGAGGTTGTATTGTTAGCCAATGAGTTTTTGATCTTCATAAAGAGTTTTTTTTAACTGTTCTAGATTTCGATCCGATGATTGAGTGAGGACAATTCCATTGTTGTAAATGGTGAGATCGGCTTTGAAGGTTTGGGAGGAGGTAACGGAAAGGCTAAAACCATGAGGGTGTTTTCCTTATCTGTTTGGCTTCTTTCACTTTCAAAGCACAAAAAATTGAAGGAGTTTTGCAGGATAAAACGCAAAAAAGCATTTCTCTGGCCGAATTTCTACAAAAGGGGCTGCTGCGGCGAAAAGGAAAATAAGTAATGCAGAAACAGGAGAAGAGAGTGATGAAATCTCTCCTGGGATTTCACCACTCCTCCTGAACAGCTTACCAAAAATAATACAGACCAAATTACCTCCAGGACCCCAAGACGTTCAACAGCAGGCCAGTGGCATGTAGAAAAGTGCCTAAATGTTCCCCCTATAGATAACGACATGGAAGGATGCTGCATTTGTGTGGGGAGTGAGTGGGGGTTGCCAGCCAGGAGTCTAGCGATGGCATAAGCTGGCCAACCAAAATAATTAATTGGTGAAGTCCGCTGGGAGGGAAACAAGCACCGAAAGGCGGGACAGAAGTATAATATTAACCAACCAGAGAAAAGGATTTTTAAAAAGCAGGCCAACAAACCAACCAAAAGCGGTGGGCGTGTCCAAAGTCCACAATAGCCCATATGCCGAATACAGCATGCATCGCAGAGCAGCGCATGCGCTGCCCAAGCTCGACCTAAAAATATCAAATAGCAGTTAGAACTTTGGGACACTTCTGATTACACACTTCCACTTCATGTGTTTCCATATTATACTGTAGCTGAATCTAAAGATAGACAGTAATGTTTTGTCGAAATATTTGCAACAATTCTTTCTGAAAACAGAAAATAGCAGCTCCAAATTTTATCTCGAATAAACCAGGCCGCCACGATATGCTTAAGAGGTTCCCAGCCATTGCGATGACGCTTGAGCACACAACTATAACAATGTGCGCCTTTGAGAAATAAACCAAAAAAAAAAAAAGCTGAAAATTGAAACATGCATAACATCTCAGCCTAAAGGGCGTTTCCTTCAATAAAAACCAGCCACTGTCTTCATACTGAGCACAATGTACTTTATTCTCCCGCATTTAGACCCAACTTCATAAATTGCCTTTTTGTGAGTAGTAGCCAGCCCTTAGAGGGTGTACCAAGTTTCTAGTTTTTTATAAAATCAAACCTTTGCAAACCTCCCCGTTTATGTTATGAATAATTTACAAAGTTAATAACATATGGCACAAATATAAGAACCTCATTTATGAATACTTCTATTTATTACATTTTTTATATAGCTCTGCCAAGTCCCATGTAGCACATCAGAGCACTTGAGATGTTAGGCAGATTAACCAAAAGATGCAATTTAGAGAGGTAGAATGTGAAAGATTATGTAGGGTTTACACCTCACAGTGATAGCTAGCAAAGGTGGTAAAGGCCTCACAGGTTCCATCATCTATATGGAGGGAAGGAAAATCAAGAGGGAAGTAGAGTACACAGATGTATCATGCAAATAATAAAGGTAAGCGGTGGTGGATGCTATAAAGTCAATGAGAGAGCAACACAAGAGTTTAGTTCGGTTACATCACATTTTTTCCTACTGGTTTTATATCTGTAGGCAAGAATGAAGTCTTCACATGCAGAAATAGTGTTACAATTTCTGGGAACACTGGCTAAATGGACTTTCTTAGGCTGGTAGTTTTCCAGAAACATAGTGTCTTAAGATGAAGAAGGAAACTGCACCTTATTACTCTGTTTTGTCTGAGTCATTGCTTGCGCGATCAGCAAAAATCTTTCGCAAACAAAAGGCTTAAAATGGGCTTAGAACGTGCCTAGTACTTACCATTAAATTACTGTTGGTTGGCTTTGACGTCACTCGTGTTTCCTTGCCTCTTATTGGTTACCGCCGCCTGCTTCCTCCTGGAGTTTCGAGTGTCTGTCCCTGCCATGGAGCATGGAACAAATTCAGCTTCCTGTCTTTGGCCAATTTCTTTCCACTAACCACGCACTACTGTAGATGTGTGTTTTTTACTGTTCTTCATGCTACCCCTGCTATCCATCATTTTGCTGGCTCCCTCCTTCCCCAGTGTTTATGCTCTTGTCTTAACCTCCCTCCCCGCCCTCCCTTTCGTTACTTACATCTTGCCGTCCTCCCGCTGTCTGTTGTGTTGCTGCTCCAACCCTTTTCCCCTCTTGCAGGGATTCGGTTTTGAAACAAAACTATGCCTTGGATCACAGGATGTCAGAATGAAGTCACCATACCACATCAGTACCTATGGGCCCAAATCAGACTAACCTATAGTGCCTTACTGCCCTCCCAACCTTCCAAGAGTAACCGGTAAATTGGCAATCCAGAATACAACTCCCGAGTCCCCAGGGGAATCATGGACCCAGATCATTGCTCTTCGTTTTCTCAAACATAAATGTCCACAATAAACAAAAGAAAGACACAAGGAAAGTTTACAATATTCACTGAAATTATCATGCTCCATCATGAAGCATCTGTGCTGCAATTAGAAAACATATATCACTGAGCAAAGTAATCAGCATTGCGAGCAAACTGTATATAATGAAAAGCCCAACCATGGCGAACGATACATCTGCCTAAGCCTATACTCACCACTTTAAACAGAGTGATATATCAGTGATCTCTCGCATTAGAAACAGACCCCTTACTTGGCATTTGTAGTTCGGTGAGCTGCATCTTAGGTTGCGCAAAACTGGTGCACCAGTTCCGTGGACCTTTCCCTCTGCTAGAAATCTTCCTCTCCGTTTTCAAAAAGGCAAGTCTTCGTTTATATGATAAGAAGTGCCATGTTGGAAAACAGAAGCTGCACCTACGTGATGTGTCCAAATGTTAAAATATGTTGCTGACCGACCACAGAAAAACCGGGCATGAAATTGTTCGACCTTATATGAAATTTTCAGACTGAAACCTAGGAAAAAGTATTGAATAATAAAAACATGTGCAGCGTATTTTCTAAAATAACAAAAACGTTATGTGTAACTGTGCAAGGGGAAGTGGTCTACAACGTGCAGTTAGGCTAAAATAAGGGAGAACCAAGTGGGCCTACACCCCTGAACCTCCGTAGTGTTGCGTGCCGACCTATCCTCTTCCTGCTGTCCATTGTGTTGCTTCCCCTTGCCCTCCTCCCCCAGTCCATTGTGTTGTTGTCCCCTCACCTCCTCCCGCAGCCGTTATGTTCCTCCCCCACAACCACGGTTCTCCTTGTCCTCTCCAAACCTCCTGTCCGCCACAAAAACATCAACAAAGCCAATTAGCCCTCACATATGCGAGGGCTATTTGGCTTGGTCAATGGCTTTTTAGATATATTGCACAGCAGTGTGGGCTGTTGTGCAACATGGCTTAAAGGGAAACAAAAGTGCTGTGAAGCCATGTTGCACAGTAGCATGCTCTGCCGCGCAATCTCTAAAAAAACATTAACAAAGCAAATAGATCTTACATAGGTGAAACTTATTGGCTCTGTCAATGCACTTTTCCAGAGGAGTCACTTTTATGAGCAAAGCTCTAGAGTCCGTTGTGGTATACAGCTTTATAAGCGAGGCACGTACTGCTTGGTACAATTAATAAGATTACAGAGCGAACCAATTA
Organism: Triturus cristatus; assembly: GCF_964204655.1. Taxonomy (NCBI): domain Eukaryota; kingdom Metazoa; phylum Chordata; class Amphibia; order Caudata; family Salamandridae; genus Triturus; species Triturus cristatus. Next base: position 354,532,689 of record NC_140583.1, read on the forward strand.
AGATGCTTCAGAACAGGAGAATACGGATACAATTTATTATTGTTGGGGACCAGCTTAGCTGCGGACTGGAGGGTAGAGCAGCTTGCAGGGTAGTTAGACCAGGGGGCAAAATATTTTAGCTACAATCTGAAAAGCAGATATGTGGATATCAATAGAGCTTGCTCATCTGCCTTAAAGTCCTAGTTGGAGATGAACAGTTAATAATTCCACAGCAACACCCATCGATATCGGGAAAGATTGATTTCCGTCATGGACAAAATCAAGAGTAAGAGGGTTGTCTAGCATGAAGCACAGATATTAAACTGATGTTTAGTTCCTTATCAATTCATTCTCATGGTAATCCCTGGAAGCTTTTAGGACAGGAAGAACACGTCTATTTTACGGGCACTGAAAAAGCAAACTTGATTCAGAGATAGGATTCAAGGAAGATCAGGAACCTTCCAGAGATTTCCTCAAAGGAGGTAAGGGAAGTTTTAAAAAAACACACACACAAAAAACACAATGATCTCGGCAATTGTTTCATACACCGAAACCAGAGCTTAATAAAAAAAATAGTAAAAATGGTTTACATGATAAAGCAAAAAGTGCAACACAAGCATCATTTTTCAGTGGAAGCTATTCAAAATCTATACTCGAGTCAACGTTTGGGTGGAACCCAGGCCCCCTCGCAATAGTGTTTCTTTAAACTTTTTATCTGTTAATCATATAAGGTCAGTGACAGCTGCGCTGTCAAACCATGCTCAAAAAAATTGTCTATTTCAACTGTAGAGTATCAGTGGTCATTTTTGCTTCCAAACCCTCCATTTGTCTTCTGGCTTGTTTTTTTTTCATTAGTTAACTGCCTCCTTGCAATCTGTGCGCTTATATTTTCCCTTTGTTACTTCGTTTTTTAATGTACAACATCAGGTCCCCAACATGTGCCTCTCAGATTCTGAACCCAGCATATTTCTCGCTCGAAAACTTTTTTTCATTAAGATGACGTGCATTTGTAAAGCGCACGTTCACCCAAGGGTAACTTGGTACTGAATAACAGATGCTTTGTTACCCAACTCAATGGTACTCATTTTATCGACCTCTGAAGGATGAAAAGCTGGCTGGACCAGTCAGGATTTGAACTTGTGACCATGAGGTCGAACACAGGCCCTTACAGTGGACGCATTAGTTCACTAAGCCACCAGTCCCAGCATTGGTTAGGCTTCCTGCAAATTAAATTTAAAAAAACATTTGCAATAGTATTGTGTTTATTATGAACAGCAGTGTCTAACTTTAGAGGGGCAAGTGGATAAAGCACTATTCTTTGGAAATATCAGAGGATACTTGGTCACTGAGCCAAGGGTTGAACTGATGGGAGCACGTGTAATGTGGACCGATATACTGACGTTTATATCTTGGTATTTAATCATGTGGCTATGAGAAATATAGTCAACGACGACTTCGGAACAACAGGTTCTGGAGTCACGCAAGCCGAACAACGACTTGCATGAACGACTTAGCCTTAACCACGCATGTGCGTGGCTAAGTCAGTCTAGTGTTCGTGCAGGGCGGAGTTCAGAGGAGCATCAGACAGGGACAGGTAAGAGGGGTTCGGGGGTGGAGGGGGGAGTTAGCGTTAGTTTTTTGGTGGTGGGAGAGGTTTGGGTTAATGTTTAGGGGAGGAGGGGGTTCGGGTTAGTTTTAAGGGGGTGGGAGGGGCTCGAGTTAGTTTTGAGGGTGGGGGTTAGAATTCGTGTTTAGGGGTGGGGGTTCGGGTTAGTTTTTAGGTGGTGGGAGTGGTATAAGTTAGTTTTTAGGGGGTGGGGGGCTCGGGTTAGTTTTTAGGGGGTTGGAGGGGGTTCATGGTAGTTTTAAGGGGTCGTTTTTAAGGGGTGGGAGGGGGCTCATATTAGTCTTTAGGGTGTGGGGGTTCGGGTTGTTTTTAGGGGGGGTGAGGGGTAGAGATTAGTTTTTAGGGGGTGTATTTAGGGCTCAGAGGGAGACGGAGGGGGGTGGTAAACTCAGCCACAGCTAGCTGTTTACCATGCATGCAATTACCACATAAAATTGTGGTAAAGGAATGCTTGGTAAAGCTAGACGTGGATAAGACGCGGTCATAGTAGAGACCGCGTTGTTCAGGTAGGCGTTGTAAAGGAACTCGTTGTTCCAACATACAATCTGTGGCTAACTTTGATTGGGCTGACTGACATCTGGGGATGGGACTGGGCATAGAGGGTCGATGGGATGTTCACGTTTACTGTTATTACTTGGCCACCAGGGGAGTTGAACTCCAGTGTTAACCGGTTCCGTGCCTTCAACTTAACATTTCCGTCCAAGAATGTGGCGCTCCGGTGCCAAGGACATAACTTATGTCCAAGGCACACCATTTAGAAATCCAGATTTCCTTATTTTCCCCCCTTCACAGCCTCTGGGCGGTGTAGAGCTTCCCCACATGCCTGATGCTTTTTTTTTTCCAGTGTAGTGCCGATCGGCACGCTGATGTCATAACACAAAGTGAAATGAGACGATCAGCCCATTTCACTTTCACTGCCTACGTGCTCCTGGGGCTATCTCACCTGCCCGAGCACATAGGCAGACGGGAGAGGTATCATTGGAAAGGGGAGAATCCCCCTTCCTTAGTGGATATCTGCTTGGGGCTCGCCATAGGAAGGCAATCCCCAAGATGGGATCCATCCACTAGACACCAGTAAGGGGGGGGGGGGGGGGCCAAGGGCATTTGCTCCCCATATAAATTTGGTCATATTCATTATTTCTGGCTCTTCCTGGAGGGGAGAAAGCACACTAGACACCAGGGATTATTTTATTTTGTTGTTGAAAGTTTAGGGATGATGCTGCCCTAAATGGGAATTATAATGTCCCCATCCCTCCCCTAAGTTTGCCCAGTTTATCTGTCCCCACCCCAATTCCCCCGCCAACCCCTCTTCCCCACACCACCCCGGCGGGCAAATGGAGGCAATAGCCTCCAAAAGCCCACTTGCAAAGGGGGCACCTGTGTTATTGGTCCCGGGCTTGGCGGTCATCTAGGGAAACCTATTACACCCAGACATTACTCAAAATTAGACGTCCGGGGGAGTCCAGGGAAGTGAGTCTTGCGTAGATCCCCCAACGGTTTTTAACCCAGAATCCCTTGCAAACCCCAATTTTAGCTAAAAAAAGTCAAGTTTTCCTCACATTTCTGTGTGAGAATGTGATGAAATCACAGACCTAAATACAGATTTTCTACTACCCAGCATTTCCAAGGGTCTCCCGAAAACAATGCTACCTCGTTTGTGTGGGTGGGGTAAGTGCCTGCAACAGGGAAGGGCCCAAAACATATTGTGGATGCCTCAAAATTATCGATTACCAAAGGACCTGGTTTTGCAAGGGGGTCACCTGTGTTTTTGGTCCCAAGTTCAGTGGCCATGTAGGGAAACCTACAAACCTCAGCTATGTCTGAAAACTAGACACCCGAGGGAGTTTAGGATGCCCAAATGATTTCTTACCCAGATTCCCCTACAAATCTCACATTTATCAACAACAACAAAAAAAAAAAAAAAAACACACACGCACACACATTTTCCTTACATTTTTGCCTAGGATCACCGTGCCGGGAAACTTTTCCTATCTCCCAAAATTCCCCTTCGGTCTCCCAAGTAAAATGATACATCACTTGTGTGGGTGGGCCAAGGGCCTGCGACTGGGGAAGGCCAAAAACGTAAAGTTTAAGGGGATAGAACTCGCTCTGCTAAGCTCTATTTATTTAATATACGTTGTTAGGCTGACTCTGCACTGGACACATTCCAAAACTTTCCATCGCAGACATATGACCGAATTTTTTTTTAATTTTTATTTTACAAAGCTTGCGCTTTGCAAAGGATTCTGGGTAACAGTACCTGGTGAGAGCCACTCAAGTCAACCCATCCTGGTATCCCCTTGGTGTCTAGATTTTAAGAATGTACAGGTTTGCTGTGCTGGCTGACCTAGGGTCTAAAATGCACAGCTAGGCATGTTGCAAAAAAAGGGTCAGTTTTCTGTGGGAATATGTGATGGGTCCACGTTGGGTTTTGGCATTTTTCTGTCACGGGCACTAGGCCCACCCATACACCATTTTTATGGGAAGACTTGGGGGAATGCTGGGTGGGTGGAAGTTTTGGTTCCCTGCAGATTCCAGAACTTTTCATCACAGTAATGTGAGGAAAATGTGTTTTTTAGACAAATTTTGAGGTTTGCAAGGGATTCTGGATAACATGACCTGGTGAGAGTCACACAAGTCACCCTATCCTGGATTCCCCTTGGTGTCTAGATTTTAAAAACTTACAGGTTTGCTAGGTTTCTTTAGGTGCCGGCTGAGGTCGGGCTCAAAATTGACAGCTAGGCATATTGCAAAAAAGGGGTCGGTTTTCAGTGGAAAAATGTGATGTGTCCCTGTTGCTTTTTGATCCGTTTCTTGTCGCGGGCACTAGGCCTACCCACACAAGTGAGGCACCGTTTAGTAGAACAAGTGCTATTACCAGTTGTCTTTCTATGCCTTTCTACCTTCCAAATGTAAGACACTGTGTAAAAAAACAAAAGACATTTTGAAAAATGCCCTCTAATTCACATGCAAGTATGGCTACCTACAAATTCAGAGATGTGCAAATAACCACTGCTTCTAAACTCCATATCTTATTCTCACTTCGGAAATACATAGGTTTCCTTGGTGCCAATTTTCACTCTTTATATTTTACCAAATGAATTGTTGTATACCCTGTACACAATGAAAAACCACTCATTAATTGGCTCTGGGTACCTTGTGTTCTTGGCAAATCTACAAACCTTATATATACCTGCAACCAGAAGGGTCTCACAGACGTAAGGGTATTTTGCTTTCAGAATTCTACCATAATTAGAAGTTGTTACAGGTGAAAATGTAGGCACAAATGACTTTTTTTCAACTCAATTTCAATATGGTTTTATTTCAACTATTAGTTTCTATAGGGAAACCTTAAAGGATCCACACAAATGACCCCTTGCGGGATTCAGAATTTTACCTACTTTCTAGAAATGTACAGCTTTCCATTATTGGTTTCACACCCATTCCCCACCACTAACTCTAAGGAGGTTTAAAGCACAAAAAATAGGCTATGTCCCGTTAAAATTGGAAGACTTTTGAAAATGTTGATTTTCTGACAAAGTTCTGCCTGTTCCTGACAGCTGGGAAGATGGCGATTTTAGCACCACAAACACTTCGTTCCTACCATTTGCAGGGGGGGAAAACAGACGCTTTCTTATGTAGCTTTTACTCCCCCCAAAAAAACAAATTTAGCAGTATTTTGCCCAATTTCTCATTCCCCTCCAGGGTAATCTACAAACCCTGGTACCTTTAGAATCCGCAGGATGTTGGAATAAAAGGACGCAAATTTGGCGTGGATATTTTATGTGGACAAAAAGTTATGGGGGCCTAAGCGCGAACTACACCAAATAACCAGAAGCAAGCATGGCACGGTGGACGTCTGGCATGGGAAGGGGTTAATGTATGGTGTTCCTTTTTGCTCCAGCTGCAAAGTTTCGACACTAAAACAACAAATATATTTAAAAATGTCTAAATGTAGGTCTTTTAAACCAGATCATCCAGAAGTTCCTATTTTCACAGTGGGCTGGGCAAAGGACTAAAAATTCACTTCCTTCCTACAACAGCCAATCTATATTTAGTTGCAGCTGATCGGTGCAGTAAAATTTGTGTATACAATACAACCTCAACGATAGATGGAAAAAAAAAATCTTCGACCTTTAACACAGGTAAACACAAATACAAGAAAAGTAAACATGATGGCCAAATATGTGGCAGAAGAGGTAACAGTGTACGAACTATTTATCCGACTCTACATTTTAAGCGGTACCGGTTAGAATGTGTGCCACGTTTACAAAAAGGTCCCTAGAATGTACTGTATTTTACTGTAATAAAATGTATACAGTGCTACCTACGCCTGGAAGAAGTGTTGAAGCACATTTGGGAGCAGGCACCAAAATGCTTTGCAGGAGAGGAAGAGAGAGAGAGGAAGAGAGGAAGAGAGAGAGAGAGAGAGAGAGAGAGAGAGAGAGAGAGAGAGAGAGAGAGAGAGAGAGAGAGAGAGAGAGAGAGAGAGAGAGAGAGCGCGAGACGTGATCTGTGTGAGTAGTATGTGATAATTTGCCCGAGGACAAGAATGGCGCTTTTATTGTGTTTCTGCCACTGTGCCTATCCATGAATCTGAAACAAAACAGAGTGATGGATGAGATGCCCAATAATTAAATTAGAGCATTAATAACTGTAGGCGGTGTGCCGAGTCGGACTGCACCCTGCTGCATATATATACACACGTTGGCACTGCCCAAGCTCCAAAGATACTAACCTTACGCGTGAAAGCAAGTGTCTGGCGTGCATAACTGGACTGTACCTTCTTCGGCTCACCTAGTTATCGTGCAAGACATGACGGATGTGACAGGTCACGCCACTCATGAGAACATTTGTTGTGCGTCGGAGTTGGCAGTGGCCAAGATCGGTATATCCTGTGACACTGGTGTGCGATGACCCAGCCTCTCCTAGATGGCTGCTATGTTTAGGGTTGCTGCTTGTGGAAAAGGTCTGATGATTTGTGTTACTGCCTATAGCAACCATTCCGGCCCTGGTACTTCATCCAGTTCCCATATTCCTGTCCTATTCAAGCCTGTGGGTTGAAGAAAAAAAACACGAGACGTGATTGAGGTCTCTAGAATATACGGTAATTGTGCCTCCCCCTTACTCTTGCCACACCTCGCCTAATATCCCTGGAATCACTCGAAGGGTCTGGACCTTGACCTTAGGGCCGATCTACTTCTGATTAATGTTTTATGCTTTCCTATAGAATGCAGCAAATTTGTCATTGGCGAGCATACAACAGGTCATGGAAGTGCTTGTGTTCTTTTACAATGTCACTTCCCATTTTGTCCTCCATCACGTACACCTGCCGTGATGCCATGTTGGTTTGACAACTTTCACTCAGAGAGGCCTCCTCTAGGAGAGCAAAACAACAAAAACATTTAATGGTAAAGTCGGGATGCATAGGAAGCGAGAGACTGCACTGGGGCCTATGTGTAAAGAAACTGGTGCTGTGAGTGCGTGGAAGAGACTTCTCAAGACCGTGCTGCCACAACTGAGCAGCTGTACATACACACAGCGATGTAGGAGAAAGTTTAAGGAGAGATGCAATCAAACGTGCGGGAGGCTACCATCATATAGAGAGGTCTGTGATATACAGTTTATGGCCAAGGACTAAGCATCCCAGTTAGGTGCCCAGGAGTGAAGGATGCTACCTTGGATCACATGTAGTGTATGCTTTAGAGGCAACCCTAGGGTGGGTAAAGGAGCAATCCATTGAATGCTCATATGCATATTTTTTGATGGCTACCCCAGCAGCAGGAGGAAGCAAATAATACGATTTTTCATCCATTATGCCGTGTCACAGGCCAGCCATATTCAAATCAGACTTGGCACTGCTCGAAATGACAGGGTAAATAGGAACATGAGCAATCCTAGGCTGGCCTTGGCCAACCCAGTTAAAGCTCATTAATGAAGTACAGCTTGTACCTTCGGAACACTGATAATGAGATTCGAGTTTGTGCAGGACCAAGACTAATCTGCATATGGTTACTCCCCAGCTGGAGTGGCAGTGTGTAAAAAACTGATCTGAGATACAGCTTAAGCAATAGTCAAGGTCTCCCATCCATCAACTTTTGTTTAAGGCAACCCTCAAAGAGTGATGGGTATGCTCAGATGAGTGCTGTGTATCTCCTTTGCCACAGGATCCAAACTGCACTTCACTGAAGCAGCCGAACTAGGCTAAAACTGGTACAGATGGGCTACTGTTCACCTTGAGAGTGCACGAGGCCTGGCAGTTTGAGCTAGGTTGCTACTATTGGAGAAGGACTAAGGCTGATTTGCATATGGTTGCCTCTCGTATTGGGTGGTGCTTGTAATGTAGTCGCAAGCAATTGCCAGTGGTTCAGACTTTTGAAAAGATTCCACCAATCACTGTGTTCTTTTATCATCGTGGGCTGAGCCATGTCTTCACAGCCTTCTTGAATTTGAGCTGGTTGTCAATAGTTCTTATCTATGCTGGAAGAGAGTTCCAGAATGTACCTGCATTTACAGAGAAGGGGGTGGCCAAATGTAGTGCAAGTCTGGAGTATAATGCTCTTGTCTGTGATCATCCTTTAAGCTTTGCTTGGATAAAAGCTTGGTCTTTGCCACTTTAGTCCCTATGGGTGATGCAAATTGTTCTGAAAGTTGAACGTTTAGTACCCAATGAAATGCTTGTAGGATGCCTGAGATGTGGTCATGTAAACAGACAAGTCGTCATTAACTCACCACAGCTTCTGGATTCTTTTAAATCATTGTACTAATGAGTGTGTGACCCACCCACCGCTCCTGGTAGAGTCCTTATGCATTGACAAGAGGGAATAGAACCACCAATCTTTTCTGTGGTGAGAGCTACTTCTGATCAGTGAAAATCATTGTGAGATATTAAAGGCCGAGCAACTCGCATATTGTTACCAGAATCCCCCCATACACAGCTTTGTTGACATAAAGGGCCCCACGGAACAAGAGCTATTCATTTAGTGTATGTAATGAACAACATGAAACGAGAAAACCGGACATTAGTCCCGGCTATTCAACAAATTGTGAGATCCTGACCCAGTCACCAGCTAAGTAGACTACAATCTTAAGAAAGTATATGGACCTGCAGACTTGTGTAAAGATACAAGCATACTGAAAACCATAAACTGACTTGTGTCTCTCATACCTTGTAATTCACAACACTGCTACCTCCCATAATATAGTAAATGCACCTCGGTGGTTATCACGCATGACATGGAAACACTTGCCACATAGATCACAAACCAATGACAACACCACTCCAACCACACACCCTACCTACATGGCGAAGCTTGATAACCACCTAAGTGCTTCAGTGCGCCATATAAGGGTTGAAGCGCTATAAACATCTGTTATTCCACGTCAAGATACCCTTCTGGGTCAATATGAGCTTTACAAACACATGTTATGTTGTATAAATGATGCAATACAATTATTTTATTACTACATCATACCTTATTTAGGTCTCGCCTAGGGTTGCAGCGCATGCGTTGCTCGCTCGAGAGATATTGTGGATGAGGGGTTTTCAGAAGGGGACTCTAAGCCCCGCCCCTCATTTTCATTGGCTTGCATCACCGTTTATGATAAACGTGGCCTGCCATTGGAAATGGGGTATTTTTGTTGCCGCCCTTTCACCTTTTCGTCCGGCCCATCCGGACAAGAGCGTCTGCTTTGCGGCTGTCGCGAAGCAATTTCTTATCTTTAGGGGGCTATCTGTTTTCACTCAGCCGCGTATTTATTTTTGCATCGCACTTTCACTTAAAGTGAAAGTGAAAGCGCGATGCAAATATAAAACAAGCAGCTGAGTGAAAACAGATGGCGAGCGCTTGTTGTAGATTTCATGCTTTTTTCTACTCATTAAACAGTGTCTAAGTCTCACAGACACGCCCCTAAAATATGTACATGTAATGCCTAAGAAAAGTGAAAACTTGCAGCTATGAGGCAGGGCTCTTCCCACGCGGGCGGCTCTTGTGTAGGACAGGCTCCCATGGTTTCTGTAACACTTTCCTTGGCAGAGTTTGTTTCTGCCCCAGCTGGACACACACGTCTTGCCCCCCATCCAATCCCCCTCCTTACGCAGGAGGTTAACAAAGGAACCAGTGAGACGCTGCAGCAGAACGAGGCCAGAGAACACATGCGTTGTTCCCGTCCGGGAACAGAAAGATTCGCTCCCTCAGACTTCTGGGTGTGGCGGTATTGGCGCCATGTCTGGCCCCACCACATGCACAGTGACTGCTGCGATGTGGAAATACGTTCTAAACCAGTTGAGGCCAGAGAACACATGCGTTGTTCCCGTCCGGGAACAGAACGATTCGCTCCCTCAGACTTCTGGGTGTGGCGGTATTGGCGCCATGTCTGGCCCCACCACATGCACAGTGACTGCTGCGATGTGGAAATGCGTTCTAAACCAGTCAAGGTTCTTCAGAACCCAATGTCGCACCGTTGAGTGCTGCTTGTCCGCTGTCAGCCACTAGGGGGCGCTACTGCACAGTGTGCACCCTCTACCTTTCCTCTCCTCGCCCCTCTTGTCTTCAGATAGCCCAACCTTGTGTAGGACAGGCTCCCATGGTTTCTGTAACACTTTCCTTGGCAGAGTTTGTTTCTGCCCCAGCTGGACACACACGTCTTGCCCCCCATCCAATCCCCCTCCTTACGCAGGAGGTTAACAAACGAACCGGTGAGACGCTGCAGCAGAACGAGGCCAGAGAACACATGCGTTGTTCCCGTCCGGGAACAGAACGATTCGCTCCCTCAGACTTCTGGGTGTGGCGGTATTGGCGCCATGTCTGGCCGCACCACATGCACAGTGACTGCTGCGATGTGGAAATGCGTTCTAAACCAGTCAAGGTTCTTCAGAACCCAATGTCGCACCGTTGAGTGCTGCTTGTCCGCTGTCAGCCACTAGGGGGCGCTACTGCACAGTGTGCACCCTCTACCTTTCCTCTCCTCGCCCCTCTTGTCTTCAGATAGCCCAACCCCTCTCCTCATAATGGTTTGTCAGATAACTTCAAAACAAATGCCTGGAAAGGAATCTCTGACCCTTCAACATTCGTCTTTTAATGACATAGCGGACGTGGAAGTCTAAGGCTTGCATCACTTCACCTGCATTAAAGTACCAGACGACACTTAGCACAATCTACAAAACTGATTTTTTAACAGATTACGCCTTCTGCATCTCTGGTCATCATTTGCAATGTATATGTAGCACATCAAATCCACCACACATCCTGCTTCTCCAGTCACCGGTGCCACTGCACCTGCTGCATATAAGAGCCACTGCACCTTCTGCTTCTCTAGTCACCGGGGCCACTGCACCAGCTGCATATAGGAGCCACTGCACCTTCTCCTTCTCTCGTCATGGGTGCCACTGCACCTGCTGCACATCAGAGCCACCACACTTCTTGCATCTCCAGTCACCAGTGCTACTGCACCTGCAGCACAAAAGAGCCACCGCACCTCCTATTTCTCTAGTTATCGGTGCCGCTGCACAGAAGAGCCACCACACATCCTGCTTCTCTAGTCACCGGCGCCACTGCACTTCCTGCCCATCAGAGCCACCACACTTCCTGCAACTCCAGTCACCAGTGCCACTGCACCTGATGCACATAAGAGCCACCGCACCTCCTGTTTCTCTAGTTATCGGTGCCACTGCACCTGCTGCACATAAGAACCACCACACCTCCTGCTTCTCTAGTTAAAGATGCCACTGCACCTGCTGCCTATTTAGTCACCGGTGTCACTGCACCTGCTGCGCATCAAAACCACCACACCTCCTGCTCCTCACGTCACAGGCGCCACTGCACCTGCTGTACATCAGAACTCCCGCATCTCCAGTCACCGGTGCCAGTTTTGGTTCTGTCACTGGACCAGGTGCTTCCTCTTGGGTCCACGAGTCCCCCTCGTTCACATCTACAAACTCAGGAAGCGTGTTAGCGACATGGAAGGGATGGCAGGGCACAGACAGTGTCAGCCACATAGAGGCTGACCTGTCTAGGATGGAGTCAGTCACATCTAAGAGTCGCCTTTGATGGGCCGGTGTGACTAAGAAAGAGTCAGTCACTTGTCTGCCACTTTCCTAGTAGGCCACTGGAATCGAGGAAAACTGCTGGCACGTGATTCAACACTGAGTGAGGCAGGGATTGTAGAAGGTTCTCTTTTGTCCAGCTTGCAACCGAAAGGCTGGCGGGTTTGGGGAAAAGTCAACCGCTATGAGGTTGGTAAAGTCAGTCACAAGACAGGACAGTAGACTGACTGGGGCAGGGTCGCTCGCTAAATCCCTAAAAGTGAGGGAAAGTCAGAAACTCAACTGTAACAGCGTGACTGAGTTGGGGTTGTGTAATCCTTCTTCCCATCAACCTTCAGAATGATGGTCGGAAGGGGAGGGAATTAGTCAGGCTTCAGCCAGGTTTGAACGGGGCCATTCAGACCCAAAGCTTTAGTGTTCCTGTGTGTGTGATCACGCGCTTCGGTGCACCCGTGCACCTCTATGTATTAGTGTGTCTGTCTCACAGGGTGCGTGTGTATGCATGTGCGCTAGCACAAACATGCACACAGAAGGGCTTTTTAAGTGCATTAATGTTTACATTTAGACTTGTTATTACCTGGATTCAACTATGAGCAACACGCGGAGGGGCTATAAGCGTGTCAAGCTTAGGGTTACCAACCGTCCGTAAATTTCATGGACAGTCCGTATTTCGGCCGACTTTCCGTTGTCCGTGAAGGATTCTTTAACGGACGCCATTTGTCTGTAATTTTAACCGGGCACCGGTCGCACCACCCTAAAGCCAGCACAGCTTCCACCAACCTCCCTTTTCTACTCTGATGCTGTTGAGGTCGGGTGTAACAGACTCCGATGCAGTACCAAAGCTCAGATACCCAGCAGCTTTGGAAAGGCACAGCGGGATGGCAACCCTCACACCTTCCGCCCTTGATGAGCTGTTAAGAGGTGCTTGAAGGTGACTGAGAGGGAGGGGCTGCAGCTTCAGGAGCATCTATTCAGATGCAAACAGCCCTGAATGCATCATGTCTCTGCAATTTAGAGGGGCCTCACACATTCCCTTTCTGCCCAGGGCCCCAAACGTCCTAGAACCGGCCCTGATTACCCCGAGGCAGCACGTGGTTCTCTTCACAGAGCTTAATTACTGTCACTAAACATGCAGTCTATAATGTAATAAAATAAAGAAATGTCACAATCACACCCACACTGATTAACAAAGTTTGGAGGACAATCAGTTCTCTTTGAGTATCTCCTTTAAGTACTATACATCACAGTGGGGGATGGCAAAACTAACATTTTGGAAAGAGAGCCTGTCTTCTCGTTGTCTTGTCCAGGAGGGGGTGAGGAGCCCTACCCCACCCTGGAAGAGACCAAGTTGATACTAGAATACTGCATGCCCACCCCTGTGCCCACCCTGCTCGATCCGGTTTCTCCTCCTGTGATGGCTCCTGCCCCCCCTCTAGTGGTGGCTCCTGTCCCCCCCATGTGGTGGCTCCTGTCTCCCTCCCCCCGCCTGTGATGGATCCTGTCCCCCCCTGTGGTGGATCCCGTCTCCGCCCTGGGCGGCTTCTGTCCCAGTCCTGGAATGGCTCCTGCAGCGAGGGTGAAGTTCTTGATGGGCCTCTTCTCAAAAAGGCTCAGCTCAAAATTAATATGAAAAGGTGGGTGAGTGAGTAAGTAAGTGAAGGGCTGGCTGGATGAATTCGTGAAAGGGTGAATGGATGAATGAAAGATTGAATAGATGGATAATGAGAGAGGATGGATGGATTGATGAGTGAGTGGAAGGATGGATGAGAGAAAAGGTAAATAGCTGGATGTATGGGTTGAAGGGTAGCAGGATGGGTAAAAGGGTGGATGGATGAGTGAAAGAATGGATGAGTGAAAAGGTGGATGATGAGTGGGTGGGTGGATGGATGAGTGAAATGATGGATGGATTGATGAATTGATAAGTGCAAGGGTGAATGGATGGACGGATGAGTGAAAGGGTGGATGTAAGGATGGATGAGAGAGTCAAAGGGAGGGTAGATGGACAAAAAGATGAATAGATAAGTGAAGGAGTGAAAGGATAAATGGATGAGAAAGGATGGATGAGCGATAGGGTCAATGGATGGATTCATGAGTAGATGAGTAGATGGATGGGTGGGTGGATGGAAGGAAGGATGGCTAAGTGAAAGGGTCGATTGAGAGAGAAAGGGAGGATGGATGGATGAGTAAGTGAAAGGATGGCTTGATGGGTGAAAGGGTAAATGGCTGGATGGATGAGTGAATGGATGGGTGGAAGGATGGGTGGATGAGTGTACAGATGGATAGGGTGAAAGGGTGGATGGATGGATAATGGATAGATGAGTGAAAGGAGGGATGAAGGGATGGATGAGTGAAATGATAGATGGAAGGATACATGATGGATAGGTTTGCAAATGGTTGAATATGTTTGGCTATGGCTGGGCTTACTTATATACGATTGCACGACCTCCTCTGATGTGTCTGTAAAACTTACCTATTGTCCTGAATTTTGACCTCCTGTCCTGAATGTGTCCTGAATTTTGACCCTTTGTCCTGAATTTTTACACTCACCGTCCTGAATTTGCACCAATGCAATGCCTTTTATTTATGGTTCAAAAACCAAAAGATAAATGAAAGCCATCGTCATTTACAATGCCAATGGCTGAAACTCGCGTAAATGCGAGATCTGTTGCATTGCAAATGCTTGTTCTTTTCCCCCATGACTGCTTTGCTATTTTTATTTGGTACACGACAGCTACTGCCATGGCCTCTTAGCGCTTTGGGCTCTCCAGTACATGTGGTGCTGCACGGTTTTGATTGCTGAAAAGCGTATGTGTATACACTTAGGAAGGAGAGTTAGAGTGCAATGAGTGTTTGTGTCACGGTTACGTTTAGTTTCTTGTATGGGTGCATCTGTGATTAGTGAGATCGAGGTGGAAATGACTGAAATCCGTCTATCTCTAGACTTCTCTGCTTCAAACAATTTACCTTGTACAGTGCGCATGAGACTGGTACCTTTTGTGATAGCACAGCCTCCAGCCTGAGCCTGACTTGCTGCAAAGGGTGAGGCCTTTTATTTGTACAAGAACAGAGCTAAGCTGCTCGCTAGGCAGCCCACTACTCCTCATCCTACCGGTTCTTTCTTAGGGACGCTTCGGGGAAATTCGATAAAGATATGACGGCTGCGATCGCGAGATTTCGATTTACACCTAAGATTTCTCCATCGGGAAGGCATTGGAGAGTACATTGTTCAAAGGAATATAAAATGGCAGTTAATGGACGGCGTCACAAATTGAAATATATGTGAGATGAGCTCCTGTGACATGACCGCTGTTGAAAGGAGTAGGGTCTTTGGTAAATTCAGTAGTAATTTAGTGAAATGTTGTTCAATTTCATGGAAATTAAACGAAAATCAATATTTTGTGCAAAGTGCGGCTAGTTGATATTTCACATAACGTTTTTCAAAAAGTGCACATTTATTGTAAAAAAGTTATGTAAGATACCGACTGGATACTGGTTCGAGCAGAAACTGTATTAGCAAGAGATTTTTTTGCACAAGCAAGTCTGAAGCAGGCAAAAAGTGAAATAAATCGTGTAATGGAAAATAAACATTTTGCATATCGCATATTTTGCAGGCGTGATTCAAATTATGTCCATTTGTGGGAAGAGGATGTCTGTTTTTGGATCATTTGCTGCTTTCCTCTTCTATTAATTGGAAAACGGTAAAGTCGTCGTGTTCAGATATAGTGCACCACATTTAAAACCAAAAGCCAACAGGTTGCGCTTATGCGAGAGCTATTGGCAATTTCTTTCAGCCATGTTATGCAGCACTACGGCTGCTGTGCAGCATGGTTGAAAGTTAGGAACAAGAGACAGTATAAAGGGAGTGGTGCGCGCGCGACGTGAAAGTGATCGCGATCAAGTGCGCGGCTCTTATTGAGCTTGAGGAATGCCATATGGCGCCTCTGCTCAAGCGCACGTACATGCACTGCAAGCTGTAGCCGGCGGTATCATTTTTTGAAGCCCTTACCTAAAGTCTCGCCAGACCAGCGCAAGCGCTGGGTCAGGCGAGACCTAAAAAGAAAAAAGCACACACATAGCTCAAATTTAAATTGTTATTTATATAGGTAACAATCATTATCTCACCAAGGGTCTAATGTACTAATATATTCAACGTAAGAAATCGTAAGCTGTGAATAATAATTCAAAATTTGCGATTTCTTATTTGGAATGAACTAAAGGGTGTTCTGTATACGTAGTCACAATTTGCACACCAAATGTTACCGAATTAATTAGTATTTTGCTAACCAACCCTTGTGTTATTTGGTTAGTACACAAACTACCAAATCATAGTGGGTCGCAATTTGACCCACTTCATTCATATGAATGTGGTAGGTTGCAAATTGCGACCCATTACAATTCGCTAGAGTCACAGATAAGATGGCCTCTTGGGGTTGGCAGACCACCAGATCTCCGATTAATTTGAAATAAAGCTATTTTTTTTTAAATGTAGCCCTGTAAAAAAAAAAAAAGAAATCCTCTTCCCTTTGGCGAACTTTGACTTTGTAGTAAAATAGTGATGTTTTGTGACCGGATTTCGGCAGCAAAAACATTAACAAATTACTGAAGGAATCAATATTTGGAAGGGAGCCCCTTCACATGCCCCTTCGCAATAAAAATTCTCTAACTACTCGCAAACCCAAAACGCGATTTAGTAATTGGTTACTGAATCGCAATTCGGGCTTTGTACATTTAAAATGCAATTTTGCAGTTACAATGGCTCAAATGTTGCATTCATAAAATTGCTTTGCACGCGAGGCCCAGAATCAAGTTGCTTTCTTATGCAGATACGATTTAGTAGCCCCAAAAATACTCACATATCAGTTTTGCTGTTTGTTTCCTGAGTAAGCTACACATACAATGGAAAAATATTCAAGTTATAAATGCACTGTTGGTCCCCAGAACTGAAAACAAGGAAAATGAAAACAAAATAAAGCCCCAAAAATATTTTAAGAAGCAGTGGCACTCCAAATAGTGGCCGCCTCGAGCCCTCATTAATAGGTGGGTTTTGCAGACATTGTGGATGTGAGTTTCTCGTCAACATCATGAGGGAGTCTCCTTACAGAAACTGACTGTTGAAAGCGATTCACAATTTGAATCTAAACTCAAACTAGGATGACTTAGCAGGCCTTGGTACAACATGGAATGTTCGGTACCGTTGCAAAATACTCTGGTTTAGACGATGAATAAAGAAAAAACACTGGCATGGTATGCTCTGTCATTACTTCTATTTGAATCTGCAGTCACACACGTCATGTGGTTTTGAGGTTTACCGTCAGCCGTAAAAAGAGCAAAGATTCGGTAAAGGATCCAACTTGAGAACGCAGCTGGCAGTCATGAGATTCAGCAATGAACCCATTCTTCTGTGACATATTCAAAAGCCGGCCCCAATACATTCTTGAGCGGCCCAAGATATATTACACCAAGGAACACAACAGCAAAGTTCTGCGCAGCACATGTGCAAACCACTGCTTCAAGCCCAGGAACCATCTTTGGAAGAATTCCAAAGATGAATTGTCCAATAAAAAGCAGGCAGGTTTTGTGTGTTTAACAATCCTCCAACAACTGGTGCAAAACCGTTGTAATCGCTGCTGAACCTGAATATTTTTGTACGCAGTTTTTTATTCACATAAGCATGCTTTGGCAAAACAGGTCCTTCCTTGTTGGCTTTTAAAAATTGAAAAATATTTACAGGCTTGAGTAGTATACATAACCCGTGCTGAAACTTATCAAAGCTTGAGGACTAACTCAGCACTATTCAAAAGGACTTCACAAGTGTCACTATTTTGCAAGACCTGTGCAGAGGCCAGAGAGGGAGCACCACGTCAAGTCCAAGGAGGGGGTTGGAGCACCTCAGGTTAGAGTAGGACAGGATCGGGGTGGGGCGGTGTCAGCAGTTCAGAGTTCCACGGATGTGATGTAGTGCATGGTCCGAGGAGAGACATCTGACCCAAGAAGGAGAGAAGCACAGGCCCAAAGGCAGAGGTGGAAGGGTAGGTAGGTTCAAGCGTTTCTTCCAATGCCTTTGAAATTCTGCCCAAATAAATAACCTCTGCAATTTTGCATGGAAAAGATGTACATTCTTTATGAAGGGCACCATATCAACTATGCTCCCACCACCCATGCCCCCCAATAAAACTCAGTAATAAGATTATATTGTATAGAAGATAAACAGTTTATTTGTAAACACTTATTAAAAATATCATGGATGAATAATTTCCTGTCAACTAATAACACAAATTAGGTTGAGGGACAATCAAACATTTTGGTTAGCGCATCACCATAGCACCATAACTATTCTTCCTCCCTTTACCCTTTCCTCCCTCACACCCTCTAGACATTCACGATAGAGCAACTGGCTATTTTAGAACTGGTTTTCAATAAAGTCACTCCATTGCTTCCACAGAGGATTATCCCGGTTTTATCTGTGTTAAGTTTGCGGCACTTGCTCTGCATCCAACAAGCGATGTTGGTCATGCACCTGTGGAAGTTGGCTTTTGTGTTGGTGGATAGGGACAGGACGAGCTGAGTTTCATTCATGCAGGAAATGACGTTCATTTATGAGATTTGACCAGGGTGGCTAGAGGGGACATGTAGGTGTTGAAGAGGATGGGGCTAAGAGAGGAGTCTTGAAGGAATCCACAGACAATGTCTTTGCATGCTGAAGAGTAGGGTGGGAGGTGGATGCTTTGGGTTCTGCCTGTGAGAAAGAAGACGACCCACTTGAGGAGTGGTGGACGTTGAGGAGGGTGCAGTGCGACACGGTGCCAAAGGCTGTGGAGAGATCGAGGAGGATGAGGGCTCTGATGTCATATGTAGATGTTTCCATGCTATGGTTGGGACGGAATCCTGACTACGAGGGATACAGCAGGTTGTTGGTTTCAAGATGTTTGGTAAGTTGGATGTCTATTGCTTTTCAAGGACTTTAGCAGGAAAGGGTAGTAGAGAAATGTGTCTGGAGTTTGAGGTCTGCGGAGGTTTTTTTTTTTTTTTTAATAGGAGCTGCTTGACTTCTAGATGCTTCCAGGGAGTGGGTAAGCGGGCAGAGGTGATGGCGTTGTTAAGGATTTGGGTAAGCTCCTTGCTGAGGGAGCTGGTTCCCTTTGTTAAACATGTGGTGGGGGCAGTGGTTCATGGAAGCTACAGTGTGAATGAAACTGATGAGGGTGGAGGTGGTCGGCGTAGTAAGGAGTTTCCCAGGTTGAGATGGTGGCTGGGCTGTTGTCTTTGTTAGTGAAGAGTGTGATGATGCTGTATAGGGGGAAGTTTGGGGTCACAGCTAAAATTTCTTTGAGTAGTAGTATTCAGCTTTAGTTGAGGATATCATGCTATAATGACATGTCTGGACCATGGTAAGAAAATGCCCACACTGAGATTAATTCAAGCATTCCATCCATAACTTTGTTATTTGATGCCCTTTGTGATGTGTGGGGCCAGTAATCTTCATGCCGGCCATTCCAATAAGATAGGCAATAGAACTGCTGGGGATGGCAGAGTTGATCCATAAATGAAAATCTTCTAGAACCAGCAAATTTGTACGAGATGAAGACAATAGTAACAAAATAAAGAAAGCTGTTAATAAATGGTTTCGATTTCCTCCTCTGGGAGGTAGCACCCTACTCCAAGAGTGCAGTCCAGAGTGGTGATAGAGAAACCTAGTAGTTCAGCATGAGGAAACTGTCAATTTAAGTTCCTTAGTGAGGAATTTATCACAGCAAATTATTGCTAGACGTCCCCCACGCTTGAGAGGGCGGGACCAGTGAATTCTAGAACGCCCAATGGGACAGCATCGCTAGCATAAAAATTTAAATCGCAACATTCCTGTTTCATACTCTTCCATCAGATTTTAAGAGAAAATTAAAGCAAATGTATTTAAATTATATTTAAACATCGGTGGCGATGGTGTGTATGCGCTGGGGTTCTCAACGCCTACAGTGATATTACAACAACGTAAATAATGTTTTCTATCTACTGTTTTGTATGCAATCTCAAAAAGTCTCCTCTATAATCTTAAAAATCCTGCATGAAAACTGACCTTGAACTTAAAATGTCTGACTACGGACTCACCTTTTTCTTTTGAATGACGGTCCTTCCATCCCATCCACTGCTTGTCTGCTTTTTCGGAGTACAACCTATTGTAAGTCAACTGTATGTTTTGTCTTAACCCCAATTATTGTAACTGTGCAAATTACCCACACCTCTTTTCAAAGATCACAACCTCTACTTTAAAAACTATAACCCTGCATTCTAACAAGACCTTACCACCAACCAATGCATTAATCCAGACCCCCCCCCCCCCCCCACTAAAGATCACAGCTAACTCCAATTCATTTACTCTACCACACAGAAGCTGGAGTAAATGCATGGCACTGTTTTCCTCACGAAAGCAAGACCAATCCCAATAACCAACAATAAACTAAAAAACCCTACTAACCCTGGGTTTCTAAAGGAGCCTGCTGCCTAACGTAAAGCACTACAGCACTTTGAATGAGGCTGTAAGATTCATGAAGGCTGCATAATAATTTCATTTTACTGCTTTGTTCCCTTATACTTACAGAAGGCAAAACTGCTAGGTGGCATGCTCATCTCCTAGTAACGTACCAATTATCAGCAAATTAACAACCTATTACCAACTAAACAGGCATAGAATAACTGAAGAGATCAGCCGCATGCCTCTGGTCAACAGAGGATTTTAATTCAGTCCACCACTGCAGGTCCCAACTAGCTACGAACTATGATCGTTTCTTGATATCTCATAATGACAATCAGATATGGAAAGATTGTACTCAACCCATGGGGTGCATTAACTCTAGGAAAAATATGGCGCTCACATTCGACATCCTATTCAGTTTTTACATCAATATTTATGCGGTGCACCAGGGGAGTGGAATCACCCACACCACTCCAAACCAAGACCAATAGGTCCTTATAACATCAATTCAGTTCTTAGCACACACTTAATAAGATAGATATTTCATCAGTAATGAAATTATTTCTGGTCTTTGTCTTTGCCCCAGCCAGGCCACTGAAAATTAAAGACAAAGACCAGAAAGATTTTTTTTGCGTGTGCTAAGTATTGAAATGAAGATATGGAAAGATATTTCCAAAGTTCTTCCCAGCAGATCCCTTCATCATTTCTACCTGTAACCCACTCCTCCTCAGGACCATCAACTTTAAACAAAATATCTCAGAACGGACAATACATTATAGTAACTAGATAAGTGGACTCAGAACAAAAGCAATACCCTAAAGGGACCTGCAGAGCTGCTGAAAGCTGCCACCTTACTGAAAACCATAAACTCGGTACCTACCTTTCACATTGGTTCATTCACAACACTGCTGAGTACCAGGTCTCATAACACGATAACTGCACCTCAGTGGTCTTAACGCATGACACGCAAATGATTCCCACATAGGAACAAAAAGACAGCTCACTTCCAACAATACACCCTACATGGTTTAGCATGCTAGCCATACAAGCAAGTACTTCAGTGCCCCACAAGGGGGAATAAGCGCTATACAAGTATCACAATATAATACTGATGGAGCACGATTTTTGTAAATAAGATCTGCTCGATGAAATCCACTGTAATGCATGCTTTTATAGTATGTGTAGAATTCCTAACACCAAATAATAAAGTGTACAACATGTAAAATGTGCATAAGGCACAACAGTTTGATTTTCTTAGTCAAATAATGATAATAATGCTAACTGGATGTTATTGTGTCTTCCTAACTGCAGAAAAATAAACGACGGAGAAAATGCTTTATTCTTCATGAAAGTATAATGTAGGCCTTTATAAATTATTCTCAGTTTTGCTAAAATAATGTGCTCCTGTCCTTCAAATGTTACAAGTGCTTCTTTAGAGTACAGATATTTTGCCTAAATCTTTAGAGGTCTTTCCTGTCTGTGCGAGGGATGTAGATGACATGAACATAACTATTTCTAGATTTTGAATACATTTTTAACCAGGTTTTTTCCTCCTCCTCTCTTGGAAGTTAGACAATATTTAGACAAACAGTGTTTAGAAAATAGTAGTAAAGTCACTGTCAGACTGTCACACCATCGTGAATAACCAATGGAGATGCTTGCTGAAGAGAGAGAATGCAACATATTAACGGAAGAATGGAAGTAGCGTACTATAAAGATTCCTGTGGGAAAACGTTCCTTGGCTCCTTCACAAGATTGGTGACCTGTCCCTGCGTTTGTGGTATGCTGAATGCCGTGCTGAGTCCTGATTAACCGGCTGGTGAAACCTGCTAATCCTAAGACTTTCCTAGAGACTCTGCACATCATCGGATGGTGATACTGCTCTTGCTATTCCCAAATGGCCGAGGGGTTCGCTTTTCAGACTAATTGCACGCTATGCATTAGTATTTCCATTACGTATGTGAACTGTGTTTCGCTTAGGTTTTCTCTCTCTCACTCTTCTATACCTGATGATCTGATTTCTTCATAAAAGAGCGGTTAATGATTATTGTGAATCTAATCTGTATTTCAATTAACCAAATAATGACATTCTAACGTGTATTTGTGCTTGACCATTCATATTACGAAATAAACAAGAACAACTTAAAAGAAAAGAATAGTGATTGTCTTAATTTTTGAGTTTCAAAACTTATTTGCACAGGTTTATATAGGACTAATGTTTCTCATATTTCTACATTGTAGGTCCTTGTGGAGAAATAGCATTCCGTCTTTCATTGTTTAGTTCCTTTTAGCTGTACCAAAGATTCATCGGAGGACCTTTGATATTGCTAACTGAGTAATAATTACTTATGGGCCCATCATTAGAGTTACTTTTCGGATTAGTGCATAGTGGTTGGTGTGGATAAGTGTAATGACAAAAATCCCCCCAACGCTTCTGCTGCATCAGTTTTTAGTAGTTGCATCGGATGGTTAGTTTAGACTAAAATACTGGGTAATGAAGAGGCAGAGTTTAAGGCAGAGTTTAAAGACAGGACAGACAAATAGTTTTAGGATATATTTGAGTTCGTACCTTTATGTCACGTTGAGGTTTGTTGAATCTCAATGGCATTAGCGGGTCCGTCGTAGGCCTGAGATCCCGGGGTAAGCCTAAGGGCTATCTTAGTGTGGCATACACTAAGCTTTATGTGCGCTGCCTGCTGTTGATGCGGTACCAGGCGATCGTCAAATCGAAAGTTACTGTACAGGGAATCTTTGCTGATGGAAATAGTGGAGGCTTATTTGGGTCACTTCCGAAGAGCAACTGGGGAAGTCACAAGAATTATTCACTTGCAAGAGGGCATAATCACGCTGGTCGAGGATGTGCTGGAGTGTTGAAATTTCTTTGAGCACATGAAAATACTTTTGTATTTCTTTTAGTGGAGTAGACAAGCTGTGTTTATGTAGTTTGTTATTGTTTGTCAAAAACTGGAAAAGACATTGACGATAATTTTGTAAAATGAGGGTCAGTAGAAGGAGTAATACTGAATTAACAAAGTGCCGCGCTGGTACTGGATAGTGGTGAGTACACGTTACCAAAAGTGCCGCGCTGCTATAGGTTAGTTTGTGTGAGTCGTGCTGAGATTGGACAGTGTAAATAACATTGATTGGAAGCAGAGAAACATAACACAGAAGGGAGTTTATAGACTTATTTACTAATACGAACCTTACAGATTTGAAAAGAAAACATGAATAATTAAATTGTTCAAAACATTGTTTAGAAAAGATGAGAAAATAGTAATTAGAGAAGGAGTTTCTATGGCTCCTGAAGGAACGCCTGCATCATTTATGGCGATAGAAAGGGGATACCATATTTGTACCTGGTTAGAAAATTGGATGACATATACAGAACAAGATGGTAATTTGGCATTTCTGGCACATGGCACTTTTAATACTAAGATTTTAGAAAATTTGAGGAGGCGAATGAATAATTAGAGTCCAAATCCGAGACCTATGCAGTACGAAGCTCTTAAAGAGAGGGATTACGAGGCATATAAAAGAGAAAGAGAGACAACAGAATAGATACAAAAATACAGTGAGTAGGTATTCAGAAGCAAAATGGGATGCACTGAAAAAATTGTGGAGAAGAGATACTGTTGATGGAACTAGGATGTTTCCAGCGAGAGAGACTGAAACCACTGAAGGAGGATAAAATAAAGAGAAAAAGAAAAATATTGAATCATAAGAGAAGGATATTAACGTAAATAGCACAGATGAGTTTGAAGAAGATTTCCTGAATGATCTACTGATGACTAGACCTCCGCCATATCCAGAAGAACAGATTAATCAAAATACAAGTGTCGAGTGTTTCACCAAATGCTCCTTTAGTTCATATTGAAGAGCCAATAAATAGATCACCTGAAAGTTGAAAGTCAGATTCAAAATGTAAATAGAGAAGAAGTAAGAATGAAATCGATAATTAACCCAGATGTTTTGTCAGTTCCAGTGACAATCGGCCCAATAGTTCCAGTGTAGAATGATGGGCAAGGACTTACTCTAGTACATGCCTTAATTGTTCCAGGGAGGAATAATGGATATCCTCATACAGAATATAGAGAGATAATAAGAACAAATGAAAATAGTGGTACAAATGTAAGTGTTGTCACAGGACAGGCAGAACAATTGATTGATGTGTCAGAAAGGAATCAGACACCAAAAAGAGTTATAAATCTTGACCCTAAGAGATTGATATAAGATGTAAGGAAAATGAATACACAGACATCTAATAGATAAAGAAGTGAAACAAGTGAAAATGTACAGAGATCATTAGGACCATCGCCAGAAGAATTAGATGATTGGATTAAAGAGATAGTTCCTAGTTGTAGTGGTCAAAGATGCATACATAGATGTGAATAAATTGAAAGGAGATTTGGAAGAAATTATTGCAAGTACCATTAGTCCAGAGAGACTGAGTAAATATCACGAAGACGAGTTGTTATTTTTGTGCAAAAATATTACGAGAAAAGCAAGAAGTAAGCATGAGACATTTGTGGAAGTTGCGCAGATGTATGGAGTTTATACTGAAAAGTCTAAAGCTTTACAAAAGACATACAGGTTGGATTTCACCGACAAAGATTTGGAGAATTTGAATGTGTCAGGGAGAGGATTACAGATTAAAGAATTGATTCCCACAAAAAAACATTGGGGAGAGTTAGACAGATGGAAAGGAAGATGGGCAAAAAAGAAGGATGAAGTGAGTGTGCAGTGAAAGCTGTTTACCATTGTACCTTGTAAGAGAAGCAGATAAAGAGACAGTACCAGACGATGCGGTTACAACATACCCAATGAGAGAGAGGTACCAGGAGGTGATTTTGTGCACGTTCCATGGTCACGACAGGACACATTGTCATTTACAAATAATTTCCCTAGGTTGAGAGAAAAGCCTGTTGAATGGTACAGACAAGTAGAAAGATTTGTGAAGGTTTCAAAGGTTTTGTGGATTGATTTGGAAGGTTTTTTGATATTGTAGTCCCAGCAGATTTGTGGGTTGAGTGTAAAATTGCTGTAGATTGACCGAAAAAATAATATCCAAGAGATACAAAAACAGGAGCACCTTCAGAAGAGGTTATGAAAAAATATAATCAGGTCATTACGTATTTGAAGGGGAAAACAGACTGGGTGAAAATTTATAGAACTACTCAAGAATTGAAAGAATCAGTGCATGCATATTATGAGAGTCTTCTTCAAGTATTTAAACAGTACAGTGGTGTAGAATATATCACAGAGAAAGATATGGGACACTTTGTGTATAGGTTTGTATATGGATTGAGATTGAGACCTGAAATAATTGCTATGATTCAGCAGCATTTGATTTATTGGCAGAGTAAATCGATTGACGAAATACCTCGTTATGCGAAGTATTGTGGAGATGACATAGAAATGAGACACAAGAAATTAAAAGAGAAATTAATGTTGGCCCAGATGAAAGCAGCAAAGAAAGGTGGTTATTTGAGTACCTATCCGTCAGATGAATTTCAGGGAACTGGTCAGACTACTATTGGAATGAAAGGTATAGTTTCAAATGGCAACACTGTGATGCAAATGATCCCGATGGGTTAAGGAAGAGGTAGAGGTAATTTCAAAGATAAAGAAGAATTGAAAAAGAAGTATCCTTGTCATGTTTGCGGTAAATTTGGACACTGGCGACGCGAGTGAAAGAGTCTGTTAAATAATACAGTACAGGCAGGAAACTGTGACCAAATGCGAATGCAGAATCAGGGTTATCAAGCGCAGATGAATCAAATGCAAAATAAGAATTCACAATTGCAGGTATCA
The DNA here is from genome assembly GCF_964204655.1 of Triturus cristatus. Classification (NCBI taxonomy): domain Eukaryota; kingdom Metazoa; phylum Chordata; class Amphibia; order Caudata; family Salamandridae; genus Triturus; species Triturus cristatus. The sequence goes on from NC_140583.1 coordinate 354,558,618, forward strand.
AATAATAGAGGATAGGGTTCACAAATACCACACACTCCTATGCCAAATGAGGATGTAAATGGTCATATACAAAGGTACAATACTAATGTGGGTTTCCATACCAATGGTCGAATGAATTCAAATGTGCAGGTGGCTTCACAATACTTGATGCAATCAGAAGAAAATGATTCAGATACATCATAATGAGGGTGCCTGAGGGGGGAGGAAGAGGGCGTCGTTCCTGGTGCATCTCAAGAGGTAGATCAGACAGGTCCCTATGTGGATGGCGAGGTTGATGGCAATGCCATTACATTCCTCGAAATACTGGTGCTACCCGTTCCACTGTAAGAACTGTAGAAATCCCAAACCTACCCCTCTTGGGAGAAAGTATCCAAGTTGTAGGAGTTTCAAACAAATTAATTAAAACTTCAGTGACAAAACCAATGAAAGTTCAAATTGGCAATTTTCAAGAACTACACAAATTTGTTGTGTGTGACACTAGTCCAGTTAATTTGTTAGGTTAGATTTACTGTGTAAAATGAACTGTTCCATTTATTGTATCCCAGATGGAATAGCATTTCACACGAAGGACGAGGATGTGTTTTTCAAAATGTTAAGACAGGGAACAGAAGTGAATGAACTGTATCCAGTGTTTACAGCACACGATTTGCCTGTTGAATTGTGAGATACGGTGATGTCTGATGTGTGGGATTTTACAGGAAAAGATATCAGATTAATGAAAGGAGTTGCACCGATTCAGATAACAGTAAAGCCCAATGCAGAATTTCCAAAAATACCACAATACAAAATGAGTCCTGAAACAATTGCAGGAGTGATGCATGTGAGTGATATGCTGATTGAGCAAGGAATAAAAGTCCTTGGAAGTCCATGCAATTCACCTATAATGGGAATTTGCAAACCGAATGGAAAATATCGGATGGTACAGGACATCAGAAAGGTGAAAAAAATTGTTATACCTTGTTGTCCAATTATACCGAATCCAGCTGTGATTCTATATCAAATCAGATGCAGAGTGGTTTTCAGTAATCGATCTGTGTCAAGCATTTTTCTCGATACTCTTACATCCTGATACCCATTATTTATTTGCATTCCGGTTCGGGGACCGTGGTTTGGCATGGTGCTGAGTTCCTCATGGGTACACAGAAAGCCCCTCAATCTTCAATCAGATATTGAAGAAATGTTTGGAGTCATTGGTAATGCCTTTTGGTGGCATCAAAACCAAGAGAAGACTTTTACAGATACAACTGCTCTACTGAACTCTGTAAAATTCTGTAAAAAAAGAAGTTCTTTATTTAGGTCATATCATTGAAAAGGGAATTCGGAAAGTTTCACAAGATCGGATCAATACAATTATGCGACTGAATACTCCAAAAACACAAAAAGAAGTTTGAATGTTTTTGGGAATGGTTGGATATTGCAGGCAGTGGATTATAAATTTTTCACTGTTCGCCAAGCCGTTACAGAGATTGACACACAAAGATGTGACAGATCCAATACATCTTGATGTGGAAGGCATGAAAACATTTTTGGAGTTGCAAGACAGTTTATGTTGAGCACCAGCATCAGGAATTCCAGTTTTTGACGAAGAATTAGATTTGTTTTGTAATGAACGTGATGGTTGTGCACTGTCAGTTCTCACTCAAACTCACGGAACAGCACAAAGGCCAGTGGCATATTTCTGCCACGTTTGATCCAGTTGCTGCAGCATTACCAGGATGTTTAAAAGCAGTTGCTGCTACTTGTGTGAGTCTTGAACAGAGTGAGTCGATTGTAATGTGACATGCTTTGAAAGTGTATGTGCCACATTCAGTTGAGATTTTGTTAACACAAACTCGCACACAATATCTTACGAGCAGTCAGTTAACCAAAGATGAACAGGTGATATTGGGAGCTGAGAATGTAACAATAGCAAGATGTACGACTTTGAACCCAGCTACATTATGACCGACACCAGGTTATGAAGTGGGTTTGGATGAAACTGATCATGATTGCCTGGATGTGACTGAATTGTGTACCAAACCAAGACCTGATATGAAGGATACTCCATTAACAGAGTCTGATGTTGTTTTGTTTGTGGATGGATTGTGTCAGAGATTCAGAAGGATGTTTGAGAGCTGCATATGCAACTTGCACAGGGGCACATGTGATTGAAGCATCGTGGTTGAAAAGAGTGAGTTCTGCACAAGTGGATGAGTTGGTGGCTCTTACCAGAGCATGTTGTTTAGCAAGGCAAATGAGTGTAACAATATACACTGATAGCCAGTATGGCTTTGGTGTTGTCCACGATTTTGGGCAGTTGTGGTCTCAACATGGATATTTGACCTCTTCGGGGTTCACCAATACGAAACTGAGTGTGTGTAAAAGACCTACTGATGGCACTACAATTAGCGGCACATATTGGGGTGATAAAATGTTCAGCACATAGTTCCGGTTGTAAGCATATAACACTGAGTAACCGATATGCTGATGAGATTTCACAATTTTGTGCTTTAAATACATATTCAATTCAAAATGAGAAAATTGGCAAACAGAAGGCAGGTTGATGTTCTCATCTGTTGAAACTTGGGATGAGTTGAGAGAACTACAGGAAGAAGCAAGTGATTCAGAAAAACATGGTTGGATCAAATCAGGTTGTACACGCAGATCAGATGAGGAGGTGTGGACCTACGCTGATGGAAGACCAGTAATGCCAGACAGTCTTATCACAGATGACAAGGGTCTATCACGGTCCAAAACACATAGGTAGAGATGCAATGATCAGATTGTTTCGTCAAGCGTGGTTAACCCTAAATTCAGGGTTATTGCAGAAAGTCTCTGTCAAAGATGTATTGTTTGTCAGCAACAAAATGCAGGGAGAAAGACAGTGGTTAGTATGGGATGGATTGGCAAAGCTGCAGGTCGATTTACGAGGATTCAACTGGATTTTATTGAAATGTCTACTTGCCAGGAACTAAAATACATTCTTGTGGTTGTTTGTCTGTTTTCTTGTTGGGTTGAGGCATGTCCAACAACACGCAATGACAGTCTAACAGTTGCTAAATTGCTTCTTAGAGAGATAACACCTAGATTCAGTTTCCCAGTCTCTTTGGAATCTGATGGGGGAACACACTTCAATAATGAAATCATTCAGATGATTTGTGAAGCATTACAAATTGAGCAGAAGTTGCACTGTGCCTACCGACCTGAGGCTTCAGGTGTGGTTGAACAGATGAACTGCAAAATAAAATATAGATTGGCTAAGGTTTGTGCATTCACAACACTGAAATGGCCAGACGCACTGTCTTTGGTGTTGATGAGCTTGAGAAGTATTCCAGACAAAAGAACAGGACTGTCCCCACATGAAATTGTGATGGGCAGGGCTATGAGACAGCCGACAGTCTCAGCAAATCAATTAATGAACATTGCTGATGATTTGGTACCGGATTATTGCAAAGGATTGGCTGATGTGGTACGTTCTGTGTCTCACCAGGTTGGAGAAGTTGCAACAACAACGTAAGAACAGGGACATGATTTAGGTCCTGGGGACTGGGTGCTTGTGAAAAAGCACGTACGGAAAAGTCTTGCCTAAAGCCACAATGGCATGGTCCCTATAAATACTGGTGACGACGACTACTGTTAAGTATGGAAGCTTGCCGAATTGGATGCGCGCAAGCCATACCAGAAGAGTCCCAAGTCCACTTGTAAGTGAAGAACTTGCTGAAGAAGGACGAGAACAAAGAAATGTTCCAAGACAAGTTGAGAATCAAGTAGAGTGGGCACAAGTTACTGGGACTGATGAAAGGATGCTGTGATTATCAGTGCTGAGAACAAAGTGATCTCTATAAGCAACAGCAAAGAAAAAAGAAAAAGATTCATCAAAAGAAACCACTGAATCAATTGTAAGTGACATTGGCAATGGAAATGGAGAAAGAATAAAAGAAGGGAGACAAGTGGTTAAAAGGATTAAAAAGAGTAAAATACACTCTAAATAAAAGGGTTCCAGAAACAGTAATTGAAATATCTAGCCATTCTGAACAAAGTGAGGTGGAAGAAGAAGAATCAGTGCGAAGAACAAAATAGAATTAAAGTACCTAATAAGAAATACACAGCACCTGAATTGGCATATGTGGTGACTGATTCAACAGATGATTGGGAAAAAGAATTTCTTGAATTTTGTTCAGAAAGCAGTTGCTCATACAAGCCACCCTAAGTGAACTGTTTTTCTGAAAATGGTGCAGAAAAAGAAAGAGGAGATTTATGAAAATAAATGAATTATGAGAAGTTTTGAAGCAAAAGCTGAAGGAGAAGCAAAAGCTGAAGGAGAAGAACTGAAGGGGAGCTGCAGGCTCTAAAAGGTGTGAGGTGCACCGCCTAAAACTAGTCTTGCAAAATCTAGTTTAGTAATTTCTTATTACATTTTTGGAATATTTGACTAATTTGTATAAATAAATTTAACATGGATAGAACTGGAGCGGAGACTGTTAAACGGAATCAAGGTATATTTAGGCAAAGAGGTCTTAATGTTTGCCTTGCATGTGTTACAATAACAATGTTTGTATGGTTGATATTAACATTTTTAGTACCACATTATATGTTTAAGTAGTTAATATTACTAATAATAATGAGCACGTAACAATTAATGCTAGATGAGATCTGAAAGAAGATCCAGAGATTAATATTATGGAACTACCGGTAGTGTTTTACATTTGGATAAGTCAATTAACGATTTTTCACTAAATGTCTTCACCAAACTTCTGTATGAGTATGTGGATACTATGGATGCGAGAGATTGTTATGCGAGCATGCAGTTACCTACGTCTGTGTCTACGGGGGTGACATACCATCACCTTCCCCAAACATATGCTATTTCATGTAGTGTACTAACAAGTCTGTTTTATGGCAAAGAGACGTTTCAGTACTATTATTCAAATTTAGATCTAGTATTTTCAGAGGTTCCAATTAGAAAGAACATGAATATAGTGTATAGTGCTAGGAATGCTGAGTATATGGGCTATTGTATTCCATTCTATTATAACAGTAGACACAGTATATGCACATCAAAATAATCTGATTTGTAAGTTGCATAATGTAAAAATAGAATTTATTAATAGAGTAGAAGATAGACATAGAAATTTTAAACAAAGAGCGGCAGAGCAGAAAAGTAGAGTACCACCATCGGCACATAAAGAAGGTATTTATAAACAGAGTGAGACTTATGCTGCAATGATTCTGGATTGGCCTCATAAGGGAAAGCTTTGCTTATTAAGGCAGAAGACAGACTAGAATAATCATTTTGTTGGTTCCAGTGAATGTGAACATACTTTCCTTATAACAGGGGATTGTGGATAAAGAGGTGGTACTGATCCTGTATTCCCTGGAGTTTATTATATGTGTGGTAAAAATGCCTACTATTGGATGCCACCACATTGGTATGGGTGTCGTTATATGGGTATAGTCTTCCCAAACATTTATCATGTTGGTGCTAAATATGGAGCCAATGAAAGGAAACTAACACAGAGTAACAGGAGTTTCAGTAGTGCAGAAATTGTGGGAGATATTTTTGGAGCATTGATACCTTCAGTTGGGGTAATTCTAAATTCCCAAAAGATTAGAAAATTGTCTACAGTGGTTGATCGTTTATCAACAGATACTGCTGGTGGATTTTTAATGATTAATACAGAAATGGTTGCTATGAGAACAATGGTTTTACAAAATGTACTTACCCTAGATGTATTATTGGCAAAAGTGGGCGGAGTCTGTAGTATGCTGAAAATTCAACAATGTTGCACATATATTGCTGATAAAAGTATAGATCTAGAAGGATATATCAGCAACATTAATCATCTACATGATGATTTAGCGAAACGGAAGGTTGTGGGTGCTTGGGAGAAACTTGGTACGGGTTTCTCTTATAGTTAATTGGTTTTCAACATTTACTCACAGCTTATCAGGGAGGATACCAACACCAGTAGTTGCTGTTGTTGCTCGCATACTAATAGTATTATTGCTTTATAAATGTTGCAAGAATAAAACAAAAGATGCAAAGCGAAGAGCGAGTAAAAGGAAGAGAGATGAAATAGAAATGGAGGATCGAAAGGGTGTTTATTATAGTGTCACGAAAGATTTAGAGGGTGTTAGGTTAAAACAGATGTGAACAATGGACTCTGCATTTTTAGGTCTCGCCTAGAGACTATTGTTGTGGCTTTCGTTCGCGAAGGGAGACAAACCATGTGCGCGCCCGGACAGGAGATGTGCACTCCGTACGCATGCACATCTCCGGTCACCCTAGGCTGGCGCGAGCATGGTGCGCTTTCACTTTCGCAGTTTCCCTCCCCCCGTCGGTTCCACGGAGACAGGTTGTTGTCTTTGCGTTTGTTTCTCTATCCCACGTCCCAAGAAGTGCTTCCTTTGCGAAGCCAAATCCAAAATGTTAACGTGACATCAGAGAGATAATCTCTGTAAACAAAGTTTGATTTGCAAAGTTGTTATTTGCATTTGTTTCCAGCGATCCCTAAACATTCGAGAGTGAACGTGTTTACACTGATTTTAGTGCTTTCATGGATGAGTGGTTTCATTTCATTTGGTTACTTTATTAACGCATTTCTACTTTCACTCGATAAGCCACGATGCTAACGGTGGGGGAGAGTCGATGATAACATCCCTGCCGTTTTACAGTGATGGATTCCGCGAGCGGGGGCCAATGCCACCTGATCATTTGCGATTTCGGATTTTCGAAGTGCGCACTGGGTTGAGTTGAACAGTGACATTTGAAAGCGGTATAGTGTACATACTCGCCTTGAATAAGCAAGCAATGCAAGGCTGCCACATCTTTACGTGAGTGCTTAGGGCGCGGGCTAGTTGATTTGTACCCACTGAATACACATTAACTGCATAGGAAACTAGAGCATATCTTTCGCTCAGTTGGCTACAAACCCACAGGTCCGTGATGGGCCTTTAAGAAATGCAGTGATGCTTGAGATTCTCCCTTCCCGAGAAAACTTTTCCGTACAAGCTGCCCCAATATTAACTTTAATGCATTGGATATTAGAGGCAGCCAAAACTTTCCACCTGCATATTATTATTTTTAAATCTCTGTAGGATCGTTCTTCATATGTATATCATCAATCATACATTTCCACCTTTCGAGTAGATTCTTACTTTGTGGCAGTAAATCTGGTTAGAAAGCTAGGGTGGAAACACAAAGTAACACAAAACCCATAATCTCAGGCTGTAAACATCTGAGGTAGACTGATCCTACTGGCTCATACAGCAGAGAAAACCCAGTTAATAGTCCCAAATTTACAAGCGCAATCTTCATATGGCAATAGTAGCAACAGTTATTGTAATAACTGACCTCAAGAAATAAGATCACATCACACCCCACCCTGCCTGATTGAACTCACTGGCTTCTCTTGTTACTGTCATGGACTGCCTCTTGCTGAGGTAATGTAGCGTCGCCCGAGGAAGTAATGCCTGTTCTCGCGACTGCGGCGGTGTTTCACTTACCTCTTAGGCAGCAATAACCCTGAAAACCAGAGTAGAAAACGTGCTGCGAACATCTCTCTGAATCTGCAGCGCTCCTTCACCGAAGAGAGAACAGTCCCGGTAAACGGAAACTAGGCCGGAAACAATCATTTTCAATCATTCGATAACTAGGGGGCTGTTCATTTATTTGTGCTGTGTATAGTCTTGCAATGAATGTTGACATTGCAGAGTTGTGCCGCATAGAAGGTTATAACTAAAACAAGCAACGACTTACTTTCCAAACAGCGCCCAGTTAAGCAGAATCGCCTCTGGGCACACGGGCTTTTATGTTACGGATAATGTTGGATTCAGGATGGTAGAGGTAAAGTCTAGCGCACTTATTGTAATATACTCCACTGCGAGCTCAGACCAATTAAAAGACACTGAGCTACCAACCAGAAATATATATTTTTTTAAACTGAAGACATCTTACTATTCACACTCGAGGCCGGCTAGGAGTCATATTGTGCCGCATAATTTAATCAACCCTGCGGAATAATTTGGTCTACTCCTGCCGTATAATACCAGTGACCCTCAAACAGGGACAGAATTAATAAATGGAAAAGGGATGGCCGCAAAACCACACATGCTCCGAAGGCGGAGTCGCCATCATGCAGGGCAGTCGTTACCACAAATGCAGCAGGTGGCTCAGGGCCCCGAGGAGCCCATTGAACGCTGAAAATTGCTGTATTTTACTACCCCAACAGCAGTCAAAGTGGATATTTTCCTTGCTTACACCCGAGACCATAGCATAATTGTAACGCTACTGCTGGCACGGAAGAGGCTGGTCACACGTGTGCACAGGAGTCTGACCCTCCTCCCTGCAGGTGACTGTCCAGGGAGGCCAGTGAATGGGAACAAAGCAACCTGCTAGCATTCTACAGGTTCCAACTAAGACCTTTCAGTCAGTGCTTAATTCGTAAAACAATAAGTGCCAGGGCTCTCGTCAGGAGGCCACGTCAGGGTGCACCACACATTGTCCCTGCCAGTGATAGTAACACAACTACTAACCATCACACTCCTACAAGTGTGACAATTCGGACTATTACAGGTCCCCAAAGCTATAAGAATGGCTTGTGTAGCAGGTAGTAGTAACTTCTAATGTACATTGAATTAATAATTAACTGTTATTGCTGTCATCTGTTAATTAGCCAGACAGCACCACCATGTGGCAGACTTTCACAAGCGCTTGTGTTGACAATTAAGTGCTGGTGCCGAGCACCGGAAACTACCTGCTCAAATTAAGCACTGCTTTTAGTCTTGGGCTCAGCACATACTGTGCTGAGAGTTAACACCACCGTGTGGACCATAGCCCTCCCCTACTCTAATAGTATTAGAACAGGAGTATTAAAACGCAGTGGTACGCTCCACTCCATTTACCTACTTTCAGACCACCCATTTGCTCCCACTCACTAAGCATCTTGAGGGCACTATTTTAGTGATTAGTGTAGCTTAACAAACACCCTAAAATCAATAGATTAAAGTAATAGAATGCTTGGGGAGTCTAGGTGCTAGGCCAAAGGAAGGACCAGTGGTAATATGATGCGGAGTGTGAAGGCAGAGCATGTGAGCGGACACTTACAGACCTGACCACCTCCCTGCGAGCCCAGTTTGTATAAGTGCAGCACAGGCTGCCTCCAAGGCAACCAGGCAGACACATGTCTTTGTCATTGTATTTCTAGGTCTGGCTGCTGCACTATTGTTACAAGTTCTCCACCCCAAAAGGTATCACTCTCTCACTTAATGCAATTGGCTGATTGGTGTATCAATCTGCCTCCTTTCAAATGCTTGCATTGCTATGTTTAAGGGTCGGTTTTACACAGTGATTTTACACAGTGACTTTCTAATGTCACTTATTATGATAGTTGTGTCATGTGTAGAAGCATTGTATGCAGAACGTGTTGTGTTTGTTTCACTGCACCAGTCTTTTAAAATAATTTACTCAGCACTTCCAAAGCTTGTTATAGTGGTTACTATCGCCAGTGTGACCAGGAGCGCTCTCAGCATAAGCTTGCAATGCATGAAGCTGCGTGCATGTATGTACAGGCAATTATGGTGGTTACTGAACATTGTACGTTTAGGGGTTCGGTCTTGAAGCTGTTGGAGATGAGCTTCACTTAAATACCTGCAAGGTGTGGAGATGGAGGGCCAGATGTACGACCAGGGTTTGCGACCCGTTTGCGCATACAAATCCTACATGGCCGTGTACTAACACTATTTTCCGACTCGCAAAACATTGCGACTCGCTATTAGGAAGGGGCGTTCCCTTCCTAATTGTGACTCACAAGCCATGTACGAATGTTTTGCGACTGCAATTGTGGTCGCAAATCACTCACAATTTACCGCCATCTTCAAGAGGGTGGTGATGGAGTCAAAAATGGGATGGGGTCCCCAAGGCACACCTTCCCCTTTGTGACTGGCTCTAAAAATATTTTTTACAGGCAGGCAGTGGTCCCAGGGACCACTACCTGCCTTTAAAAAATTAAACAAAAACATTTTTTTTTTTTTTTTTTTAACGCATCCCATTTTCCTTTAAGGAAAATCAGATGCATTTAAAAACAAGCATTAAAAATGCAATAAGTCTCGCCTTTCATTAAGTTAAAGCCATTTGTTTTGCTATACAATACCATTAGCAAAACAAAGGGCTTCAACTTAATCAAAAGGTGAGACCTATTGCATTTTCAATGCTTGTTAAATTGTGTTATCAGAGGGTTATTGTGATGGTTTGGTATACAATCTTATGGGGGACTAATGGAGCACGATTTTTGTAAATAAGATCTGCTTGATGAAATCCACTTTAATGCATGCTTTTATAATATGTGTACAATTCCTAATACTAGAGTGTACAACGTGTGAAATGTGCATAAGGCACGACAGTTTGATTTTCTTAGTCAAACAATAAGAATAATGCTACCTGGATGTTATTCTGTCTTCCTAACTGCAGAAAAATAAACAACGGGGAAAATGCTTTATTCTTCGTGAAAGTATAATGTAGGCCTTTAGAAATTATTCTCCATTTTGCTAAAATAATGTCGGCCTTAGAATTGTTGGAGGATGTGTTTTTCCGTGCTCCTGTCCTTCAAATGTTACAAGTGCTTCCTTCGAGTACAGATATTTTGCCTAAATCTTTAGAGTTCTTTCCTGTCTATGCGAGGGATGTAGAGGACACGAATGTAACTTTTTCTAGATTTTGAATACATTTGTAATCAGGTTCTTTCCTCTTCCTCTCTTGGAATTTATACAATATTAAGACAAAGTGTTTAGAAAATAGTAGTAAAGTCACGGTCAGTAGACTGTCACACCATCGTGAATAACCAATAGAGAGGCTTGCTGAAGAGAGAGAATGCAACATATGAACGGAAGAAAGGAAGTAGCATACTATAAAGATTCCTGTGGGGGGAAAATGTTCCTTGGCTCCTTCACAAGATTGATGACCTGTCCCTGCGTTTGTGGTATGCTGAATGCCGTGCTGAGTCCTGATTATCCGGCTGGTGAAACCTGCTAATCCTAAGAGACTTTCCTAGAGACTCGGCACATCAGATGGTGATGCTGCTCTTGCTATTCCCTAACGGCCGTGGGGTTAGCTCTTCAGACTAATTGCACGCTGTGCATTAGTATTTCCGTTACGTAAGTAAACTGTGTTTCGCGGATGTTTTCACTCTCTCACCTGATGATCTGATGTCTTCATAAATGAGCTGTTGATGATTGTGAAACTAATCTGTATTTCAATGAACCAAATAATGACATTCTAATTTGGGTTTGTGCTTGACCTTTCATATTATGAAATAACAAGAGACACCTAAAAGAAAAGAATAGTGATTGTCTTTATTTTTCAGTTTAAAAAGTTATTTGGACAGTTTATATATGACTAATGTTTACCATATTTCTTCATTGTAGGTCCTCGTGGAGAAATAGCATTCCGTCTTTCATTATTTAGTCCCTTTTAGCTCTACCAAAGATTCATCGGAGGACCTTTGATATTGCTAACTGAGTAATATTGACTTATGGGCCAGTCAGAGTTACGTTTTTGATTAGTATATAGTGGTTGGTGTGGATAAGTGTAATGATACAAATCCTGCTTCCCCTGCATCAATACTATATATTCTTCCCACTGTTGCAAAATGTTTGAATCCATATCTATTTAGGCTGCATATGTCTGAAGAGAAAACTATTTACGATCAAATAGCAAAATTCTCTTGCAGTAACCTCAGATTAGAAAATTCCTCTACCGATTCAAAAAAGTCTGCTCGGTCCATGATGTTTAAACTCTGATAAGTGATTTTTGAACAGGCCAAAACAGACAGTAGCCATCTGTAGACAGTACAGCAGCCCAAACAACCGACTGTATGAAGGACAAAAGTATCAACCGAAAGAAGGTGAGAAAGACCGATAGGGTGTATAAAAACGTCCAACCGTCAAGTGAAGAGCAAAAGACAACACCAGACTGTGGTCAGACCTGAACTCTCCCATTCATTACACACTACACCCAAAACATGATTTATCGAAAGCTATTTTTATCTCAGTGCTTCTTTATATGGAAAGAACAAAACATATTCATTCAGGACCAGGCTAATCAGTAGCTCTCTTAGTTAGCTAACAAACTTTAGTCATTAATCAGACAGCTTAGGTGTTAAGCAACACATCCATCAATTGTTGTTCAACAAATAGTTGCATCCGTGATTATCTCTTCAAAGCACCTGACTACAGCAAACTCCCAAACTTTAAAGGTGCCTGCACTTATAGTTTTTTTTTTACAACCAATAAGCTGTCATTCCGTTAAAGTGATGGCTGGTTCAACAGTTATTTAAAATTACTAGATGGCGACAAAAGTTGAAATCGCTAGTGAGCAATGTATCCCCTTTATGTATGCTGGTGGGGTCATACTGGATACTCGCTGACCAGTATTTGGCTTCCCACTTTCAGCTAAATTAGAAACAATATTAGTTAAAAACGTCCTTGTCCGTTGATCTTTTGGTATCAATTTAATAACTGTAAGAATAAGCAATTGAGGCCCGTTAATTAAACACATTTTGATGGAGAATGATCACCAGTAAACACCTTTAAAATCTCTCTACCAATGTACATTTCAGTTTCGCCAATGTAGCAAACTTTTCCAAACCATAGCATTTATTTCATATCTGCATCGCCACAATTTATCACAAATTCACTAACTCCAATTCCACTGTGCAGAAATATTGCAACCTATTTTAACTCCTAAATGAGGCTTGAAAAAACCTAGAGGGGACATCTACCAACCTGGGACGCTTCTGCTAAAGATTGCCTTTGCAATTCCGTATCAACAGGTAAGGATTGTTTAAGCCACAGCGCTAAAACCAGAAAACTAGACACCAGGAAACAAACAAATGAAGGTGAAAATTGTTACCAGAAATGAGCTCTAACTAAAAGGGACTAGAATTATTAGCATGTTATTCCATAATGAGCATACATTTGGTTTTGGCATTCTGTGGAAGTGAGAGATTTTTGCTACAACTGGGTGGGAGGGTTCTCCTTGAGAAGGGCATATGGCTGGGACCCGGTGGGACATTGTGATTGAGAAGAATGGTGCAAGGTACTTAGGGGCAAGAAGATCCATAAACCAGGTCTCTAGGTGATCCAGCACATTGGGGCCATCATTGCCCTCCAGGGAGCTCCCAATTCCGATATTACTACACCGAGCACATCTCTCCGCATCTTCTAAATGATCCTCGATAAACACAACGCGCTCTATTAGGTTCTGGTGCTTCTTCTGGAGATCCGCTGTGTGGGGCTGGAGGTCAGCCAGTGTCTTGACCCGTTCCACAAGTTTTCTGTGGTCATCTCACAGAATAGGACAGAGGCTTCCCTCCACAACTGCAGACGCCCCCCCCTGCCCCGCCCCCATCGTAGGGCGAATTTTAGGAAGGATCAAGGTCGTAGTCAGGAGAGGCCTGTGATGGCCATCTGTGCCACTAGGCAGGCACACCTCCTTGATATGAGGTGCGGCCACCAAGCAGGCCATGAGGAAAGAGCCCGGCCTGGCCCAGCCAAATCCTCTAAGCGGGCAGTCCACAACAGTTAACAGCTGCGCAGTCTCAGTTAGCCACACTAGGCAGGCTCCAAAGACTCACTCGGGAACCAAAAGTCAGACGGAGCACTGGGCATCCATGGGGTCTCTCCTACCACTGCCTGGTGACTCCTGGGAGTCGGCAACAACACCCTTCTGCCACTGACCGTGGAGCAGCAAAGGTGGTATCGGCCTGCAAGTGCAATGCTCCTCCTGTAGTCTCAGGCGCGCAGCACGGAAGGCTGCCAAGGCCAACCATTCACCAGATTGGGCTCAGGGAGTCTGCCAACGTCATCCGGTAGTAAAGACTGTGGGTGGATTAATGAGCCTCAAGTCGGAAGCACTCGGCTTAGGCGTGCACCATATTAGCTATTCAAGCCTCGTCCCCTGCTTTTTATACTCTTTAGTAGAAATTTTATACAGATCTTTATACAGCACATGGGCATACCAAATTAATAAATTTCACAAGTGTTGTAGTTTTTGGACAGTTGTAAACAATTCACATGTCAAAGTAACGGAATGAAGAACACTTCTTCATTTGCTTAAACTTCAAATGCTGTAAAACTACAGTAACTATGCCACAATAGCAAAATAAAAAGGACGTTTTCCTTACTGAATTACTGATTATATCAAAGAAGAATGGGAACAATTTAATAACCAGAAATCCAGAACACAACAATCTCCCTATTCAAAGCTGAAACAAGTTGATTTTGGATCACAAAACGTTAAACCAGTAAATAAAGTTTTTTTAAAGCAGAATATGTGCTTACCTGGCAACAGAACAGCTTCTAATTTCTTAATCTTTGTTTCCGGGCTTATCTTGTCTTCTTTCTGAAAACATACCAGCACAAAGCTATAAAAGGATGCTAGGGCTGAGTAAAGTTTCAAGTTCATATAAAAATTGAGTATGCTGGTGCATTTGCAAAAACACGAAATGTGAAATATAAATAAGAAATAACAAGAAAGTAAAGCTACCTACAGTACCAGCTCTAAATAACAGAACACCGCAAGAAAAATTCAGCTAATGCAAAGACTGCAGCAAACAGACTAAGGGGGTCAGACCAGTAGCAAATATCATGTGATGCAGAGGAACAAGAAGTGCTAACTCCACCGACATACAGAAACAAGATGCAATTAACATCAAGAGAAACCAAAAGCACCAAAATAAAGTGATCGAAAGCGAAGTGATTCAAAACAGTTAACAGCACCGCCAGTGTCAACTGACGGAGAAACCAAATCGAAGTGGCAGAGAAACTGGCATCACTCGCACATCCTGCTTAAAAGAAAGCTTCCTGGGCAGAAAGGGTAATCCTTCAATGAGCCGTTCCTGAGCTGGGTGGCGGAGATCCTTGTGGGACTGCACAGTACCTTAGAGCATGTAGTGTCTTACAGCACCACCTACGTGGTATCAAATTATGCTGAATAAACCAGGGCCTGCGATCAAGGCAGTTGTGAGTGAATCAAGGCCTCGCCGGAGGGCATTGTGAGTCGATCATGGCCTCATGCTGTACCCACACACTTTTTGTTCTAATTTAGGGGTGTTTTTCGCTCCCGTGGGCTTAATATCTGTGAGCCCACTGAGGGTGCTCAAATGTGACTGTGCTGCTTTGCCAGTACATTATACACTCTGATGAAGTGAAGATGCACACAATGTGCTCTCTCACCTATCAGAAGGCTCTATAAAGAATGAACGAAGGAGCTAAAGCAGCAGAGCTTCTAATGAATATCCCAGATCCTCCTCCCTCTGGAGAAGGGGGTCACTGACTCCAGGTAAAATCTGCAACTGCGGGTTACAACTCTTCCCTTAACTTCTTAGCTGCTGAGGAGTTTCTCTGCCCTAGGACTGGTCGATACTTTTAAACCATTCATAGCTTTTATCCACAAACAGTAACCAAGTCAAATTTACATTCTTTTTTCCCCACGTGTTGAGTTTATGTATTTCACTAGAAGGGACTAAGAAATTAGCCAAAATTCATTTGGGTTCGTTTAGAAAAAATGAGAAAAATCTGGACTGCTGAAAATGTGTGCTTTGTTTTCTAAAAAGGGCATCAACAAAAAGTTTGTTGTGGTAAGATTACTATCTTTTCAGTTTTCAGGAACAATTAGTTATTAAAAATTACCAGAGTGTTTGCACTTTTTAAGTGGTAGACCATTTTTCCTAGTTTTTGTATTTTCAACCTGCTTGCAGTTTGTGGTAGAAACTGGGGTGAAACCCGTGGGTGAAACAAAAAAGCTATACATTTCTCAAAACTAGACAAAATTCTGAATTCAGCAAGGGGTTATTTGTGTAAAACACTCATAGTTTCCCCAAGAAAACTAATAGTTAAAATCCAAACTAATGTTAAAAGAAATAAGAAAAAACAAAAATAGCTGCTGTTTTCATCTGTAATTGTTTTGCACTGATGGTCAATTTACAAATGCAATATACCATTACATCAGTCAAAGCCTTGTAGTTGCAGAGACAGGTGTTCACTGGTTGTCCAAAAACATGAGATAGCCACAGCCAACACTGGAGATGCAGCTTATAGTGATTTTTCATTATGGCCACCATGCAGCAATTCAGACAGTAAAATCTAATGAATGAAAAATGGGTATAAAGGAACCCTATGCTTTTCTGAAATCTGGCCTAGATACGGAGTTTAGGAATAGTGCTTATTTGACCAACTCTAAATTTAGGGTTACCCATACCATCATTTGATTCAGAGGGCATTTTGAAAAATATGTTCTTTTTTGCACACCTACTTACATTTTGAGCCCTAAAATGTAGAGAAATTCACTAGATAATAACAAATGCTCAACTATTCGGTTATCTCACTTCTCCCGATAAAAATGGTATCCAACTTGTGTGGGTGTGACTAACATTGCAATAGGAAATCCCCCAAAACACAAAACGCAGAGACATCAAAGTGTCACTATGAAAAATGTACCATTTTTGCGATGTGGATAGCTGCTGTATATATACACCACACAAAGGTGGCATGAGGTAATAATTTATCAACCACCCTCCATATAGCCTATACCATACATTGCATGGTTGTGTTGAATAGAACTGAATGAAGTACTCATCGACCTTCCAGTAAGCTTTATTCAGTACAGTATAATACAGGAAAGTTACACCATCAGAAAATGTAAATTCTCTTATCCGCATCTCCAATGTTACAGCCATAGCACACTAGCTGCTTCCACATTCGATGCCTCCAGCCAACTAACATCACATTCCATCATGAGATCAATCGTTCTATTACATCACCCACAACTGAATTTTAGTTGTAATAACAATTAACCCCAACCCATATTCCCCCAAACAAACACCTATAAACAACCCCCACCCAAAAACATTACTCCTAAAATACAAGGAAGAAAACAAAGAGAAGAAATAAAATATGTACATGCCAGGCACGGTCAGCCCCGTTAAATGTATTTGTCAACATACTCCTTCAACCACTCTGGAGATTTTTTAGCTCTACATGATCTCCTCAACGACTCTGGTTGTTATTCACAATCTCTCTTTCAAACCACGGCCTTGAAACTTCATTTCAGAACATTTCACTACGTCCGAGATACTCCATACTTCACCATTATCTAGAAGGACAACATTCTTCCTGACCTCTTTGATTTGATGAAGTTGAACATATTTTGACGACCTCCCTTCTCACATGTTTACGTATGATAGATCTGTGAAGTAAGTGAACTAAACTAACCTACACAATGAATGGGTCTACGGTATGCAATTCTTTTCTTCTCCGTCATTCTCAATCCTTTTTTTCTTTATGGTACTTTTGGTTTAATTTTGGATAAGGTGTTTATTATGGTGAAACTATCATGTCACTAAATATTTGTTTCTGCTTTGAGAATCACACAAAACCATGGGTGGGACCAATTTATTAAATAATATTTATTATGTAACTACGATATATGACAAGAATATTTAAACATGTGGCTTCAATACACTGTAAATAAAGGAAGGCCTTTACCCTGCTGAAACAAAGTTACCTGAATTGAAGATTGGCCATGAACAAGGTGTCGTAAGGAGATAAGTAGCCAGCTAAATATACGTTGACTATTTTAGGTTCACAGGAGTGTGCAATAAATCCAATGAATAGCAGGCACTGTTCATGGTTGTTGGAAACCATTGTTATTATCTATAAGAATTAGTATGCATGTGAAGTTTAGGGGCATACTGGGCATGACATTTGAAAATTTTAATTTGTGAATCAATTTTGATAAATAGGAATGTGTCTTATTGTGTTGCTAATAAAATGTTTGGAAAGTTTGTTGAATAGAATGAAAACAAATTATAGAATGAAAACAAATTATAAAATGTAGTATGTGTCACAGGTAAATGTGAAGATTAGCAGCGACAGGAGCAATAAAAGTTCAAGGGTAGTTTTCTTTGTTTTTAAACCCATATCACCCCTGTCTCAGTGCAAGACAGATGTGAGGAATATCACCTTTCACCCTTCATCTTATGGTGCTGTTCAGGGGCTGAACACTGTCACCTTGATCCTGAAATTGTTTGAACAATCTTTAAACAGTTTAAAGCAGTAACACACTCTATAGCTAAATTGCAGGAGGCCCAGCAGGGATTCCAGGTCCTGTGGGTGACCCCCCTCCCAAATATTTCCAACCAAGTGATAGAATAACATGGGCTGGCACCCAAGGTTGGCAGCTTCATAATGGTACCACTTAAATATGTTGGGTTTGGTATCAAACAACGTGCCTTCTCACCGCTGAAATGAATCTTGTGTCATGGACGATGTGGCATACACCCAGTTGGCTACCTTAGAGGTTGCCCACCTGGTTGCCCCAGCTTCCCTGTACTTTGGCTGGCAACCCACGCTTGCTGCCTACTGCCAGAACGTGTGATCAATTCCAGGCGTCAGGAACAAAGACCTAGGCAAGAGGGAGGTCACACCTTCTCCCTCCCTGGAAGGCTAGAGAAGTGGCACATCAAGGTGGTTCACTTCAACGGCTGCACCGACTCTGATATGCATCAGGGCTGACTCACAGTGGAGGAAACAGCCCTCCCGCTGCACTAGGCACATATGCACCCGGATTGGCCGAAAATTATATAGTCAAGGAGATGTACACTCCCAGAAGGCTAAGCACACCTTCAGGGTGGGCAGCCAGGTCTGTACACCGAAAAAAAGGTTCTGCCATTTTTAGAAGTGGCAGAATAGAGGGTTCTAGGTAGAAAATGTGACCTACACCCCCAGATGTGGTCACCTCTGAGGTGAATTAGCCACTGGGGCAAGCAGCCGATTGGCCACTTGCACCCACACCCCTAACAGTCCTAAATCTAGGGCTTAAGGGATACCCCCAACATCAAATCTCAGTTCCAAACAACCTACATCGAAGAGAAAGAAGAGACCCGTGTCTGCGACAGCAGGACTTGCACAGCAACGCTCCTGGAACTGCCTGATCGAGACTCGTCCTAGGCTAACTCGCGGTTCCCCCAGACAGACAGACCTTTGCAAGAGCCTGAAGCACTCAATTTTGCTTTAGAGTCGGTTGCATATAATGCCATGACCGAGAAAGTATTAGAAGATGGCACAGCAGCACTATCAGCAGGGTGAGGGCCAGACACACAAAGTAATCAAATCACCTGCTAGAAAGTATTCTCAGTGAGATAAGGGATATGAAAAAGAAACTCAAGAAATCTTAATGCTGCATAAGAAACTGGTAAAGATGGAGGAAAGTTGGTCTTAGGTTCCAACAAGACTCCAAGAAATGGAACAAAGGATATCTGATCCTGAAGACAAGCTCGCCTCTCAGAATAAAGAGGTAACGATGACCCAGAAGAATGCAAGTTTCTTACTAAATATAATTGAGGATTTGGGAAACCAATTTAGGCAGTCCAAACTACGTTTGGTGGATATTCCATAAGGGAGTGAAAAATCAGGGGAGCTGCAACTCGTTGAGAATCTAATTCGGTAGCATATTCTGTCTGATTTTTCAAAGGATCTTTTGATAATAAGAGCACACGGGGTTCCAACACAGCAAGCACCCAATATGACAAACACATACAGTACTTGTAAACTTTGCCGACTACCTTATCAAGAACAGGTCCTTTCAAATACTTTCGAACAGAAGGCATTTACAATCGCTTATGGTGAAAAAAACTTCAAATTGCTTCCTGACATGTAGATCTCTGCTGCTCACAGTCAACAGGAAATCCAAGGTTCGCTGGTGGGGTACAGGCCTCTCTAGTCGAACAATCAAAGTAAAAAGTTCAATCCAAAGGACAGCTCCATAATCTGTCAACTATGACAGAGGCTTAAGCATTACTATCATTCTCAAACTTTTTCAAGGATAAAATGAGTAAAATCGAAATCACGATTGATACAGAGAGGGTGGACATGAACATATTACATACGCATGTCCCCAAAAATAGCAATTCGCTGACAAAGAGTCACTATTCTTCGACCCTCTCACCAAGACCGAAAATGTGGCCACATTGAGTGTATTTAAAACCCTGAAGGAACGGGAAGTCCAAAATATCATTACATCGATTAAATCAACCATGCATTTCAATGACCTGACACCGCTCAACAATCACAAAGGAACTAAGCCAACTTCTCTTCACCCCTCTGAACATAGATCATTAACACATCGCTAATCCTAAACACCATTCCAGACTGCCTAAAGATTGGGCAAGTGACATATCTCCTGCAAAAACAGTCTCCGAAATGTGACATATAAATCATTTTCACCCAGTGTCTAACATCCCCCTCCTGGAGAAATTATTAGAAAAATGTATACATAGCCATCTCTATCAGCACATTAGCCAAGTCAACCTACTAGACCGGTTCCAGTCAGGTTTCAGACCTGGACAAAGCACCAAAAGAGTCATACTGCACATCATGGATGATGCCCTCAAAATCCTGGAGCACAACAAGTCCTGCCTACTCATCCTCCTCGGTCTGTCCTTTACGTCTAACATAGTCAAAGAATGGGGCTGTCAGGAAACGTGCTCAAATGGTTCACCTCCTACCTACAAAATCGCTCACAATTAAATTGGGTGACTCACCTTCTAGCTCATCCCCACCTGACTGGCACAACACCACCTTAAACAGAAACTCACTGAAAACCAATTTTCTACTCACCTACCCTTCTCACAGTTCCCTCATTACACAAATGGCACAATCAGTGGGGCGACTTCAAATGCAAACCTATCATCACTGAATAAACAAATTCTTTCAGATCCCTTCACATTCTTATTGACTACAGGAACCATACACTCCATCAAGAAGTTTTATAGGTGTGTTTTCGATAAGAAAGTCTTTCTTCTGAATAAGGTTATATGTCATCAATGTATTTAAAGATTAAAATTCTGCATTCATGATTTGTAAGATCCATATTCTAGCCATGCAAAGATAATATAGCACATGCAGAGCAGTATCCACAACAAATTTCAATATCTCCTTGACACCAAGTCCTTTCACTGTGCATCAGTCTACCGTTCACTGCACGTATTAAATCCTTTCTTCTTATAAGCTTATCAAAAGCATGGCAAACTAAGGACCAGGTGAGTAAACCTTTTTAGTAGAAGCGTTAAAAAGATTAACTGGACAACCTTTATTTTCTGTTTCCGGGTGTTAAATTGGTACTAATAATGGTAAACTTTTAGCTCAACAGTATTGTGTGTTGAACTTGAAATGACAAAGTAGCAAAAGAAATGTGCCACCAAATTATTTTAAGACTCATGCGCATAACATGAGTTTACTTGCATAGTTTAGTCAAAGCTATTACATAGTTTTATCACCCATGCCGCATAATTCCAGTGGCCCGTATCATAATCAATCCTTTCATGCTGAAAATAGGTAAATGCACTTGTGCGCTACAGGGTACAAATAATACAAATATATGTGTTTTTTTTTATCTTTGAGCCTCATCTTGGCTGCTGCAAGTGAAGGCAAAAAACAAATGTTAAGGCTTCACAGACTGATACAGAGTTTGTGTAATGAATTCCAGGTGCATACTGTGTCATATATTTCATTTAGAGTCCCCAACCAATTCTTCTAGATAGTTTTTGAAAATCCTTAACTGAAAGATTGTATTGCAGTAACTAAAGTAACCGCTCCTACAAGAATTAAAAAGTTCAAGTGCACAGACTTCCTTTCTTCTGAAATGTACCAATGTAATACTGCTCACTTGAACACGCATCAGCCTGCTCTTTCCCCCCGAGCCTCGGCCTCTTGAGCTGGCGGTGTAACGTTACCCAAGCCTGCCTTACTCAACCCCTTACCCCTTTGCCACCAGCAGTGCTGCGCGGCGTGTGTGAAATTCTTCACTTTCGGTTTTATATAGAGCGGCTGGTAGCACAGCCTCAAAGGAGGGGTGGACAAAGACTGCCAGGGCGAAGCAGAGGGAAACGTCTTGCCTTTTCACCAGCAATTCAGTTTCGCAGGTATTCCGGACCACACCCAGGCAGTGCTACGAGCATGCCAAGAAGCACTTTGTGAATTCACTTGCACCACGGTACATCTCCGAAGATAGATTTTACAGTTCATAGTGACTGATGCATTGTGGCAAACAAACAGCTGTGTTCTGTTCTGCTACAGTTGAAGTTTCTTTGCCTATAGTAGAGTATTTTTCCCGTAATGTTACCTCAAGTCACCACCAACACCTGCGTCTAATTAATCTTTTAAAGTAAATAAAGAAAGGTAGGTGGGCGAGCCGCGCCGAACAAAAGAAAGCTGCAGCCATGCTTCAAAATAAAGTGTTGCGTGCCACGCTGATGAGGGAATAAAGCCAGGCGTCCCACCGTCACGTTTTTTTGGAGGAACAAACAAAAACAAAGGTTTAATAAAAACAAAAAAGTTAATTCGTAAAATAACCATTCCATAAAGCTCCCACCCTGACGGAAACCAAACAGAAAAATAGAAGTGCAAAAAAAAAAAAGGTAACGCAATAAACAAGCTAGCAATAATACTTGCATGTTGATCTATGATTGTCAATAATTGACTTCTCCTGACTGCTAATCGGTTCGAACTTCAAGGAAGGAAGCTCTCCTCCCTTCAACTCATATACCGATCTCTCTTCCATCAACCATGCGCCCGCCTAACCCTAACCGGAACTCTAAACTTGTGCGTTACGTACCCAACTCCTGGTCCATTAACTTCTCAGACAAAATGACCAGTAATGCTAAAAAGAACTTCAAGCACAGTACTCTAAAACAACACCCGGAAACACTCATAGTAGATAACAACCACACAACGACCAACGGCAACACGAAAACTAACTTCATCTTTTACACTAATCACCCGACTAAATGGAAAAACACCTTCTTTCTTCACCTTCAAGTCGCCAAGTCAGTGATCATTCCCTATGTTGAAAAAATCTCGACAACCATCTCCCCTACCTTCAATGGGGAACTCGCCATTTCCATCTACAGAACTGGAACCATTCTCATACAGCCCACCGACCCGCACCTAACCACTTTTGACCGCCACTTCCCCACACTACTCTCTTCGTTAACTCAACTGAGCCATCAAACCCTATCTCCCCAAACCCTCTCCCCCTCACTAATAACGTGGAACCGATCCAATCTTCCGGCCCTGAAGACCCACTCTTCAACTCATGAACATCCGCCATCACTCACTACAATCACACTACCCCTATCAATACTCTCAG
The DNA here is from genome assembly GCF_964204655.1 of Triturus cristatus. Lineage (NCBI taxonomy): Eukaryota > Metazoa > Chordata > Amphibia > Caudata > Salamandridae > Triturus > Triturus cristatus. The sequence continues at coordinate 354,581,800 of NC_140583.1, forward strand.
TCGCCAAACACCCACCATTATTACATTAACTGATCACACCAGGAACAGCAAACTCACAATTAAACACCACAAGGCTGATCTCGATCTAGACAGTTCGGACACTAACCACAGCCCTGCCGCGACTGAAATCATCACAGGCACTCCCCTCTCAACCCCCGATAATCTGAACCTTCCCTCACAAACTACCCCTTCCTCCAACACAGACCCTTTTCCCCCGGCCCTTACTATCCCTATGTCCAACGTCATCTCCAATCCAGCAGACACTCACCCCCCTACTACCACTGCCCACTCCCCTTCCGCCATCCCACATCCACATACACAACCTGTCTCCACCGCTGATCTCACTGACATTCCCCGGAACTCTGACTTCCTACCTAAAATTTCTCTCCCTCCTTCCTTGGACATTAGACCCACTACTCCTCCTCCGAACACCTTAAATGGGAGCATTACTAACCCGGCTCCCCGCGTCCAACCTCTCCCCTCTCCTAATCCTACTGATTCCGTCCAATCCCCGACCCCTGTTCTCTCTCCCTCCACAGACCCAAGTCATTCTCGGCCCCTGCCAAAAACATTAAGCTTTTTCAGCTCTATAACACAGCAACTGAACAGAATGGAGTGGAAAATTACCTCCCTTGCTGCCGATTTCCTATACTTACAACAAGACCTTCTCAACAGGATCAAGCCACCGTGCTCCCTCTCCCCGGGTAGATTTGCTCCTACCCCCCCTCAATACCTCTCCCATGGCCCCACAGAGCACTCCTCGACCCTCCATTCCGTCGGCGAGTCAGGCACTTCGACCCAACCGGGATCGCCACCCCTTTTCGGTACCGAAACCTGATGAGATTAACGACTCCTACCTCACTTTGAGCCAGAATACTGCCCCTTTCACCATCCCTGTTATTGTTGGCACTAATAGAATCCCTAAAACTGTCCATTCGCCTAGACCTCCTGCTCAATACACCTTTATCCACTCAGCTCCCACCATCATTGAGACTCCCCACCCTCTCTCTTCCATGCTCCTATACTGCAGATCAGCAGTACAACATCCCACAGACATTGCTGAAGCTCTACTTGCTGAAGAAATAGACATCGCTTTCCTCACAGAATCCTGGCTCAATGTCCACTCCACCCCCATTCTTGACATTCTCACCCCTCCAGGGTACAACATCATCAGACAAGAAAACCCGATCAAAACTGGTGGGGGACTAGCCATCATTCACAAAGCTGGAATACAGATTACCAAACTTAAACCTGCAGAATATCTATAGTTTGAATACCTGCGTGTCGAACTCACTGCCAAGGGCACCTCACCCATCAAATTTCACACCATCTACCATCCTCCTGGAGAGCCTGCCCTCTTCACCGAAGAACCAACAGACCTAACAACACGTTTCTCCCTGACAGACACAAAATACGTGTTCCTGGGTGACCTCAATATCCACTGGAACGACCCAGAAGACTCCACTGTCCAGAACATATCCAACCTATTTGAAATATACAACCTCAATCAACTCTGCAATGAACCAACTCACATTAAAGGTGCAACGCTGGATGCGATCATTACTAAAGATGAACTGGTCTCTCAGAGAGCGATTTCTCCCATTGACTGGTCCGACCACCACCTCATTCTGTTCAAGTTTGACGCACTTGCAGCCACCAACCTATTCGTGATGACAAACCTAAGCACTGGGCCAGAAACATCAAAGAAGTCCCTTTAACCAAACTTGAATCCAGGATTCATGCCCATCTACAACTCCAACCCTCCATCTGGACGGCCGATGAACTCACTACACACTTTAATTCAACAATGAGAGAGGTTTTACACCAAGTAGCTCCACTCAAACTCAAACAAATGAGGCGAATCAAATCTAAACCCTGGTTCAACGTGGATCTTAATAACGAAAGGCGTCAACTCAGACAAACGGAAAGGTCTTGGAGACTAAACCCTTCGACCTTGCACCTAGCGCAACTTAGGTCTGCTCTGCTGGCATGCAAAAAACAAATTTTTTGAGAAAAGGCGTCTTTCTTCCACAGCCAACTAAATCTGGCGAAAAACAGACCGCGAGAACTCTTCTACATTGTCAAAAGCCAAACAAACTGCACTCCCTCTCACGAAATCAAAGCCACCTAACAGCGATGTGAAGAAATTGCCACCTTCTTCTCTAATAAAGTCTAAAAAATTGATCAATCCATCATCCAAACCTCAAACCCTCCTCACCTCTTAACCTGCCCCCCTTTAATCACCCTTGACCAATCAGAAAGAGTTCTTACCAGGGACAATCAGGTCTGCCTCCAGCTAAAAAACATTGCGCACTGGTCCGACTTCGGGCTAATGTTGGAAAATGAGGTCTTCAGTATAATTGCAAGCCTAAAACCTTCTTCCCACACTATGGACCCCCCCCTCCATCCACAATTATAAAAGAACTCAACCACACCATTTCCCCTTTCTGGACAAAAATCATCAACTCCTCTCTCATATCAGGCTGTGTCCCAGACTTCTTCAATTAGGACAAATCACACCCATACTCAAGAAACCAGGGGCCGACCCTAACGATCTCAATAACCTCAGAGCTATCTACAGCCTCCCGTTCCTTGCAAAAACATTGGAGAAATGCGTTCTCCACCAACTCAGCAAACACATTGATGAGTTCAACCTCCTCGACACCTTTCTATCAGGATTCAGGAAAAGCTGTAGCACTGAAACAGCTATGCTCAACATCTCTGACGATATTCACAGGGCTTTAGATGAAGGTGATGCCTGCCTACACATCCTTATTGACCTATCTGCGGCATTCGACACAGTAAATCATCCAGCTCTTCTGGAGACCTTGAGGAAACGCTCCGGTATTAATGGCACAGTACTAAAATGGTTCACCTCCTTCCTTCAGCACTGCTCGCATCAAATTAAAAATCAACTCCTGTCTCTCGAAGCCAACAATAGTCACACTTGGGGTCCCGCAAAGATAGATCCTCTCCCCTTCCCTCTTCAATCTCTTCATGGAGTCCCTCACAATCATCTTGAAAAAAGCAGGAGTGAATTACCACCTTTACACAGATGACACCCAAATCTATTACAAAATCAAATCACCCAGCGACGTATGACACCTCAATGTCACTCTAACCGAGATCCAAACTTGGTTCAACGCTAACCACTGAAAGCTCAACCCAGATAAAACAGAATTAATTCTATTCTCTCCAAAAAGTAACCACCGTCTAATCCAAGAGTGTCTCAAGAATCTGGATGCCCTAAACTGCCCCACTAAGGGCAGTGCTGAACATGGACGCTCAACTCATATCTGGGGTAAAAAGATTTGAACACATCACACCAGCTCTCAACTCCATCAACTAGCTTCCCATGGAAGGGAGGTGTATTTACAAGCTGGCCTGCATCACACACAAAACCCTTCACTCTCCGTCTCCCACCTACCTAAACAACAAACTGGTAAAAGCAGGAAGATCCAGAACTCTGAGAAGCTCCAACTCACTTCTTATTCCTCCGAAACTGAAAAAGAGAACCCCTCAGTACCGTTCATTTTCTGGCAACGCTCCCAGGATGTGGAATGCTCTCCCTAGATTCCTCAGATGCAACCCCTCCTTCTCCTGTTTTAAAAAGGGACCTGAAACTCCATCTCCTCCACAAATACTTTCCCGTCCAACGTCAACGAACCTAGACTTCAATATCCGAGTTGACTCCTCTCTCTTGACAGTTGGTGACCCGACGGTGTTAGTCACCTTCGTTTGTTTTCTCTCGCCCCTGCACAGTTTACCTATTTTTCATGTTGTACTTTTATCTCTGTTTTGCTTCCTTACCGCCTTCCTATTATGAAATGCAATGTTCTTCTGTCTTTACTGTGTGTATGTAAAGCACTCCGATACCCACAAGGTAGCGGGGGGCTAGCGCTATACAAAACTTTTGAAATAAAAAAAAATTGCAACAGGATCCATCACCAGGGACAGGATAGGAACCTCCCACAGAAAGGAGGGACACATTTAACAACTCACCACAGAAAGCAAGGGCATTTATACAAGCACACAAAGGAATGAATGGGGAGTGAGGTGTGTGATTAATGCCCAGAGAGGAGATGCAACATGCCTCGCAGAAAGGCGTACTGCGCTAGGCTCGGCCTAATAAAAGTGAAACAAATATACTGTGTAATTTACATGAAAAGCAGAAATTGAGCTCATTACATGCTTTTATCCCTAAAGGTATTTATTGGACTGGTTCCACCGACCTAAGTTACTGAAGATGGTGTAATTTATTTTTCTATTGAACCACTTGATGAGGAACCATAAGTATACATAGTGCAGCAACCAGTAATTTTAAAGAAAATATGTACATCCGTACACCTATTATTAGCAACATCTGCTTTAAAACTAAATATATACTTGTTCTCAAATCCTTAGTTTGTCATTACTTCGTGATGTGCAGAAACAGTTGCAGTTAACAAACACTCTTATTACTCCTTGTACCATCTGCACCAGGGGTGTGCAACATAGGTCCAGATTCAACCTAGACTTTGGGTATATTCAGGCACGGAACTAGTATATTTGATTGTTGATTATTCTCAAAATATATCATGGATCTGGCTGTCCTGGACCTATAGTTAACACCTAAAATAAGGCTGTAGTACACAAGCAGTAGTAATAAAATATTTATTTCAGTTACAGGTTACAATGCCTTGCCTCTACCACACAACTATCACCTCAAACCTCCACCCCACCACAGACTACTATTTTTTTTAATCTATTATGGAACATAAATACACAGGCTTTTCAAAATCACAATTTGGCATGCACAAATACCTCTCAATAACCAAAACAAAGAGGAAAAAAAAGATAGAATATGTATCGAGAACGTGTTTTAGAACCCAACTTGGTCTCATACAGCATTACATACGTTCCACCAAGTTTTAAGTGAATTCAGTTTTTTTCTTGTTATTCTTGATCATCTCCTTTGATTCTAGTGCTTTATTCATTTATACACATATTCAGGTTTCACACTTCACTGGCTTACATCTACCTCTCATACACACGTTTAAAAAATAAAATAATAAACTTAAGTAATGCTGTTCCAAAGTTTGGCTTTGACTACACAAACAAACACACACAGAGTCTTGGCAAACTGGCTAACATCATATCTTTTTTTGCATTCCAATTAAACCTATCCAATTTCTCCTAGTACCGAACACATGCTCTCCTCGTTTCAGCCTCTGCTACAAGGGGACACACCTGTTCTCCCTGGATCTACTAGCTGAGTTGTCTTCATGGCACTTTTTCCTAAGAGGCATGCAGTAAAAGGCCCCCTCAGCAGTTCGTTGGCTGGAAGATATGACTTGAAGTAGTGAGCAGGCTGAGACGCATTATGAGACGTTACACCCAACTGCTCTCCCTAGGGAAATTGGGACCCTATCCCTCAGGTTCCATTGGGTCCAAACAAATGAGAACGCTAACACATAACATCTGTGATTGTTATAATTTTGTAAACACTGATGCTTACAAGAGATCGCCGTTTTTCGTTCTGACCCATACTGTGCTAACTGAATCTATAACAAATGTGCGTTTATCCTTTTGATCACGAAGCTCGTTTAACCTACATCCTTGGTGAATTGTTTAGCTGTGCTTTTCAATAAAAATGCAATTAAAAAAATACCCTTCCATGGTTGGAGAAGTAATTTGTACCTCATTGTGCAGGACAACTACATTGGGAAACCCCTTCTTGAGAAAATATTATCCATTAAGCTCATGACAGGCTTAGCTATTTCGTCTAACACATATTATCATGTCCAACTTACAATATAAAATGATCATGACATACTGAAGAAGTGCACTCTTTGTATACAGAGGCTACAATAATATCAAATTCCATTCACTCCGCTACATTCTTATGCAAGTCCACTGACATCACAGAGTCATGAGGTACTCATTGTTTTTAACTAACCAAACAACCTATACAATCACCAACCACACCAGTTGTCATTATTTGCATTTTAGGACACCAGGCATCATATTTCAATCTCTGTTTGGTTTTGTTAATATCAAGGTATTCATGATCCACCAAATCTACTGATCTAATCCATCACTACCCAAGAAGATTACAATGTCTTCACTAGTGTTTCCTCCATTCCAGCCCCCAACTCCTCTCACCATTCCATCAACTGTCTCCCATTACATGCCTGTCACGGTCTCTTAGAGCAATAGGATCTTTATCGGAAAATTCTGGTTAACAGCTCAAAGATGTTCTGCATTTCAGTCCCCAGACAAAGCATCAACAATTGTAGTTTACGTTTCTGTACTAACATTTGTACTACAAACTGCAATCATCGTTTTCCCCATTGTCCTGGAAAAATTAGAGCATGTGTGTAGGCAAAGGATAATCACTGCAAAAATCTACAATCGAGGACGCATTCCTATTACAAGCTACACTGCCTCTTCCACACAGCAGTCGTATTTCATCTACCTCTCCATTTAACATTTCTTGAGATCAATCAGAGAACCTATCGTTCTACAGGACTGTCACTGAAACCGAGGAGAGCAAAAATTACCTCAAATCACTTTCTCTTGCATACTAACACCTACATCAATACTGGACAAGAGAGAACAGAACCTTTCTAAATTCTTGTGGCCTAGGAATTACTTAATCACATTTGGCGGAGACACTCTAGTATTAATATTGTGTATGAAAACTGTATACCGTGTGATCTAGGTGTGTACAAATCCATCAGCTCTTTAAGTAGACACTAGAGAGCATGGCACACTAGTGATAAAGCAAATATTTCAAAACCACATTACATGACACTTCATTAATTCAGGCACAAAACCCTGAATGTGCACACTGCACAAAATAGACTAGGTGATACAACAATAGTATACATTTCGGAACATTAATACAATAACTATCTAAATTTCTCTAGTCTCTTATTGTGTCCTGATATTCTTTATTTGATACTGTATTGAATTACTCCTCCAATCTAAATGCGTAGTAGGGAAAATCTGCAAATCTTGTCAGAATATCAAGTTCTGCTTCTTCTATGTTGTGTCGCAGTAGCAGAGTTTCTAGTTTGTATTAGTCAAGTTAATCTTAATTTCTTTTAGAAGATTGGGTCTCCCCATAGTGATACTTTCCTTTTACAGTATGGTTCTGAGGGTAGTGCATTTGAACCTAATTTTAAATTTGTGAGTTAGTCACCAATTAAAGACCCTGACTGGGTGGCTAACGTGTTTTGGACATCCCAATTCCCACCCTTCCTATCGGCGGAGAATGATCCATTAGAGGACTATTCACCTCTGTGGTGAGGGTAATTTTGTAATCCATCAGACTGTAGGGGGCCCAGTGCAGTTAGAGGGCTAGAAGACTAAATAGTTCAAGTGAAAATTAATCTAGAAATATTTATATCGCTTACATTGGATTAAAAATTTGGTAGGAGAGAATGATTCTGCCTACAGAAGTGAGGTTTTAGGGTGAAAACAACACAGCGAAATTATTGTTAAGAAAGAGCCCAAAGTTTAACTTCGGCAAAGAGAAGGATCAATGGAGTGCTGATGAAGTATTTGTCCTGATGAATTCACTGTGTTGCATTGTAGGAGTGTGAGTACTGATAGGGATGTGCGTTGCAAATGTGTTTTTCCAAGATTGCGGTTTTTGAAATGGCTGTGTGTTGTTGAGCGGAGCGAAGTGGTTAAAGTTCACATGGTTAAAGTCCATGAATGATTGATGCAAACCTGAAGTTGTAAGCCAACATCTCGTGGCCTAAGATCCCGCGATATAACCTACGGGTTGTCTCAGTGTAGAACACACTTGGGTAAGTTGTCTGCTGTTTTGTGTTGTTAGTCATAAGACGTCGATAACATTTTGGTAAAGGGTTCTCTTTGTGTGTTAGTGGTAAACAGTTGGTATAGTTGATCTCAGGTGCAAGAGAATAACTATATCAATTTGGGTGAAATCCCACTGGTCGATTTTTCATTGAAGTGAATGATTGTAGAAAGTTTAGATACTTTGTGAGAGAGTATCTCTTTTAGTGGAGCAGACAGGTTTATTTGTCGCTTGCCCTGTATTGAAATTTTGCTTAGAGAAGATGTGCTGAAGAACAATTGTAAAGGAGGGAGAGCTGCTGCAGAGAGTAAGATTGAAGTCACAGTGTGTTGTGATGTGAATGTGTAAATTTGCGCTGGGGTTGGTTGACTACATCATAAAAGTTGTGCTGTGTTTGGTCAAGATAGCTGAACAAGTGACCATTTGTGAGTACAGAATTGAATTAAAATGACATTTTTTAAAGGATTACAGAGAATGGTAAAGAAAAATGAGACCATATCCGTTAGGGCAAAGGTAGAAGCACCACCTGACAGACAAAAGATTACATCCATGTTTATGGCTAAGTTTTGGCACACAATTACTGAAGAAGACAAGGGTTTACAGTTTCCTTGCAATACGACATTTAATTTGGGAATTATTGAAAATTTGAGGAACGAAATGAAACCACCACCTAGACCTACAGCATTTGAAATTTTAAATACATGGGAACATATGGCACATCAGAAAGAGAAGGAGGCGTATCAAGGGAGATGTAGGAGAACTATAAATCATTATGCAAGATGGCATGAGCTACAGAAAAGGTGGAGAGCAGCTTTGTACATGGTACAATATTATATCCTGTGTTAGAGGCTGAAGACAATTACAAGGGAAAAAGAAACAAAGAGATAAAGAAGAATGAAACAGGGAAACAAGGTGAAGAGAGTGACATAGATGATGAACTTTTAGATGATTTATTGATAAATCGTCCTCCACCTTACAACGGGATTCAAAGTGAGGATTTAACAAACGCTATTACAGCTGAGATTCCAAATGCACCTTCAATTCATGACCTGCCTAAAGAACATACACTTGTTACTGCTGTAAAAGGAAGGACATAATTCACTGCTCCACTGAATCCGATTGATTCAAATGCTCCAGATTCTTTAACTGCACCTGTTACTATTGAACCTGTTGTTCCTCTTTACAAATCTGGGTTACAGGTAAATATGGTTCAAAATTTGACAGTACCTACTGGAGTAAATGTAGGACAAACTAATCCAGCAGAACTGGCAACCAGATCATTGCTTTAGACACCTATGGTTCCAATTTGAAGCAATAGTGCAACAGAAGCTAGAAATCTATGTTGCATTCCAAATCAGATTCAACGTGACCAGATGAGCAGAATGTTTCACAGGTGTCCACCTTTTCTATTGCCCCAGATTGAGTGGACATCCTGAGATGACTTGTATGACTAGGACAATAGGAAGTAGGATTCTAGATCTGCAATAAACATGTAACCTGAAACAAGCACAAATTTGAGTAATGGAGGATTTAATCAAAATACATCAATCAATCATTGAATCAATCAATCAGGGGGTTTTGAGCGCCCTACTAACCCGTGAGGATCTCAAGGCGCTTGAGAGGGGTGGGGGCCAGCAGCTCCGGGTCAGGCGAAGAGCCAGGTCTTGAGGCTATTCCTGAAGGTGTGCAGGGTGGGGGAGCGTCTGATTTTGAAGGGGGGGGGGGGGGTGGGGAAGGGGGGAGTTTATTCCAGGTTTTGGCCGCACGGTAGGAAAAGGCTCTCCCCCCCTGGCTCTCGTTCTGCGGATGCGCGGGGTAGTTGCTAGGGCTAAGTCGGCGGAGCAGAGGTGTCTTTTGGGTGTGTGGAAAGAGATTCTTTTGTTGAGGTATTTGGGTCCAATATCATGGAGGGATTTGTAGGTGTGTGTGAGTAGCTTGAAGGTTACTGTCTTCTCGATGGGGAGCCAGAGTAGGTCTCGCAGGCATTGGGTCATGTGTTCCTGTCGTGGGGTGCCGAGGATGAGTCTGGCTGCGGTGTTCTGGATGGTCTGGAGTTTGTGTATCAGGGATTTGTGGATTCTGGCATACAGGGCATTTCCGTAGTCCAGTCTGCTGGTGATGAGTGCGTGGGTGACGGTTTTTCTGGCTTCGGGTCGGATACACTTGAAGTTCTTGTGGAGGGAGTTGAAACAGGTGGAAGTGACTGTGTTGACTTGGTGAGTTATGTTGAGGGTGGAGTCCGGAATGATGCAGAGGTTCTGGCCGTGGTCTGTCAGGATGGGTGGACTTCTGAGGGCAGCGGGCCACCAGAAGCTGTCCCACACAGTGGGGGAGGGTCTGAGGACATCCAGGAAGCAATCAGGATTTACACCGTAAGAATTTGAGGAATGGATTCAGTTTCAGCTTCAGTCGCGAGGTTAGATCCAGTTCCATTACAATATCCAGTTTCTTTTTCAGTCCCAGCTTCGATTTAAGTTCCAAGTTTGATTCAAAAGTCAATTTAGGAAAAAAGAAAGCCAATTGATACAAGTAGGCTAAAAGTGGAATTGCAAGAGATTATTTTAGGAACAATTAGTCCTTCACAATTAGATATATACCAGGAGGAGAAACTATTGTTTCTCTGTAAAGACATTACTTGATGAGCAAGATTAACCCATGAGAAATTGACCAAATTCGCTCAAAAATATGATGTAGATATTCAAAAGTCAAAGACTTTCCATATTTCATATAGGTTAGATTTTAGTGATCAAGACATTATGAATTTGAGAGTTCCTTGCAGATTAAAGAACGGATTAAATTGATTAAGAAATGGAGGGAGAGAGAAAATTGGAAAGGAAGATGGTCGAAAAATAAATAAATAAATAAAAAGAGTTCGGGTGCAGTCACCTAATGCCCTAGAAGGAAATGAAGGCGAGATACCACCCAATGAGGGAAGTAACTGGTGGAGGTTATGTTCATGTAACATGGACAAGCCCTGATATTTTGTCATTTACAAATGATTTTCCAAAAATGAGAGAAAATCCAGTGGAATGGTACAGAGCGATTGAAAGATGTGTGAAAATTTCAAAAGTCTTATGGACCGATTTAAATACTCCGTTTGATACTGTGGTACCAGGTGATTTATGGGCCGAATGTACAGCTACTGTCGATTGGCCGGAGACAGAACCAGAGAGGGAGCCTAGAACAGGAGCACCAACTCCAGTGGTATTAAAGAAATACAAGCAGGTGATAAATCATTTTAAAACTAAAGTTTCCCTAAAGAAATTGATTGGCAACAGATAAACAAAACACCACCAAAACTAAAAGAGACAGTGCATGCTTATTATGAGAGATTGCTACAGGCTTTTAAACAATATAGTGGTTTGGACAATGTCACAGAAAGGATATGGGACATTTTGCTTACACATTTGTGCATAGTTTAAGATCTGAAATTTCTAATATAATTCAACTGAAATTGCTTTGTTGGCAAAGTAAACCATTAGACGAGATTTTGCGCTATGTGAAATATTGTTGGGATGAAAGGGAGATGAAACAAAAAACGCAAGGAGAAGTTAATGGTTCCACAAATAAGAGCAATGCAGAAAGGTCAGAATCAGATGTGTTTTGATAACATCTCTTCGGTAAGAGGAGGATATAATTAAGTTCAGATGACGCAGGGTGTTAATGGTTCACAGCAACAGAATTTGGGGTAACGGTTGTGGTAATCCAGTTGATTTAAGAACTGGTGTCGATGGTTCGCTTTAGAAGAAATTGAATCCTGCTCATGCTTGCGGAAAAATTGGACATTGGAAACGCAAGTGTAAGTTATTTGTGAATAATGTAGGGAAACAGATGCAGAACGTAGAATAGGCACAATCTCAATGGAATTACATGACTAAGGCTCGCTGTTTTCCGTTTTTACTGATTACAGATAAATACAGACAGAAAACCTTCATTTTCTTGTCTTTTCTTGTCTTTATTGTTAAATGTGGATAAAAACGGAAATTGGGTTGCTTTTTGAGTAATTCTCAATACTGTCTGCCATGACTGCCAGGCCAATAGATGTGTGGATTGATAGATGAGGGGGTTAAAAAAGAAAGGAATTTTAGTAAAGAAGCTTTAACAGAAGTAGCTATGCACATGGTTGTTACTGAAATTTGCATATTTTCATATACGTGCACTGATTTACGTTTTGCAGGTGTTCACAGCATTTAAACCTGGCAGACATTCAAGCATGAGTGTTTATTTATCGGTTAAATAAATGTGGAAATATAACTATTTTTAGCTTAATTTTTCCACTAAACCCAAAATAAATATGGATAAATACAGACGGAAATGGCAAAAAAATAAATACCATAGAACCGAGAGCCCTAAACATGACACAGACTCAGCAAGCACGAGTTCAGAGAATGCAAAATTCCAATGCATCTCAGTAAATGCAAATGCCCCAAGCTCTGATGCCTCCACAGAATGTACAGGTGCAGGGGTATAATGTAAATCCGAATCAACAGTTGAACAAAAATTCTTTCCAGAACCAGAATGTATTACAACAGTATTTGATTCAGTTAAGGGATTTTGATCAGGACCTGTAAGCCTGACTGCCTGAGTGGGGAGGAGGACTGCGTACCTGGTGTAACCTTAGAGGTAGACCAGAGTGGTCCCTATGTGGATGGAGAAGTGGCTGGGAATCCGATCTCATTCCTTGTAAACACTGGAGCTACCTGCTCTACTGTGAGAACAGCAGAGGTTCCTCACCTACCCCTATTGGAAGAAAGTATCCAAGTTGTAGGGGTCACGAATAGAAAGTTGTCCCCACCAATTTCAGAACCTGTTTCAGTTCAAATAGGGTCCTTTGAGGATCGTCATCGATTTTTGGTGTGTGATATAAGCCCAGTGAATTTACTTGCAAGTTAAATTGTTCCAATTACTATACACCAAGAGGTTTTGAGTTTCACACGAATTATGAAGATGTTTTTAAACTTGCTCAATAGAAAACTGACATGACAATGTATCATCTCCTGGCGAGTGAAGATTTGCCCATTGAATTGAGAGAAACCATGTAACCTGAAGTCTGGGACTTTACAGCTACAGATATCATACTAATGAAAGGTGTTGAACTAGTCTGAATCATAGGAAAACCAAACAGAATTTCCAAGAATCCCACAATACAATATGACTCCAGATTCCATTTCAGGAATTACTCCAGTTATTCACTGAATGATTGAGAAAGGAATCTTAAAGGAGATAAGAGGAAGTCCATGTAACTGTCCTATTATGGGCTAACAGAAGCCAAAAGGCAAGCATAGTATTGTGCAGGATTTGCATAGGGTTAATTCGATTGTTGTTCCATGTTGTCCTGTGGTACCAAATCCATCTGTCATATTGTTGCAAATTCCATATGAGGTCAAATGGTTTCCCGTTATTTACTTATGTCAGACATTTTTCTCAATTTCATTGCACGAAGATAGTCAGTATCTTTTTGCTTTCCATTTTGGCAGTCGTGTTATGGCATGGAGCCAAGTTTCACCAGGGTATACGGAAAGCCCCTCAATCTTTGACCAGATGCTTAAAAATAATCTTGAGTCTCTGGTGAAGCCACATCATTCAGTGTTAGTGCAGTACATTGACGGGGAAACAGCCTATACCATGTAGTTTTTACAACAAACTATAATTATTATGCATTCTTTACATCGTACTTACTGTTTCTACGCAGGTTTTTACCCCGCAAATCCACATCCCCCTACTGAATCGGAGTTCATATTTCTGTGTCTTTTGTGTATGTATGCCACATTTTATTATTGGATTAATTTATTTTAGGTTGTCTGCTCGAAAATGTCTGTTTTTATGCACATCAGGGATGTGGAATTCCTATAGCCGGACGCCCGAGACATATTGTTTGGGGTCAAGGGCAACAAGTTTTGATTTGTTATTTGTCCTTGGGACAAGTAGGCCCAACCCCCTACATCACAAACCCTCTGACTGCCAGTTTACAGTACCACATTATGGATAAGGGAAAGGCATTGCCTGCAGTTAAGGTAATACTTCTGTTCATGTGTTAATGCTGTTCAAACTTGTATTTATGGAGCATTAATGCCCAAAAAATATTATTAGGGTGAGCGATCCAAGTACATGTTGTGAGCTCAGACTGTACTACTGACAGTGGTTCCAGTATAAATATGTGTATACACGTTTTCAATGTTTAGCAATATGAGGCTATGTATACTGCTCCCAGAATGCTCTCGGATTAGATGCAAATATATGTAGAAGCTTGAAAGCTAGATTGATTATTCTTTGCTTTCAGAATAAAATGTTCACAAAAAAATGCAAAAACATTTTGCTAAACTACTGTAACATTTTAGGTACTGTTTTTCTTTAAGCATCGTTTGGTAAAATGTGTTGATGTATGCTAGGATTTCCCAAAAATATTCCTAATGGAAAATCAGTGTAACAAGTTTTAATAAGATTATGGGAAACAAAAATAAAGAAGCATTGGTAAAGCCAATAGGTCTGAAATTGTTGGTCAGCCATTGTTTTGCCAATGCGTGACTTGTTTTGCCATGGTTTTTGTAAAACCTTATTGGTGTGGGAGCTGCTGGGCCCTCATCATTATAACAAACATTGGCAAAAGCAAACCATTTTTTGGTCTCAAAAGCACACATTGCCACAGTAGTTCCTTGCACTGAACAAAACGACTGTCGATTATGGTCCATGTGAAAGAACACAATGCGGTCACTCACAGGGAAGATAGCCGATAAACCGAGACAGGATTTTAATAAAACACAAAAGGTCATGGTTAACGCGAGACCTAATTAGAGGCCCAATTATTAAAAAAGTCTCAAAACTGCACTCATGTCCCTGCATTAAGTGCAGATACACAACTTTCGTGAATTCACGAAACTTTACAGAAGTAGGCAAAGAAATAGTACTCCTAGAAAATATTTTTGTTGACAACATTTTATCATGAGCAAATATGCAGGTGTAGATTTCCTCATGCGGAAATCTTAGTGTTTGCAAGTTCACTTTCCCTCCAACCACTTTTTTCCCAACCCTGGAAGACGTTTTATGTCTGCCATTGTCAGGAGTAAATTTCCAACCTTTCTCACTATGGGAAAAGATTAGAGAAGAGTTGGTGAAAACCCTTAGAACATGCAAGTTAGTAGGTTTGTATAGACTCAAAAGGGCATTCCAACCCTGGAAATGTTTACCATTACCTTCAGCGCCAGTATGTATATCTGCGGAAACGTGGCAACATAAGGGAATTGCTAGCTTTCAAACACTTCTATAACAGGAGCCCTGGCATAATCCGAGAGGGTATTTCGGAGCTCTTATATAATGAGATTGCTGCCATAATTTGTCACTGCATTACATGGCACAAAAGGGACAAGTGGATTCTGTTACAGGACAAGTAGATTTATGAAACAACCTGCCCCATGGATAAGTAGATATTTTACTAAATTCCACACCCCTGCACATAAACCTCTTTGACAATCAACATAACTGTAACAGGCACGTGAAATGTGGAAATGTCAGCATTTATTATATCAATCTGGTATTTTGGGGACGAGTTAAGCAGTATTTAAGGACTGCAGAATTTATTTGGTAGAAGCGGAGTATTTTTAGCAAAGTATTTTGTGCCTAGTATGTTTATTTTCTAAAATTAGTTGTTATTTAAATTGGTAATATTACTTGCATTCATCAGTAGGTGGCAGTGTTACGCTGCATGTACAGTATAGTGTTTAAAGCATAATCCTTAGTTTTAATTACAGTTTTTTCACATTTTTAGGTCTAATCAATATTGCTAATTTAAATAACGCATAAAAGTAATATTATTAAATGTCCGAAGTAATGGTATGCGTGGTGGAAGTGTGCGTATAAGCGCTGTAATAGCATTTGTGGTAAAAAATATGATGGAAGGACGTGCATGGTAAAACCATGTGTGGTAATGTCATACAACCAACACTGCTGACCTACTAGTGGCATCAAATACAGAGGAAGCTTGCAGGATTGATACTATTGCACTTTTGAATCACTTGGCAGAGAACAGACAAAGCTACAATTTTGTCAAAACAGAAGTCTTGTACTAAAGTACATCCCATTGAGAAAGGAGTGAGAAAAGTGTCACAAGAAAGGATTGCAGCAATTCTTAACACGAATCCATCCACTACCCAAAAGGAAGCCCGCATGTTCTTTGAAATGGTGGGCTACTGTCGGCATTGGATTCTGAATTTTTCATTAAGAGCAAAACCTCCTCAGGGGTTGACACACAAAGACGTGCCTGATCCAGTACCCTGGGACTGCATTTGTGTGACAGCTTTCACCATGCTGCAAGAATGCCTTAGTAGGGCACCAGCATTGAGGATGCCCGATTACAACAAATACTTTGTGTTGTTTTGCAGTGAATGAGAAGGCTGCGCTCTCAGTGTTGAAACAGATGCAGGAAAGCAATGGCAAACCCATCGCCTATTTTTTGACAACTCTTGAGCCTGTTGCGGCTGCACTGCCTGGATGCTTGAAAGCGGTTGCCTCTGCATGTGTGAGTCTTGAACAGTGTGAAAGCATAGTTATGAGACATACACTGACGGCATTTTTACCTCATTCAATGGAGATACTGTAAACACATACACAGTATTTAACAGTCGTCTGATTAAGTATGAACAGATTTTTCTTCGTGCTGAGAATGTGATGCTCAAAAGATGTACGATTTTAAACCCAGCTACCTTGATGCCATTGCCTGGAAATGAGAACGCGGCTGATTAAGTTGAACAGGATTGTCTGGACATGAATTATGTACTAAGCCGCGTCCTGACATTTTGGACGAACCTTTGCCTCAATGCGATCGTGTGTTTGTTGATGGATCCTGTTTGAGAGACAATGAAGGAAATTTGAAAGCTGCTTATGCTGTATGTACAGTTGGTGGTGTTGTGGAAGCATCATGGATGCAAGGAGTATATCCTGCCGAAGTCGTGGTACTTGTTGCCTTGACGTGGTCTTGCAGCATTTCAGAGCAACTTAGAGTTACAATTTACACTGATAAACAGTACGGCATTGATGTCGTACATGACTTCGGGCACTTATGGTTACATTGCGTTGTCATAACATCCTCTGGTTCGCCAATACGAAACAAGTGTGCGTGAAAAGCCTTTTGCGGTCCTTATATTTGCCTGCCCAAATTGCAGTTGTGAAGTATATTGCTCATAGACAGGGCACTGATTAGGTCTCTGTTGGCAATTGATATGCTGATGAAATGGCAAAGTATTTGCATTAAATGTGCACACTTTTAATGAGGAAGTCTTGAAAGAATCACCAAACATCACAGAATGCAATTTGTTTTCAGCAGTAGATACCTTGGACAAGGTGAGGAAGCTACGAGAGGAAGTGGCAGAAACTGAATAGCAAGGTAAACCAATGTCAAACCACCGACCACCCCTCCTGCGAATACCGAAGCATGAATATTGTGAGCAACAACAATACCCTATGCAAATTACACCTGATTTACCACCCTCTGGGCAGCAACCACTGATTCATCGAACAAATCATGGAGACCATCTCCTCCAACACAGGACAACACTGCGCCCACATCTTACTTGGAGACTTCAACCTCCACTGGAACGATCTCAATGACCCCTCAGTCAAGAGCCTTGAAACCTTCCTCACCGACATTAACCTGGTCCAAACACGTGACAGCCCAACTCACAACCAGGGTTCGATACTGGACCTAGTCATTGCTAGACCAAATTCCATCAAACTAGAATCGATCATCCCCTCTGACTGGACAGATCACCACTACATCACCTTCCTCATAACCGAACCAACTAAACCACAAACACCAACTTAAGAAACCCAAACAATGGAAAAGGAACATCAACCTCCATGATCTAACCTGCCTCAGAAACAACATTCTATTACCGCCAGTAGACATGACAGATGTCCTAGACCTCACTAACCACTACAACTCAATGACAAGCATTCTTGACACAGTTGCGCCCTTTCAGCTAAAAAGAACCTCCTCTAAAGACTCCAGACCATGGTTCAATGGTTGCCTAAATGACCAAAGAACGCAACCTGAGTCTAGCTGAATGGACATGGAGATCCTCACCATCGCTAGAGCACCTTAAGCAATGGAGATCTCAAAGAAGCACCTACAACAACCACATCAGATTCTCGAAAGCAATTTTCTTCAAAGAGAAACTAAACAAGGCCAAAAATCGATCAAGGAAACTCTTCGAAATGATCAAGCAACAATCCGCTCAACAAACCAATGCTTCCACGTTAGGACCAAACTCCCAACCAAACTGTAACATATTTGTCTCCCACTTCCTTGAAAATTCTAAAAACAGAGAATGAACTCCGAACAGCACATGACCACCTCAAAAAAATACCTTTGCCCTACCCCCCACTGACCCCCGTCAATACAAACCACTAACCAAAATAAACTCCCCCCTCAAAAACAAAGCGTCCTGGAACACCTTCAAATCTCTTAACAAAAATTACATTCTCAAGATCTTAACACTTAAACCATCTAACCACTTCTGCGACCCCCTTCCAGCCAATATCTTCAATGAAATCAAAACCGCTCTAATCCCACTCTGGACAAAGATAGTGACTGCCTCCCTACTGCAAGGAACCCTTCCAAGCTGCCTAAAAACAGGTCAGCAGGGGTGTGGAATGTAATAAAATATCTACTTGTCCATGGAGCTGGTTGCTTCATAAATCTACTTGACCTGTAACAGAATCCACTTGTCCCTTTTGTGCCATGTAATGCGGTGACAAATTATGGCAGCAATCTCATTATATAAGAGCTCTGAAATACCCACTCTGATTATGCCAGGGCTTCTTTTATAGAAGGGTTTGAAAACTAGCAATTCCCTTATGTTGCCACGTTTCCGCAGATCTACATACTGGTGCTGAAGGGAATGGTAAACAGTTCCAGGGTTGGAATGCCCTTTTGAGTCTGTGCAAAACTACTAACTTGCATGTTCTAAGGGTTTTCACCAAATCTTTTCCCATAGTGAGAAAGGTTGGAAATTTACTCCTGACAATGGCAGACATAAAACTTCTTCCAAGGTTGGGGGAAAAAGTGGTTGGAGGGAAAGTGAACTAGCAAACACTCAGATTTTCACACGAGCAAATCTATACCTGCATATTTGCTCATGCTAAAATGCGGTCAACAAATATTTTCTAGGAATACTATTTCTTGGCCTACTTCTGTAGTTTTGTGAATTTAGGGAAGTTGTACATCTGCACTTAATGCAGGGACATGAGTGCACTTTTGAGACTTTATTTAGTAATTGGGCCTCTAATTAGGTCTGGCGTTAACCATGACCTTTTGTGTTTATTAAAATTCTGCCTCGGTTTATCGGCTATCTTCCCTGTGAGTGACAGCATTCTGCTCTTTCACATGGAGCATAAGCGACACAGTCGTTTTGTTCAGTGCAAGGAACCACTGCGGCAATGTTTGTTTTTTTAGACCAAAATATGTTTTGCTTTTTCCATTATTTGTTATAATGATGAGGGCCCGGCAGCTCCCACACCAATAAGGTTTTACAAAAACCATGCCAAAACAAGTCACCCATTGACAAAACCAAGACTGACCAACAATTTCAGACCTATTGGCTTTACCAATGCTTCTTTATTTTTATGTTTCCCATAATCTTATTAAAACTGGTTACACTGATTTTCCATTAGGAATATCTTTGGGAAATACTAGCATACATCAACACATTTTACCAAACGATGCTTAAAGAAAAACAGTACCTAAAATGTTACAGTAGTTTAGCAAAATGTTTTTGCATTTTTTTGTGAACATTTTATTTTGAAAGCAAAGAATAATCAATCTAGCTTTCAAGCTTCTGCATATATTTGCATCTAATCAGAGCATTCTGGGAGCAGTATACATAGCCTCATATTCCTAAACACTGAAAACGTGTATACACATTTTTATACTGGAACCACTGTCAGTAGTACAGTCTGAGTTTACAACATGTACTTAAATCGCTCACCCTAATAATATTTTTTGGCATTAATGCTCCATAAATACAAGTTTGAACAGCATTAACACATGGACAGAAATATTACCTTAACTGCAGGCAATGCCTTTCCCTTATCCATAATGTGGTACTGTAAACTGGCAGTCAAAGGGTTAGTGATGTAGGGGGTTGGGCCTACTTGTCCCAAGGACAAATACCAAATCAAAACTTGTTGCCCTTGATACCAAACAATATGTCTCGGGCATCGGGCTATAGGAATTCCACATCCCTGGGTCAGGTAACCCCTATTTTTTTTAAAACCACAGCTGACCACACTATCCCAGATAACAACCGTCCAATCTCCACTATCTCTACTCTAGCAAAACTACTAGAGAAATGCGTCCATTCCCACTATGTAGTCACATAGCTCAATTCCACCTCATTGACCAGTTCCAATCTGTCTTCCATCAGGACCACAGCACAGAAACTACCATGACACACATCGTGGATCATGCGCTCAGAATTCTAGACCAAAATTAATCCTTCCTCCAAATCCTCCTAGACCTATTCCCAGCCTTTGATAAGGTCAAACACGATAGTCTCCTAACCACCCCCCACTCCCACACTCTCCCCTCCTTCACCACCCCACACCCCCTCACGATATACCAACCTTCCGCACGCAGTGCACATTCCTTGCTCTTCCCACACTACAATACCAATCACACGATGGGACGCCTGGGTCTACATACCTACACCATTAATTACCCCCCAAAATTACAAAACAAGCATTGGCATAGCCAATAGGTCTCGCCTTTGGGACCTTATAAGTGTTTAGCCATGCAACAGTTGCATAACTTAATACTTATAAGGTCCCAAAAGCGAGACCTATTAGCTCTAGGCTGGCCTGGTAGTACTTTTTGGAGCCCTCTCAATAAGTCTCGCTAGACCAGCGCATGTGCTGGGTCAGGCAAGACCTAAAAAAGCAGCCAAAGGCTTTAAACAAACTGCTCAAACCACACCCCGAAACCCTTATCTGAGACCCACACTTAACTACAAACAAAGGCTACACATCTAACGACTTCATCTTTTAAACTAAAATCTCAATGGAGGCAACCAGAAAAAACAGCACATGGACTCATGAGCTTCATCATCCACACCCCAATCTACAAAGCCTCAGCAAAAATCACCATCTTTCATAATGGGATCATCCTCATTCAATCCTCGGACCGCAGTCTAAACCTCTTAGACAACATCTTTCAATTCCTAAAAAAACAAAAAGTAGCAAAACCCCATCCCGACTCCCCAGCTGAGCTCGATCTCAGTACGCCTACTAACTCCCCGGATGACTCCCCTTCAAGCCATTTCCCGCCTATGACCCAACCGGCACCAACACCTATCCCAGACCCAATGGACACCCCTGAAGATGTCTTACAACCTCCTAATTCCATATCTACCCGCACCACCTTTACTACTCCCACTACATCTGCACTCAACTCTCACTCAACCACGCCACACTTGCATCCGCTTCATACCCAGAGATGATATACACTCTCTTAAGCCCATCCTTAGCACAGTCAATACTCACTTTATCCCAACCACACCACACATCCATCACTCCACCCCCCACCGCACCGCCCCCCTCTCCTGACAACCACACGACCGGTCCACAATACAACGACCCAGACCACAAGTCCACTCCACATGGCCTAAGCATACCTCCCCTACCCATAGTCCATACATTATTCAATTCACCACCCGTATCTGACCCTAGACTTAACGAGATATTATTAGCACTATAACAAGTCAAAGACGACATCCAAACTCTACACAACTTGATTTTACACCAACCCAAAGTCAAATGTTTGGAACTAGATTCTAACATAAACTTCCACATCGACCACTCACCACCCATCCAACAGCTACACGATTGCCCATCGAGCCATCAGCCCCTTATCTGGAAAACAGTACCCTAACCTAATGCCTCAACTCGCCCGATCCACAGTATCAATCATTTATCATAGACATACTCTCTATACTCAGCTCCTATGACCTCCCGCCTCCTACCCTCAACACAGCACACTCATACAACCTGCCTATTCATTCCCTAATCCAAACCATCCCCTTCAACACCCACAGAGTAACAAAACACTATTCAAGAGGTATAGTTGACACTAACCTTACGCGAGTCCCCATCACCCTAAACCCCAGCACAGCCTCCAGCAAAGGTCATATTAAATGCATACTTCTAAATTGTAGGTCGGCCTCAAAACATGCAACAGATATAGCTGACCTCATACTCAACCATGAACCTGATCTACTTATATTTAACCGAAACCTGATTAAATGAGTCATCTACACCCATCCTCGATATATTAGTACCCCCCCAACCATGCTATCACCAGACTTGATAGAACCGATAGCCAAGGGGGCAGTATTGCTTGCATACATCGGTGCAATATCTTAGTGAACCGCTCCCACTCACCGACACTATCCTCCTGTGAATACATCTGTCTAGATATCAAAAACAACAAACCAATATGCTTGCTACACACTTTTTACCAACCACTAGGAGATAATCTCACCTTCATCGAGCAACTCATGGATTTTGTTTCTACAAATGCTGGACAACAAAATACTTAAATATTCCTCGGAGACCTCAATCTCCACTGGAATGACCTCAATGACTCAGCAGTCAATAGCCTCAAAATCTTCCTCTCGGACCTGGACCTCACCCAAATCTGTATCAGCCCCACACACGAGAAAGGCTCAGTACTAGATTTAGTAATTTCCATGGCTGAAGCCACTCAGCTTGAATCGATCCTCCCATGCGATTGGTCTGACTACCACATCATCACATTACTCATCAATGAACCAGTAAAACTACGCTCTGTCCAACCCACAAGAGCTATATGGAAGAGAAAACGTTGTCACAGATCTAGTCACAAACTCCAGCCCCAACATTTTGCTCCCCCCGAAGGCCTAGCAGATGTTCAAGGTCTGACCAATCACTACTTCCCTTCCTTAAACTTGGTTCTAGACAAAATAGCTCCCTTACAATTGATGAGATCCTCCACAAAAGATTCTAAACCATGGTATGACAGCAGACTCAATGAGGACAGACGATCCCTAAGACTAATTGAATGACTATGGAGGTCAGCTCCCTCCTCCGAACACCTCACACTACTAAGAAACCCGAGAAACTCCTACTATAGAAAGATCAGACGCTCAAAAACAGACTTTCAGGAACCAGTGAGACTAAGCCAAGAATCGCCCCAAAAACTATTTGAACTTATCAAATCTCAAAGGATACAACTCATCCCCCCCAACCCCCCAAGTTAACCCAGGCTCACTACCCTCTTTCTTCACTATAAAGACAGAAAACATAAAGACTGAACTGCTCAATGACTTAATAACCCACACCGACATTCACATACACTCGGCATCATCCCTCTTCAGAAACCCTACCATTAGGCTCACCAAAGATCGACCTAAAAAAATAACACCTCCTGGTCCTCCTTCAACACCTACACCGAAGAAATTATACTAAAAATGATCACGTCTCTCAATCCCTCCAACCATTTCACAGACCCCCTCTCCTCAAACTGAATTAAAGACTTCAATCCTTTGCTTCTGCCCCTTTGGACCAAGATTATAAATACCTCTCTCCTACAAGAAATCATCCCAGAAATCCTCAAATCTGGACAGGTATCTCCCATCTTAAAGAAACCAAAGGTTGACCCTTCGGATTTAAATAATTACCGCCCAATTTGCAAAATTCTTACTCTGGCCAAACTATTAGAAAAATGTGTTAACATACAGCTTAACAACCACATAGACCATTTCATTCTTCTTAACCAATAACAATCCGGCTTCCGGACAGGCCACAGCACTGAAACAGCCATGATCCACAGAATAGATGAAGCACTAAACATCCTTGATCAAAACGAAGCCTGTCTATTAATCTTGCTGGACCTATCATCGGCCTCTGACACCGTCAAACATGACAACCTGCTAGACCTCCTGAAACAAAGAATGGGACTATCTGGATCAGTTCTACATTGGTTCAGCTCTTTCCTGCAAAATAGATCCCAAAGTTTCATGGTTAATCAACCATTGTCAAAGCCCGTCCCAGTCACTTTAGGAGTCCCACAAGGATCTTCCCTCTCTCCAACACTCTTCAACCTATTCATGGAACCGCTCACTGAAATTCTCATCTCCGCTAATGTCCACTATCACATGTAAGCAGACGATACACAAATCTAGTTGAAAATCCACTCACTAGAGGACATCAAATCTCTAAACCTAACGCTACAGAAAACACAGACCTGGCTGGCCGAAAACCATCTGAAACTAAACACTCTTAAAACCGAATTCCTACTAATCGCTCCGCCTAACCAATCAACCATCATTCAAGACTGGATGAAACACCTAACAGCTCTCAACTGCCAACCCCTCATAATCGACTAAGCGAAATTGTTGGGAGTCACTCTTGATAAAAATCTAAACATGCAGAAACACATCAACACCGCAACAAAAGGAGCAAACTTTCAGATGAACACCTTGAGAAGACTCAAACCCTTCCTTTCCGCAAACGACTTCAAACTGGCGGTGCAAGTAATACCAAGACTGGAATATGGGAGTGCTTCTCTTTGCAGTCTCCCCAGACCAATGACTGCCCCCCTTAAAACCTCAAACAACACAGCAGCAAGACTCATCACAGGCTCAAAAAGAAACTGTCACATCTCTCCTGACCTTAGAGCCCTCAACTGGCTACCTTTCGAAGCCAGGATCCACCTAAAAATCGAATGTTTGACATACAAGGCCATACATCACAACACTCCAAGCTACCTGGCACAGAAACTACTACTATCCTGTGACAATAGATCCTCCAGGAGCTTCAATAACCTTCTACCGAAACCTCAACGTTTTGCCAAGAAGAAAACGTATAACTGGGCTTTCTCGGGTATGGCGCCCAGAATTTGGAATGCACTGCCCACAGAAACCAGACTTAATCCATCCTTCCTCTCTTTCAAAAAAGAAGTGAAATCTATTCTCTCAACTAAACTCACTTGAACCCTGTATTTAACTTGTATTTCTATTGTGTGCTCTCATTGAACTGTTTGTTTCCTCTATATGCCTGTAAAGCACTGATACCGGAAGTGTCTTGTTAGCGCTATATAAAACCTTCAAAATAAAATAAAATAAATAAAATAGGACTTACTTGAACACAGAATAGGGATATCTGGAATGTCCTAAAATGGTTTGCCTCCTTCCTAGACAGCCGAACACAAAGAATCAAGTTCAACCAATAGATGTCGACCTCTACGGCAGTCACCTTAGGAGTACCTCATGGCTCCTCCCTCTCATCTACTCTCTTCTAATCTAATCTAATCTATTCCTGGAACCCTTAACTGAAATGCTAAAGCTCTCCAATGTTCAATACCACATATATGCTGATGACACCCAACTATACCTAAAAATATCATCACCTGAGGATATCCACTCACTCAATACAACCCTACAAAATATACACAACTGGCTAACCAGAAACCACCTCAAACTCAACGCACTCAAAACCGAATCCCGCCTAATTACCCCACCACGAGGACACGCTAACATAAAAGACTAGATGAAACATTTAACAGCCTTCGACTGCAAACCACACATCACAGACTCCGCAAAATCCCTAGGAATAACAATCGACAAAAATCTCAACATGCAGGAACACATCAGTGCAGCCACCAGAGGAGCAAACATCCACATGAACATCATCAGAAAACTAAAACCCTTCCTTCCCATCGACGACCTCCAATCAGCAGTACAATCCCTAGTGATACCCAGACTAGACTATGGAAATACAACATTATGTGATCTGCCGAGATCCAGCCTAGCTCCACAAATCGCCTCATCCACAGGTAGAGAGATCCAGAATTGAGGGGCCAAGACCGCAAATCTTAGTCCCCCGTTTCTCTTACATTTGAAGGACGGGATGACCCAAATATTCAGATGAGAGGACCTGAGGTCCCGAGAAGGGACGTAGCGCTGAATCAGAGGATATGAATGCCGGACTGTTGCCATTAGAGAGCTTTAAAAGTGATACACCCCAGCTTAAATGCACAACGTTTGGCTACTGGGAGCCAGTGTAGACTTTCCATTAATGGCGTAACATGGTGCCATTGGGCTGGTGGGAGATTAATCTGGCCGCTTGGTTTTGCACCAGCTGCAGACGTTTTAGTGGATATGCCGGAATACCCGCATATAGTGAGTTGGCATAATCAATGCGGGAGATTAGTAAAGCCAGGATGACTTGGGTCAAGGCTTCTGTTGTCAGAAATCTACTGATCTTCCTGATCCTTCGCAACTGGAAGAAACCGGAGGAAACCACTGTCCCAATCTAGGCGTTTTCCGACCGGTCACTGCTGATAATAATACCAAGACCTTTGATTAAGCATGCTGGGAGTGTGGGGTTTACTAATTGGGGTGGCCAGAAGTTGGAGTTCCAGGGGTTAGCTGGCCCACCAGTTAGGATCAGCTCCATTTTATCGGGGTTCAATTTCAGATGATTACTAGTCTCCACTCACTTATAAATCGCATGGTGGATTGAAAATGGAGGACAGAAGATGCCGATTGATCGATATCAAATATCAATTGTAGGTCTCCGGCATAGTTGAAGGTGCCAACCTTCCTTTCTCCGAGCGAACGGATCGGGGTAGTAGTTAAAGGTTAAAAGGAAGCAGTGAAAGAGAAGAACCATGGGGTACTCCGCAGGTCAATTTCCTTTTGGGGGAAGAGATATTAGCAAGGCGAACAGTATGACAGCGTTTACTGAGAAAAGATGACAACATCTTAAGAGCCAGGCCCTGGATCCCGGCGTTACTGACACGGTCGATCAAAAAGTACCAGGGCCTAGGTAATGCGTCATCAGCCCCCCTCCTAAGTTCGTCCAAGACTGTGAGTTTGACGTTCGATAAAGGAGTTGAGGCAACTAGCCATGTGAGTTTCCGAACTTAATCTAAATAGGGGGAGCAGAGAGATAGGGCAATAGTTAGTTAGGGCTAGGGTGTCCGACCCTGGTTTCTTTACAATTGGGGCAATTTCCGCATCTTTAAATACATTTGGGACAATGCCCTGCTTGAGGGAGTTATTCAGGAGCAAAAGAGGTGGATCCGGGAAGGTGAGAAAAGCTTCCTGTAATATGCGCGGTGGGCAGCAATCAGTAGGGGAGTCAGATCCAACCTTCTTTAGTAGGCTAAAAAATACTTCCCTGGAGATAAAAGGGACCCATTCTAGCAATAGAGGGTGCCTACATATGAACGGTGGGGCTGTAAGAAAAATATTAGTAGGAATGCTATCCTTGATGATGGCAATTTTTTCAATAAAAAAAGGTATTAAGAGAATAACGTAGGGCTTGAGTGGGGGCAGGTTTTGCTGTGACCCTATCTGGCTTAGACAGTTCATCCACAATAGCAAAGATTGCCTTGGACTTATTGGCAGAGCTTAAAATCTTGTTGGAAAAATAGGCAGCCTTGGTTTGTAAAATGGCATTTTTATATTCTCTAAGCTGGGTTAGGAATATATCTTTTTGTCTGAGGAGTAATCTCGTCTCCTGTTGCGTTCTGCTTGACGCAGGGAAAGTTACTTCAGTTTTAGGTCATCAGAGAACCAGCGTTGAGCATCATGAGGTCTCATAATCTTGGTTTTCTTAATGGGGGCGAAGCTGTCACTGGAAGATTCAAGCCAGGATTTAATTATTTCTGCTTGGTTGTTAATTGGCTGCTGCTCTGATGGGCTGAACATAATAGACAATCTTATTTTGGACTGATGCAAGGGACTGGCTAATGTGGTATGTTCTGTGTTTCAGCAGGTTGGACAAAACTGTTTTTGCAGTTCAACAGGAGCAATGCCGTGACCTCAGTCCTGGTGACTAGGTAATGGTGAAGAAACATGTGCGCAAAACCTGTATGGAACTGCGCTGGAGGGGGCCTTTCCAGGTGATCTTAGTCACCAACACTGCTGTGAAGTGCGGAGGTCTCCCGAATTGGGTACATGTAAGCAACACTAGCTGAGTCCTATGTCCCCTTGATGATGCAACAACACCTGTTCCTGATGTACCGGTGGCCACAGTCAGAAAGAGGGATCCGGTTAGTCAAGCTGTTGGGGACTAGCAATCTGTAGGGACAGCACTCATTTGTCCCGAGGGGGGTCCGAGAGAGTAAACTGTAGATATCAAAGGGTCTAAGCAAACAAAGTTGACTGCAAGAGATACAGACCCTAGTGAAGGTCCTAGTGCAGCAAGAAAGTGAGTAGTACCCGGACACTCTTGGCCCAGAAGAGGTGAAATTCTGAGTTTGCCTTTAACAGTGTCCTGACATCCGCTCTTTCGACAACCTCCAACCCCTATCCACCCCACCCCCCCGCACCTTTGGAGTCCTCTTTTTCTCACTAAACTCACAATCGCTTGCACTGAACCATAATCTGCACTCCAATACTAAATATCTTGACAAGTCTATTTAGAAAAGTATATTTTATTACATAAAATGCAAACAAAGACCAGCTTTTGATTGCAATTATTAAAAATTGTTTAAAATCATAATGATACAACTAATTGACCATAATGTATGTTCATCCAAACTTTTCATAAAAACATTACAAGTATCTAGTGCTCACATCCATTTTAAACATATGAAAAAACAAATACGACAAACAAGAGGACAATATATCAATACATGGACTCAAATGATAGTGTTGTCAAAAGACAAACAGAACCAGAATACCGGCATATCAAATTGCTGATATCGAAAAGAGGACTTTGCGCCTGATCAATTGATAAAGATTGGTTTCTAAATTCTAAATAGAACAGTGGCATAAGAAAGGATTACTTGCGACTAATCACAGCCACCTCCGAAATTGAAACAGGAGATATTACAGAAAAAAACTGGGGGTGCACACCCATTGGAGAGTACATCCCAATCAGTCTTGCTTAGCCTGAAAGTTTCCCCCTTCCTTGAAAAGGTGCAACGCGATTTAAATAGGGCTGCATACTTGAAACTTCCCGGTTTGTATAATCTTGGATGTATGGTCTGTTTATGACTTTTATGAAAAAGTTACACATTTTATACAAGTCCTGAAGAAGGTGTCAAGAAAATAAAGAGATACATGAAACGCTGCGTCAACACACTGTCCTTTGACAACACTATCATTTGAATCAATGTATTGATATATTGTCCTTTTGTTTGTAGTATTTCTTTTTTTCATATGTATAAAATGGATGTGAGCACTAGATACTTGTAATGTTTTCATGAAAATGGACTTGTCAAGATATTTTGTATTGGAGTGCAGATTCTGGTTCAGTGCAAACTATTTTGAGTTTAGTGAATTTGACACATAAAGGAACTTAACTGTTAACTACCCGGTCCCTTCAGGTCTAACTGGGGTAAACTCGCTCTCTTTTTTTGGATTCTCTTTTTCGCAACCGCTCTGTGCCCTGAAGAAGGTGGTGGCTTCTTTGAAGCCCAACACCGAAACGCGCGTCGGCACATCTCAAGACATAGAGCTGCACTTACCGAAGAAAGAACTTTATTTACTTTCTCTTCCAACTTATTTACGTTTATCCAGAACATCTGAAGAAAATGCAACTTTACTGAAGAAAATGTACAGATTAGTGTTCTGTGAATAATATAGGATATATATATATACAAAGATATGGGAGAAAAAAAATGTTATGTATTGGTAGAGAAATGGTTTCTAATGAACCCAGGGTGATTTTTTATATATATATATATATATATATAACGCGGCTACTCTAAGTCAGTGATTGAGAAGGCTATAATTAAAGCTCAAGCAAGGGAGAGACAGGGGTTATTGGTGAAATATGGTCCACCTGTTACTAGGGACTTAAAACCTACCAATACAGCCAATCCACTTAATGAATTTAGATTCATTACAGGGTACAACAATCAACATCGGGAACTGTACCGTATTTTAAACAGGAATTGGCCAACATTAAAAAGTGATTCGGTTCTAGGTCCCACTCTGTCTCGAAGGGCCACTCTCACATTTAGCCGGGCCCCCACAATGAGGGATAGCCTTGTCAATACCAACCCTGAGACCATAGAAAAATCTACATGGTTGCAAACCAATGGGGGATTTTACAAATGTAAGGTATGCAAAGCTTGCACACACGGGGTTAACTCCAAAACCTATAAGGATGGATTCAGTGAAAGGAAAAATAAAATTGAGAAGGTATTAACCTGTAAAACTGAGTACGCTGTGTATGTGCTTCAGTGCCCATGTGCACTTAGATATGTGGGCAGCACTAAGTTAGAAGTGCACAAACGCATTCTACAACATCTTAGGGCCATTACGAACCAAGATAATACGTATCCGGTGGCCCGCCATTTCAAGGAGGCACACCGCAGTAACAACAAAGAATTATCATTCTTTGTTATTGATGCAATACCAGCTAGCAGGCGAGGAGGCAATAGGGAAGCATTGCTTCGTAGGTTAGAAACCAAATATATACTCCACCTTGATACCAAATGGCCAGCTGGTTTAAATGTTACTGAGGATTTGTACACTGGCCTTCACTAGAAACAGAAATCTAGCTGTAACATGCACACTTCGGAAAGGCCATTGTATTACGGTAACTTCTAGGCTTACTGGTCCTATTGTGCCCACGGATTTTATAAAATATTTTATAAGATATTTTACTAAATATCTTAGAAAATATTTTAAGGGTTTTAACACGCAGAGGTTGATATTTTATCTTCTCATGTATTATTTATTATTTTAGGTATAATAATGTTTACCAATATTGAGTTTTAAGGCAATGAACTTTTTATGATCTACTGTTGGTTTTATATATTGAGTTACAACTAATGAATGCGTGATATCTTCTATATCCTGGCACATTTGCACACTTTGCACCTTAGTACTTGATGCACTTTATTCCAATTGAACCTCATGATTGATAGAGTATCTGTTTACATACACAGTGATTTATGATTACATGTCATTGTAAGAAATGAAGCTATAAAACCCGCTATGTTCATTGGGAAGTCATTTACTGATAGCCCATATATACATATATTTATTGGTGGTATGCCTGGGCTCAGGCTACCCACTATATGTATTTCTTGAAATAATTAATTGCTGCTACACCGGTTTTTATCTTGCTAGAGTTTAAATTTAATATGAAAAAGTATAAACATATAAATTACACAAATTTTTTTTTTTTTTTTTTTATATTTGCACATATCACTAGGCACTTTATTACACCCTTTTAGGCTGACATAGCTGCAGGAATCAGGAGATTGATACAAATGCTGATTAAACAGCTGCAACATGGTGGGATTAAACCCGTTATTAACTGCTTTTTTATTGGTGAGATCAAATACATTGTTTTGAAGTATCAACACGAAAGGCATATTCAACATACAGTACAATACTTTTATTATAGTTGATAGCAGTGAATACACAAGATAATAATGTATTTTCATATCAGTGATTTAGATTTAACTATTTTACGGACTGCTCAAGAATTGCCATATTTTATGCTTGCGTGTTGTTAATTCTTTACACCCATCTATTGTAAGAGCATTGCTCAAGTGATTGATGTGCTATCCGCAATCTTTCTACCATGTCTATGCACATTTACCAGCATCACGTGCAGAGTGAGTTACGTCTACATATGGGTGGTTCTTTGTATTACACGTTGTCATGTGAACAAGGCTCAGGTAAAGCCGAAACGTTATGGCGACTAGAACGCGAGATTCATAAATAAAAAATTGCACTGAAGACCGAGGTCCGTGTCTGTAGTGTTGTGGATTGGTACCAGAAGCGGGCGTGCTCAACAAAACTGCGGAAAGTAGCGGATAGATAGATATATATATATAAAAATCACCCTGGGTTCATTAGAAACCATTTCTCTACCAATACATAACATTTTTTTTCTCCCATATCTTGGCCAGTGGTTCCTGTTCATAACCGCTACCTTTTATTGGTTTGTCTTGATAGTTTGGTTAATGTATGGGCATGATTGAAGTAAGACTGATTTAATGAGAAAATGTTGTAGTGTATTACGACTTGTTTTTGTAGTTTTTAGATTCTTGTTCTGATCCACCAGGGGGGGGGGGGAGGGGTGGATATGGGAGTGACACTATTGCATATGTGGCTCTACTTTAAAAAAGAATATGCATGTTCACTTTAACTTAGCTTTGTTTTGACATATTGAAAATTAGTCAAACACTATTGAAAATATATACTTATATATTCCATTTAAATAAACAAAAAAATGGTTTCATTTTCAATAAAACTCTTTTATATAAAGCATTTCTGATATCCTTTCCCTTCTATTCCACTTTGGTTCCTGTAGCAAATCTCTCAGTCACTTTCTTGGGGGTCGTTTGCTGTTGTGAGTTTGTCCTGAGACGCTGCACGCTCACTTTTTATTGTAGGCAGGTGACATTTATTCCCTTCTCTTTCAGGGTTTGGTTTATTGTCTGAAATTCTGAGAAGCTGCCTAACAACAGGACGGGTACCACCACCACCAACTGTTCCCGAACGTTCTGAGCAGCCTGAACAAAGTGATTTTGATGATGAGCAAACCACTGTGGGAGATCGAAAACAGCAAGAGTACCCAATAAACACTGGAATCTCTCCTAAATGCAAATATATATATACTTTTCTATTATTTCCCTGAAATTACTTGTTTAGCTTACAGTTTTAAATTTACCTCATTATGTTCCTGCTATTTTTACAATCTCTACTGAAACAGCAAAGATTAATAACATGGATTTTTTATCTTTGAATACTAAAACCTTACGTAATAATGTTACAATAACTGGTTTGTCAACACGTGTATAATAATGTTACAATAACCCGTTTGTCAACAGGTGTATATAATAGATTATTAACCCCTTCGATGCTCATGATGGAGCGGTTCCGTCATGAGCATCGGTTGGGCTGTGCTCATGACGGAACCGCTCCGTCATGAGGACAGCCCCTGGGGGAAGCGCTGGCGCTCCCCCCCTGGGGCATCGATCGTGCCCCCACAGACGGGGATGGCAGCGGAAGAGTTTCCGCTGCCACCCCCGAGCCCCCCCACGCTTCCTGGTGACGTCAGCGCGCGCCGACGTCATCAGGAAGCACTGGGACGCCTGGAAGCCATTTGCTTCCGGGCGTCCCAGCAGCAGCATCAGGTAAGTGGAGCTCTCCGCTGGGGACGCGGGGCCGCGGCGGTGATTTTCAAAGTATTGAGGCATCGGGGGAGAGGAAAGAGTATTTCCTCTCCCCTGATGTCTCAATACAGGGCATTCCTGCAGCACGATCGCGCACAGCGTCGCGATCGTGCTGCAGGAATGCCACCACTAGGCACCAGGGATGCGTTTTAGCAATAAAGGAAGCGACCCCTTGGTCAAGGGTCGCTTCCTAGGGCCCCATTATGTCTGCAAGACTTTTCTGCCCCCTCTTGGGGCAGAATAGTTGAATTTTCTTGCCGTTTCCGCTCCTAGGGGGGGCAGAAGAGCCCACTAGACACCAGGGATCATTGTGATATTGTAGGAAGCGACCCCTTGGGCAAGGGTCGCTTCCTGGGCCCCCAATATTTTTGGAAGACTTTCCTGCCCCCTCTGGGGGCAGATCGGTTTAATTTTTGTGCCGTTTCTGCTCCCAGGGGGGGGCAGAAGAGCCCACTAGACACCAGGGATCTGTTAGATATTTTAAGAAGCGACCCCTTGGGCAAAGGTCGCTTTCCTGGGCCCCCAATTTTAATTGAAGACTTTTCTGCCCCCTCTGGGGGCAGATCGGTTTAATTTTGTTGCCGTTTCCGCTCCCAGGGGGGGCAGAAAAGTCCACTAGACACCAGGGATCTTTGTGATATTGTAAGAAGCGACCCCTTGGGCAAGGGTCGCTTCCTGGGGGCTCAAATATTTTTCAAGACTTTTCTGCCCCTCCTGGGGGCAGATCGGTCTTTTTTGTAGCCGTTTCTGGTCCCGGGGGGGGGGGGCAGAAAAGCCCACTAGACACCAGGGAATTAGTGTAAATAAAAATCGAATTGACCCCTTGCTTCCAGGGTGCCATTTTTTATAATATGTATTTGGCCCACCCGCCCCGGGACAGAGTAGCCTTTATTTTCCTGCTGTTTTCTGCCCCACAACCCGATTGACCATTTGGGTAGTGACTTAGCATGTTATAATGTTTATTGTTATATGTTTTGTGAATTGCAATTGTAATGTTTTTTTTTTTACTTTTTAGTTCTAGGTGAAGGCGTTTGCTCTTTTCATTGTGCCGTTTTGTTACTGGTGGTTCTGCCGTTTGTGTAGTTTGGTAAGAGACTTTTTTTTTGTACAATGTAAATGTGTTTGATTTCTCTGCATGAATTTTTTTTGCCAATGGTGTAATAATAGCAGTATGTTTGTTTTTTGAGTGTAAAAAACGTTTTGCATTGGTGCTCGATGTGTATTTTGTTGTCTTGTGAGTAATTTGTTTTTTTTTTCTTTTTTCTAGTTGGATATCGTTGGTTTTTGCTGTGTCACTGCAGAGTTGGTTTCTGGTGAGTGCAGCGGTCTCTTGTAATTGAATTGTATAGTTTTTGAGTACATTGATCTTTGTGATAAAGGTACACATTTCTTTACTTACTTGGTTTGCACATTGTTGGTTGTTGTTGACTTGTTTGTGCAGTCTTCTATCTTAGTAAGTATAATGGCTAGCCGCAGGATTACTGCTCAGCAGGTTGTTGGTTTGCTGTTTGAGTCTTCCTCTGACCATGGTTCAGAGACTGACTCTGCATCTGAGGGAGAGGAGGCAGGGGACGATTCTGGCAGTGAGTTGTCTCTCCGTATGGAGTCATCGGATGATGAAGATACTCTTAGTGCGGATGAAGTGCCTGTGTTAGAGGAGGAGACTGATGTGCCGATAGTGCGGCAAGAGGCATCTGGGCTTCAGCCTGGGACTGCAAGGCTTCCCGTTGGTGTAGTGCGGCAAGAGGCTTCTGGGCTGCAGCCTGTGGCTGCAAGTCTTCCCGTTGGTGTAGTGCGGCAAGAGGCATCTGGGCTGCAGGCTGGGGCTGCAAGGCTTCCCTTTGAAAGTGATGACCTCTGGGTTGCCCCTGGCATGGTGCAGCCGGCATTGCCAGAGTTTACTGGTGTTCCAGGGTCTAGAGTGAATACTGAAAACTTTTTGCCGGTACATTTTTTTCAGTTGTTTATGGACGATGTGTTTTTGGCAGAGATTGTTGAGCAGACTAATTGGTATGCCGAACAGTTTTTGAGGGACAACAGTGCCAGTCTTAAGCCACACTCTAGAGCTACCCGGTGGACTCCCACAAATGTTGAAGAGATGAAGAAGTTCTTGGGTTTAACTTTTTTGATGGGCTTGCTAAGGAAGCCATCAATGTCTTCATATTGGTCTTGCAGTCCCTTGATGGCAACGTCCATTTTTCAGGCAGTCATGAGTCGTGACAGGTATTTGCTTCTGCTTCGGATGATGCATTTTGTTGATAATGGTTTAGCGTTGCCACGAGATCACCCTGACTGTGACCGTCTTTTTAAGATTAGGCCTGTCCTTGATCACTTTGTTGATCGATTTTCTGAGATTTATGCCCCTGGGAAAGAAATTGCAGTGGATGAGTCTTGGTGTTGTTGAAGGGCCGCTTGTTTTTTAGGCAATACATTCCTAGTAAGAGGGCGCGCTATGGAATAAAGCTGTATATGCTGTGTGACAGTAGGACTGGATATGTCTCTAATTTCAGGGTGTACACCGGTAAGGAATCCAGGATTAACCTCCCTGGTTGTCCGTCCACTATTGGAGTGACTGAGAAAATTGTTTGGGAACTTGATAGAGGATTTTTTAACAAAGGCCACCATTTATATGTAGATAACTTCTACACTGGTGTGCGGTTGTTCAGGGAATTGGTCAAAGTGGACACTGTTGCTTGTGGCCCAATCCGCTCTAACCGTAAAGTTTTCCCGAAAGAACTTGTTTGTCAAAAGTTTGTGCGGGGACAGTGCAGTGCGTTGCGTTGCCAGGAGCTTCTTGCTGTGAAGTTTTCAGACAGGAGAGATGTATACATGCTGACTACCATCCATGATGAAAGCACTGCACCTGTGACTGTTTGGGGTCAGGTCGCTGAAGCGCGCAAACCTGTGTGCATTTTAGACTACAATAGGCACATGGGTGGTGTTGACAGAGTAGATCAGAGGTTGGAACCTTACACTGCTCTTCGTAAGGCTTACATTTGGTACAAGAAGTTGGCTATCCATCTTTTCCACTTGGCAATGTTTAATGCTTTTGTTGTGTTCCAGGATTCTTGCCCTGAGTCAAAGATGACTTTTGCTAAGTTTCAGGAGTCTGTATTAGGCAGCCTTGTTGTAGTGGAACAGGCAAGTGTTCCTAGAGTTGGAGTGGTGGAGGATGTTGCTAGATTGAAAGATCGCCACTTTCCAGATCACATTCCTCCCACACCCTCAAAAGATTTTGCCAGTAGGAGATGTAGAGTCTGTTGGCGAAGAGGTACGCGGAAGGAGAGTCGTATGTACTGCCGCGACTGTCCTTCTCATCCTGCACTGTGTCTTCCTGCTTGTTTTAGAGCGTACCACACGCAAAAGAATTATTGGGAGCATTCATGAGTGGTAAAGTGAACTGCCTGGTCTGTATTTTTTGGATAATTTGATTCTGTTTCAAGGTTGGTGTTAGTGCAATGTATTTAGTTGCTGATTTTCTGTTAGAAGATTTGTATCTATTTGCGATTTGTTTGTGTTTTTATTTTTTTCTACAAAAATCCTAAGTGTGTGTAGGCTTGCGCTTGGCTGTTGGTGTGTGTGGACTGGCACTTGGTTGGTGGTGTGCGTGGAATGGTGCTTGGCTGGCGGTGAGCGTGGACTGGCGGTGTGCGTGGACTGGTGCGTGGCTGGTGGTGTGCGTGGACTGGAGCTTGGCTGGCGGTGTGCGTGGACTGGAGCTTGGCTGGCGGTGTGCGTGGACTGGAGCTTGGCTGGCGGTGTGCGTGGACTGGTGGTGTGTGCGGACTGGTGCTTGGCTGGTGGTGTCCGTGGACTGGAGCTTGGCTGGTGGTGTAAGTGGACTGGAGCTTGGCAGGCGGTGTGCGTGGACTGGTACTTGGCTGGCGGTGTGCGTGGACTGGTGGTGTGTGCAGACTGGTGCTTGGCTGGAAGTGTCCGTGGACTGGAGCTTGGCTGGTGGTGTGCGTGGACTGGAGCTTGGCAGGCGGTGTGCATGGAATGGTGCTTGGCTGGCAGTGTGCATGGAATGGTACTTGGCTGGCGGTGTGCGTGGACTGGTGGTGTGCGTGGACTGGAGCTTGGCAGGCGGTGTGCGTGGACTGGAGCTTGGCTGGCGGTGTGCGTGGACTGGTACTTGGCTGGCGGTGTGCGTGGACTGGTGGTGTGTGCGGACTGGTGCTTGGCTGGAGGTGTCGGTGGACTGGAGCTTGGCAGGCGGTGTGCGTGGATTGGCGATTGGCTGCCGGTGTGCCTGACTGGTGATTGGCTGGCGGTGTGCCTGGACTGGCGCTTGGCTGGCGGTGTGCCTGGACTGGTGCTTGGCTGGCGGTGTGTGTGGACTGGCGCTCTGCTAGCGGTGTGTGTGGACTGGCGCTCTGCTAGCGGTGTGTTTGGACTGGCGCTCTGCTAGCGGTGTGTTTGGACTGGAGCTCGGCTGGCTGTGTGTGAGTAGTGACTTTCTGCTGGTCACTACACACACTGCTAGCTGAGTGCCACTCCACGCAATCCATCAGCATGTGTAGTTGCTGTGTCTGGATTGTGGGCGTGTGAAAGTGATGGGCCCTTGAATGGCGCTGTGTGCTGGTGTGAGTTTTGTTATGTGATGGACCCGCGGCTGGCGGTGTGAATGGTTTTGTATGTCTCACACGTATGTAAGGTGTATGAATGGCCTGTAAAGAGGTTGGTTTCTTGTCGTGGCTTTACAGCTCACGAGCTGTGAGTCAATGGTTCAGTTTCTCGCCCTTTCAATTATTACCAGTGCATTTCATGTTTTGTGAAATCACTTGCTAATTCAATTGTATCTACTGAACCATCACTCACCCTCGTGCCAAATCCAACCAGTATGTGTGTGTGCTTGCGGATTAGATGGCTGTGCAGTAATATTTGTCTTTCTGAAGCAGGGTGTACCTTGTCCCTTTTTGGTGAATTTTGTACTTTGATGCTTTTGTACCTGCTGGTGCGAATGGTCTTGTTTGTATCACGTATGAAAGGTGTGTGAATGGCCTGTAAAGTGGTTGGTGCCTTGACGTGGCTTTACAGCTCACGAGCTGCGAGTCATTGGTTTGGTTTTTTGTGAATTTAATTATTGACAGTGCATTTCATTTTTGTGAAATCTCTAGTTAATAAAATTTAATACACTGAACCATGACTCGCCCTCGTGCCAAATCCAACCAGTATGTGTGTGTGTTTGAGGAATAGATGGTTGTGCAGCAATCTTTGTCTTTAGTTTCTCTGCCAAGGTACACTTTCCATGTAAGAATAACCCACCAACTGTAGATATTGTCGAAAACCCATGGGAGTTCATGGTGATGTCTCTTGTGAATTCAAAAAGTTTTTTTATCCCCAACGTCCTGCAAACCTCAAAATGTCTGCCACATTTTCTTTGCAATTTTACTCCAAAATTCTCACGCTGTAGGAACAATAGTTAATCTGGTTTTGCAAGGGGGGTCACTTTGGTTTTTGACCCGGTGCTCGGCGGCCATCTAGGGAAACCTACCAAACCCACGCATTTCTGAAAACTAGACACCCGGCGGCTTCCAGGGAGGTATGGCTTGCGTGGATCCCCCAACGTTTCCTTACCCAGAATCCCCTGCAAACCTCAATTTTAGCTGAAAAAATAAATCACTTTTTTCACACATTTTGGGGTGGGAAAGTTGTGGCATCACCGGGCTCACACAAATTTACCACCCTATCGTGGGCACTATGCATACCCACACAAGTGAGGTACCATTTTTTTCGGGAGACTTAGGGTAGTTCAGATTTGTAAAGCAACTGTTATTACCTATTGATTTTTGATGCATTTCTCCCTTCCAAATGAAAGACATTGTGTAAAAAAAAAGTCATTTTGAAAAATGACCAATAATTGTCATGCAAGTATGAGTATTCCCAATTTCGAAAATGTCCAAATATGCACTGTTTCTAAACTCTGTAATTTGTTCCCATTTCAGAAATACATAGGTGTCTTTCATACCGATTTTTCCATGTATACATTTTCCCACAATAATTGCTATATACCCGGAACAAAAAAAAAAAAACATTACAAAATGCTGCTCAGTTTTTTACTCTGGGTTCGTTGGGCTCTTGGTGAACCTACAAGTCCTATATATCCCCACAACCAGGAAGGTCCACCGGATGTAACGGTACATTGCTTTCAAAGAGATGTCATAATTCGAAGAAGTTACAGGTGAAGACGTTGACTCAAAAGGCTGCTTTTTTCAACAAATTTTTATTTTTTCCTATATTTACCTGTTAGTTTCTATAAAGAAACCTTGATGGATCTACACAAATGACCCCTTGCTGAATTCAGAATTGTGTCTACTTTTCAAAAATGTATAGCTTTCCAGGATCCATTATTGCTTTTCTACCCATTTTTACCGTTATCTGGAAGGAGGTTGAAAGCACAAAAAAATAGCAAAAATAGGGTATGTCCCAGAAAAATGTCAAAACTGTAAAAAATTTTGGATTTCTGACAAAAATCTGTCATTCCCTTAAAGCAGGAGAAATTGTGATTTCAGCCCCACAAACCCTTTTTTTTATATCATTTGCAGAGAAAAACCCAGACGCTTTCATTTGCAGCCACTTTTACCCATTTTTCACAAAAAAAACAATATTTTGCTGTATTTTTACTAATTTCTGGGAACCCCCTAGGAGAATCCACAAACCCTGGGTACCTTTAGAATTCCCATGATATTGGAAGAAAAGGACGCAAATTTGGCGTGGATACCTAATGTGGTCAAAAAGTTACAGGGGCCTAAGCGCGCACTACCCCAAATAGCCCAAAAAAGGCTTAGCACAGGAGTGGAAAAGGCCTAGCAGCGAAGGGGTTAAGCGAATATGTGGATACCATACAGGGCTTGAAAAATCCACTTGCTCGTATTTGCGAGCCAGATTGAATTAGGGTGAGCTATTTTTAGGTCCTACTCACCCTTTCAGGCAAGTAGGAAAGAAGACTGACGTTTGACCTCTGTCTCTGAAAGCAGAGCAAATGTGACAAGATAGCAACCTTAAAGACATCTCTATTGCTCACAAACTGAATGAGAAATAAAAATGCCTTTATATCTTGTTAACTTGTCACGTTTGCTCACAGAGGTAAAGTGCATTACAGTTAGGTTGAGTAGATTTTTTAAGTTACTAGACCTGCAGGTCTAGTAAGAATTTTTTGATTTTTCGAACCCTGCCATGAATGTTGGTAATTGCTATGTGTGTATGCAAATACATTCAACAGTGGCTGAGGGTGTATTAGCCAGCTTATTTTATGGTACAGGTCTTTACAGTATTATTATTCTGATCAAAACCGGACTCAAACTTAGGACATGGCTTATGCACTTAGAAATAACCTAACATGTAAATTAGTAAGAGCTCAGAAAATATTTATAAAACTTAGTAGAAAGTAGCCGAGATAATATAACCTTAAGAACTGATGCATTGCCTAAACTAACTCCTTGGAAACTACCGCAAGAAGACAAAGTACTAGAAGGAATGGCTACACTAGCTTTAGATTGGCAACATAAATGTAAACTTTGTACATGTAGGAAAATATCAACTATTAACATGAATTTTGTAGGTTCTAGCGAATATGATTTTTTTTTTAAATGAGTGAGAACTGAGGAAGATACTTAGAGGGTTTTGATCCCATCTTTCCTGAAGTATATTATATTTGCCGAAAGAGGTCAATCCCTCCACAGAGGCTGCTATAGTCAAAGCAAGAATATTATCTGAAGTACAAACCCCATTTCAAACACTACTGTTTTGTGTATTCCGGAACAGGGGATACAGAGCCAAAGGAGATCAGTTCTCAGGTAAGATGTTGGCCTTCGTCTCGTGGGAGGCAGTTTGGAATATTGTCTAGATGCTTGGTTGTCCTTAACCTCAGATCCTTAGGTCATTCAGACAATTCAGGGTTATTGCACAGATCTTTATCAGATTCCGACGCAGTGTCATTTTCTCCATCCTCCTAGTTTCACACAGGAGCAATTTCTACTTGTTTAACAGTAGGTGAAATCTCTTCTCTCGAAACAGGCTATAAAGAAAAAGAAACTACTTTCGATCCATCAGGTTTCCTCAGCACCATTTTTCTATTACTCAAGAAGAACAAGAAGTATCAGCCAGTTATCAATCTAAAGGTATTTAACAATGTAGTAGTATACCATCATTTCAAGATGGAGATCATTCTTCATCTCAGAGATCTACTTCTTTAAGACGATTGGTTGGTGCATCTGGGTCTCCAAGACACTGGACAGTTCCTGTTCATCCATTCTACAGGACGCTTCTTCAATTTCGATGGGGTCAGTCCTTTTACGGTTTCAAAACTCTACCTTTCAGTCTCTCTTCAGACCCTGGGTAATTAACCAAGGTTCTCAAACCAGTAGTAGCCTTCCTCAGAAGTCAAGAAGTAAGACTCATTGTCTAGCTCGACGAATTCTTAATCATGGCTCAGACAAGCCTTATCTTCTGGTGCAGCTGCAGCTCTGTCAAGATCTTTTATCAAGGCTAGGGTTCCTAAAAAACATTCAGAAGTCTTTTCTGGTTCCGTTACAACATCTGGAATTTCTAGGTTCTCAGTCTATTCTCCAACTCCCTCAACAAAAAGTGGATCAAATAAAGGAGGGAGGTACATTACACTGTATCTCTTCCTCCGTTTTCCCTCAGATCGCTAGTTCGTCTCATAGGACTTCTGGCTTCCTCCATTCAAGCCATTTTTCCCGGCCCTCTGCATTACAGGGCCTTTCAGAGGCAAAAGATTTGTCATCTGCACAATCGTTTTGCTTACTTAGATCCAGTAATTCTAGATTGAGAATCCAGGGAAGAGCTTCATTGGTGGCTGAGTCAGTTAGACGCTTGGAATGGCAACCGATTTTCGATGCCGCCCCAGATCTAGTCTTAGAGTTAGATGCAAGTCAGACCAGATGGGGTGCAAGATGTGGTCAACTCTGAACTGGAGGTACATTGTCTCATCAGGAGTCATAATTGCACATCAATTGCTTAGAGATGCTTGCAGGTTCCTTTGCCATCCAGGCCTTTATAAAAGACAGGGCAAAATGCACAGTACTTTTGTGAATGGACAATCGGTTGGTGGTCAGGTACGTAAACCATCTTGGAGGTACAAGGTCCAAACCTTTGGCAGTTCTTGCCAAGAATCTTTGGGATTTTTGCCTCCAAAGGAACATTTCTGTCAAAGCAGAGTATCTTCCAGGCAAACTGAATGTGGTGGCGTATTGGTTTTCCAGATAGCTTCACGTTTTGAGCACTTCAAAACTTCATCCTTTAGTATTCAATTGACTTACTTTGATCTTCGGCACCCTGTCAATAGACCGCTTTGCTTCCCGTGTCAATTCTCAATTTCCTTCCTTTTTCAGTTGGAGACTGGACCTACTAGCTCTTGCCACAGACCTGCTCCTTCAGTCTTGTCCTCAGTACCTCCTTTATGCCTTGCCTCCATTCCTTTTTTATCGACTGAGTACTTGCTCAAGTCCGCAGACATCAGTCGTCCCTTGTTTTGATCACCACCAATTGGCAGTCTGAATCTTGGTATCCAACGTGATTGGAACTATCAGCAGACCTTCCAGAGCGGATTCCTCCTTTTCCCAATTTACTTCTCAACCCTCAGGGTCTTCGTCACAATTTCATCCTAGAGGGATCCCTATCCCTCATAGCGTGGAAGATTTCGGGACATCCTAGAGAACCCCAGGAATTTCATAGGAGGTTCATTTCCTAGCCTCTTTGGCGTCACAAGGGAAAGCCTAGCGCACCATTAACACATACAGATCAGCAATCTCTGCAGAACATGTCAGGGTGGATGGAAGACCTATGGGTGATCACCCGCTAGTCTGTCGGCTGTTAAAGGGAGTATGTTTTGCTAAACCACCTGTACCCAAGTATATCATGTGGGATGTTGATTTGATATTACAATTGGAAGAAGCAGCCGGGTTATTGAGAGGATTGCACTACCCAGTCAAATCCCTATCCTTCTGTGATATTGCCCACCTCAAATGGCCAGCTACCATATGACCATAAAGTTAAACATTCATACAGGGGGTATGAGAGGCAACATGTATAGACAGTAGGTTACAAAGTCTCTGGTTTGAAAGAATGAGTCTACGTCGCTATTCGTGGCTTGTGTGTGTCTTTATTGCCGGAATGCTGGGTTTTCATAAATGCACAGCCAACGCGTTTCGCCCAAACATGGGCTTCTTCAGGGCGATTGAAAGGTATTGTAATCTTGCCAATGTAAAGTAATGGTATCCGCAAAGATAAAAAGTCCATGTTTAAGACGTAGAATCTCGCCATGGTAAGGAGATCCGCAAAATCAAGGTCTGTGTCAGGACGTGGATTGAATATAGGTATCCTCAAGGCTAAAGGCACATATCGGAATATGCAGGGGGCTCCGGAGTGGGTGCTGTTCATGGTCGCGGTGACATGTTCCAGCGTGGCGGGATTTCAGGTCATGATGGTCGGCCGGTTTTCGATGGTGGGGAGGCGTGTCGTGTCTGTTCGCTGAAGTTGTCCAGGGGTGTGGAATTTAATAAAATATCTACTTGTCCATAGGGCAAGTTGCTTCATAAATCTACTTGTCCTGTAACAAAATCTATTTGTCCCTTTTGTGACATGTTATGTGGTGACAAATTATGGCAGAAATCTCATTATATAAGAGCTCCGAAAAAGCCTCTCTGATTATGCCAGGGCTCCTTTCATAGTAGGGTTTGAATACTAGCAATTCCCTTATGTTGCCACGTTTCCGCAGATTTACATACTGGTGCTGAAGGTAATAGTAAGCAACAGTTCCAGATTTGGAATGCCCTTTTGATTCTGTGCAAACCTATTAATTTGCATGTTTTAATGGTTTTCACAACTCTTTTCTAATCTTTTCCCATACTGAGAAAGGTTGCAAATTTACTCCTGACAATGACAAACCTGAAACATCTTCCAGGGTTGGGATAAAATTGGTTGGAGGGAAAGTGAACCTCCAATCACTCATATTTTCCCATGAGCAAATCTACACCTGGATATTTGCCCATGCTAAAATGCAGTTCACAAATATTTTCTAGGACTACTAGTTCTTGGCCTACTTCTGTAAAGTCTTGTGAATTCACGAAAGCCGTATATCTGCACTTAATGCAAGGACATGAGATCGTTAACCTTGACTTTTTGTGTTTATTAAAATTGTCTCTTTTGGTCGATCGGCTAGCCTCACTGTGAGTGACAGCATTCTGTTCTTTCACAAGGAGCATAATCAACACAGTTGTTTTGTTCAGCGCCAGGAACCACTGTGGCAATGTATGCTTTTTGAGACCAAAACAATTTTGGCTTTTGCCAATGTTTGTTATAGAGGGCCCGGCAGCTCCCACACCAATAAAGTTTTACAAAAACATGCCAAAACAAGTCACGCATTGACAAAACCAAAAGAATGACCAACAATTTCAGACCTATTAGCTTTACCAATGCTTGTTTATTTTTATGTTTCCCATAATCTTATAAAACTGGTTGCACTCATTTTCCGTTCTGAAGATTATTTGGAAATACTAGCATACAGCAACACATTTTACTAAATGATCCTGCAAAAAAACGTAAAATATTACAATAGTTTAGCTAAATGTTTTAGCATTTTTTTGTGAACATATTATTTTGAAAGCAAATAATCATTAATCTTGCTTTCAAGCTTCTGCATATATTTGCATCTAATAAGAGAGCATTCTGGGAGCAGTCTACATAGTCTCATATTGCTACATATTGAAAACATGTGAACACATTTTTATACTGGAACCACTGTCAGCAGTACAGTCTGAGCTTACAACATGTACTTAGATCGCTCGCCCCAATAATAAAGGTTTTGCATTAATTAACCATAAATACAAGTTTGAACAGTGTTCACACATGAACACAAATATTTCCTTAACTTCAGGCAATGCCTTTCCCTGATCCATAATGTGC
Source organism: Triturus cristatus (assembly GCF_964204655.1). Classification (NCBI taxonomy): domain Eukaryota; kingdom Metazoa; phylum Chordata; class Amphibia; order Caudata; family Salamandridae; genus Triturus; species Triturus cristatus. The sequence goes on from NC_140583.1 coordinate 354,626,721, forward strand.
TACTGTAAACTGGCAGTCAAAAGGTTTGTGATGGGCCTACTAGTCCCAAGGACAAAATACACATGAAAAACTTGTTGCCCTTGACCCCAAACAATATGTCTTGGGCGTCGGGCTATAGGAATTCCACATACCTGTTGTCGTAGAGGGCCTTGATCTTGAGATGGAAGTAGGAGCTGAGCTTGTTGCAGAGTTCCTGGGATGGTGTAACGTCCGTGGCTTCGCTGGGGGGTTTGGTGAATTGCTGTATGACGTTGAAAAGTTCTTTGGCGTTGGAGAAGTTCTTTGGCATTGGAGTGGATCTTGTTGTTGATGAAGGTCCGCTTGGTGTCCGTATTTGCCGGTGGTATTCCTTCTGGGCGTTCTTGTGGTTGTTCAGGTCTTCCGGTCATACCAGGTTTTCTCGAGGCGTCTTGCAGGTGCGTCTGGCTTCTTGGAGTTCGGAGGTGAACCAGGCGGCCTTCGGTGGACGTTGTTTAGCAGGGTGGAGGATGGGGGCGAGCTTGGTCGACGCAGCTGGAGATCCAGCGGTGGAGTTCTTTGGCTGTGGAGCTGGCGTCAGTCATGGTGCTGGGGGGTCTAGGCGAAGGGTGGTGTTGAGGTGTTTCTCTGCGATCTTGCTCCAGTTCCGACGCGGCGCGCGGTGGGGGGTGTTTGGATGCGGCAGTGGTATTGAAGGTGAAGTGTACGCAGTGGTGGTCTGTCCAGAGGGGCTGCGTGGTGTGGCTGAAGCGGATGCTTGTTCCTCCTGCGAAGATGGGATTGAAAGTGTGTGTCCTACTCTGTGCGTAGGGGTGGTGATGAGCTGCTTCAGTCCGAGGTTGGAGAGGTTGTCGAGGAGGGTGGTGGAGTCTGGGTCGTTGCGGTTGAAGTTCTCAGACGTTTCTCCTTTTCACAACTCCTTCTTTCCTTTCAGGAACCCCACAAACAAGTTTTTGCTCCTACCTTGTCCCATTGGGTTGGATGGGTCCTGTCCTTGGCTGGCATATCAACTGTTTCTTTTGGCCCCATTCAGCAAGTGAGGCTATGTCCTCCAAGGCTTTCTGGGAAAGGGCAAGTTTACATGATATTCTCAGATATGAAGATTGGTCAAACTCTAATTTGTTTAGAACCTTTTACAGTAAACCAATTGCTCATTCGTCTGACTCGGTTATATCATTGCTTTGAACTAACATAATATGAGCCTTCGGTCTTGTAATAAAATTGAGTTTTTCCTGGCCTTAGTTTCTGAAAGTCTAGATTTTATTAAAGACTCTGAGGCGAGTATTATCCCACCACTGTTTAATTAACCCTCCTTGGTCTCTTTATGTGCAGTACCAGAGCCTTCAACAAGTTTGGCTGCGTTCAGCTAACTCGATTGGTGCATTTCCTCCTCCGGATTTCTTGATCTACTTTTGCAGTTCCAGACATGGGTACTCTTTTCCTAATGAGCATCTTTAAGGATATGGGGACTGTGACATCAACTTTATGTTTTGATTTTGTCTTCAGAGCCTCATCTTGATTGACTCTTGCAAGAAAAGAGAGCTTGTTGCTCTCCGGCAAGATAGTTATTGTTATACTCAACATCTTATTGATGCAGTATTGTGATGTCATATAGTAGTTCTTTCCCACGGTTTTCAGGGTAATGATATTTTCTATTGACTGCTGTGTTTATTAAAGTAGAAAAGAAAGCCCAATACTCGCCTCTGTGTCTTTAATAAAACCTCGCGTTTCAGACACCAAGGCTAGAAAAATCCCAATTGTAGTGCAATTATACAATAAAAATGAGCTAGGAAGTTGAAACTTACACAGATGATAGTCGAGACCTTAATGATTTTAAAAAAGTAGAAACGATTTTATGTAAAATGGTTTTTAGGAATAATTTAAATGTATGGCTGTTGAAAAATTTGTGGAGGAAGACAATAGCTAGCGTTAATTAATTTTGTGCAATAATACACTGGTGAAAGATTTTTATTCTTTTATTATGCAATAATGATTTAATGCATTATAATTTATTCTAATTAAGTTGAATTCTCTTAGGAGCTTAATTATGCATTTTAAGCTTAAAACTTGTTCTTTCTTGAGCTGCAGTTTTATCCTTAGCAAGCATAATAATTCATTGACATTTTGCAAATGTTGCTTTATTTTTTCTGTGCATGTTTCAGAATACATACAAAGAACATTCTTTCAAACATCATGGTGGAATGGCTTGGTGGGAAAATCAACACTCACCCAATGCCATAGTCTATTACATTGTATATTTCCGACCGTTGACTAACCTGTGCGTTCTGGAAAGCCAAGTCGTTCATATGAAATGCTTGGGAAAGAATGCAAGAGTAACTAAATGTATTTTGTGGTTACATACGGAAAGTTAACGTACGTTGGACTGACTAGTGGAGGGAGACAATGTCATTAAGGTGTCGTAATCACTATAAAAGTAGAAACCCCAAAGGAGGGGCAACGCCATATTTTCTCTTTGGTAACGAAACTCTATACTATCTTTTCCTTTGGTGCAATGCAACACTCACATTTCTCCTAACTTGGACTGCCTTTTTGCTGATGCTGCTACATTTATGCAGTCGACTTAGAATTTTTTGTGCCAAACTAATTGAATTGTGCTTCTTTTTCCAATGCTCATGGACTTGCCCTTAGACGATTTTAAAACTGATTCTTCTACCCCTTTGCTTTGAATCTTTAGATAGGACTAAACTAATCTTCTGCCTTTAATGGTGGTAGAAATTGGTAACTTTTTGTCTGTTTGTTTAAACCATCTTCTTTGGATTTGAACCTCTGATAAAAATGTGTAGTCTTGCACTACAAGTTTTAATATTCTTGACTGAGATGCTTAAGAAATTGATTTGTATAAATTTCATAACATTAATACAATAAATAACTATCTAAATTGCCTGAGTTTATTATTGTGTCCTGGTGTTCTTCATTTAATACTGTATTCAATTACTCCTTTAATCTAAATGCATTGTAGGGAAAAATCAGTGAATCTTTTCAGAATATACAGTTCTGCTTCTTCTATTTTGTATCGGAGTAGCAGAGCTCCTAGTTTGTTTTATTCTAGTTAGACTTAATTTCTTAGGGAGATTGGGTCTACCCACTGCGATACTTTACTTGTACAGTATGGTCCTGAGAGCAGTGTATTTGAACCTTAAAGTTGCCAATTTTTGGTCCTCATTGGGTGGCTAAAATTGTGTTTTCGACATCCGAATTCGAATTCCCACCGCTCCTATCGACAGAGAAAGATCCATCAGAGGACCATTAGCCTTTGTGGTGAGAGTAATTGTATAGTCCATCTGACTGTAGGAGGCCCAGTGCAATTAGAGGGATAGAGGAGTGAGTAGTGAAGTGGAAGTTAAACTTGAAATACTTTTACCGCTTACACTGGATCACTAGCATGAAATCAACAACACCCATGTTCAGTTTAGTCCTCCCACCTGAAACAATGTAGAACTGTTACTCTTAGTGACAACACCTGAGTACACTGTGCAAACAAGGTTTGCGTTTGTAGCATTTGGACACTGTTCACTTAAAAATAATGCCACGTTTTCATATAAATCACTAAGCACGTTGCTCCAAAGCACCTGCACTCCACCCCATCACTCCACACTAAGTGGAGATCTAATATGAATTAGAACGATTAAAGTTAGGACCGTGCTGCAATTCTTCGAAGTGCAATGCACAGTGTACCTTGCGGACTAGTATTTGCGAACGGAACCCCTCAAAAAACTCAACGTTCTGTAGAAAAGTCCTTTGAATTGACATGAAGCAGGTGCAGTACACAACAGAGGAACAGCCCCCCCCCCCCCCCCCTCGCCAAAGCCACCACAACGCAATACCAGGTGCAAAGCACAGCACAGCTAATGGACACGGTACGCTTCGCTCTAAATCCCCGACAGAAGACAAATCACGCACAAGTGTAACATTATAACCCAGACACTTTGACGACTGTGCTGCCCCTCCCTCCGAAAAGGACACTCACCGGAGGGGGCAGAAGGTAGGATCGGAAGGTAGGCTTCGGGGGTTTCAAGGAAAACATAGTCGTCTCCTGGTGGGACAGAAAGTGAGGATCCGCCCCTAGCTCACCACTGTGGATCCTGGAGGCAGTCCGCCCCTCAAGCAGTGGCCACTGGTTACTGGATGTAACGGCCCTCTGTTGCGCTTGACTATACGATCCCACAGAGCTGCATTATCCCCGGAGGGTGCACTGCAGGCAGTACTCTCCGGGGACCTGTGAACCTGCTCTGGCAGCCATGGGCTGGGGCAGCTCACACCCTCAGAGACATAGACAAGGGACTAGCTGAGAAGGCTGAAGCGGCTGACACTGGAAGACATAAAAGTAGGACAAGCGTGAAGGGCGGCATTCGCTCACTTGAACAATAGGAGTGTGGGAGAGGAAGTATCTGTTATAAACTTAGAAAAAGGTTATGCACATTGCTGTGTCCGTAACCTACATTTAAGACGTAAAGATATGAGTAAATCCTAAAGTAGTGTTTTTTTCAATGACATTTTCTGCAGTACTGTCGTCTTTTAAGTAAGATAAAGCGTTAATTGTTTCAGAACACTGCGCGTGTAAATATCCATTCAAATAGGGTAGTATAGTAACAGTGAATGAAGTGGAAAAAGTAATACGGTTTGTAATACCATCTAATTGCAGTCCTTGGAAAGCCGACTGAATACACTAAACATGAATGTGATGCTACGGTAAACGGATTTCTTGATTCATTCCCATCTCTTTTTCCTCACAAATACACTCCATTTCAAGATGGCCGTTCCTCTAGTGTCTAGAGGTTATGTAGCTGCTTTTAGTGTGCGGAATAGATTGCCGTAATAAGAGTCAGATTTTTCTGATTTCAAAACTTTATTCGGCAGTACAAAGTAGCCATATGAGCATACAAATTATGCATTGTCATGCAAATTCTCTATAAAAGAAAACAACAGCACCTCAATTCATAACACCGTCACAATTATTACAAGCTCATAAAATTACATTTTACACATTTACACTGATCACAATCAATTTGAATCTCATGCTGCAGGATAAAAAATTATTAAAAGGCTAATGCAAAAGATTATTAATAAAATCAGTCCACTAACAAAATGCAGCATAAATTGCTTAGCCTTGTCAGTCCTGCCTAGTACCACACATCAGGTGTTAGACAAACGCATTAATCACACATGAATAGGGCCTTGACCATCTGTGCACTGTAAGGAAATGAAGCAGAGTGACAGTGACTGTCGGAGCAGCATGTAATTAGGCGGGGCTGTGTCCCAGTGCTCATTACTGAAAGAGGGAATGAAGGACAGCAGATCCCCACAACTGCCTCAGTCTGTCATGTGGCCTGTAATGTTAGGTCGGACGACAGTGATTGGAACAATGATGGCTGCAGGTCTTATTTTCCCTTATTTATTTTATTTTGAGAGTTTTGTATAGCACGAACAAGACCCTTGCAGGTATCAGAGCGCTTTACAGGGCAAGTATATGTGACAGAAATATACATAAAAATAGAATAGGTTAGAATAATACAGAAATAGTAGCTATTACAGACTAGCAAATATATACACAGATGTTTCAATAGTTCAAGTGAATTTAGCCAGTAGAATCGATTTCACTTCTTTTTTTAAACATGACGCATATGGGTTCAATTATGCAAAAGTTGGTCGCACACTGCTCGTCACACCAGCAAGTTGCCCCAAAGGACTGTGGTAAATGTGGTGGCGACGGCGGGTACGCCTATGCCACGATGTGTAAAAAGAACAGTATGTGTTGCGTTAGCCATCCCTGGACACGTGTTTCGAGGTAGTTGCCTCTCGTCAGCAGGGAGCAGGTCATTGTGAAGGGGTGCCGTGTGGACTGCCAAAATGTAATTAAAACAGGTCAAGTACCTCTCATGGCGCGCAGGTGCAGATCCAAGGCTCGTCAGCCCGTTGGCTCAAGGGAGCCATAATAAATTATGCAAAAGTTGGTCGCACACTGCTCGTCACACCAGCAAGTTGCCCCAAAGGACTGTGGTAAATGTGGTGGCGACGGCGGGTACGCCTATGCCACGATGTGTAAAAAGAACAGTATGTGTTGCGTTAGCCATCCCTGGACACGTGTTTCGAGGTAGTTGCCTCTCGTCAGCAGGGAGCAGGTCATTGTGAAGGGGTGCCGTGTGGACTGCCAAAATGTAATTAAAACAGGTCAAGTACCTCTCATGGCGCGCAGGTGCAGATCCAAGGCTCGTCAGCCCGTTGGCTCAAGGGAGCCATAATAAATTATGCAAAAGTTGGTCGCACACTGCTCGTCACACCAGCAAGTTGCCCCAAAGGACTGTGGTAAATGTGGTGGCGACGGCGGGTACGCCTATGCCACGATGTGTAAAAAGAACAGTATGTGTTGCGTTAGCCATCCCTGGACACGTGTTTCGAGGTAGTTGCCTCTCGTCAGCAGGGAGCAGGTCATTGTGAAGGGGTGCCGTGTGGACTGCCAAAATGTAATTAAAACAGGTCAAGTACCTCTCATGGCGCGCAGGTGCAGATCCAAGGCTCGTCAGCCCGTTGGCTCAAGGGAGCCATAATAAATTATGCAAAAGTTGGTCGCACACTGCTCGTCACACCAGCAAGTTGCCCCAAAGGACTGTGGTAAATGTGGTGGCGACGGCGGGTACGCCTATGCCACGATGTGTAAAAAGAACAGTATGTGTTGCGTTAGCCATCCCTGGACACGTGTTTCGAGGTAGTTGCCTCTCGTCAGCAGGGAGCAGGTCATTGTGAAGGGGTGCCGTGTGGACTGCCAAAATGTAATTAAAACAGGTCAAGTACCTCTCATGGCGCGCAGGTGCAGATCCAAGGCTCGTCAGCCCGTTGGCTCAAGGGAGCCATAATAAATTATGCAAAAGTTGGTCGCACACTGCTCGTCACACCAGCAAGTTGCCCCAAAGGACTGTGGTAAATGTGGTGGCGACGGCGGGTACGCCTATGCACCGATGTGTAAAAAGAACAGTATGTGTTGCGTTAGCCATCCCTGGACACGTGTTTCGAGGTAGTTGCCTCTCGTCAGCAGGGAGCAGGTCATTGTGAAGGGGTGCCGTGTGGACTGCCAAAATGTAATTAAAACAGATCAAGTACCTCTCATGGCGCGCAGGTGCAGATCCAAGGCTCGTCAGCCCGTTGGCTCAAGGGAGCCATAATAAATTATGCAAAAGTTGGTCGCACACTGCTCGTCACACCAGCAAGTTGCCCCAAAGGACTGTGGTAAATGTGGTGGCGACGGCGGGTACGCCTATGCCACGATGTGTAAAAAGAACAGTATGTGTTGCGTTAGCCATCCCTGGACACGTGTTTCGAGGTAGTTGCCTCTCGTCAGCAGGGAGCAGGTCATTGTGAAGGGGTGCCGTGTGGACTGCCAAAATGTAATTAAAACAGGTCAAGTACCTCTCATGGCGCGCAGGTGCAGATCCAAGGCTCGTCAGCCCGTTGGCTCAAGGGAGCCATAATAAATTATGCAAAAGTTGGTCGCACACTGCTCGTCACACCAGCAAGTTGCCCCAAAGGACTGTGGTAAATGTGGTGGCGACGGCGGGTACGCCTATGCCACGATGTGTAAAAAGAACAGTATGTGTTGCGTTAGCCATCCCTGGACACGTGTTTCGAGGTAGTTGCCTCTCGTCAGCAGGGAGCAGGTCATTGTGAAGGGGTGCCGTGTGGACTGCCAAAATGTAATTAAAACAGGTCAAGTACCTCTCATGGCGCGCAGGTGCAGATCCAAGGCTCGTCAGCCCGTTGGCTCAAGGGAGCCATAATAAATTATGCAAAAGTTGGTCGCACACTGCTCGTCACACCAGCAAGTTGCCCCAAAGGACTGTGGTAAATGTGGTGGCGACGGCGGGTACGCCTATGCCACGATGTGTAAAAAGAACAGTATGTGTTGCGTTAGCCATCCCTGGACACGTGTTTCGAGGTAGTTGCCTCTCGTCAGCAGGGAGCAGGTCATTGTGAAGGGGTGCCGTGTGGACTGCCAAAATGTAATTAAAACAGGTCAAGTACCTCTCATGGCGCGCAGGTGCAGATCCAAGGCTCGTCAGCCCGTTGGCTCAAGGGAGCCATAATAAATTATGCAAAAGTTGGTCGCACACTGCTCGTCACACCAGCAAGTTGCCCCAAAGGACTGTGGTAAATGTGGTGGCGACGGCGGGTACGCCTATGCCACGATGTGTAAAAAGAACAGTATGTGTTGCGTTAGCCATCCCTGGACACGTGTTTCGAGGTAGTTGCCTCTCGTCAGCAGGGAGCAGGTCATTGTGAAGGGGTGCCGTGTGGACTGCCAAAATGTAATTAAAACAGGTCAAGTACCTCTCATGGCGCGCAGGTGCAGATCCAAGGCTCGTCAGCCCATTGGCTCAAGGGAGCCATAATAAATTATGCAAAAGTTGGTCGCACACTGCTCGTCACACCAGCAAGTTGCCCCAAAGGACTGTGGTAAATGTGGTGGCGACGGTGGGTACGCCTATGCCACGATGTGTAAAAAGAACAGTATGTGTTGCGTTAGCCATCCCTGGACACGTGTTTCGAGGTAGTTGCCTCTCGTCAGCAGGGAGCAGGTCATTGTGAAGGGGTGCCGTGTGGACTGCCAAAATGTAATTAAAACAGGTCAAGTACCTCTCATGGCGCGCAGGTGCAGATCCAAGGCTCGTCAGCCCGTTGGCTCAAGGGAGCCATAATAAATTATGCAAAAGTTGGTCGCACACTGCTCGTCACACCAGCAAGTTGCCCCAAAGGACTGTGGTAAATGTGGTGGCGACGGCGGGTACGCCTATGCCACGATGTGTAAAAAGAACAGTATGTGTTGCGTTAGCCATCCCTGGACACGTGTTTCGAGGTAGTTGCCTCTCGTCAGCAGGGAGCAGGTCATTGTGAAGGGGTGCCGTGTGGACTGCCAAAATGTAATTAAAACAGGTCAAGTACCTCTCATGGCGCGCAGGTGCAGATCCAAGGCTCGTCAGCCCGTTGGCTCAAGGGAGCCATAATAAATTATGCAAAAGTTGGTCGCACACTGCTCGTCACACCAGCAAGTTGCCCCAAAGGACTGTGGTAAATGTGGTGGCGACGGCGGGTACGCCTATGCCACGATGTGTAAAAAGAACAGTATGTGTTGCGTTAGCCATCCCTGGACACGTGTTTCGAGGTAGTTGCCTCTCGTCAGCAGGGAGCAGGTCATTGTGAAGGGGTGCCGTGTGGACTGCCAAAATGTAATTAAAACAGGTCAAGTACCTCTAATGGCGCGCAGGTGCAGATCCAAGGCTCGTCAGCCCGTTGGCTCAAGGGAGCCATAATAAATTATGCAAAAGTTGGTCGCACACTGCTCGTCACACCAGCAAGTTGCCCCAAAGGACTGTGGTAAATGTGGTGGCGACGGCGGGTACGCCTATGCCACGATGTGTAAAAAGAACAGTATGTGTTGCGTTAGCCATCCCTGGACACGTGTTTCGAGGTAGTTGCCTCTCGTCAGCAGGGAGCAGGTCATTGTGAAGGGGTGCCGTGTGGACTGCCAAAATGTAATTAAAACAGGTCAAGTACCTCTCATGGCGCGCAGGTGCAGATCCAAGGCTCGTCAGCCCGTTGGCTCAAGGGAGCCATAATAAATTATGCAAAAGTTGGTCGCACACTGCTCGTCACACCAGCAAGTTGCCCCAAAGGACTGTGGTAAATGTGGTGGCGACGGCGGGTACGCCTATGCCACGATGTGTAAAAAGAACAGTATGTGTTGCGTTAGCCATCCCTGGACACGTGTTTCGAGGTAGTTGCCTCTCGTCAGCAGGGAGCAGGTCATTGTGAAGGGGTGCCGTGTGGACTGCCAAAATGTAATTAAAACAGGTCAAGTACCTCTCATGGCGCGCAGGTGCAGATCCAAGGCTCGTCAGCCCGTTGGCTCAAGGGAGCCATAATAAATTATGCAAAAGTTGGTCGCACACTGCTCGTCACACCAGCAAGTTGCCCCAAAGGACTGTGGTAAATGTGGTGGCGACGGCGGGTACGCCTATGCCACGATGTGTAAAAAGAACAGTATGTGTTGCGTTAGCCATCCCTGGACACGTGTTTCGAGGTAGTTGCCTCTCGTCAGCAGGGAGCAGGTCATTGTGAAGGGGTGCCGTGTGGACTGCCAAAATGTAATTAAAACAGGTCAAGTACCTCTCATGGCGCGCAGGTGCAGATCCAAGGCTCGTCAGCCCGTTGGCTCAAGGGAGCCATAATAAATTATGCAAAAGTTGGTCGCACACTGCTCGTCACACCAGCAAGTTGCCCCAAAGGACTGTGGTAAATGTGGTGGCGACGGCGGGTACGCCTATGCCACGATGTGTAAAAAGAACAGTATGTGTTGCGTTAGCCATCCCTGGACACGTGTTTCGAGGTAGTTGCCTCTCGTCAGCAGGGAGCAGGTCATTGTGAAGGGGTGCCGTGTGGACTGCCAAAATGTAATTAAAACAGGTCAAGTACCTCTCATGGCGCGCAGGTGCAGATCCAAGGCTCGTCAGCCCGTTGGCTCAAGGGAGCCATAATAAATTATGCAAAAGTTGGTCGCACACTGCTCGTCACACCAGCAAGTTGCCCCAAAGGACTGTGGTAAATGTGGTGGCGACGGCGGGTACGCCTATGCCACGATGTGTAAAAAGAACAGTATGTGTTGCGTTAGCCATCCCTGGACATGTGTTTCGAGGTAGTTGCCTCTCGTCAGCAGGGAGCAGGTCATTGTGAAGGGGTGCCGTGTGGACTGCCAAAATGTAATTAAAACAGGTCAAGTACCTCTCATGGCGCGCAGGTGCAGATCCAAGGCTCGTCAGCCCGTTGGCTCAAGGGAGCCATAATAAATTATGCAAAAGTTGGTCGCACACTGCTCGTCACACCAGCAAGTTGCCCCAAAGGACTGTGGTAAATGTGGTGGCGACGGCGGGTACGCCTATGCCACGATGTGTAAAAAGAACAGTATGTGTTGCGTTAGCCATCCCTGGACACGTGTTTCGAGGTAGTTGCCTCTCGTCAGCAGGGAGCAGGTCATTGTGAAGGGGTGCCGTGTGGACTGCCAAAATGTAATTAAAACAGGTCAAGTACCTCTCATGGCGCGCAGGTACAGATCCAAGGCTCGTCAGCCCGTTGGCTCAAGGGAGCCATAATAAATTATGCAAAAGTTGGTCGCACACTGCTCGTCACACCAGCAAGTTGCCCCAAAGGACTGTGGTAAATGTGGTGGCGACGGCGGGTACGCCTATGCCACGATGTGTAAAAAGAACAGTATGTGTTGCGTTAGCCATCCCTGGACACGTGTTTCGAGGTAGTTGCCTCTCGTCAGCAGGGAGCAGGTCATTGTGAAGGTGTGACGAGCAGTGTGCGACCAACCTTTGCATAGCATATGGGTTCAATCTCGTTTCTGGGGGCAAGGGATTCCAGATCCTGGGAGCCATTCCTGAGAAGGTTCAGTTGTATGTTTTCTTCTTGGTAAATCGTTGTGGTTCCAGTAGAAGATTAAAGGAGCTCCTGGTATTTCTGTTGCCACCCGAAAGCACCAATTTCTCCGCTAGGTATCACAGGGTTTTGTGATGCTATGCCTTGTGTGTCAGACAGGCGGTTTTCAAGTGGATTCTGGCCTCAAAAGGTAGCCAGTTGAGGGTCATGAAGGTCAGGGGAGATGTGACAGTTTCTTTTGGAGCCTGTGATGAGTCTAGTGGCTGTGTTGATTGAGGCTCTTAGCGGGGGCCGTTGTCGATCTGGGAACACTCCCATACTCCACTCTGAGGGTTACTAGAACCTGAACTGCCCATTTGAAGTTGTTAGCGGGTAGGAAGAGTTTCAGTCTTCTCAGTGTATTCATTGGGAAAATTTGCTCCTTTAGTCGCAGCGCTGATGTGTTTTTGCATATTTTTGTTTTATCCAGAGTTATTCCTAGGGATTTCGCATAGTCGATAATGATAGGTTGCGCGTTGAGTGCTGTTATGTGCTTCACCCACTTGCGAATGATGGTTGGTTGGCTGGGGGGGGCGAGTAAGAGGAATTCAGTTTTGAGGGTATTTAGTTTTAATTAGTTTTTGGTCAGCCAAGTCTGTGTTTTTAGGAGCGTTGAGTTGAGGGATTTGATGTCCTCAGGTGAATGGATCTTTATGTAGAGTTGTGTGTAGTCTGCATACATGTGATAGTGGACATTTGAGGAGCTGAGAAGCTTGGTGAGTGGTCCCAAAAACAGGTTGAAGAGTGTCGGGGAGAGGGATGATCCCTGAGGTACTCCTAAAGTGACTGGAGTGAGCTGGGATAAAGATTGATTGATCTTGAATCTTTGCGATCTTTTATGAAGGAAGGAAGTAAACCAGTTTAGGACCGATCCAGATAGTCCCATTCTATGTTTCAGGAGTTCTAGTAGGTTTTCGTGTTTGACGGTGTCGAAGGCTGAGGATAGGTCAAGCAGGATTCTTAAACAGGCTTTGTTTTGGTCCAAGATTTTTAATGCATTGTCTATTATGTGAGTCATGGCCGATTCTGTACTGTGCCCTGCACGGAAACCTGATTGGGATTGGTATAGCAGGTTGAAGTGATCTATGTGGTTGCTAAGCTGTGTGTGAACACATTCTTCTAAAAGTTTGGCCAGTGTGGGTATGTTGGATATTGGGAGAAAGTTATTTAAGTCTGAGGGGGCCGCCGATGGTTTCTTTAAGATGGGGAATACCTGACCTGCTTTAAGAATGACTGGGATGGTTCCTTGCAGAAGAGAGGTGTTTATAATCCTAGTCCATAGAGGCACTAGCAATGGAATGAAGTTTTTTAAGTAGTTTGCTGGGAGAGGGTCGGTGAAGTGATTGGAGGGATTCAGGGCCGTGAGCGTCTTTAGGATAGTATCTTTGCTGTAGGTGTTGAAGGAGGCCCAGGATGTGTTGTTTTTAGGGTCGAACTTCGCGGAACAACTAAGCGTGGTCACAAGCGGGGTAATTGAGGAGATCATGTGTGGGTTGGTATGGGATAATAGATCTTTAAGCAGGTCAGTTTTTATGTTTTCTCTCTTCGTTGTGAAAAAGGAAGCAAATTCTTCGCAGTGGGGTAGTGTGTCTGGATTAACTTGGGGGGAGTGGGAGACACCCTTAGATTGAGACTTGATTAGTTCGATTAGCCTTTTGGGACAATTTTTGGTTTGGTCTAGTTGTGTACTGAAGAAGTCAGCTTTTGAGCGTCTAATCTTTCTGTAATAGGAGTTTCTTGTGCTTTTTAGTAACTTGAGGTGGTCAGAGGATGGTGCCGCTCTCCACTGTCGTTCAATTACTCTTAATGATCTTCTGTCTTTATTTAGCCTGCCATCATACCAGGGTTTTGAGTCTTTTGTGGTGACTCTTTTCAGTTGTAGGGGAGCTAGATTGTCTAATAACACGTTTATAGAGTGGAAGTAATGATTAGTTACATCCTGTACCTCGTCTAACCCTACCTGTGGGAGCATGAAGATAGGTCTAGTGGTTGCGAGTGCAAGTGTTTCTTAGGTTCCTCTTCCAGATTTTCGTTCTTGTGGGTTGAACAGAGAGACATTTAACTGTTTTATTGATATGGAAAGTTATGATGTGACAGTCAGACCAGTCACAGGGGAGGATCCGTTCAAGCTGGGTGGCGTCCGCTTTGGAGATTACTAGATCGAGGGTTGAGCCTTTTTCATGGGTTGGGCTGTCACAGATTTGGGACAAGTTAACATCGGATAGGAAAGCTTTGAGGCTATTTGTAGGAAGGTGGATATCTGACTATGGTTACCCCCAACTTTTTGCCTAGTGTCTAGCTGGTTTTTTGACTTAGTTGGCCTGAGATCCTGCCATTCAGGGTCTCAGGCTGTCTGCTCTCTCTTTAAAATGGACTCCATGTACCCTAGGTACATACCCAATTGGTAAGGATCACCTTATTGGACCCTGTACAGTGTACCCTAGGTACCCAGGGCATAGGTGTACCCTAGGCCTCCCAGGGGCTGCAGCATGTATTATGCCACCCCTGGCCTGGCCTTCCAATCAGACACAACTGGCTGATCACTCAGCTGGGGCAAGGTCGTGTAATCACCCCTTGCTTAAATATAGTATACCTATATCTACCCTTAAAATAGACACATGTGTACCTGTGAGCCACTCCTATGGCAGGCCTTAACAATCCTGGAGGCAGAGTGCTTGGTAACATGTGAGATGGTGCTCTAGCATGAGCTGAGCCTATCTGCAGCTTTCAGAACCATGTCCTTATAGCTGTTCTATGATATAGCCTACCATATACTCTTAAAATACCTTATAATCTTAAACGGTTATGGTAACTATGGTTTGGCTTTATCAAAACATGTCATGTAAGGTGTCTAATACTTTGGAATAATACCCCCATACCATTTCTGGTGATGAGGATATTATTTCTTCCTTCTAGAGGGAGAGACATGTTAAAATCCTACTTTGCTCTATAACTCTGACCAAAGCCTCAGCATCACAAAATGGATGCTGCTGCCACAGACACGAGTCTGACCTCCTGCAGCTGGGAGCCCTCACAGCCAGGGAGGCCTGGACAATAGGTTTCCTGCTTGGGGAGGTGCTAGCACCTCCCAAGACAGACTTTAGTGTATTGGGGCAGGGAGGGCTGAAAGGAATCAGACATGCCTGGGGCACACAAGGTGCTCCATGCATAGTCCAGTTCAAACCGGTGCTGGGGCACTCCAGCCCCAGCTCTGGCGCGAAACTTGACAAAGGAAAGGGGGTGTAACCACTCCCCTTCCTGGTCCCACCCATAGGAGGGACCTTGCAGGTAGCCCAGCCCACTAGCCCAGTATATCAGTAGGTAGCTGAGCCCTGCTAAATTAGATTAACCTGAATCTGCAACTTGTACAGAAACTCTGGACCTTCGACATTCGACCTCAGGAAGAAGACTGAAGAAATCTCCCTTGTGGCCAAGGAGTGACCACCCTGGGCAACCAGGCACCATCCAGCGACCGCTGCTTTGCTGTGTGACTGATCCTGCGAGGGACGACTGCAGAGACTGACCAGCGCCGAGACTTCCAGACACCTCTGACCCAGATCCACATCTCCAGCGAAGCTGAGACCCGTGGAGGCGATGAGGGACGCGGGACTGGCGACTTGGGAAAAGTGGCTAGTACCTGACTAGCGTGACTTCTGAGGCTTCCTCGAGGCTGTGCTTGGGGAATTGAGAAGCCCCATTCCCAAGCACCATCTGCAAAGAAGATCAGCTCCCCACACTTCACGTGTTCTGCGTGGGGCCCTTCTGCACCTGAGTTGCTCGACGTGTTGTCCGGTTGCTGGCCTGTTGGCTAGTGACCTCTGCGACGACGAACCTTTGTTTTCACCTTGCTGGTCCGGCTCCTCCAGACTGGCACCCACTCCTCTGTGAAAGAGAAGCACCCCAGACCTTCCTGGTCTGCACCAGAAGCAAGTCCTCCATCCTGCGTGGGTTCCGCTTGCCAAGGCTTGTTGGGTCCAGACTCGACTTCAACGCCGCCGACAGCAAGAGCCTTCGTGGGAAAGCTCACCTCCTGGTCCTGGTCATCCTTGATGCCTCCTGGTACCCGTGGCTGCTGCGACAAGCTTCACCTCTTCCTTGTTCCTTCCCGGCTCCTGGCTGGTGATCTAGACTCTGTCCCTTCTGCTTGCAGGTTCCTTCCTTCTTGATCCCATCCTTGGGATCCACGGACACTCTTCACTGACTGCCTGTCAGCAACTTTCCTTCAGGCATCCATAGGAGTCAACAACGAAACCCGACGCAAGTTCACACCTATGCACCCGCAGCCCGTGGGCTAGGTAACTTGGTTCCTTCCTGGTTCCTTCCCGGCTCCTGGCTGGTGATCTAGACTCTGTCCCTTCTGCTTGCAGGTTCCTTCCTTCTTGATCCCATCCTTGGGATCCACGGACACTCTTCACTGACTGCCTGTCAGCAACTTTCCTTCAGGCATCCATAGGAGTCAACAACGAAACCCGACGCAAGTTCACACCTATGCACCCGCAGCCCGTGGGCTAGGTAACTTGAGCATTTCGGTGCTCACAAGGGTATTGACTATCCAAGGGTCTAGTTTCCGAGTCTCGACTTCCTAGCTATACCAGAAGTGTCCAAAAACTGTTAATTTCTAATAACTTCCATTTCTATCGACTTTTACGCATTACGCGTGAGTGTTTCCACTATGCACCTGAATCCCGTGGGCCTCCCACTTCCTAACCTTTGGTAGTATAGTGTAGCCCCAGCGATTTCCTAGGCCTAGGCCTATCCTGTGTTCGTGACAGTGGTTCTTATACCACTTACTTAGTATATGGTTTGCGTGGCCCCTAGGGCTTAACTGTATTACTTACCTGTGTGACTTAATGTATGCTTAAATAAGACTGTGTTGTACTTACCTCGAATCTCATAAAGAGTGCTGAGGGTTTGACTAGAATAAATACATTCTATTTTTATATAAATCTGTTGTGGTGTTCTTTCATTTGGTATTCAGGGATTACATATGGTATAACAGCTGGCTTCACATGCCATTCAGAGTTTAGCCTAAGACTGCTCTTGTCCATGCTACCAATAGGATAGCTGGTCTATAAGGTTGACTTTACAACCAATCACCATAAGGGTTGTTTGGACTGATACAAGGTGTACACTAGAATTAGTGACATCATATATCAGGCCAACTTCTAACATTGGTGAGCAGCGGTTGGGATCTGAGCTTGCTGTTGTAATACCATTGTAATCTTGAGATACTAAATTGAAAGATCACATAGATATTGTTAGGTACATATAACATAGATTATAAATACTTAAGTCCTACTGGACTTAGTAGTTGTAGGTTGAAGGGCCTAGCACACCCTGACTACAACTACTAGAGAGGTTCAGTAGATACAACTAGTGTAGGTAGGTGCACACACCACACCCTCACTAGATCATGTCTCTGAGAGGAGATCAAGTTGATTCTCTCTCAGGAGGGGTAGATCCTAGAAAGATCCCCTCTAGATATGATACCCTAACTTTTCAGGAGATGAGACAATTGTGTACCTCCAGAAAGTTAAAACAGGGTTCAAACCCTACCCTCATTCAGCTAGTGGAGATCCTAGAGGAGTATGATGCTCATAGGGCCTCCCAGGCTAGTACCCTAGGTACAGGTGAAGGTCTACCCGCTACAGATGAGTCAGATGGGACTTCAGAAGATGGGGTAGACAGCCAGGTCCAAGTTGGGAGACTTAGCCAGGCTAACTTAAGCCTACATGAGAGTCTGACTGGGGTCCCCCCATTCAGACCCTCAAGTAGACTTAACCAGAGAAGCAGGAGAGGAAGATCCCCTTCAAGGGAATCTATCCACTCCCATGTCTCTAATAGCTCCAATGCCTCTTCTCACAGGGGAATGTCTTCTCCAGAGTGAAAAGAGCATCAGGCCAGAATGAGGGAAGTCAATCTGAGGATTGAAAGGGAAGAACTTGCCCTTGCCAAAGAGAGACTTGCTCTGGCCAGAGAGCAAAAGTTAAGTGGGCTAGGACCCACTGGTGGCAGCAACATTCCTAAAGATAGGGATAGGTCTTATGACCATAGAAACCTAAGCAAGATAGTCCCCCCATATCAGAATGGGGATGACATCCACAAGTGGATGACTGCTTTGGAGAGGGCCTGCAAAGTACAGCAGGTACCCCAGAGTCAGTGGGAAGCTATCTTGTGGCTCTCCTTTTCTGACAAAGGTAGAGACAAGCTCCTCACAGTTAGTGATGAGGATGCTGACAATTACAAAGTCCTGAAGAGTGATCTGATAGATGGGTTTGGCTTAACCACTGAGCAATATAGGTTGTTGTTCAGAGACACCAAGAAGACACAGACACAGGACTGGGCTGATTTTGTGGATTGTGCCACTAAGGCTTTGGAAGGTTGGTTAACTGGCAGCAAGGTGCAGGACTATACAGGATTGTACAACTTGATTATGAGGGAGCAGATCCTTAATAATTGTCAAAACCAGCTTCTCCATCAACACCTGGTAGACTCAGATTTGCCCTTATTTAGGCATAGAAAATCCAGCCCTTATTTAGGCATTGTCTATGCTAACCAAATAGAGGCATGGTCTCCTACATCCGTCAATCCACGTCACAACGAGTTCTTGGAAAACAAGACTCTTAAGTCTTTAGGAATTTCCCTTGCTTGGAAATTGATTTCTCCAAGAACTCATTTAGTATGCATGAACATCTATTCCTTAGGGGTTCATTCATGACGTTCCGATGCCCGACTTTTACGTCACTACAGGCATTTCTAAACATCTTCAAGGTATATATATACCTGCACTAGCCCGGGCAAACCATGGTTCCGGTACGGTCCAGTTCGACTGCCTACTTGCGGTTCGTCCGAGCAAGTTCGGAAGGAGATCGAGTTCCCGCCTGATGCACTGACCAGACTCTGTCATCCTCCTCGCAGAGAATCCAGCTCCAGTGTTTCTGACTCCCCTTGTGGGGTGTTAGATATCGAGTCCCGGAAAGAGATTCCAACCTCACACATTCTAAGGTATGGAGCAGACTAGAACTTAGAGAAACTAATGTTTGCTAGAAGGGTAAGGTAGAGGGAAGTGCTACTTTATCAGCGAATGTAATGATTCCGTAGTAGGGCAGAGGTAAGCACTGCTCTCGGGAAAGACGGAATTCTTGTGAAAAAGGTCAAGATTATCTCTTTTGTTAGCGAAACCGAGAATGGTGGCGTTGTTATGTCATTACTAACAAATTTTGAGTAAAAGAGAAAGTAAAAAAAGTTTGCCGATAAATTTTGTAAAGGAGGGGTCAGCAGAAGCAGGAGTAGCGAGAAAAGCTGGCGTCAGAAAAGACCGCGCTGGGATTGGCCAGTCAGTTCGAGACGTAGACGCTCCCAATTGGTGTGTTAGTGTACGCCGGGCTAGGAGTGGAGAATTACAGGGTGACGTAGATCCTCCGGATTGGTGCGTTGGTGTGAGTCGCGCTGGGATTGGAGAATTGCAAAAGTGACATAGACACTCCGGATTGGTGCGTTAGTGTAAATCGCGCTACGATTGGATAAAACAACAGAATAGTAGGAGAAATCTAGCGATACTAAGAAGAGAAAATGATGTATTACAATCCACCAGAAAAAGAGAAAAAGTCCTGGTTCGGAAAGATCAAGAGTTTATTTAAAAAGGACAAACCGATTGACTAGAGAGTGACAGTTGCTTCCTCCACCGAAATCACCCGCATCCTTTATGGTTGCGAAATATGGATATCATACATGTATTTGGCTAGACAATTGGGCAAAGTATACAAAAGATGATGGAGTTTTAGCATTTCCGGAACATGGTTCATTCAATTTAGCGGTATTGAGGAATTTAAGAGAAAGAATGATGAAATTAGAACCGAGACCTAGACCTACTCAGTTTGAAGCATTGACAGAATGGGAAGATGAGATGTATGACAGAGAACGACAGCGGAGTGGCGGAAGGTACAAATATATGTTTGGTAGACCGTGTGGACAAGAGAATCATGATGATAGAATGAGGAGATGGCGAAGTGCAAATATGGCTGATGGTTTGTTCCCTATGAGAAGTGCTGAAGAGACTAGTAGTAGAAAATGTGCAGAAAAGAAAAATAATACAGGATCAGAAGGTTATTAGTATGGTGTGCATGAGTCGGAGGATGATGTTCTTGAGGACATGTTTTATAAAAATCCACCCAAGTTTGACACCAAGTGCCCCAGTAAAAGTATCACCACAAAATATAAAGTTTGAGTCAATCCCACCTGAGGTATGAAGAAATAATCCCTTTAGAGAAATAGAAAATACCTGGTAAAATGACAAATGAAAATTCAGCTGAATTAGCCAGAACTACTTTAGAGTTAACTGAAAAGATTAGGGAATTGACTAGAAACATGGAAGCTGTAACTGTTCCTGTAACAATAGGACCCGTAATGCCTATTTTTGATAAGCAAAAGGATAGTGAGCATTGTCTGACGATTCCTTATAACAGTAATAAACAAACTGAAACGGAAAGAAGAGGTTCAAGAGAAAATCCATGGGGACAAGTGGTAGAAACATCTGGACTAAGTACTCCTAAAAATTTGACAGTAAATCAGAGTCTAGCGAATAGAGTAATAATGACGACAGAATCAGTACCAGGGTCACCAAAAAGTTTAGGACAAATACGAAATGAAACATTTCATGTAGGTCCTACTTCTGATGAATTAAGCGAATGGTTAAGGAGTTTACAGCAAAAAGATGCTGAACCTCGACCTTTGGATGTGTCTAAATTAAAAATAGTTTTAGAAGAATTAATAGTAGGAACTATTCCCACAGAAAAGTTAAAAGCCTATCAGGATGAAGAACTAATGTTCTATGCAAAAGTAGAACATGGAGAGCAAGAAATTTACAAGAAAGATTGGAAGAAGTAGCAAGTGAAATGGGTATCGACTTTGAAAAAATAAAATCATTACAGAAACCATACAGAGTAGACTTTGCTGAAAAAGACATTGAAAATTTGAATACAGCAGGAAGAATAACTCAGATTAAACATCTAATTGTTTTACTGAGAAAATGGGGCGATGTAGACAAATGGAAAAGTAGGTGGTTTCGAAAACGAGACGATGCAACAAACAAAACGTTTGCAGCTTTCCCAGTAAGAGAAAAAGAAAAGATGGTAACTGAATGTCCCATGAGGGAGATTCCAGGCGGAGGCTATGTGCATGTCCCCTGGACCAGACAAGACATTTTATCATTCACCAATGACGTTCTGCGTTTGCGCGAGAAGCTGGTTGAGTGGTACAGGCAGGCAGACAGGTTTGTAAAATTATCAAAAGTACTATGGATTGATTTGAATAGTTTATTTGACATAATTGTGCCAGCAGACCTATGGGCAGAATATAAAATTACAATAGGTTGGCCTACTCAAGAATACCCTAGAGATCCAAAAACAGGTGCTCCTGATCCAGTAATGAGAAAATATGAACAAGTAGTTACCTTTCTGAAAAATAAAGCGCCTCCTAAAGAAACTGATTGGGTAAAAATTGATAGAACTCCTCAAGAAGTAAAAGAATCTGTACATGCCTACTATGAGAGATTGTTGTTAGCTTTTAAACAATACAGTGGTGATGAAAATTTGAGTGAAAAGGATTTGAGTCATTTTGTATATCGATTTGTGTATGGGTTGCGTCCTGAGGTAAGCGAAATGATTAAACAGCATACAGTGGATTGGCAAAATAAAAAGATAGTTGAAGTACTAAGACATGCTAAATATTTCAGTGATGAGATTGAAGCAAAGCAGCGTAAATTAAAAGAAAAAGCCATGTGGGCTCAAGTAAAAGTGGCAGAAAGACAGGAAGCCCAATTGATTGAACAAGCAAATGGTACGAGCATGAGACAAAAACCCAACATTGGGAAAGGGAAAGGACAGATTAGTATAGAAGAAGCCAAAAAGAAGTGGCCATGTCATAATTGCGGAGGGCATTGGAGAACCGAGTGTAAATTTCCCCCAAGTGCAATGGCGATAATGCATCATTGAATCCACAGGTGCAGAATGAGGTGAGTTGTCAACCGCAGCGACAGCAGCAGGTTGTTGCCCAACAGTGCCAGGTGTCAAAACCGCCTTTTCCACAGAGCGTAAATCCTCAGAAATACAGTAATGAGACAGGATTCTACAACGAAGAACAGGTAACAAAGCTGCCGCGCGCTAGTGCTGTTTCGCAGTATTGGCTACAACGCGATGAGAGTGAGTCAGAAGAAAGTTTTTGACGGTGCCGAGGGGAGGAAGAAGAGTGCGTACTTGGCGCAACTCTAGAAGTAGACCAGACAGGCCCTTTTGTGGATGGAAAGGTAAATGACGAAAACATTACTTTCCTAGTAGATACTGGTGCTACTCGTTCAACTGTTAGGTCAGCTGATGTCAAAAATCTTCCTCTCTCGGATGAAACAATCCAAGTAGTTGGAGTATCCAACAGACAGATAAAAACGTATCTCACTGAACCAGTTAAAGTTAAAATCGGGTCATTTTCTGAAATGCACCATTTTGTCGTGTGCGATTCAAGCCCTGTAAATTTCTTACGGAGAGACTTGCTGTGCAAAATGAACTGCACAATATTCTGTACTCCTGATGGAATAGCTTTTGAAACTCCTGATGAGGATGTACTGTACAAAATGACTATAGCTAACATGGAACCTGAGATCACTGAGGCATTCGCAGTATTTGACCCAGAGGAATTGCCTCAAGAATTGAAGAAAACAGTAAGAACGGAGGTATGGGATTTCACAGGAGAAGATGTGGGATTAATGAAAAATGTAGATTCCGTAAAAATTTCTGTAAAGGAAGGAGTAAGTTACCCAAATATTCCACAGTACAAATTGACACCCAAATTAATTGCAGGAGTTACTCCTATAATAGACAGAATGAGTGAGCAAGGTATTTTGAGAGAAATATTGAGCAGTCCATGTAATTGACCAATTATGGGTCTGTAAAAGCCTAACGGAACTTTCAGAATAGCGCAAGACCTGAGAAAAATAAATAAAATCGTTGTATCATGTTGTCCCATTGTACCAAATCCATCTGTGATTTTATATCAGATTCCCTTATGATGCAGAATGGTATACAGTGATTGATTTGTGTCATGCTTTCTTTTCCATTCCATTGCACCCTGACAGCCAACAGATTTTTGTGTTTCGGTTTGGCGAACGTACATTGGCATGGTGCCGAATCCCACAGGGGTATACCGAGAGTCCCTCGATATTCAATCAGATTCTGAAAAAGTCCCTAGAATATTTAAAAATGCCCGAAAGTTCAGTATTGGTTCAATATATCGATGACCTACTTGTGGCATCGAGAACTCGAGAAGCTTGGGTAGTGGATACCATTGCATTGTTTGTTTTTTTGAAAAACTTTTTATTATATTCGCTGTCAAGGCACAAACAAATCAGGTATTGTATCCAAATAATTACAAGCATTACATTCATACTTTTTGATGTTATGATAACTGGCGCAAGAGTCTTACACATATCAAAACAAATTATAACCTTCCATGTCTTACATTTCTCACTCCCCGTCATTTTCATTGTCAGATTCTCCCTCCGCCCTTATGTCTGGTGGTTCACAGATGTATCCCCTGTACTTATTCCAAGCCCCCCAGACCCTGCTCCATTTCTTTGGGCAGCCTCGATTGATAAATACTGCTTTTTCGGCCACCATGGCAGCATCAAGATCCCCACACCAGGTGGGGAGCGACGGTGACTCTCTCACACCCCATTTTTGCGCGATGTTGCGCTTCGCCACCATTATCCCCATTGTGGCCCATTCCTGTGCTGGGCTTGAAAGATCGTTCGGCTCCCATACATTTAGTACACATCTCCTGGGCTCGGGAGCCAACGATACCTCCACCGTCTGTGATATGGTCCTCATCACTTTCACCCAGTACTCCATTATCCTGGGGCATTCCCACATAGTATGAAAGAAAGTACCTTCCTCCCCACATCGCCTCAAGCAATACGGGTGTGGTGCTGACCCTATTTTGTGTAGGGTGTATCTTGTGTAATAGGTTCTATGTAAAATTTTGAGTTGCACTAGTTTAAGTCTCGATGGTATCCCCACCTCACGCGGGGAGGCCAACGCCTCCCGCCATTCGGAGTCTTCGAAACCACCCATATCCCGGGACCATTTATCCCTGAGGGCCACGTGGGGGTCCGGTAAATTGTTCACTAACTTTCGGTATGTAAGGGAAGTAGCCCGCTTAGACATATAATCTGTTAATAACCTATCCTCCAGAGGGGTAGCCTCAGGAACCTCGGTGCCGGGTGGTAGGGCCGCCTGAAGGTGTTCAAACGTAGTGACTCCCCCCTTGAGCCACATATCGCCCACCGTTGATATTCCAATTGCATCCCACTTGTCAAAGCCCTTGTAATGCCGCAATCCACCGAGCCGCTGGGGAACCCACAAAGGGGTAAGTTGGGTTATCGTTCCCTTCCATCCCAATTTAGCATGTGCTTCATGCCATATGCTAACAGTCTGCTTTGTGGGTCCGAGTATCACTGGTGCAAGCTTCTTGTTGTACGGTGCGGACATCAACCCCAAGCCCATGTCTATCTGCTTTGAAAGCAGGATTCGCCTGTGGAGCGTGGATCCACTGATTGATTACTTTCAAGTGGGCCGCCCAAGTAATACAACTGTATGTCGGGCAGCGCGATGCCTCCGTCGTACCACCCTTTAGTGAGTTTGCGCTGTGCTATGCGTGCAGGTTTGTTCCCCCACAGCAGCCCGGAAACCTGAGCCGTAATGTTTTTAAAGTAAGTGGGCGGCACTGAGTACGGCGTAAATCCGGACTGGTCCGATGAACCAGGGTTGTGAGATGCGGGGTGAGCCTAAGCGCAAGGACCTTTGCTAATATTTTAGCTTCAGCATTGATTAAGGAAATGGGGCGGTAGGAAGCACAGTCTTCCGGGGTTTCCCAGGTTTCGGGATCGTCACCACTGTGGCCAGGCACTGATCCTGCAGAAGTTCGCCCGTCTTCAGACTGTCACAGTATATATTGAGCAGGTGTGGGGCCACTGTCCCCGCCAACCTTCTGTAAAGTGCCACCGGGATACCATTAGGTCCTAGTTCTTTCCCAGATTGTAAGGAGCCAATCGCCGCCTGCAGCTCATCGGTCGTCAGATCCGCCTCTAGCGTGAGGGCCATTTCCGGTGTAAGCTTGGGCATTGCAATATCTCTGACATAAGTCAATGTCTCTTCCACTGACATCTCCGACAGCGATGTGTACACTTGCTGGAAGTGCTGTGCCAGCATGCATACTATGGCCCGCTGGTCAGTTTTTATAGAATTATCTCTCGTTTGCAGCTGTGCTATCCACTTTCTGTCTCGCTTCCTTTTATCAAGCCACGCCAGAAGCTTCCCAGCTTTATCGCCAGTCTCGCATATCTTATGTCTTGTTGCCGAAAGTCTGAGTGTAGTCACCTCCCTCAGATGTTCCCTGTGTAGTTGCTGTTGGAGGCTTAAGCTTTGGGCTGTGGCGGGAGTTGGATTTTGAGAATGTTGAGCGTTAGCCTTCTGTAGTTCCGATTCTATAGCAGTGAGTTCCCGCTGCTGTTCTCGCCTATATCCTGTTATAGAGGAGATGGCCTGCCATCTGAGTACGGTCTTATAGGCCTCCCAGAGGTTGGTCGGAGAGTGGACCGACGCAACGTTTTCTTGGAAGTAGTGTTGTGTCGTGGTGCGTATGGATTTCATGATCTTGGGAATTCGCAAGTATCCAGGGAGTATGGGGAATATTCACCGCCATCCCCCCAGGTGATACGTGTACGTTAAGACAATTGGTGAATGGTCTGAAATACCTCTAGGCCGAATTTCAATTGTGTCTACATGTTTGACACTTTCTGGGGATGCTAGAAATTAGTCTATTCTAGACAAGCTGTTTTGCACCACTGATTTAAAAGTAAATTGGCGCGCCATGGGATGTTGGTGTCGCCAGACGTCCGCAAGCCTTCATAAAGCTCCCGAGATGCGATACCCCCGAAGTTCGCTCCCTCACAGGGTGTCGGTCCACAGCCCCATCCACCACGTCATTAAAGTCTCCCCCGATCAGTAGTTCTCCTTCCGGGAGATCGAGGAGGAAGTCACTCAGGGCCGGAAGCGTATCTGCCTGTAGCGCCGGGGGAACATATACTGATACTATATTAATAGGGTGTCCTTCCCACTGACCTACTAGAGCCGCAAAGCGGCCGCCTGCGTCAGTCTTTGTTCTATGGATTATGAGTAGTGACTGTTTTCGTACCATGATACCCACCCCTCTGGCCCCGATGAGAACTCCGAGTGGGTGACCATCTTGAACCCCCACCTGTCTAACGCCCGACATGCAGTACCAGTGAGGTGCGTCTCCTGCAATAGGACCACAGCCGGGGAACTTCGTTTAAGACACTGCAATACCAAACCCCTTTTATTTTTATCCCCGAGGCTGTGTATATTCTACGTAATTAGTGATAGGGACTTCACCTGTGTGGCAGGGATCTGCCCCCGCTCAACCGGCTGCGAGTGTGGTGTCGTCATAACTGCCGGAATGCGTAATCATTAGAGTGGATGCACGTGGGCAGAGCCCCAGCCACCCCTCATTTGAAAATGTGTCATACCTCGGCTTCCAGGTGGGTAACTTTTTGAAGCAATGTGGCCGTATCCCCAACCAGGGTTTCCGTTATTTGTTCCACTTCTGTGACCCTTGCAGTCATTTTCTGGAAGTCAGCCCGCAAGAAAGACACATCTGTAGAAATGGTGCCCACTGTGGATTGCACCTGGGTGAGTGCGGCCATAATGTCGTTGAGCGTTACTTTATGCGCTCCCTCGTGGTCTGGCACTTTTTCTTGCGAATCTTTACAATCCGGTAGAGCCAGTGTTTCTTTTGTGAAGGCATATTTGTCCACTTTGCCCTGGGCGTTCGCGCGTGGGCCCCTGCCCCCCATACTTGCTTGGAGAACTTTACCTCGGCCGGTAATCGCCGCCGCCAGCCACGGGCATTTCCTCCCCCGCGCGGCCTGTCGGGTTTCTCGCCGTGGAATCATCTGGAATGCGTTGAGGCAAAGGGCCACACCGTCCAACAACACGTGGGTCCCGGGTGCCACCACACTCAGCTGATCGATCACCGCTAGCCACCCCGGGTATTTAAGCAGTCACCACAGAGATAGCAGTACGCCAGTCCATTCAGTCCCAGTGCTGTGGGACAGGTTTACAATCGGCTCCTGGCGTCAAGTTGGCAAGCACCTTCAGGTGGCAGCGCCCCTCGGCCTGGCTCCAGCAGCGGCGGCGGAAGGTCACCCCGGGCCACACCTTTTCCCCCCTAGTGCCGCCGTTTAAAGCACACGAGCACCCAGGGAGGCTTCCATCGAGAGGTGCAGGGCAGCTGGAGCTGAGTCCCTCAGCAAGCAGGCAAATTGTCGATGGGGCTCCCTGATAATGGAAGGCATGATCCCCGCCGGGCTCCTCAGTCTTCACTCAGCCCTGAGCGGGCGTTCTCACCGCTCTCCCCGGCCCGCTCCTCACCGTCAGTCGCATCAGGAGCTCGGACCCAAGTCGATCCAGGGCGGGCAGCACAGCTTCACAGTCGCACCCCTGCCTGATTAGTAGCTCGCTCCGCTGTCCCTCAGTAATCACCGCACCATATCGCAACCCCGCGGGGAGGTGTGGGTGGAGGATCGGACGGAAATCCACACGTCCTCCACCGCCGCCAGCAGTGGCCGCCGAGTCTGCCGATGACGCTCCCTGTAGCAGCAGCGGAGCGCCGTCTGATGGATCCGACACTCAGGCCAGTCCCCGGCTTCCAGCGCTCATCTAGGCCGCCCTGCGCCATCCGTCTTCACTCGTGCTCCGGATGCGGTTCATGCCCCGAGAGTGGGCTGATCGGGACTCCAGTGTCTCCGGGTTATGCTGGTGGTCTTCAGGGTATAAGTTATGCGCAGATTATGTGGCGGATTGTACGGGGCAGCAACTCCGTCCCCGGAGCTTCTCTAGGCTGTGGCCATCGTGATTGGCAGCAAGCCACGCCCCTCTACCATTGCATTGTTGAATCATTTGGCAGATGGAGGACTTAAAGTATCCCCATCGAAATTGCAATTCTGTCAGAAAGAAGTACAATATTTGGGCCATAAAATTGAAAGAGGATTAAGAAAAGTAACTGCAGATAGAATCAGGATAATAAAAGGAATGAGAGCCCCAATGACTCAGAGAGAAGTGAGAATGTTTCTTGGAATGTTTGGATATTGCCGTCAGTGGATTGGTAATTTTTCCTTGATTGCAAAACCTCTAGTACGCTTGACAAGGTGTGATGTAACAGATGCCATTGAATTAAATAAAGAAGAGTTGAAGGCTTTTAAACAATTGAGAGATGGTTTGTGTGAAGCACATCGTGATTGGCAGCAAGCCACGCCCCTCTACCATTGCATTGTTGAATCATTTGGCAGATGGAGGACTTAAAGTATCCCCATTGAAATTGCAATTCTGTCAGAAAGAAGTACAATATTTGGGCCATAAAATTGAAAGAGGATTAAGAAAAGTAACTGCAGATAGAATCAGGATAATAAAAGGAATGAGAGCCCCAATGACTCAGATAGAAGTGAGAATGTTTCTTGGAATGTTTGGATATTGCCGTCAGTGGATTGGTAATTTTTCCTTGATTGCAAAACCTCTAGTACGCTTGACAAGGAGTGATGTAACAGATTCCATTGAATTAAATAAAGAAGAGTTGAAGGCTTTTAAACAATTGAGAGATGGTTTGTGTGAAGCACCAGCTCTTGGCATGCCGGACTATGAGAAAGAATTTGAACTCTGTTGCAGTGAAAGAAATGGACGTGCACTTTCTGTGTTAATACAGGAACACAGAAAATTGAGGAGACCAATTGCATATTTTTCAGCTATGTTAGACACTGTAGCTGTAGCATTGCCTGGTTGTTTGAAAGCTGTGTTTGTACCTCATGATGTGGCAATCCTTTAACAGTTCATGTCGCATAGTCGTCTGACTACATGTGAGAAAGTCATCTTAGGTGCATCGAATGTGAGCCTTGTGAGATGTCTGAATGTGAACCCTTCAACATTGTTGCCTGATGCTGAGAATGTGGAAGTCAGAGATGATGTGAATCATGACTGCTTGGAAGTGCTTGATTTTTGTACCAAACCACGTCCTGATATAAAAGATGTACCTTTGACAGAAAGTGACTACGTGATGTTCGTGGACGGATCATGCTTGAGAACGGATGAGGGAATTTTGAGTGCAGCATATGCAGTATGTACGGTAGCAGCTGTACTGGAAGCATCTTGTCTGAAAGGAGTAAAATCAGCCCAGGTTGCTGAACTTTTTGCATTAACAAGAGCATGCAAGTTGGGGGAAGAATTTGAGAGTGACTGTGATAACCGATAGTCAGTACGGCTTTGGTGTGGTGCATGACTTTGCGCAGATTTGGTCCCAAAGAGAGTTTTTGACATCGCGTGGAACTCCTATAAGGAATGCTGAAGTGGTTGGAAAATTGCTTGAGGTGATACAGCTGCCTAAGCAGTTAGCAGTGGTGAAATGTGCTGCACATTTGAAGTCTGCTTATTACATTTCAGCGGGGAATCAGATTGCCAACGACATTGCTCAGTATTGTGCACAAAATCAGAACTCTGTTAAACGGGGTAGAGAAAAAGAAATTAATTCATGTCCCTTGCTGTTTACTAACACTGTGAATACATGGGAAGAAGTGAGGCAGTTGCAGGAAGAAGCAGGAGATGAGGAAATGAGACAGTGGGAAAAAGCAGTATGTGCACCACGGGAAACAGATCATGTGTGGGTTTATCGGGATGGAAGACCAGTCATGCCTGATAGCATGGTTTCTACCGTGGCACGGATGTATCATGGACAAGCGCATGTTGGAAGAGATGCCATGATCAGACTTTTCAAACAGACATGGTATAATGCAAAATTCAGACTTGTAGCTGAAAGCCTTTGTCAAAGATGCCTTATATGTCAGCAATACAATCCTGGAAGAAAAACAGTGGTAAGTCTGGGAATGATAGGACGAGAAGGAGGGCCTTTCACAAGAATGCAGATTGACTTCATTGAAATGCCCCCCTCCAACAGGTTGAGGTATGTTCTAGTGATGGGTTGTCTGTTCTCTCGATGGGTGGAAGCATACCCAACTAGAAGAAGTGATGGAATCACATTAGCCAAGCTACTATTGAGGGAGTTCATTCCTAGATTTGGTTTTCCAGTCACGATTGAGTCAGATAGAGGAAAACATTTCCATAATGAAATCATGAAATTAATTTGTGAAGCATTGAATGTACAACAGAAACTACATTGTGTCTATCACCCAGAGGCTTCTGGTGTGGTGGAACAAGTAAATGGCACCATTAAAAATAGATTGGGAAAAATGTGTTTAGCCACAGGTTTGAAATGGCCTAATGTCTTGCCTCTGGTACTCATGACTATTAGATCTATTCCGGATTGGAATACTGGCTTGAGTCCTCATGAAATTGTGATGGGGAGAGCAATGAGACATGTTTTCATACCTGTCAACAAGCTATTACCTATATCTGATGACTTGGTGTTGGATTATTGCAAGGGGTTGACTGATTCCGTTCATTCTGTGTTTCATCAGGTTGGATCGGATGCAACCACTCTTGAAAAGAAGCCAGCTCATGATCTGAGCCCAGGTGACTGGGTGAGAATAAAAGTGCATAGAAGAAGAAATTGTTTGGTCCCAAGGTGGGGTAAACCACGTCAGGTGATCCTGATCATGACAACAGCTGTAAAATGTGCAGGACTGAAGAACTGGATTCATGCTAGTCATACCTTGCGAATTCCAAATCCAGTGGATAACAGAGAATAAAGAATACTTTGAACAAGTTCCGAATCAGATACAGAAGAAATAAGAGCAAGACCAACTCCTGAAGGGGGGAGTTAGAACCAAGTTCAGCTATAGCACCAGAGAATCTACCATTAAGAAGAAAATTGCACATTTCTGACACTAGCTCAGAATCAGACACTGAACCAGTACAAGCACATAAGAGTGTAAACAAAAACAGTGTGGAGAGACTGTCAAAAACATTCTTGAAAAAGAAGTTCCGTATGAAAAGTCAAGAGAAATTCCACATGAAATAACAGAAGTAGATGGTAAGGTACTAGATACACAGAGAGAGGGAAAGATGGTTGCGGAAGACCCCCGAGGAGGGACAGAAGTAGATAAGGAAAAGGAAGTGGTGGAAAGAAGGACTACTGAAAGTAAGAGTCAAGTTGGAACTGAATCCGAGGACAGTGACGAAGAAGTACCAGAGGGTCGAGTCCTGAGGAAAAGAGCATGGAGAATTGAGAGAAATAAAAAGGGAAATAAGTTAAAAAGGCCAGCAAAGGATGACATTTGGCCAAACAAGATAAAGAGATTGAGGTACAGATTGACACGAGTAAAATCATCCAGAGCTGAACAAGTGAATGAGGTGTCTAGCCGAGAGAAATCAAAAGACGTTGAACAGACACCATCAGAGAAAAGCAAAAGGACTAGAAAACCCAACCAGAAGTATAAGTCACCAGAATGGTCGTATTTGGCACTTCCTGAAGTACAAGAAGAGGCAGACAGCCAAGGAGATCTAGAGGTGACTATACCAGAAGTGGTTGAGGACGACGAAGAATCGGAAATCCTGAGAGTTCTCTTGTCTGACATCGGGGAAGAGACGGATTTTCAGGAAATTCTGAATCAAGATTGTGAGAGAAAAGTGAAAGACGATCAAATGCCAAACTGAAGAGACAAAAAGGGCTCTAAAAGAAGAATCTTGAAAATTGCTAAATAAAAGACATAACAGAAAAGAACCAAGTAGGTGCTTAGAGCCTTGGGTTTAGACAAAACTAGTTGTGAAGTAGACGAGGCTAAGTCAAAAGACACTGATCATTTTCCGAAATGGCAAACACAGAAAGTAGAAAATCTACATGTGTGTTCCTTCGAAGATGGTGCAAAATGTGTTGTTGTTGTACAGGATTACTAATGCTTTTGTGGAGTGTGTTGGCTTTAATGGTCTCTTTTAAGTTACATTAGAAACAATAGAAGGTCATAGTGAAAATAAGACTGATGTAGAAAAGATTCAGAAGATTTATCCGACTAAAATAGATGGAAATTATTTACATAAAGATAGGTCCATAACTGATTTTTCTAACAATGTTTTCTCAAAATTATTATATGAATACGTAAAAACAATGAATGTGAGAGACTGCTATGTATGCATGCAGTTGCCTGCATCAGTGTCTGAGGGAGTGACGTACCATCACCTTCCAGTGACATATGGAATAACATGTAGCGTATAAGCAAGTTTGTTTTACAAAATAGGGAAACTAGAATATTATTTTTCAGATGTAGATAACATATTTTCACAAGTACCCGTAGTCCATAAACTGAATAAAGTAAAACCTGGTAAAGTGTTAGGTGAATTTTTATTAGAAACTAAAGAATTAACATTAGAGTCAGTATTCAAAAATAATCTAACTTGTAGTCTGAAAAGAGAGGAGAAGACTTTCTTAGATATGGTAGAAGAAAGGAGAATAAAAATGCAAAAGAAAGTACCTGAGGGAAAAGAAGAAAAGACAGTTTGGGATGCTGAAAGAGAAAAACATTTGAAAGGAGAAGCTAGTCCAGCAATGGCTCTAGATTGGCCTAAGAAAGGGAAAATGTGTATTAGAAGAAATCAAACAGCATATGATAACTATTTCATAGGTGCAAGTGATTGCCATGATACATATAGAATCATGGGTGGATGGAGATTTAAAGGAGGAAATGATCCGGCATTTCCTGGATGATATTTTATCTGCGGGAATAAAGCTTATTATCGATTACCCGACCATTGGTATAGCACATGTTATCTAGGCCTGGTTTTCCCAGAGATATTTCATGTGGGAAGAGGAGAAGATGGTGCACATGAGATAGGCAGACAACTAACACGTAGAAGAAGAGAATCTTGGTCAGAAATTGTAGGAGACATTTTTGGAGCGTTGATACCAGCAGTTGGAATATCTCTGAATGCACATAAAATTTGAAAATTATCAACAGTAGTGGATCGCTTGTCAACGTGCACTGCTGGAGGAGTTTTATTGGTAAGTACCGAAATGGTTGCCATGCGAGCCATGGTGATGCAAAATCGACTTGCCCTTGATATAATTTTGGCAAATGAGGGTGGAGTCTGTGGAATGCTGAAGGTTCAACATTGTTGTACTTATATTCCTGACGAAAGTCAAGATTTAAAGACGTACATAAAGAATATAACTGATTTGCATGAGGAGATCGTTCCACTGGAGGTTGAAGGAATTTGGGAAAAGATTGGGAAAAGGTTTTCTACTATTAAAGACTTTTTACTAAAATTAGGTAGTACCTATATTGGTAAGATTTTATTTCCAGTAACATGTGTAATTATTCTAGTGTTAATTCTGAGATTAGGATGTTTATGTAGCAAAAGAAGGAAAATACGAAATAACATAAAAAGATTAACTGTAAATAAAAGAGAGAAAGAAAGAAAAGAAAGAGAATTTGAAGAGGTAGACTTAGAAGAATGCAAAGAAAATATGTATAAAAAGACAAGAGAAGAAGAGACAGGGGAAACAACCATGTGATCTAACAAAATATTAAGATAACTGAATTCATTTCTATTTACAAATTTTATCAAAATTTAAGGGATTGTGGTGATATTAAAAATCACCAAAGGGGGGATTTATGGAGCAGGTAAAGCAAAATTTTGTATACCTCCTCTATTTTGCATGAAAATACTAATTATATAACCTACTTGTATTATAATTTGACTAATGGTTTGCTGTGTTATTTTAATTTTGGCAAAAGAGGGTGGAGTCTGTGGAATGCTGAAGGTTCAACATTGTTGTACTTATATTCCTGACGAAAGTCAAGTTTTAAAGACGTACATAAAGAATATAACTGATTTGCATGAGGAGATCGTTCCACTGGAGGTTGAACGAATTTGGGAAAAGATTGGAAAAAGGTTTTCTACTATTAAATACTTTTTACTAAAATTAGGTAGTGCCTATATTGGTAAGATTTTATTTCCAGTAACATATGTAATTATTCTAGTATTAATTCTGAGATTAGGATGTTTATGTAGCAAAAGAAGGAAAATACCAAATAACATAAAAAGAGAAACTGAATAGAAAATAGAGAAAGAAAGAAAAGAAAGAGAATTTGAAGAGGTAGACTTAGAAGAATGGAAAGAGAATATGTATAAAAAGACAAGAGAAGAAGAGACAGGGGAAACAACCATGTGATCTAACAAAATATTGAGAGAACTGAATTCATTTCTATTTACAAATTTTATCAAAATTTAAGGTATTGTGGTGATATTAAAAATCACCAAAGGGGGGTTTATGGAGCAGGTAAAGCAAAATTTTGTATACCTCCTCTATTTTGCATGAAAATACTAATGATATAACCTACTTATATTATAATTTAACTAACGGTTTGCTGTGTTATTTTGAATCAACCATTTGCATTTTTATTAGACACCAATTACACGTGGGACATTGCTATTTGCATGGCAGAATAACTCTAATAACTAAATTATGTACGCATATTAATAGTAGTACATGTGGTAATAGGATATCAAATGATTTATGTTGCTTTTGTGATGTTTGCGTTCCCGTTTTGGACAATAAGGGCAAGTTTTATTGCTGTAAATGTCGCTAAAAGCTAGGAAAATACTAATACACAAAGGGATTAGTGAGGGTTTAACATTAGAATCTTCATTTCTTTGTATTAATTACTCTTTTGTGTTTGTTTCTCTTAAGTTGGCATTTGGGCCTACCAAATCATGGCATCCAAAATGGAGTTCAGAAGTGGCCACCGTCTCGTGAGCGCGATGCCTACTGCGCAGACTCGGATGGGTCCGTAGACCTCCAGGCGACCCCAAGGCACAGTGTTCCTGGTCAAGGATAGGAACATGGAGGACTGTCAAACTTCAGTCAGTAAAATCTGGTCTAAATGAACAATTGGGACATACAAGCAAAACTTCTACAATGTTGCATAAGGGCAACATGGACAGAGGAAGTGAACCAGCAAAATCCATGAGAACCTCACATAATATAAAAATCGGACGTTTCCAACTAGCCAATCATTGACCTTCTTAGCCTAAGAATGTTTCATGTTATCCCGAATTTCATTATAAAAAGGGTAGTAGAATAGGAAGGGGTATTTCCATTCCATTTTTCCATTTTTTGAGGCATCCTGCGGTTCTCGATGACTGCACACCCCTATCGATCCCACAGACGATGACAGATGCTTGCACGATTTCTGGTCCTTTGGAGATCTTTGGGACTGTAACGTGCTGAGCAAAGAACTTTCGGACTTTGAGATTTTGGCCTGCTTTATTTGGACAATTTAACGGCTAAATTTGGTTATGCAGAGCCAAATGAATTAGGAAAATCCAAATAACAAGAATAGGTCAATATAAATGTCATGCGATTTGTGCTGATTGAACAAAATTCTAAACTTTGATTGATCAAAATGCTAATATTAATTGCAAACAATATTTAGATAAACAAATATTTGATTAACAGAAATTACGAGTTTGTGGCTTTTCAATGAAGAGAGTAGAAGATTCTGAGTCTTAAATGTGTTTTAGCTGGTTCTAAATCACCATCAACCAGTCCAACTAATTGGTCCATCGACCAAGTGGTGGTGTGCCTTGATGTTTAAGGTTAGGATTCTATAGTGATGCTAATGTATATTCTGTAAAATAACTTTTCTTCCCTATAGGTAATAAGGTACTCCCCCACATGTCCAGCGCTTGATCCTATCATCCCACCTGTGTGCAGACTCGTGAGTGGAGACGTGCGAGTGTTGGTGTTATGGGCCCCACCAATTAATGCGTGTATGAATGAGCTAGTGTGACGTCGGGTCTGCGACGCATGGAGGATAAGTTGTAAAATTTGCCCTTTCTCGTTCCCCTGTCTCCGCGCTGGATCACACTCATCAAATGGATCTTACTGGGAGACCAGATCCCATGCGTCTGGTGGGTATAGCATCTTTCCCAAGTGTTTTGCCAGTCGCAGTGAACTCTCTTCTTCCTTTATGTCAGCATCGAGTTCAAAGGCAGGGGCAGGAGGCAGGAGTGGGCAATGTAGGCCACTCATGAAGGCGTCTTTGCTGGAAGTTGAAGCCGGAAAGACAGAGTTGTAGAAAGCATTGTAGAAGGTAGTGAATTCTTTCAGGATGGTGGCAGTCCGAGACACGGGTGTGCCAGAGGTATTCCGTATGGCAGGGATGGATGATTGGACCTCTCCTTGCTCCATTTGCCAAATGAGGGTCATGGTCCTCTTTATACGGGTGAGTGCCTTCTAAGCTGCTGGTTTCAGGAGGGAGTTGAGTTCGAACTTTTTCCCCATCAAGGCATGTAGTAAATTTGTCGTCTGTTTGGTGCAATGTGCTGCTTATAGGGTGCATAAGTTGGTTTCCAAACTCCACTGATTATCCGTCGCAGCTTTGCATGTTTTATTTGAGACTCACTTGAGCATTCTTCTGAGGTATATTTTGCTCAACACTCAAAGTAGTTGCGGGGAGTAAACTGAAGATTTGTTGAAGTGTAATTAGGTGCGGAGAAGTTCTTTAAGTTTTCTCTTCTCCTCTGGAAATTTCAATTGAGAGACATTCAGGCGCCATGTTCGAGTAATAGGGAAAGTTAGGCAAAGATCGAGCGTGAGACATATGGGGGCATTATCTGAGATGCTTACACCAATCATGAAGAAGCTGACTTTAGGGAGAGTTGTCAAAGAAACAATTGTTCTGCCGGGTGAAAAAAGCCTCTTTATACCATTTAGCACAAGTCATACGTTATTCAAAATATGCAATCAGTCATAACCAACACACAAAACCTGTGGGGTATTCTAACATTTTTATATATAGATTGCATCATTCATATATATACCCAAAAACATTTTGAAAGGCCGTCAAAGTACAAAGTGAAATACAATTTGTGACAAGGTGACAGGTGGTGCTCAGTGATATAGTGCGTGATATGTACAAAGTGCTTTAAAACGTTGAAAAAATTCTGATGGCCAGAAGACAAGTATTTATAGTAGATCTGCGAACTGAATCAGTTAGTTTCTCGCAAGCTCTGGTAACTGGTCCAGGGGAGAGTATTGACGTTTCAACCCAGATACTGCACTACTATACAGTCAGTGCGGGTCTTCATCAGGACGGGGGCAGGGGGTGACGGCCTGTAAGTAGTAAGATGCCTTAGTCAGGTTTGTTGTCGAAAAGGAAAAGAAAAGCACTAATGACTCACAGTGCGCACGGTGGTATTAAACTCACCTAAAGAATAATTAATCAGGACAACTCAAAGTTGAGCGCGGGTAACTTGCATCTTAACCTTCCTCTCGGCAGTTAAAGGTTAGTGCAGGACGTCTGGTGTATTTCTGTGGGGGGGAAGGGGTGGAAAAGGTTTGATTTACCACTAAGTAAAATCTTTATATGGTGGGGGGAAAGGTTGGGGGTGTGGGGGTTGAAGGGGAAGGGAGGGAGGGGGAAGGAAGGAGGGGTAAAGATTGCTGGAAGAATTTCCAACAACCATATTGCATGCTCACCTTAGGTTGATAGTATTTATCGAAGCACTCCAATCATTAGGTCAATTATTTCTTGTGTTGAGTCTGTGGGAAAGTAGGTTTAGGTTAGGGGGGAAGCCATATAACTATTTAGGTAAATGAGGCTCGAGTGACACTGGCTGCTCACCTTCGATGATTGTCAATAGCTTATGGCTG
The DNA here is from genome assembly GCF_964204655.1 of Triturus cristatus. Taxonomy (NCBI): domain Eukaryota; kingdom Metazoa; phylum Chordata; class Amphibia; order Caudata; family Salamandridae; genus Triturus; species Triturus cristatus. The sequence continues at coordinate 354,663,906 of NC_140583.1, forward strand.
AATCGCGGGCAGCAGGCGTGAGTCCTGGCTCGTCTATACGGATTGACAGCAGCACTCCGATTGATCTTGCTGATGTAGCAGAGGAACGCGCACGTTTGTACGTTGCGCGTTAGGAGTGATCACTGGTTACTAGGCAACGGATGACGCTGACGCTCGAGCGCATCCTGCGTCATACGGCGTTGCTAGGTCGTTAGGCATCTAAGACTCGTGCCTCACTCGCGAGGTGGGAACAATCTCGGCAAACCATGGGCCACATAGATATGTATTGCGTAATGCACCTGGGATTGTACAGTAGGCGGTTAATGAACCCGCAAGGTTACACATTATTACATGTGGTATGTACGATTATCCAGTATGTTAAGGCAACGGATGGTTACTAGGCAACGGATGACGCTGACGTTCGAGCGCGTCCTGCGTCATACGGCGTTGCTAGGTCGTTAGGCAACTAAGACTCGTGCCTCACTCGCGAGGTGGGAACAATTTCGGCAAACCATGGGCCACATAGACAAGTATTGCGTAATGCGCCTGGGATTATACAGTAGGCGGTTAATGAACCCGCAAGTTTAGACATTATTACATGTGGTATGTACGATTATCCAGTCTGTTAAGGAGTCTAGAGTTCAAAAACTTCAGTGCATAATTACAGTGATAATCTTAAAACAATACAATACGTAGAGGAACGGACAAAAGTACCCTTCCGTTTTAACGATTTGTTACTGAATTCACTTATTTAACAATGATTAGGCAGGAAGCATTAGATATACTTTTGGATAATTTCTTCTTCTACAGTGTGCATCCCGTTCCTAATTTACATCAACGGGCACAGTAACAATTATTTCCATATGTTGTACACAAGTATATACAGTGTTAAAACCAACAAGGATTGGGTGCAGTTTATATGCAGTGACAGTAATTCAGATTTCTGGAGGAGCTAGCATAATTACCCAGCTGTATTAATGGCTCATTATATACAATATATAAAATGTTATTGAGTAGAGTGTCTCAACAACCATGGTTAAGGAATAGGGCAGGTTAGAGTTGCCCCATTTGTTTCGAGGTCTCCTCCATCTCGTTTAACCCATTCTGTATCAGTTCCCCAGGACATAGCATTGGATGTCGTCAAAACTACATTAGACACAAGACCAAGACCACATTGGATCCCAACGGAATTTCTATTTTCTCTACTTGAGATCGTCATGAAAAAGAACTATTTTGTTTTCAAGACAATTCTACTACCAGTGCAAAGGAGTAGCCATGGGGGCTACCTATGCCCCAAGTCTGGCGAATATATTCATGGACCACTACGAGGAGGAACATCTGTACAATCACGCCAATCCATACCTCACTCATATTGCGGTATGGAGACGCTATATTGATGACGTGATAATGATCTGGTCTAGAAATACCAACGAATTGAAGGAATTCCATAACTGGTTAAACACTAGATCCAATGACATCCAGTTCACGATGACAAGTAATAACGAAGCTATAGACTTCTTAGACCTGACATTCCGTGTAGAAGATGGATTACTTTACTGCGATCTGTATCGCAAATCAATGGAGAGGAACTCCTTGTTGAAATATGAGTCACACCATCCAAGTAGTCTGAGGGATAATTTACCCTATGGGCAATACCTCAGACTGAGAAGAAACTGTACTAGGAGAAATTACTACTTTAAGGAATCTGAAACGCTCACTATCTGCCTCAAAGAGAGGGGTTACCTAACCGGACTGTTGAAACGGGCCAAAAAGCGGGCTTGGTATTGCCCCCGTGAACAGCTGTTTGAGGTCAGTCCAAAACACATGGAGACAGACAAGATCGTCTGCGTCACCACATTCAACACCAAGAGCAACGATATAAAGAAAGTAGTGAAGAAATACTGGAATTTGGTTGCAAGTGAACTCCAAATCACACAAGACTCCGTCTTTGCCTTCAAAAGGGGAAAAAATATCAAGGCTACAGTTGTAAACGCATACCTGGAAGCACTCAAGCCACCTGACCTCAGAAGCCACTTCGGTCTCCCACCTGTGACCAGACACCACAAATGTGGACAATGTAAGGCATGTGATCTATGCCACGAGGGAACCACATTTGTACATATCAACAGAGCATACAAGCTTTCCCACTTCACCAATTGTAACAGCTCAAATGCTATATATGCCATCCAGTTCCCCTGTGGCCTTATATATGTTGGGCAAACTACCCAGAAAGCCAAAGTCAGGATTCTGCAGCACATGGCACATGAGCAGAATAAAATGCAGGGTTCAAGGGGCCCCTATGGTTGAACATTACATGACACACCACCACTCTCCTAACAACATAACATGGTGGGTACTAGAGAAGATCCTCCCCAATGCTAGAGGTGGCTCGATTACGAGGATTTTGAATTATAAGGAGTGCAGAAGGATCCCTCTACTTAACTCAGTACAGAATGGATTAAACGAGATGGAGGAGACCTCGAAACAAATGGGGCCGCCATTTGTGATTCTGTTGAAGCAAGTAAGGGGAAAAAAGGGAGAAAAAAGTGGGAAAGAGGAGGGTAGGAGCGCTGTGAGGTTTGTAGGGTGGGTAGGGTGTGCCATAGAGGGAGTGTGAAGCGAAATATTTATCCCTACTGGTGTGAAAGTGCTGTTTTGCCCACTGTGAGATGGTGCTGAGGTGAGGTACTGGTACACTCTGGGATGAAACCGTGCGTCTAAACTGTGAGATTAGTGCTGTAAAGTGATGTGTTCTGGGTGCTGTAGCATAGTGGACGCTGTAGCATATCTGTGCAGGTGGTGTTAGTATGCATTTAGAGTATAGCGGGAGTGGGAAGCAAAGTACTTAGTGGTATCGGTATGAAGACTCGGGGATGAAACTGTGAGTGTAAGTCGTGAGTTTATTGCTGTGAAGTGATGTGCTGTGGGCGCTGTAGGATACTGCCCGCTGTAGCATACCTGTGTAAGTAGTGTTAGTGTGCGTTTATTCTATACAGGGAGTGTGAAACAAACTACTCATCCTTATTGGTCTGAAGAGTCGAATGTTGTGTTTTAGGAAGCAGGAATAAAGGAATAATCGTGAAGAATATAATGCAGAATGTTGCAATGCCAGAGAAGGAAAATGGTAAAATGAGTTGTGTCTAAGAAAGTGGTTGTGTGTAATAAAGGGGGAACAACCTTTACAACGCAACTTTTACAACGCACTACCATTACAACGCATTTTTTACAACGCATAATCCATTACAACGCATGACATTACAACGCATGACACTACAACGCATTTTTAAAAACTACCTTTACAACGCATTCCATTACAACGCATACTACCATTACAACGCATACCATTACAACGCATAATATTACACTATACTATCCAACACTTACCCTACTGATGCACCCCCTGGAGTTAGAATAGTAATTTTTACCCCTATACTATCCAACACTTACCCTACTGATGCACCCCCTGGAGTTAGAATAGTAATTTTTACCCCTATACTATCCAACACTTACCCTACTGATGCACCCCCTGGAGTTAGAATAGTAATTTTTACCCCTATACTATCCAACACTTACCCTACTGATGCACCCCCTGGAGTTAGAATAGTAATTTTTACCCCTATACTATCCAACACTTACCCTACTGATGCACCCCCTGGAGTTAGAATAGTAATTTTTACCCCTATACTATCCAACACTTACCCTACTGATGCACCCCCTGGAGTTAGAATAGTAATTTTTACCCCTATACTATCCAACACTTACCCTACTGTTGCACCCCCTGGAGTTAGAATAGTAATTTTTACCCCTACACTATCCAACACTTACCCTACTGTTGCACCCCCTGGAGTTAGAATAGTAATTTTTACCCCTACACTATCCAACACTTACCCTACTGTTGCACCCCCTGGAGTTAGAATAGTAATTTTTACCCCTATACTATCCAACACTTACCCTACTGTTGCACCCCCTGGAGTTAGAATAGTAATTTTTACCCCTATACTATCCAACACTTTCCCTACTGTTGCACCCCCTGGAGTTAGAAAAGTAATTTTTACCCCTATACTATCTAATACTTACCTTAAATGTAATTTAATATTATGCGTTGTAATGGTATGCGTTGTAAAGGTAGTATGCGTTGTAATGGTAATGCGTTGTAAAGGTATTTTTAAAAAATGCGTTGTAGTGTCATGCGTTGTAATGTCATGCGTTGTAATGGATTATGCGTTGTAAAAAATGCGTTGTAAGTGCATGCGTTGTAAAAGTGTGCGTTGTAACGTCATACATCCGTAATAAAGGGATGGAGTTTGAAAATTATATAGAAAGTGTCTTTATTTAAGTGCCATAATTGGACCCACTGGTGCAAGAGCCAAGGTATCCAGCTGATGCAAAGTTGAACCACTTCTGCTGTATTCAAACGTAAGCTCCGGCATCAGTGAATTGTATATTACATGTTACAGTTGCATGTGAAATAAACAATAGCTATTACACTTGAATGACTCTACATTCTATAAAGAAAATAAAGGTAGGATACGATTACCACATGTATCGCTTAAGAAAAGAAAGAAATAAAAAAGAAATTGCTAAATTTAGTCATCAAACTTCTTATGAACCTTGGCAGTGCTTTTTTGTAACAGAAAATTAACAACAGTAGAATAGTTAGCAATCTGTTGTACAGTAGATTCAATGTGGTGCGTGTCAGAATTGGAACTTTGAGCATGAATACAAACATTTCGCTTCTGAGAAGCACATTCGGTATCTTTACAGTCAAACGGTACATTATTGTCTTCAGCTGTTTCAAAAAAACATTCTTGTGTAGAGAGCTAAGGCATTGAGCTTAGACAAACTCCAATTGCTTCTGCTGTAGTCAAATCGAAGCTCCTGCATCAGTGAATTGCACATTATATGTTACAGTTCTATGTGACCTACAGAATAGCTATTAGACATGAATAAATACATTGTATAATGAAAATAAAGGTAATTTACGATTACCACACTGTGGCAACCAGTTCCTAAACAAAGTCGTCTTTTTACATTTTTATCGTGAGGTTCTGAGCAGAGGCTGAGTTTGAGTAAAATTGTGTGAAAGTGCTTTGTGAATAACAGGCAGGCAGAGAGGTATGTGCACAAAGAATAGACGTGGTTTCTAAATGGGTGTCGGGTTTAGGTTAATTTTGGAAGTAGATAGCGTATTTGCATAGGCCATACATCACCGATTCCTGGTTAGACTGGAGACGTAAGACGGAATAACGAGGATAGAGTTCAAATGTCTGAGTATACTTAGAAAGTTATTATATCAAAGTAGTAGGATTGAAGTGTATTGTAAAAAATTTAAAGGAAAAAGTCAAAAAAGATGGAAAAAAATCCATTCAAGAATAATGTGAGTTTCTTACAAGTCTTGGAGATTCAAGTCCAGAAGTTCTTCAGCTGCTTGAGATGCATAATGTTCCAAGAGGCTATTGTTGCCATCGTGTGAGAAAAGCGAAGCGATCCAATTCATATCCTCGAAGGGACAGTAATGTTTCTCGAATGTTGGAGCGGTAATTTGAATGGGCAGGCAATCTGCGATGTTGTGAAAGGTCGCACGTTGCAGGAGATCTTTCGCGGCTGCGCAGAAATCCCATTGCGCTGCGATTCATTTTTGCATTGCATTTGCCATTGCTCCGCTGCCAGAACAATCACGTTCATGGTTTTCAAGCTACTCCATTACCTGCTGGATATCTGGAGAGATTATTGAGATGTTGGCAAGGCATACAGCCAGTCGAATGGGCAAGTTTTGCAATGAAACGATGGTTGTACGCATATTGCGTAAGTGTAGATAAATGTTATGTTGTAGCTAGCTCCGATAATAGATAGAGGAAGGCAGCCGAAAAGTTTTTCAGTTTTTTTACAGTATTGATGCAGCTTGGCGTAGAGGCGTATTCTGTCGGACATCGTTGTTACCATAGAGAGCGTAGCCATTTCTAGAATTAGAATTAGTAGTAGGATGGCCGCAAAGAGGGTGAGAATTATGGGCACTGTTCCTGTTATTCCAGAGATGATCGAAAGAATGTCTGAATGTAGTCTGGTATTAAAAGTAGAACAGTTTGAAAGCGTGTTAGAAGGCTGTAGGAGACCGTGTTAAAAAAGTGTGCCGGAACTTGAGCGTGACATGTGTTGAAAATTGTGTAACAATTCACAAAGTGTAATTGGCGATTCGTATTTAAAAGGGAGTGTATTTTATTTGAAGTTCGTGGTATCTGCAGTCGATAAATTTCTTTTGCAGAAGTGAGGGAGACTCCTGTTCTGAACAAAGGTGCTTTTAGTTTGGTTTGTTTCTTAAAATGTGTTTTCAAGCTAGGAATTGAAGGCCAAGTTGAAGTTTGGGAGTTAGTATGTATGTGTGGGAATAGATATTGCCACAGGAAGTTACTGTGTTTGAAACAGTAAGGACATGCAGTATGCCAGCTCATATTCCGCAGGAGTGTATGTTATTGAGAAGCAGATAACTGTCGTTAGAAAGCTGTGTGAATGTTGGTGTGATTGTGGGAGTTGGTATCCTTTTAAGAAAGGACGCAAGATTGGTGGCTGTAAGCTTAGAAGCGCCGTGTAGTTGGACATTCTTGGATAGTAATGAATGACTGCCATTGTGGTCGCACTATTCACCTGTGAGAAAAAGATTTGTATGCTCTTTAAGGCAGCAATATGTAAATCGAATAAGCCACTGCTCGTGAATAAACTCGCTACCCTATTATATAATGACATTCAACATGACAAACAACATGTGCACGTAGCAGACTCAATGACACTACATACTGTGGGAACCGTGGCTAGCCATGTATACAAACCAAACATGGCATGGCACCTCTGCCTCACTATGCAGAATGCGGGGAGAGATGAGAGCAAAGAATGTGCGAAGGTGGCAAGTAATTCTCGATTATAAAAGTATACAATGCAAAGTCTTGAGGGGATGTACCGGACAGACTTGAGTATGCAGAGCACAGACATGTACATGTCAGCATACACTGATAGTCTATTGAGTGAAGTGGACAGTGGACGCAACCATGATAGTACAGTCAGTAGGGAAGATTACGGAATGGTAGCACGTACGTGCCTTCCTCCTCCCCCAAATGTTTAGGGAAGTGGGCTGGCTCGCCGTACGCAAGGCTAGCATAGGGGTAAGAATAAAAGGCACGTTTCTTTCATCGTGGTTCTCTTCCGGATTGGCGAACGTGTCTGCTAGGTCTGCGCAGCTTACACCGCCACGAGGCTGACGCTGTGAGCGAAGATGGGTGTGTGAATGATGCTCTCAGCCTGATGGTACTCATGGCCGCTGTGACTCATATATGCCCCACAGTTCACCTTTCGACACCACTATATGTGAAAGAGGGCTGACCACGTGCCGGCGGAAGGTCCTGGGCTGAGGTCTGCGAGCTCAGAAGGCTCCTGAGATTAACGCTGGCTACCGTGACACAGGCACACAGAGCCCAGCCTGAGGCCCAGTAGTGTGGAGTGCTCTGTATAATTGTAACACAGTAGTCCGACAGGTATCGACAGTGGAACGGTGTTTTGATACCATAGTGGACGATGTTAGAACTGTATCTGAGAGTGGAGATGAAGGTACTCCCTTCGACCAGCTGCAACCAACTCTGGGTCCCAACAGTGGAACTGTGTCTTGATCCCATAATGGACGATGTCCGATATTACCTGCTGCTGAGTTTTCAGAGAACTCCCTCGTTGAGGTGCAACACACTCTGTGCTTCCGTGGCTGACTGCAATACAAGATTATTGGGCTTTGTTGACTGTAGTTGCTGGACTATAGCGCGGTACAGCAGGTCCGAACAATGAAACGGGGTCTTGATTCTATGATTGAGGATATCAGAAGTTAAAGTCTGTGATGATTTTGGTGTACCCCCTCCAATCAGGTGCAACCAACTCTAGGTCCGAACTGTAGAACGGTGTCCTGATCCCACAATGGACGATGTTAGAACTGCATCTGCGAGTGGAGATGGAGGTACTCCCTTTCACCAGCTGCAACCAACTCTGGGTCCCAACAGTGGAACGGTGTCTTGATTCCATAATGGATGATGTTAGAACTGCATCTGAGAGTGGAGATGAAGGTACTCCCTTTGACCAGGTGGAACCAACTCTAGGTTGCAACAGTGGAAGGTGTCTTGATTCCACAATGGAAGATGTCCGATATTACATTCTGCTTAATTTTTACAGAACTCATTCCATTGAGGTGGATTAGACTCTGTGCTTCTGTAGTTAACTGCTGCACATGATTATTAGGCATGGTTTATTGCAGTTACTGGAGTACACAGCGGTACAGCATGTTCGAACAGTGAAATGAGGTCTTAATTCTATGATTGAGGATGTCAGAAGTTAAAGTGTGTGATGATTTTTGTGTATAGCTTCTAATGAGGCGCAACCAACTATAGGTACCAACAGTGGAATGGTGTCTTGATCACATAATGGACGATGTCCGATATTACCTGTTGCTGGTTTTTCACAGAACTCCATCTGTTGAGGTGCATCAGATTCTGTGCTTCTGTAGTTAAGTGCTGCACATGGTTATTGGGCTTAGTTGACTGGTATTGCTGGAATACACCGCGGTAGAGCAGGTCCAACCAGTGAAATGGGGTCTTAATTATATGATTGAGGATGTTAGAAGTTACAGTTTGTGATAATTTCTGTGTACCCCCTCCGATGAGGTACAAGCAACTCTAGGTCCCAACCGTGGAATGGTGTGTTGATCCCACAATGGATGATGTTAGAACTGTGTCTGAGAGTGGAGATGGAGGCATTCCCTTCTACCAGCTGAAACCAACTCTAGGTTCCAAAAGTAGAACGGTGTGTTGACTCCACAATGGACGATATTAGAACTGCATTTGAGAGTTGAGATGAAGGTACTCTCTTTGATCAGATTCATCCAACTTTAGGTCCCAACTGTGGAACGGTGTCTTGATCCCACAATGTATGATGTCCAATATTACCTGCTGCTTGCTTTTTTCAGAGGTTCGTGTGTTGAGGTGCATCACAGTCTGAGATTCCATAGCTAACTGCTGCACATGATTATTGGGCTTGGTTGACAGTAGTCGGTGGAGTATACTGTGGTACAGCAGGTGCAAACAGTGAAATGGGGTCTTGATTCTATGATTGAGGATGTCATAAGTTAAGGTCTGTGATGATTTTTGTGTACCCCCTCTGATCAGGTGCAACCAACTCCCTGCTTCCGGATCCAACGGTTTGTGGCTGTGAGTTGTGAATGACCACTGGATTTGGTGTAGACTGCAGTTCGCAGGGTTCACAATTTAGATTGCGTGGTGATTGTTTAATTACAGAATCCAGTAGTTAAGTAATTAGAATGTCTATTGAAACATACACAATATTACTTTAGTATACTTGCTTCAAGATGTTTAGTGAAATTACCAAATTTATCTTGGAAGTCCAAAGGAACAGTGAACGGTGTAGACTGTGGAGAGATGAAATCCCAATTTGAATTGTTTTGATTTATTCATTGTAGAGTTGTCTGTAATGTGCGACCAATTAGCTTTAACCTTATATTCAGGCTCCCTTGAGCCGGTGGAGTCGACGGACTCATGGTTACGCACCTGCGCGCTACGAGAGGTATTTACCTGTTATTGATTTTAGCAGCTTACACAGCAACCCCACACACTTTCCTACTCCCTGCTGACGAGAGGCAACTACCTCGAAACACGTGTCCAGGGATGGCACACGCCACGCATAATCGTACTCAAGACTCGGGCATAGGCGTACCCGCCGACGCTGACCTCAGGGACCACTTTTCATTGGGGGAACACGCTTGGTAGGTGTAGCAGTGTGCGACCAATTAGCTTTAACCTTATATTCAGGCTCCCTTGAGCCGGTGGAGTCGACGGACTCATGGTTACGCACCTGCGCGCTACGAGAGGTATTTACCTGTTATTGATTTTAGCAGCTTACACAGCAACCCCACACACTTTCCTACTCCCTGCTGACGAGAGGCAACTACCTCGAAACACGTGTCCAGGGATGGCACACGCCACGCATACTCGCACTCATGACTCGGGCATAGGCGTACCCGCCGACGCTGACCTCAGGGACCACTTTTCATTGGGGGAACACGCTTGGTAGGTGTAGCAGTGTGCGACCAATTAGCTTTAACCTTATATTCAGGCTCCCTTGAGCCGGTGGAGTCGACGGACTCATGGTTACGCACCTGCGCGCTACGAGAGGTATTTACCTGTTATTGATTTTAGCAGCTTACACAGCAACCCCACACACTTTCCTACTCCCTGCTGACGAGAGGCAACTACCTCGAAACACGTGTCCAGGGATGGCACACGCCACGCACACTCGCACTCATGACTCGGGCATAGGCGTACCCGCCGACGCTGACCTCAGGGACCACTTTTCATTGGGGGAACACGCTTGGTAGGTGTAGCAGTGTGCGACCAATTAGCTTTAACCTTATATTCAGGCTCCCTTGAGCCGGTGGAGTCGACGGACTCATGGTTACGCACCTGTGCGCTACGAGAGGTATTTACCTGTTATTGATTTTAGCAGCTTACACAGCAACCCCACACACTTTCCTACTCCCTGCTGACGAGAGGCAACTACCTCGAAACACGTGTCCAGGGATGGCACACGCCACGCATACTCGCACTCATGACTCGGGCATAGGCGTACCCGCCGACGCTGACCTCAGGGACCACTTTTCATTGGGGGAACATGCTTGGTAGGTGTAGCAGTGTGCGACCAATTAGCTTTAACCTTATATTCAGGCTCCCTTGAGCCGGTGGAGTCGACGGACTCATGGTTACGCACCTGCGCGCTACGAGAGGTATTTACCTGTTATTGATTTTAGCAGCTTACACAGCAACCCCACACACTTTCCTACTCCCTGCTGACGAGAGGCAACTACCTCGAAACACGTGTCCAGGGATGGCACACGCCACGCATACTCGCACTCATGACTCGGGCATAGGCGTACCCGCCGACGCTGACCTCAGGGACCACTTTTCATTGGGGGAACACGCTTGGTAGGTGTAGCAGTGTGCGACCAATTAGCTTTAACCTTATATTCAGGCTCCCTTGAGCCGGTGGAGTCGACGGACTCATGGTTACGCACCTGCGCGCTACGAGAGGTATTTACCTGTTATTGATTTTAGCAGCTTACACAGCAACCCCACACACTTTCCTACTCCCTGCTGACGAGAGGCTACTACCTCGAAACACGTGTCCAGGGATGGCACACGCCACGCATACTCGCACTCATGACTCGGGCATAGGCGTACCCGCCGACGCTGAACTCAGGGACCACTTTTCATTGGGGGAACACGCTTGGTAGGTGTAGCAGTGTGCGACCAATTAGCTTTAACCTTATATTCAGGCTCCCTTGAGCCGGTGGAGTCGACGGACTCATGGTTACGCACCTGCGCGCTACGAGAGGTATTTACCTGTTATTGATTTTAGCAGCTTACACAGCAACCCCACACACTTTCCTACTCCCTGCTGACGAGAGGCAACTACCTCGAAACACGTGTCCAGGGATGGCACACGCCACGCATACTCGCACTCATGACTCGGGCATAGGCGTACCCGCCGACGCTGACCTCAGGGACCACTTTTCATTGGGGGAACACGCTTGGTTGGTGTAGCAGTGTGCAACCAATTAGCTTTAACCTTATATTCAGGCTCCCTTGAGCCGGTGGAGTCGACGGACTCATGGTTACGCACCTGCGCGCTACGAGAGGTATTTACCTGTTATTGATTTTAGCAGCTTACACAGCAACCCCACACACTTTCCTACTCCCTGCTGACGAGAGGCAATTACCTCGAAACACGTGTCCAGGGATGGCACACGCCACGCATACTCGCACTCATGACTCGGGCATAGGCGTACCCGCCGACGCTGACCTCAGGGACCACTTTTCATTGGGGGAACACGCTTGGTAGGTGTAGCAGCGTGCGACCAATTAGCTTTAACCTTATATTCAGGCTCCCTTGAGCCGGTGGAGTCGACGGACTCATGGTTACGCACCTGCGCGCTACGAGAGGTATTTACCGGTTATTGATTTTAGCAGCTTACACAGCAACCCCACACACTTTCCTACTCCCTGCTGACGAGAGGCAACTACCTCGAAACACGTGTCCAGGGATGGCACACGCCACGCATACTCACACTCATGACTCGGGCATAGGCGTACCCGCCGACGCTGACCTCAGGGACCCCTTTTCATTGGGGGAACACGCTTGGTAGGTGTAGCAGTGTGCGACCAATTAGCTTTAACCTTATATTCAGGCTCCCTTGAGCCGGTGGAGTCGACGGACTCATGGTTACGCACCTGCGCGCTACAAGAGGTATTTACCTGTTATTGATTTTAGCAGCTTACACAGCAACCCCACACACTTTCCTACTCCCTGCTGACGAGAGGCAACTACCTCGAAACACGTGTCCAGGGATGGCACACGCCACGCATACTCGCACTCATGACTCGGGCATAGGCGTACCCGCCGACGCTGACCTCAGGGACCACTTTTCATTGGGGGAACACGCTTGGTAGGTGTAGCAGTGTGCGACCAATTAGCTTTAACCTTATATTCAGGCTCCCTTGAGCCGGTGGAGTCGACGGACTCATGGTTACGCACCTGCGCGCTACGAGAGGTATTTACCTGTTATTGATTTTAGCAGCTTACACAGCAACCCCACACACTTTCCTACTCCCTGCTGACGAGAGGCAACTACCTCGAAACACATGTCCAGGGATGGCACACGCCACGCATACTCGCACTCATGACTCGGGCATAGGCGTACCTGCCGACGCTGACCTCAGGGACCACTTTTCATTGGGGGAACACGCTTGGTAGGTGTAGCAGTGTGCGACCAATTAGCTTTAACCTTAGATTCAGGCTCCCTTGAGCCGGTGGAGTCGACGGACTCATGGTTACGCACCTGCGCGCTACGAGAGGTATTTACCTGTTATTGATTTTAGCAGCTTACACAGCAACCCCACACACTTTCCTACTCCCTGCTGACGAGAGGCAACTACCTCGAAACACGTGTCCAGGGATGGCACACGCCACGCATACTCGCACTCATGACTCGGGCATAGGCGTACCCGCCGTCGCTGACCTCAGGGACCACTTTTCATTGGGGGAACACGCTTGGTAGGTGTAGCAGTGTGCGACCAATTAGCTTTAACCTTATATTCAGGCTCCCTTGAGCCGGTGGAGTCGACGGACTGATGGTTACGCACCTGCGCGCTACGAGAGGTATTTACCTGTTATTGATTTTAGCAGCTTACACAGCAACCCCACACACTTTCCTACTCCCTGCTGACGAGAGGCAACTACCTCGAAACACGTGTCCAGGGATAGCACACGCCACGCATACTCGCACTCATGACTCGGGCATAGGCGTACCCGCCGACGCTGACCTCAGGGACCACTTTTCATTGGGGGAACACGCTTGGTAGGTGTAGCAGTGTGCGACCAATTAGCTTTAACCTTATATTCAGGCTCCCTTGAGCCGGTGGAGTCGACGGACTCATGGTTACGCACCTGCGCGCTACGAGAGGTATTTACCTGTTATTGATTTTAGCAGCTTACACAGCAACCCCACATACTTTCCTACTCCCTGCTGACGAGAGGCAACTACCTCGAAACACGTGTCCAGGGATGGCACACACCACGCATACTCGCACTCATGACTCGGGCATAGGCGTACCCACCGACGCTGACCTCAGGGACCACTTTTCATTGGGGGAACACGCTTGGTAGGTGTAGCAGTGTGCGACCAATTAGCTTTAACCTTTTGTCTGTAATTTATGTTGTTTTATTTTGTAAAGAGGGAGTGAGAAAAAGTATTGATGGTTGTGTGTGTGAGTATTGCTTTTAATTAACAATGCAGACAGTTGTGTTCACAATTCAATTCGAGTTGCTATTGTAGATGATGCACTCCTGTAAGAGAAGAGATTGCTGTACTGTGCTCTGTCTTCACCACTCATACGCATCATTGCAGGCTCCGCACACGTTTCCTTTGCTTCGCGTATTGCAAACTGTAGAGCTCAAGTCAATGCTACATGACTGTGGGCCCTTGCTGAACGCTCTCTCTGGCCTACACTGCAGACTTCAGTATTCACATTTGACATTGAGTCGGTATTGTAGATGATGCAGTCCTGTAGGAAAAGACATTGCTCCAGTGTGCTCTGTCTGCACTACTCATACGCATCATTGCGGGCTCTGCACACGTTTTTTTTGCTTCGTGTATTGCAAACCGTAGATCTCAAGTCAATGCCACGTGGCTGTGGGCTCTTGCTGAACGCTCTCTCTGGCCTATACTGCAGACTTCAGTGTCCACATTTGACATTGAGTCGGTATTATAGATGATGCAGTCCTGTAGGAAAATACATTGCTCCAGTGCGCTCTGTCTGCACCACTGATATGCATCATTGCAGCATCTGCACACATTTTTTTTCTTTGTGTATTGCAAACTGTAGAGCTCAAGTGAATGCCAGGTGGCTGTGGGCTCTTGCTGACTGCTCTCTCAGGCCTACACTGCAGACAGCAGTGTTCACAATTCAGATGGAGTCGCTATTGTAGATTAGGTAGTTCTGTAGGAAAAGACATTGCTCCAGTGTGCTCTGTCTGCAGCACTGATACGCATCATTGTAGGCTATGTACACTTTTTTTTGCTTCGTGTATTGCAAACTGTAGAGGTCAAGTCAATGCCACGTGGCTGTGGGCCCTTGCTGAATGCTCTCTCTGGCCTATGCTGCAGACTTATGTGTCCACATTTGACATTGAGTCGGTATTGTAGATGATGCAGTCCTGTAGGAAAAGATATTGCTCGAGTGCGCTATGTCTGCACCACTCATATGCATCATTGCAGGCTCTGCACACGTTTTTTTTAGTTAGTGTATTGCAAACTGTAGAGCTCAAGTGAATGCCATGTGGCTGTGGGCCCTTGTGACCGCTCACTCTGGCCTACACTGCAGACAGCAGTGTTCACAATTGAGATTGAGTCACTAGTGTCCTGTAGGAAAAGACATTGCTCCATTGTGTACTGCCTGCACCATGCATATGTATCATTGCAGGCTTTGCACACTCTTTTTTGTTGTTTCGCTGCCGAGAAACTGGGTAGGTGAAGTCACTTTACGTATCTGTGGGTCCTTTGTGACCGCTCTCTATGGCCTACACTGCAGACAGCAGTGTTCATAATTCAGATTGAGTCGGTATTGCAGATGATGCAGTGTTGATGGCAACAGATATTGCTCCTAGTATGGCCTGTCTACAGCACACATTATTGGTGGCTGTGCACATGCTGAATGCTTTTGATGTGGTTATGTGAGTGCCCTAGAACTGATGGAGCGTTTATGATATCATCTTTTTGTGTATTATTTCAGATCTATAGATTGTGTGTCAGTATACCACAAGTTGTTGTTCTTTTACGATGGAATTATTTCTGTATTATTTCACATCTACTGTCCCTACCTTACTGCAGCATAAATTATTGATTCTTTTAATATTGAATCTCTGTGTGTGATCCAATGATTACTATTGTAGTTGATGCTAGCAGCAACCATTGTGTGAAGGCTGGTTTAGACTTACTGCACACACATCCAGCACAGACGTCACTGGATATGTCACCATGGTAATAAAAAGGAGTCGAGCATATGTGCCCGTATCCACTTCTACTATCTATCTGTATCCATGTGTTCATTATCTATGCATGATACTGTCTCTGGGCCGTACTATATTACGTTGTGTTGTGGACAGCGTATGCAGCCATGTTACCTGTGGTATTGGAGAACATTTCGGTAATGTAACTTTTAGGTGTAAGGGTATCATAGGTGGAAGGCTACTTTACAGAGCGTGAATATTGATGAAAATGATGGTTGCATGTTGTGTATAGTGTAAGATATGTGTATATTGCAAAAACGTTTTGAACAAAGTTCTCTAAGCAGAAGAGGTGTGTCTCATGAAATGCAGTACAGATATTGACTAAAATGGATGGCGTTTTCGAACTGTTACAATGGGAAATGTTATGAACTAATGAAATGCTTTTTTTTATGGTTACATGGCAATCGCACAGCCAGTGCGCAATGAGACCGCACCCAATGTGATTTTTAGAAAATATATTTATTATGATATAAGTTTATTAGAGTTAGAAATATATAACTGTTTAAAATATTTTTAATTATCGCTTGCTCTCATATACACTTTAAAGTTTTTTAGATATAGTTTTGAGACAAAAAAAATGAGGGAATGGCATATGCGGCACGACATCGTACGTCTATGACGTAACACAGAGTGTGGCAGCGCGCACTCGTCGCATACGCAACACTCAGCGGGCACGACCCTATACGTACATGACGTAACGCGCAGCTTGGTGATACCAATCGCATACCAAAGTAGCATCTGTGCATGTTGTTACCCAGGATGCGGTGCCACAAACCTGTCGGATACGAAATGCGCATTATTTAAATGTGGTGGATAGGATTCGCGTGTTGATCGAGCTTGGTGGCTACCGGTACGGGACTGTAGTTTGCTAAAAAAAAAAAAAAAAAGATATACATATTTTGTGGGGAAGTTATAAAAGATTACATCATTTGTAAGGTTTAAAAAAAGGATGATAGAGTTGCAAAATATTAAAAAACAATTTGACAAAAATATAGGTTTTTATAAATGTTAAAATATGAAATTAACATTTAAAAAAACCTTCGAAATTCACTGAAAAAACATAGGTTTTACAGACATTATAGTTAGGATATAGCATTTAAAAAACCTTAGAAATTCACTGAAAAAAACATATTTTTCAGGGACGTTATAGTTAGTTGGACATTTGACTCATATAAAACCAGAGAAATTCTCCTGTTATAGTTAGTTGAGCTAACTATAACTCGCGCGCCTGCAATGCACTGCTGATGACGTCACATATTACATCACTCATGACATGGTCAGTGACACCACTCATGACATCACTGATGACATCACTGATGACATCACTGATGACATCATCCAGTGAATGTGTGTTTCTGTAAAGTTTAATTATTTTTCATATATATCTATGCCAAGGTCTATTCAAGAATAACTCAATGTAAAAGTGCCTGAATACATTAGTTAGTAGATGCATCACTGACTCTATAAGTCACTGATTGAATGTATGTTACTGAATGCATGGATTAGTGACTAGACTGTGTGAATGTCTTAGTCTCTCACTTGGCGTGTAAGCAGGTGCATGGCTTATATATTTAGGGTCCTCACCCACAAGCACCACCTGTGGCATGCTTCACAATTGGACCCTCACCCAGACACTGAATGTGAATGGGTGGGCTCGACACATTATTTAGAGTAGTAGCATTGAGTGAAGGTAGGGTTGAGTGAGTGTGTTAAAATAGCCTTCAAATCCTTTGTAACAAATGTATTATTCTGGGATCTAGGGCTAGGTTAAAATAGATCAGTGTGATGCTTTTAGAAATTAATATTCCCATGCATCTGATAGGTCAACATGTTTCAGCCTTTATATAGCCCGTGAAGGGTCAGTAGGCTTTCCTCAGGACTTCCTCAGGACTTTGTGTGGCGTTGTTTACCTTGTTGGCGCTGTGGATTGCTTGTCAGTGGTTGTCTATGTTCCTCTATGTTAGACCTGGCACATTGCCTCATATGTTTTTCTGGTGTTAGTTGCTCAGGGCACTGTGCCACTGCTGTCCAGTGCCACAGTGCAAGTGCTCCCTATTGTAAATTAATGTATAATTTGTGATTCCATGATTGGTTGGTTTGGTTTACCTGTCAGACCCTAGTACAGTGCCCAGGAGTGCCCAGGGCTTGTAATCCAAATACTGCTGGTGGGCTTGCAGCACTGGTTGTGTCACCCACAGAAGCAGCCTGTAAACATGTGTCTAAGGTCTGCCATTGCAGAGCCTGCGTGCAGTTTGGTAGTGTCATGCTGACTGGGCAAGTGCACCCACTTGCCAGTCCCTAAGCCTTCCCTTTTCTTCATATCAGACACTCCTATGGTAGGCCCAAGGGCAGGGTGCATTGTAAGGATACGGTAGAAAATGCCCTAGTGTGTGTGGCATGTTCTAATAGTGAATTACAGCCATTTTCGTTTTTCACTATTGCAAGGCTACCTGTTCTCCATAGGCCAGAATGGACAGTTTGGTTATTACATCTTATAATCCTAACTAACTCAGATAACATGGTAGAAATTCGAATTTAGTATGCCTGAACTCAGGATGATAAAATACATCTTTTAGTGAAGTTGGTTTTAACATTCTGTGTTTGAAAATGCCACTTTTAGAAAATAGGCATTTTCTTGTCTAACTATTCAAACCTGCCTCTGCTAGACTGTGTATTCCTTTGTCTGGAGTTTGAGTGACAGGGCTGGGGAATTCCAGGAGACAGGGTGAGGTGCCCCAGTGGTGAATAGAGAGATCTGCCTCTAGATGGGTGGGAGGAGTTGCACCTGGGACCTGAATAGGGCTATGCCTGCCTTCCACAATGCTGGCTCCACCTCCTGGGGAGCGGCTGATGTCTCTGCCCTGCACAGTGAATGAAGAGAAGGAATCCTGTCAACAGAGTGCTCCAGGGCTGTACTTGCCTTCCACAATGCTGGCTCCACCTCCTGTGGGGCGTCTAATGTTTCTGCCCTGCACTGTGAAAGGGAAGGAGAAGTCTGGTAAACAGAGTGCTCAGGAACTGGTTTGAATTGGGCATAGGCCCCTCTGCCTTCAGAGGACAAAGGATTTCTGGGTATAAATATTGGGACCCTGATCCCAAGAATTGAGATCACTTTGGGAAAACAAGAAGAACCTCTACTGAGGGAGGAACCAGAAGAAACTGAGGAGGAAACTATCCCTGAACCTGGGGGATTGGCCTACAGTGGTTTCCTTACTGCCAAAGAGAGGAGAAAGGAACTTTGTGTGTACTTTTGCTCAACTTGTGAAGGATCTCCAAGGGCTTGGAAAAGAGCTTGCCTCCTGCTGAAGTCTCAGGAACAACAGACTTCACCCCCCAGCTCCCTAAAGTTCTTTGGAAGTGCCTGTTGCTGTTGTTGGGCCTTCTGAGGGACTGCGTGTCGCAAGGAGCTTGAAGCGTGACTCAAGAAGGAGAAGCGTGCCGCCGTCGGAGCTGTTGTCGTTGCATCTCGTAAAGTGTGTCACCGCTGCAGCATCGCATCGAGCGGAAGCGTCTCGCATCATCCAGGAAGTGTCTCGCAACGCCGAAGAAGCGTGTTGCCATCGCAGCCATCATAGCTGACGCATTGCACCGCATCAAGAGAAGAGTCTTGCATCGAGGAAGAAGCGTGTCGCCATCACAGCCACTGTAGTTGTTGCATTGCACCGCATCAAGAAAAGCGCCTCGCATCCACGGAGAAGCGTGCCGCCGTCGGAGCTGCTGTCGTCGCATCGCGTAAAGGGGTGTCACCGCTGCAACCTCGCATCGAGCGGAAGCGTCTTGCAAACGTCGGAGAAGAGTGTCACTGCCAAGGCCGCTGTCGTCGCATCGCGTAAAGGGTGATGCCGCTGCAGCTGAAGCATCGAGTCGAGTCTTCTCGCAACATCGGAGAAGCGTGCCGCATCTGGAAGATCTTCAAGTCTTTATTTCTTTGCACCACAAACTTCATCGCATCAACATCGTTGCAACGCTTTCGTTGCCCTGCGTGTCGCATCTAAAAGGTACATTGACTTAAAGTGTCGCATTTAAGAACTTAAGAGAAATAAGCAAAATCCTACCATCTAAAGTAACAGTATTGTGCGTTTTTGTCGTTTAATGATCTTGTGGTAAATCTATATAATGAATACTTATTTTTGATATAAAACCTGTGTGGTGTCCATTTGTAGTGTTGTCACTTGATTACTGTATGTGTTCACAAATGCTTTACACACTGCCTCTGAGATAAGCCTGTCTGCTCGTGCCAAGCTACCAAGGGGGTGAGCAGGGGTTATTATAGGAGTGTACCCCCCTACCCTGACTAGAGGAGAGGGTCCCTATTTGTCACAAGTGCATACCTGTGCCAACTAGAGACCCCCAAGTCTAACACTCCAGGATTGCAAGATCTGGGAAATTGGCCTCAATCCAGGACCACGCCATCTCAGGGTCGTCAAAGAAATGGCTCTCATGTTCATGGATGATTTTGAGGCGGGTTGGAAAGAGGAGGACATACTTCAGGTTGAGATGCTGGAGGTGTTTCTTGACCCCCAAGCAGGAAGCCTTTTGGTGCTGCACTTGCACGGAATAATCCAGGAAGAATAAGATTCTTTCATTCTCATATAGTATAGATGTTTGTTCTCATGATTTACCTATAGTTGAGAATCTAAACCACGATTGGCCTCGGTGGGGCTCCCGGCATCTGGCTGCAAGTGGGGACCCTGTGTACCTGTCAATAAACACTGCAGTAAGACCCTCTGGGGCCACAGTGGTGCATAGCCAATGTTCAATAAATTGGGTGGGGTCATTGCCTTCACTATTTTCGAGTAAGCCAATTGTTCTTATATTGTTCCTTCTTGCACACCCTTCAATATCTTCTGCTGGATGTTGCAGCTCCTTGACCTGTTGTTGAAGGCAGGTAACCACCTCTGTTTGTTCCTTGTGTCATGGTGTCATGAAGGATAGCACCATCGAGTGGAGTTGGACTTTCTCCAGTAACCTCTTGTGGTCTGCCCTCAAGAGGTTGACCTCCGTAGTGAGGGTGCCCAGCTGTTTCTCCTGTACCATTCGGTACTCCCAAATTTCCTTTAGTATAACGTCTAGCTTATCAGGAGGGGAGATCCAGCATAGGGGGTACAACATCGTCTTTAGCTATGGGGGAAGAGACTTCCATTGAGCTGGTGTGCGTCCTTCCTGAGGGATCATGATCCGCCTGCTTCCCTTTGGTGCGGCCCATTTTTTATTGGTGTGTCGGATAAGGTGTTTCTTCTACCAGGCACAGAGAAGCCTCGCCTAGGAGCTGGAGGAGATGCAGGGGGTTTCCCTGGCAGCCCCTATGCCTCAGTGTAGTCCCAGCAGCAACACCACACACACTACCTGGGTGATTATTGTCCTGTGATTGTGTCACTTGCAGGTGTGCAGGTAAAGGGCCAAGATCTGGATTGTCACTCCATGCGGCCTACCTTCGGGGCTCTCCTATTTCCAGTCATGCAAGCAGTTTTCTTTCTTACGTAGCTTTCCCAGTCTGTAGAAATATGGTGTCCTCAAACGCAAGGGATAGATCGCACAGATCTTCTCTTCTCCAGTGGCAATGCTATGTAGATGGCCGAGGCATGCAATAGTGCCTGTTTCATGCAAGCAGGATCTTCAGCAGGTGCTATGTGGTACTGCGTCTCTTTGGATCAGAGAGATTGTGCGCCAACTCTACTGTAGCCCAGGCAGGTCCATCAGCCGGCCACTGGCCCGCACCACCTCTTAACAATCTAAAGAGTTTCGTGGTACAGACTTCCCCTTACAGTGGGGGTCCCAGGGGCTCCGAGTGTGAGGGCCGACATGACATCCAATGCTTATTCTTCGTGTCCCCTGGTCAGGGCGCGAGCTCCGAAAGGCGCATGCCAGCAGTGGGGGCTTCCCAACTGTGTACGGAGTTTTTGGTCATCTAGTGTTCCGTCTGGTGTCTATGCCCACTGCGGTCCCTGCTCACCATGTTCAAGGTTGGCCAGGCTGGTCTTCAAATTTTGCATCTGATTCTGCAGGCCCCAGCAGGAGCAGGCAATGGATCCAGGGGACAATCCCCCCTTGCTGTCTACACCCGTGACCACCGGGTCTGTTCTTGTGGTTCCTTGCAGGACGGCTGTGTTCAGCAGGGGCCGCACCTTCTTGGGCCCTCACTGGTGTGCCTCCTGCAGCCAGTCAGCTAGCCCACTCCCCCGGCCCAAAATATGGGCGACTCCAGCAAGTCCGCCCCAGGTGCGGGAGCCCAACAGGCAGCCGGGATCAGTCTTGGCAGATCGCTGCAGGGCCAATGGCAGACAGCTCAACTCAGGCACCAGAGTTACAGAGAGCCCAGCAGGTCCCTTCACACAGCCAGCACCGTCGGACATCAACAGCTTGGCCTTACCTCCCAGCCAATCCATCGGGTGACCCCGGTGATGCCATCCACTCACCCAGGTATCCGATAGGTAGTAGTGGACAGCCCCCTGAGCCCGCGGCACAGTCAGCAGTGGGTAACTCGATCTGGACACTGGCCGGACCCAGAGAACCCACCAAGTCCCTCCAACTTCATCTCCACCAGGTGCCAGCGGCAGTCCCACCTCAGCAGACCCATCGCCGGCCGAGCACAGCCTGTATCAGCGCCTGCGATCAGGCAGCCATCGCTAGGCAGGAGCCAGTCCACCAGCACGATCAGAGGTAAGAGGTAGGGAGGATAGCTAGAATAAACAGGGGATTATGAAAGTTTATCAGCCCGGGCCCGGGAAACACACCTAGTTGTACACCCTCTTCAGCGGCTGGCCACGCCCCCCCCAAAATGGCCCTTTCTAGGGTCATTTACCCTTGACTTGCTTTTGTCCTTCCCAGTTTTCAGCTGATCTATGTGCTAGCCTTAGGACTTAGAGCACTTGGACACTGTCATTCAGTGCCAAAAAACTGTGCCTGTCATATACATACTGGTGAATAGTGTATACATGATTGGCTGATTTGAGTTGGCTGTAAGTCCCTTGTCCAGAGGTTAGACATATATCTAGGGCTCAACTAGTAACTCAAATGCTCCTCCGTGGCCTGCAACACTAGTTGTGCCACCCACAGAGGTAGCTCTTCAAGCGTGCCATAGGTTTACCATGACAGGACCTGTGCGTGCAGATTACTGTTACTCAGCTTGGCATTTAAAAAGCTACTTGTCAAGGTTCTACATGTCTCTCGGTATATCGAAGTACTCCCTGGGGACAGATTGTGGTGTCGTGTGTGCTATATGCACTGATAGTGAATGGCACCGGATGGTGTGTTTGGTACGGTAGGGACTGCTTCTCACATTGGATTGACATGAGGGATCTGTGGAAAGGCTATTGAGCTGTATTTCCTACATGCAGAAGAGTGGCAGTTCAGTGGCTCTGTGTGCCAGTCAGCCTGTCTCCAATCCACAGCTTGGTGCTGGGGGACTGATACATCTGTGCATTCCTGATAAGTCAGTCATAAACTAGGGGCTCAAGGGTAACTGCAGACCGTTGACTCTGAGGAGCCTCCCTGGGAAGGTTAAGAGGGGGTGAAATTGGCACCTGCATTCCAAGGGGCATGGTCTCAGCCCCACTAAAGATATTGCTCAAGCCACCCGGGGGAGATGGCAGACAGGACAGAATTTAGAGAGGGGCCGTACATTTCAAAGGTGGCCCTGACAGCTGTGACAGGATTGCGGTATAGCACCGCCACCCATTTCCGGAATTGAGGGCTGAAACCAAATTTCTGCAAAGTCTGGTCCAGAAAGGGCCAGAGGGCAGCGTTGAACACCTTTTCAGCATCCAGGGAGTGACGGACATGCGGTGTCTCACAGGTCTACATGGTTGTGAGCCAATTGAGCGCCCATCGTAGGTTGAGCTGTGTCGACCTGCCCGACGTAAATCCTGTCTGATCACAGTGAATTAGTGGAGAGATGAATTCCAAGAGTTGTGTGGCTTAAATGTTTCTAGCAGTTTAGTCTCCACATGTAGTAAATGATCGGGCGATAAGATTCACATCTGGACCTGGGCATCTGTCATAGGTATTTCCTGTGTAGTGCAAATAGCTTGCACCCATCTAGCTCTCTGCTCCCTTCTGCTAAGCCATGCCTAAAATCTTTGGGCCTCGTCCCCTGACTCATATAAGCAATGTAATGTGGCCAGCACCTGCTTCTTGGCCCCTTATTGTGCCAAGTCTCAGTATTCAGCCTTTGGTGTCACAACCTGCCTTAGAAGAAGCGGATTGGCACTCGAGTCCAGGATTTCAGCTCCTTTGCTTCCTTTCTTTTCTTGTGTACGATCAAATTTTGGGCTCCTATCTTGGAGGACAGTTTTATATTCCCAGTCGTGGTCTTCTTAATCGTAGTCCATTTTCTTCTGGCCTCTTGGTCCTCCTTGATCTAATCTCTGTGGTTTGAGCCCTTCTGTGTCTGATCCTTCTGTCTCTTGGTCTCCTGGTATTGATCCTATTTGGTCTGTCTACCTGGGTCTGCCACTCTTGACCCTGGTTGTCCTCATCCCGATGGTCCTGGTTGGTGCACTGAGGCCCTCCTAGTCCTCCTTGTTGTTCTGGTCGAGGGCCTTCTGTTCCTTCTACCCCCTGGTCCTTCTTTTCCTTTGGGCACTTGTCCACTGGGACCAAATCCCACAGTCTCACATCCTCTTGATCTTTCTGACCCTGGTTCTTGTACTCCAGTCCTGTTTTTCCTGGTCGTGTTCTCCTTACCTATTTGTTCCTGGTCCCCTTTATTATTGGTAACCCTGTTTTTTGTGCATCAGATCTCCCTGTGCCTGATTCTTCTTGTCCTGGTCCTTGTGGCTCTGGTCATCCTAGTCTTCCTGGTGGTCCACCTGCTGTCACTTATTCTACTACTGGTCATCATTCTCCTCCTACTGCTTCCATCCCCCAAGCCCTCTCCAAATCCTTTTGTCAAGTACAGCTTCCATTAACAAACCCCTCCCCAAAGCCTTTTGTCAAGTACAGCTTCCAAGCTGCCACGTACATTTATTTTTTGCTTCCAGATTTCTTTAACTGAGACAGAACTGTGAAGAACGGCTCAGTAAAGACAACCATACCCACTTAAAAAACTGTTTAGCATGTGTGGTGTTGACTAAAAAGGCAGTGTGGCTGAATGACAACTCATGACATTGGACCAATAAGCATACATGCCTAAAAACACCTCTGCTGGGTGAATAGAATGAAAAGGTTTATTTATTCAGCAGGCAGCTTACTAAACTACCAAGATGCATTACTCTCCTGCTTTCACTTCCTTTTTCCACAGAAGACCTGCTACAAATTTCGAAAATCATTGTGCTTCCAAGCACTAAGTGTCTACTGTAAGTATCCCTTCCTGAATGGCGCAGATACAACCTATTTGTCTGCATTAGCTTTTTGGTGCTGCTTGTCGACTGCTGTTGTGTTGTCAGGTTTCAAATACTAAAAACCACTCTTTAAATGAAAGCCAAAATCGAGCACAAACAAGATGCCCACAAAGAGCCCAGCCCTCAAAAATCATCAAATGAAGGATCATGAAAATTGTATTCGCATGAGTAAATAAAACATTTACTAACATGCTTTAAAAACAAGCACATTATTTTTTGCAGACAGCCAAATACTCCTAGACTGCAGCACAACATATCTGAGTGAAATATCCTGAAGCTCCTAAAACAGAAGTTTGATCCCTGCATTTGTTATTTGAATATTAAGAAAACATAAATGATTTTATTCCATAATGATTTATGTTTTTCATCTATTAACCTATTAACAGTTTATCTTAATGCCTGCACTTACCTTTGTACAAACTATTGTACATTTGTATATTGCACTTACTTTCAAGTACTTCAAACGTGTTGCATCCCCATTAGAAGATGGCCACTACCATACCATTACCCAGAGTACCTTTTTTCTTCATGGCTGGCAAAATAAAGACCGCCTTCATACTATTTATCTGGCTGTCGGTCAAATTACTCATAATCTCTACTATTTAGCCGGTAGCTGGCTAAACAGCAGAGATTATGTACTATTTTTCCATCCGCTGGGTAAATAGCAGAGTTAAGTACTATTTGGCGGGCAGACTTGTAAATAGTGACAAACGTTCCAAATAGTGATATGCCCTATAATGGGTAGGCAGTACTATAGGTCTGTAAGCCTGGCAATCATTTTGAGGAAAGTGATGAACCAAAGGAAATGTGTGCTTACTTAACTGTTTTATTTGAATGAGGGCTAAGTTAGTTTAATATAGTTTTAATTCATATTTTAACTGAATTATTATTGTATGTAATGAATAATGTATTTTCTCTTTTTGTAATGTGCTTTTATGATTGTCTGATTTAACAATCGAATAAAGCCTTCTTTTGATTGATTTGATTTGAAACCTGACACTGTTCCCAAGGTTTTGTTTATAGCCTAAACTCCACTCATGAGAAAAACATTTCAAATGCATATGATGTATATGCAGTTATTACAAATGTAACCTCCCCTCCTGTATCAGGAAGCCACAATTCTCAAGCTGTTGTGTGGCTGCCTCCCAGTCATTTGCTCCTATTATGACAGGAGCTGCCATTTTTTATTACAAAAACATTAAAAAAATCAAAAGACAGAAAACCCACAGATAAGGACTAACCTTTTAAAAATCAGGCTTGAAAAACCTACAGAAACAGGTGCTCCATTATTCTCTACAGGAGGTAACCACGATTTCACAAACATCATCATATAACCGTAATGATGGTTCTCTTCTGTGTGCCTATTCAAAGACTACTCAAGGGTCCAAACAAAACCCATTGTCTTACATTGGACCCATGCTACATAAACTAAGTCAATAAGCATAATTTCAATAGGCGTTTCCAACCAATCTATAAGGAGCTACCAGTAGCTCACAGACACCTTCAGAGTAGCTTGCAGGGTTGAATTAATTTTTAAATACTCACTGGGTCACAGTTTCCTTTTAAATTTAAGGGAAGGCTGGGTTTATTTTGCATTCTTGTCATCAGACTGCAGATGGCAGGGCCTGATAATGAGCAGTGCTCAGTGAGGTTCAAAACCCCGGCTGGGGCATGGAGGCGAAGAACTGAAGCACTGTGGTATTTAACTCTTAAACAAAAGTCCTTGTCAACTCAATATTGGAGCATTAGAACAAAATGATGTTTATGAATGCTTTTAGATGTTAGAAAATGCAAATGAAAAGTTACCTTAATGATTACGTTAACTCTCTGGGCCCGATTCACAGAACTAACTTAAGACAAAATCCTAAATTTACTACCATTTTCGTATTCACAGAAGGCACTCACTCATTTTGGTATTCACAGAAGACACTTACTCACTTTGGTATTCACAGAAGTTAGGAGTCCTAACTTTAGGACTCCTAAATGCATTCTGTGAATACCGAAAGTCTTACAATTAGGATTTTTCTCAGTTTAGGAGTCCTAAAGTTAGGACTCCTAACTTTAATACTACTAAACTGAGAAAAATCCTAATTTTAAGGCTTTTGGAATTCACAGAAGGCATTTAGGAGTCCTAAAGTTAGGAGTCCTAACTTTACTACTACTAAATTGAGAAAAATCCTAATTTTAAGACTTTCGGTATTCACAGAAGGTATTTAGGAGTCCTAAAGTTAGGAGTCCTAACTATACTACTACTAAACTGAGAAAAATCCTAATTTTAAGGCTTTCGGTATTCACAGAAGGCATTTAGGAGTCCTAAAGTTAGGAGTCCTAACTTTACTACTACTAAATTGAGAAAAATCCTAATTTTAAGACTTTCGGTATTCACAGAAGGCATTTAGGAGTCCTAAAGTTAGGAGTCCTAACTATACTACTACTAAACTGAGAAAAATCCTAATTTTAAGACTTTCGGTATTCACAGAAGGCATTTAGGAGTCCTAAAGTTAGGACTCCTAACTTCTGTGAATACCGAATTGAGTAAGTGCCTTCTGTGAATACCAAAATGAGCAAGTGCCTTCTGTGAATACCAAAATGGTAGTAAGTTTAGGATTTTGTCTTAAGTTAGTTCTGTGAATCGGGCCCTCTGTTTTCATTTTTAGGTCGCGCATAGGCAGCGCACGCGCTGCCTCTCCGAGGCATCAAGTAATCTGTATTACTAGTGAAACTCCACCAATTGCATTTTTCTTTGCTTTGTCGCTTGCCATTGATGAAATCTGGCATTGCTCTTCTTAAGATAAGGGTACCCAAGCACACGTTAAATCAAGGTCAAAACAGTTAGAATATACATAAACAAATAACACAAGTAGATCTTCGTCTCTTTCTTTTGAGTTTCTTCGGTTTAATATTCTTTTCTCAAAATGTATTTCACAGTCTTCAAAACGTTCCCAAGCCAACACGTGTTTCGTCGCCTTTAGTAGTTTTTTACATGCGACTTGTTCACGGCTAGGTACAAATTGATATGGTAATTACATTAGTTAATATGTTATTACAAGATGCAAACATTTGTTAACAACGTAAACAAATGTGCTCCCAGGGTAGGTGTAAAACTATGGGTAGATTCATCCATAGATGGTATCATAAGGCTATAGTGTACTATCAAACACCGTGAGGTATGGTGAGCACTAGCCATATCATATCAGTTGGTGATTGTCAGATCTTCTACAAACTAACGTGTGAGTGGCGTATGTGAAACAATCCTGTGTGTGCTGGAACTTTAATCTAGTCCGAATTTGATCCAAAATCGCATGCGGTATGAACAGTCCATTAAGTTTGAAAGCTAAATAAGTATACAGACTATTGTCGTAAAAAAATTTTTTATGAGTAGAGATAGAAGGTGTGCCAAATGGAAAACAGGTGACGCAAATAAGACAACTGACCTGAATACGGTTTAGTATGCAAAGTCTGTAAAAGTATAATCAAGCAAAGAAAAGTGTCAAAATTGGTGACTATATAGACACTTTGTAAAACGTTTAAGAAGTGCTCTTCTTATCTCGCTCACTGTTGGCTAGTGGTCCAATACGTCACTTCCATTTTCTTCCGTTTCTTGAGGAAGCAGCATCGACCAACTACTCTTAACTTGCGCTGCAGGGCGGTATCTTTCAATGTAGGGACTACTTCCTTGATTTCTTTTAGGCCGGCTCGCACATCTTAATTCACTCTTCCCCTGTGCCTCTCTCCATATGGGAACTAAGCCGGTGAGGGAGATGGCTCTTCGGTGTGCATTATGCCTGGCAGTATCACCCGGGCATGAAGCAGGTGCCGCCTTTCTTTTGTTGTGCACGCCGCAGCGTGCTCCTTGAAGCTCCCCTGCCCTTTGCATTGAATCCTCCCTCTCCTCCCCCATGCTCAGCAAACATGCAATCTTTCCCTTAAGGTGGCAACGCTTCTTTAATACTCGAACGCTGTGTTGCTAAAACAATGCACGTCGCTGCTGCTTCAACTGCCCTGTAAATATGTTTTGAAATCTAAAGATCACCACCACGATGCTTTGCTTCTCCTCTCATAGCCCTCTCTCCCTCCCCAATCCCCTCCTTTTTAGAGTGCTTTGTTAGCCAGGCGCTGGCTGTATGCGCAGCTCATATTTCACTCTGCCTCTCTCCTTCATGTAATTCCTGGCTCACTCTGGCATTTCTGTGATTTTTAGGTCTCACCTATGCAGCGCGCATGGCTGCATAGGAAAAAGACCTTTAGATTCAGTTTTGCAGTCAAAAACGTGCACGCATTGTATTGCTTTGAATGGCAACGCGTGCACGTTTGGTGATTCCCTTGCAGGAGTGAGCTTTCAAATCATCTGGAAGCAGGAGAAGGCCCCTCCTCTCTCCCCTCCCCCTGCTGCCTCTCGTCAAACTGTTTTTTTTTACTTTGAGCGCGAGGCACGCGCGATTGTTTGTTTTCTTGTGGAGGTCATGCTGAGCAGGATGGATTCCTGGTAATCGCTTTAAACCGCTTCTCCGCAACCTTTGTATCCTTCTTTGGTTTCTTGCTTTTTTCTTCAGGGGGCCATGTGATTCTTCATTTACTTAGCGGCCCACACACACTCCTCCTAGGATGCTACCATTAATAATTAATAGCGGGCGCCTATCACACAGAATGCTCCCGAGAGGATGCCTTTATTGATTAATGGCAGGTGCTTCTTGTTTTTGCCATACGCTCTTTCACTTTTATTATTTTATTTAAGCGGGCCATGCGCTTCCCTGTTTACATGGCACCCAGCACACACCAGCCGGCTCGATGAATGCAATCTCAAGTCCTTGTAGGACTAGAGACCCAGGCATTATTATGCACGTCGTGGCCTCAAGCCAAGGTAAAACATAATCTGCAGCTAAAACGAAGCTTTCTCCTGCCAGCCTCACGGTGAACTTCAAACGTCTACGCCGCGTGCCTCGCAATTTTCAACGATCGTAATTTTTACTTTGAAGAGAGATTTTTTTATTCCTTGGGAAGCTTCGCCTAAGATGCGGGGATGGCAAAGGCAGGCTGACAATATACATAAAAAACAGAAAAGTCTCATTGGTCCTCTTCCGTTGGTAACTTTTAAAACGTGTTTCACTAAAAGAAAAGGATTCGGCTGCAAAATGTAATTTCCAAAGTTGAATCGTGAAAATGTATCTTATAGTTTTATCACAGTAAAGAGTAATTGCTGAACTTGTGGGCACCCGCCTCAACAGGTCCCGTCTCTTTTGTTATTAGCCCACTCCTAATAGCCCCTCGGGACCGGTGCTTCTCCTCGCTTCAGCACCCCACCCCCAGCCTCGTAGCGCTTGTTTCCTATTCTCAGACACTCGCATCAATGGCAAAATCTGGCTTCCTAACCCTCGCTGCAAAATAATAATGTTGTACTTTTGCAATGTCCTGTTGCATTAGGAGCCCTGGTTCTCAATGGGGTCGAAGCAGGCTTTGAGGAGAAGCGTCGTGGAGGTGTTTAACGTGAACTCCGCCGCCCCTCCTCCATGCTACCTTCCTACAAACTGTTGTGGGGAGGAGGGGGCAGCCTGCTGCAGTGAACAGATGTCCTCTTGTCACAGGACAGTCCAACTGTTCGTCCCACCTCTCTCTCCCTGCAGAGCCTTTCATGTGGATGCCGCGCTTTCACTTTCTAATCTCTGCAGCACACGCTTCACCGATGCTGCGCTTAAATTGTTATTTCCAAAATTCAGCAGGCTACTCTAGTTTTCTCTCCGCCCTCCCCCTTCAGAAGCCAAGGAGTTGTTTCATCGCAGCAGTCTTCGATTCCCCCGTCGTCACATAGGCTCTTGCAAAAAAAAAGCTTGTTTCCTCGGAAAACGCAGCTGCTGCAACAGAGGAAACACGTCAGGTTGTTTATTGATTCTTCGTGCCATAAGCTTCATCAAGACCTGTACCTATTTTTTTTATTACAAACTCTTGCAGCTTTGTAATTTCATTAAACAGCTGCTCACACAAGTAATCACTTTATTCTGTCCCATATTTTGGATTTTCAGATAGCCCCTCCTCATTTGGTTCAGTTAATATGACCCTTGTGGATTGCCGCTGCCCGCGTCCCACGCAGGGGGGCATCAGCAGGGCAGCTCTCTAGTGGCCACCTGTCGGAGCCTCTCCCCCCCATCCCCCCCCTGTCCCATCTCTCCCGAGAGGCCGCGCCTTGGGGCGGGGAGGCCCCAATAGGCATATGCTGGGGGAGGCGGGCCACGGCCCGGAGGCCCTTCCTGATACATGCGGACGGGGCCCCCCTCACCAGGTTTCAGTTTGACCGCATCTTGGGGGCCGGCCTTGCGAAGGGGGGTTTGGCAGGGAGTGGGCGCAGATTCTCCTCCCACTCTTTCCGAATTGGCGCCGCCACCTCTGCAGCTAAGGCCGGCATGGGTCCTGAGGGCGTTAAGGGTGTGGGGCGTTGGAGCTCCGACTGTTTCAAAAGATATATCCGGCCTTGAGGCCGCGGCATTCTTGCAGGTGTGGGGCGAAATATAGGTGCACAGTATATGTACATTACAGAGTGTTCCATAACGTGTATACCCCAAGAGGGTTGTGTGCAAATAAATATACAACTGCCTAAAGCTGCTTCATCGTTTCATTTGGCAGGCCACCAGGTATGGTTGATGGGACACTCTTACATCACAAGGCTGGAACGCTGGGCAGCACACAGGAACTGGTCGCAGAGTTTCGTTAACACACAGTTCGTATGGTTGGGCTCCCCGGGGATGAAATGGAGCGAAGCACGGGGCACAATCGAACAGCGCCTGGCGGCCGGGGGGGTCCAGCCGTCGGTCCTCATCTTGCACCTTGGGGGGAATGACCTTGTTGCCAGGGGGAGGAGGGCTCTGCTACAGTCCATGCAAGCTGACTTGGCAGCCATCAGTCAGGCACTGGGTTCGTGTGAACTCTGGTGGTCGGAGATTGTCCCCCGCAGGACTTGGAGGGGAGCCAGGTCCCCGGCTGCAGGAGGGTCAACAGGTCAATGCAGAAATTCATGGAGCACAGGGGCTTGGGTTTCATCAGACATGCGTTGATCCAAGAGAAGGTGGAGGGGTTCTATGAGGCTGATGGGGTACACCTGTCCAGGTAGGGATGGACATGTTCTTGCTGGATGTGCAAGAGGCGCTCGCAGGGGCAGGGCATCACTAACAGCGAAGGGGGAAAGGGGGGGCTCTAGCAGCGACGGGAGTCTTCCCAGAGCTGTGGCGGAGTTACATGGCGATCTGGAGGCAGAAGGGTACAGTAAGGGTACCTCTGCGACAGTCGGTACAGTAAGGGTACCCCTGTCCGGCACAGTAAGGGTGCCCGAGCCAAGGTCCGGGAGCCGAAGGAGGTTCTAGGAAGACCGCGACGGCGCCCCGTTAGTCCCTCGGGCGGTTGGGGGGCCTGACCAACCGGGGGTGTGCCATAACACGCTCCGCCCCCGTTAAAAGGGGCGGGAGTATTAGACAGATCACGTGATCCAAAGGAGGATCTGAAAAATGTGCCGCACTGCCGGGCATCGACCCACCGTGCGTGGTGGCTCGCAAGGCGGGTGGAGCAGCGAGGGGCTGCTTGCCCTGGATCGCCCGTAAGATAACCCACTCTATCGTCATACTTATGTTGTATGAAATAAACCTGCAGCAGTTCTTCACCCATAACTAATGTGTCAGTGTAATCATTGGGTGATGTCTGTGCATACGTGTTGAGTGGAGCGGATGACGGTGTGGTCCCTATGAACTCGTGCTCAGAGCCACTGCTCCCCTGGCTGGCAGTTTGTCGTTGTGCTTTTATTGGGAGAGTATGATATCTCCCCACAGCAGGCTTTAGCAGCCCCCGCGTATGTCTCAGTCCAGGCTGATGCAGTGACCAGGACACCCCTCTCCCATTTGCTTCAGTTAATATGACCTGTGCCAGAAGGCTGCTGATTAATATACCACAAGTAACCCTACTGACTTGTAGCTCTTCGTGAACCACAAAGTATTTACCTTTTTTCCTGCAATACAACCAGGAGGCTTTTTTATATGTGGTTAACTTAAAATGCAAGGTTTTAAACTCTTACAGGCATGAGAAAATCTGAAAATTGTTCGGATTAGGAGTCTCACTGCTGTCAGCCAACACTCATTGGCTAAAAACATTAGAGTTAATAAAAAGACCAGATTCGCTAGTGGTGCTTAAAAAAACCTTCACATGTCAATTTAATTGTACTGTCTGTAGCACTAATATTTCACGTGCTAAGAGCCACTTCTCCCGTCTCCGGCCGTTTGTCGTCTTGGTGTAATTTTGGGAGTATGATATGTCCCCACGGCAGGCTTTAGCAGCCCCCACGTGTGTATCAGCCTAGAGGATGATGCAGTGTCCAGGACACACCCCATCCCCCTCCTCCTACCGTTTCACTACTGTGGGCTCCGTCACCATTTACATCCCATAGGATACACTATTGGTTTATGTTTTGCAGACGCCAAAGCCATTTAAAATTATACTTCTTTCGCGAGGCATGTTCATTTCCTTTTACATGTCTCTGCAGTCCGTAATTCACCCCTGCCGTTGATGCTCTGGTGTTTTTTGGTTTTCCCTGGCCTCATCCCAGCTGCTCCCGCTTGCTTTCCCAGCCCACCCTGTCCAGTTTTAATTCCCACCAACATTCCCACCCCCTCCCTCGTGTTGCTGGTTACAGCTGATACAGTAGTAATCACGGTAACAACACCAAAAGGAGGAAATGCATTTTTAGCCAGTCTTTGAATAAAATATGTGCAAACACACCAACCTGTTAATTGTTTCTACCTTTTAATTAAAGCACATTTTTAACATAAAAGCATCAAGCAGAACATAATACAATGCATCTTTTTGTAAAAAAACGATGCCAGGTGAAGAAAATCTCTCAAAACAAACTTCTTCCTCCAGCACAGACGACCATTTTATGTTCTGCTTAAAGGCATTTCTTCTTGGTATTTCTGCAGAGCGCCCAGGATAATGTACAGCATGATGAACCACTTATACGGTCCCAAAGGCGAGAGCTATTGGCTATGCCAATGCTTGTTTTTCTTTTTTTCCTCCTTATTCTTCGCTTCATTCCCTTGTCCGTCTCTAGTTCATTGCCTCCACGCTCGCTCTCCATTTATATGCCCTCTCCCCTCTATCTCCTGTGTTTCCTTATGTGTCTCCTCGCCTGCTGAAGCCCCTTTCTTTCATTAATATATTATTATTGTATCCTCTTCCCGTTGTCAGGGAAGTAACACAGGCACCTGCTTCAATCTCTCAAACGACACAGTACAAAGAAATGTGTACTATCCGATTGCAACATCGGAAATAAAGCATTTTTGAAAGCTGGTCTTTTTCATCAGCCCTCTCCATTTGCAGCATTCTGATACAATTGAAAGCCACTGCATTAGTAAACTTCCCTTCCAGCACTGGTGGTGTGGCGACGTCATCACCGGCAGTTTTCAAACGCCTCTTTTAGCTGTGGATTTACTGTCTGTGTTGTAGATTGTAGCGTTCCGGTGGACGGGAAAATGATGAGGCGTACACCTGGTGCGGGAGAACGAACTTCTTTATTCCCGGAGAGCGCCGGGGAAAACTCCTTCCACTGTGGTGATCTGCTATCTCTGTAGTAAATTATCTCTAACAAAGAGTGGGGGTCCAAGGGATGTAGTTTAACGACTCACACAGTTCTCAATCCCTAATCTAGCACATGTATACAAAATAGAAGAACTGAGAGTCCAAAGAAAGTTTAGTAACAATAGTGTGACCACTCTAAAAATATCGATCAAGGTGTTTGCTAGTGTCAACTGAGTACACAGTGTGTCCATAAGTGTATGTATGCTATACAGTTCAAACAAATAACTGTGTTCTTAAAGACCAGTCTTTAAGAACACAGTTATTTGTTTGAACTGTATAGCACTGTTTAGTTTTAACTTGGTATCAAGGTAGCACCAGAATAAACACATATTTGTACCTTGATAACCAATTTTAAATCACTATCTCTTTATCACTTGCACTGCATACATCACCCACTACTATCACGTTTGTGGCCCCCTCGATCCAGATACACATTTGGGACATCCACCGAACCAATATCTACGTCAATCTGGTAGAAGATGGTTCCTTGGTCAAGTTCCCCGATTCCCAAATGATGAAGCCAGCCACTTGTTGTGGGTGATGGGAATTTTGTTTACGCATACATACACTTATGGACACACTGTGTACTCAGTTGACACTAGCAAACACCTTGATCGATATTTTTAGAGTGGTCACACTATTGTTACTAAACTTTCTTTGGACTCTCAGTTCTGATCTGCTATCTCTGCCAATCGCCACGGCGCTGCCAGCATTCCCTGTCACAACATGTGACGGGAACACTAGAGCGCTACACCACATATCTCCCCCCTTTACAACATCCCAAAACAATGAACAGTAACAACATGGGAGGCTGCTGGGGGATAAGGATAAGGATGATTGTCTAGTGAGGGTGCACAGGCTATAACGGGGAAGGGAAGTGTGCAAGGTGTTACACTTTCATGACATACTCCTTGTACTTCCTAGGTAGTACCACCGCCCTGCCAGTGCGTGTACGTGTGGAGGGTGTGCGTGTTCTGATCTCGCTGGTATTGCTTGGTTGGTTATTATTTGTCATCGAGGGTGATTGATGCCTGGTGTCTGACCCTCCCATGTATTGGTTCTCTTGCGGTATGTGTTGGTTTGTGTCCTCCAGACTCCTCTGTGCCCTGGTATTGTCAGTCTCTTCTTCTCTGGTGCTTGTGACCTCTCTTCTCGGCACCTCGGTTGCTGGTGTCTGTTCTTCCTCGTCCAGATTCCAACTGTCGTTCTTCTCGGGTGGCCCTGCTCCTAACTTGTCCCACCTCATTACTCTGTTACACCTGGCCATTCTGTCCTGGGACCATACCTTGCCGTCGCTTAATAGAGCAGATCTGGCGTAAGTTTCCTTTGCTTGCAATGGAGCGCTGAACTTGCTGTCTCCTTTTCTCCATAGCTGTGGTAGCTTCACTCGGACCCATTCCCCTTTCTCCAGTGACACTTCCTTGACTTTGTGTAGATTTTTTGTGCTTTTTCTAAGTTGCTGCGCACCACTGCTGGAGACCATCTGCTTTGTAGCGTGAGCTGCATCCATGCCAAGTTGTCTCTCGTGAATGGGTCTCGGCCCGCAGTATTTTGAAAGGACTATATCCTGTCGTAGTGGGAGTAATGCGGTAGGCCCACACTGTGCATTTGAGTTCCGACTCCCAGTTCTTTCCTGCACTGATGGCTGCCTGTACCGATCCCATGATTACACGGTTAAACCTCTCTGCCAGATCGTTCCCGGCGGGATGATACACCGGGGCGTGTTTGGTTGCTATGCCATTCCGTTCCATAAATGCTTTCCATTTGTCGGACGTGAATTGTGGGCCGTTGTCGCATGTGATGACCCTTGGTATGCCTTCTCTTAAAAAGGTAGTAGTGAGAAAGGCCAGGATGATGTCCGTGTCTGCTGTTTCACATTGGTCGACCTCTGGCCACTTGGAATACCGGTCTATGAGGACGATGGCATACTTGGGAACGCTCTGTGCGTCCAGAATTGGGCCCAGAATGTCCACGGATAACTCTTCCTACGGGTTGACGGGGTTGATGAACTTCCCTAACAGAGGTCGTAGCAAGGTTTGCGCTTTTTGTTGGCGTTACTGCACTGCTCACAGGCTCTGCGTGCTTCTCCACTTGGTTGTCCATTGCTGGCCACCAATATGCCTGTTTGACTCTGTGCTTCGTTTTGACAATCCCAAGGTGACCTTCATGTATGATCGCAAGCAGGCGGTCCACCAGTTGCCTCGTTGGGATTACTTTGTCTCCACGTAGGAGGAATATGGCGTTGTCCCCTACGGATAGTTCTTCTCGAACTTTCCAGAATTTCCAGAGTTCGGAGTCCAACTGCTTCTCCTCCGGCCACCCCGTTACAATAAATTGTTTGACGGTCACGAGGCATGCATCCTGTTCATATGCAGTTTCCCAGTTTTGTGCACTTATGACTGCTTCTTCGTCCTCCGTTAGGCTATTGTGTACTCATCCCATGCTGTGCTCTCTGGTGCCTTCTCCATTGCCGCTGCTCTGCTGAGGTAGTCTGCAACTTTGTTCTTGTTGCCTGGTAGATATTCTACCTCGTACACAAAATCCAGCAGTCGGAGTGTCATTTTTGCGATGCGTGGAGTGGCGCTGGCGTGTTTGCTGGATGTTAGCACTTTGACCAATGGCTTATGGTCCATTTGAAGGAGAAATCTGGAACCCCAGAGGAACTGGTGGAATTTTTCCATCGCCCAGATCGCTGCTAACATCTCCTTTTCGATGACACTAAACTTTTCCTCATTGGGGGCGAGGGAGCGAGACGCGAAGCTGACGGTGGTTACTGCACCTTCCGTGGATCTCTGCATGAGGACTGCTCCCAGTCCTCTGTCACTCGCGTCGGTGGTGAGAATGGATAATGCCGTTTGGTCGAAGCCGTCTAGCGGCACTGCTGCACAAATTCTTCGTGGGCGGCCTCCAACCATGCAAAGGCATTCTTCTCTTTGAGTATCTGGCATAGATGGTGCGTTTTGGTGGTGAAATGTTGCATGAATTTGCTGTAAAATTCCACCATTCCCAGGAATGAGCGAACGTCATCTTTGTTTTTGGGTGTGGGTGCTTCCTTAATAGCTTCCACATTGGCACGTTTGGGCGCGATGCCGTTGTCGCTTATTTCATGGCCCAGGTATGTGACAGAGCGTAGGCCGAATTTGCTTTTGTCCCACTATGCCGTGAGGCCGTTCTGTGCCAGTATGCGTAAAACTGTATCGAGCTTGGCATCATGGTCCGATTTGGTCTTTCCCATGATTAGGATGTCATCCTGGAAATATTGCACCACCTCAGTGTCTTTGAATAGCTTGTGCATTAGTTTCTGAAATACCTCTGCGGCGGATGCCAATCCGAAGGGCATCCGCCGGAACCTGAAGCAACCAAAGGGCGTGAGGAAGGATGTTAGTTTCTTGCAGGCGGGGTGGAGCACAATTTGATGGTACGCTGAGGTGAGGTCTATTGTGGAGAACCATTTAACATCTTTGGTCAGGGCCAACATTTCATTTATTTTTGGCAACGGGAATTTGTCCACAATTATGTTTTTGTTGAGTTCTCTCAAGTCTATGCAGAGGCGCACATTTCTGTTGGGTTTTCGGGCTACTACTAATGGCGCTAGCCATTCTGCGCTCTCAATT
Source organism: Triturus cristatus (assembly GCF_964204655.1). Taxonomy (NCBI): domain Eukaryota; kingdom Metazoa; phylum Chordata; class Amphibia; order Caudata; family Salamandridae; genus Triturus; species Triturus cristatus. The sequence continues at coordinate 354,702,109 of NC_140583.1, forward strand.
GGTTCTATTACTCTGTTGTCCTCAAGGCGTTGTAATTCTTGTTGCACCGCGTCCCTACAGTTGAATGGGATGTTTCTCAACTTGTGACTTACCGGTTTGGCATCCGCCTTGAGGCATATTTGTGTGTAAATGTGGTGAGTTTGACTATAGTGCCACTAAAGACGGTAGGAAAGGCTGCTTTCCATGTGTTGTTCTCGAATGTTTGTGAGTGGTCTGTCATGAGTACTTGTGACGCCCCTCCAGGGTTTAGTTGAATCTCTAAGGCTCCCTGGTCAAACCACCCCAACACTGAAGGTCCTTTCTCAGCTACATACAGCTTTCCTTCCGCAGTTCGACCCTTGAATTCAAACTGCAGTGGACGGAACCCTACCATCGGGATCGGTTCCCCCGTGAAGGTGACTGGGTGGATATCTGTGGGGAGCAATTGAGTGCCTGGTGTGTGCGAAATCTCGGTCCCATATGTTGCGTTGGATGATGGTGTATGGGGAACGGCTACCATGGATACTGGCACACCCGCTATTGATAATAAACAAGAAGGTTTTTTTGTTCTGGAGCAGTCTATGCCCAATAATTGGTCATCAATGCACAGGACGCAGTCTCACCCTCTCCCTCTTCTGTGTTCGAGTCCTGCATAACATATTTCACTGAGGTTTTCCGAGGCTTGCGTCGGCATACCTTCTCAAAATGTCCCATTATTCCACAATACAAGCACTTGGCTCTAAAGGCTTGGCATCGTTTGTCATTAGCTGCATGCATGCGGCTGCCACACCTGTAGCAGCCCGTCTTGTGATCCCCCGGGGTCTTCTGGGGTGCGGACGTTGTGGTGGAGACCACCTTGTGCTGCCTTCTTCCACATGTGGGCGGTATCTTGTTCTCCTGGGATTTCGTGTCCGTTACCTTGCACACCGTAGCCTTACTGGCGCTGTCTTTTTTCGCGGCTTTCCGCGCAACGTTCAGAGAGTTCCGCCTTCTTGACCATGGCTACTATCTCTTTGAGGGGGGCGTCGCCACTGACCCACAGCTTTTCCTGAATGGACGTACTCACAGTGTGCATGATTATTTGGTCTCGTATCAAGTCATCATGAAGCTTGCCAAATTTGCATGTGACGCCAATCTCTTTAGTGCCGCTACGTATTCTTCTACTGACTCACTTGTGGACTGTTTTCGTTGAAAGAAGTTATAACGGTCTATGGAGGTGCACACTACAGGCAGGTAATGACTGTCCAAGTCTCCTAACGCATGCTGAAACACATCGTCATCATCGGGGGGCCTAGTCTTTTTTACCAAGTTTTGGTACACCCAAATTGTGTAGCAGGATTTTTTTCTTGCGTTTTCTCAGGAATACCTCGTCTCCCTCGTCTTCTAGAGCCGATAAATAGTTCAAGAAATAACTTTTCCAGTCCTCACATTTCATGGTTTTGGCAGGAAGGGGACTGGGTTTGTGAGGGAGAACGTTTGTGCATACATGCTGGCCGGTCTTCGCGGTGAGGAGTTTCCAGACGTGTGCGTGGGGCTTACCTGGGCTGCCTGATCGTGCTGAGGGTCTGCTGTGGGGGACAGAGGGCAGTGGAAGGCTCTATGCGGTGCAATTGGGGCACATTAGCACTCACGGTTGCTGGTGGTGTCCCTGCTGCTTCTGGTCTATGCTGCCCGGTATGGTCCCTCTGCAGGCCCTGCCTCCTTGTGGTTGCTCCTGGCTGCCTCGGCCGTACTGGAGGAGTGACTGGCATGAACCTCACTGCCCTGCTCGAACCCTCGGCAGGATCTGTGTACACATGAGGATGTGTTTATGAGAAGGGCAGGTCTCCGGGTGGTGTGGCCCGCCTCCTCGGCCGTGTTTGGGTGGCACGTGCATGCGCACGGTGCATAGTGACAGCTGGGAGAAGCTTCCCCCCAGCCTCATCGCCAAATTGTAGCGTTCCGGTGGGCGGGAAAATGATGAGGCATACACCTGGTGCGGGAGAACAAACTTCTTTGTTCCCGGAGAGCGCCGGGGAAAACTCCTTACACTGTGGTGATCGGCTATCTATGCCAATCACCACTAAGCTCCCAGCATTCCCTTGTCACAACACGTGATGGGAACACTAGAGCGCTACACCACATAGATGGAAGGAAATAAATGGCAGTGAGTCACTTTCACGCACTTTTGCGCAGTCCATAACTAGGTCACCAATGTCAGGTGAAGGGATAAGCCAGATACGGAATTCCATTTCAACGCGTCATATCTAGTGATGCTTTTTTATGTCCCTGAACTGTGGCATTCCAGTCTACTAATCTCAAAGAATTGCAAATATATTTAGTTGCAGCAGGGCCTGCCAGTTTCTGGGCGTCCCACTGACATGAATGGTGCCTGCTGTTCACAGCCCCACATCTCTGCCCTGCCCATGTCGTGCATGCTGTACTTAATTTTGTTTTTAACAGCAGACCGCTCTGCCCCCAGGGCTCTGCAATGCTGAGCTCATTATCTCCCAACCCCGTCCTTGCATAAATGTGGCAGCCGTCCGCTGTTGTTTGGATCAGCATACCAGCGGGGCAGCTGTCTCCCCCTCCCCCGCTTGTATTTGAAGGCAATGCAAAAGTTAGGAGAAAAAATATATCATTATGCGCTGCTTTAATTAAGATGTTCACTACTAACGTCTTAATTGTAGCAGTGCATAGCTATAGTCTTACTTTCTCCTAACTTTCACTGGGCATAACAACATCGCAGATTGCAGGCTGCATAGGGAGCAGATGCAGCATTTGTAATGCAATAGGTCTCGCATTTGTGAAAGTTTGAGCTATTGGCATTTGTATATGACAATGCCTTTTATTTGTATGTTGTTATTTAAAACTGATAAAAGGCATTGTCATTTACAATGCCAATAGCTTAAAGTCTTGCAAATGCGAGACCTATTGCATTGTAAATGCTTGTTCCCATTTCAAGGTGTTGTTTTTACAAACACCAGGCCTCTTTCTCCCAGTGGCCAGCAGAATCTGTGGCTTACTTATGCTGTATTTGTTTTTCAAATGGGAGAAATTTAAAGTGAATAAGTCTTAGGGCTTGATTTCTCAGCGAACGGATAACTGCGTCACAATGGTGACGGATATCCCGTCTGCCGAAATATAAATCCCATAGGACATAATGGGATTTATATTTCGGTGGACAGGATATCCGTCACCGTTGTGACGTAGTAACCCATCCACCGAGATCTAAATCGGATCCTTAATGTTTTTCTCTACTTCCAATTAAGACGATTGCTTATTAATGTATTATGAAGCATGTTTGTTGATTTTAAATTCCTTCCATTTAAACAAATGGCTGTATTTTTCTGTTAGAAATATGGAACTGTGTCTGCAGCCCACTGGGAGCAAGTTGTCTGCTGTTTGAAAATGTGACACTTGTAAATGGAAGAACATTTAAATGATGAGTTTTATGAAATCCATATAAACATAAATGTAACGCTTCAGTTTAGTTTTCCCCATTTAAGTGTGCACACAGCAGGCATCTTTCTCCCAGTGGGTGGTAGAAATTGAGCTATATTTGTAACTGAAAAATACAGCCATTATTTTATGTGGGAGAAATTTGATGTGCAGAAAAATGTTCAATATTATGAATATTTTTGCAGAAAATCTTTCTAGACTTTAAAGTTCTCCCATTTTAAAAAATGGTTCTCTGTTTGTGTTATACATTTAATGGTGCAATACATGGAGAAAGGAATGTCTTGTGCCACGAGCACATACGACTCAAGCTCTCAGTCACCCATACCCATATTTCCAGGGCCACTGGAATAATGTGATTGTTTGACAGCAGCGATTTTCGCATAATTACAGTTTTGCACATAATTCATCATCTGCTGCATAATCTGCAGATATTAGTCCAAAAAATTGTTTCTAACTGAAATGAGTCAAAAGGTACTAAAAACACGGTGACCCATGTTGCTGCATGGTGCAGGCCCATTGAAAAGATTGACTGGCCCCCTTTTTTAGCTTATTGCTATATTTGGGTGTTAATCTGGTACTAAAGAGGTGCAACACAAGCCCAGACAGTATTAGCAATTTTAAAATTGACAAAATAATGAAGTCATATCGTCACAAAATGTGCCGCACAGCGTCACATAATTTGCCTTTTCTTGCTGCATAATTTATTCAATCCTGCTGCATAATTTGCCCCTCCACTGCAGCATCCAGTGGCCCTGCATATATCATTCATATGCACACATGTTCCTACATCACCGCCTACCATGCTCTCACAGACACACATGGTAGCCCTGTCAAAGTATTTTGTTCAAATCATAGTGTCCGGCTCTCTGAACATTGACCCAGCGCCAGACCCCATGCCACGACACCCGTCACCACTACGATGCCAGCACCCTACTCGCACTCAATACCGGCCGATAATACACCTGCTTCCGGGCCACCCGAAGCGGACTCTACTCCTGCCGCATCTGCAGTTTCACCAGCCTCTGGGCCGCCACCTCGCCCACCGGGGTAGACGCAACCACCTCAGATGCATACTACTCAACACCCGCTCCGCCCGCAAGCACGCCATCGAACTCTGGGACCTACTCGACTCTTCCTCCCCGGACATCGCCTTCCTGACGGAGAACTGGATGAACCCTACTCAGCACCCGACATCGCCATAGCCATCCCTGACGGCTACAAGATCACCCGCAGAGACCCTACCAACAGAGCAGGAGGAGGAATCGCCATCGTCCACAGAAACACCCTCAGAATCTCGACCAGCACCGATGACACCCTCAGCGCCGCCGAAAAACCTTGCACTTCCAGATCCACATCGACCCCAACACCACCCTCAGAGAAACCCTCATCTACAGAGCCCCCGGACCCTGGCCACATTTCAGCGACTCCATCACCGACTTCATCAGCACGCAGGCCCTTGCATCCACGGACTACATCCTCCGCGGAGATCTGAACTTCCACCTCGAGAACACCAACAACAGCAACTCCACCACCCTACTCGACAACCTCACCAACCTCAGACTCAAAAAGCTTGTCACAACTCCCACCCACGCCACCGGATACATGCCAGTAACCACGTCACCTTCAGCCACACCACCAAACTCCATTGGACCGACCACCGCTGCATCCACTTCACCTATGAGAAACCCACCACGCACCACCACACACAACGGGCCCCCTGCCGCAGCTAGAGCAAAATCACTGAATACCAGCTTATCACCACCCTCACCAGAAACCCACGAACTAAAACCGCCGACAGCACCGCCCGCAACGTCAGGCAATGGATCGACGACTGCGCCAACACTCTCGCCCCGATCAGGAAACCCTCAAACAGGTGCACCGACAGAAAAGCCATCTTGTTCACCGCCGACCTATAGGCATCCAAGCAGACCTGCTGAAGGCTCGAGAAGAAGTGGCACCACGAACAGCCGCCGGACAGCAATGCAGCCCACAAGAGTGCCATCCGCAGACACCACCAACTCACTAGAACGGCCAAAAGGACCTCCTTCAAGGAACGCATCGACAACAACACACACAACAGCAAAGAGCTCTTCAACATCGTGAAGGAACTCTCCAACCCCAGGTCCAACTCCAACGACATCCTGCCATCACAAGACCTCTGCGACTCCCTAGCCACATTCTTCCACCGCAAGATCGCAGACATCCATGACAGCTTCAACAACCAGGACCCCCCGACAGCCACCGCCACCGCCCCCTGCTATCTTGGACCCATCCACTCCGCCTCACCATCAGACCCCTGCCCACACCACATCTTCAACAAAGCAAGTTCCACCATCGCAACCCATCTCCGCAAGATCATCAACAACTCCTTCGAGACCGCCACCTTCCCGGAGAGTTGGAAGCACGCCAAGATCAATGCCTTACTCAAGAAAACCAAGGCGGACCCGAAGGACCTCAAGAACTTCTGGCCCATCTCCCTACCCCTGTTCCCAGCAAACGTCATCGAGAAGATTGTCAACAGGCAACTGACCTCCTCCCTCGAAGAGAGCAACATCCTGGACCCGTCTCAATCCAGATTCCGCAGCAACCACAGCACCGAAACAGCCCTCATCATCGCCACCGACGACATCAGGACCCTGCTGGACAACGGAGAAACCGTGGCCCTCATCCTCCTGGACCTTTCGGCCGCCTTCGACACCGTCTGCCACCACACCCTTCACACACGCCTTCACAATGCAGGGATCCGTGACAAAGCCCTGGACTGGACCAACTCCTTCCTCACCGGCAGAACCCACAGTGTCCGCCTCCTTCCATTCTGATCTAAAAGCACCAAGATCATCTACGGCGTACCCCAAGGATCATTCCTCAGCCCGACACTCTTCGATGTCTTCATGGCACTGCTCACCAACAGCGTCCGATCGCACACCCTCAACATCATCTCATACGCCGACGACACACAGCTTATCCTCTCCCTCACCAAAGCCCCCTCCAATGCCAAAACCAACCTCCACGAAGGAATGAAGGCAGTCGCCAAATGGATGAAGAACAGCCACCTGAAACTGAACTCAGACAAGACTGAGGTCCTCATCCTCGGCACCAGCCCCTCCGCCTGGGACGACTCCTGGTGGCCAGCTGTGCTGGGAGCTGCACCGACGCCCACAGACCACACACGCAATCTGCGGTTCATCCTGGATTCACTGCTGTCAATGACCCAGCAAGTCAATGCCGTCTCCTCCTCCTGCTTCAACACCCTTCGCATGCTCCGCAAGATCTACAGATGGATCCCCACCGGAACCAGGAGGATGGTCACCCAGGCTCTCGTCAGCAGAAGACTGGACTACGCCAACGCCCTCTACGTGGGAACCTCAGCCAAACTCCAGAACCTACTACAACGCATAAAGAACGCCTCTGCACGCCTCATCCTCGATGTCCCCTGCCACAGCCACATCACCCCCCATATGAGAGACCTGCACTAGCTCCCCGTCAACAAGAGAATCACCTTCAAGCTCCTCATCCACGCTCACAAAGCACTCCACAAGACCGGACCAGCATACCTCAACGAGCGACTCACCTTCTACACCCCGAACCGCCAGCTTCGCTCCTCTGACCTCGCCCTCGTCACCGTCCACTGCATCTGACGAGCGACCACCGGCGGTAGATCATTCTCCCACCTCGCGGCCAAGACATGGAACGCCCTCCCCATCCACCTGCGGCAGACCCAGGACCTGCTGACCTTCAGGAGACTCCTCAAGATCTGGCTGTTCGAGCAGTAGCAGCACCCCATTTGCCCCCCAGCGCCTTGAGACCCTCACGGGTGAGTAGTGCGCTCTACAAATGCATTGATTGATTGATTGATTGATTGATTGATTGAATGATTGATTATTTAGGCTTAAAGACAATGAAGCTGGGCGTGTGGGTGTTTGGTAACAATGCGCAAGTAGCTTGAAATGATTTTCACTGATCAGAAGCAGCTCTCACTACAGAAAAGGTTGAAACCCCTATTCTACAACGTCTGACTTTCCCGCCCACGGATGCCTGAAGTTAGTTCAGTGCACCAATGCTTGAACACGAAAGTCCAGTTGTATCTGACAATCTCACTCAACTCTTTCATTGATGTGATGTCAGTGTTTTCTAGGTAACTTACAGTCCTGAAAAGATTTCAGGGATGCAGTGGTAATTCAAACCCAATTTCAATCTTCAGAATATCACACACAAGCACTGCACTCAGAGACATTTATAGATAAAAAGTGTTTATTTCAACATTCTAATTCTTTTGATTAGCACATGAAAAGTAACAACACATACTATGATTAATACAGCACTGAGGCATCTGACCAAAAATGAGAATAATATGCAAATGTCCAACTTCGAAAGAAATGTCTCAATCTAGCAACCAAAGGCTCTAACACCGAGTTGTATACGCTACACTATGAGAACATGGAGTAGATTAACTAGATTCTAGAGTTTCTTGAGAGATGCCGTACTGCATACCGAAGTGCTGAAATTATCAGGAGGGCTGGAGGTGAGTATTCTTTCGAAGGAATAACACACAACGGCGGAGCTCAGTTCTTTTCCTCTTGGCATTGTATCAGCATCCATCATGGAACTGGAGGCTGCATCAGCACGTCCATTTGGCAGGTTCAATTGGAAGAATCTCGGACAGCATCTGTGATAATCTAGGTCGAAGACCTCTCTGATGATATGATCGTGATTTCAGAGGGTTTTTATAGTAAATCAACCCTTCTTATCTTTCTAATGGAATTTATTGAAATAATCACACATCAAATAGATGTACTAACAAGGTAATCAACACATCAATACAGACAACACTATTTGTGTTGTAGCTGTTATTTTACCTTGAAAAACGAGAAACTTTCATTTGTGTCAGTATTGGGAGGGTTTACCAACTTTTGTACATTAGTGTCAGAAAGATGTGACACATTTACGGGTAAAATGTGTGTGACTGAGGGATTTTCCACAGGAACGTGAAGATCACGTCTTTTAATAATCCAGGAAGTTAAAGGTTGCCATTTTCCAAGTGAGGCCTTAGACAAAATGGAGTTCTAATAAGGGACAAAATGGAGTCAGGCCATAGGGACTACACCACAGTTACGTAAAACAAGCATTGGCATAGCCAATAGGTTTCGCCTTTGCGACCTTAAAAGTATTTAGTTATGCAGCACAATATCCTTGGTGCAACAAGATTAACCCCTTCCATGCGGGGTTAATTCCCCCGCGGCGCGGGGAGGGGAGGCGGTGGTGGCGCTGTGCTTGTGACGAGCCCAGCTCGTCATGAGGCACAGTGGAGCTGTGCTCATGACAAGCTGAGCTCGTCACGACCCCACCCACTGATTGATTCTCCCGCACAGGCGGGGAATCAATCGCGTGTGGGCGGGCCGCGACGGTTATGACGAGCCCAGCTCGTCATGAGCACAGCTCCACTATGCCTCATGACGAGCTGGGCTCGTCATGAGCACCGAAGCGGTTAACTGTTGCATGGTTAAACACTTATAAGGTCCTAAAGGCAAGACCTATTGGCTATGCCAATGCTTGTTTTCTGTAGTTTTAGATAGCGCCAACTCGACCCTAATGTATTGAAACGCTTTACATTACCACCAATTATATTACACAAGGGCATATTCATTGTTGTTAGGTGCGGGGACATGAAGTGATTTGCCCAGATCACAGTATGTTGAGCGGACGCCGAGACTCGAACCTGCTTCTCCAGCTAAAAAGTCAGCAGCTCTGGCCGTTACGCCACATCCTCTCCCCTCATGGGAAGAATAGCGCTTATACCGACAAAATGACACTTCGATGCACCAAGAGGCAGCAGGTGTTGAAGGAGGGAACATGACAGGGAACGAGGAGACGGAGGTGCCAGGAATGGACTGTAGAGGTTAGAAGCTGAGGGAAGAAAAAATGGGAAAGGGGATAAGGGAACAGGAGATAGAGGAGGGAGAAGAAAGAGAAGGAAGGAACTGTTAATGGGGAAAGTGATATGTGAGAGTGAAAACGGGAGAATGTGAGGCGGAAAAAGAGACCAGGACATGCATAAAGGGAATGGGAGGCACAGGAGAGAGGAAAGAAGGGAATGTTAGAGCCAAGGAGGGAGGACAGAAGGCATGAGGGATCAAGAGAGACTAGGGAGGAACAGAAGATAGAGCAAGGGACGAAAGATGCAAGATGGAATAGGACAGGCAAAGAGGGAACAGAACGGAAAGAGAGAACAGTGGCGGAACAGAGGAACGAGAGAACAAAAGGAATGACCAGTAGAGGAAATAAAGGTGGAGGAAATAGGATAGTCAGGGACTGAGGACAGGGAAGGAATTAACTGGAGTGGGAAAGATGGCGTCCTGTTCAAAAAGCGCTTATATCGGTGCCAAATATTTAGCAAATGTGACAAATGGCTGTTGGTAAAATTTAAACAAGCGTTATGAATTATTGTGAAGGGAGAGTGTGTACGCTTTTAAAACGTATTTCTTTAAAATGCAGAGCGCTTCTAACTTCCGCACAAATGAAACAAGAAGCAGCTGTTTTCAAACACACTTGTGCTTGTGCTGGCCTCTGCCTTGTGGGAGTGAGCAGTGGCCAATTATCAAGCGCCGCTGCTCGCTTCCGCAAGGTGGATGCCACCACAAGCATGAGTGCAGTGCTTGAAAAGGAGCAGACCGATGGCTAAAGGGCCTCCTAGAGCAACGCATGAACGCTGCCTAGGCGAGACCTAAAAACGACAAAGCACACCAGACCCAGGGCACCATTCCTTAGACATTCAGATCCTTTATGTTGCATTCCAGCGTAACAGATCACCTTAGTGGAAGCTTCTGTACCAATCAGCTGTAGTGTGCATGACTGTCATGGGCTATTGTGTATTATTCAGTAGCAAAGTGCTCATAACAACAGGTGTGATGTTGCACTTGATTATTCAAAATATTAGTCTTCCTAGGTCAAAACGATTTATATATTCAGGACGCGAAGACCCTCACCCACATAAATGGCATGCTTCTTACTCAGGGTTTGCTCTTGTTTGGCAGGTAACAGAAAACCAGTTCCTGGGCTCCAAGTTATGGAGGCTTTAAATGAAGATATTCTGGTGTTTATTTATGAGCCCTTGCGTCACTTTTGCGCCGCCGGTACTTCACTTTTTCTGACGTACCAGCAAAGGTAAAAAATGCGCCATGTTGCGTCATATTTACAAAGTGACGAATCTAGGTAGATGCGTCACTTTGTAAACCCCTGTGCCACATTATACCTGAGCCAGGTATAATGTATGCAGGGTGGGCGTTCTGACGCAAGTAAGCCTTGTAGAAGTAACGCAGTGAAATCTATGAGATTTCACTGTGTCACGTAAATACGACAATATCTTACGCCTGCCTCATTGCAGGCATCAGACTGACGCAGGCACATTTGAAATGGGAGCCTGATACACAGTAATGCCCCGCACAATAAGCCATCTGTTACCTTGGCGAGTATGCCAACACGTCCCGTATGGTCCCGGGATCTCAGTCAACTGGATGGCATCCGGTTGACTGAGATCTCGGGACCATATGGGACATGTTGGCGTACTCGCCATTATTCGGAATTTGGTTGTAACAGACGGCTTATTGTGCCGGCCGTTACCGTGTAGCAGGCACTCAGATGAGTAGCGCCACATTTGGAATAATTGGCTATTATTGAGAGGCTCGGACCAGACACGATTTTATGGATCTGAGAAATAGAATAGATTTTTTCGGTACTGAATGCAACACTGAGGATGTAACCGGCTGGGATGGAATTATCACCGGTTGAGAGGTTTTAATAGTTTTTTTCCTGACTGCAATAAGCCCTGAAGAAGTCAAGGGTTTATCACCCACTGACGAAACATGTGTTGGCTGGTTTTGGGAAAGACCTGAACAAAAAGCCTTTGTTGAATTTATACTGATCACGTTATTTGGTTTAGTGCCATCCTAAACACCTGTGAGAATTAATAACCCTCCTCCTTCTCAACCACATTTGAAATGGGACTTGCCCATGTGAAATGACCCATTGATGGAGTTGCGTCACTTTCATGACACACTCCAGCAATGCGTCATTTTTGCACCTACAGATACGTCAGAAATACTGACGTATCTGTAACTCCTTGCGACATGATTGGTCATACTGTAAATATGACGCATCAAGTATGTCACAAGGAGGGCACAATGAAAAGTGACGCATCGCTGTTTTCACGCAGCGATGCATCACTTTTCATAAATGAGGTCCTCTGTTTTTATCTGCATTTAATGGTTCGTAGAAGTAGCTGCAAAAAACTGGGGCCCGCCTGTCCATTAATCCAGGTGACTGAATGTGAACTATAAATTCCTTCTTGAGAGTTCCCTGCTGTGAGGATATAAAACACAATAAAACATTCTGGGTCACTGTTCTCCCTACATCCTGGTCAACATGTTTCTGCCTAACCTTTGCCCAAAAAGGGTCAATGGCATTTGTCAGGATCAACTAAGCAGAAATGTGTGAAGCCTAATCCTGTACCTACCCCATACATTATTAACTAAACCTATATTTGTGTATGGAGAAGGTTGTGCATGTTAGAAAAAGATAACAAAATTAATGAAAGGTTAGTCAATCATTAATTTTTTTGACCCAAACAAATAGCATATAGCCATAAGATTAAATATGAATTAAGGTATATTACATTAATATTCAACTGAGTGTGCTCACTGAACGCTATGCTTTTATACTGCCAGTGTTGAGTGAATGAGAAAAGCATAAAAGAGAAAGAGACAAACAGTGTGAAGGATTCTTACACTCCACAGTCTGCTAAAGGACCTCATAGGATACGGGACCAAGTGACTTTCTATGTGCCAAACCCTTTCAAAATGGGGTAATTTGGCACATTAGTACATAATTCTATTCATTATTAACCAACACTACTTCAGTCACATATTCAGTCAGGACTGCAATGTTAGAGGAACTTAATGTGAGGGGAACTCAATTGAGTCTGTAATACAGTAGTATTTACAGCCACTGCAGGATGAACAGACAATAAGGATAACTGCCAGGATGTATTTCATTGGGAAATAAGTGTATGTGATTTTTTTCACAAGTGCATCTTTGAACAGGTTTCAGGAAATAAATGAAGTAGTAAATTCTATATAACTACAATGAATACAAAGACAGAATTCAATTTGATGGTTTATTTCAGACTCTTCAAATTAAGTCATATACAATATCAGAGGTAGAAAATTCCCTTTTTCAGATTTGCATATTATAAAATAGCCATAAATGTGGTCTCTTTTTTTTAAAAATGTAATACACTAACCTATCCTAAACAACAAAAACATTATTTGACAAAGGGGATACAATATTGTAGGTACAGTATACAATCATCGTGCTATGTAAAAAACAGTCACATTTAACAGAGTCTTATAGCAGTTTCAGCAGCCTTTGAAAGATGTTAAAGAAACAGAACTAGGAATTAGAACAACTTGCTAGGTTTTAAATTGTTATTAAAAACGTGATTGCCGTACCCAATAGATAATCACACATTTCCAAAATGCACAAGGATTGGCAGATTTTCCTCCACATAACATTCTTTCAGGCTAATGTTTTACTGCTATACGAAATACCGGCAGTCATTAATTAACTTTTTTTTATCAAGAAAGAAGTTCCTGACTTCTATGGAATTTTTCCAGACAAATTATAACGTGTTCTTTAATTTCGTTCAGTGCAGTACAGCTTCAGAAACTACCCAAAATGGTCATTGATAAAATATAGCTTTAAAGCCCTTCCTAAGGCTCGTGAAATTATTTTGGGATTTCAGATTATGTGACTCTGACAAAAGGATGTAATGATTGCAAGTGTAACCTAGATTGGAGCTTGCATTCTACAGTGCATTTTTTAAAATTACGTTAAAATTGCATCTCTGCATAAACAGTTAAAAAAAACAGAGGTGACAGTTTTGAAAGCAAACAGTAAGGTACAATTTATCCTTAAAAACTGCATGAACCAATCTACTGTATGATGTATTACTTATGTTCAAGGTTTTAGAAACTGAAGTTGTTTTGGGCAGTGGTCAAGTATTTTTTCTGTTGAAGATTTTCACTATTTATTCTTCTCAGAATTACGGGCTATGTATTCTGCAGTAACTAATACATTTGTATCTGTAACATATCAATAAAATTGCTTTACACCAGTTCAATAGCCATGACGTGGTGTAGAGTTTATCGGTGTAGGAGCCAGGGCCTTGAGAGTTAGTGGGTCCTGTACATTTGTAGAACGGCTGCAAATAGCCACTGTGGCAATAAACATTAAGGGCCAGATTTTCCCAATTTCCACAAAATATACTATTCGCGTATTTACAAAAAAAGGCAAATAAGTTTAAGGGTGCTAGAATTGAAGTTTATCATGAGGCTCGCCGTACAAGCTTTTTATTCCTGGCAAATCTAGCACATTCTTATGTGTTCTAGAGATGCTTGAGCAAAGTCCTGTAGCCACATATATTGCTTACACACTTGGGGATGACTTGAGCAGACCTGCTTTAGCTGTCAACAGTTTATTGTGGATCCTTAGTCGATCATAACAAAGTCTGTGTCAAAATGGATACAATAATACTGCAGAAGGACCTATTGATAACGCAGGCTTTGGTAATTATCAGATACAATTTCTGTACACATTTTCACTATTGGAATGAAGAATACCTAAGGAATCAGTTTCTGAACACCAGTTTCTGTACGTGTTCCCGTTATTCCTCTTTTATTGGAAAGATTTTGATTGCTTTTCACTGGTGAAATGTGTCCATGGAAAAATCCAAAGGTGGGGTTTTACCTCAACACTTGTGATCGTAATTTAGAAAAAAAACAGGATTTCATGCATACCTATAATGAGGACTAAAGAGGAATAATGGTTGAGCATTTTCTTCTAACTGTAGAAGGTATTTTAATACATTTTGCTCTACTCATCACTCACCAATCTGAGAATGCTAGTAGTAAACACCCAAATAATGGCTTTTTTAGGCATTATAGCTTTGTGGGTAGGTAAATACAATTTTTGAGCTCACAGTCTCACAAGGTTTGTCTTCAAATAATGAAATTAAAGAGTAGGCTAAATTATATAAAATGTGTCGGGTATCTTATTAAATAAGATTATTAAAATGCTTTGAATGGACGCATGTACATCTTTCTGTCGTACTCCAATATTAAGATTTCATTTAGTAAATGTGAATTTATTTGCAAACTTACTCAATGGGTCTGCTATGGAAGAGGATCCAAGCACAATTCACAAGCAAACATTAAAAGGCATTTGTATGTGAGCCACACATCTTAAACTGCAGTGAGAATGCATTAACTCGCAATTTTGTTAACTTTGTAGTACACTGATATCAAATATTTATCTAACAAAGAAACTACTTCATAGGCATTGAAGCCCAGAATGCACATAAAATAATGATGAACCTAAACAGCACTTTTCATTATGTTGATACACTCAGAAGACCTGTGTTAAAAATAGAATAGATAATTTTCTTTTGAAATTGGGCTTTTGGGCAAATTAGATAGTGACTACAAATGTTTTACCTTCAGTTTACTAGTATTTTGCACAAATGAAAATAAAACCAAGCTTTTCGCTAATTAAGGTGGTGTAGAAATAAAATATCCTCACCTACATTTACAACAGCAAACCTCGTGATTTTTTTCGGGGAAAAACATAAGATTAATTGACAGAAGCACCTGTTTAGAGGTTTGCTTTGTACGTCATTTACAGTCCACACAATAAATGCTATACGATCAGACAGGCAGCTACTTTTACCTTATTTGCTTTGCTCAGTTCCACAGAAGTTACATTACTCCCAAAATGCAGAGGTACGCCTTCTTTAAAGTGATGCTTTCAGCTGTATCACTGAATGTATACATTTCACGCATTAGACTTTTAATGGCTATTCCGCAGAATTTCTTCATACTCGTCCTTTAACATGCCACTGACACATAGGACTGTGACCTGTGTTTAATACATGTCTAACAGATTTATCCATCAGAAGAGCAGGCAGAATGCTTTTTGCACAGGAGGTGGTATTATAGCAGAAATTGTAAAGGTTTGTTATTGTTGTACTTATCACTGTTGAACTACCACATGGAACACTGTCCATTTCTTGAGGCCCTATTTCCCAAAAATGTCCAAAAGGTTAGAGATAGATTTCCGAGAGTCCAAAATCGAGCTCCTAAGTTGCACCTATGTGGAGTTGCTCTAGAAAGTAAAATGTATACTCTGGATGATAGTAGACTCTTGTGAGCTATGGCATTTACATGATTAAACTGAAAGTTGCATGAGGCACGGGTTTTCCATTGAGCAACTGCTCCTCGGAAAATGTGTGTGACTGGAAGAATGAGGACGGGACAGGGAGATTCGGGGAAATAGTACATGGAACAGGCTCCCTGGAAAAACATGAAACGAAGACATAGAAGTGCCTGCCACAGATATAGCAATGCAGCAGCTCAGAGAAAGTAAAAAAGTAATCTGAAAATCATTTGTGGCCTATGTCTGGAAATGAGTAGGCTTGGTGGGCGTGGTGGGCCTTATCTGTCAGGAATTGTATTGTTTCTATGTTACCTGGTGCTACAATGCAGTAGTAAGCAGCTGCTGCTCCCAGCCCTGCACAGTAGTGGCAAAGTACCTGCAGCAGATCATGACCCTTATTTACTGTTCTTAAAACAATCTTTGTCATTTCATAGGCAGTGATGCTGGGCACCTATTTTAAGAAAATGCATAAAAGTAAGAGTTATCAGGCTCAGCATCTTCACACAGCCCTAGTTGTAATGCAATCCTTCAGATCCTTGGGATGATCCGCTTCTAAAGTATAATTGCCCATTTGCAGAGACCTAATTTTTAGAGACAAACTCAAAATGCTGAATAGGTCCAGAAAAGGTCTCTTAATAGCCTGCTTCATAAAAATCATACGATGAGATTTGTACCCTGGTATGAAGAAGGGTGATATATATTGTAAGGGACTCTCAAATGACATACTGATATGTATATTCCATATGTGACAAACATGGATAAATGTAAATGTTGTAGACTTGTAAAGCGCACAGCTGCCCCAGCAACAGGGCGTCCCGGCGCTGAAGACCGCTGGGGAACCCGTCCTGGCTATCCCTGTGAGATGGTCCCTTTCTGGGTATCTCCAAGGTGAAACCAGGCATCCCCGGCGTCTGTGGGGGGCCGTTGTAGAGATGAGGCAAGCTTAATGCCCAGAGTTGCCGAGTGTGTTCCTGGTTAGAGTAGGTACCGAGGCGAGAATTATCGAGTCTGTTTTGACCCTGGTACACGACCCTGCCGCGTCGGGAATTGAACCCTGGTCCCTGGCCGATTCTCTGCTTACGGGTCTGCCGCCTCTAACCAGTGAGCCACACCTCTCCTGTTCTAAAACACTGGGCCAAAGTTAAGGGGGGGGGCTCAAAATTGCAGGTACATATTTATGATTTGGCACAAGGGATGTACTCATTCGAAAAGTTGTGAGGTTTATATATTAATACTTGACTCTTAAGATGGTGGTTGACAAACATTGCTAGTAAGAGGCAAATTATTGAATATCTGGGCACTACATTGGATCTGCAGTATTTAAGTATGTAGGGAAATTATCAAACTAGTTGGCACAGACCTTGTGTCCACTTTGTTGGGAGTAGAAATCCTAACAGTTTACACATTTGAATTCATTGATGAAGTGTGATTAGTGCTATCATGGTTTTCCAATGTTTCAAAACTATCCAAAGTAGAAATCGAAGTACTGTATGCAGATATCAGACAAATAGTTTAACAGGCATGTATCTTCAAGTTGAAACAATCCAGTAACAGTCATGGGTAAAATACAGATACAAATATGCATCCAGTGGTGTTCCAAAGATCTTGTGTGTGCTTTTGTAAGTGTGCCCAGTGTGAACTTTTGTTTTGGAATGAGAAAGGACGTTGTTGTGGGTTACTTGGTAGAACACCTCTTCAATTAAAGAAAGGGAAACTGTGCATCAGCAGACAATATATTTTGAAGTTATGTTACCTCTATCATGCTATCTCATGTTACACCAAGCAAGCATTTACAAATGCATCTAGTTTGGATTTTTTTTGTTTTCACTAGACTTTGGTGTGGTGCATGTTTGTATGGCCTGAAATGCTACTTGACAAAAGAAATACACTAACTGTTGGAATCTAGATGTTTGTGCTGTTGCAATATTTTTGTAATTGCAGTGTTGCATCTGTGGTAATGCTAAGCTTGTAGCTGGCCTAACAATTTTGCAGTAGCAATTTTAGTATTGTGTTTTTGCACTTTCAATATTGCAGTATTGCAGCTGTAGTGCTGCATTTGTACAGAGAATGTTTTACTTGGGCTTGTAATTTTGCAGTGGTGTAGTAGTACTAGCAATGTTAGAGAAAAATAATGTATTCCTGCCAAATTTAGAATTAAATTTGTACAGTTAGTAACTGTGATTCTATTTCCGCTCATTGATTCAAATGTAATACATAAAATGGTATTTTGTATTCTTGACAGCTTCACACATCCATGATCCGATTATTGTTGGAACTCATTATCAAATATTAATTTCATTGAAAAGTGTACACAAAAATGTGCAATATATGTGTTTCATTTCATTACAGGGGCTTTTTAAATCTCTAAATAAACATTTATATAAATTCACAAATAACCATTCTTACTACTTTACAAAGATGAATACGAGAAACGTTTCCTTTTAAATTTCAGTTAACAAATAAAAATTTGAGTTAAAGTTAAGTTAAGTTTACAAACACAGCATTTAGTGCTGGAATACAAGTCACTAAGCTCAGGAAGGATCCACATTGTCACTACATTAACCATTTTATACATTAGCTGCCAGATAGACGCAATGTGTGTTGGCTCGTCCATTCCATAAAACTGTTTGTATGTTGGAAAAAGAATAAATATAAGAAGTTGACAGGCCAGCTGTAGTTAGGATCTAAATTATTTCAAGAAGAAAGGAGTAAATCGATTAAGATACAAAGAGCTGTTTCTTTGAAATTAAACAAGGATCATAATGTGCAAAAATTGTTAGAAATGTAGAGCACTTATGACCTCAGCATAGTAATAAACTACTTTTTTCACAGACTATTTGAAACATATTAAACTATTTGTGACCATCTGTATTTCATTTGCATTACTCATAAAGATAAGAGACATATTTTAGAGATGTAAGTTTTTATAGGCAGTTCTGCAGATTGAAGCATACTTAGTAGAGGATCCTTTCAGCATTCCAACTTATGTATGCAGTTGAATAAAAGAGACATTTTGAGGATCATGCATTTTGTTTACAGCTTTGCTTGTGAAGTACAATCCTCACAATATCAAGTACTTTCAAGGTGGCCACCATACACAGGGCCAGATATGTAGAGGCACGTCACAAATAGTGGATGCAAATTTCACAACAACTCTTTGTGACCTGTCTGTAATTTTGCGATGAGATGTACCAACAGGTCGCATCACAAAATGCCACTTTGCAATGGGTCCCAGAATGGCCTGCCTACTGAATATTAACTAGTCAGGTCACTATTTTTAACCGCCTACAATTGGCAACTGTTGCAGGCATGGTGTCCTTTGCAAAAGGCTTACCACCTCAGTTGAGGTATCAGTAACTTTTCCATAATTTTGCGACTGCAATAGTGTTTGCAAACCATTGACACATATTAGTACAAATTGAAAATTGGGAGGTACGCCACTTTCATGAACCCTCCTGATTGTGATTCGGAATAAGTTACAAAACCTTTTTGTGATACAGAAAGGCTTTGCCAAATCATAAAAAGGGTGTGGTTCATTTAAAAAAAACATTTTGCTGTGGCAAACTGTTTCACCTTGTGAATTGTAGGGTTTGTAGCTAGAAAATGTTTTGGTTTAGCTGACTCACAGCCCTTTTTATATAGATAAAACATTTAGGACATATTTACCATACTTGAAAATGGACTTTGCATAAAAGATATAGGTTTGCACAATAATGCAGGCACTGCTTGAGCATGCATTTTATTCAGAAGACAAATAATATGTATCCACCAGACCCTGCTATTTAACTGAAGTTGAACATATGGTTCTCTACAAATGTATAAATATGTTGACCTACATGCTTGAAAAAGCCTCTGTAATGAAGTGAAACATGTTTTGGTGGTGTATTTTTGACTTGTTATATTGCTCAATAAAAGTGTATAAAATGTAACTGTACTTCATGAACAGGGAGGCAAATGTGATAAAAAATGTATGAAACTGTTAAATATGGGAAAAATAAATTCAATTTTAAGAAGTTAAATTTGATTAAATGCTACAGAAATACATTCATAAATATGAGTCAAATTCAAAGAAAATAGCAACATGAAAAGCGGAATAAAATTTGGGATTTCGATGTGGCCAATTAATTGTACTTGCATTGTTGTAGTCATAGGGCTTCGTTACAAACTGTCCGGAATTAGAAGGTGGGGAAAGGGGCGATATTGAGGACGCAGGTATTCGTTTAGGATGGGATGTCCACTCCTGAATGTGGGTATTACAAGTTAGTTCCTGGATTGTGGATTCACAAATAAACTTTTGAAGACTGGGTCATATACTGCATGTGGATTCCTGATTCTGGGGTCTTTACTATGAGTATTTCCACCTGGTCTGAGAAGGTAGAAAATATCAGCAGACTTACAGTGGTTTTACTTGCTGCCGATATGGTGCTTCAGTATTCCCAAACACAATAATTTAAGGTGCGTGAATACATGACAAGTCAGAATCAGGTAGCGTGATAGCCCGTCGGGGATACTCTTTAGCCACCTGATATTTGGGGACATAGTGGAGTAGTTTTACTTTAAGAATTGTAGTTGTACTTGTAATGTGGAAGTATTGTCATGTGATAGTATTGTAGTGAGATGGTGCTTTCCTGGAAGTGTTCTGATTGTAGTGTTGTAGTACTTTAGTGCTATAGCGTTCGAGTGGCAATGGGGAAGTTATAGTGTCGCTACACAATTTTAGAATTGTAGTGGTGCCGTTGCTATGCATTTCTGGAGTTGTTCATTTGTGCACGTGTGCAAATACAGAGTTATGGTTTTGCTTTATACAAGCAGTTGTGCAGTTGTAATGTTGCATTAGATATCCAGCTGTAGATTTGTTCATTTGCAGAGTTGTGGAGCTACATAGTTGTAATTTTGTAGAAATGCAGGAGGGCACTTGTTGAGTATTAGTGTAGATAAGTTGTGCTAGATTGATATGTAGATATGGGCTGTTACAAATTTATATAGCCGAAGTGTTGGTGCTTGCTGCAGACAGATGAAATTGTAGGGGCAGCAGAACCTGGAGGAGCGAGAGAAGGCCTCCTTTAGATTGTTGCAGGGGGGCATAAATATGCTGCACAGGTTAATGAATATTCCGACCCTGGATTTCTGCTGTAATTTCAAGTCCCTTTCGGAGGTTTGCTCAGTTGTTACTTTCAGCAAAATGCTGCCATAGGGGAAGTGAGGTGAAAATGTCATTAGCAATGTCACTGCATGTTCCTCGTTTTTGCATGCTAATGT
Source organism: Triturus cristatus (assembly GCF_964204655.1). Taxonomy (NCBI): domain Eukaryota; kingdom Metazoa; phylum Chordata; class Amphibia; order Caudata; family Salamandridae; genus Triturus; species Triturus cristatus. The sequence continues at coordinate 354,723,052 of NC_140583.1, forward strand.
TATGAGTATTTGTAAAGCACACTTTCACTTGTGAAGGTATCTTTCGGCTGAGAAGGTGTGTGCCTAGCCCTTCCTATGGTAGGTTAGTTAATTTAAAAAAACTTGCGGAATTCAAGAAAAGAGGAGGGGGCTAATAAAAATATAGAGGTAATTCTGAATAGTTTTGCTATTACTTCCACTGGGTATTTGCTAACAACTCTGAATGAGGCCCCAAGTATTTTCAACAGATGACAACTGCCCCTTCTCTTTTTAATCCCATAGCAGATACACAGAGATTCACAGAACAAGCACATGTCAACAGCGCTCTGCTTTCCTCTGCATTGCCTTTGAACAGTCAATGGCTTATATGCACACTATTGCCATTGTTTGTGCAGCATGGCTAGCGCAAATCAGGAAAAAACATTTTGCGTATGCATGGGTTCACAAATCAAATCTGTACTAAATTATCAGGCGGGCAATGCCAGAGATTGTGGCAGGCACAGGTTACCAATGAATCCCACTCACGGAGGGATTTGCTAACATTTTTAGTTTAGCTGACACCTCTCATTCCACTGCGGCAGGATGGTCAGTGGACTACAAGGTTAAATTCCTACCTCGAAGTGAATGAATGAAATTGATTTTTTTCATCTCATCTAATATTTAAGTATAGTTTTTAAGTAATGACATGGGTTGTGGTTGTTTTACTCAAACGTAAGAAGGAGACTAAAACTAATTTCTGTATATCTATCTAACACATAGAAGCAGCTTTCCGTAAAGGAGGACATGTAAGATGGAAGCTACACAGCAGGTCTATGCAAAAGGCACCAATAGTCATGATGTCCAAACCTACTACAATGTCCTTTTGTAATGACAACAAGTTGTATTTGATTCAATGCATTCATGGTCTACAGGTATCACCTACGTCTTACTACCCTTTTGCTTCTGAGAAGAATGTAACACTACATGAAGCGGAATTCAAATATTTAAATATTAAGGCTAGAGCCCCATTCAGCAGCTTCTAACTGGTCGCTCTACTTGAAACCTCTCCATGCGCCATCTCATTGTACAGTGTTCTTTTTGGGGAAGCTGTGGTCTTATACACTGCATGCTAATGTTCACGATGGGTGCCTTCAACCATAGCATTTAGCTTCTTATAAGCCAGTGCTGGACCAAAGCTGCAATGTGAACCTATCACCTCCCACTTTCAAATGTACCTTTCTTTTTTGATAGAGACTTTCCCTGCTTCTACTGGCAATCAGAAACAATATTTTTGTTTTCTTCTGCTTGAGATACTTGTTATCATAACCTTTTTCTTAATTTGAAATGTTGACACTTTTGTAGCGTATATGAAGCTGAGTGATGTCCATTTTCTAACGTCCATTTGGTTGTGGAGCAAATCTGTGAAGCTGTAGATCTGTGTAGAAAATATAATTTTGTATTCCAACTCAAAGAATACCAAAGATGGCAGCACTTTCTTTTCTAGCATTCGGTCTCCGTGGAGGCCTTCTCTTTTTTCTTGATTACCTCTGTTGCACTCCCGCACGCCACCACTATGTTCATTACACTGCTGGCATGCCCGGGTCTATCCAGTTTGTCCATAAGAGACTTGGCTTTCCGCGAATGGCCTTGTAGACTCTTTGACCTCACCGACGGAAATGCACAAGTCCTATCTGTTTGCAACAATAGCACATTTTCTGCTTCTACTCTGTCTGTAAAAGGTGTGCATGGGTAAGAGGCACTCACACCTACTTCGCCAATGTCACTCTCATCTTCTGTGTCCGTTAACAATGGCTTCTCCTCTGCTTGAATTGCAGCTTCAGAAGAAAAGCCTGGAAATTCTGGGCAGTGCTCATTAGCAATTGTTTCCTGCTTGCTGTACTTCCACTGCCTAGCCCATTCTTTCATTGCTGAGGGACACATCTGATCTAGGATGGCATAATCAGTTGTCCAGTTGTCCACGCCACCAACCAGTTTCCCTCCTTGGGAAAATATAAAGCTTCTGGATTTAGTCATGGTTGTTTGACATGTTGCCTCAGCGGGGTAATAACGCATTGCAACAGACTTTTCTAAAGGGTAAGAGACAGTGGCTTCCAACTTTGTTCTTTCCAGAGTCAGCTGAGGGTTCTGAAAGTCTGGTTTGTCAGCTTCTCTGGTCGACTGCCCATTCATAGTGATGTCTGATTGCTTTGCATTTTTGGTTGTCATCTCCTCGTTGTGTGGATTGCTAGCCCGGGGAGTGGCAATTTCCAAAGAGGAATTAGGCTTTAAAATGTGCTGGGAAATTCCTAATGTAGCTTTACTGTAATCATTTGTGGCTACAGCGCTGGCACTTGAAGCAAACCGAAGGCTACTCTGACGTGGGACCAGCTGGTTCATCTGCTCAGAACCATCCTTCTCAGACTTCATTCCAAAAGAATAGGCTTTTCGACGTAATTCTAATGCAGGAGACGTGGAGCCAGTGCTGTCATCACATGCTACCTCATCTCCCTCTACGTGGTACTTGTAGACGCTGTATCCTTCAGAACTGTTCACACTGCTTTGTCGTAGAAGGTATGCTGTATCGCAGTCCGATAAAGCCCTTGCCCGTGCATGCAAAAGTTCAGATTTGTCAATGCCCACCAGCTTCTCCAGAGCGTTCACCATGCGACCTGAGAGCTCCTCCAGTTGACAGAGGCGAAGGTCTACCGTTTGGAGAGAAGCTTTCATAAAATGTTCCCTCTCGTTTACCTCTTCTAGCCTCATGGACATATTTTCCACTCTGTAAAACAAGAAATGATGCAGTTTTTTTTAGCAATTGTTCAACTCATGATAAAAGGCATGAAGACACTTAGGTGGTATTTGAATAAAAAATGACACATACTATTTACAAATGATACTTTCTCGAAATTTAATGCCTGAGAAAAGTCACTTCAAAGAGAAATGTTGACTGTACAGCAAAAGTAAAACAAAATATACTCACTGGTACATTAGTATATAGTTAATTTAGAATTCTAGACAGTCCTAATCTGAATTACAACATTCTTTTGTTCATTTGAAAATATCCCAGCTGTCCAGCTATTACCTGTCCTGCGACACTTTTATAAAAACATATGTTTTTAGATCAACCAGATAGCATGTCAGAAATCTGCCTGTATGCAGCAGGAGAGACTTGATATATCAGAAATGGGTAAAAGATGCTGAAACCTCCCCTTTTGTCTTTACCAGCACTGTCACATATTTGGGCACTGGTTATGGCTTCAGAAGAATGCATCTCAATGTACTTCAGAGAATAAATACACTTGCAGACAAAAACTATTTAATTTTAACGAAATATCCACTCTTTAGTGGTCTGACCACCATTCTTGGCAAAGCATTTGGCATTAAAGACTATGGTCAGTGCCCACCTTCATGCAAAGTTATCTAGCTGGTCACTGCCAGAGGTCACTGCCTCTTGTATGGACCGGAAAGGTGCTACATAGTGGACATGAGAGTTTAGGTTTAGTTAATACGGGAGCACAATTGGACTCTTTTTTAACTTTCTTCAGACATTTCAGTGAAATGGCCATGTAATGTGACCAGTTCAGGAAAGAGAGCAAAGCACAGTACTAGATCTTCCTGTGAAGGCCACCTTTAGCTTTTGTATCGGGCTGTGTCTACGTGTGTTCCAAATGCACCCTGCCCCCCTTCAAGAAGAGGGGATAGAGAGGTAGTCCAGCAAGAGTGAGAGGGTCCCTGGACTACTATCACCAAACAGTGATATCTGTAGCTAAGTTCATTGAAAAAGTGGTTTCGTGTAGAAAGATTCTTGTGGGAGGTGGGCAAGATTTGGGGGAGCTAGGGGAATGAAGGACAGGGGGAATTAAAAGGGGTATAGCAGGAATGTTTCATGTATTAATAATTATTACAAATTATGGATAGGATTAATTACCGATAATTTCATTATATTTTATTACAAATTGTTACATTCTTTTTTTTAATTTAAAAAGGTTATTAAGATATGGTAAAATAAAATAAAAAATTGGATTTTAACATTCAAAATATGTATATTTTCAACTGTTATAAATAATGTAATTTAATGTTATTTCTTGTGAAGTTTTAATTTAGACCCCTACCTCCATTATTTTCTATAGAGGGTGCTTCTGTACCTGTATGCAGCAATGTTTGGTGCTGGACTTACTCCAGCTCTCCGCTGGAGTACATTTACAACTGTTTATGACACTGGTTGTCTGTAGTAATTTTAGAAGTGCAGTTTGTGAATGGGAATGGACTTACTTTTTTGTGAGTGGGTGTATGTCTCTCTGTAAGCCTCTTCCTAACCCTCCTTTAACCTGCTGCATACTCCTCTTTTATTCCTCCTCCACATTTAGTAGTAATTATTACCTATCTATTTTCCAGCCTCGCCTCCCGTCCCTACCACATTTACTACTAAAACATATACTTATGTGTGCAGAGCCTCTGCAGTTGAGGTGGCGATCTCTGCACAGAAAAAGATAGGAGGGGGGAGATGGAACCTACGCACATAGGCTTATAGACAGGATTTTGTAGTACAATAGTAATTCTATCTTAGTATTACTAATATACTGGAAAATGCAGTTTATGAATAGGCCCAGAGTGCTTTGGCTGTAGTATCTTAACTAAGGTGAAAGCTACGTGGGTGGAGGCTGGTAGGGAGGATGACCATGGGTAGGGTGAGGTGTGTGTAATACTGGGTCCCAAGTAGGAGGCTTTGGCTGAGAAACCATTCAGGTAATACAGGATGACAAGGAGGCACAGAGCTGCAGAGGGGGTAGACGGACGGGTAAAATGGATACTTCCAGGAGGACAACATACAGAAGGGGAACTGGGTCAGGACAGGAGTAAGGAGGAGTTTCACAGGGTCACTAGGGCTGAGTAGTGTTCCCCCTACTGGTGGTAGGAGGAGGTGGAGGCAAGCCTTCTATTTATTGTTGGGGAGGCAGTGATCTAGATTTTGGTGCCAGTGGGTTTGAAAAGAGTGAATGGGGAGTAGTACTAAATCAGCATTCTTCAAGAGATATTGGTTAGATGATCAAATGTCATTTCTGTAGGAGGCTGATGGTTGTGGGTGGCCAGTCAGAAAATGGCTGACTGTTGGGTCCTAATACCAGTATCCTGAGGGGCCAGGCAAATAACAGTGGGGTATCCATAGTACCTAGTGAATAGACTAAGCGCTCTCATTGGAAGACTGCCTTAGTTTGAGGGTGGTTTGACAAACAGTGCAGGAAACACGTAGTGTGGTGAGGTGAGACCTAAGGTGCTAAGGGTCTAATTCAGGATACAATGCTGTAGTCTTTCTGTATGTGCCTAATCAAACCGTAGGTGCCATGATTTCCCGTCCATTATGTCCTATAATTGGAGTCTTTACCTGGCTGGTAGCTGTGGCTTCAATAACCTCATCCTAGAAAGCTGGCCATCTAGTTGAGACTACTGCACATGGTGCAGCAATATTTCACCAATATTTTGGGGTGAACAGTTTGAATGATGTTGCAAGTGCTGGGTTCGTCAAATGAGAAAGATGGCTATCTGTGGGTATCGTTGATGTGGGTGGATGTGGATGACTACATTATGTGTAGCACTTCTCTCAGATATTGTTCAGGAGCCTAGATCTCCTCCCTGGGTGCCATTTTGGCCAATAAATGGCATTTTGCTCTTACTGAAACCTGCAAAGTGCTGTTCACATTCTGTTGCTTCCTTTAATTGACATTACTTTCTTTCGAACTAAGAAAGTTTCTGTGACAAGTGACTGCCAGCCATTGAGACAAGGACCTAGGGGCACATTTACTAAGAAGTCAGAAAGCAGCAACCAATTTGCTTTGCGGCGTTGCATGATATGTTTCAAGATATGGCACTCTTGATGCATTACTTTAGAGCTATTTTTCAGCACATTTTCGGTGCCTTTGCACCAGGGCAAACAAAGCCTTGATAAATCTAGCCTAACTATAAAATAACTTCAAATAAATGTCACTTGATAGCAATCTACTTCACATGTGACTCAAACATGTTTTACTTAATACCTCTCAGAAGTAACTCGGATCCTTTCGTCATTTGATGACTGTTGTTCATCTTCCTTCTCCTGAAAATACTCCTCCACACACTGCTCTTCAAATTCATACAGTTTCTTCAGCTCCTCTTCATTTAGGAATAACTCTGTTTCGAAAGATAAAACGTGTCTTATTTAGGCTTAGGAATCCCATTACTATTTTTCTCGACACTTAAATATAGGCAGATTTCCCGTTTCAGTATCAACTGCCTTCTCAGATGCGAGGAGGGAATGTGTAGACAAGCCTTGGCAAACCCAATAGGACTTGCCTATCAAAGAGCTATTGGCTTTGCCAATATGTTTTAGCCATGTTGTACACCAGCTTGGAAGCTGTCCAGCATGGCTAAAAGTTAGTGGCGTAAAGGAGAGTGGCGTGGAGTGGAGTGTCATAAAGTAGAGTGTAGGGTGGGGTGTTACTGAGTGGCGTAGACAGGCGTGGAGTGGTGTAGAGTAGAGGTAGAGTCGAGTGAAGTGGCATGTCATTGAGAAGCGTAGAGTGGAGTGGCATAGTGTTGTGGAGGGAGTCGAGTGTCTTAGAGTGGAAGGGCATAGAGGGGAGTATATATATTGGCATAGAGTGCAGTGGGTTACAGTGCATTTGTTTTGAGTAAAGTGGTTTAGAGTGTATTGCTGTAGAGTGCAGCGGGGTAGAGTAGAGTGGCATAGAGTAGGGTGGTGCAGAGTAAGGTGGTGCAAATCAGAGTAAACTAGAGTGGCGCAGCATAAATTGCAGTGGCGTAGAGTGCAATAGCGTAGAGTGGAGTGGCGCAGTATAGAGTTGAGTGACATAGAGTGCAGTGGCATAGAGTGCAGTGGCATAGAGTACGTTGTTTCAGAATAGTGGAGTGAATTGGTGCAGGGTAAAGTGGAGTGTTGCAGGATAGAGTGTGGAGGTGTAGAGTAGAGTGCAAATGAGTGTAGTGGCACAGAGTAGCGTAGATAGCAGTGGCGTGGAGTGCAGTGGTGCAGAGTAGATTACAGTGGCAAAGAGTGTTGTGGCATAGAGTGCATTGAATTAGCGATGAGTGGTGCAGAGTAGAGTGCAGTGGCATAGAGTGCAGTGGTGCAGAGTAGCGTAGAGTATAGTTATGTAGAGTCATTGGCATAGAGTACATTGGTGTAGACTGCAGTGGCGCAGAGTGGAGTGTTGCACAGTAGAGTCCTGTAGAGAGCAATGGCATACAGTAAAGTAGAGTAGAATAGAGTGGTGTAGAGTGCAGTGAAGTAGAGCACAAAGGTGTAGAGTGGCAATAGTGTGCAGTGGTGTAGACTGTTGCAGAGTACAGTATAGTTGCGTAGAACGCAGTAGTGCAGAGTACTTGGCTTAGAGTACAGTGGTGTAGAGTGCAGTGGGTTTGAGTAAAGTAGTGTAGAGTACATTGGGCAGAGTGCAGTGGTTAAGAATAGAATGGCATAGAGCAAAGTCGTTTAGCATAGAATTGAGTGGCAAAGAATGCAGTGGTGTAGAGTAGATTGTTTTATAGTAGACTGAAGTGATGTAGAATGGAGTGCTGCAGGGCAGAGTGGAGTGCTGCAGGGTTGAGTGGAGGAACATCAGTTGATGGACAGAATGCAGAACAATGTCATACATTCACCCTAGTACAGAACAGAGATCTGGGCCTAAATCCATCGTTTTTTTTGCTCACCATACCATTCTAGTTTGAACCCAGCCATATGCAAAACAGTCTTGACCCTCTGCCTCATGGGAACAGTCAAGCCCGGACTGCCAAGTCAGGTCCTCCCTGGACTGGAAACAAGCATCCTAGGACCGGTTTCTGGGTTTCAACCCTCTTCAGCCAGGATAGCTTGATTCCAGTGGCATGAAGAGCACGGGACCCACGTCTGGGCATACCCCTTCCACTCGGGGCGACAAATGCAAAAACAACAGTTGGTGGACAGAATGCCGTTCAATGTCATACATTCACCCCAGTACAGAGATCTGGGCCTAAATGCATCGTTTCTTTGCTCACCATGCCATTCTAGTTTGAACCCAGCCATATGCAAATCAGTCTTGACCCTGTGCCTCATGGGAGCAGTCCAGCCTGAACTGCCAAGCCAGGTCCTCCCTGGACTGGAAACAAGCATCCTAGGACCGGTTTCGGGGTTTCACCCCTCTTCAGCCAGGATAGCTTGATTCCAGTGGCATGAAGTGCACGGGAACCACGTCTGGGCATACTCGTCCCACTCGGGGTGACAAATGCAAAAACAACAGTTGATGGACAGAATTTGGACAATGTCATACATTCACCCCAGTACAGCGATCTGGGCCTAAATCCATCTTTTTTTGCTCACCATGCCATTCTAGTTTGAACCCAGACATATGCAAATCAGTCTTGACCCTGTGCCTCATGGGATAGAGAGTGGCGTAGAGTACAGTGGTGCAGAGTAGAACAGAGTGGCAGAGAGTGCAGTGGTGTAGAGTACAATGGTATTGAATGCAGTGGCGTAGAGTGTTGCAGAGTAGAGTAGTGTTACGAGTGTAGTGGTGCAGAGTGGACTGGTGTAGAGGGCAGTGGCATAGAGTGCATTGTTTTTAAGTAAAGTGGTGCAGAGTGCAATAGCATAGAATGCCATGGTCAGAGTAGAGTGGAGTAGTGTAGAGTAGATTGGCAAAGAGCGGAGTGGTGCAGCATAGATTGAAGTGGCATAGAGTAGAGTGAAGTTGTGCACAGTGGAATGGTGCATGGTAGAGTGGAGTGGTGCAGTGTAGAGAGCAGTGGCATAGAAAACAGTGGCATAGAGTGCAGTGGTGTAGAGTAGGTTTGAGTGGCATAGTGTGGATGGCATAGAGTGCACTGGCATTGAGTGGAGCGATACAGAGAAGAGTACAGTGGCATAGAGTGCAGTGGCATAGAGTGCAGGGTTTCAGAGTAGAGTGGCATAAAGTGGATTGGCATAGAGTGGAGTGGTGTAGAGTGCAGTGGTGAATCGTGCAGTGCTGTATAGTGGTGAAGATGCATTGGTGCAGAGTAGTTGGCTTAGAGTACAGTGGCGTAGAGTGCATTGGTTTTGAGTAAAATGGTGTAGAGTACATTGCTTAGAATACAGTGGTTTAGGATAGAGTGGCATAGAGCGCAGTGGCATAGAGTGGCACAGCATGGAGTTGAGTGGCATATTGTGCAGTGATGCAGAGTTGATTGTTTTAAAGTAGAGTGAAGTGGTGTAGAATGGAGTGCTGCAGGGTACAACAGTGGAGTGCCGCAGGGTACAGTGGAGTGGCGTAGAGTACAGTGGTGCAGAGTAGAACAGAGTGGCATAGAGTGTAGTGGTGTAGAGTACAATGGTATTAAATGCAGTGACTTAGAGTGTTGCAGAGTAGAGTAGTTTGGCGTAGAGTGTAGTGGTGCAGAGTAGACTGACGTAGAAGGCAGTGCCATCGACTGCATTACTTTTGCGTAAAGTGGTGTTGAGTGTAGTAGTCAGAGTAGAGTGCAGTAGTGTAGAGTACAGTGGCGAAGAGTGGAGTGGTGCAGCGTAGATTGCGTGGCGTAGAATGGAGTGGTGCAGAGTAGATTGTTTCACAGTAGAGTGAAGTGGTGAACAGTGTAATGGTGCATGGTTGAGTGAAGTGTCACAGGGTAGAGTGCAGTGGTGTAGAGTGCAGTGGCGTAGAGTAGATTTGAGTGGCATAGTGCGGATGGCATAGAGTGCACTGGCGTAGAGTGGAGTGGTACAGAGTAGAATGCAGTGGCATAGAGTGTAGGGTTACAGAGTAGAGTGGCATAAAGTAAAATGGCGCATAGAGTGGAGTGGCGTAGAGGGGAGTGGGGTAGAGAGTGCTGGCATACAGTGCAGCGGTGAAGAGTGTAGTGGTGAAGAGTACAGCGGTGCAGAGTACAGTAGAGTGCATTGGCATAGAGTAGAGCGTCACAGACTGAAGCAGCGTAGAGTAGAATGTTCAGAGTACAGTGATGCAGTATGGAGTGATGTAGAGTGGTGTAGTGTGAGTGGTGCACCCTAATACGCAGACTCCACGACGCAGGGATCCAGGACAAGGCCCTCGACTGGATCCGCTCCTTCCTCTCTGGCAGAACACAGCGGGTCAGACTCCCCCCTTTCCTCTCAGACCCTACACCTACCACCTGCGGAGTCCCCCAGGGGTCCTCCCTCAGCCCTACGCTCTTCAACATCTACATGGCTCCGCTCGCCCCCATCGTCAGAACCTGCGGACTCAACATTATGTCATACGCAGACGACACCCAACTCATCCTCTCCCTATCCAACAAACCCAACACCGCCAGACACAACTTTCGAGAAGCCATGGAAGCCGTCGCCAAATGGATGAAAAACAGCTGCCTACAACTAAACACCAACAAAACGGAAGTACTCATCATGGGCCCAAACCCAGACGCCTGGAATGACACCTGGTGGCCCCCCGCCCACGGAAGCCTGCCTACCCCCACGGACCACGCACGCAACCTGGGATTCATCCTGGACTCAGAGCTCAAAATGGACCGCCAGATCAACTCCGTCTTGTCCTCCTGCTTCCACACCCTCCGCCTCCTACGTAAGACCTTCAAATGGATCCCCCTCAAACACAGAAAGACCGTCACTCACGCCCTGGTCACCAGCAGGCTCGACTACGGCAATGCACTCTATGCCGGAATAAACGAAAACCTCACCCGCAAGCTACAGAACATCCAAAACGCCGCCGCAAGACTGGTCCTCAACCTGCCAAGACACGGCCACACCTCCCAGCACCTGCGAACACTCCACTGGCTCCCCATCGAAGCTAGAGTCACCTTCAAGATGCTAACCCATGCTCACAAGGCCCTCCCCGACACCCGACCAGCATAACTGAACAGCTGACTCAAATTCCACGCACCCCAAAGGACCCTACGATCAGCCCAGCTCTCCTACGCTCTGGTCCCCTGCACCAGAAAGACCAGATCGGGAGGCCACTCATTCTACTTCCTCGCGGCCAGAGCCTGGAACGACCTTTCGCTCCACCTCAGACAGATAACATTGCTCCCCATCTTCGCATGAAACCTCAAAACCTGGCTCTTCGACATACCACCTCCTTGATGGACTGGAACCTGCGAACCCCCCCACACCCACCAGCGCCTTGAGACCCTTACGGGTGAGTAGTCGCGCTTAAGAAACACCTGATTTGATTTAGAGTGCAGTGACGTGGAGTGGTGCAGAGTAGAGTAGAGTGGGGTAAAGTGGAGTATGCATGGTGTGGGAGCACACTGCCCTTACAGACAGCACATCTTCAACTGAAATGACCATTACATTTGCACAGACATACAGCTTTACTGATACAAATATATATCACACAAAGTATAATGTGTGGAAATGTCATCACCTAGTGTATTGACTTGTTTTGGTGATAGTAAAATATTTGTTTCCATCATACTTCAGAATTACCCCCTGTAGCCAGCATGATTGCCACATATATCCTCTCACTTTGAAGTCAGAGAAAGAAAAGTAAACATCAAGCTACATTGAAGATGGAGGCTGTCATTTGACCTCTGTCTTTGAATACACAGTAAATGTGACGAGATAAGAACGAGATTTAAAGGCCTATTTACAGAAAGGGAGCACTCGGAACGGTACTGAACTAAGGTTTGGGCAATAGGAGGGACAAAATCAAGCTGGACTGACTAAAACAAATAAAGCCAGCAAATAGAAAGCCAGAAAATGTGCGTTACAAACCACAAAGCCAATGGCAAGCAACGGGCAGAAGGCATTCCTAGGTCCGCTTTCTGAATGTCCCCAGGATGTCTTTAGCCTACCAGGCAGCTGCACTGTCTGGTAACCTGCGACCTAAAAAAGTACTTCGGTCCCCTCATAAAACCACATGATGTTTCTGAGGCGGTGCCTTGAGTAATAGCACACAGAACCCTGGGCAGCGTTTGGCCAATACATCTGAATTTAGTCAGTGTATGTTCGGGGACAGAATTGTGCTGTGGCTGCAATCTGACTGTCCTAGAATCTGCAGGGATTGAAGTGTGCTTTTTGACCATTCTGCCCCAGAATCTGTGGGACAGTAGTCTCAGCCTTCAAAATGATGTATTAAAGGTCTGCAAAGTAAGCAGAAGCTACACTTGCCTGGGCAGAAAACGATTTGTCTTGACATTCAGCATGTACAGTGGTGAGCACTCCAAAAATGCCTTTGTGAGTTAAGGCAACCAGCTGTGTAACGCAAAATAATGGGGCTCTCATGCAAAGTTTGTGGAGGTGCACGAACATTTCCATTATCCTTTCCCAGGCATGCCTCCCTAAAAGTCCCTACAAGTTTTAAATGACAATTTAGTTATTGTTTGCTGTCTGCTTGGGGGCTTTTATTTTAATGACATTGTGGTTTTGACCTTCTGAAAGGGGGGCACTGTGTACTGTACACTGCAAAGGCCCATGCCCATGGGGGACAATGGCCTGATTCAACTGCTCCTGGAGTTGCAGACGTGACAATGGTTAGCCTACACTGAGCAGTAAACATTTGCAAAGAGGAAGTAGTCCACAACAGTCCGCTTCCCTTTAACTTGTAGCAGCAGCGAGCAGCTGTATGAGAAGGCCTAAGACCGGGATTCACTGCACGTAGTGAAACCAAAAGCCGTACCTCGCAGGACTTGCCACAGTGTACAGTAACGCATAAGAGGAGATTTACTAAGATTTCCCACAGTGTTTGTGTCACAAAAGTGACGTAAATCGGCACAAAATCTTTTTTTCCGATTTACTTTCCAGAAATAACGTGAAAGTAACGCAAAGTAGCGCATAGTGCTGCTTTGCATTACTTGGCACCAAGGGGGCGTAACAAGGGTGAAGCATGGGCGTTCCCATGGAACCACCCGAGGTTTCTGATGCTAAACCCTATTTACTAAATATAGTAGACAGTGTTTAGTGTCAAAATACTGCGCCCTTTTGAAGTAGGCGCAAGAAAGGAGAACTGCTTTCATTTCTCCTCTCTTTCCCGACCTTGTAAGTGTGCTGCACTTTAAAGCACACACAAAGAGGGAAAAGGGTTAAAGTCAGTCTATGCATAGTATTTTGTACTGGAAGGGTTCCTGCCAGTACAAACCTAAGTTAGACTCACAGAGACACCCTGGCACTAGGGCGCAAATGTGTCTCTGTGGCGCACAGCAGCTGATTTCAGCACCGACGCAAGTGAGAGGGGAGGAGAGTGCCATATTTCTGTAAATATTGCGCTCTCCTGCTCGCTCCTTTTCATGCAGCGCTGCATTTGCGACTGCTGCACTGTGCTGCGTGATTAAATGGTAAATCTGCCCCACAGTGTCAAACCCTACCTTATGGGTACTTGTCCATCTCTCTGTTCCCAGAACCTTTGCACAACTGCAGACTAGTGCAGACATAAAGGTACTGGCCGCAGTGAAATACTGTGCTATGATTCCACTGAAATAAGATCACGCCTCTTTGTACAGCTTACCCTATATCTATAAAGGATCATGTTTGAATTATGCGATTCTTAGAAATATTTCTCATGTACTTCCCGTGATTGTAACGCTTTAGCACGTACTTTACATGTATGCTCATTTTTTGCTTGTATGGCGCACACTGCAAAACCCCATTGCTTCTGGTATCATACAATACTCAGACCTGTGTAAACCTAGGTCTGCTTGTGTTTCACCAGGAATAATCCACCGGCCGGTATGAGTGGATACAAGTGTGTGATTGACACACTACAGCCGGGATTTATTGCAGTGGGCTTGGCAGCGCGACTCTTCAACCTGGGTGTCAGGAATGGGCAGCAGGGGTCCTGGATAAGTAGCTGCTGGCAGGCGCTTCTCTCTCTTGTTATTTCTCTCCCCCAGATATACTGTTGGCTACCTCTTGCTTTTAGTAACAAGAATAAATTATGGGGCATATTCACAAGGACTTATCTCCGAATTATCTCCACCTTAACGCATCAAAAGTGGAGATAGATCTAACACTTCATTTACAAGCTGGTGCAAACTGCAGACATCGCCAGTATTCCCGCGATAACTGCCCCTAAATTCATCTCCACGGCGGACACCATCAACTAACCCTAATGAGATGCAGAGTAGGCGTTCCAGAGCAAAAACTAACGAAAAAACCACAACACCACTTTCACAATGAAATGCCAGATCCGCGGTGCGAGTCAAAAACACGCGATAAGTCGCGGGAGCCACAGATAATTAACACCTGCCTTTTGCTGGTGTTAAGCAGGACGACTACCTGCAGCACGAAAGGGAGCCCAGCCTAGAGCCACACCGGAAGACCCACAGATGCCATGGAGACAATGATCATGCGGCACCGATACCCATGAGGGCCACAACACCCACTGCAACCACCCCAGGCCTGCCACCACCATCAGGACACGTCCCGTCCCCCCACCCCCGGGAACACCACAGAGGCAGTGTACACAAGGGTGGGGGCTCGTGGGAGGGAAGAGCAGCTGTGTGGCAACGTAACACACATTGAGGCCACTCATGTGTTCCGTGCTGGGCATATCATCCATGATTCCCAAGTTCATAGACATCCCACCACACCCACGAAAGGCCTCTGTCCATCTCCTGTATTTTTTTGTAACTTATTTTTATTGCCATTTTTATATTAGACACATTGTACATCAAATAGATCTTTCAGATAGTTATAACAGATAGTACATTCAATAGTGGTACACATCAGCTGCATATATCAGTGATACGTCATCGGAAAACATGACCTGATATGAGGTGTATACCCCGGTGTCTCAGGTTCCAGATATGGCATATAAACTAGGGTAAAACGAAGGCCTAAACTAGGGGGGGGGAGGCATGAACAGGCACAACCAATGATATCGGCGAGGGTTTGTTGTGTCGTTGGGGTAAGGCACCTCTGTGTCTCATGAGTGTCTATCCTATTGGGGGTCGACCTAGAATTACGTTAGCATAACCGATGTTGGGGTATGTAAGCAGATCATGTGGGTGGAATGTCGAGAGATTGGTTGGGCGGGGTCTGTGACTGCGCGTGCTGAGCCGACGGTGTGAGTGGGTTGTCCGTTGGATCTGCACCCGGGGATAGCTGCTTGAACTGATACAATAACATGGCCCATTCCATTGATATGTGGTGTTTGCGGACCCCTCTCACCTCCTCCTCCCGCAACGTCTCCTCCTCTGCCGCCGCCCACTTGTGTGTAGCTCCCACCCAAGCCGCCAGCGGTGGACCTGTGGGGGAGCGCCAGTGCATAGCGATGCTGCGTTTGGCCAAAAGCACCGCCAGGGAGAGGAAGCGAGTCCGCACCTTGTGTTGTTTACCCGCGCGGAAGATGCCTAGGGCGGTGGCCTCCCATGTGGTCATGCAGGTTAGCCCCGTGAGGGTACCTAGTGCGGTGTGAATGTGGTGCCAGAAAGTTTTGATGGTGGAGCAATTCCAAAACATATGTTGGAAATCTGCATTCCGCTCTTGGCATCTGGGACAGAGGAACTGAGTGTCAGGGTAGAACCGTTGGAGGCGTGCGGGTGTTAAATAGGCCCTATGCAGGATGTAGTATTGAATGTTCTTAAAGCGTGCGTTCCTAGAGACCTTCTTAGGGTACTCCAAGGCTCTCCCCCACTCCCCCTCGTGGAACGCACGCCCAATTTCGGCCTCCCAAGTGGCTCCCAGGGTCTCCAGTGGTTGGCAAGACAGTTCCCGGATGGCTTTATAAAGCCAGGTAGTGAGATGGCGCCCCATCTCTGTCCATCTCCTGTATGCATGCAGATGGTGAAGTCACTGTTAGGATGAAAGGTCCTTTGTCTGAACTATCAGGCGGTAGCACATCTGCAGCTCCAAGCAGGAACTTGCATGTGGCCAGCACCCCTTGACAGATACAATATCATTTGCTTGCGACTCCCACACTACGCACTGCCTGACGTGAGCCCAATGTGTACACATCCCAAATGCAGATGTCCTTGCTCATAGTCAGCGTGCATGAAATGGCCTTTACACATACTCCCACTCCCACTCCACCCCAGGCCTGCACCCGTTGCACACAGACACTGCTCATTGCACCGAGCTGTGCCATTTCATCCACAGGAGTTAAGCTGGGCAAGCCAGTGCCGCTTCAAGCCTAGCCACTGATGCAATGGCAGACCATCCTGGACACATGCTCAACTCCAGTCACGTGGACCTGTACCGTGCACTTCTTCTGCATGCACTGGGGGCACTGCTGTTGGCAGTGCTGCAGATCAGTTACCGGCTGAGCTTCCGCCTTGCCAACGTCACCTGCGTTCAGCCTGTGTTGCATTGCCGCGCGTGCACATTCGAGTGGCCCATGGATGTCTGCCTCTCCGACGTAATGGTAGCTGACCTGGATTACAACGTGTGTGCGCGCCCCCTGTTGGCCCATGACCAGGAGTGTCACCGTGATGCCCGTCTATGGCATGCATGGATGTTTGGCATGCACGCTGGAGACTGGACCTGGAAGATTTCACGATTCGTCGTGTGCAGTGAGCACATTGAGCCACTACCCGATTGGGCTTTGGTGCACATTAGGTCCAGTGGTTGGAGTCAGCACATCTGTCCGGATCAACTGATGGATTACGTCGACGACATGACCGATGTGCTGGACCACGATCGCTCATTGGAGATGTTGGCCTACGCAGCTGCAGTTGCGTTCATAGACGAGTGACAAGGTACCTGCAGCCACAACTGGACGTGACCCATTGCATGTGACCCGAAGCCTGGTTGCATGTTGAGAATCGGGTCACATATCCTAAGATGACAGTGGACATGGCTGCATTGGCCTGGACTCATGATCCAGGCGTGCACAACCAACGCGGGTTGGCACTGACTTGTGTTGGTGATGGACTTCCCAGAGGTGGACATGGGCGCTTTCCTATGTTCCTCATTCAGACATGCTGCTGCATTGGTCTGCATATCATGGCACTTCTCTTGGCCGTACTGACACGCACTTGTTGATAAAGTTGCCGCACTTTCACTTGTCTCCAACTGTGTTGTGTCTTGTCTTGATTTGTATGCCAATGTGTGTGTCACGGGGGAAACAACCTTTACAACGCAACTATTACATCGCACTACACTTACAACGCAGGCATTACAACGCAACATCCTTTACAACGCATGACACTACAACGCATACCATTACAACGCATACCATTACAACGCAGGCACTACATCGCATGTCACTACAATGCAGGCATTACAACGCATACCATTACAACGCATACCATTACAATGCATACCATCCAACACTTACCCTACTGTTGCACCCCCTGGAGTTAGAATAGTAATTTTTACCCCTATACTATCCAATACTTACCTTAAATGTAATTTAACATTATGCGTTGTAATGGTATGCGTTGTAAAGGTAGTATGCAATGTAATGGAATGCGTTGTAAAGGTAGTTTTTAAAAATGCGTTTTAGTGTCATGCGATGTAATGGAATGCGTTGTAGTGGATGTTGCGTTGTAAAAATTGTGTTGTAAGTGCATGCGTTGTAAAAGTATGCGTTGTAACGTCATACATCCGTGTCACGGACTCTCTGGCTCCCTGCCATATGTGCATTGCCACCCCATCAGGACTGAGGGTTTGTACTTGTGCATTATCGTGTCCCTGTTTCGTGCTGAGCCTGATGCGTATGGCCGTTTACCGGCCACAGGCGGGTGCACTTGTGTCCTGTGTTAGGTTGTGCAGATGTTGGTGTTTGTACAACATTATGTTCGATGTTGGGGTGCTCTGCTTCCAATGTGTGTGTGCTGCATTGTGTGTGAGATGTCCCTTCAGCTCTGATTTGGCTCACCCTTCTCCCTTCCAGGCAGTGTGGTTTTCACTATTGTGCTTGTTCAGTGGTATTTTTTTGCCGGGTTGTGTGACTTGTGCTCCTGGTTGGTGTTGTTGCTCTTGGGCATGGTTTGTGCAGTTGTGCTGTGCTTAATTGTGCATGTGTGCCATTGTGCTCATCTCCCCCGTTCCCCCAGTCCCTGCTTGTTCCTCTTCCTGTTGCTGGTGTGTCTGTTGTTTTGGGCAATTTGCAGTCCCCGAGTCCTGCCACCATCTCCAGACTGATGTGGTGGACACCATTTCCTCCATGTCATCCAGCTCCTGGTGTGGCGCAGGACTCCCACCTCCGGTGCGCATTGCTGTCTTCTTGTTGTTGGCGTGTTTCTGCTTGTTTGTGCCTTTCACATCATTCCGGAAGTTCTGGTTTTCTTCCATTTTCCTCCTCTGCTCTCCGGCTGCATTCACCTTGTCTGAGATGGCCTGCCATGTACAATGTTTTGTTGCCAATGGGGCTTGTGGGGTTGTCTGATGGCTTGGGTTGCCTCCACTGTGCTTGGCTGTTGTTTTCTGTTTGGTTTGTCTATTTTTTTCAGGCTTTTATTGTGCTTATTTCCACCTTCCGTGTGCACCGCGGGCCTGGCGGTACTTATACCTGCTTTCCTCATCGCAAATGGGCTCATTGCATGTTTTTTCGCGTTATGGTTTGTGTTTTTATCTCCGTCGAGGTGGTTGTATCGTGGACATTGTCCACGGTGTCGGCAGACTATCGCATGGTACCGCCTTGTTGTGAATTCCACGTTGACACAGGGTTATTTTCCTGCGATAGGCTGCGATGTGTGAAGTTGCATTGCCATTTTTTGGTGATGTTTATTACACGTTCTTGTGAATATACTCCTATGTGTTTAACCCTTTGCTGAGTCTGAGGGGATCCAGAAAGGACATTGTGCGCAGAAGGAGCCACAGCTCATATGGATTACGAGTTTCAGATATGTTTTCAATCCATGCATCTTTGGCACAGGGATTTCAAAACACATGAAGGGCATATAGGTCACAGGACATTTCTGATGGAAGTAGAAATCTTAAATTTATTTTATATTTTGTACACAACTCTTGGTCAAGACCGAGCCGGATGTGGAGCTGTGTCACGTTAGTCACCTGCATGCACGCTGAGGCTGGAAGGCCACACCTGTTACCAGCTCACTAAAACGCATCAGAATGCCAGTTTGCCCAAATGGTGGGACTATGGCAGAAAAGGAAAGTGAAAGTTGTCTTCAGGCACATCATGTTTGGACTGCCCTCTTAGTGACTCATCAGTGACTATCGTTTTGAAGTTGTACATGAGTGAAAACTTGATAGCAGCTATGTAACCTCTAAGTACTGTTCCTCGTGCTATGACCTTGCCTAGCGTAAGACCCAAACGGGAGTGCTAATGATAAGATATGGTCTTCTCATTAGCACTTCTCAATCTGAAGCTGATTACCACAGAGCTCTGTGTCGTACGGTGATCTTTTCTGAAGAATCCTGCCTATTTTGCATATGGAGATTTTCAGCAGACACTTTTACCAGGAAACCATCAATTTTCTTAGGACGTGGTTGCAACTCTCGAACCAGCCTGGGGAAGGCGTGGTCTCCTGAGCCTTTCTCATCACTGTGAGCTCCTTCCAACTCTGAAAAGTCCTTACATACGCTCAAAATGCTGTTACAACTTCAGGTACTTCTTGTTAGGCAAAAACCTATAGCCCCTACCCCCAGAACAGCCTAAAGCTTGGCAATTCTGCAAAGGTATAACTAGCAGAAAAAACACACCATCCAGTGGTCTTGCATTATCAGTGGCCATTAAAAGCCACCTTCCCTTGTCTGAAACTTATGGTTGTTTTTCAAACACCTTACTCCAATGCCTCAAGCACAGTGGTGGCTCCTCCGCTAAGACAGACAAAATGGCGACAGAATGTGGATCTCATGGTTCTGAATGAGATCGGCATTCTGGCAAAGGAGACACTGGAGAGATGACCTGTTAAAGGAACCTGTCGGTGGTTGAAGACATTAAAGCTTCTTGTGAACTATCACTTCTACTTGGATTTATTATTGGCGACGAGTTGCTTGATTGGGGACAAGCTACAACCACCGATTCCCCTGCGAACCCAAATATTGGATGGACTCTATGGATTTATGGTTTTAACTTTGAAGCCACTTTCAACAATAACATTGGATTTACAGCTTATCACCGCGAGGATATTACAGCGATTTCAGCGAAATTTGGATATTAATTGGAATTTGCTTCATGGACTTTGTTGACATACGATAAGTAACCGTTGTTTACTTACTCGTTTCGAATGTTTCACGAGCACCAACGCGTGCTGCTGGCTCCATGGTAACGATCTCCTCACGCGTTCAAGAACGCCTCGATCGTGTTGGAGTTGTGACATGGTGATGCTGACGCTCGCGTTACGTTGTGCACTGCGTCATAAAGTGTGGCGGCCATCTTAGATTGGGCTATGATGATGCATAGCGTCATTAAGCGTGGCGGCCATCTTGGATTGGGCTACTAGTTTTACATCGCGTTTTGCCATTGTAAAGTGATTTCGTTGGTCTTTACATCAAAATTGGCATCGTGATAGTGAGGAACTCTCAAGGTGAGACAATTGACTTGTTTTTTTTGTAGGGGAACATTTTAAATACTTTATAAAATATGGCAACCTCCACCAGCATGTCTCAACCTCCAGCATTTTTATCAGACAAGGGGGAACCGCTTCTTCCTTGGAAAAGATGGACAAACCTATTTGACTCTTATCTAGTAGCCATTGGGGGAGAAAAATTCTCTGCTGTACGAAAGCAGGCAATACTATTGCATAATTTGGGTGTTGAAGGCAGAAACACTTATGACAGTATGGATCCTCTAACTATTGGTAGTGGGGACGGAGAACCATCGGATGTTTATGAAATGTCCATGACAATGTTAGAACAATTTTTTGGACCACGTATTAATGTGGTTCTGGACCATCATAGGTTCTTCACAAGGGTTCAGGGTCCTACTGAAAAAGTTGGAACTTACGTTGCTTCTTTAAAGACATTAGCACGCACATGTGACTTTGGGGAATTGTCGGATTCCTTGGTAAGGGATCAACTCGTCAGATGCACCAATAGTTCAAGGGTACAAGGGAAGTTGTTGTCTAAAAATACCTCACTGGCTGAAGCAATCGCAATTGTGGAAGGAGTTGAAAATACGTCCTCGTGGGTGAAGGAGATCAGGAAAGACAAGGAGGACATTGACCAAACTCATAGTGAGAATGCGAAGAGAGCCCAAGGAAGTGTACACTCCATGTCGCGGTGTGACGATGAGAGTGATTTTTCTGAAAGCATTGCCAAAGTGTCATTAGGATCAAAGAATAAAGGTGCCTTCAGGAACACTCATACACATACCGCATGTTAGAATGGGGAACCTCTGGTTGGCACAGGTAGGTACTTGTGACAAGCAGCGGTCCCTTCTTCTATTCAGGGCGAGGTAATTACCCCTTCAGAACAACCCCTGCTCACCCTATAGGTAGTGTGGCGCGAGCAGTCAGGGCTAAACTTCAGGGCGCTAGTCAGTTAAGCATTTATGATCACACACAGTAAACCACAATGATCCCCCACAAACGGACACCAGGCGTAAGTTGTATCAAAAATACGGATGCTTTATATAAAAGATTCTTTGTTACGCAGGCATGTACAAGACCATCAATAACGGTTACGAAATGGAAGCCACAAGATGATAATTAGGCACTGTTCTTGTCTTTGGTAACTTATTCGATCACGAGCGCTTCACAGGGCTCGGTTGAGTCGGTCCAGTCACGATGATGCGCAGGGCACCCAGGGTACAGTGATACGGGGAAATCAGAACGTTGCGGACCCCGAGTCCGATAGAGAGTTCACTGTACCTGGGAACGTGCGATGTGCTTGGACGAGTCTTCAGGAGAGATGCAGGTTCTGCACCTCGTGGGTCTTCCGGATCAAGAATTCAGCGGGCGGCTTTCGGTAGACAGGTGCAGCCCAGGGCCTCCGACACGGACTGTGCGGGAGGTCACTGCGGAGGGCGGCACGGTCAGACTCAGGCTGGGAGGTGAAGCGGGGCGGCCGGATACGTTACGACGTACGGGCGGCCGTCCGAGGCTGGATTTCACTTCCCCACTAGAAATCCGGCGGGAGGGCGAAAGGGCACCAAGCGCGCTCCAGTAGCAGGCAGGTGACAGGGAAGCGGGACGGCCAGACTCGTGGGTCCAGAGCGACTCAGGTAGAGCGGGGCTCTCGGCGAGTGGAGGCGGCCAGGCTTCTGGGTGTCACGGCCCTAGGAGGGATGCGAAGGTGCGCAGGGCACTCCGGCGGGAGAAAGCACACGGCTCGAATTCTCAGACGAGCGGAGACACGGTGAACCCACTGGTCCTGGGGTTCAGTTCAGGGGGCAAGCTCTTCTTCCAAGCCCTTGGAGATAGTTGAAGAACAAAGTGCAAAAGTCTCTTTCAGTCTTTTTCCTCTCCTTCCTTAGCAAGGCACCTACTGCAGGCCAGTCCCTCAGGTCAGGGAAAGTTACTCCTCCTTCAGCTTCTTCCAGGTCCTTCTAGTCGGGCAGAGTTCCTTCGTGGTTCAATCTGGATCTGATTTCTTAGGAGCCAGGCTCCTACTTTTATACAGGGATTCTTTTGTTCTTTAGCGCCAGGGGGCCTGGGCCTGGCTCAGTCCAGTTTTGGAGCACTCTGTGGTGGTGACTCGGCTTGTTCCTTTCAGCAGCAGGGCAGAGACATCAGCCGCTCCACAGGGGGCGGCGCCGGCTTTGTGGTGGCAGAGCACAGGTCTATTCAAGAGTCAGGGTGCACTCCTCCCACCCATCCTGGTGTAATCTCTCTACCCACCACCTGGCAGCCAACCTGTCTCCTGGAATCCCCCAGCCCTGCTCCTGTACTGTTGCTAGGCAGAACACACACACACAGCAGAGGCGGACTGAGATGGTTAGGCACGCAAAGGCTAACTTTCTAAAAGTAGCATTTGCAAACCCAGGATATTAAAATAACCTTTACTGAAAGATGTACCTTATTATCCCGAGTTCAGGCATACTAAACATGACCTTCTACCATGCTCTCTGAGTCCACTGGGGTCACAGCGTGTAGCGATCCCAGCAGCCCATTCTGGCCTTTGGAGAGCAGGTAGCCTTCAATAGTGAAAAACGAAAATGGCTGTAATTCACTATTAAGACATGCCACACACATCAGGGCATGTCCTACCTTATACCTACAATGCACCCTGCGCTCAGGCCTACCAGAGGGGTGACTAACATGTAGTTAAGGGAAGGTTTAGGGACTGGTAAGTGGGGACACTTGCTCAGTCAGCGCGACGGTACCAGACCGCGCGCAGGTTCTGCAGTGGCAGACCCTAGACACATTTTACCCCGCTGCTTCGGTGGGTGGCACAACCCGTGCTGCAAGCCCACTCGCAGCATTTGGATATACAAGCCCTTGGCACCCCTGGTGCACTCTACTAGGGGCTGATAGTAAACCAAATAAACCAAACGTGGAAGTCAATTCACATAATACATTTTACCATAGGGAGCACTTGCACTGTGGCACTGGATGGCAGTGGCACAGTGCCCTGAGCAGCTAACACCAACACAAAAACACATTGAGGCACAGACAAAAATGGAAGGGTGACCCACGCCAATGGTGCCAGGTCTAACACGTGTCCCCTCCAGCTGAAAAGTGGGGAGAACTACCCTACCCCAGGGAGTTCTGCATCACTAAGGCGGAAAAACCTGGACAGACCGTCAGCATTGGCGTGATCTGTGCCAGGGCGATGCTCCACCGTAAAGTCCATACCCTGTAGGGAGATGGACCACCTCAACAGTTTTGGGTTCTCACCCCTCATTTGCATCAACCATCTGAGGGGCCTGTGGTCGGTCTGAACCCGGAAGTGAGACCCAAACAAGTAGGGTCTTAGCTTCTTCAGCGCCCAGACCACAGCAAATGCTTCTCGTTCTATCGCACTCCACCTTTGTTCCCGGGGAAGTAGCCTCCTGCTAATAAAGGCTACGGGTTGGTCAAAGCCCTCCTCAGTGATCTGTGAGAGAACAGCCCCTACACCATGCTCTGATGCATCCGTCTGCACCAGGAACTCTTTGGAGAAGTCAGGAGCCAAGAGCACGGGCGCCGTGCACATGGCAGTTTTCAGGGTGTCGAAGGCTTTCTGACAGGTGTCAGTCCATATCACTTTTCTGGGCTGCTTCTTCGAAGTCAGCTCTGTCAAGGGGGCAACGATGCTGCCATACCCCTTGACAAACCTCCTGTAGTACCCGGTGAGTCCTAAGAAGGCCCTCACCTCCGTCTGGGTCTTTGGGGGCTCCCAAGCCAGGATGGTTTCAACTTTGGGTTGGAGGGGCGCCACCTGGCCGCTCCCCACTTGGTGTCCCAAGTACACCACTGAACCCTGCCCGATCTGACACTTGCTTGCCTTGATCGTGAGGCCTGCCTTGCGCAGCGCCATCAACACTTCCCAGAGATGTTGCAGGTGTCCTTCCCATGTGCCGCTGAACACTGCGATGTCATCCAGGTAGGCGGCGCTGAACTCGGCCAGCCCAGCCAACACCTGGTTGACCAACCTCTGGAAGGTGGCAGGGGCATTCTTCATCCCAAAGGGCATCACCCGGAACTGGTAATGCCCATCTGGCGTAGAGAATGCGGACCTCTCTTTGGCCCCATCAGTCAAGGCGATCTGCCAGTACCCAGACGTTAAGTCAAACGTGCTGAGGTACCGTGCAGCCCCTAACCGATCGATGAGCTCATCAGCTCTGGGGATGGGGTGCGCGTCAGTCTTCGTGACTGAGTTGAGTCCTCGGTAGTCCACACAGAACCGGAGTTCGGGCGTGGCACCCGGCGCTGCAGCCTTTGGGACCAAGACCACTGGGCTGGCCCAAGGACTGCTGGAGGACTCAACCACCCCTAGAGCAAGCATCTTCGAGACCTCCTCTTTGATGCAGGCCCTGACCCTGTCAGTTACCCGGTAGGCCTTGTGCTTCACAGGTAAGCTGTCTCCCGTATCCACATCATGGACGCACCAATTTGTGATACCGGGAACCAGGGAGAACAGGTCGGGAAACTGCCCCAGCAGCTGGCGGCAGTCCCCCTGTTGCTCAGGGGTCAGGGTGGGTGAGAGGTTAACTCCATCCACTGACCCGTCTCGCTCCGAGGCTACCAAGAGGTCAGGAAGAGGCTCGGACTCCTCTTCCATCCCATCATCGGTGGCCAAGAGCATGCCCACTTCGGACCTCTCCAAGTGGGGCTTCAGTCGATTGACATGTAGGACCCTTAAGGGGTTCCTAGGAGACCGCAAGTCCACCAAGTAGGTGACAGAACTCTTGCGCTCCACAATCTCAAAGGGTCCTGTCCACTTGTCCTGGAGTGCACAAGGCTCCACAGGGGCCAGGACCCACACTTTTTGGCCAGGTTGAAGCTCAACCAGAGTGGCATTCTGGTCGTACCACCGCTTCATTTCCTCCTGGCTGGCTTCCAGGTTTGCCTCAGCAAGTTGCCTGAAACGCCTAGTCTGGTTCCGGAAAGCCAGCATGTAACTGTATACATTCTGGGGAGGTTTCCTGGGAGATTGCTCCCAGCCTTCCTTGACCAGACTAAGAGGTCCTCGTACTGGGTGGCCATACAAAAGCTCAAAGGGACTGAACCCTAGAGACTTTTGTGGCACCTCGCGGTACGCAAAGAGAAGGCATGGTAAGAGGACGTCCCACTTACGCCTCATGGGTTCCTCGAGACCCATAATCATGCCCTTCAGGGTTCGGTTGAAGCGCTCAACCAACCCGTTTCCTTGGGGATGGTAAGGTGTGGTGAACTTGTAGGTTACACCACACTCTTGCCAAAGGGACTTCATATATTTCGATATGAAGTTGGTCCCCCTGTCAGACACCACCTCTAGAGGGAATCCTACTCGTGAGAAAATTCCCATCAGTGCCCGTCCCACCACGGGGGCCGTCACTGTCCTCAGAGGGATGGCTTCAGGGTACCGGGTGGCATGGTCCACCAAGACCAGGATAAACCTGTTGCCCATGGCTGTCTTGGGGTCCAGTGGCCCCACAATGTCAATCCCCACTCGCTGGAATGGGGTACTGACCACAGGGAAAGGTTGGAGTGGAGCTCTCAGCTTCCTTCCACTCTTGCCACTGGCCTGGCAAGTCTGGCATGTCCTGCAGTGAGTGTCAGAACTCCTGCGCATTTGGGGCCAATAAAAGTGGGTGACAAGCCTTTCAAAGGTCTTGTCCTGCCCCAAATGTCCGGCTAACGGTACGTCGTGAGCCAGCCCCAGTAGGAAGGCTCTGAACTTCTGGGGTACCACCAGCGCACGGGCTGACCCAGGTTCAGCAACCTTAGGCTCGGAGTATAGGAGGTCGTTCTCCCAGTAGATCAAGTGAGTTCCGGACTGATCACCATTGGCCTGGGCTGCAGCCTGCTGCCGCATACCCTCTAGAGAGGGGCACTCTTTCTGCTCCCTGCAGAATTCCTCCCTGGTGGGGCCTCCTTCTTGCTGCCAATGGGTCAGCTCAGGCATGTCCCCCAGTTCGGCTATCTGTTCCCCGGTAGGCTCCAGGGCGTCCCCCTCAAGGTCTGCTTCCTCCTGGGCCGTGGGAACGTCAGGAGCCGGATTCCCGTGCCTCCCTTGCCCTCTCTCTAAGGCCGGTTCCTGGGCCTCTCCCTCAGGCTCCAGGGTTCCTTCAACACCCCTACCGGCTGCCATCGACCGGGTGGTCACACACGCCCAATCAGGCAAGCCCACCATCCGCAGGTGAGTCGTCTTCTCCACCTTTTCCCAAGGGGAGCTCTCCAAATCGTTACCTAGGGGACAATCAACAGGCATGGCCTCTCTCACAGCCACTTGCAGAGTACCAGAGACCCCCCCCCACTCAAAGGGAACCTGAGCCATTGGACACTGACTCTCTGTGTTGTCAGCGTTGACAACACGGCAGAATGCGTGCGGGACAACCTGCTCTTGAGACACCAGGTGTTGCTTGACAGCAGTCACACTGGCTCCTGTATCTCTAAGAGCTCCCACCCTCTTGCCATTTATGGTCACCCACTGCCCATACTTTTGAGTATTGGGGGGCAGCTGGGCCTCAGCGACCATCTCACTGTCTCCTAATGAGACTAGGGTCATCTGTACGGGATCCCCCGCCCCTTGGACATCTATCTCCCTCCCCAAGGCTACACTATTCACCTGCTTGGGGGGTGGAGCACCAGAGGGTGCTGGTTTGCCATACAGGGGGCACTTGGGATCCACGGAAATGTGCCCCAGGTTGTTACACTTGTAACATCGGAGGGGCCCTCTTTGAACAGGGTTACCTGTCGGGGCCCCGGTCTGCTTCGGGGGTGGGGGTGGCTGAGAACCTTTCCCTTGGTTCCCTTGGGAATTACTTTGGGGCCCTCTGTAGAACTCCCTCTGTTTACCCTTGTCCCCCCCACTCTTCTGCTGGGGACCCTGAACACCCTTGGCGGGGCCTCCTACGGGACCCTTGTGGACCCTGGTGCTGATCCAGCGGTCCGCCTCCTCAGCAAGCTTCCTCGGGTTGGACAGCTTGCTATCGATCAGGTGTTGGCGTAGCTCAGGAAAACAATTATCCGACAAGTGCTCCCATGCAATTAAATCAAACAGCCCTTGGTAATCATTCACCTTGCTACCCTTCACCCAACCATCCAGCGCTCTGCAAAAAAAGGTCACATATTCTACATAAGTGGTACCAGGTTTCTTGGTGCAATCCCTAAATCTCTGTCTGTACAGTTCAGGAGTTAACCCATACCTTGTCATAAGAGCCTCCTTCATGTGTGGATAGGATGTGTGGACATCAGAGGGGAGGTCTAGCAGAGTGTCCCGCCCCTCACTTAGGAACCTTCCCCACAACCCCGCTCCCCAATCCTTCTCAGGGACCCGGTGGGAGGACATGGCTACTTCATAGGCCCTAAACCACTGCCCAATATCATCCTGCTTATAATATTCTTTGACTACATCTTTAGGAATGGGCACCCTTGACTCTGTTGAATTGCTGCCACCAGAGGGTGAGTTGTCTAAACTCCTGGCCTTGAGATCCAACTCCCTCATTTTTACCTCATGCTCCATGGCCAGTTTCTGCCTTTCTCTCTCCATTTGCAGTTTTGCCATCTCCACCTCGTGTGCTCGGGCGGCACTCCTGTCGGCCAACTCCTCTGGCGACAGGCCTCTGCTAGGCTCAAACACACCTTCGGGGGGTATCACCTCCCGGGCATTCTCTGGGAACTTTGATTCGTGCCAGGCTCTCAGTGCTGTCACGTACTGATCCTTGTTGCTTAGTCCACTTTGCTTGATTCTGTACTTGGAGAGATATCCCTTCAGGACATCATTTGTGCACTTCCTCAGTGCCTCGGGCTCCCAATCGATGTCATCCACTCCAGAGAATACAGAGGGCGCTCCGCCTCCGTTGACTGAGCTAGGCATGGTTTCTTAAGGTGGAGATTTTTCTTTAGCAACAACTGTCAATCAATCTGTGGCTGCGTTATAGGTCTGCTCTACGTGGTGATCAATAATTCACTGTATGTAAATCATAAATGCAAATTCGACATCCCACCGCTGCCACCAATGTTAGAATGGGGAACCTCTGGTTGGCACAGGTAGGTACTTGTGACAAGCAGCGGTCCCTTCTTCTATTCAGGGCGAGGGAATTACCCCTTCAGAACAACCCCTGCTCACCCTATAGGTAGTGTGGCGCGAGCAGTCAGGGCTAAACTTCAGGGCGCTAGTCAGTTAAGCATTTATGATCACACACAGTAAACCACAATGATCCCCCACAAACGGACACCAGGCGTAAGTTGTATCAAAAATACGGATGCTTTATATAAAAGATTCTTTGTTACGCAGGCATGTACAAGACCATCAATAACGGTTACGAAATGGAAGCCACAAGATGATAATTAGGCACTGTTCTTGTCTTTGGTAACTTATTCGATCACGAGCGCTTCACAGGGCTCGGTTGAGTCGGTCCAGTCACGATGATGCGCAGGGCACCCAGGGTACAGTGATACGGGGAAATCAGAACGTTGCGGACCCCGAGTCCGATAGAGAGTTCACTGTACCTGGGAACGTGCGATGTGCTTGGACGAGTCTTCAGGAGAGATGCAGGTTCTGCACCTCGTGGGTCTTCCGGATCAAGAATTCAGCGGGCGGCTTTCGGTAGACAGGTGCAGCCCAGGGCCTCCGACACGGACTGTGCGGGAGGTCACTGCGGAGGGCGGCACGGTCAGACTCAGGCTGGGAGGTGAAGCGGGGCGGCCGGATACGTTACGACGTACGGGCGGCCGTCCGAGGCTGGATTTCACTTCCCCACTAGAAATCCGGCGGGAGGGCGAAAGGGCACCAAGCGCGCTCCAGTAGCAGGCAGGTGACAGGGAAGCGGGACGGCCAGACTCGTGGGTCCAGAGCGACTCAGGTAGAGCGGGGCTCTCGGCGAGTGGAGGCGGCCAGGCTTCTGGGTGTCACGGCCCTAGGAGGGATGCGAAGGTGCGCAGGGCACTCCGGCGGGAGAAAGCACACGGCTCGAATTCTCAGACGAGCGGAGACACGGTGAACCCACTGGTCCTGGGGTTCAGTTCAGGGGGCAAGCTCTTCTTCCAAGCCCTTGGAGATAGTTGAAGAACAAAGTGCAAAAGTCTCTTTCAGTCTTTTTCCTCTCCTTCCTTAGCAAGGCACCTACTGCAGGCCAGTCCCTCAGGTCAGGGAAAGTTACTCCTCCTTCAGCTTCTTCCAGGTCCTTCTAGTCGGGCAGAGTTCCTTCGTGGTTCAATCTGGATCTGATTTCTTAGGAGCCAGGCTCCTACTTTTATACAGGGATTCTTTTGTTCTTTAGCGCCAGGGGGCCTGGGCCTGGCTCAGTCCAGTTTTGGAGCACTCTGTGGTGGTGACTCGGCTTGTTCCTTTCAGCAGCAGGGCAGAGACATCAGCCGCTCCACAGGGGGCGGCGCCGGCTTTGTGGTGGCAGAGCACAGGTCTATTCAAGAGTCAGGGTGCACTCCTCCCACCCATCCTGGTGTAATCTCTCTACCCACCACCTGGCAGCCAACCTGTCTCCTGGAATCCCCCAGCCCTGCTCCTGTACTGTTGCTAGGCAGAACACACACACACAGCAGAGGCGGACTGAGATGGTTAGGCACGCAAAGGCTAACTTTCTAAAAGTAGCATTTGCAAACCCAGGATATTAAAATAACCTTTACTGAAAGATGTACCTTATTATCCCGAGTTCAGGCATACTAAACATGACCTTCTACCATGCTCTCTGAGTCCACTGGGGTCACAGCGTGTAGCGATCCCAGCAGCCCATTCTGGCCTTTGGAGAGCAGGTAGCCTTCAATAGTGAAAAACGAAAATGGCTGTAATTCACTATTAAGACATGCCACACACATCAGGGCATGTCCTACCTTATACCTACAATGCACCCTGCGCTCAGGCCTACCAGAGGGGTGACTAACATGTAGTTAAGGGAAGGTTTAGGGACTGGTAAGTGGGGACACTTGCTCAGTCAGCGCGACGGTACCAGACCGCGCGCAGGTTCTGCAGTGGCAGACCCTAGACACATTTTACCCCGCTGCTTCGGTGGGTGGCACAACCCGTGCTGCAAGCCCACTCGCAGCATTTGGATATACAAGCCCTTGGCACCCCTGGTGCACTCTACTAGGGGCTGATAGTAAACCAAATAAACCAAACGTGGAAGTCAATTCACATAATACATTTTACCATAGGGAGCACTTGCACTGTGGCACTGGATGGCAGTGGCACAGTGCCCTGAGCAGCTAACACCAACACAAAAACACATTGAGGCACAGACAAAAATGGAAGGGTGACCCACGCCAATGGTGCCAGGTCTAACACCGCAAGTAATAGAGAAAAGGATACTCAAGTGCGAAATGAACGTGATCCTCGTCAACAGCGTGTTTTTGATAGGGAGGTGAAAAATAGCACTGATGTTAAGAGAGTACGCTGTTACAGATGTGGAAGTTTCTCGCATTCTTCAAATTTTCCTAACTGTTATGCCAGAGACTCAATATGTTTAAACTGTGGAATCAAGGGACATTATGCTAGGGTTTGTAAATCCTCGAGGAAAAGTCACAATGTTGAAAATCCTTCTGACATGATTCGTACCCTAGTCATATCTAATATTTCAGTGGTGGAAGACAAAGTGGATTCCGGGAAGGTTGTTATGCCTTTTTGTGACATTTCGGTTGATGATAACAATTTCACTGTCATGGCTGACTCTGGCTCTCCATTCACACTGATTGGAAACAAAATTTGGGATGAGGTAGTTGGGTTGGAAAGTGTAATGTTACAACCTCCGGATATTGCTCCTTTTAGTTATGGGGGTTCCCGAGTGGATATTGTAGGATATACAACTGCTAGGATCACTTTTAAACAGAGGGAAATAACAGGAAAAGTGTATATTGCTGTGAGGGGAGATAATTTACTTGGGTAGAGGCATCAACGTGACTTGGGAATCATTTTGAATCCCAATGCCACCAATCCAAGGAACCAAGTCATGCTGATGGATGAGATGTGTGAGTGTTCATGTGGGAAAATTTCGTCGATTGATGGTGGGGATGTCAGTGAGGAGTTGATCAAGGATTTTCCGGATGTGTTTTCTGATGTCTTGGGTTGTTTGAGTGGTTTTGAACACCGAATTATTTTAGTGTTGAAATTTTTTATTGAATTTTATAAGACAAATACATTAGAGCATATGCAATAGTAAATAAAAGAGAATAATTACATGTTAGAAGGAATCATGGAATAAGAAATTGATAAATAAATACGATATAAATATGCGTTTAAATAGATAAATACAAATTAATGCAACGAAGATATCAAAACCCAGAATAACATGTAATAAGAGTGAGCAATAGGAAAAAAAAAAAGAGAGAAGAAAAACATAGTAGAATAAAGAGAGCTGGAAATATAAAGAAATAGAACAAAGGAAAAATAATTAAATAAAAGCAGAAGAATACCACAACGGAGGAAGCAAAGGATTGTGAGGGAACAGAGAGAAGAGAAAAAACAAAGGACAGACAAGTGAAAGTTGATTAGTGTGTTTGAGTAGAAGTGGAGGCCGGAGGATCAGCAGCATTTGATTTAAGAAATGGAGACCATATTCGAAGAAAGGTGTCGTTTTGATCTTGAAGATTATAGATTGTACGTTCATGGGAAGCAGTTTGCATCATTGCCACCAACCAGTCCTCCTGTGATGGAGGCATAGTTGATTTCCAATGACGCAGTATACATATTTTGGCAGTAGCAATTGAGGTATGAAAAAGACGGAGTTGTGGCTTCGTGAGCTTTGGGGAATGACGTAAGTCATGTAGGAGAATGTTAGTAGATGTAAGTGGCAATTTTAGGGGCATAGTGGATTTCAAGGTAGCACCGATAAAAGTCCAATAGGGTTGAATACTAGGACATTCACAAATGATGTGAGTAATATCACAACCTGAATTGAAGCATCTCCAGCAGTTAGAATGAGAGAGAAGACCAGCTTGGTGTAATTTAACAGGAGACCAGTGCCAATCATGCAGAATTTTAAAAAGACAAAATTTAAGCCTTGATTCACGAGCTCCCTTATTTAAATTCTCTAGAATCAAATCCCACTCAGCATCGGAAAAGGAAATGGAGAGACGAGATTGCCATTTACGCTGGAGATCATGTGAAAGAGATTTAGAAAAAAGATGAGATGAAAAAATTTTGTATATACCAGAAGTAACACCCTTAAATTTCCCCCAAATGTGCAAATAGGATAATATAGGGGAATCCTGCAGGAACCATGGTGATGTTCCCATATGGGTCTTTAAACATTGTTGGAGTTGAAGATATTTGGAAGAATGATGAAGGGGAAGATCAAATTCTACCCTGAGCTGAGAGAATGACTTAAAATCCCCATCATGTAGGAGTTGATCCGGATAGAGAATACCTGCAGCTCGCCATTCAGGCCAGGATAACATACGGCCATTAATACGGATCCCCGAATTATTCCACAAGGGAGCCTTAGCATGTATTCTGGAGTTTGAGCCTAATAATCTATGACTTCTCTGCCAGGATTTATGCATGGCAGATAGTATCGGGTTTTTTGGGTCAGAACGACTAGAGCCAGTACCATACAGAGGAGAAAGGTTTGATTCCGAGGATAGAAGATATCTTTCTATTTGAACCCATTGTGGTAAATCTTTGATGCCAGGTAAAAAATATGAGATTTGGGAAATATGTAACGCCAAAGAGTAGTGTTCAATAGAAGGAAGACCGATTCCGCCAGATAATTGGTGAGCCTTCAACTTAGTGATAGCAAGTCGCGGCTTCATAGTACCCCAGATGAAAGTTTTAATCTGGGCATCTATTGATCGAAGTAAGGATAGAGGGATCTGCAAAGGAAGCATACCTAGAATGTATATAAATCTCGGAAGGGTAACCATTTTAACCGCCTGAGTTCTGCCCCAAAGAGAAAGGCCCAAAGCCTTCCATTTGTCAAAATCCCGTTGCATTTGTGATATAAGAGGAGATAAATTATCTGCAACCATGTCTTGCAATCCTTTATTAACGAGGACACCCAAGTATTTAAGGCGTGAAGGCTGCCAATGAAAAGGAAATCCAAAAATGGCTGCCTTGGTGGTACCGTTAGAGATGGGCAAAGCCTCACTCTTGTCCCAATTAATCTTATAACCTGAAAAAGAGGAGAAATCA
Source organism: Triturus cristatus (assembly GCF_964204655.1). NCBI lineage: Eukaryota > Metazoa > Chordata > Amphibia > Caudata > Salamandridae > Triturus > Triturus cristatus. Next base: position 354,756,506 of record NC_140583.1, read on the forward strand.
TTAATAATGTGAAGAAGAGAAGGAATCGACCGGGGAAGACGAGTAAGGGTGAGTAGGATATCATCAGCATATAAGTATATTTTAGAATGTCCAATTGGAAGGGGGACACCAGAGACCTCATCCGATTGACGAATGGTGGCGGCCAAGGGCTCCATAGCCAGAAGAAACAAAAGAGGGGATAGTGGACATCCTTGACGTGTCCCTCTCTTAATGGTAAAGGTGTCTGATAGAAACCCACCACAGTTTACCTGAGCAGAAGGATGGTCGTATAATAAGCGTACCTTATCAATAAATTTCGTGCCTAAACCAAATCTATCCATAACTTTGAAAAGATAATTCCATTCAATGCGGTCGAACGCCTTTTCTGCGTCAAGTGAAAGGGCTAACGCATCATCCTTAAGATGTTGAGCCGACCATAATGCATGGGCCAGAGAACGCAGATGGTTCCGAGAGGATCGACCCGGTACAAAGCCTACTTGAGAATGGTGTATCAAGGAAGGCAAGACCTTACGCAAACGCGAAGCAAGAATGCTGGCCAGGATTTTAATATCAGTGTTCAATAAAGAGATGGGGCGATAGCTACTGCAGAGCTGGGGGTCCTTACCTGGCTTTGGAAGCACAACAATAATAGCCTTGTTAGAAAGAGGTCCTAGTGAAGATGAACTATCCGCCTCCTGGAATGCGGCATGCAGGGTATCAATAATATTGTGACCTGCCCAGCGATAGAACTCAGGGGGAAATCCATCTTCACCAGGGGCCTTGTGATAGGGCAGGGCAGTAATCGCACTAGAGACCTCATCTCTGGTTATTTCACCCTCTAGGATGGCTCTGCCCTCCGCCGAAAGAGAAGGAAGATGTACTTTTGCAAGAAATGCTGTCATTTTATCCGAGTCCATTCTACTATCGGAGGTGTAAAGAGATTCGTAAAAAGAGGCGAACTCATTAACGATGTCTTGAGGTTTCGTGCACAGGTGACCTTGCGTAGATCTAATGGCCGGAATGGCCATGGACGCCTCCCTCTGACGCAGCTGCGCGGCTAATAACCTTCCCGCCTTTTCCCCTTGCTCGTAATGCCGGCCTTTCATTTTCTGTAAAGCGAATTCTGCTTTAGATGTAAAAAGGCTATTTAAGGCCATTCGAGCTTGCTCTAGTAATTTGCGGTTTTGTAGAGACGGAGATGCGGTGTATAAGCGAGAATAAGTTTGTATATCAGATTCGAGCTCACTTTGTCTCCTTGCATTTTGTTTATTAGCAATTGCTGCATCACGCATTAATTGCCCCCTCAAAGTAGCCTTCGCCGCGGCCCAAAGAGTCCTGCTGGAGGTGACAGACCCCTGGTTAGTAGAAAGATAATTTTGAAGGTGTGATTGCAGTTGGGTCTTACCAGCAGGAGTCCTGTGGCGTTGGATGCTCATTCGCCATGGTTTACGTCCAGGCCGAGAGAGACCCAGATCAAGGGAAAGGAGAACCGGAGAGTGATCAGACAAGGCCGCTTCCAGGATGCAGGAGTCTGTAACGAATTGAACTGTGTTATGAGAAATAAGGAAATAATCAAGACGAGAAAATGTACCATGGGCCGAAGAAAAGAAAGTATATTCCTTATCTGTTGGATGGCTAAAACGCCAATGGTCAACCAGTCCAATATCTGATATGATGTCCCCCAACAAGGCTCTGTCTGACGCATTGCCCCTATCTAATGGGCCAGTTTTGTCTAGAATGGAATCTTGCGTCACATTCCAGTCTCCGCCAATCAAATATTGTGATGCATTAATTTCAAGCAGCAAACGGGAAAGTTGAAGAAAGAATGTTTTTTTGGTACCCGTAGGGGCATAGACAGACCCTACACAAATGTGAGACTCTCCAATTTTAAGTTTGGCAAATACATAACGGCCATTTACATCTGACCATGTTTTAGAGACAGTGACCGGGAGGGATTTGCGAAGGAGGATTGCTACTCCACATTTGCGGAGAGGGCCTGTGTCTGAGGAATCGTCTTGTTGAACACTACTATGGATAACCTTGCCCACCCAGTCTCTGCAAAGTTTATCCGACTCCAGAGCATCCAAATGGGTCTCCTGAAGCAAGGCCACATCTACATGTTTGGTCTGGAGATAGGAGAGTACTTTCTTCCGCTTTATGTAATGGGTGAGGCCATGTACATTCCAAGTGATCGCATTCAGAGAATGTGCCTGTGTCATAGTAGAATAGAGCAAAAATCAGGAGGAAGAAAATATTATAAAGCACAAAACAACGTGGTGAACCAAACAAAAAGAAAAGGGAGAGAAATGACAAAAGAAAGAGGAGACAGAAAGAATATAAGTGGAAGTAGTACTTCTAATCTAGATGAAATGCATAAAGAAAACAATAAAAAGATAAAGACGAAAGGAGGTAAAATTTAGAAAATAGTACAGTAATAAAGAAACTATGGAATAATAGCGAGTAAAGAACAAGAAACCGTAAAACTGTTACCCGCGGGTCTGGGCGCACTAGAGCGCCGCCGCGGGAAAAGACCCCACAGAAAGAGAGAAGCAATTAAGAAGGCATTAATAATATAGAAGGGAAGCCCAAAAAGAGCAATATAAAAAAGAACAGAAGAAGGTAGAGAAAGCCAAATAGAGGTTGAGAAGCAACACTACAGAAGAGGAGAAATCTTACAGTAATTAAATGTGAGGTAACCTAAGCGTATAAAACATATCATACACATATATCAAAAATCTATACCAATATGCATACGAGCAAATAAGGTGATACAACTATAATCAAACAATTAGGCGCCAATGCACCCGAGTAACTGCAAAACCAGTTGAGAATATGCAATAAAATTGTAACATGAAAAGTGAGAAATACAGGGAGAAAAAAGAATAGCATTATAAGGCAGAGATATAGCAGAAGGCAAAGTGAAAAGGAAAAGAGGTAAGATAAGAAGCTAGTGAGAAAAGAGGTGAAAAAGAAAAGGCAATCAGATATTATAACAGCGAAAAATGCCAAAAATATAATAATGATTTAACAGTATAAACAAGGCCCGCAAGGACCGAAAGTCTACGATAAGCTGCCAATAGGTCAAGAAGTGATTTTTCCCACATGAGGAAGTATTATTCAGTCCGCATCTGAAGGAGTTTTAAGAGGAGACCTAGACTTGTCTCTTTGCAGATCTTGTGGGAATTGAGGCGACGAAACCGATTGTGATGCAGATTTCCTATCTTCTTGTGAGCGATGGAGTCTTTCAAGGTCCCTACCACGAGGCCGAGGACTACTAGGAGGGCGTCTGCTGCGGTCTGGCAATGGAGTAGAAGACTTATAGGGAGAATGGGACTGATCCTGCTGCGAAGATGGAGTGAGAACCTCCATATCTTGAGGTTGAAGACAGTCCAAGAATTGCTGAAGATGCTCTGGGTCATAAAAGTCCTTAGAATCTCCATCTTTGGTGATGCGAAAACGTGCTGGTTCAAATAGGCCATATTTAATGCCTAATTGACGTAATTGAGGTCGCATAGAGAGAAAGGCTTTCCGCCGCTCATTTGTTTCCTTAGAGAAATCAGCTGCCATATGAATCCGATGGCCATCAAAGGAAAAAGAACCTTGTAACCGAGCAGCAGCCAGTAATTGTCTTGTTTGTTCGTGACGAAGGAAACAGGCAATGATCGGTCGTGGCCGCGCAGCAGGATCATTACGTGGAGGGCCATGTCTATGAGCCCGCTGTATCTCCAAAGGTGGAGTGAAAGAAATGCCAGTCAGCTTTGGAAGTATACGACACAAAAATGCACTGGAGTTTTGTCCTTCAATGCGCTCTGGAAAACCAAAAAAACGGATGTTGTCCCTCCTACTACGGTCTTCCAAATCAGTGAGCTGCTATGTAAGAATAAAAGGTCTTGTTCTTTGTTTGGAAGGGAATCAAATCGTTTCTCCATTGCCAGAACTCTGGAGTCCAGGGATTCAACCTTCACATGGAAGCTGGTGATTTCTGCTCTAATTGATTTAGTCTCCTCAGCCAAGGACGTGATTGTAAGGTGCATGTCATCTAGTCGGCGACTAACCTCAGATATTTCATGCAGAATACGCTGCATAGTTGCCGCCGACGCTTGCCCACCATTAGAGGGCGCAGCGTGAGGTGAAGGGGCCGAGGAGGATGCATTGCCTTTCGTTGGCATAGTAGTAGACTGTTTAAGAGCTTCTGCGAAAAGAAGTGGTTTAGGAGTCTTATTGCCTTGCTTGGCAGCAGACATTTGAAGAATAGGCTTGGTGGAAACTTTGAAAATACGTGAAGGCGTCTTTCCGTGTGATGAAATACTTATATGTGAGCACAAAAAATATGGCAAAGTGTCGGAATATACAGAGCAGCACAATTAATAACTGTACATATATATGATAATAGGACACTGGCCCCCCCAAAAGAAGAAACCCATGTCTCACTTTCAAACACTGGAATGCGAAAGCATATTTTCAAAAAGTGGTATCTGTGCAATAACAAGACATCAATTATCGCTATAGTCAAAAGGGCACAGAAATATAGCAGTAATAGAATGAGAAACAGCGTATGTGCGCTTATGGCGGTGGCAGACAAATTTGCGATTATGACGAGACTAAATTAATCAATATTCCAGAATGCAGATTAGTCATGGACCATGCAGGAGCAGAGAACACAATTCCTGACTGAAAAAGTTGACAAGAGCGCTATGACGACATTATGAGGAGACACACTCTAATGTATGTCAGTCAGTCTGCGCTAAAGAGAGCCATTTTCATGAAGCACCAGCTTAAACAATAGTCAAAAAAAAAAAAAAAAAAGCGCAAAATTGTAGCTGCAGTGAAGATGAGGGGAAACAACTCTCAAAGGAACGAGAGGTTCCGTTTTTTTTTAAATTTCAGCTGAGCTTGAGGAACCAGAAATTCCAATTACAAGAGAGCCATTGACCGTGTAAAGAATGGAATGCACAAGTCCTGTGCGAAATGTGCGTCAAAGGTGCTACAACAGTAGTATGGGAGAAATTAGCCCTACCAGTAGCTGACGAACAGCGCGGCAAAAATCATGGTTCCTGTCAGAAACTCCTGAACTCTGAAGGAGGCGTTGCTGCAGGCATATTGAAGGAGGCGCGGCCAAAGTGAAACCAGGCAGGCGCCCGTTGTCAACATCGGGGGCGCGGCTTCATGAGGAGAGTGAGGCGGCCTGAAGGAACACGTCAGGCAGAGTGCGCCGGGCAACATCACCACAGAACATCGTCGAGGCGGTCAGCAACAGAGAGCCGTTGTCATGCCTCCGAAACCCGCCCAAATCCTGCCCCCCATCTTCCGGCTGCAGCAGGGCACGGAGAGGAGATTCCAAAGCCGGTGGAAGGTGAGAATATTCCGTTAAGGGCTCATCCCGCGGCGGAGCTCACCCGTCAGGCGGCCATCTTCCTGCGTGGCCAGACCACGCCCCCAACACCGAATTATTTTGAAGAATGAGGCCAAACCTTGTGTACATAAGGTGCGCAGAGTACCGAACTTGATGATGGAACCGTTGAGGCTCGAATTGAAGAGATTAGTGGATTTGGGAGTGATTGAAGAGATTGAGGCATCGGAGTGGTTGTCTCCGGTAGTTTTGGCACCCAAGGATGGTGGGTCTGCTGTGAGGATGTGTGTGGACTTGCGTGGATTAAATGAATGGATCTGGGTGGATCGGCAGCCATTGCCAAACATTTCTGAGTGTATTAGTTTGTTGAAGGGGGCAAAGATTTTTAGTGTGTTGGACTTGTCGTCTGCATACCATCAAGTCAAACTTCACGAAGGTTCAAGACACCTAACATCTTTTGTTACCCCTTTAGGGGCTTATCGGTTTCTGCGGATGCCTTTTGGGTTAGCTTCGGCAGCGGCCTGTTTTCAGAGGATTATGAAGATGGTGCTAGGAGATCTTCCCAATGTCTTGTTCTTTCAAGACGATATTTTGGTCTACGGGAAATGTGGAAGTGAGCATGAGGAAGTGTTGAGGTTGGTGTTGTGTAAGCTGAGAGAAAGAGGACTCACCCTCAAAAAGGATAAATGTAGGGTAGGATTAAAATCTGTGACGTATCTAGGCCATGTCATTTCTGGTGATGGGATACAACCGAAGTTTAAGTTGGCTGACAGTATTATGAAAGCTCCTGCTCCAGAGAACAAGGAGCAAGTCAGATCTTTTCTTGGTATGGCGGAGTTTTACTCCAAGTTTGTGAAGGGGTTTGCCAGTGTAGTGGAGCCGATTAGGGTTTTGTTAAAGAAAGGAGCGCATTTTGTTTGGTCGCCAGAGTGTGACAAGTCTTTTGAGTTGGTTAAGTCAGAGATTGGAGCCATGCCGACTTTGGGGCATTTTGATGCAAGATTGAAAACCATTCTTACGACTGATGCCAGTCTTAAGGGTTTGGGAGCAGTGCTTTCGCAGGTGGAAAATGGGGAGGAGAAGGTTGTGGCATTTGCTTCCAGGGCCCTTAGGGATGCGGAGGCTAACTATTCGTGTATTGAAAGGGAGGCGTTGAGTTTATATTGGGCGATACACCATTTTAAGTTTTATTTGTGGGGATTCCGTTTGAGGTGAAATGTGATCATCGTCCTCTTGTTCAGATATACTCTAGTCATCACAGTGATCATTTGACTCCTAGACTTAAGAGGTGGAGTGAAGGGTTACAGGAATTCAATTTTCGCGTTCATTATATTCCGGGTTTAAACAACAAGTCAGCTGATTGTTTGTCTAGGTTACCGGTAGGTGAGGAAGAGGTTTGGGAGGAGCCAGTATATGTGAATTGGGTGGTGGAGGAAACGATTTCTGAGGAAGAGTGGTTGTCAGGTGCTGCTCAAGATGAGGTATTTGTGCTTTTGAGAGGGATTGTAGCTAAAGGTTGGCCTAATTTTCAAGATCTTGATCCTGTATTGAAACTGTTTTGGTGTGTAAGGGATGACTTGACTTTTTGTGAAAGTAAGTTATTGAGGGGTGATAGGTTGGTTCCACCTGTTACCCTCAGAGATAAAGTAATCAATTTGGCTCATGAAGGGCATCTTGGTAGGAGTCTCACTAAAGCCAGGGTCAGAAAAAGGTACTGGTGGCCAGGGATGGATAGGATGGTGGAGTCAGTGGTGAAGGATTGTCACTTGTGTGCTATCAATGACAAGTCTCATGTGACCAATCAAGTTCCCCTGTCGCCAGTGGAAGTCCCGGATGCAGTTTGGACTAAGTTGGGGTTGGATATCATGGGTCCTTTGGAGTTGATGCCATTCCAGGAGAGGTTTGTTGTATTGTTGGTGGACTATACCTCTAAGTGGGTAGTCACTAAGTGCATGGGTACAGTAAACTCTAAGACGGTGATCGAGTTTCTGAAGGATGTTTTTGTTTCAGAAGGTGTACCCAGGTTCCTAGTAACTGATAATGGGGTACAATTTGTCTCCCAGGAGATGCAAGATTTTCTTGAGTGTTTAGGCATAGTGCATCAGAAGACTCCGTTATATTCTCCGCAAGCCAATGGTCTCACGGAAAGGATGAATAGAGTGGTCAAAAGTTGTGTTCAGAGAGCTTTGGATACTAAGGTTCCTTTGGGAGAGGTGTTGAGGGAGACCTGGTGGGCACATCGTACAGCTCCCAATGTGATTTCTCAAAAGTCTCCTTTTGAGGCGTTGAGAGGAAGATTGGCAAGTTCTAAATTAAACCCTGTTTGGCTTCCAAGGTGGGTGAGCAAGGGTGTAAGTGCGGAAGAGAAGAAAACTAGGCTTGTTGAGTATCAAAGAAGATACGAAGTGCGTTATGATGACAAAAGGTCTGTGAAGGAAAGGGTGTGGAATGTGGGTGATAGGGTTAGGGTGAAGAAAGTGAAACATTGCCATAAAGGGTTGACCAATTTTTCTGGTCCTTTTGTCATCACAAAGATAAAAAAAAATGTTGTATCCTTGGATAATGGTTGTACTTGGAGTATGTCTAGGTTGGTTAAGTTTGATGGTGTGAAGCTGGGTGCAGCCAATGTTCCTAGTTGTGTTCCGGAGGGAAGGGGTGGTAGTGTTGCAAAGTCAAGTAGACAGAGGTTCATACCTTCAAAGTTTGAGGATTATGTTTTATATTAACATTAATTACCTTAAATTTCTAAAGTGTTAGGAATGTGTGGGAATATGGGTATGTTGTTTTCTCTGCATATAGTTGTATCATTTGCGCTAGGTATGCTGTAAGTTTTTGTTTTGTTGTAAAGGGGATGTGTTGTAATTTGCTTGTTTGATTAGTATGCTATGACTTAGAACTTTGTAGTTGTCCTGGCGACAGAATGTGGATCTCATGGTTCTGAATGAGATCGGCATTCTGGCAAAGGAGACACTGGAGAGATGACCTGTTTAAGGAACCTGTCGGAGGTTGAAGACATTAAAGCTTCTTGTGAACTATCACTTCTACTTGGATTTATTAGAAACATAAAATGATAATAACAAAGTTATAATCATTTTATGTTTCCTTTCTGCCTTGCAGGCAGGCAGGGCAGCTCTGAGGCAGGGGTAGAGTGGTTTGCCCACTCTGAGTGCGCAATGACTGTTTGGCTGGCCCTCTGGGACTGTCCAAAACAGTCATGCGCACTTCGCATGTTCTCCATACCGGCTGTGTGGAGAACATGCCCAGGCCCCAGGGCGTGTCTGAGCACCAAACCACGGAGCTCAGACCACTCAAAATTCTGCATAGCAGTGTTTTGATTGTTGGTCAGGGTTCCTGGTTCATGTTCGGCGCCTGCGGAGTCCTGACGCTGAGAAGAGATGCTGCGGCGGTAAGACGTTTTTGTTTTTTTCATGTCCCCTCCTCACCATCGTTACTGGCTGCCACTGCTCAAGCAGCAATTCAAATATTGTGAGCTGGCTTTGCTGTATAGTGTAACTCTATATTGGGAACTAAGGGCCCGATTAATTATTTGGTGAATGGGATATTTTGTCACAAATGTGACGAATAACCCACCCAACGTGTTACAAGTGCCATAGCATACAATGCACTCGTAATAAGGCAGATGGGTTATCTGTGACGCTTCTGATGGAGTATCTCATCCGTCAAATTGTACAGCAATTTTCCTGACAGCTCATGGCTTTCAGAGTAAAGATGCAGAAATGATAGTTAAGCTATTACTTATCGATACTATTCATTCCCCTGAACCACAGTCTTCATTACATGTCACAGTACACATCATAAGAAGAGGGCAGTCAGGCACCTTGATACAGCTACCTTACCCATGTATCAAACCCATTCAGTCTCTCTTCTACTTTTGTGCAGACTCTTCCATCTCTCGCTGTTAGATCTGTCATCAATACAGTGGTCTTTCTTCAGGTATTTTGCCTCCCATTTTTGCGGATTCTTTTAGTTGGCCTTAGGACTTTGAGCACTCTACCACCGCTAACAAGTGCTAAAGTGCATGTGCTTCTACCCCAAAGATGATGGCATTGTTGCGTACCTGATTGGAACATTTGATGTACTGATAATTTCCTTGTAAAGTGGTATACCATATACCCAGGGCCTGTACTTTAAATGCTAATTGTGCCACCTACATATGTGGCCTTTTAAACTTATCTAAGGCCTGCCATTACAGTGCCTGTGTGTGAAGTTTACTGTCACTTCGACTTGGCATTTAAAACTACTTGCCAAGTGTTAAACTCCCATTTTACTACATATGTCACCCTTAAGTTAGGCCCTAGTAACCCTGAGGGCAGGGTGCTGCACGACATTTACCTTTATGTTTTGCATGTCCTGGTAGTGACAAACAGTCACATTTTACTGTGAAGCCTACCACTCTCATAGGCCAGCATTGGAAATTCCTTAATACACTTTTAAGATGTAATTCCTGATCTGAGAGGAGTAGCTTTTTCATGTTTCATGTGTTTGGAATGGTCTTGAAAAATCCTCTCTACTGGTGAAGTCGGATTTAACATTACTGTTTTAGAAATGCCATTTTTAGAAAGTGGACATTTCTCTGCTCTTAGCTCTTTTGTGACTTACAGCCTGTATCCAATTGTGAGAAGTTGGCTTAGTATATGGTCCACACTTATGTAAGTGAGCACCCTGCACTAATCCAGACAACCCTTATGGTGATTTTAGCGGTGTTAGACAACCTTAGAAAGCTCTTAATTGGTATCTGTGGAGAGCAGCCTTCAGGCTTAGTCCAGAAGGGGTGTAAAGCAGCTTGTTTTACCATAACATAATCTTATAGGTATTGATTAAGCAAAAAAGAACCACACAGTGTATTTATAAAAATATATATTTATTATAAGACACTCACTGACACATACAGATATCTCCTAACCGGAGATATACACAATGCACACAATACTTTTCAATAGAAACAGGTAAGTAGTACGAATACACAGTGGTCGCCAGGGGGAGACCAAATCATATACTAAAATAGTAGTATGCGAACCACGACTCGAGTCAAGACTATACCCAGAAGACGTAGAAGTGCTGGGGACCCAAGGACCCACCTGAGGTAGGTAACTAAGAACCCCACGGAGGCCGTGTGCAGAGTGGGAATACGACCGTGGGCTCAAGTCAATGGGTAAGTCGTGGTTGCAATTTCAAAGAAGGACCCTTCCCAGTGGACCCTGAAGAAACCCTGTGGAGGACAGAAGGTTGGAGAGCCATCCCATACCCTAGGAACCAGAATACCTACACCAGGTAAACCGGGTGCGTAGGTGTGAGGGGGTGTCGGAAACTGCTGTCGAACTCAATGGAGGACTTCAGGAAGATGCAGCTGCTGGAGAAGGTGAATGTGTCCGGTGGAACCCAAAGGTGGATTCAAGTCGAAAAGTACCTGCAGGCAGAGGGGACAGAGCCTATGACACTTGGGAGTGACCAGGAGGTACGGAAGATGAATGCCCACCATAGTCCTTATGAGTCTGTGGGAGCCAAGGATCAGCAGACCGGTCAGCTTAGTTGCGGAGCCTGCAGATGCAGGGAAGTGACTCTTTCACTTCAAGGGAGATTCCTTCGGGTATCTTGGATCCCGACAGGCCTTGAAAGTTTCCTGTATGGAGCACAGGCATGGACGTTGCAGCAGACGAGCATGGTGGCGAGATCAGGAGCAGCAGATGTTTTCCCAGTTGCAGCCTTGATGCCCAGAGTGAAGTCCAGAGTGCCCAGACGGTCGAAGTAGAAGTGGTGTCTTGAAATCAATCTTGTCCCACACCGAATCTAGGGTCCATCCCTCAGGTAAGCCCTTAAGTACCTTAAGGTATGGTTAAGCATCAATCCCCCAGGCTCGGGGTAACATATCTCTGTGAGGAAGTGAGGCAGGAGATTGACTGGTTGGTGTAGCACAAAGGTCCGGCCACGGATGGCCTATCCTCAGAGTCATCTCTTGAAACTCCTCAGCGTTCAAATGGTAGCTTACTAAGGATGGAATATGTCTACTTAGGGAATCCGCCTCATGATTGTCTTTCCCCAGAACATACGTCGCTTTCAGGGACACTATACAAATCACTGCTCAGATCCACACAGAACAGGCTAGAACTACTACAGATTTCACTATGGTTCTCCAAACCTCTTGATATTACTGCATGCAATCCTGGTTGTCTGTTTGATTCAATACTGCTTACCCTTTTATCTCAATATGTCCTTCAGAATTGCTAATACCTGCCTCAATTCAAGGATTGTAGGGCTACTGTGAGTGACCACATACCCTGAATTTACATCATTTAAGGTTATTCTACACCCTCAAAGACTTGCATCTGTTGTCATCAACAGGGACAGAGAGGAACAGAAAGGAACTACTGTCTGTATATTTTCCGGAATCAGCCACCATTGATGGTTGTTGCTTATCTCTTGTGTAATTGGGATCAGCAACTCGTAATTGTGATATTCTGTAGACCAATGAGTCAATAGGCGATGAAGAAGTGGTTTCAGATAATATCATGCTCAAGGCACTGCTGCGGTTGTTGAGGCCATCAGTCCCTGTATCCTTAACCAGAGTGCTGATGCTTGTGGAAGAGACAGATGGGAGAGAGATTCCTGTAGAGCTATTCCTCTTGATTCTGAAAGAAAAGCAGATGCCTTCTGCGTGTAAAAATATACACCTATGAGTAGCTTTTGTTATGATGGCGCCTGCTTCAACTTCTGAAGATTTAGGAGGAAAGCCATATTTTGCAAACATTCTGAGACTTTTCTGAGGATGGACACCGCCTTGAGAAATTTTTCGCTCAACCATGTATGGGAACCTTTTTATGCTTTCCAGGTGCAACATAGCCACAACCAGGGCTAGAAACTTTGTGAAGTCTCTTGGAGCTGATGAGCGGCCAAATGGTAGTGCCTTGAACTGAAAGTGTTATGCGTTTAGGGAGATTCTGCCAATTGATTGGCAACAAAATATATTATATTTTGTTGCCAATTAATAGGCAGGATAGGTACTACAATCTGTGGATAACACAACACCTTTCCCTTCCTTGACACCATCACGCAACCCTTCCTTAAACACTCACCCCCACTTCCCTTCTTCTTGAGCACCTAGTTCATGACTCTTATTTGTACATTTATTGTATTATCTATTTGATTCATTCTTATCTTTCTCAACGTTTGTGATCAAGATTAAATCACAATTATTCATTAATTCCTTGTGGTGATGTTTAAATTGTTGTTTTTATGCATGAGTATAATCTGCCTCTTTCAAGTTGGAATGTAATTGAAATTACACTGTGACCATTTCTTTGTTGTACCATATAAATACCCGGGCCCAGTGGTCTCCGGGTCACCCCATTCATATCAACTGCTTACCCATCTACCCACCCATTGGAGTTGTGCTGACAGATAGTAGTGCTCGATGTGGGGCACTGCAAGGCCTCCCCGATCCACTGGCAGGTACAGTTTAGATAGCGCGACACAGCAGGGAGTGCAGTTCCAGATGAAATCTCGCAATGTGCGCTCAAAGGAGCGAAATACACAGGGGAGGATGTAGAGAGGCAGGTTCACAAAGAAATATAAGAGTCTGGGCAGCACCATCATTTTCAGTAGGGCAATGTGACCTATGACCGTCAGGGGCAGACTCCGTCAGAAAGACATTTGCAGTCTTATAGCAGACATCCCACACATGACATTTCCGTTCAGCAGGTCATCTGGTTGATGGTAAATACTGACTCCGAGATCGCAGAAAACAGTGGGATGCCATCGGATGTTTTGACCAGAGATGGTTAGTTCAGGGTCTGTGGCGGACGGATCGAACGAGTACAAGCATGATTTTGCCCAGTGGACTCGGAGGCCAGATAGAGGTGCAAAGTCGGCCAGTGTTTTAGTGATTTTGTCTCGGGGCACCCTAATATCCATGACATAAAGAAGTAGGTCATCTGCATAAAGTGAGATTAAGTGTGTTCCGTCACCTAGCGGTATCCCCCATGTTGCCCCTTCGTGTTGGAGGGCAGCTGCCAGTGGTTCCATTGCTAGAGAGAACAGCAGCGGGGACCAGAGTTTTATTCATAATAACCTCCTGGCTGTAATGAACACACCTGCTGCTGTGGCAGAAGATCATATGGAATCAAATGTGGTATCTGACCAAAAATTTGCCAATAGTTCCATATTCCCCAGTATTGAAGTTGGGTCCACTCCCTCCTGGACACTATCATAAAAGGATTGAAAGTCTTTAAGCAAGGTTTGGACTGCATAGGAGGTGGTTCGGACTGTAAAATTTGAAGCAGCAGAATTTCCATAGGAGTCCTGTCTCCTCAGTGGGATGTCCCCTCATGAACAGATGGCTACCATTGGAGTTGAAATGCTAAGTAATAGTGTAAGAAGTATGAGGTGCACATCCTGCCACCGACTGGGAAAAGCTGCAGCATGCTCAGTGTCACCCCCATTTTCCTAAATGAGTTTGGTCAGCAGGGAATCGAGTTCTTGGAAGGTGCGTGGAGGGGCCACAGTCTTCTAAACATCGTTCCACTCTTTAGTTAACATGTCCTCCAAACATCTTGAAAAGGTAAATGTTCTGCAGTCTTTTTGCTGTACTCAGCATTAAACCCTTCTTTAGAAGGTTAGGCATAGATTCAAATCCCCAATACGTTTATAATGTGGTCCAGCATTTGCAGAGGTCACTGAATATATTTCCGTTTAGGGGCTGTATCCTGCTCATCGTCATCATCAGCTGCCTGTTTCTGGTTTGTCAGTTCAAGCCTTTAACTCTGTTTGTGACTTTCCTGGAGCGTTTGCCAGAATCAGCTACACCATTCCTACCGTGCTTGCCGCAACATGTTAGTCCTGAACAAATTGCATGCTACTGCCATCCAGTTGGAAGCAAGATACCTCCACTTACCTCATGTTTGCCTGTCCAGACTAGCTTTTGTGGAACGCAGCGTCCATGTATAACAGGACCAAGCAGGTAATCCTGGAAGTGGGTTGGGAGGGGAGGATATGGTGAGGGTTGGGAAGAATCTGCATGAAAATTGAAAAAAGTCTCTATGAATTCTATGTGTACGCAGGGTACCTGTATTGTAGGGGAGGACCACTCTCTTCATACTGTTACTACTGTGACAGGAAAGATGGGTGAAGGGGTAATAGATTCACTGTCCATACTGGACTTATCTAATTATGGCCATAATCGCTACTGGTAATGCTGGTGCCACTGCTACACATTTACTTATATGCTTATAATGGCAGCCTTATTGATAGAGTGATTTTCTCCACTGCTGCAAGCTCTGAAGCCCTGTACGACCATCATGTAATTATAAGCCATTTTAACTTTCATTTAGGTCCCTCTGAAATGTAATAATTTTGGTTCTGGAAATAATTTCTGAGTTTTGCAAGAGTAGCTTCATACAAATGCAATGTTTTCAGCTATTTCTGGGTGGGGAATAATACAAATCAATGAGATGTCCTAACAAATATTTATTTACCCATGCAAAAAGGAAATAAATTTCAAAACAAAACTAATATTATCTTATAACTGAGAGTAGATGCATCATTTCTCTGGGCCCGATTCACAAAGGGACTTATGACTTGTAAAGTTAAGAGTGCAGAGTCTCCGTACTCGTGGAGGAATCTCCGTACTCGTGGGGTAATCTCCGTACTCGTGGCGGAATCTCCGCACTCGTGGTGGAATCTCCGTACTCATGGCGGAATCTCCGCACTCGTGGTGGAATCCTCGCACTGAGCACTGCAGTGTGGAGATTCCGCCCGAGTGCAAACACTCTGCACTTGTAGCTTTACGAGTCATACGTCCCTTCATGAATCAGGCCCTTTATATCAAGTAAACTAGTGTGACTGCAGAACTCTTGACTCTGCTGTATACAAACAACCAAACTTCATTCAGCACTGCCCTTTTTTAAATGTTTCATTAAGATTATAAAGAAGGCTGTCAGAAACCTGCATGTAGTCTGGAGAATTAGGAGTAAAATCCAAAAGCAAGACACCATGAAAGAATTTTTCAATGCGAAATTTAAGGAATACTTTGAACTTCATTTTAACTTTGCACCCCTGTGAATGGAATAGGAGGGGTTCAAAGCTGTGTTTCAAGGCTGGTGCATCTCATGGCAGATTAGGGATCAGAAGGAGCTCCAAAGAATCATAGGAAAATAAGATGATGGAATTAAAAGTGCAGATACCCCTGAGAAAGCTTAAGAGGTTAAGAACCTGTTGAAAGCGAAAAACATAAATAGGAGCAAGTAAGTGCAATGTATAGAAGACGAGGAAATGCATGATTTAATTCAGCAACCTCAGCAGATAGCCACCATTTCTCATAAATTGCATGAACAATTACATACTAATTATCTAAACCCGAAATGTGGGATATTACCTGTAGGGTATACAAATACCCACCGTTGACATCATAATCACTATCAACCTTGCTCTTTCCTGTTGAAAGACAATAGATTGAACTAGCAAATAAGCCTCTGCCAGTAGGTAAATACCCATGTCCGTGTAATTTATATAACCTTTTCAAAATAATTGACTACGGTACTATTGTATTATATATTTAACCACCTGCATCTCTGCCGGTGAGAGCTGTGAGGCGGTGGGGCCGGGTAGGGGAGGAAGGGGATTTTGACAGATGACGACGAGGGAAAAATAATTATTTATTTAATTGTCCCTTGTGGTTGTCTGTCGAACCCCCAACCCAGCCCCACCACTTTTACCTGCACAGGCCGTGGCTGTATTTAACCATATTTGGTTGACAATGGATTCTCTGAATTCATTCAAAGAAGAAGTTCTGTGTATCTATAAATTAAAAAAAATTGAGAGAAGACAGCAAAAAGATGTATGTCCTATGGTAATATTGTAAATAATACAAGAAATTATGTGCGGAGCCAATCAAAAGACACATATACATGGCAATAGCGAGTTTGCTGAGAGTCAAGTTTGAATCAAGCCTCAATAGATGTACTCTACATAAAATGCTATTAATGGAAAAGTATGTGCAATGTTTTAATATTATGCTATGAGTGTTACATCCAACACACGTAATGGGGGGAATGCTTGCAGATAGTCCAACTTACTGGAAGTCACTCTGGGTAGCATTCCAAACTAACGTTTTGCACCAACAGCAAATCAGTACTGACCCTGCTAATCCTAGTAGCAGTCCACGCTGAACTGCTAAGAATGGCCTCCTTCTGAAGGGAATACAAACAGCCTCAGACTGTGTTTGGCCTTGTTAGCCCTCGTCATTAAGGTATATGCACATCTGGGAATACCCAAATAGACCGAAAACAGTCTAAGATTGCTTGTGTTTCAGTTCAATGCTTCCCAAACTGGCCTGGCAGTTTGGGATGGACTGTTCCTATTGGAGCAGAACTAAGGCCTATTTGCATATGACTGGGTCCAAACTGAGCTGGTGTGGTGGGAAAATAAATGGACTTGAATGCAGCCTTAAGTAATTATCAGTGTCTGAGATAAGCTCAAGCATTCCATTCATCACTTTCTTTGTTCCCTGTATTTGCACTTTGCAATTACAGTTGCACTTTCTGGGTCTAACATTTATTTTAGAGCCATGCATTCACTCTTGATCACCATTCTTAAAATATTTGGCAATATTTGGATTGTCTGGTGTTGTTTCAACTAGATCTCTAGGGCTTTAGTACATCATAAGATATTAAATAATGACAGATGAGCCTGAGAGTAAGGATGAATCTTCTAAAAACACAACAAAACCTTTGATGTCCTAAACACCCCATTTTGGTGTTTTAAATATATTATCAGCTTGAAGGCAATGCAGGGAAGTATTGCCTGCTTTTGCCACTTAAAGAGACAAGTTGTATTTTTCCAAACAGGGCAAACATGAAAGGGCTGAAGTATTAGGTTTTGGTTACTGAGAATTATGAGAATTAATGTCTGAAGTCTTATGAGCTTCCATACCCAACCATGCCACTTGGAATTTAATTTGAATCAAAATGTCCTGCTATAAACATGCCACCATTGAATTTAAAAGACAGTTAAGGTTGATGCATTGTCTCAAACTGCTTGCAACAATCTTTAACATATGCAACATTTCCTTAATGGCAGCTATGGGTTTAATCCATCATCATTCTTTAGATTACTCCGCCACCCCAGTTCAGACATGGCCATATGCAAATCAGTCTGACCCTGTGCCTCATGGGAACAGTCAAGCCCGAAATGCCAAGCCATGTCTTCCCTGGACCGGAAACAAGCATCCTGGGACCGGTTTCTGGCTAATCAGCTGTCATCAGCCAGTCTAGCTTGTTTCCAGTGGCAAAGTGAGCAAGGGACCCACGTCTGGGCATACCCTGCCGTACTTAGGGCAAACAAAGCAAAACCAAAGGGGATGATGGACGGAGTGTTGAACATTACAAGGACTCACCCCCAGTCAACTGACCTAGGTTTAATCCATCTTCATTCTTTAGCTCACTCCGCCACCCCAGTTCAGACATGGCCATATGCAAATCAGTCTGACCCTGTGCCTCATGGGAACAGTCCAGCCCAAACTGCCAAGCCATGTCTTCCCTGGACCGGAAACAAGCATCCTGGGACCGGTTTCTGGCTAATCAGCCGTCATCAGCCAGGCTAGCTTGTTTCCATTGGCAAAGTGAGCAAGGGACCCACGTCTGGGCATACCCTGCCAACTTAGGGCAAACAAAGCAAAACCAAAGGGGATGATGGACAGAGTGTTGAACATTACAAGGACTCACCCCCAGTCAACTGATCTGGGTTTAATCCATCATTCTTTAGCTCACTCCGCCACCCCAGTTCAAACATAGCCATATGCAAATCAGTCTGACCCTGTGCCTCATGGGAACAGTCCAGCCCGAACTGCCAAGCCATGTCTTCCCTGGATCGGAAACAAGCATCCTGGGATCGGTTTCTGGCTAATCAGCCGTCATCAGCCAGGCTTGATTGTTTCCAGTGGCAAAGTGAGCAAGGCACCCACGTCTGGGCATACCCTGCCAACTTAGGGCAAACAAAGCAAAACCAAAGGGGATGATGGACGGAGTGTTGAACATTACAAGGACTCACCCCCAGTCAACTAATCTGGGTTTAATCCATCATCATTCTTTAGCTTACTCCGCCACTCCAGTTCAAACATGGCCATATGCAAATCAGTCTGACCCTGTGCCTCATGGGAACAGTCTAGCCCGAACTGCCAAGCCATGTCTTCCCTGGACCATAAACAAGCATCCTGGGACCGGTTTCTGGCTAATCAGCCGTCATCAGCCAGGCTAGCTTGTTTCCAGTGGCAAAGTGAGCAAGGGACCCACGTCTGGGCATACCCTGCCAACTTAGGGCAAACAAAGGAAAACCAAAGGGGATGATGGACGGAGTGTTGAACATTACAAGGACTCACCCCCAGTCAACTGATCTGGGTTTAATCCATCATCATTCTTTAGACCACTCCGCCACCCCAGTTCAGAGATGGCCATATGCAAATCAGTCTGAACCTGTGCCTCAGGGGAACAGTCCAGCCTGAACTGCCAAGCCATGTCTTCCCTGGACCGGAAACAAGCATCCTGAGACCGGTTTCTGGCTAATCTGCCGTCATCAGCCAGGCTAGCTTGAATCCAGTGGCAAAGTGAGCAAGGGACCCATGTCTGGGCATACCCTGCCAACTTAGGGCAAACAAAGCAAAACCAAAGGGGATGATGGACGGAGTGTTGAACATTACAAGGACTCACCCCCAGTCAACTGATCTGGGTTTAATCCACCATCATTCTTTAGCTCACTCCGCCACCCCAGTTCAGACATGGCCATATGCAAATCAGTCTGACCCTGTGCCTCATGGGAATAGTCCAGCCCGAACTGCCAAGCCATGTCTCCCAAGGACCGGAAACAAGCATCCTCGGACCAGATTCTGGCTAATCAGCCGTCATCAGCCAGGTTACATGAATCCAGCAAATGTCTCAATAGTGTCACAGGGTGGCCCGAAAAGCTTTACATCAAAGACGTTTGTTCACTTTGAGATTTTCTGCTGCAGACACCATTTTGGCGTCGTTTCTTACACCACTTTAAAATGCAATGAGCTGTCATGTTTTAAGTAAAATACTCATGTAATCAGTTCCCACTGCCAATGCTCTCTGACGGCAGCATGTGTGCAGTGTGACAAGCCGAGAGATGCAGCCTTTACCATAAGAAAGCAGCTGCTAGGATCCTGAATACCATATGAGAATAGAATAAACAAGTTTAGCAACAGAGAATGCGGGTATTAGATCTGGGTAATATCTAAGAATGGCAAAAGTGCAGTTTTATCACCAGAGAACAGCTGAAGCTTAAAGCATAACACAGCTGAGAAAAGTAGACATGGAATCTAAAATGGGAAAAGCAGAAACGAAATTGCTGAACCGTCTGCCACAATATAGTCTTATTCACGCAATTACATCCAGTAGTGCTGGAACAATTTTCAGAGAAGGGATGCTGACCTCCAAGTGACATCACTGAAGTCATAGGAATTATAAACAGTCAAAGCATCACACAGAGAACAGCTACAGCAAATAAGCCACAGCCATTCAGCAGGCGAGTGTCAAGGCTGTGGTAAGCAGCCAGTGGTGACTTGTGGAGCACCCTGCCACAGATATATTACTACGGCATGGGTGTGGGAGTGCACTATCATTTACATTTAGCACATTTCCCATTAAAATTCCTTCACATTTCTAACTGACAGGCTGTTTTACTGATAAAACTGTGTGGTGCACAAACGATAATGAATGGAAATCGGGTTTACCATTTGCACATCATCAATTAAAGTGTCTTGATGTTTTTTTGATGCTGTTACAATCTTTGGGTCTATCACACTTCCGAATTTTTTTTTTAAATGTGCTACATTTGGGCTTTGTTACTAGTGATGGAGTTTGAAATATTTATTCAGTTATTTTACAAGTCTTTAAGTGTTTTGTGTTAGAAAGAATTGACACTCTATCCTTTCCTTTCACACTCCTTGTACCCCATAAAGAATGTCAGATAGTTCACGTTACAAGATCCTCTAAGGTTGCAGTCAGGGACAGAAAAGTAAACACCAATCTCTGTGTTAAAAGTATAAGCAGAAAATGTAGGCTAACATTTGACTTCTGTCTTTGAACACACAGCCAATACGAAAAGATAAAAATAAAAACTAGAGGCACCTTTATTGCCTATTCTCCTTCTGATTTCCAGGATGAATATTTTGGGGGAGATGCAGCAGCCCCCGCACCCCTTTTTCCAGCGCCTATGAATACACCATTTGGGTGTTTAAAATAAATGTCTGATTCACATGTATGTGTGTAACATCACCAGGACATATTGCCCTTTGTAACCATTACATGTCCTTGAGTGAGGTATGAGTGGTAAAATATTATGGACAAGAAGAGAAAGAGCTCCTCACATACTCAGTCCCCGGTCCCTCTCATCCTGGTCTCCCTCTTGCTTCTTGGTGCAGCGACAGCAAAGGCTCTTGATGATGATGTACATGTGGCTGAAGATGATCATGGGTGGGGGAAGCACAGGCCTGTCGTGGAATGTCATGATCAGCTGATATCGCTGAAACTTCCAGACTTGGTTTGAAATTGACTTCACTTCAAAGAAGGTATTGCTGTAAGAGACACATTTTTAAGTTTCATTTGTAATACAAGGTCATAACACATCAGCGTTATCAATAACGATTTAAATGACTGGACAGACTCCTTTGACATAGGGAAGCAAAGCCAGGGGCAGCAGGCATATGTTACATAGAGCATGGCTCGGCCTGGTGCTTGTGTCATGGCCTCAAAGCTATGAATGAACAGAAGTGTCACATTAATGCACGCACGCAGACATACAGAAACACACATGTGCACTCACATACACAGACAGACAGATACACGCCCTATTCAGGACAAGGAGCTATGAATCCATGAGCTTTCAATGGGCCTGAAATACATTTTTCAGAATTGATGTTTTGCGCACATAACGACACTGCGATGCAACACACAAATGTATTTACAGTTTGTTTTCACGTTTATCTGTCTGTAGTTAACATAGGCCACATATTAAAACGGCCTTTGTTAGCATTTGATATTCTTTTCTCATGTGAATGTTTAACTTTCACAATCCTCGGAACATCTTGTAACTAATGTCTCTTCTTCTGTTGGAAATAGCTAAAGTTTGAAGGACGCGTAGCAGAGAATTCCTGAGCTTTAGATTGTGAAAACAATGAATCTGCCTCCTCAACATGTACATAAACCTGATTGGCCCCCTTCACGAGAACCGCGTGAAGGTGCAGCGCAAAGTAGAAAAGGAGTGGTGTAAACCAATGTAATGCAGACTTGCACTCAGACGCCTCTTTCCCCTTCCAGAAGAAGCCTTCTTTGATTCTTCAGGTGATGCCTTTCTTACTTGCTAGAAGAAGTCTTACTTGATTCAGTCTCACTCCATTTGACAGCTTTTCCATGCTGACACCTTCATGCTGACTTCTCCCCAGTTTTCCCTGGCCTCCTCCTAGCTTTGCACTGGAGGTTTTTCCTTCCCGGCAGATTGAGTCTGCTTTCTGTTATTTGCGACAACTTTATAACAGTTTGTCCTTGCCTTTAATGATTTAGAATCCCTTTGAAATATATTGAAGAATACATTCATGTATTGACTACTGATTTAAGACTAATGTGATGATTTAAATGTGTTAATCTTTTAATAAACTTTCATGGTCTGCAAATCAAATACTCTCTGCCATCTTTGTAGGGCCTAATGTGCTCCACCTTTTTAAAATGTACTTATTGCCATATCAGCCTCATTTGGAGATAAAGATCCATCCAATTGAGTGCAGCCTGAAGTCGAGTTTGCACCAACATTTGCATGGTGCAAAGCGCAGCAAGAGGCATCAATGTCTTCCTTGTCCGGTTTCTTTTCTACTGGGCTGGTGGGGGGCTGACAAGAAGGAGGACAGCATGGCCTGGATGAGCTTCTTTCTCATACATCCCTTCAAAGTGTGTTGTGGCCTGGGAGGTTTGACGGGGCCTAGGAGGTCGAGGGAATGCCACTGATATAAAACAATGTGCACTTGGTGCACAGCCTTCCGTGTGCAGATCTGCCCCAATAGGCCCGATATTTCTTGTGGCTAGTTCTTATCTATATCGGCGGCTCCCACACATCACCAGTAGAGTGTTATTAAGCCATCTGACCCGTCGGGCTAGCTCTGAACTCTTCGATGACATGAGATAGGCTCTGAGGGACTCACATCCACCTCCTTTCCTGTTACTCCTCCTGCTCCTCCTCATCATGTGTTTGTTCATCTGGCTCATTGTTGGAAGATCTACCAGATGGTCAAGTACAGTTGGCATTGGCCTCGCAGCCCATACTTAGTGAGATACATTCTGCATGAGAGACCACTGTGTCAACTACACCAAGCACAAATGAATGTGGTTGCAGTGGATGTGGAACCCTACTGTTGTCACAGAGCATAAGACCTCGGGCAGATCCCTGCTACTGTCCTCCTCTTGAGATTCCTGTTGCTCTATCCTCCCTGAGATGCGGAGTTATGAGTAGGTATGTATCAGGTCATGCCTGATTTTTTATACTTCAGTGGCTTTGTTCTGGGGTTTCTATATCATGTGTGTGGAGTTGTGATGGAGATTACACTGCAGCAGGGCACCGGACATGTTAATCTAAGCGTTTCTTTCTAAAGCAACATTAATTTTGGGTGATTTTGTGTCACTAGCTCAAAATTAGTTTATTGGGAGCCAGATAAACAGAGTGACAGACTGGCTGTAACCTCTGCACCAGCTCCTCTAAGACTGAACTAGCGGTGAATATAGGGCTGGAATGGTCATAGTGGGCACCAGGTATTTCCCCGGTGGGTCACCAGTGTGGGGGCTAGTTTTGGACCCCTGGGGGGGCCGTTTTTGTTACCGGGGGACGGTTTTGCAGCATAGCTGCAATATCGGCCACCTTGTAACAAAAGCGGCAAGGCTAGACAGGAGTGGTGCTTCCAATTAGCACACCCCACCCCCCGGAAGCCGACAGAGCTTTTTCTAGGGCCAGTTTTGTTTCCCAGCGAGGCCCTGGTGCATGGCCTCAACTGGCACAGCGCCCGGCCTAAGCCATTCCCTATACTAGCCCTCAGGTTCACAGTGCTCACCACATACAGCCTGTAAACATACACAGTGTACATTTTTATTCCCAAAAAACATCCAATTAAATTTGCTGATCTACCTACAAATGTGCAGAACCGGTGACGGTACCATGAATCATCTCATTTTTGGTGGGTGTATCTGTTCCTTAGGGATTTAGGGATTTACACCATGCCACAAAAGACTCAGTTTAAGTAAAGGTCTAGTTTCATGCTAAGCTTGGTGTAAATCAGAGATTTTAAAAATGGATGTGGAAGTTAGAATGTGAAACACAACTTTTTCCCTTTCCCTTCCCTTAACTCTCATTCCCTAAATGGATTTAAACGAATGTTCAGAAACTTAGTCAAAGGCTTAGAGGAAGCATACAATAGGTATTTTACCTTATACTAAAAGATGAACTGGGATAATGTACTTGTATGCCATTATTATCAGCGTAGCATGAGTGCTCTTAAAGAAAAAAAAGATTCTCAAGATTTTCAAGTAACTTGACCCCTTGATGTACTGTGGGCTTAAGAAAACGCATTCAGTGTTTCTGCAATAAAGGAAGCTAGCACTGTGGTTGCTGAGACAGAAAAAGTAGCATAGGAGTCGGATAGTGGAAGTAATCTCATTATACTCACTTGAAGACAGCAATGAGCAGGTTTACCAGAAGAATATTGGCTACCAGAAGGTAACACGCCATGATGGCTGGAGTGAGCCACGCGCCGGGGATGCATGGAGGGAGACGCTTTCCATCTTCATCAAAAAGATTCTCACCGCATGGAGCTGAGGAGTATGACAAACAGAATCATTTTTCAGTGGCACTGAAAAAGTACATGTTCCTACTAGGTCATTTAGAACCTGTGTAAATTGCGGGTGCAAACCCTTCATGGCATATGTTTGCGCTGGCTATCATGTGAATTTGTAAAACCAATTTACTTATTGGTAGTAATATTGGTGAATAGCACAAAAAAGATATTTGCAGCCATTTGGTGAGCATTTCACTGCATTTTAGAAAGTTTGCGTTCATGGTTGCTGGTGGTAATAGTAAGGGCAGACCAAAAACAAGCCAATCAACGCAATGCTCATAATTATTGTGGTATAAAATGAGGCAACATTACTGTTTGCTCCTGTGTTCACACTGTGACCAAGGTCTGAAATATCTTATTCATCTTTTTTCTTCTGAACATTAAGGCCACCAATAATTTGATTACATTTCACATTTCACATTATTTACATACATTAATACACAGCTAGAACATATTCTCTATGTGATTCACACAGCCATTAATACAAATCACTCTTTCTCCACTGCATTCTCTAACTTATGTTAATAGATTGCACAAAACTTGAGATAACGTCTGACACATGATAGTTACAGTCACTATGTTTCGTTTCATGATTCTGCCACGCAATACTGAGTTAGTGCCATGTAATGTCAACGGACTCACTTTGATATTTGTTCACAAATGGCAGTTCACTATAACATGTTACAAAAGGGACAGAGTAAGACAGAATGCCGAGCCTTGCATATAAACCTGCACTTGCAAATGTAACTTAGACCGAATGCTTATCCAGGGTTCTCCAATGTCAGTCCTGGAGGGCCGGATCCATACCAGATTTGTAAGATCCCTATATTTATCTAAATGGGGATATGCTAAAAATCAGTCATGGATCCGGACCTCCAGGACTGACTTTGGAGAACCCTGACATATATCATAGTAGATTGTAACATAAATGGCATTTACTCATAACGAGATCTAATTGGGGATATGATAAAAATCTGGCATGGATCCGGCCCTACAGGACCGACTTTGGAGAATCTTGGAATGATCTATAATAGTTTGTAACATAAATGGCATTTACTCATAACGAGGCAAATAATGTCTGTAACCATTGTTTGTCTTGGAAAGTTAATTTTAAACTTCCTTTGTGATCTGTTATATTAATACTGTCCAATGCCTTGCTGCAAGAGAGGTTTTATATTATCAGTTAACAAGCCCCTTGTGTTCTCACTTTCCAAAGTAACTTTCAGATCTCAGACATAACAGATGTTTCTGAAAGAGACTGAGTAGTCCGCGTTTTCCAGATAAAAAGATATCTTTATTTTTGGAATTCACCATAACTGTACCAAATAGACAAGATTACCTAATTGAAGGGTCTCAGAATCATGGGCCTCATTTAGGTTTAAATCATGTCATATTGATTTTAAGCAACAGGAATAGGCAGCAGTACAGACCACCTCCCCTACATCCACTGGCCAGTGAGGGCCTGGAAAAGGGAGGGGAGAAATAGAAGGTAGAGAAGAGAAACAGCATGGGGTTAGAGAGGGTAACTAAGGGTATTTATAGGTGGAGGCGAGGGGACAGCTGTGTTCACTAAAGTCACAAAATTCTCTTGGCCTGTATAATGGTGTACTGATATATGCATAAAGCAGTAGGTTAATCTATCAGGAGGAGGCGCAACACGCTCAGGTAGGAGGGGCATGTCAATTTTCAGAATTCTGTTACTAAGTATGTGATGCTGGGCCCCCATGTTCTGTCAAATTGAGGTAATCGATTTTCTGAGACTGGCGTCAATTTTTCCGTGCCTAACAGATCCCAGATTTATGGAGCCAAACTGTATGGTTTGGTATTTTGTCCATACCCCATCTAGCTAGGAGAGTTTGCTTAGCTGCACATAGGGCTAGTCTTATCGCCCGGCCCTTCGAAGATCTCAAGTGGTAAGTTAAGGCATTGGGGAGGCCTAACAGGACATAGCTTGGGAATCAGGGGAGAGTAGTACCATATATATTATCAATGGCATCTAGTACACCTTGCCAGTAATTGTAGATCTGAGGGCAATGCTACAGGAGATGTGCCAGAGTCCCAGTGTTCCAACACCCCCTCCAGCACAATGGGTCTCCCTCCCGTTTCCATTGTACAGTGCACTCAGGAGTGTAGTACCAGTAGTGAACAAGTTGAAGAAATGTTCTCTTAACCTCTGCACTGCATGCCGAGTTGTTAGCTCGGTTATGGGTGTCTGCCCATTCTTTTGGTGTAAATTGTCGGCCCCATTTAGTCTCCCATCTTTTGCTGTGCAGATGACTTAAGTACGGTCTGTGGTGCATTTAAAAAGGTGTAAATGTGTGACAGAAGAAGTTTGTCAGAGTTGCGGGTGATGAGCCATTTTTCAAAGGAAAATAAAGGTCTGCTCACATGTGGTCGCACTGACGGCTGCATGACCCAATGTCTAATGGTCTTATATTGCCAAACAGCTGAGGGAGGTACACCATAGCTGCTCTGGATTTGTTAAAAATCCATTATATCATTGTGATCAAATAAGTAACCTATTATTTTGCTGTTTGCGTGTTGCCATGCTAGATAGGCTGTCCCCTTGGAAGCCAGTGGAAAATCCGGGTTCACCAATGTCGGGGTTTGTGGTGAGATGCGGGTGCACAATTTCTTTGGTATTTGCACTTTGTCCCAAGCGCCCATCACCGCCCAGAGCACTGGGGAGAGGTATATTCCCAGGGGCCAGTGGGATGTGGGCAGCCAGAGAATCCACCATATGTGAATCCCAGCAATTGCCTGATCAATAAAACACCAGTGCTTTTCAGTGGTTGGACTAGCCCATTCAACTAAATAGCAGAGCTGCGCTGCCTGATAATAATGCACGAGGTGGGGAAGTCCTAGTCCGCCCTCTGCAGGGGACAGATATATCAAGCGTTTGGTAATCCACGCCCTTTTGCCTGCCCATATGTATTGCTCTAGCAAATGTTGTAGTTTATTAAGGACGGGGGTGGGGGCCACTAGGGTCAGGGTCTGCATAACATATAAGATCTGAAGGAGGAGTGTCATTTTAGCTGTCGCCAACCTCTCCGGCCAGGACAGTTCATAATTCTTCCATTGCTGTACTTCTGTTTGTGTAATTGTCAGGAGAAACCTGTAGTTACTGTCTGCTATCTGCGGTACTGTGGAGTAGATGAGGAGATCCAAATACACCACGCCCTGTGTAGACCACGGAAAGGAATAAAGTCCACTTATGGTATCCTGGTCCTCACGTGGGACTGAAAGGCTAAGTAGGTGTGATTTTTGAGAGTTAATCTTGAATCAGGAGACCCTCTCAAAGGCCTCTAATTCTTGTAGAAAAGCTGACATTGAAAGAATAGGATCTGCCAGTGTCATCATGACATTTTCAGCACAGAGCGCCAATTTGTGGTCCCTGCCACCCATCAGGATAACAGAGTCCATCCTCACCCATGCTGCGAATGGTTCCATGTATAGTGCAAACAGGAGCGGTGAAGGGGGCATCCCTGCCTTGTTCCCCTTGCAATATCAAAGGGCCGGGACAACAATCCATTGACTCGGACCTCCGCCTGTGGTCCCGAGCAGCTGCACCATATCCATTGCTGAAAGTGAAGCCCAGGTCTACCGCTTGGAGAAAAGTGTGGAGGTAGGGCCAGTGAACCCGTTCGAACGCTTTTTCTGCGTCAATCAAGAAGAAGAGCGCCGATTGCCTGGTATGCTGAGCCTTGTCCACAAGGTGACACAGTTGTTTGGTGTTGGCACTACAACTGTGCTCTGGGAGGAACCCCGCCTGGTCGGGATCTACCAATCCCTGCATTAGAGGGGCCAATCGTGTTGCTAAAATGGTGGTAAAAATCCCGGGGTCTATCACATTTCGCAATGAGATAGGCCTATAGGAGGAGCATTTTGTCTGATCCTTACCTGGTTTATGTATGACTGAGATGGTAGCCTGTTTCATCGTGTCCGTCAATGCACCCGTGTCAGCAAAGAGATTGTAGAGGTGTGTTAGTATGGGGGCCAGGGTGGGGGTGAAGACTTTGTAGAAGCCAGGTGGATATACGTCCCTTCCAGGAGGTTTACCCGATTGGAGATGGTATATATCGCCGCCACAACTTCATCAGTTTAAATATCTCTCTCTATACTAAGTGTACAATATTGATCTATTTTATCTATCGGGGTTTGCTCTACATATTTGTGAATGTCTTCCTCTAGGAAGTCTTCTGAGGAATATAGCTTGGTATGGAAGTGTTGGAATGCTTGTGCGATGTGTTCGTCTTGGACCAGTCTGACAACTTTTGGGCCCTCAACCTCCGTTACCCTCTGCTTGTTCACCTGTGCCCTGATGTCTATGAGCCAATAAGAGCCCTGCCATATTCCCTCCCATGTAATATTTCTGTTTGGTGCTCAAAAGGGCATATTCTGCTCTGGTCATGCCTAACGCTTTAAGTTCTTTACGTGCCGTAGTGAGTTGGCCTTATGTCTTACGTGCTCCCCCGCCTCTCCTGCCTTTCCATGTTAAAGCGGGTGGTAATTGCAATGAAGCGGCTACGTATCACTGCCTTT
Organism: Triturus cristatus; assembly: GCF_964204655.1. NCBI lineage: Eukaryota > Metazoa > Chordata > Amphibia > Caudata > Salamandridae > Triturus > Triturus cristatus. The sequence continues at coordinate 354,785,275 of NC_140583.1, forward strand.
AAGGTGTACCACAAAAGCACCACTGCTGTCTCCGGGTTGTCATTCGTCTCCAGAAAGGCCTTAGTTGCCTCTGTGATCTCTGTGACCATTGCAGTATGTGTAAGGAGTTTGAGGTATGGGCGCCACATGCGGCCCTGGAGCGGGGAGCAGGGGCATGGTTCTCTATGTGCATGGGTGAGTGATCAGAAAGTGCGGCTCCTCCAATATCACTGTCCCACGCCAAGGATGCCAGACGCTGCATAGCCAAGAAAAAATCTATTCACGCACAAGATCGGTGGGCTGCGGAGAAGAAGGAGTATGTTTTTCCTGTCAGGTGTCTCTGATGCCAAACGTCTATCAGACTCAGCTCCCTAAGTTGACTATGGCCATGGGGTGAAAGTGTGCCAGTGTTTGCCACCCTCTGGACTGAGTGACCCAGTGTGGCATCCATTACCAAGTTAAAATCACCTCCCACAAGAATATCAGCATCTGTGGTCTCCAGTACCTTACCCAAGGCCTTCATAATGAAGGGTTCCTGTTGGTTGTTTAGAGCATATATAGTGGCAAGAGTGAACGTGTGGGATCCCAGAGCAATACGAAGAGACTGAAGGCGACCTGGGACCTTTGCCTGTGTAAGGATCACTCTACCCGCAAAATGTGTAGCTATTAGAATTTTTACCTCTGCCTTTTGCCAAACCCCAGCTGAGAAGTATTGGCGATCGAACCACCAGGATCTCATTCGCCGCCAATCAGACTTGGGTAAATGGGTTTCCTGCAGCATACATATATCACTCTTAGACTCCCGAAGCATCGTTAGAAGTGCTATACGTTTCACCGGTGCATTTAGGCCCCTCAAATGTTTGCTAACTATCTTGATTAGTAGACCATGGGGTGGAAATGCATGAAGCATCCTCCTAGGCCCAGGGTCAGAACCGGCTGCCAAGTCGATAGTGGCCAAGTCAACCAGAGCCTTCGTTTCCTGCACTGTACAAATAGAATGTGTTTCATTATCCAACTCGAAGGTGAGGTGGAAGGGATGATCCCAGTGGTAGTTGATGCCTTGTAGGATGGGTTAGCCACTCCCTATTTACAACACTAAGTTAGCATAACCGAGCCAACTGTTAGAAAGCCAGCTTGCCGTTTCTGCTGCTTTGCACGCGACACTGTTGTTATATGTTATTCATTTTAGAAATGCTTACTCGACTTTGCCTTACAGGATAACAATTTATTGTTTAACATTCTTAACAGTGTGCTGCGACCTTCGTCTGTACATCATGTAAAGAACAAGTCTAGGACACTAGACGGTGCAGAGTGTTGTGTTCAGATTGATCGTACCACTTTTTAGACATATCATACATGCAGCTGCCAATATCTGAAGGACAAGTGCCTTTAATATTACAAGACAGAATGTTTTAGATTCATTCGAAACGAAGAGCTGATGCATGAGAGAGCCTAGCTGATCGTGTGATGTGATTCTACTAAGCTGATCTATAAGGTATGGGGTTCCCCCTGTTAGCCTAAGAGACCTTCTATTAGTATAATAAACCTATTAGTTACTAGAGAAAGGAGTGTGGCTGTTTACCACTGTCATTATTATTATGATTGCTCCTTTCATTGTGTATGGTATTGTAACAATGCTGATGGTTCTGATCTTAACCATTTGTCTGCTAGTGTTAGCCAAAGTACTGCATCTTAGGACACGAGGTTTATAAAATAAACTCTTTAAACTTTACCGTGTCTGTATTATTCTGTTGTGGACTGCTAAATAAGTACAAACAAGTATTTTGGATTCCCACCACTCCTGAGAAATATCTAAGTCGCATGTTCTGGGTTGTCTATACATTGGGACCGCCTAGCTAGATCTAGGCTAACGAATGGGACACTAAGCTAGCCGGATATGGGGTTCTTGGTTCTGAGGGGAGTTTCTGGTACACCACAATTCTCTGAGGTCCTGGTTTCCTGCGCATAGTTCTGTGCATACGCAGAATCCCTGCAACAGCCTTTCTTTTGTAGGATCTCCATTAGGGGTTTTAACTGACGCCGTCTCTGAAGTGTTATGGGAGATAGGTCCTGGTAGAGCCACACCTTGGTTCCTTCAAATTCTATAGTAGTGTGATTTTGGACTGCTCTCATGATCCTTTCCTTCTGATTATAGTAGTGGAGACAGGTAAGGATGTTCTGAGGCATCCCTAGTGAACTCGCCGGTCGCCCTCCCCTATGTGTACGATCCAAGAGTATATTCGGTACCGCAAGTTCTGGTGCCACATAATGGCAGACGTAGTCCTCAAGATTACCAGCGGCTGCCTGCAGCTAAACCACCTCGATGCGTATACTGGCCCTTTTGGATCGATTTTCAAGATCCTCCACTTGGTACCACAATTTCGCGTTCTTATCTTGAAGGCCCAAAAGTGTACGGCGGTGTGCATCTCATTCCTTGTCCCTGAACTGTTCCAAGGTGTTGACTCTTTGTCCCAGCTCGCCCATTTATCTCCTGAGTTCCTTAACGTCTGCAGTTATTTCTTGCTTCAGGGTGGCGATCTGTGTCGCTAACTTGTCGAATAGGGATTCCAGGAAGGACCTGGTTACAGCTGCCTCATTTCCCGCTTGATCTGGGTCTGTGGGGGCCGCAGCTGTGCCAGGCTGTATCTTCTTGGGTGGGGGTTTGGTGAGCAGGTCTTTAATGGTCTCATCTTTCTTGACAGCTCCTCAGGCTGTAGATAGCAGTGGCGGGCTGCTCCCCCGGTGGAGCAGTCAGTGACCGGCAGACCGCGCCTCCTCTGCGTATGGCTTCGCTAGAGGTTCACGTATCGGCTCCTTTACTGCAATATGTATTCTAGTGGGGGGGTGCACTGCCGCGCCCAGCACACTGACTCACTGAGGCGGTCGGCATCAAATCACCAAGCCAGCCAGAGTCAGTAGGCTGCGGCCCAACTGTAGGGCCCTGGCAAGTGTCGCCCCCCCTCAGTACCCCAGGCCAGCACTATTGTGTCGCAGTGTGGCTCTGCGGGCCTACAGCATATGCAAGCCCGTCCAACTCACTGCTGGTCGCATACTGTCCACCAGCCCCAGACCGATGCACGCTGCATCGTGAACACAATCTCCTGTCTAGGGAGCTCGGAGGCACAGCTTGGGCCGCGCATCGGGGATCCGGCGAGGCTGTCACCAGACACCTGCAGGGTCTGCACCGCCCCGTGGCTCTCCTCACCTGGGCCCACCGATCACTGTTCCCTCCACCATCACAGCACATCCGGGAGGACCCAACTTTGCGCCCATAGTCACGCCTGTGAGCACATGTCCTCCTCTCGCTGTGTCTTGGCCGGAGATCAGGCTGAGCAGCCCCCGTTCACCTCCCGTCATCTGACCTCACTCGGCGTTGGCACTATCTTGCATCCCTGCCCTCCGAGAGTACACCAGGCCACCGCGGTCGTTCTGATACCTGGAGGCAGCCACCAATGGTGTTGCCAAGTTCAGACAGCCCCCATGAGCCCAGGGAGGCAGTCGCTGGGTACCACAGGTCCGGTTGACCCCATTCATGTGGCGAAAAAGGTAGCGGGCGCCGGAGCTCCTGGAAAGTGCTACCGCTCAGTCTTCATCTTGGCCATGCCCCATTGGCCTCATTGAGGAAGAAACTTTACAGAGGTGCAAACCCTCAAGTGTGAAGTTTCTTGTGAACTTCCATATAAACGAGGTGCAAACCCTCAAGTGTGACGTTTTGGGGATGTACAAACTTCTTAAGTGCATTTCCCACACTTACCAACACAATTAAGTGAAAGATCCAAATGTTGCTACTGCAGAAAGTGTGGGAAGGAGCACCAATTACCAAAGTATTCACAGAGGTGGGTGCTTGAAGAAAGTGCAAATTAGGGGGGAAATATTCACAATGCGCACATAAAGGATTTTAAAAGTTAATTTACAAATGAGAGGTTTCAATATCAGAGACAATGTTATGAATGAACGCTCAACTCAGTGAATATTGCTAAAAAGAAACAAAGAGTAGGACACACACTGCATCTAACTGTGAAAATTGTTTTCTAAAGGTGGCTTTGAGTGCACACAGCCCATTTGCAACAGTATTTTGTAAAGGCATTTATAAACATAACTCTTCACCTAACCACTTTGACTTACGGTTTATTTCCATTGCATAGACTACACAGCAATCCAGCAGCCGAAAAAAAGCCAGACAAGGAAATATGTTAAGAGGTCAAGTGACATCAATTACTATTGATATGCAGAGAGACAACATGGACGTATTGCAAGCACAGTTCTGAAAAAAAAAAAAACAGTAGAGTCCAAAACACTGTCTCCAAATGTTGTTTAAAAAGAAAATCTGCACATACCTGATAAAGCATGAACACTTTATATTCAAAAGATCAGTGCACCTGCTTGAATCACATTTAATTGACAAATGTTCTGAGTTTAGCTGTATTTAGTAACTGTATATAGTAAATTATTTATTTTGCATACTTGATTGCCTTCTTATGTAAATGTCAGCAAGTAAGAAGTATATTTTTGAATGGATTTATTGTTTCTGTTCTGATTATCATTATGTTGAATAGATTTAATTTGCACCCTTTTAAAGTGATAGCTCATTGACACTAGCAAAAATACAAAAAAAGTTTATAACGTATTCAGTGATGCTTTCAAACCATTTTGTCTAAATTCTCAATAATTACACAGATTCAAGTTATACAACATTTCCTATTAAACAAATGTCTTTGATTAGAGAAGAATAGCTAACTTTGAGAGGTCAGTAATAAATCCAGTACTTTAGATGTGGAAAGAAGCATGAGTTATTAGAATGCCTTTCGATTTTTACCATTAAAACAGTATTACCCACGAGGGGCATGGCTTGGCCGAGGAGGAAGATGGCAGCGTAAGCCTGCAGATGGGAATGGATCAATCGCTAAATCATCTAGGAGTACTATTATCTTGGTGCAAATCCCCAATCTGAACTCTGATGCTGACCTCGAATTAGGGCCGCCATAGTGCTCTTTGACTACCAACACACAACAGAGACCGAGCGATGAGAACACTTACCATTGCTCACACCACGTAAAATCCGGACTACAACAACATTGATAAAACACCAAGTAAGAAATCCTCATCCGTCTTCACGCAGCAACTGCACAACACATTACTCGCTCGCTGATTAATATCGGAGGGGTAGCGGAGTTTTGCCATAGAAGATTACGGCTCTAATAATCTTCAAAATGGCTACTTAGTACCCTCTAGCTGGGGGAATGTTTTGTACACCAGATGGCCAACCCATGCAATACTACTGGTAATGCAACACTCATATTTAAAATGGCAGCCCACACCCTTCGCCAGGGGTACCCTCGATCCATTGCATATACTTCAAAGATATTAATATCAAGTGCTTCCCCTCACAAATGTCCTGCGGTTCTTCGCCGCATTGCAAGCTACTAATTCCTTCAAATTGCGGAACTCTGATTCATGGTAATAGGTCCTGTAAAGTGTGCGACTATAGCTTTAAGATGCATAGCAACACCCAACATCCAAAATGGCGACCCCCACTGATCTTCCACATTGTGCTCTGAGGCTTTGTGAATTGGAACCTGAATGTGCGCTTAATGCTTTCTAACACCTGAGCTCTACAGTTCTCCTGCAATTCCCCCAAACTGCACAACCTTTCACCACTTTTCACAGGGAATATGTGCTCTAGCATTTCTCTGTGCCACGAATAACTACTTGAAATGGTGGCCCAGCCAGTCTCCTGCGGTACACGCCGAAACAGGCACACCTGCTATGCGCTATAATTAATTAATCAACAACTGCCTTATGCTCCCTGCTATTAGCACTCAACAGCTCCACAACAATCTCAAAGAACCATTGGGATATATAATGCTTGTTCTTTTTGGTGCGATAGGAGGCTTGGCATTTGAGTCCTGGTTCCGTACGTGCTGGCTCAGTGGCCCGATGTGACCTAACTCTATCCCATAATATACAGCACACAAACAGAGGCCCATTGGAAGCCGAAGGACACTACTAACGCAGTGAGCCTGCGCCTGAGTCATCCACAGGAGCTAACAGCAGCACTGTCACAAACAGAGGAGTGCTACTTTTTGCACCATGCCTACCCTGCTGGAATTAAGCTCTCAGTATCACTGGTAATACACGAGCACTTTCAATGGACTGACTGAGGCGCACAACAGCTTCTTTCAGGCCTGTCTTAATTTTCTCCCCAGCTTTTACTCTCAATAAGCCTCAATCATAGCATTACCAGGCTAAAGAAAACCCGATCTCTAGACATAAAAGCATCTTGGTAGCTCTCTCAAGCACAATGGCAGATAAAGACTCTAAAATTAGCCTAGAAAGAGTCATAGCAGACCCGCCACATCCTGACTCACCAATCAAGCACAAAAGATGACATTAACACAACAATGGAGATGATCCTTAAAAAATTGGCTGACGTTCATGACCTAGCCCAATCCACGAAGCATAACACAGAAGCTATGTAAAATGACATATGTGCTATTCGCTCAGACATCAAACAAACCAGCACAAGCATTGCAGAGACGGAAAGAAGAATCAGCAACCTTGAAGATTTTTAGGTCAAATCACGCAAGAATATCTCAACCCATAATAGCACAACCCTAACCCTAACCAGAGAGATAGCAACATGGGAAGATAGAAACAGAAGGGGGAACCTTCACAACTTTGGCATCCATACAGACGAAGAAGATGCAACAGGATCCTGCATCCTTTTTCTGGAGAAATGTTTCTTATAAAACACAGACATAAACTTTCAAAAGGACCTTGAATTTGAAAGGGCACACAGGGTACCCACAAGGAAACACCCTAACCAGACCCATCGACGCACAATCGTGTGTAAACCACTCTATCAACATGTGGAAAAAATCATTGCATTCATGAAGAAACATAACCACATACTTTGGAAAGGTAACAAGGTCTTCATCTCACAGGACTACTCAAAGTCCACAGTTGTAACCCAGAAGGGCTTCCTGGCACTATGACCAAGGCTGAAAGCAATGAACTTTCAATTCTCTTTTGCAGGCCCTGTGAAATAGGTGACAATACAAGGATTCTCGCACATCTTCAACGATCCCATCACCCTTCAGAAATTCTTTTAAAAAAAGAAATACAGAAATGGATACATCAACATTTAAACTTGGATCCGCTAAGAGTAAACACTGACTTTTGCTTTTTGAACTGTTTTCACCTAAAAATAGCGCTCAAGCAGCCTGCTTGATGTAACTTTTCACATATGAGCTTTGCCACAAGTATGAACCCTACTTTCAGCAGTGACTCACAATCTGCTAGTCTTCAACATATGATCGACAAACATATATGTGACTTAAATTTAGTACTGTGGAATCAACTATATAGGAATTGACCCTGTGCATGAGCCTTTACCAAATGTATGTGTATTGTAATGATTTCATCCTAATAGGAGTGCAGAGGGGCTTGATAATGTGACAATTAGATATCTATCTGACATCTAGATACTACATACAACTATCTGACATCTAGATACTACATACAACTACTTCAGGCAAAGCCGGGGCCAAGGGCGGGACTGTCTGTGCCTGTCAGAGCCCAGAAGAGGCTGTGCTAGGCCACCCCCCTAAGAACTTCTATACGGGACATTAAGGTACTGTTCAACTTTATTGTAAAACTGCTAACTTTGAGACTCAGTACACGGGGTCAGTCTTGCCAGCTAAATTGTCTTACCGCTTCTACCAGAGCTGGCGTAAATACTTATTTGTCACCTATCACAGGATGGGGAAAAGAAATGTGGCAGAAGGTGTGGGCGGTGGGGGAGCAGGAAAGGGAAAATAGTGAGGAAAATGGCAAAACATGTTGGAAGCAACTGTCTGCCCGATCACATCAACCGTTCATAGTCGAATGTGAAGGCATTTTAGACATGCAAGTTGCAACCCCCCATGTGCCTTAGGTAACCTGACATCTACTAAAAGTGCAATCCCCAGTAACCCACCTGTCATTCCAAAAATGTTTAAAAGAGTCAGGGGTAAGAATTCTTTTCCATGTGCACAAGAAGTCGAAAGCCAAGTTGAGGGAGCTTTTTCACCACCATTTGACCGATGCCCACAGAGTCAGTTTGACCTAGCGATCTCTTGTAGCAACAGATTCATTTCCCTTCTTGGTTTGAGCAATGCCTCCCCGGAAGCCATCAAGCCACCAATATTAGAGGCACCAAGTGTATCAGCATCAGACCCCGATTACCACGGCCAGAGTGTTCATCAGCGACCTCAGAGCTGAAGTGGGGGCCCTTACGTCCATGATAGGCGACCTCACTGGGCTAATGAAACAACTATTGGAGAGCAGTCATAGATCCTGCTCTCACAGTGAGGCCTTATTAAGTAAGACTAGTCAACCTATGCATGAGCCACCAATTATTTTGTCAACCGTGAAGAGCAGAAGGGCTCTCTCTGCCCAAATTATAAGCGACTCTTCTTTTACAACTCAGCCATGACCGGTGGGTGCACATTAAGATCCTTCCCAAAGAAAATTCTTTCCTTTATTTTAGGTTAGGTAGGGGGCTACCCAGCGAGACTGGCCACAATATGCAGCAAATGATGTTTTGGCAAAAAGCAGGAAGGAATCAAACACCATTTTAAGAGCTACCCATGCCACTATTTCTCCCGGAAAATGTATATGGTAAATGTTCCCAAACTAGGAGCCCAGAAGGGATAAATGAGAGTGGAATCATTGAAAAACAAAGCAATACACGGGATTCGCCATGTGAGGGGGTGTAGCTCCTGAATTCGACATGACATCGTAAGGGAAAGAAGATGTATGACCCACGATTTGCCCACCGATTGCATCGAACTACTGCTTAACCCCTTGTATGCTCATGACGAGCCCAGCTCGTCATGAGGCACAGTGGAGCTGTACTCATGACGAGTTGGGCTCGTCATAACGGTCGCGCCACTCCCACTTGTAATTGATTCCCCGCCTGTGCGGGAGAATCAATTAGTTCGCAGAGTCGTGACGAGCCCAGCTCGTCATGAGCACAGCTCCACTGTGCCTCATGACGAGCTGGGCTCATCACGAGCACAGTGCCGCTGCCGCCCCCACGTGCCACGGGGGAATTACCCCCACGGCGAAGGCGTTAAAGGGGAGGGTTTAGCTTAAAACATGTTCGCCCTTGACCTCAGAAGCTGTCCACTTGACTCGTCCAATATACAATTCAAACGATATATGCCCACAGCTTAGTCTAATGTAAACTCCTCCCTCACCATGGATCGTTTAAGCCATGATTCAACTTTGGGGGCCATTGATTGACTCTTAAAGTCAGACTGCTGGTCTGACAGGCATTCCCCCATCAAATCATCAAAGTTTACAACTTGCCCTATTATGAATGACACACAGGTACTTTGTTGTAACAGGAGGGTGAGCAGGTGGGACTGCCCAGCAAGAAGTAGTAGAGCATATACAAGGACCCGAGGGGCTCAATTAGGTGCCAGCTGAGCGGGTAAGAATGTGGCAGTAGTCCCCATTATCAGTCACTCTGAAAGTCTGAGTAATTTAGTGCATGGCTAAGTAGTAAACTGTCCCTCCACCACTGAAACAACTTTATAGAGGGTTTTGACATATGTATTTTCCAGGAAACTTGGAGCACAATTCCTGTATATAAGACGGGGTATGTCATCCATTGCCACACAGAAGTAACAAAGGGATTAGGTCGCCTTGCAGGGGGATTGATAATAGGGGTTAAGATAGCACTGGGCAGTAAGATCTCACTCCTTCGCACAGATAGTCCAGATATATTGGGGATTTGTCTTAAGGGCCCATCAGGTAAACCCTTCAAAATATATAACATATACGCCAGAGGAACAAGAAGGGGAAGATCATCAGTGACATTTTAACAACTGGAGGAGTTGTTGGATGTGAGAACGACTCAAAACATGCTGACAATAGGCGATTTTAAAATCACCTTTGTACCCCTAGACAAAATGATGTGATGGGATAAAAAGTGGTCAATCCCCCCATTAGACCTCCCCCCCAGTTAAGAACTGGTCTTAGGAGGTTCTGCAAGTAAATGCTTGAAGCTTAGAGTTTGGGCTAAGGGCAGCAAATGGTAGGACAAAATCAGATAGAATGGGACCAAATACCTTCAATAGGGTAAATAGCCCGACACTTATCGACTATATCATGTTAGATCTGAGGCTTTAGAGTAGTGTTATTGATATGGTTGTGGGTGAAACTACTGACAGCACAATACGCTCTGCTTAAGTATGATTCTACTGTGGTGCGGGTCAAGTACACAGGCCTCAGATTTACAGCTAACGAAGGAAGTCTATCCATCTAATGATAATTGCCGCCTAAAATGGGGAAAGATCATTTTACGAGAAGATAAGCTTTTAGGTATGCACCAGGATTTGTTGTCAAGTATATCAGAAATACAGCCCCTGATTGAGACAACAGGAGGGCTGGCCAAAGTAAATAATGTCCACTCTCACCTCTTTGAGCAATTAGGCTCTTATTTTACAATAGCTAGGCACCATATAAAGTCCAGAAACCCATGAGAGAGCCCCCCCCATTTCCTATAGCCATTGAGCAGTGCCTCAAATGGGGCACCCCCTTCCCTGGGCATCCAACCATGGCTGAGAGGCCCAGGGGAGATTCTCTCCCCAGCCTCACAGTGCTAAAACATGGCTGTGAGGCCTATGAAAGAGAGGTAACTTGCATAGCAATGGTGCCATGTCCCTGGTGTGAAGATAAAGTGTCCTCTCAACCTTGTATACATCCTACACAGTAAAATAGTGCCATCATTTGGGTACCTTAGACACCTAATACCCCTCGACCCGGTATGCGGTGTAGGTGAGGGAGTCCAACTCCCTTGGGTCTCACTGGACCATGGATACGAGGCCTAGGATAAGACCCAGCCCCCGCCCTGGGCCTTTCAAACATAACCTAGAGCTGCGAGGCCCAGGAAAGCAGAGCCTAAAGTAATGGAGCCCTCTTCTCTGGGTCTTTCAACAATGGTCCGGTGCTGCAAGCCCAGATAATGTTTCAGAGCTGAGAGCGCCATTGGAGTGGGTAGGAGCTTTCCCCTGGGACTCACATCTATGGTATAGTACTGTGAGAACCAGGTGATGTGGTCTCATTCCACTGTGTCCCCAGCCATGGTCTAGCACTGCTAAGCCCAAGCACTGTGTAGCCATAGTAGGGTGGCTGATTTCCCATTTTTATTTCACGTGGAGAGGTGTGGCTCACTGGTTAGAGTCGGCAGACCCGTAAGCAGAGAATTGGCCAGGGACCAGGGACCAGGGTTCAATTCCCGACGCGGCAGGGTCGTGGACCAGGGTCAAAACGGACTTGATAATTCTCGCCTCGGTACCTACTCTAACCAGGAACACACTCGGCAACTCTGGGCATTAAGCTTGCCTCATCTCTACAACGGCTCCCCACAGACGCCGGGGATGCCTGGTTTCACCTTGGAGATACCCAGAAAGGGACCATCTCACAGGGATAGCCAGGACGGGTTCCCCAGCAGTCTACAGCGCCGGGACGCCCCGTTGCTGGGGCAGCTGTGCGCTTTACAAGTCTACAACATTTACATGACACTTTGCATCTTTGGAGACACATTGTGTTTGCAGAGACATCTGAAGAAGTTTGTTGTTGAGTCACATTGAAGATTTTTGGCACTACATTTTAAATCCCCGCCTCTAACACAGACCATCTTGAAATGGAGATTGAGTTTAATGATTGCGATTGGAAGTGATCTCTGTTATTCAAATGGAATGAAATACTTAAGCTTTTAAACACCAGTAGTAAATATCAGTTTCTAGCGGGCATACTGTCCAGTTAATAACCACTGCCACAGGACCTTGTCCAGTGGGTATGTTTTAGCCAGGGAACTAGGATATTGGACATCTAATCTCAGCTTTACCATTTCAACTAAATATGATCAAAATAAACACTACGACTAGAATGACAATTCCCTGGGGAGGGCACCCCCTTGGCCTTGCTGTAGGAATCACTGACACTGCAGTTGTGGTTTAGTGGATTAGCTGGAAATGTCGAATGAGGAGACACTTATTGTAATCTCATCCTCCCACTTGTACAAATTGTGTGCTCTTGAGCAATCACTTTTCTGAATGTATTACTCTGCTATTTTTTTTGCAAGATTGGGAGTATTTTGATTCTATTTAAAAACTGCTAGAAAGTGTATGATTACAAAATGGACTAAATATTACCTGGGAGAGGAGAAGTGCCAAGTCACATAGTATATTCACCTAAATGAAATGCAGTGGTAAATGTATAGCCAGGGCCACTGAAATTATGCAATTGTGTGGCCACTGTGTTTTTCCCATAATTATGGATTTGCCGCATTTGCTACATTGTCTAGCATTGAAGCAGACTTGAAGCAGACAGTGGCAGTGTCTGCTTGGGGGCATAACTCAAAATTGAAGGATGTACAGACGGGCGGGCTTACGACACATTTGGCATATGTTGTACACTTTTAATGCCATGACTGTGGTTTTTAACCTGCTCATGTTTTAACTTTGCTCATCTTAACTTGCACTTTGCTCATTTTACCTTGCACTTGCTGCTACTCTTTAACGCTGGGTGATTCCCAGCGCTCTTACTTACCTGCTCAAATCCTCTTCCGCTGTTCTCCCGTCCCGGTCCGACGCGGCTGCTGTGCCATTTGTGCGAAGGGCGGGAACAGAATACTCCTCACTTCTGCTCTTGTGCCTCACTTCCTCTGGGGTCACAGAAGTCAGCACTCTAGTTGTGCCGGCGGAGCATCTATATTAGGCGCATGCAGGTGCGGGCGCGCATCTTGAAGCAGACAGTGACAGTGTGTCCTTGGGGACATAGCTCAAAATTGAAGGAGGTACAGACGGAGGGCTTACGACGCATTTGGCATATGTTGTTCACTTTTAATGCCATGATTGTGGATTTATTTTTAAAAACAGATTTTATTTGTCAAATAACAAAGATATTGCAGAGCACTGCCACCCAGCAACTCATGCAAAAAAGATGTATACAGACGTGACTTTGACACTTTCTGGAGCAAAATAGGACAAATTGAGAGCAATACAGTTGCAATAGTACCCAACGAAATAAAGAAAAACAAACTCCCTAGACCCCCCCCATTCGCACCCGCGCCTACCCAAAAGCAGCACCAGATGACACATTCCCAGCTGTCTAGATACTGTAGCCCTACAGCCACCAGGCAATATTACATATCCCCTATACCGGGAGGGACGCCAAGTCTGTGGGAATGGCTACTGAAACGGGTTCCAACTCCAGGCCTTGATACTCTGCCCATCGCCACCAAATTTTATAGTGCTTAAGCGTGCACCCCCTAGCCACAAAGATAGGGATTTCTAGCCCCATACAAAAATCCATGCCATTTTTCCAAACGGATACCGAGGGGGCCCTCGGAGCCTTCCACGCTTTAGCAATGCCCCGCTTAGCCAAGATGAACCCCAGTAGCATAAGATGGCACTTGTATATGTTCCCACCTATGTCATCCATCACATGTAGCAGGACCAGCTTTGGGGAGCTGGGGAGGTCCCGTCCTAGCACCTCAGAGAGGCACGACAAAACTCCCCGCCAAAATCGTGCTAAGGCAGTGCAGTGCCAGATGGTATGCAGTAGATTGCCCTCCTCGTGTTGGCATCGGAGACACACCGGGGAGGCCACCAATCCTGCCCTCCAGAGCCTGACCCTCGTAAAATAAACCCAATGGAGATATTTAAACTGGATAAGGCGAAGGCTCCCAGCTATGGATGCCCCCCGTGGGAAGGCCAGGGCCTCCACCTAGTCCTCTTCCTCCAGCGGGCCTATGTCCTCCTCCCAGACCTCCCTAAGACTCTGTAATGTGGGGGAGCAATGTGTGACCAGGGACTGATAGCTCTTTGAGATTTTAAGGTTGTGGAGGTCCCCCATAAATATCTTAGCCTCTATGGGACTAAACTCATCCAAGGACCCCAACCCCTCAATATATGGAGTGATAGCATGTCGGAACTGTAGGTATCTGAAAAATTGGGTTTTAGGCACTTGAAAGTCTTTTTGGAAATCCTGAAAGGACTTTAGAACCGAGCCCTGCAATACATCCCCAAGGGTAGAAATGCCGATATGATCCCAGCCTCGAAAACCTGACAAAGTAGCCAGCTGTGGCAGTCGCCCATTGTGCCAAAGGGGAGTCTCCCGAGTTAGCCTGTTCCACCACCCGGTCCTCCGCAGCGCCTGTCGCCAGATATGAAAAACAAGTTTCGTAGCCGGGGGCAAGGAGTTGCATACCGACGCCGAATATAGTATAGTATGCAGGGTGTGTTCCCCCATACAACATCTCTCAACCGCGTAGGCTGGATCTGCCCTATCCCCATACCACCACTCGTTGAGAACTAATAGGTGGGAGGCCATATAATAAGACAGGATATCAGAGGTTGCCAAACCCCCACAATACGTGGATCGAAAGCACGTCCGCAGGGCCATTCTCTCCATTCCACCCGCCCACAAAAACGGACCCAGGGCATTAACCCGTCGGAACCATCCGGGAGAGATCGGATATGGATGGTTTTGCAATTGGTAAAGGAGGTGGGGAAGTGACACCATCTTAAAGATGGCTGACCGGCCATATATTGATAGGGGCATGTGGGACCAAACTTCAAAATCCTCGCGCACACGATCCCATACGGGGGCTAGATTCCTTTCCCATGAGACAAGTGGTGAGTCCGATATGAACACTCCTAGAGGCCACTTGAACAGAGGAGGCCCAGGCACCAGGGCCCGCCCCTCCCCCAATGACCCATAGAGTAGATTTGCGAGGGTTCATATATAGGCCTGAGGTCTCCCCAAAGATTTGCATAATGCGCAGAAGGCGAGGTCCCGTCCTGTCGATGTACGTAAGAAAGAAGAGGACGTCGTCCGCATATAAAGCAATGCGATCCGACAGGCCCGTCGCCCACTCCAGACAAGTCACTTGGGCATCAATCCGTACCCAGGACGCCAAGGGTTCCATCACTAGGGCGAACAAATAGGGGGACAGGGTACACCCCTGCCTAGTGCCCCATCTGATAGAGAACGTGGAGGAGACAGAACCCGCCACCCGTACCGACGCAGTCGGGTCTGTATACAGGCGAGATATATAGGACAAGAAACGTGGTCCAAAATGTAACCTACGGAGGAGAGCGAATAAATACACCCAGCTGAGGGAATCAAAGGCCCTATCCATGTCCGCAAGCAATAGCGCGGCTCGCTCCCGCCAACCCCCGGCGGAAGCCACCGCCACGTGGGCGAGGCGAATATTGTGTCGGGTCGCTCGCTGAGGCATATGATTGTGGATTTTAACCTACTCATGTTTTAACTTTGCTCATCTTAACTTGCACTTTGCTCATCTTAACTTGCACTTGCTGCTACTCTTTAATGCTGGGTGATTCCCAGCACTCTTACTCACTTGCTCAAATCCTCTTCCGCTGTTCTCCCGTCCTGGTCTGATGCGGCTGCTGTGCCGTTTGTGCGATGGGCGGGAATAGATTACTCCTCACTTCTGCTCTTGTGCCTCACTTCCGCTGGGGTCATGAAGTCAGCACCCTAGTTGTGCCGGCCGGGCGTCTATTTTAGATGCATGCAGGCACGGACGTGCAGCTTGAAGCAGCCGGTGGCAGTGTCTGCTTGGGGGCATAACCCAAAATTGAAGGAGGTACAGACGGGGGGCTTACGACGCATTTGGCATATGTTGTTCATTTTTAATGCCATGACTGTGGCTTTTAACCTGCTCATGTTTAAACTTTGCTCATCTTAACTTTCACTTTGCTCATTTTAAGTCGCACTTGCTGCTATTCTTTAATGCTAGGTGATTCCCAGCTCTCTTACTCACCGGCTCAAATCCTCTTCCGCTGTTCTCCTGTCCCGGTCCGACGCAGCTGCTGTGCCGTTTGTGTGGAGGGCGGGAACAGACCACTCCTCACTTCTGCTCTTGTGCCTCACTTCCGCTGGGGTCACGGAAGTCAGCACTCTAGTTATGCTGGCAGGGTGTCTATTTTAGACGCATGCAGGCACGGACATGCCGCCGGCGCACCAAAAAAGCGCCAAAGGCAAGCCCCTCTGCACCTGTCCGTGGCCGGCCGGGGCTAGGGGCCAGAACCTCTGGTTGTTTGGGGGAAAACAATGCCTAACAGGGAGCAATTACATGATCTATGCTCCCAAGTTCCTGATGTTTGTAAACACAACATTGTCATGGAGGATACTCTCCTGAATTGTACCCATTGTGCATATAAAGCTAACACTTGTAAGGGAGGGCAGGGGACTAGGCTGAAGCTCAACTTAATGCTGATTAACTGCAGGCAAACACAAGTATGAAATTTACGATTGTATATTAGACAATCACCTGGATGTTTTTTTCCTCATGAAAACGTGGCTGAATGGGGACTCCGCTCCTGAGATATTAGAAGCTCTCCCTCAGGATTATGGTATCCTTAGGTTGGACCGCCAGGCCAAACGTGGGGTAGGTATAGCCATGGTCTATACATTTTTTTTACACTTCACTTTTGACATGGCCAACATAGAGAGTTGTGAAGCAGCCTTCTTTTCGATCACAGCAGCGGGCAATCAAATTGTGAAGGGCTTCCTGATCTACCGACTGCCCGGCTGGCCACCGATTTTACGGCTAGCTTAGTGGAGCAAATGATTCAACCTGCAATACGCTATAAGACAATTTAACAAACAGGCAATGCAGCACACCACAATAGTCACATACACCCCACAAGCCAAACTTATTTCCGGGTGTGGTCCGTTAATTGTAAATATTGTTCAAAGCACAAAATCAATATCCGTTCTTGATATCACTGGATATATAGTATTTATTCGGTAGTAATCATATAGGTGTCCAAATATTCACAGCGCAGCCGACGCGCGTTTCGCCCAACGGGCTTTCTCAAGGCTGCATATATACAAAAGAAAAGAAAAAGAAAAACATGGTATCTAATCACCTGTACAAACAGATCTATAACCAATATTGTCAACTGTACTATGCGTACACAACAAAGTCATTAAGTTGAAAATGCAAACCTAATCCAAAATCTATCTTATAATTTAAAACATTCAGCAGTGGAACACGGGATTAACATTGATAAGGAGCTGTTTGAATTTTTATAAGTCAATGTTTGATGTACAATCAAGGAAAGGGAACAAGCAGTCATACAGGAAAAATATGGGCCAAAAAAGGCAAGAAGGGGAAAAACTAGTCACAGGCGGACAAGAAAAAACAGGGGTGACCACGAGATCAAGTGCACGCAACCAAAAGAATTGATAAATGTTGCCAATACTACATGCACGGATATTGTGAATGTTGTGAATCTTTCGGATCATGTGCTGAATGAACATGAAATTAAAATTTTGAGCAAAGGTCTGAGCTTCTGACCCAGTACTGTTCCAGACTTTACGTCGCTACATGTTAGTTGTTTTAAATTTGTTAGAAAGATCAAACTGTTTAAATACTTTCAAGATAAACAACAACTGGGCAGTACCACTGACATCGCTACTGACTCAGAGAATTTACCTTCAATCAGGGACATCAGAGATGTTCAATTATTACTTTCAATTGATGATAGTGACAGGACTCCATCATTACAAGACGTAGCAATGGATCTAGACTTGGATACATTTGCCAGCTCAGACAGTGGGCTGAGACACAAATCTAGATTTACACCACAAATGCCAAGTCACAATTTGATAGATAGATTCCAGCATAATATCTTTAGGGATCTATACAAATTAGAAGACAAATACCTTTTAAAGGGGGGAGGAGCCTAGCGCGCAACCAAGATGGCCGCGTAGGTGCGAGGCTCCCGAGGACCTCCGCGACCTCCTGAATTAATCCTGGCGATATCCTGCCCTTTTTGAGGGGACTGTGTCGGTACACCCGAGCTGAGGCGCCACCCGTTTTTTGGGTTCGAATCGGACCCCGGACACCGGTGGGAGCACCGATCGAAAGTTGCGGCCTTCTCCGCGCCGGCCCCCCGGATTGGAGTAGTGGGGCGATCCGGGGACAAAGTGAACAACAGCGGCGGGCAAGGCTGGGCGACTCGCGTACCCCGCGCTTTCACTTTCGCTTTTGCGCCCTCCTTGCCCTCAAGCGAGGTAGGGCTGCGGAGCGGGGTGCGGTGGTGTGGCATTGTCCAGGTGCCCGGCTGGCCCGCCGGCTGTGGGTCGTCCTGCGGTCCAGTGGTCGCCCTCCCCCCCCCCGGAACCCGTGAACTGGCTTATCGGCCCGTTCGAGGAGATTGGCACGACGGTGGGAGAGCAAGCATGTCCACCAAACAAGATGGCGACCGGGCGAAGGTGAAGACGACCCGCCGTGGCCCGGCGCACCAATCCAACAGTATGGACCGCTACACTCTCCAGAAGGGATCTCCGGAGACATCGCGCACATCCCCGGCGGGCCCGACGGAGGCATCTGCTCAGCCGGTGGATCTGACCCTCCGGGACGTCATGGGCGCCATCGCAGAGATGAAGGCCTCGGTGGACCAGCGCTTTGACACCCTAGCGCAAAAAATAGACTCGGTCCTTGTGGATGTGAGCCTCGTGAGGGCTGACTTGTCCAAAACGAACGACCGGGTCAATTCCCTGGCCCACACTACAACGAGCCTCACGACGGATGTGGTGGCCCTCCAGAAGGAGGTGCGCCGGCTCGGACAGGCGAGCGCCCTGATGGACCGGCGACTGGAGGATTACGAGGGTCGGGCCCGGAGGAATAATGTTCGTATTGTGGGGGTGCCGGAGGGACGAGAGGCGGAGGCGGCAGATCTTTTTGTGGAAGAACTGATCCTTACCCATCTCCAGCCCCGGGGGCTGAGTAAGCTTTTTGCGGTGGAACGTGCTCACCGGGTCCCTGGGGGCAGACCTAAGGCCGGTGCCCCGCCACGGCCTCTCATTGCCCGGATTTTTAACTTTCGGGACAGAGACGCTATCCTGCAGACCTCCAGGCAACAGGGACCGGTCAAGCTTGATAACATGGATGTGCATTTCTACCCAGACTTTACTCCGGCGGTCCAAAAGCAGAGACTGAGTTTTCTCGGTGTTAAACGTCGCTTACGGGACCTGAACCTTAAGTACTCAATGCTTTTTCCAGCTAAGCTGAGGGTGGAGGTGGATGGTCGCACGCACTTCTTTGACCGGCCCGAGGCGGCTGGGGACTGGTTGGACACTCTGCCAGGAGATCGGGGCCGAGGGGGTGGGGGGGGTACGGTCAGCGGGGAGGGCCCGCCGGATCAGAATTGAGGGGTGAATAATAGGCCTTGCTCTGGACAACATTCCTTTACCATTTATTGATCGTATATGTTCCCCTCCTATGGAGGTCGTTCGGGGTCTGTCGGAGGCTTCCCTCCTCCTCTGGGGGACTAGTTAGTTTTCATCTATGGGGCGACAGGCACACTGCACTTTGGGGGGGCTGTCTGGGCTCATGCAGGGGTGCAGGGAGGGGGGAGTTCTGTTGGGATGGGGGGGTGGGGGGGTGTGTTGTTTGTTTGCACCGCAAGGCTAACCCGCTACTGTATTGTTGCTCTCAAGATGCTCTGTGGGGGACGACTGATTGCTTCTACGTACAATGGGGGGTAGGGATTTGACTGTGTTGTCATGGAATGTTAACGGCCTGGGGGATAGGATTAAGCGTGGTGTGGTCCTGCAGTACTTGAAACGTATTTCACCAGATGTTGTCTTCCTGCAGGAGACACACCTTATAGGTAACTCCTTTCATGCAATGAATCGGCGGGGCTATCGTTTGGTGGCCCATTCGGGCTTCACTTCGGGCTCGCGGGGGGTGGGTATCATGATCAAGAACTCGCTCCCGTTGGAGATTGATGAGGTGCGCCATGATGAGAGGGGACGCTACACTGTCCTGGTGGGTAGAATGGAGGGTAGAGTGTTTATTTTTATATCAGTGTACGTCCCGCCTGGGTTACAAGCTACTACATTTGCGGACCTGGGGCGCCTCCTCCTGGACCTTCCGGGTGGCCTGCTGGTGGTTGGGGGGGACTTTAATGCGGTAGCTTCTGGGTCTATGGATCGTCATCCCCCTAGGGACCTCCCCCGGGCACAGGCGTGGCTGTCCGGCCTTTTAGACACGCTGGGCCTGGTGGATTGCTGGCGACTAAAGCATCCCGCACAGCTGCAATACACCTTCCACTCGGGTGCCCATGGTAGCCTCTCGCGGCTTGATTACATCCTTGTCCCGGCGGCCCATGCTGGGAGGGTGGGGGAGGTGTGCCATCTGGCGCGAGGTATTTCGGATCACACCCCATTGCTGTTACATTTCGATGTCTTCCCGAGGGGGGAGGGCAGGGTGGCTCCAATCAATGCATGGTATTTGCGCGACCCCACCATTCGTGCTGACTTGATCAAATCCTTACAGCGATATTTTGACGAGAATGTGGGGTCTGTCCCTTCGGCCATCTCCCTGTGGGAGGCTTTTAAGGTAGTTCTCAGAGGGGAGGCCCTCTCCTTTATCTCCCATGCCCGGAGGCGCGAGCGGGAGGAAGTGACCCGGGTGGAGGCCGAGATCGCGGAACTGGAGGGTGACCTGGGGAGCGGGGTAACGGATGCCAAGCTGCATGTTCTACACCTCAAGCAGGCGGCCTATAGGGCCCTCGTCACGGAGGCGGCCAGGGGCCTCAGTAGAGAGCAGCAGGGGCGATTGTATGATGTGGGCGATAAGGCTGGCAAATTGATTGCGTGGTTGGATAAGAGGGAGAGAGCGAGTCGTGTGGTTCCGTTGATTGAGAGGATGGATGGTGCGTGTGTCACCGAGCCGGAAGCCATTGTCTCCTGCTTCGCGGATTACTTCCGCGAGGTGTACTCCCCGGTTTCCCCCTGCTCGGAGGAAGATTCCCATGCCCTGCTTCGGGACATCGCGCTGCCCTCCCTTACGGTGGAGGACAGGGATTTGCTGGACGTTCCTCCCACCTCGGACGAAATTGCCCTGGCTATTCGCTCGGTTGCATCCGGCAAGGCCATGGGCCCCAATGGTATCCCCATCGAGCTTTATAAGCTACGCCCGGATGTACTAGCGCCCCACCTGCGCGCGATGTTCCTGGCGGCCCACTCGCAGGGTTCCCTCCCGCCGGACCAGCGTCTGGCCACAATCGTGGTGATCCACAAGGAGGGGAGACCCCGTGAGCGGGTCACATCCTATAGGCCGATCTCGCTCTTGAACGCGGAGCCTAAAATCCTCGCCAAGGTGTTGGCCAACCGGTTGGTCGGCGTGGTGGGCGATTTGGTCCACCAAGACCAATCTGGCTTTATACCCCACCGCAACACGGCTCTTAATCTGCGACGCTTGCACGGGGTGCTCGCGCGTGTCCCGTTTGTGCGGGAGCCGGCCATCTTGGCGTCCTTGGACGCCACCATGGCGTTTGATACGCTTGAATGGCCATACATCTGGGCGATGCTGGCGAAATTTGGATTTGGACCGGGATTCATTAGCTGGGTCTAATTGTTGTATTCGGGCCCATTGGCGCAGGTGGTGGTGAATGGGCGAGTCTCGGCCCCATTCGTGCTGGGGCGGGGCACGCGTCAGGGTTGCCCCTTGTCGCCGCTCCTGTTTGCACTGGCCTTGGAGCCCTTGGCGGAGTGGCTACGGTGGCACCCTTCTATCCGTGGTCTCCGCTGGACCCCCGAGCATGAGGACCGCGTGTCCCTCTACGCCGATGATATCCTTTTGTATCTCGCCTCCCCGCGTAAATCGCTGATTGTCCTGGTTGATGTTTTGCGCTCCTTCGTTCGTAACTCAGGCCTCGTCATCAACTGGGCGAAATCCTGCGTATATGTGCTTTCCGGGGAGGCTCCGGCCCTACCACGGGACTGCCCGATCCAGATTGCCTCCCAGGGGTTCCGGTACCTGGGTATATATATTACTCTAGACCCGGAGGCCCGCTATGAGCGGAACTTGCTACCCCCCCTCCAGCGCCTGAAGGAGGACGTTGCGCGTTGGCGGCGTCTGCCGCTTTCGCCGCTTGGCCGAGCGGCCTTGTTTAAGATGATGTCCTTGCCGCGCTTTCTGTACGCCCTCCAGAACACTATGGACTTGGTTCCGGCGCGCTACTTCCGTGAGGTGGAGGGCCTCCAGCGGCGCCTGTTCTGGGACGGGAGGCCGCGCATTGCTCTGGCTAAATTGACGCTCCCGTGGTACGATGGGGGGGTCGCCCTCCCGGACATTAAACGGTATTACTGGGCCTCCCAACTAGCTGCAATTAATCATGGCCTTTACGGGCCCGCCTTGAACCCGGCATTTGAAATGGACAAGATGCTCCTGCCCGGTGGCGATTACAATCGAGCGCTCTACTCTGGCGCGCCCGACTCCCGTCTGACGGGACCGACGCGTGTCATGGTGCGTGTCTGGCACGCGGCTAATGCAGCGATGGGGTGGAAGGACCGTTTGACCCGGGCGTCACCGCTATATGCGTCTGAGAGGTTGGGCTCCCTGTGGACATCGAAGGGCTTCGAGAAGTGGGACACGATCGGAATCAGCACGGTGGGAGATCTCTGGACGAGGGGGGGATTCAAAACTTTTGAGACGCTGCAGACGGAGTTTCAGCTGCAAGGCAGTGAGTACTTTCGGTACCTACAAGTCCGCCACGCGCTGGGCTCCGTCTTTCCAGATGTCGCGTCCATCCCGGAGTCTTCCCCCCTGGAGGACAGAGTGCTGGATGGCCATGTTCCAGACAGCACAATCTCACTTATATATAAAAAACTGATCAATGACAGATCGTGCCTGCTGATTAGTCTCCGCGAGGCCTGGGTTGCCGACGGGCTGGAACTGGACGACGAGGATTGGATTTCCGCGGTGGCCTCTCCGAAGGAGGTGGCCATCCCGGCTCGCCTTCGCTTCGTCCAGCTTAAGATCCTTCACCGGGTTTACGTGACGGGGCCAAGGCTTCTACGTATGGGCTTTGCTGGTGACGGATTGTGTAAGCGTGGCTGTGGTGCTTTGGCAACTTTCATGCATATACTGTGGGAGTGCCCAAAGGTGGAGCGATTCTGGCGTGGTGTGCATGAGGTTCTGCGTGTGGTTACGCGTGTCGCGCTGTTGCCTGAAGCGAGGAGATGCTTGCTGAATGTGTGGGAACCAAATGACTATTCGGTCCCGCAGACGCGGTGGGTGACTCTGGGATACATGATAGCTAAGCGTGACATTGCCCAATTGTGGGGATCCCAGAGGCCCCCGGCGGTGTTGGCCTGGAAAGAACATATGGATTGGTGTATGTTTCGTGAAAAGGTAGTGTATGTGGCGAGGGGTAAGCCTGGGGCGTGGGTGAAAATCTGGGGCCCCTGGAACGCCTACCGCGGGGGTATTTGTGAGCCGCCACTGCTACCGGCTGCCTCGCCAGCTCCGTCCCCCTAGCCGACTCCCCTCCCTCAGCAGTGGGCACGTGGTTCCCCAGTCCCTGATCTACTCCCATTCCCCTCTACAGAGTTTTGCTGCTGGTTGGGATCCCCCACTTACGGAGCACGTGCCGTCACTTTGGATTGCGGGTTGCCTTGCGGGTGTGGTTTTTTGTGTTGTTCTGTCTTGATAAAAGGAAACCGTATTGTCGGCTTGGAGTTATGCGGCCTGCGCTATTGATGTCTCCTGTTTTACCAATCTGCACCGCCAAGAGACTCTTACTGTATGTATGTCATATGCTTTTGTCACTCTAGCGGCCGGCCAGGTGGTTGTAGGCCCATACCTGTAACTCTTTCAAAATGCAATAAACGGTTTAAAAAAAAAATAAAAAAAAAAAAAAAAAAATACCTTTTAAAGAAAATACATCACCCAACTAACATATCAAGGGAGGAAAAACAGGCTTTGTTCAATCTGAAAAATGACTCCTCCCTTGTCATCCGGGAGGCTGACAAGGGAGGTAATGTGGTACTCATGAATAAATCTGACTACATGGCTGAAATAACCAGACAATTAAATGATGATATGACATACCAACTTTTAGATCATAATCCACTTTATGCCACCAAAGAACTTATATGCAACACGTTACGGTTTTGGAAAGATAAATGTTTGATTACAGATATCGAATTTAAATATCTTTACAATGACACACCAACCATACCGTGCATGTACGTCTTACCCAAAATACATAAAAATGCACCCTTTCCCCCGGGCAGGCCAATCATCTCGGGAATCGGATCTCCAACTGAGCGTATCTCAGAATATATTGATTCATATTTACAACCATTGGTAGTGAACTTACCATCGTTCATAAAGGACACTACAGAGGTGCTAAGCAAGATTTCGGATGTAGACTGGGTAGAGGGACACTATCTTGTGACTTTGGATGTGTGTTCCCTCTACACAAGTATACCTATGGACATGGGAATCCTGGCAGTACAATATTTCTTGGAATCTAGGTCTATACAATACCTGGAACACACGGTGATGTTACTGGAATTAACAGAATTGGTGTTGAAAAACAACATTTTTATTCACAATGATGTTTGGTACCGACAAATTAGAGGTGTGGCAATGGGGGCAAAATTTTCGCCCTCATTTGCCAATCTCTATATGGGCTACTTTGAGCTCAATCATATCTGGAAGAAGGGCCCTAGTCTATTAACGGATAATGTCCTTTTCTTAGGCCGTTATATAGACGACATACTCATGTTTTGGTCAGGTACAAAAACAATGTTAGATGAATTTTTTGAGTATCTAAACAATAATCCCTTTAACTTAACTTTCACCAAAACAGTAAGCACCACACATATTAATTTTCTTGACATCACAATCATAGTTGATAAGAATAAACTAATATCACGTCCATACAGAAAGGATACGGCATGCAACGCAGTCCTGCATGCCACTAGCGCTCACCCACCATCACAAATTAAAGCAATCCCTTTGGGGGAGATGATCCGCATAAAAAGAAATTGCAGCGATACACAAACATTGGAGCAGGAACTAAACACAGTTGAACAACGATTTTTGGCTAGAGGATATAAAGTTTCAGATATCCGTAAGGCACGAAAAAGTGTAAATAGCATGACAAGAACAGATTTGCTGAAGGGCCGCACCAAAACTAACAAAAGGCCATGTGACACAAGAACGATTAGGTTCATCACACCGTACTCCAATGCCAGTCCTGAAATATTTAAAATTCTGAAAAGACACTGGCATTTATTGACAGATGATGAAAAGATTTTGGAGGCGGTGGGATCCAGACCTAATATCACTTTTGCTAGGGGCAATACTCTGAGACAAACCCTATGCCCCAGTTTTATCCCAAAAATTGAACAAACGACATGGCTACCGGTTAAACCAAAGGGGTTTTTCAAATGTGGGACTTGTAATGTCTGCCCCTTTGCGCTGAACAGGACCACCACTTTTAAATACAATTCTGAAAAAACCCATATAGTCAATGGGTTTATCAATTGCAATACTAAATTTGTAATTTACTGCATTATTTGTATATGTGGCAAAATTTATGTAGGTAGTACGATCAGACCACTTAAGGAACGGATACAAGAGCACATAAGGGCCATCAGAAACAATAATACCCAGTATCCGTTGGCCTCACATTTCAATACCTTACATAACCATACAGAACTGATTAGGATAACGTTTCATGGCCTTGAGGTTATACTGCCACATCAGAGAGGTGGCAATAGAGTGAGTGTCTTAAGACAGAAAGAATGTAAATGGATCATCTCCCTGAGAGCAGTGGAACACGGGATTAACATTGATAAGGAGCTGTTTGAATTTTTATAAGTCAATGTTTGATGTACAATGAGAGATAACTATGATTGTCTGTTCTGGGAAATTATTCGACTGATGCTGATTCCAACTGTTAATGTTTCTGAATTTAACATGTACTAATGATGTAACAAGAGACCACTAGGATTGTATGCGTTACAGAATAGCATTTTTGACATATGTTGTGGCTCCAGGATTCTTATTCCATATGACCTGCTGCTATCTGTCCTTTCTATTGCTATTTTATTAATATTCTTCAAATAACATTAGGACTTCTGATTTACCTAACATCACTGGGGATACAAAATTTCGTTTTGTTTCTGTGAAAAAGACTTGTGACATGCCTAGATACACGACTTACTTATTTATAACATACATATTGGATCATTCCAATATGGCCGCCAGTCCATGATAGTGAACTTAGACTACCTAATTCTGTAGTCCACTTTCCATTTTCATGACCTCACGCTTCGCGTTTATTTCCGACAATGGCGGGAGGCACACGGATTCCAAACGCCCATACACTGTGATAGTACGAGTTACAGCAGCAACGGTGAGTGTTACATGGGGCTGTTGTTGTGACGAGCTTTATATAATGCGAGCTTTATTAGCGCGACTTTGGCCACCGTAATGGCGACGGACAGATTGTTTTTGCATTTATCCGGGCCAGATGATATTGTTGAGAACTTACATGAGATACTAGAGACGCTGTGCTTATAGGAACGATACCGTGTTGTATTTTGAAATTAAGGCCGTTTTTGATGCACATAATGCAAATTAAAGGATGGGAATCAATATGAATATGTACGAATGAATTTACATTGTAGACGTCACGGTAACTTGCTGACATAACGCTAATTTCTGGGTTTTAATACCAAATCCAAGACTTATACGCGTGCATTTGATTCGTTGCGGTAACGTTATGTATGGAACTTGGCAGTGATTACTTATTTGTATAATATACTTGTTTCAGAGGGGACGGATCCTGGTCCTTCTGATTGCTCCAACAATATTACAATTGCGGTAAACGCCGACAGTGTCCTATCTAAGGCACTCTTTAAAAATTACACGGGACGATTCTGTCAAGATTAGGTAAGCAATACCTAACGTTTTGATAAACGGTGTGTCAGATATCGTGACAGTTTATTACCAGTGCTTTGATCTGGTTCGGTATCTTTTCTTACAGAGTTCATAAACTTTATATTCTATTTTCGTACGAGACATTGAATTGTTTAAGGTGAGACCACATCATCTCATAAACACTTACCTCGATCACCTTACGAGCATGTTCCTTATTTTTTGGCTGATTTAATATCCAACATGGGCACCCCATTAACACTCATATTTATTGGTGATATGCACATGATTGAATTGGGTAACTTAAAGAGACAGGATTTAGTTACTCATTGGTGTTTTTTACATGCACGTTCTTTCCATCTGGGGAACCTTTCGGAACGTATCTCTCTATAAATCGCCCACTCTAGGGGAGCACTCTGTTTCTGAGGGTACTTTCCCCTGGAGCCTTGTTTTTGAATGTTTTACATTATAAGATAGATTTTGGATTAGGTTTGCATTTTCAACTTAATGACTTTGTTGTGTACGCATAGTACAGTTGACAATATTGGTTATAGATCTGTTTGTACAGGTGATTAGATACCATGTTTTTCTTTTTCTTTTCTTTTGTATATATGCAGCCTTGAGAAAGCCCGTTGGGCGAAACGCGCGTCGGCTGCGCTGTGAATATTTGGACACCTATATGATTACTACCGAATAAATACTATATATCCCGTGATATCAAGAACGGATATTGATTTTGTGCTTTGAACAATATTTACAATTAACGGACCACACCCGGAAATAAGTTTGGCTTGTGGGGTGTATGTGACTATTGTGGTGTGCTGCATTGCCTGTTTGTTAAATTGTAACATCTTTGGAATTTTGTATTCTTTGAGATGATTATTACTCTAGGTGGATGAGTATGTGGTGATTTGCTAGCACCCAATACAACTGTGAATAATAACCTATTGCATTACAGCGCATACTTTACGATGTGCAGGTCCTCATAGCATATCCACTGTTAAGTATTTCTATACAACGCTATAAGACAATGATAGTCCTAGGTGACTTTAACTTGCACTTTGATGAGATAACAAAGAAGGAAGCGCAATCCCTACATTAGGAACTTGATGCGCTGCAGTTAACACTTAAATCTACCCTCCCTACTCACCAACAAGAGCATATTTTTACTAACTGTGCAGAGATGGCTATTGAACCCCCTAGGACAGTTCCATGGTCTGACCACCACCTTGTTGCATTTTCTATCCCGTTAACTAATACTTCCCGTCCAGCCTCTAAAGGATTAGGAACTCTACATAGAAGATAGTCCAGATTTACCCTGGAAAACTTCACACGTGCCCTGCGGCAGAACTGCCCTTCTCTAGGAGAGGATATTAATGTGGCATGTAGCTCCATGGATAAGCGGGTTGAGGGAGCCTTGGACACAGTGGCACCCTGGACCTATAGCGCCCCATGCTGGCAGACCAAATCTGCCCCTTGGTTCAATGAAACGTTAAGATCAGCAAAAAAGGCTTGTAAGCTCCTGGAGCGCAAATGGATGACTGATTACTCAGAGCATAATAAGACTTCGTATGAACTGAAGTTAAAGCACTATCACTCTCTCATCAAAAAAACCTGTGATGCCTACTACAAGCATAGAATAGAGCAGGCGGAGAGCTCTTCCAAAGAATTATTCACCATTTTTAAAGACTTTTCCTCATTGGAGGAAACAGGATTCCACTGACAAACTCAGTGGAGTCGTGCAATAGAATTATAGCCTTTTTTGTGGAAAAAATTAGCTAAAATATACGATACCTTCCAGGCTGAGGCGCAGGATGGGAGGAGCTGCCAATCTGAATGCATCATGAGGGATGTGGTTAACTGCCTTTCTAAATTTGACCCACCCTCACTTGTTGACCTCATAGCCAAAGCCACCAGTATTAAATCTGGCTCTCCTACCGACCCTACATCACCTAAGATTATGAGCGCAGGCCTGGAGATCTTACTGCCATACATACGTCAACGCCTTGAGCTTTCCTTCTACGAGGGTGTGGTCCCTATATCCTGAAAACAGGCAATCATCCTCCCTCTGCTGAAAAAGCCTGGAGCTAACCCCAGCCAGCCTGAAAACCTGCGCCCGATCTCACTTCTGCCTTACTTTTCTAAGAGTGCAGAAAAAGTGGTGAACTTGCAGTTAGTTGCACACATGAACCAGCATATCTTACTTCATCCCTCGCAATCGGGTTTCAGAGTGACATACTCTACAGAGTCAGCGTTACTCCTTGCCACTGAGTCCATTCATAGGCACACAGATGAAGAACAGACTGTGGCCTTGGTCCTGCTAGACCTGAGTGTGGCCTTTGACACGGTTTCCCACCATCTACTTTTACAACGCCTTAGAGCAGAAGGGTTGGATAATGTCGCACTGAAATGGATGACTTCCTTCCTGCAGGACAGCAGCTTACAGGTGGCACAGCTTCCATACATTTCTAAAATCATAGCTCTGCCGCAAGGGGTCCCTCAAGGCTCTCTTCTGAGCCCCACCCTTTTCAATCTTTATGTCGGACTCCTGGCTGAGATTGTGGAACGACATGGCATCACCATTGTGTCATATGTAGATGACACGCACCTGGTGGTGTCATTGTCCCACACCTCTGACGGAGGTTACTCTCCCCATATACCCCCTCTCGCCAGCTCAGATCAGCCGGGACCTATCCGGTCAAAGTGCTAAAAATTCATAAAGTCCGAATGGCGGCTCGGTCTTTTAGCAATCTGGCTGCGAAGAACTGGAATGCTCTCCCTCTTTCTCTGCATTCGGAATCTTCTGCGGTTCTGTTCCGGAAAAAAATTAAAACATGGCTGTTAGGTCCTTTCTCTGTCCTTTTCCATATTGAGTTGTGCTCAGCGCGGGGACACACTTTTCTAGTGTAACCATGCGCTTTATAAGAGTCATTATTATTATCATTATTATTATTTAATTTGCTACATAATCTACAGATTTTAACCCCCAAAAATGTTTCAAGCTCAGACTAAAAATGCAGAAGCACTTGTTGCCATGCAGTGAAAGGCCAGTTTCATAGTTTGACTGGTCACCTACTTGTTACTTATCGCTATGTTTGGGTGCTAATACTAATGAGGAGCAACCTACTCACCAAAAATGATAAGTGTAAAATGAGAAAATAATGTAACAATACTATCACAAAATGTACTGCATTACACAGCATAATCTGGCCGTCCTCTGCTGCATAATTACAGTGGCCCTGTGTATAGCCTATGCACCAATGCAGAAGTGTGCTGCAGTCTTGGCTCTACTAATTTAATCAACTGTTTGTGCCTGGACAAATAATAATGTCCCTGTGCCTCGTTCAGTGATTTAACATTGTGACAGCACTTTGAAATAACCTTACAGGGCATTCCCGCAGTACAGGTCCTGAGTAGAGATTTTATGCATTGTTTTAAGGCTGTTTGCATCCCAGTAGCTGAAGGCTCTGCTGAAGCTGCTTGTGCAGGACCCCTATGTGCTGCACAGCTTCCTGTCTGTGTTCCACAAGCATCTCTTTCACAGCTCATCAAGGGCTGAAAGAGAGTTGCTTGTCATTTAAAGGGTTAAAAGTGTGGGACAGTGTGTGTCCTGCAGTGCAACTTCAGGCCATGATTAGCCAGGGAGAGGCCCTTTGTTCCCCAAGTCTCGCACTTATGGTGTAGCACTGCGAGGCCCAGGAGATGAGATGTCCCTTCTCGGTTCCTCGCAGTCATGGCACAGTGTGACGAAGCACAGGGACGTGGGCCCCTTCACTTATTATTGCCAGAGCCTTTGGCCTCGCAGTGCTACACCATAGTTGTGAAGCCAAAGGCAGGGGGCCTTAGCGGTGCGGGCCCATGTTGGTCGGCTGGGCACGGGGTCCTGGGTAGCTGCCCACGCTGCCAATGTCTAACAACGGCCCTGGTTGGATGGAGCGCGCTCTCTCAGCACTCTTAAGAGCACTGGAGGCCTGCACTTTCTCTAACCTAGCCGTCTTAGACAGCTGAGTTAGAGAGGGTTAAAATGTGCATGTCTGTCTGGCCGTCGCAAAAAGGCCTGCTGAGGAGGCATGCACATTTTAAACTTTAGCAGCCAGCTCCCTGCTGCCACTCAGCAGCAATGGCCCTGCCCCATCCTAACACTCAATTCTGGATGGGTCAGTTGCTGAAAAATAATAAGGTGATAAATAAACTTTATTACCATTTTATTTTCCAGCTCTGGCCTGGGGCTATCCTTTCTTGAGCAAAACTCCTCCGCTCAAATGGAGGAGCCACCCCTGAAAATGATTTAATGTTCCCAGTTGAGGAAAAGAGTCTGAGGCCCCATTTAAAGTATGTCGGTTAGGGCGTCAGACCTCTAGTGCAGCAGAACAATATACACCATTGGCCTAGCTGAAGACCAACCACCATGCTTGCCAAGGAGTGATGGATCTCTTTGCTTTCAGCTGAACTTCTATAGTGATTCTGCTGAAGACACTCACATTTTGCTGAATGGGAGCCATGCTTCGTGTGTCAGCTCAGCAAAGTTTTTTGTTTTCCAAAAACAAATTCCCAAAGCAGGAGGCTGTTCTTGAAAAACAAAATATAAATGTTCCCAACATGCTGGGAGTTTTCTTCCAGTGAGGGAGGATCATTTCTTGGACTTCCTCTTAGGCACCACCAGTCTTTCCTGCATGGTCCTGAACTGGGAAAAAAGTACCCCAGGCCATGAGGGCCAAATGTCGTACTCTTCCTGGCTCTAAACAGAGCTGCGTAACCACATGTGGGGCAGATGAGTCATTCCACACTTTATGGATGGAGTAACCATCTCCCAAACTCTAAATAAGGCCACTAGTGACTATAGAACTCTCAGATGATAAAAGACAGGCCTCACTATACACCTTGCGTAAACTTACTATTCTGCTAATTATTGAAAATAGATTAAATATTGAAAATATAGGAAATTGTCTTTGGCGTAAAAGTATTGGTCACATTATTAATAGGAGTACTCCTTGCTGGTTCCCACCCATAATTGATATTTGAAACTCTTTATCATCAATTTGCCTTTATCCATATCAAGCTTTAGGTACATCTCTTGAATCCATCTCATTACAGCCGACAGATAAAATATGGAGTACTTGCTCAGGGTTGGTCTGGAATGCAACACGGATCTCAGTAGAACAAATAAAGTCAATGACATTAACAGATCAGGCCTGGCCTTCAAGCAACTTCGACTTAAGTCTAACATATGAACCAAACAGCAAAAGCAACACAATAGACCTCTGAAGCAAATGGCCATGCAGCACTTCAGACTTCATTACCACTCTATTAGCACGGAAGTCAGTGTGAGCCTTCAAGCGGGAATGTGGCAAACGGGGTGGTAATAATGATGGACACGTGCAGTACAACAGTAGATTTCCATCCTTGCCAGAAGTGGATAAACAAGCTTTGAAGACGCGATCAAACCTAATGGCTTCCATTAACCTCATGGGTCAGATTTAAGTTACCTACAAACTGAAGAATGGTGGCTGATATTGTTCCGAAGCCCCCTTTAGTTTTTCAAAAGAGCAAATAAACATGGGTGGTACAAGGGCATTCCCATTCCCATGCAACCACCCATGCCTTTGACACAACACCCTATCTACAAACAACAGTAGACAGGGTTTAGTGCCAAAAGTTAAAACCATTTGAGAGGAGGCGTTAAGAGGAGAAATGTTTTCATTTCTTCTTTTTTCCTACTTTGCGTGTGTGCTGCACTGTGCAGCACAATACAAAGTGGGAAAAGTGTTTGAACTTGTCTAGGCATAGTATTTTGTACAGCAAGTGTACCCTTCCGGTACAAAACCTATGCTGCTCAGACACACAGCTCTAGCGCTATGGTGCTAGGGTGTGTGCCTGGCACACGGCAGCTGGAATCAGCACCGGCGCTAGGGAGAGGGGAGGAGAGGGCCATGTCTCTGCAGATATGGTGCTCTCCTACTCCCTCCTTGTCACGCAACGCAGCACAGTATTTCTGACTGCTGTGCTGTGTTGCGTGACTTCTTTGCCGCAAAGTGTATAAAACATCTGTTTAAAATGCATAGTTTGAGCATCATTCAAGGCAGAAATGTGTGTGTATGGGGAAACGATAGGAAGACGTGCCTGGGTGTTTTACCTCTAACTCTGCCATTGTGTTTGGACTAAACAAATCACAACCACTGGCCACGTTTTCAATTATTTTATTTTGTCTTGGTACTTTTAGCTCTTAAGGCACTTCAGCCTTCAGGAACATTGCTCT
The DNA here is from genome assembly GCF_964204655.1 of Triturus cristatus. Classification (NCBI taxonomy): domain Eukaryota; kingdom Metazoa; phylum Chordata; class Amphibia; order Caudata; family Salamandridae; genus Triturus; species Triturus cristatus. The sequence continues at coordinate 354,818,289 of NC_140583.1, forward strand.
AATCTTGAATTCCCATTTCTAAATCTCAGACGTCAATGGAAGGTTAACAAAAGAAGCATATTTCAGAAACAGTCATCGTCTAGTAAGAGGCGACTGACCATGCCAATAAGTTACAGATCGGAGCTTACTCAGCAGAAGTCTTTGTTTCAGGGATGTAGATGAGTCTGGGCCGATGAACCACAAACACTACAACTGCAGCGGAGCACAAGTGAACTCTTATTTTATGCTCTGCGGCTGCAAGAGATGAGTTCACTTCTTATCAGTGCACTCCGGGATTGTGTCCAGCCACCTGCTGGGCCGTCTTGGGTTTGTAACTTGTCAGTGCATGTAATGAAGGCTCAAAGCATACTACACCTGCTACTATGCATCCAAGATGGCACCAGTTCAACATCTCAAGTATTTCAATACTACCCCATGTAAATCATGGTGTTTTTATTCTGAAATCCATGCAATACATTACAAGTAATGGCCCGTGTTTCCCAACCCTGTATACATGAAGACAGAGGGAAGATCCCCTGCATACGTTGAGTTCAAGTGACCATACAGTAAATCACCTCAGGTTTTTCAGGGACTTTTGTTCCTGCTAGCATACAAACTAGACAGACACTCTACACAACTAGTTATCAAAAAATGGGGGGAAGTAGAGGTTAAAGACTAGGTTCACCCTCCAACAGTACATATATCATAAACAACTACACAGCTCATACTTACATCTTAATTGATCAGTAAGTTCCTGGGAGGAATTCATCTAATGATAATTCAAGACATTTTGAATGTGTATTTCGACATTTCATAATCAGCATTTCTTATGTTACCTTTGTTATGCCCTTAATCGTTATGCACATAGTTTCCAAGGTAAACAATTTAAATGCGTTCTAAACAATAGATTTCCAGTTGTTAATACAATCCCAACATATAAACACCACTCGTCTGTTGTTTCTAAATTAACATGTTAATGTGGATCTTACATCCCTGAGAAACAGGAAACAAAATCTTACTATGAACTCTAGTCTTACGGTCTATCTGGTCTGCAAACACCTCCCCATAGATCATCCAGTAGGGCATGTAGAAGATGTTGCGGGCTAGTCTCCAGGAGGGCTCCTCTTCTGGATGCAGGATAGCTTGGCGGGCCACTCCAAAGCTCATTAGCACCACAAGCATGATGACCACAAAGTAGAGCATGTCAATCATCTGTGAAAAAAATACAACAATGGTGTCCCTGTAACAACGCTAGGACTATGTCTTTATGGAGGCAAATAAGAGAATTATTAGCTACTAGACTGACCAATAAGGGGCATCAATTTTTCCAGCAACTGAGTCTATTAAGAAATATCTCTTCCTTTTGCATAGAGTACACAAGGGGACACACTTATAAAGAATGTATATGAACATGCTTTATTAAACACCATAGACAGTTCCTTGACCTTTTTGAGTAGGTTTTATCTCCTAATTGTTTAAAGGGTGTTATGTCAATATGTGTTGGTAAATAAGAGGTTTTAATGTTTTTATTGTGATATATCTGTTGAATGTATAAAGTGGTACAATGCTGGTGAATGAGGGATTGATTACAGTCAGTTGGAATATATCTACGGAGGTGAGACCAAAGACCTCAGACCGGTGGAACTAGGAAGTAACCGAAGTTCTCTTTTATCTTTAAATTTGAAGATTAAATCTACTAAATGCACTTCAGAACATTTTTACTATGCAGACCAGTGTCAGTCTATACTCACTTCATTATAGATAATTATGTGGTTCACTTGGCTTTTTGTAAAATCCAGACATACTCAGCTCTCAGTGATGCTTCTACTCAACCTGATCTTGATCAATCCCAAACTTATTTAGATCCTAATAAATTCCAAGCTAATCAACTCTTGGTATATTTAAGCCTACCAAGATATCAATAAAGTCCACACTCAACTCTTGCATTAGCTAAGGCTCACTTGGATCTAAGTAACTCTCACATTCATGTGGCTATTTGTACATGCCAGGCGCATTCATCTCATTCAGCTCCTAATAAAGTCCAGATTCACTCAGATCATGATAGCATCCGGTCACATTGAGCTATTGAAAGAAACACAGACACTCACCAAACTCTTACTAAAGCCCTGAAATACTTGCTACATGATCGATAAATATCGCCATAATCACAAATAAAGCCCAGATTTACTAATTTCTTGATAAATCCACAAATCACTTTGCTCTTGAGAAAGTCAAGAACCAATATGCTCTTGGAAAGACCAGACATCCTAGGTTCCTTGTACAATTCATATTCACTCAACTGTTAATGGTTTCCATACTCATGCAAATGGTCCCAATGCTCAACCTCACCCACTACTTGATAACATTCAAAGCTGCTCAGTTATTGGCAAATCACAGAATTAGTTAGAGCTTTAGGGATCCCAGATTTGCTTAACTCCTGATAAAACCCAGATAGCTCTTAAGAGATCCCCCCAGACTTGCTTAACTCCTGGTAACGCCCCCGCACACCATACTGGTCATTGTATGGTTCACTCTGTAAGCCTATACTTACCCATCTCTTAATAACAAAAACGCTAATTTAGTAAATCATAAAAATCAGATTCACTCAAATCAAGCCCATACTAAATATAAACCTCTTACTAAAGCTAAGGCTCAATCAGGTTTTGCTAAAGCTCCTATTTGCTCAGCTCTTGAGAAAGCCAATCTCACTCAGCTCCTGCTAAAGCATAGGTTGTATAAGTCCTTGGTAATTTCCTGACTCACTCTCACAAATCCAGAAACCATTTAGGTTTCTGATAATTTCAAAACCTGCTTTCAATAATTCCCAGGCTGATTCCTATATTGTTATTTCCCATATCCATTTACATCAATTGACTTAGATATTGACAATCCTTCAGTTTCATCAATGCCCAGATTGTCTTGACTATTGACAATACCTGAATTTGTATTCAACAAAACTAGTCTGAGTGAACTATTGATAATGGCCAATTTCAATTTCTTCACTTCCCAGATTTACTCAGCTATTGATAATGGCCTAAAAGGCTAAATGTTGATACTAATTCAGCGATTGAGAATCCCTAAACTAATTTTCATCAATGTCTAGAATGCAAATGTGCACCTCACTTTCCTAAATCACTCTACCTATTGATAATGCCCATTCTCACTTACATAAACACCAACAATGACTCAGCTGTATGTTGCATGCATGTTTTGGTATTTCCAAAATGCCAGCGTAGCTGGCAAGCAGCAGGATGCCGACAGGGGGGAGGGGGGATACCGTGGGGTTTCATGGGTAGGAGGACAGAGGAAGGAGGTAGAGCTAGTAGTGAAGGGTGAAATTTCAGTCTATGTTAAGTAGTGTTGAGTCAGAGGTGAATTTTTCGTTTCCTACTGATTTGTAATAGGATTGGTACTGTTGTGCTGTTTGAGAGAATGTTGTTCAAGACTCCAGGGGCGTCATGTGAGAAGGCATGTCTTGTTTTCTACTTCCTGTTTTGTTTAGTCTTTTATTTGGTGATGTTGGAGCTCCTTGTCTGGCATTGAACTCTAGATATTGTTAATTTGTTAGATAGGTACATAGCGGAATTGATGCCTTGTAAGTAATGCATCTGAGCTTGAAGTTGATCCAGGCTTGAAGGAGCAGATAGTGTAAATCCAGAAGTGTGAGGGTGATGTGGTCAGATTTCTTCAGCTGATTGATGATGTGTCTGTATATGAAGGCTGCCTTTCAGGAGAGGGAATGTTCTCACAGGTTGATAGTGTTGCAATTGTTGGATTTTTGTGGGATAGCGGGATCTGGGATGGGGTTGGCACATTGACAGCCCTTAAGAGGACTTTGCGTCTGTTGATTGCTACATCGATTGTGATTTTGTAGTATCTGTCTTTAGCTGTGGTGATAAAATAACAGTTGGAATGGTGTGATTTCAGAAGAGTACAATCCTCCTGGAATTCTGATCTTTTCCATTTCTTCTACTGTCTTTATATGCCACACTTGCTTTGGGTAACTTCTTAGGTTTGCAAGGGTGCTGATGGCTTAGACTTGGACGTGCGAGTTTTCAGAGGTGCATAGCATTCAATGTGATTCTTCAAAGTGGTTTTGTAGGTGTTGTGAAGGTTGTGGACTCTGTTGAAGGGGGCAACTTGCCTAGTTCTTATTTGTTCTTCTTGGAAATCATCTAGATGGACGTTCTTGAAGGAGTGGAATGTAACTTTTCCTTTATTCTCCTGCCACTATGTGGCATGTGTAATGTGATGGTGGTGATCAGTCAAGGAGTATTAATGGCTGACACTGTATAATGGGTGAATGAGATGAAATATGTTACTTTTTGTGTAAGTTGAGATGGCGATGAGGTGTTTTATATGTAGGGCGTTGAATAACGAGTTGTCCTCCTTCATGGTTTTGGTGCTGGAGCTGCCTGGCATATTGAAGGGTGGATGGAGGCAGAGGTGATGATGTTTGACATTTGTTCTATGAACTCTTTTTGGATCCTGGCTGCTGGTCTGTGGATGAGATATTTTGCAGACTGAGAGAATGGCAGGAAAGAAGCTCAAAAGACTTCTGTGTGGCCATGTTGCTGATGGTGTAGGGTTATATTGACTTGATAACACCTAGATGTGCTTGAAAGTATTCCCAGACTGATTCAGCTATTAATGTGTTTCTTCCATCAAGTTTTTATTGATTTGTACTATACATCAGTGGTGCAGTACAGTGCAGCCATAAGCGCAGTCCCCATAATATTTCTGATTCTTATCAAAAATGTGCTGTCATAAACCGAACTTATACCCTACACCAATTAATACTCAAACATCATCCATATTGAAAAAATAGGGCGAGCATATAGATTTGCACATACATTATTTTTTTTTAATTATTTTTTTTAAATTATGACAAAAGGTGCAGAAAAAGGTGCCCAGTACAAAAAAAGAAACGAGGCGGAAGGGCATCATCGCAGCAGGTGTTTCCCCGTACATAAATGAAAAGTAAAAGTGTATTGACAAGTTGACAGGTACAATGAATTAAGTAGCATGGGTTAGGGGTCCTGGGTCAAAAGTACATCATCAACATCATCTCGCATATCCAGAGCATAGTAGCTAATTTGGCTATCCACCACTTTGTGAAACTTATGCAGACAGACCCTACTCTTATATGTAACTCTTTCCGCTGCCATGTATAAATCAATATCTGTTTTCCATTCAGTCAATACTGTGTTGGCAGAGTTTCAGCCCCCCGTGTTTGGCCAGGTCCTTCTTTGCTATTACTAAACCCAAGTTGCAAAATAATAATTTCATCTGTGAAAGATCTATATCTTTGGGTATGCCTAAAAGTATACATTTGGGGTGTTCAGGTAGTGTCAGCCCTATTACTTTGCTCAGTTCTAGGAGTACTTTCACCAAATGTGGCTGTCCATTTCCATAATGTATGAAAAACATCTCCGTGCTGCCCGTTGCATCTCAGACATTCGGGGAGGTCGCTCTGCCTACTTTATGAAGACAAGTTGTATCATAGTAAGTCTGGTGGAGGATTTTGAACTCAATGAGTCGCAGCCAGGATTTAATCACCACTTCTCGTGGGAGCATTTGCGCAGCTTCCCAGTCCAGACCTTCTAAGTCATCCATCTAGTTCTCCCACTTACTTCTTAGTTTCATTAGGGTGTTAGGCATATTATTATCAATGGTTTTCTGTACGGAGGAAACAGCTTTCTCCAGTATTTCCCCCATCAGGAGTCTATCTTCCAAGGGTTCATATTCCAGAACATCTGTGGGGATGTTTTCAGTTTTCCAGGCATTAATAAGCTCTAAGTATTTGTAGCGAGCAATTCATGGAATTGGAATTCCCTTTGGAGAGACGCATGGACATCAGGGCTCCGTCCTCAATCAAGTCTCCTACCCTAGAGATACTGATACGGTCCCAGGCCTCAAACCCCATTATTTTGAGCAACATTTAATAAATTATTTGACAAAAAATAACAAAAATTCTATCAGTATAACCGGAGATATGCAATTTCAAAGATTCAAATGAAAATGGTTCCGGAAAGCATAAAGACCCACCTGTGGTTATCTGGTCGCATCGATTTGGACAAAGTCACAAGTTAAGGCCGATGGAGTACAAGTCGGCTACAATGACCAAGGAAAGCCCCTCTGAACAAGAGACCTTTAAATCCTATTTGCAGAGCGTTGCGAGATCCCGCATCAAGGATGCTTTGCAGGGTCCTGGTGTAAAGAGGCGTCGCAGAGCATGGGTTTCTGGAAGCTGCAAGGCTGTGCTGTAAGGTCCTGCTTTATCATAGAGGATGCCATCAATGAGGGGCCAGCATCAAAGATGTGCTGTGCACCGGCCAATTCTGAAGAAATTCAGTCTTGCGCTGCGATGACCTGCGGAGGTTATGGTGTAGCTGTGGTGTACAGTCCTGCTTCAGGGATGCGCAGTGCAGAGGTTCCGTTAGGCAATGCATTGCCTTGTGACGGTTCTGATGGGACTATATCTGGGATGGCGGAGCACCTTCAGGTCCACTTCCAAGGGTCCAGGACTGGGATCAATCAATCAATCAATCAATCACATTTATAAAGCGCGCTACTCACCAGTGAGGGCCTCAAGGCGCTGGGGGGGGTGGGGGAGGGGTGCCGCTACTGCTCGAAAAGCCAGGTCTCACAGCTGGCAGTGTCCAGGTGATGGATTCAAGGTTGCTGGTGCCTGTTCTGTTGTGTAGTCTCTGATCAGGAAGCCAGCCAACGAGCCCTTGGAGTCACTCTGCTGGTCCTGGGTTAAAGATGCAGGTCCAGTCTTTCTCATTCAGACAAGAGGATAGCAGGGCAGCGAAGCAGCACAGCAGTCCTTCTTCTGAGTCCACCACGAGTCCAGATGTGAAATGAAATTAAAAGAATTTCTAAAGCACAAACAATACCAAAAGGTGTCAAGGCACTAAACCATCGGGAGGAATCAGACACTGCAAAGAAGACAAAAGGTGAGAGCAAATGCTCAGGCTCCTGGCTACCTGAGCTGAACTTTGCTGGGCTGAGGAAGTTACAGCTCCTGTGGGCCTGACCTCCTCACCTCAGCAAAGCATCTCAAGGCATTCCCCCTCATGACGAGGTAAAGTGTCACTCATTACCTCACACTGGGGTGCATCGGTTTTAAGCCCTGAAACGCCCAGGGTCAGCACTCTCACTGATCCCATCCCACTCTGTGACAATATAGGGACTGCTGCCTTCCCTCATTGGCTGACGTTGGGTCCGCCAATGAGGGAAGGCAGTCCCAAGCCTCCTGGGACCTCTGAAGCAGAGCTGCAGGTAAGTATGGTTTTCGCTTTAAAAAAAAATTAATGTATGATGCATGCGTGCGTGTTTGAATATTTGGCAATGAGTGTTGAGAATGGATGTTTGCATGTGTGTGCGCATGTGTGAATGCATGGTTGTGAGTATGTATGTGTATGTGAGCTGGCGTGTCTCATCCGTCCCCCTCCTTTCTAAAATAACTGGCCGCCACTGGGAGTAGCGATCCACGTACAAATGTTTACCCGGTAAATTTGCTTCCGCATGAATTAATTTAATTGGACGGTGCAAGGGAAGAGTTACTGGCAGAAATTGGTAATTTCCTTTGTGTTAATTACAGATCCCCTGCACCGCCCAACTCGTAATCAGGCCCTGCACCTATGTCTTTTTCAATGCTTTCCTTTCCTAAGAAATGTCAAATGCTAAAATTGATGTGTTTAGCTAGCCATAAATCAAACAACAGCCTAAATCATCTGAAGATAAAAGTATCACATTATATATATTCCCATTCTATCAAACATAAAAATAAATTGCAGCAGTAACGTATATAGAAGGATAAAAAAACAGCTAGTCACAGAAGAGGAGGAGTGGGGTTAGTTGAAACACTTAGGTAATGCTGCCTGTTAGAAATGGGGACCTCTAGTTGGCAGAGGTAGGTACTTGTGTCCAAATAGGAACCCTTGTTTCTAGTCTGGGTAAGGGGGTTACACTCCTAAAATAACCCCTGCTCACCCTCTTGGTAGCTTGGCACGAGCAGATAGGCTTATATCAGAGGCAGTGTTTAAAGCATTTGTGAATACATACAGTAATACAGTGAAAACACTACAAATGAACACCACACCAGTTTAGAAAAATAAGTAATCTTTATTAAACCAAAACAAGACCAAACGACAAAAATCCACAATACACTAATAAAAATATGACTTTCAAATGGTAAAAATAGTTCAGCTGAAAGCAAATTGCAGATGCCACACTTTTCACACAAAGTACCTTGGATGCGTTACGCAAACAAACAAAACGGGCCGCAGTGAGGTGATGCCTTGGTTCCTTACACTCAGGGAAGGTGATGCGTTTGTTTCTTGCTCCGGGGTAGGTGATGCGTCGGTTCCTTACTGCTGAGCAGGGGAGGTGATGCGTGGGTTCCTTACCAAAGAGGAGTTGATGCATCAGTTTCTTACTGTGTGGGAAGGTGATGCATTGGTTTCTTACTGCGTCCCCCAACGATGCAACAACAAACTTGGGGCCGCGATGCGACGATCCGGAACGATGCGTGGATTGTTGCAGCCGCACAGCTGGCCTTGCGTCAAAATCGGTGCGGTGATCTCGGACTTTGGAGATCGATGCACTCGATGTGGCATGTGGCGATATCTCATGCCATGGGCAGTTGCTGTGACGATTTCTTCGGCGATGCGTCGGAAACAGGTGCGGATGCATCTTGCTTCCGGAAGTTGCGTTACCTTTCCCAGCTCCCAGAGGTCCAAAACAACAGCAGGCACCTCTGAGCAGGTCAGAACTCCCAACAAGGAAGTTTTAGGGGAGCTGGTGGTGAAGTCTTTATGTCCCAGAGACTTCAGAAAAGGAGGCAAGCTCAATTCAAGCCCTTGGAGATCTTCCTCAAGGAGGGGACAAAGCAAACAGCAAAGTCCTTTTCACCTTTCCTTGGCAGCAAGTAGCCGCTGCAGGCCAACCCCAGACATCAAACAGCACAGGGGAAGTATTCCTCCTCAGCTTCTCCGGCTCTTCTCATTGGCAAAAGTTCCTCTTGATTTCCCAGAAGTGATCTAAAGTTCTGGGGTCTGGGCCCCAATATTTATACTACAAAATACTTTGTTCTCTGGTGGCAGAGAAGCCCTGTGCTTGGTCAAAACCCGTTCTGTCCTCTCTGGTGCAGCTTCTTGGCAGGAAGTGGAGACAGCGTTGTGGAAGGCAGACCAGGCCCATTCAGCTACCAGGAAATCTCCTCTCCCTACTCTAAATGTAGCACAGGTCTATTCATCCAGCCCTGACTCATCAGGCTCTCTGGAGCCACTGCTCCTCCTCAGCCCCTGACACTCAAAACACAGACAGTCAATCCACATCCTAGCAGAGGCACACTGGATGGCTATGCAAGAAAATACCTACTTTCTAAAAGTGGTATTTTCAAACACATAATGTAAAAATCACCCTCACTAAAAGATGCATTCTAACATTCTGAGTTCAGGCATATCAAACTTTATTTTCCTACCTTGTTCCCAGAGGTAGTTATGTTTATAAGATGTTATAAGCAAACTCCCAATTCTATACCATGGGAACAGGTAGCCTTGCAATAGTGAAAACACGAAATTGGCAGTCATTCACTATCAGGACATTCCACACACACCAGTGCATGTCCTACCTTTCAAATACACTGCACTCTGCCCACAGGGGTACCTTGGGCCTACCTTAGGGGTGACTAACATGTAAGAAAAAAGAAGGTTAGGGCCTGGCAAGTGGGTACACTTGCCAAGTCGACATGACAGCACTAGACTGCACACAGGCTCTGTAATGGCAGGCCAGAGTTACCTTTACATGCTGCATATGTGGGTGGCACAATCAGTGCTGCAGCCCACTAGCAGCATTTGATTTAAAGGTCCTGGGCACACACAGTGCACTGTATGAGGGACTGACTATTAAATCAAATCAGCCAATCATGGAAACACCAATCCATAACCACAATTTACAAAGGGCGCACTTGCACTTTGGCTCTGAACAGCAATGGCAAAGTGCCCATAGGATCTATACCAGCAAAACGGAGTCCAACAGTAGCAGCCCGTGGAGGGAGTTCCGTGGGGCGGTGAGGTGATGCAGCGCGCACAACGAAATTCGTTTTAGTTATTTAATTGTTTACTTACCTCCATTCATTCATATTCCGGTGTTTACTACCCCCCACCCTGCCCCTCCCCCGCCCCGCCTCACCGCCCCAAGGAACTCCCTCCACGGGCCGCTACTGAGGGGAGACCTACGCCAATGGTGCAAGGTCTAACACTGCCAAAAGAAATTAGGAAAATCAGGAAAAGAGAAAAAATTACATGGCAAAACATAGAGTGAGAGTGTCCAAGAGAGTAAGAATACTATGGAGGCGAAGAGAGGGAGATCAGAAAAAAGAGATATGGAGAGAGATGTGCGAATCAATTTCATTCATTGTTAAAAAAAAAACACCTGGCAAACATCTTTTACATAAATATTTAAAGTAATAGACAAGCATTACGGATTTACAGCCACACTAAAATGCACATCATAATTTCGCTACATACTATTGTTCTATAACATACCTCCTCACATTACACTGCACGTTACTGAAGGCCTTGTAAATATTATCTGAGTTACCTTTAAATTGTATAGACAAAACACAAGCACTAACCATCTTTCCGATCATCATGACATATGGTCCCAGGTACTTGTTGACCCCAAAGATGTCCAGCACTCTGATGTACCAGAAGATGATATCCACACAGTAAATCACTCTTCCGTAACCCATGTAGGGCTGGTTTTGAAGTCGAAGAATTGCTCCAATTAGAAACACTGAAATTGCCACCATGTCGGTGATGTTCCAATATTCCTGAAGCCAAACCTTGACCTTCTGGCTCAGCTTGCCAGGCTCTGACATCAGAATCTGTAGGTTAGAAGAAAATAGTCCCTCAATGCTGTTTACTGGTGAGGTGTTTACAGTTTATGGACCCCCACCTGGGCCTCATTGCCAGACCACAGAAGACTGCACCACTGATTGAGTACTTCTTTGACTAGTCTTTGATGCTGAGGGGAGGGGCTATGTCTGCTGTTGTTTATTGTGGTGCTTAATCAATATGAATGAAGCGGGCCGGTTGCATGTCTTAGCAATAATATTGTCTGACAGAAATATTGTATTTTAAAAAAGCATTATGCAGTGAGGCTTAAAATTTCTATTATCAACTCCAGTGGAGTGATATTTTTATGAATGATATTGAGTACACTGTGTTGCCTTCAAAAGATATTTTGGTAACCGTAGTCTGGTACCACAATGCAGAACAACCTATGTCTTTATTGACTTGATGAAGCCTGGACAGTATGCATCTGATGCAGGATGGATCACAGGACACAATCACAAAAGGGGAAGGAAGCCCATTGCCTGTCATACCAGCACACAATTCTACCACATGAACTGTGCTAAACGCGGTGCATGCCATTCACTCTTGTTGAAAGTCTATAATATTCACCATTGTTGGTGCAGCCATTGCTGTGTACCCCTAGACACGTCTTTTAGGATATTTGTCCTTCTTTGGTAAAGAGAGAGTAAAGAGGTAAATTTGGTGGTGCCTGGAATGCTTCTCAGAGTCTTCTCAGGTTGTGCTAAAGTGAGTGCTATCATGCACTGCATTCATCACAAGTACACAAAGTAGATGTGAAGCTGAAATCTTTGATGTCAAGCTTTGAACTGGCCTTCACAATACAATACACACATTCATATACTCAGGCCAGAAATAACAGGAAGTATAAATGCTTCATTCCATCCATTCAGAGCCCAGTGGCTCACAGCATACAATACCTTGTTCCTTGGTGAAGAAACATTCGACTGACCCTAGGCTGATTCTGCATTTACTTAAATAAATCGGCTAACATGACACCAGCTCTCAAAACACTTCACTGACTGCACCATCTTCAGAGCGCTTGAGGGTCTTTGCCCAACTAAATCGAAGCTCTTTTCCAAACTACTTAATGAGTTGAAATTTAAGGTGCCACAAGCTTAAATTCATCACACCGACCAGTTTAAATCACAGATCACACAGAACAACCCTGTAATTCTATCTAATCCGGAATTTAGGGACCTACCAAATCTGGCAGCTTTCAAGGAAGAATAGAAGACAAACCTCTTCAGATAAGGTTTACCACTCTCTTCTGGAAATTCCCAGGATGGCCCCCTCCTCTAGTATGGACGGTATCCTGCTGCGAACAGATCACCCTCCACTATAGTCTGAACCTAAATCAACTACGCAAGAGGTAGAACCCATCACAAAGTGGGGCAATCCATGGCCTAAATAGGAATACAGTCATGTGAAGCACAACAAGCAGCACCAAATGGCAATCTATCACATGCCAGTGCTTTACAAAATGACATAATGAATTAATTAATTGAAATCATTGATTCTTGGATAATTATCTGAAAGGTACACCTATTTTGCTCATTTCGAGGTGTCAAATGGTTAGCGAAGCCTGCTGATTCTTAAACACAAAATATGGTGTTTCTTTGGGGTGTTTAGGTGATTTTCAGTACATGTCTAAATATCTGCATTCTCTATTGTCTTTCATTTATTTCCAGGCATCGAAGACTAAAGAAAAACGCAGCAAGGCAAAATAGTAGTATTGTCTTCCCGTGCCATACTTTTGTATGGTGTTCAGACACACATCTGAACTATACTTAGGATCTCTGTTCGATCTTGAATTGTGGTTAAGACTATTCTGTAGTAAATTTTGGAATCTATGCCCAGACAGCTAAAAGGTCTATACTGTTTCCCTTTATTGGCATGGTCTTGCTACAATCCGGCACAATGACTGAGTTAGTACGAAGGAAATTATTAAAATAATATCATAGAATTATGAAAATCTATGATGTGATGGTTATTGACTTTTTACGCTTTTGTTGGCCTTCTGTGAATGCCTTAATCAAAAGAAACACATTTAAATAATTAAGCGCCAAGTAGCGTCCTATAGAACGATTATCCTACCCCTTAGTAGACATAAGGACTTCTGGCTGAAAGAAAGACTTCTGAACACGAGAGCCAGGTGGAAAAGAATATGTGTTCAAACCAAAGATCATCAGGAAGGCTGAAACGTTGCTCCACTTCTGTGCAGAACATGCAGTTGGAGAGAGAATTCAGCATCACGCCTTTCAAGACACATGCATGTCATTTTGACTTAAGAGCAGCAATGAAGCGACAATCTTGTTAAGATACATCAGTCACCATTAACCCATGCTAGTGGCAATGACCATCACTGTGCTCATAAGCAAGATTTTGTTGGCGAATGGTAAATCTGTACATTTCTGACTATCAACGCCCAGATTTACCAATCTTTAACGCATGCAGCAAAACAACTTGCTGCGCTGTGTGAAAGGGAGAGAGCAGGAATGGAATATGGAATATGGTGTATTTCTGCTCTCTGCCTGCGCTGGTCCACAATCTGCTGCCTAACATCAACTCGGGCTCCCTTGCATCATGGTGTACGGGTGCAGACAGGACTGTTTTTATGTAGGAAGGGGCACCTTCCTGCACAAGAACAATCCTTTGAGGCTTTCCATCTTTCTAAGTGTGCTGCAGAATGCAAAGACTGTCTCCTGGACCACAGTGTTGATTGAAAATAAGGATATTTGCACTACAGGCTTTGATATTGGCCACAGTGACGTAATAATTGATGGACAAAAACAGTATACCATCAATCGTAGGACTTTGTCCTGAGGAAGCCTGTGTTTAGGCGATATGCGTTGGCTGCACTTGCTGAAAAGGATTGGAATAAAAGAGAGAAATTACGAACAGTGACCCGACTCGACCTGTTTTTTTTAGCACTGTGCATGAATTGTCGCCTGTTACATTGAGTATTGTTTTTACCTCTCATTTCATGTTCTAAAACTCCCACATGCGGTATCAAACTCAACCACTTCAAGGGAGAATGTTCCACCACTGATTTGCATTAATCTCCATTACCACAAGACCTTGAGAAGTTGACTGAGCATATTGGGACTTACACACTATATGCTTAGCTAAAATGCTAATTAACAATAACAAGTCGAACATAGATGCACATACTGGCTATGAGCACTTGTTCATTTAATAATGGAAGCATACATCCCACAAATATAGAAAAAAATACAATATTAAATACGGGACAAATGAGGATATTTATAGAAATATTTTCATTTACTTTGGGAGGATGAAGACCCACTATTCTTATTCCAGTAAAAAATGGCGGAAATATATCTGTTCATTTGAAATCTATTATTTAGTAACTATTCTTATAAAATGTGATCCCTGTCAGAAATGTTTTCACTTAAAGAAGACACAACAGTCATGCTGGTTGACATTATATCTTGGCATGCTCAATTCAATAGCAGCTAGCGATTTGATTATTACCTCTCTAATCTTTTCCAGGGCCAGAGTAATGATATACGCAATCACAACCCACTCTTGCACCGACGGCCATCGCTCCATCTTCACCAAGATGATATAATTGAAGAGCAGTAAGTATCCCAGGTAGGCTATCTGAAAAGCATAAGATAGTTATTGTTGCCCTAAACGTTCCACCTTACAAACACCCCACTCTGTTCCTTCTACTCCACACTTCGTTCAACACATGAACTACTACGCTCTCTTGCAATGCTTCTGGAAATTGGTTAGTGCTGGGAGTTTTCTAATCCTATACGTCCTGGGGCAATTCTTCCTTTGTTATGTACGCAGCAAGACGAGCACTTGTCCATGCAGAGATACGTCCCTGTGTCAACTTCTGCCATAAATTTAATGTGAGACACCTTGTTCATACACCTAAGGAAAGCTCAAATGTTCCCCAAATCCTTCAGCTTTGAACTGACACACATAAATCATGTTTTGCAGCAAGAACATCTCTGCACAGGCTGCCAGTTTCGGAAACGTCATACTTCAGAGCATTACATCTAACTTACAAAGATTTGCCCTGCCTAGAGCTCGCCATCCTACCAGCTAACTAGACCATCCGCATACCCTCTGTCTAGAACCTGATGATATGAAGCTCATAAGACCAGTGTAATCCCACTTGTCCACTCTGTCAGCACAGGCTGTTGCCCTGTGGACTTCATTCCTGGCTACGCCTGCAGTATCTGCTGCTCTATATGTTCGCTCTTCTTGGACATGGCCTTCTGACTGGCTGCTGTATGAAACTCAAGAATAAAACCATAGACAACTTCTCTCTATTCACCAATTGACCGAGAGGAGACAGCTTCCAGAGATGCTAAAGTGTTCTCTTTCTCTTTGTTCTGCATTCACAGATTGATCTTTTGAAGTCCACTATTTGACAATCCACGTTCACTTACTGTGTAAAACCAAAACTTCACAATAGGAGCATTGTAGAATTCATAGATTTTTGCTCCTATCGGAATGCTTCTTTGCTTTTTGTTTCCATTTTCCTCATCTCCTTTTCTGGAATTTGCATCAGCGTTTCCATCCTAGAGAATAAAAACACATCACTGTTAATTAGAAAGTAGATGACGCCAATATGTTTGGCCTGGTATACGGTTAGACAACATGCTCACACGCCCATAAGGTATCGACAAATGTAGCATTCATATTTGCTGCCTCACATTGCAATCATTGAATATGTTACCACAGACACACCACAGGAAAAGAACACCTGTAACCAGAAACATTTCTTGGATAGAAACGTCTACAGAAGTGCTGAAGAAATCTACATTCTGATTGCAGTGATAAGAGGCCAGCCTCACCATGTTCTCGTCCTCCTTCTCTTTGCCATCTTCATTTTCCCTCGATGTTTGATATGAGAGGTCATCATGTGTGCGGAACTCTAGGAACAGGATGGTGGGTGGAAGCAGAATTCCCATTATTACCTGGAAATTTAGAAAGAGAGTGCTTGTAGCAACATCATGTCACAGCCCAGTAAATAAAGATCAGTAGATCAACAAGGTGGTATTTTGCAACGTTTTTGTTAAATTACTCTCCTGATTTCTTGGATAGCAAAGGTTAACTGAAGTCATGTGTGTCTATAGGGATGGTATGATGGTGGTAAATTGATCATGCTGAGCTATCAAAAGAGGAGTGTTTAATTGTTCTGTTTATTGCTAGCCTTTATATTTAGAAGAAGCTACTACCGAAAGAGAACCAACACTTCAGCAATCAATCAATCATTAACAAATTATAACTGCACGCTGCTTCTGCTGAAGCGTACCGGCGCTCAAAGCAGAGAAGACATATCGGGTCATCGAAGATTAATCTTGACCAAACAAGTTTTTAGCTCTCATTTAAAGGTGTCAACTGACTGATCCCTGCAAAGCTTGAGCGGAAAGGTGTGCAAGTACTTGGCTGTCAATACTATGACTAAGCTACGTCCTCACCAGACTTTGGAATATTTAGGAATTTCTTATCAGGCGGGGGTTATTGGACCGCAGCATTCTCTCTTGCTTGTACAGGCTGAGTCTATTCCTCAGGTAAAGAGGGTCTTTGCCTTCAAGGGCTCTAAATGCAAATGTGAGGGCCTTAAATTTGATATGTTTCACCACTAGGAGCCAGTGTAGCTGCTTTGAGTGGGGTGAGATATGCTGACAAAAAGGACACACCGAATCAGCCATCTGTAGCATTCTAAATGAACCGGAGTCTGTGGCCATAAAGGCAGGTAGACCCAGATAAAGGCTGGTGGCATAGTCAAATGCGAGGTTACGAGTGAATGGACCACAATTTTGTGGGGCTTCTCTGGGACTGGTGTATCAGCTTCCTTAAAGTTATAAGTTTCAGAAAGCAGGTTGAGGAGATCGGTCTTATTTGAGCCATAAAGGAGAGGTCGGAGTCAAACATGACATCCAAATTCCTAGCTGATGCAGCAGGAGCCGCTGGGCATTTAGTTATTTAGGACAACAGAAATTCATGGGGGTGCTCTGGTTGAAGAAGAGAACCTCGCTGTTGTCTGAATTTCATTTAAGGAAATTAAACTCCATCCAGGCAGCTAGACCTTTAAACATTCCTTAAAATTGAAGAGTGCCACCTCACAAACAAGAGTTTTGGGGAATGAGGAGAAAGGGTGGAGACAGACACACTGGAATCTGTCTTCTAAGAATGATTTAAGCCCTGGAAGCCAAATTGGCCTAATCTGTTCAGGAAAGTGATGTGAGACACCGTGTCAAACACTACTGACAGTTGTAATAATACCACCATGGCTGAAGAGCCTCTATCCAAGTTTTCCCTTAGAGACTTAGACACTTCCAGTGCCGTTTCAGTGCTGTATCCTGCTCAAAAACCCGATTGAGAAGACCGTTAGCATCAATGGAGGAGGACAGCTGATGATTTACCTATTTCTCAAGATTCTTAGCAGGGGCAGGCAACAGCGAGGTAGGCCTGAAATTGCTTAGAGCACTTGGATCAGCATTGGGTTCCTTAAGAAGTGGAAGAAGTAACACATGTTTCCAAGTGGCAGGGAAAACACCAGCTTTCAGAGCTGAGTTCCAGATTTTATTACGAAATGAATTGACAAAATGGACGGGGGTTTCCATGGGATCCCAACTTACATTTCACTTGCTCGTGGAGTGAGTCATCTTCCGAAATAGTGGAGAACTTGGCAAAAGTCGACTCATAGCTAGAACACGCAACCAGCGTTGTTTCAAGCCTGGATCCATTTGGGGAAGGTGGAATACAATTTATGCATTTTTTCTTAAAAGAAAATCGATAATTCGTTGCAGAGTTCAGGAGAGGGATTAAAAGCACTTTTTACAGCATCAGGGGAGAGAAAGGACTTACTATATTAGATACTTCCATAGTGGTATTAGAAGCACCCTCAATGCGAGACGAGAAGTAGTCTCTCATAGTCTTCCATGAAAGTTTACGAAATTTACTGAGAGCTGATTTATATATCAGCTTTGCCTCAGGATCATAAGACCTTCTCCAGCTGCTCTCTAACTTTTTACACAAGCTTTTCTCTGCTCTTAGGGTGGGAGAAAACCAGGGAGCAGAGGGCTTAGATCTTTTAGCTATGTTGACTTTCAGAGGTGGTAGACGGTCCAAGAAATTGGTAATCCAATGATTGAACAGGGCAGCATCAGAATCTGAGTTGCCTTTTAAGGAAGGAAGTGAAGAGCAGAGAGAGAGCAAAGGGTGATGATTAACAATAGAGTGAATGCTACCCATCTGGGCCCAGATTTACTAAGGTTTTGTACCTGGGTTTTGTCACTGTTTTGGTGCCACCCCTACATAAAATCCATTTGGGATTTACAAAGCTCTGAGATGCCAATTTGAGTGGTTTTGTAAAGAAAACGTAACACAATGCAGCACATAGCACTGCCTTGTTTACCTTCATTAGGGAGGCATTACATGGGTGGTGCATGGGTGTTCTCAAGCATCCACCCATAGATTTTCATGCAGATATTTGCAAAGCCTTGTAAACACGAGGTTGTACAAAAATGCTGCATTTACTTGAGGATGGCGTAACAAGGAGAAATATTGTTATTTCCCCTCAGTATTTCCTTTTTGCATGTGTGCTGCATCTGGTAGCACACAAGTAAAAAGGAAATATCCTTAAAGGGTAGTTTTTGTGCAGGAAGGTATCTCTGTCCTGACCTCAACACACACACCCTTGCACTATGGAGCAACGGGCCTGCATTAGCGTTAGGCAGCACACAGTGCGTGGCACCAGCAGTAGGAGAAAGTTGAAATGGCCCGTATCTTTGTAAATATGGCAGAGTTCTGCTCTCTCCCTTTCATGCAACACAGCACAGCAACATCCCTTGCTGCCCGGTGCACTGGAAATCTTAGTAAATCCGATTCCTACACCCCTGAAGGTCAAACCTGAGTTTCAAGGGAGCTAATGAAGCACAGATAGGATCCCTGTATTATTTTTTATGCTTGAATCAATTCATGTTTTTAGATCCATTTGTTGTATTGATAACTGCCTCCTTTTGTCAGTCAGGAGATTTTATTTCCTGTCCCTGACTTTCTATTTCACCATAACAGACTGGCAATTACACATGACTCAGTGATGTCAAACAGTGCTTTGCAAATGGCAGGGGCGGCAAAGAGAGGTCGTGTTGATACCACATAAAACTCGGATTCTGGTCAATGGGACACGGACTGTGGTAGTTAGGGACTTGAACAGGCTTTTATATCGTGGTAAATTTGTGTGGCCACAGAGATTATTTATAGCCTCTGTTCGATTATCAGCCTTGCACTGCTGCCATTGGAATATAATGCCTTTGGAAGATAGTGGGACACAGAGCTTTTATGAAAAGGCATGTGGTGAGGTTGTGGACAAGTGGCTTCCAGGAGGGAAGAAGCATTATGGCATTGACAATGTAGAGACATGGCTTCCAAGAGTAGGGTAGCAACGCAGAAACAGAGTTGGGGGATGTACCTAGATTGGATATTACTGTAAACATGAATTGTTAATATTCCCATGTCCAGGGACAACCATGAAAAGGCTCCATTTTCCACAGGAAAGTTGTGTGATAATTATAACACCCTTACACTTTTCCTCCGATAGAGTCTGGCAGGCCAAACCTGTCAAAAATAATTATGGGGAGCCTAGCGCGCAACCAAGATGGCCGCGTAGGTGCGAGGCTCCCGAGGACCTCCGCGACCTCCTGAATTAATCCTGGCGATATCCTGTCCTTGTTGAGGGGACTGTGTTGGGGAACCGGAGCTGAGGCGCCACCCGTTTTTTGGGCTCGAATCGGACCCCGGACGCCGGTGGGAGCATCGTTCGAAGGTTGTGGCCTTCTCCTCGCCGGCCCCCCGGATTGGAGTAGTGGGGCGATCCGGGGACAAAGTGAATAACAGCGGCGAACGGGGCTGGGCGACTGGCGTACCCCGCACTTTCGCTTTCGCTTTTGCGCCCTCCTAGCTCTCAGGCGGGGTCGGATTGCGGAGCGGGGTGTGGTGGTGTGGCCTTGTCCAGGAGCCCGGCTGACCCACCGGCGGTGGGTTGACCCGCGGTTCGGTGGTCGCCCCCGCCCCCCCCCCTGGCACCCGTGACTTGGTATAGCGGCCCGTTTGGGGTGCTTGGCACGACGGTGGAAGAGCCAGCATGTCCACCAAACAAGATGGCGACCGGGCGAAGGTGAAGACGACCCGCCGTGGCGCGGCGCACCAGGCCAACAGTATGGACCGCTACACGCTCCAGAAGGGTTCTCCGGAGACATCGCGTGCATCCCCGGTGGGCCCGACGGAGGCATCCGCTCATCCGGTGGATCTGACCCTCCGGGACGTCATGGGCGCCATCGCAGAGATGAAGGCCTCAGTGGACCAGCGTTTCGACACCTTAGCGCAAAAAATAGACTCGGTCCTGGTGGATGTGAGACTTGTGAGGGCAGACTTGTCCAAAACAAACGACCGAGTCGACTCCCTGGCCCACACCACGATGAGCCTCACGACAGACGTGGTGGCCCTCCAGAAGGAGGTGCGCCGGCTTGGCCAGGCGAGCGCCCTGATGGACCGGCGACTGGAGGACTCCGAGGGTCGGGCCCGGAGGAATAATGTCCGTATTGTGGGGGTGCCGGAGGGACGAGAGGCGGAGGCGGCGGATCTTTTCGTGGAAGAGTTGATCCTGACCCATCTCCAGCCCCGGGGGCTGAGTAAGCTTTTTGCGGTGGAGCGTGCTCACCGGGTCCCCGGGGGCAGACCTAAGACTGGTGCCCCGCCGCGGCCTCTCATTGCCCGGATTTTTAATTTCCGGGACAGAGATGCTATCCTCCAGGCCTCCAGACAACAGGGACCGGTCAAGCTTGACAACATGGAGGTACATTTCTACCCAGACTTTACCCCGGCGGTCCAGAAGCAGCGGCAGAGCTTTCTTGGTGTTAAACGTCGCCTGAGGGACCTGAACCTCAAGTACTCAATGCTTTTTCCAGCTAAGCTGAGGGTAGAGGTGGATGGTCGCACGCACTTCTTCGACCGGCCCGAGGCGGCTGGGGACTGGCTGGACACTCTGCCTGGAGATCGGGGCCGGGGGGGCGGGGGGGGCGCGGCTGGCGAGGAGGGCCCGCCGGAGCAGAATTGAGGGGTGACTGCATAGGCCTTGCTCTGGACGTTGTTCCTTCACCATTTATTGATTGCGTATTTTCCCCTCCTATGGAGGCCGTGCGGGGTCTGTTGGGGGCTTCCCTCCTCCTCTGGGGGACTAGTTAGTATTTTAGCTATGGGGCGACAGGCACACTGCACTTTGGGGGGGCTGTCTGGGCTCATGCAGGGGTGCAGGGAGGGGGGAGTTTTGTTGGGACCGGGGGGTGGGGGGGGTGTGTTGTTTGTTAGCACCGCAGGGCAAACCCGCTACTATGTTGTTGTTTTTAGGATGCTCGATGGGGGACGACCGATTGTTTCGACGTATGATGGGGGGTAGGGATTTGGCTGTGTTGTCATGGAATGTTAACGGCCTGGGGGATAGGATTAAGCGTGGTGTGGTCCTGCAGTACTTAAAACGTATTTCACCAGATGTTGTCTTCCTGCAGGAGACGCACCTTATAGGTAACTCCTTTCATGCAATGAACCGGCGGGGATATCGTTTGGCGGCCCATTCTGGCTTCACCTCGGGCTCGCGGGGGGTGGGTATTATGATCAAGAACTCGCTCCCGTTGGAGATTGATGAGGTGCGCCATGATGAGAGGGGACGCTACACGGTTCTGGTGGGAAGAATGGAGGGTAGAGTGTTTATCTTTATATCAGTGTACGTCCCGCCTGGGTTACAAGCCACCACATTTGCGGACCTGGGGCGCCTCCTTCTGGACCTTCCGAGTGGCCTGCTGGTGGTTGGAGGGGATTTTAATGCGGTAGCCTCTGGGTCTATGGATCGCCATCCCCCTAGGGACCTCCCCCGGGCACAGGCGTGGCTGCCCGGCCTTCTGGACACGCTGGGCCTGGTGGATTGCTGGCGATTAAAGCATCCTGCATTGCGACAGTACACCTTCCACTCGGGTGCCCATGGTAGCCTCTCGCGGCTTGATTACATCCTTGTCCCGGCGGCCCACGCAGGGAGGGTGGGGGAGGTGCGCCATCTGGCGCGGGGTATCTCAGACCACTCCCCATTGTTGTTGCATCTCGATGTCTTCCCGAGGGGGGATGGCAGGGTGGCCCCAATCAATGCATGGTATTTGCGCGACCCCACCATTCGTGCCGATTTGATCAAATCCCTACAGCGATATTTCGATGAGAATGTGGGGTCGGTCTCTTCGGCCATCTCCCTGTGGGAGGCTTTCAAGGTAGTCCTTAGAGGGGAGGCCCTCTCCTTTATCTCCCATGCCCGGCGGCGCGAGCGGGAGGAGGTGACCCGGGTAGAGGCCGAGATTGCAGAACTGGAGGGTGACCTGGGAAGCGGGGTAACAGACGACAAGTTGCATGTTCTACACCTAAAGCAGGCGGCCTATCGGGCCCTCGTCACGGAGGCGGCCAGGGGCCTCAGTAGAGAGCAGCAGGGGCGATTGTATGATGTGGGTGATAAGGCTGGCAAATTGATTGCGTGGTTGGATAAGAGGGAGAGAGCGAGCCGTGTGGTGCCTTTGATTGAGAGTGTTGATGGTGCGTGTGTCACTGAGCCGGAAGCCATTGTCTCCTGCTTCGCGGATTATTTCCGCGAAGTCTACTCCCCGGTTTCCCCCTGCTCGGAGGCAGACTCCCATGCCCTGCTTCGGGACATCGCACTGCCCTCCCTAACGGTGGAGGACAGGGATTCGCTGGACGCCCCTCCCACCTCGGACGAAATTGCCTTGGCTATTCGCTCGGTTGCATCCGGCAAGGCCATGGGCCCCAATGGTGTTCCCATCGAGCTCTACAAGCTACGCCCGGATGTGTTGGTGCCCCACCTGCGCGGGATGTTCCTGGCGGCCCACTCGCGGGGTTCCCTCCCACCGGACCAGCGTCTAGCCACAATTGTGGTGATCCACAAGGAGGGGAGGCCCCGTGAACGGGTCACATCCTATAGGCCGATTTCGCTTTTGAACGCGGAGCCCAAAATCCTCGCCAAGATGTTGGCCAACAGGTTGGTTGGCGTGGTGGGCGATTTGGTCCACCAAGACCAATCTGGCTTTATACCGCACCGCAACACGGCGCTCAATCTGCGGCGCTTGCACGGGGTGCTCGCGCGTGTCCCATTTGTGCGGGAGCCGGCCATCTTGGCGTCCTTGGACGCCACCATGGCGTTTGATACGCTTGAATGGCCATACCTCTGGGCGATGCTGGCAAAATTCGGGTTTGGCCCGGGTTTCATTAGCTGGGTCAAATTGCTATATTCGGGCCCATTGGCGCAGGTGGTAGTGAATGGGCGAGTCTCGGCCCCATTCGCGCTGGGGAGGGGTACGCGTCAGGGCTGCCCCCTGTCGCCTCTCCTGTTTGCTCTGGCCCTGGAGCCCCTGGCGGAGTGGCTGCGGTGGCACCCTTCTATCCGTGGTCTCCGCTGGACCCCCGAGCATGAGGACCGTGTGTCCCTCTATGCTGACGATATCCTTCTGTATCTCGCCTCCCCGCGTAAATCACTGATCGTCCTGGTTGATGTTTTGCGTTCATTCGGTCGCAACTCAGGCCTGGTCATCAACTGGGCGAAATCCTGTGTATATGTGCTTTCCGGGGAGGCTCCGGCCCTACCACGGGACTGTCCGATCCAGATTGCCTCCCAAGGTTTTCGGTACCTGGGTATCTATATCACTCTTGATCCGGAGGCCCGCTATGAGCGGAATTTGTTGCCCCCCCTCCGGCGTTTGAGGGAGGACGTGGTGCGCTGGCGGCGTCTGCCGCTTTCGCCGCTCGGCCGAGCGGCCTTGTTTAAAATGATGTCCCTGCCACGCTTCCTCTACGCCCTCCAGAATACTATGGACTTGGTCCCGGCACGCTATTTCCGTGAGGTGGAGGGCCTCCAGCGGCGCCTGTTCTGGGACGGGAGGCCGCGCATTGCTCTGGCTAAATTGACGCTCCCGTGGTACGATGGGGGGGTCGCCCTCCCTGACATTAAACGGTATTACTGGGCCTCCCAACTAGCTGCAATTAATCATGGCCTTTACGGGCCCGCCTTGAACCCGGCATTTGAGATGGATAAGATGCTCCTGCCCGGTGGCGATTACAATCGAGCGCTCTACGCTGGCGCGCCCGACTCCCGTTTGACGGGACCGACGCGTGTCATGGTGCGTGTCTGGCACGCGGCTAATGCAGCTATGGGGTGGAAGGACCGTTTGACCCGGGCGTCACCGCTGTATGCGTCTGAGAGGTTGGGCTCCCTGTGGACGTCGAAGGGCTTCGAGAAGTGGGACACGATCGGAATCAGCACGGTGGGGGATCTCTGGACGAGGGGGGGATTCAGAACTTTTGAGACGCTGCAGGCGGAGTTCCAGCTGCAGGGCAGTGAGTACTTTCGGTACCTACAGGTCTGCCATGCGCTGGGCTCCGTCTTCCCGGATGTCGCATCCATTCCGGAGTCTTCCCCCCTGGAGGACAGGGTCCTAGATGGCCATGTCCCGGACAGCACGATCTCCCTCATATACAAAAAACTGATCAACGATAGATCGTGCCTGCTGACTAGTCTCCGCGAGGCTTGGGTTGCCGACGGGCTGGAGCTGGACGATGAGGATTGGATTTCCGCGGTGGCCTCTCCGAAAGAGGTGGCCATCCCGGCTCGCCTTCGTTTCGTCCAGCTCAAGATCCTTCACCGGGTTTACGTGACAGGGCCAAGGCTTCTGCGTATGGGTTTTGCTGGTGACGGAATGTGTAAGCGTGGCTGTGGTGCGTTGGCGACTTTCATGCATATACTGTGGGAGTGCCCGAAGGTGGAGCGATTCTGGCGTGGTGTGCATGAGGTCCTGCGTGTGGTGACGCGTGTTGCGTTGCTGCCTGAAGCGAGGAGATGCTTGCTGAATGTATGGGAACCGAATGACTATTCGGTCCCGCAGACGCGGTGGGTGACTCTGGGATACATGATAGCCAAGCGCGACATTGCTCAATTGTGGGGATCCCAGAGGCCCCCTGCGGTGTCGGCCTGGAAAGAGCATATGGATTGGTGTATGTTTCGTGAAAAGGTGGTGTATGTGGCGAGAGGTAAGCCTGGGGCGTGGGTGAAACTCTGGGGCCCCTGGAACGCCTACCGCGGGGGTATTTGTGAGCCACCACTGCTACCGGCTGCCTCGCCCGCTCCGTCTCCCTAGACGGCCCCCTCCCTCAGCCGCGGGCGCGCGGTCCCCCAGTCCCTGATCTATTCCCATTCCCCTCTCCAGAGTTCTGCTGCTGGTTTGGATCCCCCACTTATGGAGCACGTGCTGTTAGTTTGGATCGCGGGTTGCCTTGCGGGTGTGGTTTTTTGGTGTTGTTTTGTTTCAAGAAAAGGGAACCGTACTGTGGGCTTGGAGCTGTGTGGCCTGCACCATTGATTACTCCTGTTTCATTGCTCTGCACGGCCTAGAGACTTTTACTGTATGTGTGAAATATATTTTTTGTCACTCTAGCGGCCGGCCGGATGGTTGTAGGCCCATACCTGTAACTTTTACGAACTGCAATAAACGGTTTAAAAAAAAAAAAAAAAAAAAAAAAAATAATAATTATGGAAAAAGGATTGGAAAAAAAGGCAAACCGGGCAGAATACGGTGTGTTAAAAGTGATTCTGCATATTACGTCTCATTTTTAAATTGCAAACTCTGACTAGGTGGTGATGCAGCGTAAAAGCTGATCATTCTTTACATGACATAAAAACAAATATAACAACAAAACTCTAATGTGCACTTTGCACACATTTAGAAAAATAAATCTAAAATTAAGAAAAACAGAAGTATCAGCACCGCAAAAGTGTGCTTAGATTTGTAAAGATAGCAGGATTAATAGAATAATTAATTTAACAAGTTCATTAACTGATTATCTTATATTTTATCAAAGTCGTTAGGAAGGATAATTGATGAAAATGTTTTCTATGATGTAAATAACACAAATTATTAATATAAAGCAGTATATCATGTAACTAATGAGTCTTACACACAATTATGCAAATATTTATGATGAAACATAGCATCTCTCGTGCCTTCATTGTAATGCACCATAGCAAATGAAAAACTGGTGCAAATTAAAAATGTTACATTGTATATGGCTGAAACTTTCAGTATAAATGCTTGACATTATCTTAGATTTCTTAAAACAATTTTATTATAATGATTTTTAAGAATCATGTGCACGTAGGTACTTTTCAAAATTGTGGTAGTAGGCCATATTTAGAGTTGGACATTTCTATGCAATAATCACTGACAAAAATTAACATTATTTCCTCACATGATATGCCTGATTTATTTCATCATGTTTGCACTTCAATATAAGTTTACTTTATTAATTAAGAAATGCTGACTTAAATGTATTGAATTGCCTTTGTCCTTAGGCTGCATTATTTCATAGCCTGGAGTAATGGCCATTTGTTTTGTTTCTTCAAATGTTGCTTTATCTGTCCTTTTTACGTAACATTCTTAAATCAATAGATACTTTCTTCAGTACTTCGTTGTGAGTGAATTGATGGGAACTCAACCCTTTGACTTAATACATGAAGAGCAACAAAGTAAATAGGCGCTTTGTCAACTAACCTGTGAGGACGGAATTGACAGTCATTTTCAGAAGCAACTTGGGAAAATATGTTGGAGTATCAATTTTGTACCAAATGATGTCACAGATGGGCTATTTGGAGTATAAAAAGTGACTTTGCAAGGCGGAGGGATGGAATCTCTCTCTCTCTCAATTTCCTACCTACCCACCATAGCGCCGGACTTTCCATGCCCCTTGCTTTTTCCCTTGTTTGATGAACTTGCCTGCTGTACAATTTGGAGCTGTATAGTGAGAGACCAGACTTGGACGTTCCGGATTATAACTCCGCTCCCCTTGCTCATGGACTTTTCCTCAGTGGACTCTAACTTGATCCCTTTGCCAATGCTAACAGAACTCTTTTGAATCATCCTCACACCTTTGTTGGTGGTATGAAACTTTAACCTGTACCATCCTCGTCATGTATTATTTCATACATCATGTGCCCGTCCCTCGAGTACGTGTGATCTGGAATTAAACGAACACAACGAAACACCCAAATATTCGGTGGTCAGTGCATGAACATATTGGAAGTTACCTAAGTACTTTTTTCTACTCCGGAGGATCGTGTGGGTTGGAATTATCACCACACATGAAATGGATGAGAACAAGAGACATTAGAGCCTTCAAAAAGTCGCAGGTTTATGCTCCCATTGTGGCGACAAAACATGTGTTGGCTGGCTAAGATCTTGTTTGAATAAAAAGAAACCAGAGGAAAAGAACTAAAGAAACAAAAAACTTCATTGAGATGTCTGTTTTACATTCAAATGGACTTACATATGCTACTGCTGTCATGTTTTTATAATCTCAAAACGTGTGCTAGGGATTGTTATTAGGTATATTTGTAGTCTGCGCCACAAGATTTGGGGAGGTTGGTGGTTCTCTCCATCCTTCAGCACTGTTATAGCAACATACTGACCAAGATGTTTAGTGACTTCACCCTTGGAGCTCCAGGATCCCTATATATTATACCAACGACCATTTTCTTACTATCACACTTCTCTACATTTATTGGGCATCACATTGCGACGTTAAGAGTCTCTTGAAATTTCCAGTCTATGTGAACATGATTTACCCCAACAAACCCTGAAGATGTCTTTGTTTAGGGACGAAACGCATTGGTGATATCGAAATTCAGAGAAAAAACGTTTTAAAAAGAATATGAATGTGAATAAAGAAACCCTTTTTAAGTAAAACTTAATGGAGTCTGTGCACTATAGCATTCAATTGTTCTTATATGTCTTGTAATGACTGGTGGGTGCTGAATCACTTTCTTGCAATTTTTAAAGACTTGTCCACATGGTATTCTAGCTTCACTCAGATAGGCAGCAGTTCTAGAATGATGATCCATTTTCTAGAAGGTCTAGAAGGTACGAGTGCCAGTCACTTGTAGACTTCCTGAAAGGGATATACCTTTAAATCCCAGTGAGCATGGGACCCATGTCTGGGCATGCCCATTGCACTTAGGGCATCCATTGTGAAAGCATCCAGGTGATGGTGATCTCAGCCACATGTGCTCATTTGGGGCGGGTGCATCACTATCCTGTGTGGCCTGGGTAAAAGTGTCTATAAATCTCACCTATGGGATCCTCGGCCATGTCATGCTGCTTAAAGATGCAGCACCAAGGTACCTTGCTTGCAAGTTGAATCCCAAGAAATTTAAAAAGGTCCTCAGGGTCCTGGGTGTGGCTTGTGCTGAAGGTCTGGAAAGAGTTAGATTCCAGGTTTGCAAATTGCCCAACTGTTTAGATGCAGCTGAAGAATGAATGAGAAACAGTCAGCTAAAGCCAAATTAGAAACGTTTAACCTATTGAGGTACACCTTTTTGTAAATCCCTAACTGATCACATTTACTGTGCGATCAGCTGGAACCTGTCTCCTGTGGGAAAAATCTAATGATGAAAATTAGAGCTACAATACAGAGAAACTCAGTTTTAGCTTGTGTATTTTACAACTTCATGTGCTGGAAAATGATTTTTCCAGCTGTCTTCTTTTTCATACGAAATTCTGATTATGAATGCTTTTATATATTTTTGTCTTCTTGATTATCAAAATATGCCTCATTTGGAATTACCTAAGGGTTCACTACATTGACTCAACCTGGTTTAGAAAGGCACAACACAAAAGTGTACTACTGATAGGGTTCTCCTGCATTACTCCTGCTGGGGTTCTTGACATTGGTTTACAATTAAACAAGTGAACTTGTTTAAGTTCATATGCCTAATTAATAACATGCTTACATTCAAAGGTAAATACCACTAATAGCTTGTTTCAAGTGCTACCGACCACAACGTTTTGTAAGATTAAAGGACCAATTTCTACTTCAGTTACCCAAGGCCAAACAAGTTAAAAATGGGCTAAAACATTAATAGCGGCTGCTAATCCCATTCTGGAGACCAATTCATTATATTTCAGGAAAGTCTTGAAAACCAGTTTTTTTAGTTTAAGTAGTTGCTGCTTGAATGATTTGAGATTTTAATAGTAATAAATGATGCCCTGATACAGTCAGATGAAAGAGTGCCTTATAAGCCACAAAAACAATTAGAAATACTTATCTGATGTGTGTGAGCATAAAAACCTTGGATTAGCCCAGCACCAAATCGAACAAATATTCAGCTTTCAGAAGTTACACACACTCACAAAATGCCTATTATTCTTGTTTATTCACTAGTGTGCCTTGTGTGCAATTTCCAAACGCTGGCCAAAAGAAATCTGCAAAGATAATATAACTGTGAAAATGTAAAACAATATCTCAAACACTGTCAATCTCCATGTGTTTCCAGTCTGATTAGTCCCTAAATCAAGCTTTATTGAATTAGATTTTTGTCATTTCCATAATGTCCTGGATACTGACGGAATTTGGGAAATTTGTGTGCATCACTTCCTTATTTCCCTTTAGTTTTTCGATCTTATCTGTAAGATTATAATCAAATGCAGAATTACTTGATCACTGGTTTAAACCACTGGTTCTCATCCATTTGCAAAATGTAATATTTCAATTATTTGTTTCTTCATCTGAAACACTACAACTCTAGTGTGTTCAGTGAAGAGCTCTGGATTTCTTATGTGTGGAGTGCTCCACGTTCAGAGGTTCATTCAAACACAAACAGAATGATGGAGCATGCAAACTAAAAGAGGGCAGTTTCCAGTCACTAAGACTTCAGTGGGAGCGAAAGTATCACAAAGTATCACATAAACTGAGTGGAAGGTATACCAGCAAGGTGAGCCTTGAGGAAGACCCATTCATTAATTGCTTCATGTTAAAAAGAAGTGAACACACTTTAGATACATGTTCATGCCATTATCAGAGTAGCCTTTTTCATCCAGAGATCTCAGGAATCATAAACCAGCATTGGCTTAGCCAAAAGGTTTCGCCTTTGGGACCTTATAAGTGTTTAGCCATGCAACAGTTAATGTTGTTGCACCAAGGATATTGTGCTGCATAACTAAATACTTATAAGGTCCCAAAAGCGAGACCTATTGGCTATGCTAATGCTTGTTTAATTTGGTCATTCTTTGTAAGTAAGCTAAAATGGGGATTGATTGTGAAAAACTCAAAGCTGTCAACAGAAGGAAAAGCCAAATGCACCAAATTTCAAAGCTTAATATGTGCCGGTGTTTGCTGATGCTTGACACCAGCGTTAAATTTCACATGTTTAAATGCACATTTAAAACAATTCTAGTGCATCAAAGCCATTTTTACTGCTTTGTGTAGCCTGGAATTGTAAAACTGTTTAAAAGTGTGATGTTTAGTAGAGAGCGTTGTAGTACTCTCTCCTTTAGTTCTATCTCTATGCCTTTGGCTAAGATTCCACCAATTTTTGCCATTGATTCTTTTGGCAAAACGTGAAGAGGCATCCACCCTAACAGGTGGACCAAACTTTGACACTCCCTTAGGGACATTATAAGGAGACTTAATCCTCACCCAATCCCGTACTTTAATTTTAGATTTAAAACAATCTTCATCATAAGCCATTGGTCGGGGAGGTGCACTACACTCACTTTGACCTGGACAGGATTGCAAGTTCCTTATATCTTTTGTCTCACAAGTTTTAGATAACATACCCCATTTCTTCATCCAGGCTGGACACATTTGAAAAGAAGCCTGTCTTCCTCTAAGTAGTGCGAAAGGACTAGAACCAGTAATAGTGCTTGGAGTTGTACGATGTGCCCATAACATACTCTGCACAGCCTCTTTAATATCCATATTAGCTAAAACAGCCCACTGAACACATTCGACCAGAATGCGGTTGTTGCGCTCAATAAAACCATTAGCCTGTGGGTGATATAAAGCCACACGCCGGTGTGAGATCCCAGTTTGACTAAGGAAATCAGACATTTCCTTTGACGTAAATTGCACACCATTGTCGGACACAATCTCTTTGGGAAATCCTTCTCTACCAAAAAGACTCTGGAGGAATTTAATGACCTCTTGCGAATTGGGATCTGTCATAAAATGAACTTCCCACCACTTGCTGAAATAATCAGCAACAACCAATGCAAACTTGTACTTGCTGGATAAAATATTGAACGGTCCCACAAAGTCAATGGCTAACTTCAACCAAGGACCCTCAGGTGGCTCAACACACTGTAAAGGAGGTGAAATGACCTTAATGACTTTATCGCTAGTACAACATGTAACACACCCCTCCACAACATCATTTATTTGAGGGTCCATGGAAGGCCACCAATACACAGCACGTATTCTCTTCTTTGTGTTGGTCTGATCCAAGTGTCCTTCGTGACCATAACCAATGATGCAAGCTCTAAGAGACTCTGGAGGAACACATTTTTCTCCTTGAATGATTATTCCACCACCCTCAACAGAAAGCTCCTCAGCAACCTTGGCAAAAGGATGGAGATCAGTGTCAAGATGCTTCTCTTTTGGCCAACCTAACACAATAAATTATTTTACTTTTTTAAGCACAATGTCAGACTCCATCCCACAAAACCAATCACGTTCAGAAAAACAACCCACGCAACAGGCATCCACCGCAGCAATTAAACATTCATCAGTAATATTGACATCACAATCATCTTTCCTTAAGGGCAAAGGAGATCTAGAAAGATAATCAGCCCTCGTGTTTTTCCCACCTGGTATGTGAGCAACAACAAAGTTGTACTGCAACAACTTAGAACTTAGTCTAGCGATCCTGGGAGTGTGATCCTTCACAATTCTACCCTCAAGAATGGGAATGAGGGGCTTATGATCCGTAAGAAGCGTAAATGTCTTCCCCCACAAAAAACATTTGAACCGCTCAACAGCCCAACAACACACAAGTAATTCTCTCTCAATAACTGAGTACGTTTTTTCACTCGGTCGCAGAGCATGAGATGCGAATCCCACGGTATACTCCTTACCCTGCTTGACTTGAGAGATCATACCTCCAAGGCCATCTAGACTGGCATCGACAGATACTGTACATTGAAGAGAAGGATCAAAAGGGGTGAGAATCTGACAAGAACCCAACTCTTTCTTGATCTGCACAAATTCTTCTTGACAAGCATCACTCCAAATAAAAACTGTCTTCCTTTTAAGCAGATCTCTCATGTGAACAGTTTTGGCTGCAAAATTAGGGATACATTTTCACACAAACCTAAAAAGGAAGAAACCTGTTCTTTCAAGATGGGACACAGAGCATCAGATATAGCTTCAATGAGACCCTCTCTTGGCACTATACCATCACCAGAAATACAGTGACCCAAATACTCTATGGACTCAACACCAAAAACACACTTGAGTTTGTTAGCCACAATACCTCTAGATTCCAGACTCTCCAAAACATTGGCGACATTCCTGTCATGGTCGTCCTTACTCTTTCCAGTCACCGAAATATCATCTTGAAAAACTACCGTGTTTGAAACACCCTCCAACACCTTCTCCATAATACGCTGGAAAACTGAAGCCGCCGAGGCTAGCCCAAAAGGCATCCTCCGGAACTGGAAAGTGCCAACTGGTGACACAAAAGCAGTCTCATGTTTGGAAACAGGATCTAGTTTGACCTGTTGATACGCCGAAGCTAAATCAATCTTAGAAAAATACTTGGCACCAGCAAATTTAGAAAGGATATCATTGATACGTGGAAGAGGGTGTGAGTCAATCCAGATTTCTCTGTTGAGACTACGCAAGTCAATACATACCCTGAGATTATCATTTTTTTGTCTTGCAACCACCAAGGGACTTAACCAAAGAGATGACTCTATGGGTTCAATAACTCCACTTTCACACATTTTCTTAAGTTCAGCAGAAAGATCATCCCTAATGCTAAAAGGCACATTGCGTAGTTTGTGTTTAACCGGTGAAGCCCCATCTTTAACTTTAATGAGATGTTTAAAACCTGTAATGCAGCCTAAATTGTCTCCAAAAGCTTTTGGGAATCTCTTAGACCACTGGACCAAACTCTCCTCTACAGGTTGATCACCCACTACAGAAACCTGTTCTGAAGCGCCAGGTCTGAGAGTCATTCCAAATAATCCTTGGTGATAGCACCCAAGAATGTTGAGCCCCTTTTTGGCTACATAAACCTTCCCTTGAATGCGTTTTGTCTTTAAAAACCAAATAAGTTTAAAAAAATCCTGTTAAATCAATACGTCTCCCTTCGTAAGAAACTGGGCTTCTAACCCGAGGATTAAGGGGTCTGTTTCCCCAAGTACTCTCAAACAGTTCCTCAGTAATCATAGTCATCCTTGCTCCCGAATCAACCAATAATTTCAGACATCTTCCATCCACCAGATATCAATTATGGGATCAACACAATCCTCTGATCCATCCTTTGCCACTACTACAAAATCAGTAAGTGAAATAACCACTTCACACACAGGGTCATGTTTTGATTCCTCAGAGTACACAACATTGACGCTCCCACGAAAACCACACATTTTCGCAAAATGTCCTTGTTTCCCACACTTACGACACGCTGCGTTTTTTGCCGGGCATATCCGCGAGTCGTGATAATGTGATGGGAAACCACACTTATTGCATAGATTTTTTGAGTACAACCCCTTTTTTCCTGTTTCACCTGAAACAAATCTATTAACCTTTTGCTCATTGTTGGTTTTGAATTTGTCTCCCTGTATTTTCTCATTAGGGTCTTTTTGGTCTTTAACAACCCCCACAAGATTCTTCTCTGGTTTGAGTTCCTTTGAAGACTTCTGCAACAATTCTATGCTTTTTACAATGCTAATCTTTTCTTCTAAAGAAGGATTCTTTAAAGTAAGTAATTTTTGTTGAACTTTCGTATCCCTGCAATACACTACTATTTGATCTCGAATGAGCTGTGAACAGAAGTGCTCGAACTCACACTCTGACGCTAACATGCGTAAAGCTGCTACATAGGATACCATACTTTCATCACTCTCCTGTTCTCTCATAAAAAACGTGTGTCTAGAAACAACAAGACTGCTTTCCACATCAAACTGTTTTTCCAACATTCCCACACCTTGGTCGTAAGCATTTAACTCTTCCTCTCCCGCAACCACAGTGATGGGAGGTAAATTTTCTAAGACAGCTTGACCTTCAAAACCTAAATTGTGTTCCAAGATGAAACGCTTCCTCTCGGTGCTGAACCTCGAACCCCCTATTGCCCCTAAATATTTTTCAAAAGCTCTATACCAAACATTCCATTTGACTGGTGGATCATCTGGAAGCTGTAAAAAGGGGGAGGGGCTTGTACATTTTGCATGGTGAACACAATGAATATGCAATAAAGTCTTTTGACACACCTGAAAAAGAAATGTTAGTTAGAAGAATAACAAAAATTTAAACAAAAAATGAGAAATTAGAATGACACTGTAGATGATGTACTAATAGAACTATTGAAGATCACTAAGCACACTTAGTGAAAGTGACATCAGCAAAAAGGATTGGTGTATCCAAGACTGTGCTGCAGTACATAAACAGATGGGCGGTGGTGCATTCAGGAAAACAGCAAACAGTCACTTCATAGACCTCAGACTCAAGGGTAAACCATTACCAAATGAAAATTAAAACGGCCGGAGATGATGCACCAATATAATGAACCAAAGTTGTGCTATTTAACTCATGAGGAAGAAGTCTGAGATGATGCTATAAAACACAAGACTTGACAGTACTGACACGCTGCTGTGCTAGGAATCGTGATAGAATATGTATATCTTGACACGCAGTTGTGGTACTCATGATCAAGGTACTTGAAGCTGACCAAACATAACGTACTCCTCTTATGTGATGATGTGTAAGCGTTATGCACTGATCACGGAGCTACCTTGATGCGTAAGGAATGTACACTGATCACAAAGCTTTCTAGTAATCATTCACTGTTCGACTTCCTGCTTCCGTGCGGCGACACGCACATGCGCAGAACACTCCTCAGAAACTCTGTAACTAGGCAACAATAGACACAGCCTGTTACGTACTCATTCACTGGTTGACTTCCTGCTTCAGTGCGGCTACACGCAGAACACTCCTCAGACACTCTGTGACGCGTAATCCTTCAGCGTTGACGCCCGCTGAAGGTTCCACTGCGTCATCAATTGGGGAGACACTCAGCAGGGGAAGGACCTCTCTCCAAAGAAACTCCAACTGTCGATGCGCCCAGGAACCACAGCGCACGATCGTGCTTCCAACAGTTAAAACGCCACACGATCACGCAGGCGGTAATTCCGGGCTCAAACACGCAACAACTTAACAGGTGATGTGCCAGTGGGTTCCCTTCAGTCAATTCATTCACAAATGCACCGGGCAGATGGGGTGAAAGAATGAATATAAGCTCACCTAACACATAGTGCCCACAGCTTAGATGTGATGTAATATGTCCAGAAGGCAGGGACCCAAGACACTCTTCTGTAGACTGGTCCAAATTTGTGAGGAGTTTTGTTTTCAAAGAGAATAAAAGCTGCACAGCTGCCCTGAACAGAGATCTTGACACGCAGGAGACCTTTACTGCACACATGGGTGGAGACAGGACCAGTTCTCGTCGCCAAATTTGAAGTGATTACACTCCACAGGTAAGTGTAAGAGCACAAGCTTTATTGACTGTTCATCTCCACAGCTTCAAGGAACTGATAAACTCCTCCTGGGATTCAAACCATAATGCTCTATTGCCATGTCAGTGACATCATAAGTAAGAGTAGCCAAGGGCATAGACATAGAACTAAAGGAGAGACTACTACAAGCGTTTATACTGGCATGTGGCAGTGATTGTAGTTCCAGTTGGTAGTGCAACCTGCAGTGACCTCCTAATCAATACATTGTGCTCTCGCACTTGTTTATTTGTATAAGAAGCACTGCGGTCAATAACTGTCAGGGGGTGGTGAACAGATATCAAGGAAGCTTAAAGAGACAGAAAGCAGACCCAGCCGACAGAACATTAACTTTCTTCCTCCATGACATGGGTACAAACAGCTTGCAGGCAGAAAGCGACCACCCGCTGCAGCCCCTGCAGATACACACAAACAAGCCTCCGGCATTGTGCCTGTGCTCAGCAAACATGATGCAGGGGAATTTTAAAATTTTGCAAAGGTTGGTCGCACACTGCTCGTCTCACCAGCAAGTTGCCCCAAAGGACTGTGGTAAATGTAGTGGCGACGGCGGGTACGCCTATGCCACGATGTATAAAGAACAGTATGTGTTGCGTTAGCCATCCCTGGACACGTGTTTCGAGGTAGTTGCCTCTCGTCAGCAGGGAGCAGGTCAGTGTAAAGGGGTGCCGTGTGGACTGCCAAAATGTCATTAAAACAGGTCAAGTACCTCTCATGGCGCGCAGGTGCAGATCCAAGGCTCGTCAGCCCGTTGGCTCAAGGGAGCCATAATAAATTGTGCAAAGGTTGGTCGCACACTGCTCGTCTCACCAGCAAGTTGCCCCAAAGGACTGTGGTAAATGTAGTGGCGACGGCGGGTACGCCTATGCCACGATGTATAAAGAACAGTATGTGTTGCGTTAGCCATCCCTGGACACGTGTTTCGAGGTAGTTGCCTCTCGTCAGCAGGGAGCAGGTCAGTGTAAAGGGGTGCCGTGTGGACTGCCAAAATGTCATTAAAACAGGTCAAGTACCTCTCATGGCGCGCAGGTGCAGATCCAAGGCTCGTCAGCCCGTTGGCTCAAGGGAGCCATAATAAATTGTGCAAAGGTTGGTCGCACACTGCTCGTCTCACCAGCAAGTTGCCCCAAAGGACTGTGGTAAATGTAGTGGCGACGGCGGGTACGCCTATGCCACGATGTATAAAGAACAGTATGTGTTGCGTTAGCCATCCCTGGACACGTGTTTCGAGGTAGTTGCCTCTCGTCAGCAGGGAGCAGGTCAGTGTAAAGGGGTGCCGTGTGGACTGCCAAAATGTCATTAAAACAGGTCAAGTACCTCTCATGGCGCGCAGGTGCAGATCCAAGGCTCGTCAGCCCGTTGGCTCAAGGGAGCCATAATAAATTGTGCAAAGGTTGGTCGCACACTGCTCGTCTCACCAGCAAGTTGCCCCAAAGGACTGTGGTAAATGTAGTGGCGACGGCGGGTACGCCTATGCCACGATGTATAAAGAACAGTATGTGTTGCGTTAGCCATCCCTGGACACGTGTTTCGAGGTAGTTGCCTCTCGTCAGCAGGGAGCAGGTCAGTGTAAAGGGGTGCCGTGTGGACTGCCAAAATGTCATTAAAACAGGTCAAGTACCTCTCATGGCGCGCAGGTGCAGATCCAAGGCTCGTCAGCCCGTTGGCTCAAGGGAGCCATAATAAATTGTGCAAAGGTTGGTCGCACACTGCTCGTCTCACCAGCAAGTTGCCCCAAAGGACTGTGGTAAATGTAGTGGCGACGGCGGGTACGCCTATGCCACGATGTATAAAGAACAGTATGTGTTGCGTTAGCCATCCCTGGCCACCACATTTACCACAGTCCTTTGGGGCAACTTGCTGGTGTGACGAGCAGTGTGCGACCAACTTTTGCATAATTTATTATGGCTCCCTTGAGCCAACGGGCTGACGAGCCTTGGATCTGCACCTGCGCGCCATGAGAGGTACTTGACCTGTTTTAATTACATTTTGGCAGTCCACACGGCACCCCTTCACAATGACCTGCTCCCTGCTGACGAGAGGCAACTACCTCGAAACACGTGTCCAGGGATGGCTAACGCAACACATACTGTTCTTTTTACACATCGTGGCATAGGCGTACCCGCCGTCGCCACCACATTTACCACAGTCCTTTGGGGCAACTTGCTGGTGTGACGAGCAGTGTGCGACCAACTTTTGCATAATTTATTATGGCTCCCTTGAGCCAACGGGCTGACGAGCCTTGGATCTGCACCTGCGCGCCATGAGAGGTACTTGACCTGTTTTAATTACATTTTGGCAGTCCACACGGCACCCCTTCACAATGACCTGCTCCCTGCTGACGAGAGGCAACTACCTCGAAACACGTGTCCAGGGATGGCTAACGCAACACATACTGTTCTTTTTACACATCGTGGCATAGGCGTACCCGCCGTCGCCACTACATTTACCACAGTCCTTTGGGGCAACTTGCTGGTGTGACGAGCAGTGTGCGACCAACTTTTGCAGAATTTTAAAATTTCCATTACTTTGTTCCTCACTTCAGATAATATAAGGTTTTTGGGCCTGATCAGCCTTAGAATAAGCTTGTCCAACTAGAAAGGCGAAAGTTTTATCTCTGGGGCCGTGTTAAAGAAACGTTGCCCTTCTCCAAAAACAGGATACGTCATAGATGCAATTTTTGTTGCTTGTGTTTTAAGATATTTGCACCATGGAGCAAATTTAAGTCATACCATTTTTGCTGTGTACATATTTATAAAGTGAAAGCAATATACCTTCTCCACGTTTGAAATGAAAAACATAGGTTTTTGAAGTGAAATACATTTTTATTACATAAAGAGGAAACGTAGAGCAAAATAAGTTAGCTTTATTTTTAAAGTTATTTTGGGAATAGATTTTCACTGTTGAAATATCGCTGACTTAAATAATTTACAAGCAAAACGTCTGCGGCATTCGCTTACACAACCGTTTTTCTACATTTCTTTGGATGTGGCACAGAAGTACAACTCAAGCACATTGTATAACTGTTTGCCTGGAGGATTGTGTTCAATACCCTCCAGGACTGAGCGGGTGAGGTCGCGTGTGTTAGGTTAACCTTGATTTTAGCCATTGGAATCTTGGTGACTTTTACTGGCGCACTTGCACTTTGGTTGTTTGCTGCTAAAACGCTTTTAACTTTGCAATTTGCACGCTGTTTTTAAATTTATTTTTACTTTTGAAACCACACTATATACCTACCTGACCTTTGGCGCCCCAGGGCCTTAAGCGGAAGCCAGCTGATGAGGGTCACACAGTCACGGCAGCGGAAGGCGGGGACTGGCAGCCATTGGGGGTTAGCGCTCTAGTGGTGGGAGGCTACTTAAGCTGATGCAGTCGCGACCGCTAGCACTGTTTGCCTGGAGGGTTGTGTTGAATACCCTTCAGGACTGAGCGGGTGAGGTCGCGGGTGTTAGGTTAACCTTGATTTTAGCCATTGGAATCTTGGTGACTTTTACTGGCGCACTTGCACTTTGGTTGTTTGCTGCTAAAACGTTTTTAACTTTGCAATTTGCACGCTGTTTTTAAATTTATTTTTACTTATGAAACCACATTATATACCTACCTGACCTTTGGCGCCCCAGGGCCTTAAGCGGAAGCCAGCTGACGAGGGTCACACAGTCACGGCAGCGGAAGGCGGGACTGGCAGCCATTGGGGGTTAGCGCTCTAGTGGTGGGAGGCTACTTAAGCTGATGCAGACGCGACCGCGCCGAAGGCGCGCCTAAGGCAAGCCCGTCTGCGCCCGTCTGCGCTCGGTTCGGGCTCGGGGCTAGGTTCCCTGCTCCTTGTTTACCCGGTCCCTTAAGGTATTCAAGTGAGAGGCTACGAATGTTAAACCCACGCAGATTCAAGGTTGCCTGCCCGAAAATTCAGCCCCACAATGCATCGGAGAACGCGCACAAACCTTGTGCTATCTGTTTGAGTCCCCTCCCTCATTTCTCGGCACTTCCTATTAGATCCCTCCTTAGTGGCCACAGGGCCGCAGTTACACCAAAGATCAAACATGATGATTTTAAATGTTTATTGCTCAACGCCAGATCTTTAGTAAAGCATAGTTCAGAATGCTGCCTGTTCATAGAAGCCAACAACATTAAGATGGCCTTCATTACGGAGGCCTGGACCGACAATGCCTCCGGGCCGGATATAGTTAAAGCCACCCCCCACAACTACCTCTGCCATACCTTAGATAGACCCTTGAGGAAAGGAGGAGGCCTTGCCGTCATTTACCACATGAGTCTAACTCCCGCTTTAGAGGTTGCTTCCAATGAGACATGTGAAGCTCTATCAATCATTGTTCGATATGGGCCGCAAGACTCTTTTAAAGCAATGCTCATATATCGACCCCCAGGCCCCAAAGGGTGCTTCCTGGACTCACTTGGGTCATTTTTAGAAGAGGGTTTCTGCGCCAAATCCTTCACCATTCTAGGTGATTTTAATTTTAACCTAGAGGACGTCACCGATTCAGACACCGCCAGGCTGCTGGAAACTATGGGGGGTGGGAATCCTTCGCAGCTGGTAGTTGGCCCCACCCATAGGAAGGGTCATACCTTAGATGGAATTTTTACCAATTCCTCCACACTTTCCATTCTTGATATCCTTCCACTTCCCTGGACTGATCATGCCGCCATTATCTTTGGAAGTTCCTCTTCCCCTACCTCATTGTCAAACCCCAAACCCAAAGGAAAAATAGCCCTTCGGGCATGGAAGAACATAAACCCAGTTAATCTTGATTCAACCCTGATAGAATCAGTCCCTCATCTTTCCTCCAATATAGAGGAAGCAACAACAATGTATGAGGACTGGATCAAGGCAGCCTGCCATAAACTGGCCCCGGTCAAATGGTGTTCTCCCAGACGACTGATTCCATCTGCCCCCTGGTTTTCACACAAACTGCAAGAACTCCAATCAGAGTGCAAGAAGTTGGAGCGCCTATGGAGGAAGGGGTATAACTTAAACGACAGAGGAGTCTACCGAATTAGCCTCTCAGCCTATAAGAAAACACTGCAGGAAGAAAAAAAGGCCTATTTTTCAGATAAAATCACTAGTGCCAAATCTTCAGCAAAAGAACTGTTTAACACAGTAACCTTGCTTATGACTCCCTCCAAGCCCATCGTGCACGGCGACGCTGAGATTTGCAATACGCTCGCCACTTTCTTCTTAAACAAAGTTGATACCATCTTCTCCTCCTTCAATAACCAAGCGAGTACAGCTAGTGTTAGAAGTCCTGTGACTAATACTATGCTCCCTGCCCCCATTTTTAATACCTTTTTCCCTCTGACCAACGTGAAGGTCTCCAACCTGCTCAAGGGTTGCAGATCCGGGTCCCCTAAGGAACCCTGTCCGGCCTCTACAGTGAAGATGTCTCCGGTAACTATTACTAGTTCCTTGACCCCGCTACTTAATCAGATATTGGGTACGGGGCACTATCCGGTATCCTGGAAAACTAATTCCATACTACCTCTCTTAAAACAAAAACAACTTAGAGCCAAGTGATCCCAACAACTATCGGCCTATCTCCCGCCTCCCCTTACCTGCCAAGATCCTGGAAAAGGCCATGAATATGCAGTTAAGCCGGTTCCTGGAAAGTAATAATTTACTGGATCACTCCCAATATGGATTTCGGCTGGGGCACAGCACAGAGTCAGCTCTGATTAAAGCCACGGAAGAAATACGTGAGGCGGTCGACCAGGGAGGGTCCGCAATCCTTATCATGCTAGACCTGTCAGCGGCCTTCGACACGGTTCATCATGACCTACTACTGGATCGATTGTCAAAGGTTGGGGTCCAAGGTGCTGCCTGGGACCTATTGAAATCTTTTCTGACTGACAGAACACAAACGGTGGACCTGGATGGGGAAATATCGAAACCTTTTGTTCTTCCCTGTGGAGTCCCTCAGGGATCTTCCCTTAGTCCCACGCTCTTTAATATTTATGTTATACCGTTGGCCGCCCTTATACGGTCCTTCGGCCTGCTCACTACCTCTTATGCGGATGACACTCAGATTGTGTTATCCGTACAGAAAGGGAATGAAGAGGGATTGGCCACCAGTTGTCAAGATTGTATGGCGGCCATCACTAGCTGGATGGCAGCCAATTGCCTAAAATTAAACTCGGGCAAAACAGAGGTGATAAGCTTTGGGAATAACCCCAACCTCTGGTCCCCAGCATGGTGGCCTAGTGAGATGGGGCTCTTGCCAGAACCCGCACGCTCTGTAAAAAATCTGGGTGTGATTGTGGATAACACCCTCTCTTTCAGGGATCAGGTCAGCAGAGTGGTATCCACATGCTTTTTTATACTTAGGACTTTGAAAAAAATTAAACCTCTTCTGGAGGATGATAGTTTTAGAGCAGTAGTCTCTGCATTAATTTTATCTCGTCTAGATTACTGCAATAGTCTTTATTTGACTATAAACAATAAACATCTAAATAGACTCCAGATGGTTCAGAACGCGGCAGCAAGATTGCTCACTGGCCCTCCTAGATCGGTATCAATTAGGAAAGGGATTACCCACCTTCATTGGCTCCCAATCAAAAAACGAACCCAATTCAAGGCTCTCTGCACGGTTTTCAAAGCCCTACAGGGAACAGGACCCAAAGATCTAAGAGAACGGATCCAATGGTACATCCCGGGGAGAGTACTGCGGTCAACGGAAGCCAAAAGGGCAGCTATTCCTAGGGTAAATAAGGCCAGTTGGGGTGGCAAGAGCATTGTGCTCACAGCTACCACCGCCTGGAATGAGCTTCCATTTTATTTAAGGTCTGCTACGGAACTCCTAACCTTCAGAAGAAACTTGAAGACATGGCTGTTTATAGGCTAATATCTGGTTTATACCGGAGGGTGGACTCTCTTCCAGGTAAACAGTGTGCAGCGCCAGGACACCCTCGGGTAACAGTGCGCTTTATAAGTTTGTATAACACAACATAACATATTTCTGAAAAGCCTGTTACAAAGACGTTTTATTCCCTAATCATGTTATAGAACTGCTGGGGTGTGCCTACTCTTTCCAAAGGAGCATATTCACAACTATCTTCATTGGTGTTTTTGGACCAGTCAGTCTTATTCATCTTGGTTCATATAGCGGTCAGGTTTGGTGAATAAAGAGGTAAAGTTGTGAGCAATGCGGATAAGACACTGTAGAACTTCCTCGTAAGGCAAAGAGAGGAAACTCTTCCCCGAGGTTGGTACCATTAGTCAGATGTGGTGGTGGTAGACGTGGTGGTGGTGGTGGATGTGGTGGTGGTGGTGGATGTGGTAGTGGAGGATGTGGTGGTGGTGGTGGATGTGGTGGTGAAGGACGTGGTGGTGGACGTGGTGGTGGACGTGGTGGTGGTGGATGTGGTGGACATGGTGGTGGCGGTGGACGTGGTGGTGGATGTGGTGTTGGTGGATATGGTGGTGGTGGATGTGGTGGATGTGGTTGTGATGGATATGGTGGTGGACATGGTGGACATGGTGGTGGTGGAGAATGTGGTGGTGGTGGATGTGGTGCTGGTGGACGAGGTGGTGGACATGGTGGTGGACGTGGTGGTGGATGTGGTGGTGAATGTGGTGGTGGTGGTGCTGGTGGTGGTGCTGGTGGTGGACGTGGTGGTGGATGTGGTGGACGTGGTGTTGGCAGTGGATGTGGTGGTGATGGACATGGAGGTGGTGGAGGTGGTGGTGCACATGGTGGTGGTGGTGGACATGGTGGTGATGGATGTGGTGGTGGACATGGTGGTGGTGGATGTGGTGGTGGTGGACATGGTGGTGGACATGGTGGTTGTGGTGGACATGGTGGTGGTGGATGTGGTGGTGGACATGGAGGTGGTGGACTTGGTGGTGGATGTGGTGGTGGTGGACTTGGTGGTGGACGTGGTGGTGGTGGATATGGTGGTGGACGTGGTGGTGGTGGACGTGGTGGTGAATGACATGGTGGTAGACGTGGTGGATGTGGTGGTGGTGGACGTGGTGGTGGACATAGTGGTGGTGGTGGATGTTGTGGTGGTGGACGTGGTGGACATGGTGGTGGTGGATGTGGTGGTGAACATGGTGGTGGTGGACGTGGTGGTGGATGTGGTGGACGTGGTGATGGTGGATGTGGTGGATGTGGTGGTGGACATGGTGGTGGTGGTGGACGTGGTGGTGGTGGATGTGATGGTGGTGGTGGACGTGGTGGTGGTCGATGTGGTGGTGGTGGACATGGTGGTGGTGCTGGTGGTGGATGTGGTGGTGGATATGGTGGTGGTGGTGGATGTGTGTTGTGGACGTGGTGGATGTGGTAGTGGTGGATGTGGTGGTGGTGGTGGATGTGGTAGTGTTGGATGTGGTGGTGGTGGACATGGTGGTGGTGGACATGGTGGTGGACATGGTGGTGGTGGATGTGGTGGTGTTGAACGTGGTAGTGGACATGGTGGTGGTGGACGTGATGGTGGTGGACGTGGTGGTGGACGTGGTGGTAGTGGACCTGGTGGAGGTGTTGGATGTGGTGGTGGTGGATGTGGTTGTGGTGGTGGACATGGTGGTGTTGGCAGTGGTGGTGGATGTGGTGGTGGATGTGGTGGTGGACGTGGTGGTGGATGTGGTGGCGGTGGATGTGGTGGTGGGGGACGTGGTGGTGGTGGACGTGGTGGTTTTGGGGGACATGGTGGTGGATGCGGTGGTGGTGGACATGGTGGTGGTGGTGGACATGGTGGTGATGGATGTGGTGGTGGTGGAATTGGTGGTGGTGATGGATGTGGTGAAAGAGGTGAATGTGGTGGTGGTGGACATGGTGGTGGTGGTTAATGTGGTGGTGGTGGACGTGGTGGTGGTGGATGTGGTAGTGGTGGATGTGGTGGTGAACATGGTGGTGGTGGACGTGGTGGTGGATGTGGTGGTGGACATGGTGGTGGTAGACGTGGTGGTGGTGGATATGGTGGTGGACATGATGGTGGTGGTGGATGTGGTGGTGGTGGATGTAGTGGTGGAGGTGGTGGTGGACGTGGTGGTGGTGAATATGGTGGTGGTGGATGTGGTGGTGGTGGACGTGGTGTTGGTGAATGTGGTCATGGAGGATGCGGTGGTAGATGTGGTGGTGGTGGTGGAGGATGCGGTGGTAGATATGGTGGTCGTGGTGGACATGGTGGTAGACGTGGTGGTGGTGGATATGGTGGTGGATGCGGCGGTGGTGGATGTGGTGGTGGTGGACATGGTGGTGGTGGACATGGTGGTGGTGGACATGGTGGTGGTCGTGGTGGGGTGGACGTGGTGGTGGTGGATGTGGTGGTGGACATGGTTGTGGTGGACGTGGTGGTGGTGGACGTGGTGATGGAAGTGGTGGTGGTGGACGTGGTGGTGGACGTGGTGTTGGTAGACGTGGTGGTGGTGGGTGTGGAGGTG
Organism: Triturus cristatus; assembly: GCF_964204655.1. Taxonomy (NCBI): domain Eukaryota; kingdom Metazoa; phylum Chordata; class Amphibia; order Caudata; family Salamandridae; genus Triturus; species Triturus cristatus. The sequence continues at coordinate 354,863,201 of NC_140583.1, forward strand.
GTCGTAGTGGTGGTGGACGTGGTGGTGGTGGATGTGGCAATGGTGGAAGTGGTGGTGGTGGTGGACGTGGTGGTGGTGGACGTGATGGTGGTGTTGAAGGTGGACTTGGTGGTGGTAAACATGGTGGCGGATGAGGTGGTGGTGGATGTGGTTGTGATGGACATGGTGGTGGTGGATGTTGTGGTGGTGGACGTGGTTATGATGGACATGGTGGTGGTGGTGGACGTGGTGGTGGACGTGGTGGTGGTGCATGTGGTGGTAGAAGTGGTGGTGGTGGACGTGGTGGTGGTGGACATGGTGGTGAATGTGGTAGTGGTGGACGTGGTGGTGGTGGTGGACGTGATGGTGGACGTGATGGTGGACGTGGTGGTGGTGAATATGGTGGTGGTGCTGGTGGTGGACGTGGTGGTGGATATGGTGGTGGTGGTGGATGTTTGGTGGTGGACATGGTGGTGGTGGTGGTGAACGTGGTGGTGGTGGACGTGATGGTGGTGGTGGATGTGGTGGTGGTGGTGGATGTGGTGGTGGTGGACATGGTGGTGGTGGACGTGGTGGTGGTGTTGGCAGTGGCCGTGGTGGTGTTGGACATGGTGGACGTGGTGGTGGTGGATGTGGTGGTGGTGGATGTGGTGGTGGATGTGGTGGTAGATGTGGTGGTGTTGGTGGTGGATGTGGTGGTGGTGGATGTGGTGATGGATGTGGTGGTAGTGGGCGTGGTGGTGGAGCTTGTGGTGGTAGACATGGTGGTGGTGGACATGGTGGTGGACGTGGTGGTGGTGGACGTGGTGGTGGTGATGGACATGGTGGTGGACGCAGTGGTGGTGGATGTGGTGGTGGATGTGGTAGTGGACTTGGTGGTGGTGGTAAACATGATGGGCGTGGTGGTAAACGTGGTGGTGGTGAACGTGGTGGATGTGGTGGTGGTAGATGTGGTGGTGGTGGACGTGGTGGTGGTGGACGTGGTGGTGAATATGGTGGTGGTGGACGTGGTGGTAGATGTGGTGGTGGTGGATGTGGTGGTGGTGGACGTGGTGGTGGTGGATGTGGTGGTGAACATGGTGGTGGATATGGTGGTGGTAGATGTGGTGGTGGTGGATGTGGTGGTGGACATGGTGGTGGTGGACATGGTGGTTGTGGAAGTGGTGGTGGTGGACGTGGTGGTGGTGTTGGTGGTGGACGTGGTGGTGGTGGATGTGGTGGTGGTGGACATGATGGTGGTGGTGGACGTGGTGTTGGTGGATGTGGTGGTGTTGGCAGTGGACGTGGTGGTGGTGGTGGATGTGGTGGTGGACATGGTGGTGAACATGGTGGTGGTGGATGTGTTGGGGTGGACGTGGTGGTGAATGTGGTGGTGGACATGGTGGTAGATGTGATGGTGGATGTGGTGGACTTGGTGGATGTGGTGAACATGGTGGTGGTGGACATGGTGGTGGTGGATGTGGTGGTGGTGCATGTGGTGGTGGACATGGTGGTGGTGGATGTGGTGGTGGTGGACCTGGTGGCAGACGTGGTGGTGGTGGACGTGGTGGTGGTGGACGTGGTGGTAGACATGGTGGTGGTGGACGTGTTGGTGGTGGCTGTGGTGGTGGACATGGGGGTGGTAGATGTGGTGGTGGTGGACATGGTGGTGGACGTAGTGGTAGTGGTTGGTGGTGGTGGATGTGGTGGTGGTGGAAGTGGTGGTGGTGGACGTGGAGGTGGTGGTAGTGGTGGTGGACATGATGGTGGTGTTGGCGATGGATGTGGTGGTGGTGGACATGGTGGTGGTGGACATGGTGGTGGTGGCTGTGGCGGTGGACATGGGGGTGGTAGATGTGGTGGTGGTGGACATGGTGGTGGATGTAGTGGTGGTGGACGTGGTGGTGGTGGATGTGGTGGTGGTGGAAGTGGTGGTGGTGGACGTGGTGGTGGTGGTAGTGGTGGTGGACATGATGGTGGTGTTGGCGGTGGATGTGGTGGTGGTGGACATGGTGGTGGTGGATGTGGTGGTAGTGGACGTGGTGTTGGTGGATGTGGTGGACATGGTGGTGGACATGGTGGTGGTGGACATTGTGGTGGTGGTGGACATGGTGGTGGTGGATGTGGTGGTGCATGTGGTGCTGGTGGTTGTGGACATGGTGGTGGTGGAGATGGTGGTGGATGTGGTGGTGGTGGACATGGTGGTAGACATGGTGGTGGACATGGTGTTGGTGAAGGATGTGGTGGACATGGTGGTGGATTTGGTGGTGGTGGACGTGGTGGTGGTGGACATGGTGGTGGTGGACATGGTGGTGGACGTGGTGGTGGTGGACTTGGTGGTGGTGGATGTGGTTGTGGACATGGTGGTCATGGTTGTGGACATGGTGATGGTGGATGTGGTGGTTGACGTGGTGTTGGTGGACAGGGTGGTGGACGTGGTGGTGGTGGACCTGGTGGTGGACATAGTGCTGGTGGTGGATGTGGTGGTGGTGGACATGGTGGTGGACGTGGTGGTGGTGGATGTGGTGGTGGACATGGTGGTGGTGGACGTGGTGATGGTGGACATGGTGGTGGTGGATGTGGTGATGGTGGATGTGATGGTGGTGGACGTGGTGGTGGACATGGTGGTGGTAGACATGTTGGTGGACGTGGTGCTGGTGGATGTGATAGTGGTGGTGGACGTGGTGGTGGATATGGTGGACATGGTGGTGGTGGACGTGGTGGTGGTATTGGCGGTGGCCGTGGTGGTGTTGGACATGGTGGACATGATGGTGGTGGATGTGGTGGTGGTGGACGTGGTGGTGGATGTGGTGGTAGATGTGGTGGTGTTGGTGGTGAATGTTTTGGTGGTGGACATGGTGGTGGATGTGGTGGTGGTGGGCGTGGTGGTGGAGCTGGTGGTGGTAGACATGGTGGTGGTGGACATGGTGGTGGATGTGGTGGTGGTGGATATGGTGGTGGTGATGGTCATGGTGGTGGTGGATTTGGTTGTGGTGGTGGGCATGGTGGTGTTGGCAGTGGTGGTGGACGTGGTGGTGGTGATGGACGTGGTGGTGGTGGATGTGGTTGTGGTGGTAGGCATGGTGGTGTTGGCAGTGGTGGTGGACGTGGTGGTGGATGTGGTGGTGGATGTGGTGGTGGTGGACGTGGTGGTGGTGGACATGGTGGTGGTGCTGGTGGTGGATGTGGTGTTGGATATGGTGGTGGTGGTGGATGTGTGGTGTGGACGTGGTGGATGTGGTAGTGGTGGATGTGGTGGTGGTGGTGGATGTGGTAGTGTTGGATGTGGTGGTGGTGGACATGGTGGTGGTGGACATGGTGGTGGATATGGTGGTGGTGGATGTGGTGGTGGTGGACGTGGTAGTGGACATGGTGGTGGTGGACGTGATGGTGGTGGACGTGGTAGTGGACGTGGTGGTGGTGGACATGGTGGAGGTGTTGGACGTGGTGGTGGTGGTGGTGGATGTGGTTGGGGTGGTGGACATGGTGGTGTTGGCAGTGGTTGTGGACGTGGTGGTGGATGTGGTGGTGGACATGGTGGTGGATGTGGTGGTGGACATGGTGGTGGGGGACTTGGTGGTGGTGGACGTGGTGGTTTTGGGGGCATGGTGGTGGATGCAGTGGTGGTGGACATGGTGGTGGTGGTGGATGTGGTGGTGATGGATGTGGTGGTGGTGGAATTGGTGGTGGTGGTGGATGTGGTGGAAGAGGTGAATGTGGTGGTGGTGGACATGGTGGTGGTGGTTAATGTGGTGGTGGTGGACGTGGTGGTGGTGAACATGGTGGTGGTGGACGTGGTGGTGGTGGATGTGGTGGTGGTGGATGTGGTGGTGAACATGGTGGTGGTGGACGTGGTGGTGGTGGATGTGGTGGTGGTGGACATGGTGGTGGATGTGGTGGTGGACGTGGTGGTGGATGTGATGGTGGGCATGGTGGTGGTGGGCATGGTGGTGGTGGACATGGTGGTGGATATGGTGGTGGACATGATGGTGGTGGTGGATGTGGTGGTGGTGGATGTAGTGGTGGAGGTGGTGGTGGTGGACATGGTGGTGGACATGGTGGTGGTGGACGTGGTGGACGTGGTGGTGGTGGTGGATGTGGTGGTGGTGGATGTGGTGGACCTGGTGATGGTGGACGTGGTGGTGGTGGACGTGTTGGTGGTGGATGTGGTGGTGGTGGATGTGGTGGTGAACGTGGTGGTGGTGGACGTGGTGGTGGTGAACGTGATGGTGGACATGATGGTGGACGTGGTGGTGGACATAGTGGAGGTGGTAGTGGTGGAGGTGGTGGTTGTGGTGCTGGTGGTGGAAGTGGACATGGTGGTGGATGTGGTGGGGCTGGATGTGGTGGTGTTGGACATGGTGGTGGTGGACGTGGTGGTGGATGTGGTGGTGGTGGACATGGTGGTGGTAGACATGGTGGTGGTGGTGGTGGTGGACATGGGGGTGGTGAACGTGGTGGACATGGTGGTGGATGTGGTGGTGGTGGAGGTGGTGGTGGTGGTGGATGTGGTGGTGGACATGGTGGTGGACGTGGTATTGGTGGACATGGTGGTGGTGGTGGACGTGGTGGTGGTGGACGTGGTGGTGGTGGATGTGGTAGTAGTGGACGTGGTGGTGGATGTGGTGGTGGTGGATGTGGTGGTGGTGGACTTGGTGGTGGTGGACATGGTGGTGGTGCTGCTGGTGGTGGTGGTGGACGTGGTGGTGGATGTGGTGGTAATGGACATGGTGGTGGTGGACGTGGTGGTGGTGATGGACGTGGTGGTGGTGAATATGGTGGTAGTGAACGTTGTGGTGGTGGGCGTGGTGGACGTGGTGGTGGTGGACATGGTGGTGGATGTGGTGGTGGTGGTGGATGTGATGGTGGTGGACGTGGTGGATGTGGTGGTGGTGGATGTGGTGAACATGGTGGTGGTGGACGTGGTGGTGGTAGACATGGTGGTGGACGTGGTGGTGGGGTTGGACGTGGTAGTGGACATGGTGGTGGTGGATGTGGTGGTGGGGGACATGGTGATGGAAGTAGTGGTGGTGGACGTGGTGGTGGTGGATATGGTGGTGGTGGAAGTGATGGTGGTGGACGTGGTGGTGGTGGACATGGTGTTGGTGGTGGATGTGGTGGTGGTGGAAGGGGTGGTGGGCATGGTGGTGGTGGTGGTGGTGGACCTGGTGGTGGGGGTGGTGGATGTGATGGTGGTGGTGGATGTGGTGGTGGTGTTGGTGGTGGACATGGTGGTGGTGGATGTGGTGGTTGTGGTGGATGTGGTGGTGGTGGTGGTGGATGTGGTGGACCTGGTGGTGGTGGATGTGGTGGTGGTGGTGGATGTGGTGGTGGTGGACGTGGTTGTGGTGGTGGTGATGGTGGTGGACGTGGTGGTGGTGGATGTGGTGGTGTTAGATGTGGTGGTGGTGGACATGTTGGTGGTGGTGGATGTGGTGGTGGACATGGTGGTGGACGTGGTATTGGTGGACATGGTGGTGGTGGTGGACGTGGTGGTGGTGGATGTGGTGTAGTGGACGTGGTAGTGAATGTTGTGGTGGTGGATGTGGTGGTGGTGGACTTGGTGGTGGTGGACATGGTGGTGGTGCTGCTGGTGGTGGTGGTGGACTTGGTGGTAATGGACATGGTGGTGGTGGACGTGGTGGTGGTGATGGACGTGGTGGTGGATGTGGTGGTGGTGGTGAATGTGGTGGTGGTGAACGTGGTGGTGGTGGACGTGGTGGTGGTGGACGTGGTAGTGGTGGACATGGTGGTGGATGTGGTGGTGGATGTGATAGTGGTGGACGTGGTGGTGGTGGATGTGGTGGTGGTGGATGTGGTGAACATGGTGGTGGTGGACGTGGTGGTGGTGGACATGGTGGTGGACGTGGTGGTGGGGGTGGATGTGGTAGTGGACATGGTGGTGGTGGATGTGATGGTGGTGGACATGGTGGTGGAAGTAGTGGTGGTGGACGTGGTGGTGGTGGAAGTGGTGTTTGTGGTGGACGTGGTGGTGGTGGTGGATGTGGTGGTGTTGGTGGTGGACATGGTGGTGGTGGATGTGGTGGTGGTGGATGTGGTGTTTGTGGTGGACGTGGTGGTGGTGGTGGATGTGGTGGTGGTGGTGGTGGATGTGGTGGACCTGGTGGTGGTGGATGTGGTGGTAGTGGTGGATGTGTTGGTGGTGGACGTGATTGTGGTGGTGGCGGACGTGGTGGTGGTGGATGTGGTGGTGGTAGATGTGGTGGTGGTGGACATGTTGGTGGTGGTGGACGTGGTGGATGTTTTGGTGGAAGTGATGGTGGTGGACATGGTGGTGGTGGACATGGTGGGGGTGTTGGTGGTGGATGTGGTGGTGGTGGAAGGGGTGGTGGGAATGGTGGTGGTGGTGGACCTGGTGGTGGGGGTGGTGGACGTGATGGTGGTGGTGGATGTGGTGGTGGTGTTGGTGGTGGACATGGTGGTGGTGGATGTGGTGGTGGTGGATGTGGTGTTTGTGGTGGACGTGGTGGTGGTGGTGGATGTGGTGGTGGTGGATGTGGTGGACCTGGTGGATGTGGTGGTAGTGGTGGATGTGGTGGTGGTGGACGTGATTGTGGTGGTGGTGGACGTGGTGGTGGTGGATGTGGTGGTGGTAGATGTGGTGGTGGTGGACATGTTGGTGGTGGTGGACGTGGTGGTGGTGGATGTTTTGGTGGTGGTGGACGTGGTGGTGGACCTGGTGGTGGTGGACATGTTGGTGGTGGACGTGGTGGACGTGGTGGTGGATGTGGTGGTGGTAGTGGTGGTGTTGGACGTGGTGGACATGATGGTGGTGGTGGATGTGGTGGTGGTGGATGTAGTGGTGGAGGTGGTGGTGGACGTGGTGGTGGTGAATATGGTGGTGGTGGATGTGGTGGTGGATGCGGTGGTGGTGGATGTGGTGGTGGTGGACATGGTGGTGGTTGACATGGTGGTGGTGGACATGGTGGTGGTCGTGGTGGGGTGGACGTGGTGGTGATGGATGTGGTGGTGGACATGGTAATGGTGGACGTGGTGGTGTTGGTGGACGTGGTGGTTGTGGACGTGGTGGTGGATGTGGTGGTGGATGTGGTGTTGGATGTGGTGGTGGACGTGGTGATGGTGGACTTGGAGGTGGACATGGTGGTGGACGTGGTGGTGAACGTGGGGGTGGTGGACATGGTGGTGGGGGACGTGGTGGTGGTGGACATGGTGGTGGATGTGGTGCTGGTAGTGGTGGTAAACGTGGTGGTGGTGGTGGTGGACGTGGTGGTGGTGGACGTGGTGGTGGCAGTGGTGCAAGTGCGAGGAAGAGAGAGAGTGAGTGAGGAGAGAATGAATAAAAAGCACGGCCCTCGCCAGATAAAGTACTGACACTGCTTATTCAATTCACTTTATGCCCCGCAGCTGGTAGTAGGAAAGTAACATGCAAACATAATGCAATGAATTTGATGGGACCCTTTGGAGAGAGAGCCGTGCACAAGGGAAAACTTATAATGTGATATTTTAGGGCTCAGTAGTGTCTGCCTTATATTGAGGCTATTGTTAATTGTTGTTACAAAGAAAATTGTAAGCCGAATTGCTGTCTCTATGCGACCTGCGACAAGAAAGAGAGAGAGCGAGAGGGGGGAAGAAAAAAGAAAAAAACTCGGCCCACGCTGTGTTTAATGACTGTGAATGACTAATGCGGAAATTCAAACAAGCAGCAGTTGTTTTCAAGCACACTTGTGCTTGTGGTGGCATCCGCCTTGAGTGAGCAGCGGCCAATGAGCACGCATGCCGCTGCTTGCTCCCACAAGGTGGATGCCAGCACAAGCACGAGTGTGCTTGAAAAGGAGCAGACCGATGGCTAAAGGCCCTCCTACGGCAGCGCATGCGCGCTGCCTAGGCGAGACCTAAAAATTGAGTCACTGAGAAAAATGAGCATGGGACCCACGTCTGGGCATATCAGTCACTCTTGAGGGGTCTCACTTAGAAAAGCAAAAAAACAATGAATGGAACTCATATGGAAATAATACCTGCAGACAATGAAAGCAAGCAACAATAAAAGGTGAACTATTAATAATACATTTTCAATTTTGATTTAGTCTGACACATGGCCTTTTTTAAAAATACAAAATGTATTTAAAACATTTAATAACACAAAATACGTTATGAGTGTGTTGAGGTGCTTGGATGCCTTAACTGCGTCTTTTCATAGATTATGTTAGTATTGTGTTCGACCATAATCTATGGTCTGTACCATGAAACATCCAAAATTGCTCTACAACTACACCTTTTTGCATGCTTTTAGGGAGACATGAATGAAACTTTTTCTTTTTGTATTGTGTGTAGCATAAGAAGGGCAGCTAGTAATGTGGTTTGGTGCTGATGCCATGGGAGGGGTGGGAGGTAATTACTGATTCTAAGAATTACGAAGAAGAAATGTGTTTTCAGGTTAGAAGATTGAATGCAGGTTTTGCAAGAGGCATTGAGGCGATACTCCAAAATAACAGCATCATCTGAAAATTAGCCTATACTTGGTGAGGATATTATGAAGTATTCAGATTTTCTGGTCCAAAAGAAAATTCTAATTTTTACAGACTTCCAGTCTGTGTTATTATTTACCATGTCATGATCTATGTAGACTGTCAGTGGTTTGCGTGTGCTATATGTACATGTCTAGTCTAGACAAACACAGAGAGTGGTAGAGCCATTAGCAAATGATACTTGACATTTTAAAAGTGGCAGAACACTCATGATGCCATAGTATGTAACTGGGTGGTGGGGTAGTGCCATTACCTTAAGGCCTGGATTTTTCCGCATGCGAAGTCTGCCCATCCACATGTCTGTTAGTAACATTTGGCTGCAGGTATGAGCTATGAAGTCCCTGTGCTTGGCGGCCACTGCTAGTTTGAGACAGGTGGAATTGCTCCAGTTCTTAAGCTCATAGGTCAGGAGCTTCATTGCAACTTGCTCATCGTGTTTGTAAGATTGGTCTAACAACTCAACAGCAAGCTGTCCAAAGTCCCTGAAAAGAAGGATATTGATAGTCCTCACAAAGATAGAGAGTGAAATCAATGCAGTCTTATACAAGGCAGTTCCCATTTAATCAGTCAGAATGATGTATTCCAAAATGTAGGCAAACATCCCTAAAATCGTATTAGTTAATGGCACAATCCATGACTACAATGAAATATACAATAGCTCATATTTAAAGCAATGGTTACAGAAAGAGCAGGCCTTGCAATCATCTGCTAAGAAACAGGGTTCAAATACATTTCAGTGATTCTTTTCTTTTTATATTAGGCTTCTTAGCAACTGTGCAGAACATTGTCCTAATGGATACCACACATGAATAACTCTCAACATCATAAATTGTAAGAGTATATGATTGTGTCTATCTTTATTGAGTTAGAGAACATTTTATACTATCAGGTATTTAAGCATGTTAGCTATACACACTTGTGAGAAACGGTGCAATGAAATTCTTCCTCAGTGAGACCGAATGTTTTTTGTTTTAATGCTACCTATTGTTAGCTTTATAAATTAATTCCAAAATATACGAAACATTCTGTCAACAAGCAATTCCCATGAAATCATTAACCTCTTGAGTGCCCATGACGAGCTGGTCTCGTCATGGGCCGCGGTTGCGCTGTGCCCATGACGAGACCAGCTCGTCATAAACCCCGCCCGCTAATGCAACGGCCGGCACAGGACGGGGAAAGGGGCGGGCACTCAAGGGGTTAATGTGTCACTGTCAACAAAACTATGCAAATGTTTATGCATGTAGAGCAGAGCAATTTAGGCTCAGCCTTATACTTCACAATTTTACAATTATGTACTTGAATATGACATTATATTCACTGTGTGCCTTAAGATCCTTAGCATGTGTGAAACATTTAAACATAATAATGAAAGGCAATCATGCACTCTTTTACTCACATTTTACATTTATTCTTCAAGTTACACGTGTGTATGTACTGTCATGTATCCGAGTTCATATTAACTGCTCAGCTAGCGCAGCCTGACTACAGCCAACAACTAAAATGCATTTAGCTTTGCCAGCATATTCTTTTTTCTTTTGCAGGTGTATTACCATGATGTTTGCTAGTTAGAGAAAGGTTTATTGTTTGTATTAGACTGCTGATAGTGAGGCCTGGCAGGAAGAACTTGGCAATGAACATGGAGAATTAATGGTCTAAAGAGGCCTTCTGTTCATCACGTACCAGAATGTAGAGATGTTCAAGGTTGAGAAACACAGTCCAAGTTTCGATTGGGAAACAGAATCATGTTACAGATGCTCTCTTGAGTAACAATTTGATTGGTTCCTGGTGGTGTGAAAGGAGATAGGGATGTTTCTGAGTCTCCTGTTTCTTTTAATTGGTGTTCTCACAGTCAGAGAATGCAGATTCCATTTAAACCTAGAGAGGTACAGACCTCTCTGCTTGGTTTATAAGCTCCATGTTAAACTCTTATTTTCTTTTTCTAAGACTATTATTGAAGTCTCAATATGCTGACACCTTCTATGCTCGCTAAATACAGACCCTTAGTGGATGTCCTAGTGATCTATGTTTAGAAGAGAACAGGGAAGTTTCTTTAAGGAATAGCTATTTGCATTAATTTGTTTCTTTATTGTTGTTGCTGTTGCTATTCTGTATCTCATTTTATTGCGACTCAATCTGTGTTGCTGTATCTTTTTAACTTATTTTTGCTTTGGTTATGTACTAGATTGATTGGTAATCCAAAATAAAATCTCTTTAACCATAGTTGACAAATGCTGGTCCTTCATTGTGGAGTCACATTGGCTTCATCAGCTATAAACATATTCTTGATGTCTTCTCCCTTATGTTGCTTCACATCAACCAACAAAGGCCCCTACGGCCTTTACACAAAAAATCTTTCACAACTTTACTAAGAGATTGAGGTGTAAGTACCAGCATGCTGTCATACGTAATGAGTGGTTCTTTTTAGGTGGGCGAGGAATCAATGAAAATTGTATGAGTTGCTTATTTTAAATGTAAGCACTGTTGTCAACTTGCTCCTGGGTGGCATTTCACACCTATTCTAGGCTGAGAGCTGGCAGAGGCGTATGCCAATTAGCCTTCTGACAGTTCAGGCTGGTAAATTGTAACTTTCTAAAAGTTACCTTTCCTTTTTTTAAATTAAACTTCATCATTAAAAATTGGATTATTAATAGCTATCTATTAAAAATAGTAATTACATTATTTTTTGAACTGGCCCCATTCCTGAGAAACAGTATTAGTATGTCTGATAGACTTCTAGCCTCAGATTCCATACCTTAGAATATTCCACAAGTGTCAGAATGGATTGGGAAAATTGTGAGCAATACCTCTGCCAGGCAGTGGGTGGCATTGTTCAGTTCCTTGTCGGCACTGTAAGTGCCATCCTCGCCGGAAGTAACATGCGGTGCATATATGGGGGCCACCCAGTGCGCTGACATCAGTTCTTTTCTTTCTACTCCATCGGCACATATCTGGAGAGAGATACCTCTGTCCACTTTTCGTACACATTTTTGATATTGTTAGAAATTGGGTCTCTAGTTGGCAGAGCTATTCACCCTGTCCAAGTAAGGACCACAATCATACTCAGAGTATTTCAGATACACACCCTAAATTAACCTGTGCTCCCCCTCTGGTAGTTTCAAACGAGCAGGTAGACTTAACTTAAGAAGCAATGTGTAAAGTATTTGTGCAACACTTAAAACAGTAAAAGAGGGAAAACACCACACAAAAATACTCCACACCAGGTTAGAAAAATAGAGCTTAATTTAATGAACAAAACAACCAAAACAACAAAAATCCAAAAGGTAGAACCAGGAATATGAATTTTCAAAGAATATCTTGAAATATAGTGCTCAAAAGCATAACGGGCCAACCGGGGACACGAATCTCAGGTCCAGAAGTGCACTGAAGTGATGGAGTCCAGGACTTATGCCCAGTTGTACCTTTGAAGTGGGGGAGACTTCAGGCCTTTGAAGTGCACAAAGTACCTGCCCTTCCTGACCTGGCTTCAGACTCACTACAGGGGGGTATGCTGCGCTGTGTGGGGACAGGCATGTTCCATTCAGGTGCAAGTGCCAAGTCCTCCCTCACATCCTGCTCAGGATGACCCATTAGGATGTTAATTGCCCATCAGGATGTGGGTGGCCCATCAGGCACACCTAAGTTTCCTTTGTGTATGACTGTCTAGAAGAAATTCACAAAACCCAGCTGTCACCCACCCCACACATGTAATCAAAGACAGGCAGAAGGCACAGAATGGTCAAAGTGAGAAAATGCCAACTTTCTAACAGTAAACACAAGGAGATAATCGACGGATCTAAACTGGGGTAGCATGATGAACAAAAAAATTATGGATTTAACCCAGATCTCTTTATTGGGGATGAATGTTTTGATTTGTTCTGCATTCTGTCCATCAATTGTGTGTCTTTAACTTTATAAAAGTGGCATTTTCAGACTTGTAACTTAATATCCATCTTTACCATAAGTTCTAATGTTAAATTGTGAGTTAAGTGACACCAAACTCAAAATATCTATCTTTTCCCAATTTGGAAGGACACTTATAAAATGTAATAAGATAATCTCACTGTTAACCTATGGGAGGGATAGGCTTGCAGGAGTGAAAAATGAATTTAAGAGGTTTTCACTACTTGTACATGTAAAACTTATAGATACATATTTTACTTTTTTAAATACATTGCAGTCTGCCCTCAGAGCTGTCTAGGGCCTACCTTAAGGGTAAATTCTATGTATTGAATAGGATGGTTTGGGCCAGGCAAGAGGGTCAACTTGCCAGGTTCACACGGCTGTTTACAACTGCCCACACAGGTTCTCCAGTGACAAGCCTGAGATATGTTTAAAGGGCTACTTAAGGGGGTGGTACAATCAACTGCAGGACCACTAGCAGGCCCATAGTAGCATTTAGTTTACAGGCTCTTGGCTGGCATTAGTAGTTTGTGGTTGCTATTCCTGCTACTTTCTGGTGCTCAAGCAGGACAGAGGCCTTTGCCCTATTATACATCTTCACACTCTCAACTTCTTCCTGAAGAAGGAGAAATTTAAGATGCTCATGTTGGCTCAGGTTCTGTCTGCCCTGGACCCTGCAGACTGGATAGTAGAACTGGATTTGCAGGATGCATACCTTCATATTCCTTTCCTGCCTGCTCACAGGCATTACCTGTTGTTTAAGGTAGGCCATGAGCATTGCATCTTTTATTTTGTTGTGCTCCTTTTTGTCTTTACTAGTGCCCCTCAGGTGTTCACTAAGGTGATGGCAGTGGTTGCAGCACTTCTGTGGAGGTGTGGAGGTCAGGGTTGCAGTCTTCATCTAAATCGATGACTGTCTGTTTAATGTGGGCTTGTCACTGTTAGTTGCCTGCCACTTCCAGACTACGGCGGACCTCCTGCATTTGCTAGGGTTTACTAACAACATGCTGAAGTCATGCTGACTCCGTCTCAAATGCCCCCTTCTATTGGAGCTATTCTGGGCAGTTTTGGGCCTATCCTTTGAAGTGGTGAATCCTGAATATTCAGGCTATGATTCCCATGTTACAACCTCTATCCTGCATTTTTTGGTGAGACTGACTCTGAGGCTGCTGGGCCTCATGGGCTCCTGCATCCTGTTGGTAACCCAAGCCACCTGGCAAACATGGCTGGAACATCAGGACATATTCCTGGTAGTTCAACACCTAGTGCGCTCTCTGAACTCCAGGGCAGACAAACTCAGCCCTCAGCCTTTGATGCATAGTAGATCACAGATGGCGACTTCATCCAAGGTGGTGCGAGATCTCTTTAATGATTAGAGAGAATCGTGGTTAGATCTATTGCCACCACCGAGAACATGGAATGTCAGCACTTTTGAGTGCTGGAGTTTTCATGGAAACAGTTTTCGTTTCAAACGGAGCTCAGGCCTTCTGTTCGCCTTTCTGCTGATACCACTCCTGCGTAGAGTTCTTAAGAAGATCAGTAACAACTGGGCCGAAGTTATTCTGGTAGATCCAGATTAGGTATGGAGAGTATGCTAATCCTAAACTCCTGAGCAAGAGCATCGGCCCTCTGATCAGGTTGCCCCTTAAAGAGAATCTATTGTCACAGCAACAGGGCAGGGTCATCCACTCGAACCTGCACATGCTCCACCTTCATGCATGGAGACTGAGCTGCAGCAATTAACAGTTTTCTACCTCCCTGCAGAAGTCTGCAATGTCATTCTGGCAGTCAGATATCCCTCAGCCAAGATAGTGTACTTCTGCCTTTCGGACAAATCTGTGGCTTGGTGTGCTACAAAACATATTGATCCCCTAACTGCAACTTTATCATAAGTGTTGGTATTTGTTCTTTGGTTAGCTCAGCAAAGCTTTGCTTTTGGAACAGTTAAAAGCTATCTTTTCGCCACATTGGTGTTCTTGTGGTTGCCAGACCAGCTCTCCGTGTTTAAGTCACCTATGAACTTGACCCTAAACTTGATGTTCTTGATTTTTTTGCACTTCGAGCGTCTGGACAATTGTCCTCTGTTTCTTCGAACAATTAAAACTGCCTTTTTAGTGGCCATTACATCAGCCTGGATGGTTAGCAAACTGAAGGCACTCTCTGTGCATTCTCCTTATACAAATGTTTTCTCACATAAACTGGTTCTGAGAACATGTGCCTCTTTCCTACCGAAAGCCGTGACACCTTTTTACGGGATTTCAGACACAATATCCATTAAAAAAATATTGAGAAGCAGAAATTTAGACTTTTTATATTCAATTATCCACAAATATCGTGATGCAGGAATATTGTTGTCAAGAATATCGATTTTCTAAGGTAAGTAATATTGATGTTAAAAATATCTATGCTATTAATATCTTTTCAAAAATATCTATGTAGTTAATATCGATGTTAAAAATGTCTATGTTGTTAATATCGTTTACAAAAAATATCGCTGTTAATAATATCGTTTTAAATTACTTTTATGAATTTCAGTATATGTTACAAATTGTTTGTATAATTATTGTTGTTTTTTATTATAGTTGGCAAATATTTTGTTCTTTTTAAATTAAATGTAATTGTTTATTTTAATTTCACTGTCATAGCGGGTCTTGGGGTTTGTAGGGTTTGTGGTGGGAATTTAATTATTATTAATTAGTGTATTGATAATAATTAAGTAACATTTGTGTAATTAATAAAGATTTTAAGTTACGTTTTAGGTGCGGATTGTAGGAGAACAGGATGGGAAGTAAATTAATCATAATAATTAATAATTAATGTTTAATTATTAAAATGATGTAATTAATAATTAATTTTGGAAATTGTGTAACTAATGTATTTTTAAGTTATGTTTTAGGTGCAGGTTATAGGGTTTGTAGGGGTACAGGGTGGGAAGTAAATTAGTTATTTAATTGATAATTAGTTATGTAAATTGTGCAATTACGATACTTTTAAAGTTATATTTCAAGTGCGGGTTGTTGTGTTTGTATGGGTAAAGGGTGGGAAGGTAATTAAAATAATGAATACATTGTTAGTTAATTATTATTAATTTGTTTATTGCAAATTAATATGTAAATTGTGTAATTATTATACTTTTAAAGATATATTTTAGGTGGGTTTTTAGGGGTACAAGTTGGGAAGTTAATTCAGTTCAAAAGCTTTATTCGGTTTGTTAAACACAACCATATAAGCAGAACAGTAAACAAAGCCTTCACAAAATTATGAAATAAAATCAATGGAAAACATATAAAGTATAAAACAACCTACTACAGTACTATACATATATTCCAGCAATATCAATACTTAAAATTATTCTGTAATTCTAAATGATATATTATGTGCAATTTTCGCAAAAGTATCGCGCAATATTAATAAAGTGCATGTACATGCTTCGTTT
Organism: Triturus cristatus; assembly: GCF_964204655.1. NCBI lineage: Eukaryota > Metazoa > Chordata > Amphibia > Caudata > Salamandridae > Triturus > Triturus cristatus. The sequence continues at coordinate 354,879,002 of NC_140583.1, forward strand.
TAGAAGATATGTGCAAATTGAGCAATAAAGAATTGTATGCTACACAGAAAGAATAATTGATTTCCTTACAGCAATACATTTCACTATATACGATGCAACATAAAAACACATTTCTGCATCTCCTAAAGATGATAAAACTTCATTGCCATTTTAGATAATTAAGAAATACTTTTTGATAATTATTAATGTTATGTTCATTATTTAAATGATAATTGTGTAAATTGGGAACTTATCATATTTGTTAAGTTGCAATTTAGGTGTGTGTTATTTAGTTTGCAGATGTATAGAGTGGTAAGTTAAGTAATACCACATTTAAAATTATGTATATATTTATTAAAATTGTGTGTTTTTTTTAAATATATTAGTTGTGTTATGCTTTTTAATGTCAATTACATTTTAATTGTTATGATTGTAAGAATATAGTGTGGTATTTTAACGAAATTAATATTATTTTCTTCAACTGATACTAATTAATAAAATATGTAACCATTCTGTAATTTGTAAATTTTTTGTTAAAGTTTAGACACATAATTTTACAATTTAAATATTTATATTTTTTGTTATTTAATAGAGTTGTTAAAATATGTTTCTTAATTGAAGTGAACTAATGTCTCTCTACTGTTGCACCGACCAGAGTGGGAATAGTACATTTCACCCCTCCCGAGCCCAACACTTTCCCTACTGTTGCAGAGACTAGAATGGGAATAGTAAATTTTACTCCTCCTGAGTCCAATGCTCTCCCTACTGTTGCACAGACTGGAGTGGGAACAGTACATGTTGCCCCTCCTTAGTCCTTAGTCTGCCGCTTTCCTTACTGTTACATAAACTGGAGTGGTAATATTAAATGTAACCCCTCTCGAGTTTAATGCTTTTCCTATTGTTGCACAGACTTAAGTGGGAATAGTAAATTTGACCCCTTCTTAGTCCAACGCGTTCCCTACTGTTGCACCGACTGGAATGCGAATGGTAAAACTTAACTACTCCTAAGTTTAACGTTTTCCCTACTGTTGCACCGACGGAGAAGAAAAAGTCAATTTGACAACTCCTGAGTCCAACGCTTCCCTTACTGCTTCACCAACTACAGTGGGAATACTACATTTTACCTCTCCTGAGTCCAACACTTTCCCTACTGTTGCACATATTGGAGTGGGAATAGTAAATCCTACACCTCCTGAATCAAACGCTTTCCCTACTGTTGCACTAACTGGAGAGGCAATAGTAAATTGTACCCCTTCTGAGCCCAACGTTTTTCCTACCCTATGGTAATATTAATTTTCTATATGTCCCACTTTAAAACACCATGCATACTATCTTTTGGGCTACAAAGCTGACATGGGGTGACTTAGCAATATTTAGGAGGGAGGTTTGTACCTGTCAAAAGGGTATTTTAACAGGTTGCACTGCAATAGTGAGTAAACACAGGGTAGGCCTGGAGCCATGTTGTCACTGCCACAGTAGTGGAGGGCACAATTGGTGTTGCAGTCCACTAGTAGCACTAAACTTCCAGGCCCTGGGTACACTTCGTATGGCATATAATTGGGACCTATAGGCAAGCTAAATATAAATAATTATGAATAGGCCATTGGAACCATGTTTGAAGGGGAAGCACAGTCATCTTACTAGAGGTTAACATGGGTAAAGCGCATGGAGGTCTAAAGCCAGGAAAACAGATAAGACAAAAATCTGGGGGGACGTTATGCACATATGGTTATTTCCTATACATTCCCTCTGACGTGGAAAGAGAACCAACCCTCCTAAAATTCAGAAAGAAACTGAATATTTTCTTTTTCACGAAACACTATATCAGGCTGACTTCTCACCCCTTTTGTCAGCCAGGAGTTCAGACTAAGGGCACTGTTATCAGCAAAATACATAATGAGGCTGCTTGGAAATAATTAACTAAGAAAAACCTAAACCAGAACACAGGTGAGCTTACGATTTTTGCCTCACCAAAGCAGCCCAAAAGGGTAGATCGGTTGATGATGTCATTTGCTGCTGGCAGCGTAAGGAGCATCAGGGTACTGACATTTACATCATTCACTTCGATCCTTTGGTTATGCAGGGTAGCAAAAGGGATCAACTTAGTATTGTGTAGTCAGTAGAAAACTGCCTGTGGTGTATTGAGGACACTGGAAGCTTCCAAAAAGTTGAGTGAGAGCGATTTATGCAGATAAAAGGAAACATTAAATCGGTCAGTACTTGCTCAGGGTCAACACTAGGTTTCTTCAAGATTGGCACGACCTTTGCATTTTTAAACGGATCATGTGCAAGTCTCTGTGAAAGTAAGATATTGAGGCAAAATCTTAGAGTCTCTATAGCTGCAGGTTGAAATAGCTTGAGGATGTCAACTTAAGGTCAAACAGAGATCCCAATTTAACTTTACTGAGCCAACTTGTGCCCCGCCATGCACTCACCTCACATATTACATTTATATTAAATCATTGATGACTGCACAGATGACATCTCAATTGACTTCAGAGAATAGACTCCTGAGGCGGAAGCCGGGAGATCTTAGCCGAGCTTTTAAAAATATTGAAATTTGTCACCATTGTTTTCATCTGTGTCACGCTGCTCCATAGGCACTTCCCCCCCTGCATACCTGCTGAAACATCCTCGCGCAGCTCCTGATCACGCTGCCGCGGGTGGGAAAAAGATACAGCCGCCATCAGCCTCGCTAACTAGGCCACGCCCACTGCCGGGAGGCCACGCCTTCCTCCCCACTACAAAGATGTGCATTTGTAGAACGCGCAGCAGACGAGCGCAGCGGGCGTGCCGTCAGCGCGCCGAAGGCGCGCCAAAGGTAAGCCCGTCTGCGCCCGTCCCCGCCAAGGTAGCGCCATGGGCCAGTCACGCTGCCTGCCCTGGCCCTTATCCTGATCGGCTTCCCATTGGGGGCTCCTACTCCAGGGAGGCGCTCATCCGAATAGGCGAGCTCCATGTGGATAAAGGAACTCTCTCCCTGTCACTTACATCGCACCCTCGAGCCGACTTTTTGTGTGACGGTCTTTTAAAGTGTGGGCTTCTTAATGTTAGGTCCCTGCCTAAACATAGTATGGAGATCCAACTCTTGATTGAGACTCACGAATTGGACATTCTTTTTATGACGGAAACTTGGACCCGTCCTGACTGTTTGGTTGACCCTGGATTTGCGTGTCCTCCTGGGTTTAAATTCCTTCACACCCCTAGGCCTACTGGTAGAGGCGGGGGAGTGGGAGTTATTTTTTAGAGCATCTTGTTGCCTCAAGGCCCTTATTTTAGACCTTACTCTGGGCACTGAGCTGCTAGGACTATCAATACAGACCCACTCCGGGACTAATGTCACCGCGATAGTATGCTATCGCCCGCCAGGGTCATTTAGCCTTCAGCAGCAACAAGCATACCCTAACTAATATCGCCTTCTCCCATCATAAGCTTCTCATCCTTGGTGATTTTAATCTCTGGTGCAACGGGACCCTTGACTCGGGTCTCGGGAACCTAGCCCAAGCCTGTGATAGATTTGGTCTTTCTCATCTTGTCACTAAAGCCACCCATACAGCTGGTCATCTCTTAGATTTGGTCTTCGCAGCCCCCGACCTGGTGGCGATGGGGGAAACCTTACCTATGGATTGGACTGACCATAAAGCCCCCGTGTTGTCTACGGAAATTAAGTGTAGAGACTGGAGGGCCCTCATACGGCGGCACCTTACCGGTGAGGTTCCATTTGGAACAGCCCTTCGATGAGAAGTTGAACATAGATGAAAATTGCACCTCTCTCTGCACCAGAATTAATACGGTCCTTGATGCCCATGCCCCGTTAAAAACACGTAGCTGCAAGGGCAAAGACTCTGCCCCCTGGTTCAATGACGAACTAAAAAATTTAAAGCAAGGTTGTAAACAAGCGGAGAGAAGGTGGAGACGCGATTATATTAACACCTCGAAAGAGCTCTGGAAAACCAAGGTCTCTACCTATAAGAATCTGATTAGAAAATCTAAAGCTGAATACTATTCCTCGCTGATTTGCAACACCACCAACAACTCCAGGAGTATTTTTAACATACTAAACAGCGTCACTAACCCGGAGTGTTCCAAGAATGCGATTGTCCCGTCCCAAGATCTTTGCGACAACCTTGCCGCATTTTTTAAGGAAAAAATCGAACTCATCCTTAAAGACCTGGACATGCCTCTGGAGTTTGGCCCCCCATCTGGCCTGAGCCCTGTTTCTCCAGTAGAACGATTGACTGGCCTTGCCCTGGCTACGAGTGAAACGCTACTCGAGTTCCCTCTACTTCCCTATGAGGCCTTCACTAAATTAGCCAGAGGGATCGTCTCCGGTTCTCCTTTGGATCCGGTGCCTCCCAAAGTTTGGAAGGAATTTGAGGATGAACTATTCCCCCCTCTTCACCAAATCTGTAACCAATCTCTGGTGACTGGTACTGTTCCAGTTCATTGGAAACGGGCGTTAGTTTCTCCTCTGTTAAAGAAGCCCTCCTTAGACCCTGACTGTTCTAAGAACTATCGACCCATCTCCCTGCTGCCTTTCCCCGCCAAGATAGTTGAGCGTTTGGTCAGTAACACTCTTTCCAACTATCTCGAACTCCATCTATTATTAGATGGGGACCAATTCGGTTTTCGGCCTGCTCATGGGACCGAAACAGCCCTCATCACCGCTATGGACGAGCTTCAAAGGCGTGCAGGCAGAAGACAGGCAGCGTTCCTGATCCTGCTCGACATGTCTGCTGCCTTTGACACGGTGAACCATAGGATCCTAATACGGAGGCTGTGGGAGGCGGGAGTGAGAGATACCGCACTGCATTGGCTCCATTCATTTCTGCAGTATAGGCAGCAGGCAGTATCCATGCCACCTTTCCAGTCAGATTTTTCCCTGGTAACACATGGAGTCCCTCAGGGCTCGGAAATCAGCCCAATTCTCTTTAATATATACCTTAGACCTCTGATCTCTCTCATCAAAAGCTTCGGCATCAGGATTGTGAACTATGCCGACGACACGCAGATGATTTTCTCCCTGGAAGGTGAGGACTCAACCTCCGTGGAGGCTTTACATAATTGTCTGCGTGAAACGTCTAGTTGGCTGAAGGATAACTCCCTTCAGTTTAACGCAGGAAAGACGGAGGTGCTTTTCAGTGCAGGTACTAGGATTCCCCAACCTTTTCCGACTAATTTTTGGCCCCCGGAAACTAGGTCCAATGTACAGCCGGTGGAATCTGTGCGCAACCTTGGGGTCATGTTTGATCAGAGGCTCAGCATGGAGACGCATGTTCAAAAAACGTCTGCCTGTTGTTTTGCCATCCTTCGCTCCCTAGGGAAAGTCTTGCCCCTCTTACCTACCTTTGCCCGCGCCCAAGTGGTCAGATGTACTATTCTTAGCAGGTTGGATTACTGTAATGCCCTCCTGCTCGGGTCCCCTGAGTTCTTGCTGGACAGGCTCCAGAGGGTCCAATCAGCTGCTGCTAAACTGGCTTTGGGGTTGCCGAGAAGTTCTCATGGAGCGTCCGCATTGGCAAAACTGCATTGGCTTCCTACAAGGCAGAGAATTCATTTTAAGGCCCTCTGTATAGTTTTTAGGGCTCTCCATGGAGCTGGTCCAGCTCCCCTGCAATGTACATTTGCCTGGAATACCTCATCCAGACAGCTTCGATCTTCTGTCGCTAAACTGGTAGTTGTTCCTAGATTCAGGAAGGTCAGAGCCGGTGGCAGATCCTTCGAAGTGACTGCCGCCAGACTATGGAGTACTCTCCCTATCGAGATTAGACACACCAGCGAACTCCTCCCGTTCAGAAGGAAGATTAAAACTTGGCTTTTCCCATGCTAGCCCGCTCTCATTACTGTCTCTTTTTCTTTCAGCGCCAGGATGCCTGCAATGGTGACAGCCGCGCTTTACAAATGTCTAAAATAAAATAAAATAATAAGGACATCGTTAATGACATCACTGATGACACCATAATCATGTACAGCATAGAGTTACTGCATGAATACTTGCCCAGTGCATAGCATGGAAACAGTGTGAGACCTGGAAGCAGGCGCAGTTGTGCATGTGAAAATTATGTGGTGCACCATTTACAAATCTCTAAAGTTTAGGGTTCAAGCAGTGCCTAACTTTTGCCAGTAAAAGGAGCAAATGTTGAAAGGAATACAGAACAATGCAAACATTCAGCCCAAGTCACAAACATCTGGGTTTAATCCAATGTTCTTTTGCTAACCACGCCTCCTCAGTATGGACCCAGCCATATACAAATCAGTCTTGACCCTGTTCCTCATGGGGACAGCCCAGTCTGAACAGCCAAGCCAGGTCCTCCCTGGACTGGAAACAAGCATCCTGGGACTGGTTTCGGGGCATCACCCCTCATCAGCCAGGCTAGCTTGAATCCAGTGGTGCAGTGTGCACGGGACCTGCACATATGTCTTGACACTGGCCCATCTTCATGACAATCTGCCACATGGTGGCACTGTCTGACTTTTTTAACATTAGCAGGCGATTCAATGATACAGAATATATAAAAAAATGTATACCAGGACCTCCAAGCCAGTCTCACATCTGTCAGAGGCTGGAAATAGTCCATGTTTTCATATCTGCAGGAGTGTGATGGTCATTTGATAGGATGTGTACTGGCATTTGAATGCGCTGGCAGGGATAGTGGGTGGTGAAAGCTGCAGTGGCTTCTTAGGAAATATTTTGGGAACTCCCACTTATTTTTTTCAAGAATATCCTGCTTGTGGATCTTTTTGGCCAGAATGCTCCAGAAGCACCAATTTATGATACTAACAATAGGAGAAGTGTCAGGTGGTCTCATATCCTGGAACATCAGACAAATATGCTAATATATACTCCATGGTAGCTGATGTCTTAGATCCCTATAGTAAAAGCCCAGAGAATGAGATCCTGGTAACAGCCATACACTGTACCATGGTTGGTTTACCTAGTGAACAATTTTATAGGAAAATATCAACCTAGCTTTATACAGATAAAGAAAGTCTTTTGTACAACAATAAAAGCAGGCACTCTAAGAAAAAATCAATAGCTGCAGTCAAGAGCCGCAACAAGGAAGCAATAGTGGCTTACAGGAAGGAGTATAAGCATGTATAAAACATCGGAAGGAGGGAATAGGAGGAGTATAAAAAGCAACACCTGGTTGCCGCACCAAAAACTAAAGATAATAAGACATTTTGGCAAGTGGTCTTCTATGGCAGCAGCAGGATATCTAGGGAGGAAGAGTTTTATATGGAGCCGCAGAATTGGTCACATTAATTGGAGAGCTCCATAAAGGCCCAGTTATAGAATCCAATTTTAATGAAGAAAGTGTCCAGTATAATACTCCAATTAAGGAAGATCCAAATACCCCAAGTCATGTTATTACGTAGATCTCAGGGCATCTTTTCATTTGGTCCTCTGGGCAAAGTTATGGACTGTACTGAAAAATAGGAACATGCAGAAAACTCTGTTGGAGCTAATAATGTGGCATTATAGTAACAACTACGCCCATGTAAGATTGGGTAGAAAGGGCAAGTTAACAGATTGAATTGCCATTGAGAGACAAGTTTGGTATGGCGTTTTTGCACCAAATCTGTTTACACTCTATAGAACTGGGGTGATTGACCTACTTAATGAAAGTAACAGCAATTCACCCATCATGGCTGGTCACTAAATTCCCATCCTCATATTTGCAGCTGATTCCCTTTTAATATCAAAGAAATCCATAAGTCTGTAAATGTTGCTCAAGACATTTTACACCTTTTCCAGGCAACATTGTCCAGAAATTAACCCATTTGAAACAAAATTAAAGGCCTTTAATGCCCATAGATCCTACAGGGAAAAGGTATATCTGGGTGATGCAGAGTTACAAAGAGTGAAGGAGTTTTATTAGTTGGATATATGGTTGGCGAATTCGGCATTTGCAATTGTAACAGCCCAAAAGTCTTCAACTTTTCCCCCCATATCATCAGTGCTAGAACTATACCATGAAAAAGCAGTTGGGGGCACTTTATATGCCTCAAAGATTTGAGGGACTTGCAATCTAACAAATTAGATTAATGAGATTTCTCCTGACACTACTGCACTTGGATTTGGCCCTAAAGAGTATAACATGTTACTAACATTGAACACCTAATTTATTGGGTAAGACTTTGGTCTAGCAAGATTTTATAACCCTGTTAGAATGCATTCTCTCAATCGAAAGGTCTGGATCCGAGATGAAAATTACCTTAGTTACATTATGTCAAGTCATGATTTTACAAGCAGGACATGACAGAGGCTTCGGACAATCCTGAATCCAACACCAAGGGAATGCTGTTGTGTAAAGTTGACTTGTATAATGAGGTTAATCACCCGGTATGGTAGCCAGGCACTGTAGTGGGCGTGTAGGCGTAGGCTTGAGTGTGGTGGCAGTAAGCCTCGAGGACTTAGTTGAAGAGTCAGGTCTTCAGCTTCTTGCAGAATTTGAGAGGTGAGCAGAGGCTCTAATGTGTTGAGAGAGGCTGTCCCAGGTCTTGGGTGCAATGTAGGAGAATGCTAGAACTTCCATTCTGCGTCTGTGGATGCAGGGGTTGTACGAATGAGAGCGAGGCTAAACACAGATGTCTGGTGGGTCGGTAAAAATGAAGACGGTTGTTAAGGTATGTTAGTCTGATCTTGTGCAGTGCCTTGTATGCGTGTGTGAGGAGTTTGAATGGGCAGCGTTTATGTATTGGGAGCCAGTCGAGCTCTCAGGGATGGGGTACGATGTGGATGCATCGTGGGAGGTTGAGGATGAATCTTGCTGCAGTGTTAAGGATGGTCTGGAGTCAGTGGAGGAGATGGTTGAAGATCCCAGCATAGAGTGCATTGCTGTAGTCTAATCTACTTGTGATGAAGGCTTGTGTGATGGTGCATGTGGTGTTCTTAGTTAGCCACTTGAAGATCTTATAAAGCACGCAGAGTTCATTGTAAGCAGAAGGAGCTGGCTGCGTTGACCTGTGCTGGCATGTTGAGCATATTGTCAAGAATGATTCCCAGGTTTCTTGTGGGATTGGTTGGTATGGGTGTGGGCTGATGGTCTGATGCTGGGGAAATTGAAATCAAGATATTGGCCATATGTTGCTGAAAGCCGGCTCATGTAGTCAAGCACAGAAGCTTGACCGCAACATTTCTTGACTTTAAATTTACTCTGGACTTTGAAAACATTGTGGACAAGCTAGACCCACCAGAAGCAAGATCTTTAGTCTTATAATTCAGATATGGAATTTTATTGGTTAATTTTTTGTGCAGCAAATGGTGATCAGTGAACAAAAGAGCACATATGTGCCCAGCTCGTAAGTCACTTTCTGAAACTGAGGCATATCTCATGGTTTTCCTATCCTGCAAACCATCCGATTAGAACATTTTGGATATTACCTATCTGCCAGAAACTGGCAGTAGGACGACAGTTTGAGGTAGAACTTAGAATTCTAAGAACTGAAAATAATGAATTGATTGTATTTCCTGTGTTCATGTATTTAGATCATGTTTGGAGGATTAGACATAAGTTTACTGTAAGGATGTCGGGTTTTATAACTTTTAATGGTAACATGGCAGTCAGTTTTATTTGGAGAGAATCTTATTTATATGATTTGTTTTTAATGACGAGCTTTTTATATAAGTATTGTATTGTATTTTATTTTATTTATGTTTTCTGGGGGAATTGCCCTCGAAATAAAAATTTATAAGGATCAGATGTTTATTTTTAGAGCTTAGCTGAAGATTTGGTGGCATTGCAGATTTTTGAACAATGTAGAATATAATGGTGTCCCACTTAGAGATGGTTTATTTCACACTGGCGTTGTAAGCATGGGTCTAAGGTTGTATGCCATTGTTCCCATCTCAGGAACTAAACTACAGAGTGTTGTCCATAAAGCCTCTCAGTAGGTATCTTTTCAATTTCAAATATATACTTGTTATCCTTTTGACTTAAAATTGTGGGTCATGTAAAAAAAAGAATTGTTACAAATATACATTAATTTAATTAAAAATATAACAACAAATGTTCTTCCCTAACTACTCTTCACTCTGGACTATCATACTGAAAGAAAACAACACACCAGCTGATAAAAATTACTTTCTATTTATTTATAATTAAAAATCAAGTAACATAGTTATTTGTTTAATAAATTAATTACAATTTTATTTTCCCACTAACAGTATCAGTTGCATTGTGTCTAATGCAAGCTTAACTGTAATTTGTGGTTTATGGTATTATTATTTTAAATTGTGGTTTGTGTTTTGTGTTTTGTGTTTTATTTGCCACTTTAATTAAACTAAAATATAATTTGGTGTTGTAAAATTAAATATTTTGAATTATAATAACATATTTTAATAACAAAAATATTCTAACATTCAAAATACTTAAACAAATGGGCTATACATTTGAATGTATTTACTTGTAGGAAATTCTAATTTTCCCACCACAATATTGGCCCTATTTGTTTTGCTGGATTTACAGCTCTGTGCATTTTACCCATGCTAAATGGAAGCTAAGTGACTGCTATAAGCCATATTATCAAAAGTGTCCCAGGAGAACATGGCATTCACTTTTTGAGTCTCCAGGGAACTTTGATATCATATAAGGTATGGCAGATGCTTGTGATGCTCATTCTGCAATACGGACAGCACCAGCTCTTAATGTGCACTAGCATTAGCCAAAGGGGTTGTGTTCTCATTTACATACAGGAATGGACTCATGCAAATCATGAAATATCAGGAACAAAAAGTCCAGACAAGTCTGCGTTATCGTTTAGATTCAGGTAAAGAATTCCAACATTCGGGTTTCGTGGTGTGAAATCTTTATGATGAGGGTGATTTAAAATTCTGAGTGGAATTGGCAGAACATGGCAAACAGCCAACATGTGTTTCACCCCCTTACACGGCTTGGGGCTTCTTCAGGGCATCGTGTTAAAGTAGGCACTTAAGTCTTCTGTATGCAGGGCGCACAAGTGCATCTTCTGTAAAATCAATTCCTTGAATTGATTTTACATAAGACATACTCATGGGAATTTTGCCCGAGATTCGATAGATCGACTTAGGATCATCAGGCGCCCTGCATACAGAAGACTTAAGCGCCTACTTTAACACGATGCCCTGAAGAAGCCCCAGGCCGGATGGCCGTGTAAGGAGGTGAAACACGTGTTGGCTGTTTGTCATGTTCTGCCAATTCTACTCAGAATTATAAATCACCCCCACATAAAGATTTCACACCCTTGACTATGAAAAGGAGTGCCCGTCAGTGAGCATCATGGACCCTGTGATGAGCAGGGCCAGCTTTAGCACTGGTGGCACCCTGTGCGACAATGTATCTTGGCCCCTCATGACCACCTCCGCCATGGATTCCCTCACTATCACCATTGACCAGTCTCCATAACCACCGTCTCTTAGATTCATTTAGTTTTATAGCGCAACTCATGCCAGTTTACGATGTCAGAACACTTTACACCATACAGGCATTGCACAGAGACAATCAATCATTGCTGTGTAAATCAGTGTATAGGAAATGTTATATAAGACTGAGGCCTAGGAGTCACATTCCATCCATACTGGTAGGCAGTATAGTTTAAGAGTCCTTGGACCTATTTATATTATATAAACTTTGTGATGTGATTGGGGAACACGTTCTTTGCAGCAGCCATATTAATCCTCTGCTATGATGAATCAAAACTTTCACTAGACAAAGCTCTGGTCTCTCTCCAGGAAGAACATTAATCACCGGAGTTTTCATTTTTATTGGAGCCTGAAAATTGCTGGGACAGTGTACGCGGCATAAGGTGCTTTTAAAACGATGAACGTGGCGCTCCCACCCCAAGTCAGCTCCCAGTGCGTTGGCACCAATCGTACCGCCCCAGAGCCTGACCTGGTGATGAGGCTCTATGAACTTCAATACCTGTAGCCACTAAATGTTGCTCCTCAAAATATGAGCAGTGGTAGAGTGGCAGACTGAGCAATAATACTTTTTTGGCCTCTTTTTTAAAACAGAAAATGCAGTTTCCAACTCTAACATAAAGGTTTTCTTTAGCAAACACCACAGCAGTGTATGTGGGGTCTTACAATGGGTTCACTGACAAAATATCGATGTTATAAATATAGAAGTAAAAAATATTGATGCAAAAAGTATAGAATGCAAAAATATTGACTCCCTGTACTTGAAAAGGTAAGTACCCATTATCGAGGAAAAAATCGATGTGAAAATATAGTTGTACAAAATATCAATTATATATATATAAAATAAAATAATAAATATTTAATATGTTAAAAACAAATATTTATATAAAAAATAAAGTAGATTTACTATAAATTTTAAAAATATAATAAATACACTTAATAAAAAAATGTAAACACACATACATAATAATTATATATTTACTTTAAAACAATTAATAAACTATTAAGTTGAATTTATTTTCCTTCATTTGATAACTTTATTTCGGTCAAAGACCATAAAAGTGCAGATAAAATACATACAAAGCACGAAGAATAAAAAACAGGATAAAAAGAGGTATTAAAAAGACATTAAATTCAGTAGTTATCAAAAATGAATTGAAGGGAGAAAAAAAAAAAAAGGAAACTTTATCTATCACATATTTACAAGAACATTTGTCTTCTGCGCCACATACTAAGTAGAAAGCGAGATACAGCAAAGACAATAGGAGGATGGGTATCATATATCAAAACCAGGCAGGCCTGTGCAAAATGGCGAAATCCAAGGTTCCTGCATATCGGGATTAACCAGCATTTCCTAATTCGAGCATATGCAGGGCAAAAAAACAAAACATGGGGGACATCTTCGCTTTTATAATTACATATAGGACAGGCTTCCCCTTCTGATTTGACCCATTTAGAAGTAAAATGCCTAATGGGTAGGCTACCATGCCTGAGTTGAAGGTACAACTTCCTTGCTTGAGGCGGTTGTATTACGTCTAAGAGTTCTTCAAATCGGGGTTCCATTTTTACTAAGAGGAACTCAGTAGACAACTTGCCCAATGTTACGGATCTCTGTAGATTTGACAGGTTCTGCCGCCTCATCTGAATTTGAAGATCTGATTTCGTCATCCCCAGGCAAGACAACTCAGGGGTCTTCCAAATCTGTAAAATACCTAGCTTCTTACTAGAGGCTTTAATATGGAGCAACCATGGGATATTTTGGTTTTTTAATTTGGGCCAGATCTCCTGGAACTCAGCTCTATAGGGGGCCAACTCTGGAATAGACCATAACCTCTTCCAGTATAGCATAGGTCTTACAGCTACAAGCTCATCTATCGGCTCCAGCCCCAAGTCAAAGCGTAGGGGAATGAGTGGTGTACTTAATGGTAAGCCTACCAGATTCCTCGTAAAGTTCTGCTCCGCCCTCAAAAGACTGGAAATATTTTTGTGGCCCCAAAATTCAGCACCGTAGATTGAGGCCATTCTTGCTTGGAGTCGATAAATTTCTAGGGCCGGGGCTACCGGTTTAAGATCGGATATCCTATGAGATTTACTAATACCTCCACTCAGTTGTGTTAGTTTAAGGGCAGATTTGGAGATTTGGGGGCCCCATTCAAAATTTTCTGTTATAGTTATGCCTAGATAGACAAATATTTTGACTCGCTCCAAAGGGATCCCGTTAAGGACAGGGTTCGGTCGTGTCCGCCTCGGGGGATTGAAGATCATATACTTGGTTTTATCCAAGTTTATCTCCAATCCCGCAAGGCGCAAAATGCCACAAAACCATCCAGGGTACGCTGGAGGCCCGATGATGTTTTGGATAACAACAGAGTGTCATCCGAAAACATCAAAGCGGGCACTCTCCCAGTCGCTAGTCTGGGAGAATCACTATTTGTAATACCAGACAGATGATCAACCAGACCATTTATATATAGGCTGAATAGCGTTGGAGCCAGGACGCAACCCTGGCGTACTCCCCTTAAAACAGGGAAGCGTTTAGATAAATCCCCATGCCTCCCGCACCTAACCCGAGCATAATTATTAGTATGTAATCTAATTAATGCTGTCAGAAGGTAGAGCGGGAGTCCCAGGTCTGCCAGGACCCCCCATAACTTAGCCCTAGGGACAAGATCGAATGCCGCCCGCAAGTCAACAAACACAAGGTAGAGGCTGCCACCCTCCACAATTGTAGTTTTCCAAAATAAGACCTGAAGGCGGAATATTTGATCCAAAGTAGAGATACCTGACCTAAATCCTGCCTGAAGTGTTGTTAATACTTCATTTTCCTCCATCCAGCTCAAGATCCGATCCAAAATAATCCTGCCCATTAGCTTTTGGGTTGTATCTATAAGGCTGATGGGCCTATAGTTGGATGGGGTTAGCGGACAACCCTTTTTGTAAATGGGAACCACCTCAGTGCCCAACCATGTCCCTGGGAGATCAGTTCCAAATAAAATCTCATTAAACAGAGCAGCCAGGTATGGTGCCCATATTTTTGGCTGTGTACGAAAAAGGTCACCTGGAAGTTTATCCAGGCCAGGGGCCTTATTGGGAGGTAGTCTTCCTATTGCTGACTCAAACTCCTTCAGGGTTACAATTTCGGGGCATTCGGGGTACCTCTCATCCCCAATGTTAATTTGGTTCTTATTCCGCCGTCCGCCTGAGGCCCCATCCAATCGGTACTCATGGGGGGAGCCCCGGGAGGTCGACGGATAAGGTGCCCCATCTATCCCAAGCGGTAGGGCAGCCGGCCACTTTAGTCCCATTTCCTTCCGGGGTTTACTATTTGGGTCAATTATAGTGTTCAGTTCAACACTAGCGTATAGAGCACTAAAGTGTGCCTCCCACGCTGATGACGCGATGTTTGGGACACAAGCCCTATCACCCCCATTCGTGACTGTTGCAACGGTAGCCCAAAATGACTTAGTATCCCTTAGGATCCCATCTCTTCCCATATCTTATCCTCCCAGTCCTTCTTACCCCTTGTAATTGCCTTTTTGTAGAGAAGTCGAAATTTCTTTATACAAACTCTATCTTGGGTTTTAATGGCAACCAGTAGATCTTTTTTTGGCTTTCTACAAGGGGCATCGTACCAGGGATGTAGCTTCACCCGTGGTGGTTTGGCCGCAACTACAGGGCAGAACATATCCACTAGATTATCTACCAATTGCTCGTGGATTTTCACTGCTCTGCCCTTGTGGGCGTCATCCCCCATTTCAAGGATCGAGGGTATGGCTCTGTTATAGATTTTTGCCAATAGAATAGGGGACTCCTGTAAAAGTGGCCATTTAACCCTACGTCTGTTGTTAGTTATTATGTAGGGAGGAATAGCACTTGTTATATCGGGCGAAGGATTTATCAGCCCAAAGCTGCCAGGTTTTAATGATAGTACAAGGGCATTATGATCACTATCGTGCCTTGGGACAACCCTAAAATCCATCAGCCTGTCCCAGTGTTTAATTTCCATCATTATATAATCAATGATGGAGGTTTGGTGTAATCTATTAAAAGTAGCTGACCCAGGTCTATCGGGCTCCACCCGTCCATTACATGCCCGCAAAGAAGTTGAAAGGGTAAATGATTGTAGTTGCAGGACCAATGGAGTCCAGGCCTTAACAGGGGTAATCTGTGGTTCGGGAACTTGCCAGAGCTGGTCTTCATCGTCCTGTTCATCCCACCCAGGGCTCGCCAGGGGCTCAAACTGACAGTTGAAGTCTCCTCCAATCACGAGTGCTGTTGTTGGATCAAGTGACTGGATACAACTGCAACAGACTCCCGCCCGCACTTAGTGGGTCTAGAATAGATATTCGCTATAGCCAACTGCGACATATTTTCTGGGGTCAGAAGTACACACTGGACATCTGGGGAGTTAAGGTGCATTTGTACAACCCTGGCACCCAAATGCGTAGCCACCCATATTGTTAGCCCGCCCGATGGCCTCCCCCTAGCCCCAATTGAAGCAAGTATATCAAAGGTAACATACCCAGGCATAACACTCTCCTCCAATGCCCAGGTTTCCTGCATCAAACAAATGTCGTGGAGAGCCATAAAGGAGCCCCACTCGGGCAGCGGCAATTTGTTTTTTATTCCAGCCACATTCCAAGACAGGATTTTTATGGGGCCCTCGGTTCTTACTGGATTACTTTGTACTCTTTCCATACCAATATAGTTCCCAAGATCCAAAATCTGATTCCTATGCTCGAATTCACCTACGGTGGTCTTATTAGGAGATAATAAATCGTTAGGGGCACTAATCTCTACAGATTGTTTTAATGCCCCCCGTTGCATCATAACTTCGTTATTTAGAAGGTAATTTGTGCTAAAATTCAATTGGGGGGAAAGAGAGGCCCTACCCTTTGACTCGCCGGTATGTCCATCTATGCCACTGGCCATAGGGGAAATAGGGGGATATCCCTCCGGGCGTCAGTCGACCAGTTCAAGAGAATAGAACCTATTTTTTGGGGGGAATAAAGAGAGCAAGGGAGAGTATGAACTTGTACCCTCCCCGGCTACCGTCCCCTGATAGATATTATGGGGAAAATTATCATAAACCCCCCGTTGTCGGTAATTCGTGTCCCAACCTAGTCTCCTCTGGGCATTTGGGTAGAAATATGAAAGGGGGAGGGGAAATATTTGAGTGTTCGACCAGACAGGCAACCCATTACATATAAATTCCACAGCACTCTTGTGTCTAAAATTTATAATCACACAGTTTCCTGTAAGGGTTTTGGGTCTAAGCCCAATCCAGTCAATTTATTTTAGAATTTTAAATTATATAAAAATGTTCAAGAATAAAAATTATATATATATATATATATTTTTTTTTTCACCAAAGGCCCAAGCATTTCAGGACGCACTCGACAGGTAATGTAAAACCATCCGGTTTATTTAAAAAGGAAAATCCAGCATCTTTATTCCAGTCTTTCATAATCTTCGTGCCTGACGCGTTTCAAGGCTTCCAGCCTCTTATTCATAGGCGGCTTGTAACGTGAGTGTTGGCAGAGAGCTCTAATTAGCAAGCTAATTGGATGCATGCTGTTTTATACTGGCCCCCAGTGGGCCTGGCTGAGAGCATTTGTTTCCACATTTTCTCTTCATGCATGCTAGGATTTGTAGTCCATTTAGAGCATTCGTTATCTTTTGTAAGTTCTGTTAACATTCACTCTTCATAGCTACATATTTACCCTTTAGTAACATATGGGGTGGACGTGTGGGAACATTCCAACTGCCAATAATCAGAAACGGTTCAGAACGTTTTTCTTAAGTACCTCCTTGCTGTACCCAAAAGCTGCTCTTCCTTTGTATGCCATGCCAAATTGGGGATTCCCTTTATTGTAGATACAGTCCAGATTCAGCCTATTTTGGTCTGGCATCAAATCTGGACTCCGGGGACAATACTAAACTGTGCCATCATAACGGATTGTCTTAATTCCTGTTTTACTCTTCGTATACCGTGGCTGTAGTACATCAAGTTTCTCTCAGGAGATCTGGGGCACCCAGAATACTTTGACCACCCGAAATCCCTAGAAGGCATTAGCAGAAAAAAACTAAAAGCCGAATACCTGACTTAGTTTGAGGAGCATAGGCTATCCTCAGAATTGCTGAGGCATAGCATACTGAATAACCAAACAATGATGACTACGTATGAAATGAAGCCCTATCTTAAAGAAATCCTGAATTCTAGACACCGGTTGGCTCTCACCTGCTTTAGGGTGGACACATTCCATCATTTGACCAGCTTCCCTACTGTTAATGATTGGTCTACACCCTTACCGAATTGCTCCTGCAATAAGGTGTCATCTCAGAGTCCTATACATATTGTCTTCTTTTGCAAACTCTATAATGCCTAGTGGAAGCGTTTTAATCTACCTTTGTTTAGGTCGCATATGTAGGCCTGGTTACCTCTTTTTGCAAACCTTACCTACACTTTACATATGTAGGACTATGTCACATTTTAAGGGCTTTGATTAACTGCAGGAAGAGCATTCAATAGATTGCAATTTTGTTTGCATGGCCTTTATTAATTATATATTTGAATCTGCTAGTGATTTGTACAATATAATATGATTTGCATATAGGTTTTTAAAGTTTTTTTGTTCTTATGCATGCTTTTAACTACTGCATTTCGCTTTTATGATATTGAAATCGAATAAAGCTTATTTTATTTGATATTGATTTGACTCCTGATTGACTCATATACAGATGTCATCTTTCACTTCTGTGCCAGTAAACTTTAATATCATGGGCAAATGGTCAAAGAGCACTAAATGTAATTACTCATGTATCACTATAGAAAAAAAGGTTTCCAGTCTAATAATTGAATTCACTCCACACAAAATTTCTTATTAGAAAGCACCCCAACACAAAGCAAGAAAAAGTAAAACATTTGCTGTAATTCTGATAACCTCCAAAACCAATGTTTCCTGTTGTGGGTATCAACCTACTGGTGGGTCTTGAGCTGATTTTTGGTGGATCACAAAGGTTTAAGCAATAAATAAAGATACCTTGAAAATCTGCATTGATCTTATCACATTTGCTGTGCTTTGAAAACAGCGGGCTCGATTCAGAAAGGTAAACTGAGACTCAAGTCCAACTTTACTACTTTCGGTATTCACAAAGGGCATTTACTACTCGTAGATGCCCTTTGTGAATACTGAAAGTCGAACTTACCAGCTTTCCGTAGTCAGAAAGGGCATTCACGAGTAGTAAATGCTCATTGTGAATATTGAAAGTCGTAAAGTTAGACTTTTGTCTCACTTTACCTTTGTGAAACGAGCCCAGAAATTGGATGTCAAGCTATGTCTTCTGACAAATTGCAGCTTTTTTTTTTGTTCCTGGGGTTGGTGTTTTCAAACTCCTCCCACATTGCAGTCAGAGAAAGAAAGTTAAAGTGTATTATGTGACAAACTTGCTGGGGTAGATATAGTGTGAAAGGGAATTCTGTGCTGTCATTTTTTTTAAACAAAATCTAAATACCTGTAAATTATTTGTATACATTCACCAGTTAGGAATGCAAAAACGAAGCACATTTTTATGTAGTACTAAAGTGTGATGGAAACAAAGATTTTAATAGGATCAAAACAAATCAAGACACTTTTCTTGGTGATGCACAAATGAAATTCACTGAAACTGATTTCCACACATTATCATTTGTGTGCAATATAGTTTAAACAGTAAAATTGTATGTCTGCACAAATGTTGTGGCCATTTCAATGGAAAATGTACTGGCTGCAAAGACAGTGTGCTCTCTCAATGCTTTAGCTACATATAAAAAAACACCGGCCTTATGTCCATTAAAGCTAGGTGGGTCGCTAATGTTTGTCGTTCTAAAAATTAGGTTGTGGTTCTAAAACATTTGGTAAGTACTGCCATAAGCAGTTATAGCTAAGCAAGATACACATTGCATCGTAGTTCGATGTCCCCTGAAAAAGCTTCATACAAGTCATAAAAACTAATAGCATGAATAGTAGCTCGAGCTATGTTCAGTGTGGATTTTCATTCCATATATTAGACCATTATCAAATATACATTCAATTAAGTTTTGAAAGAAGAGAGACAGCAGAATCAGAAATAACAACCTAATGGTAAAACATGTGGCTTGTTCTCCTAAAGAGAACTAGCTTGGGCTGGCAAGTGATATAAAAAGTGAGTGGATCAAAGAAGTGGTGAAGGTGGCAAGAAAGATATGTTCATCCTGCCCCTATGTTACAAGGTTGGTGATCAGTTGTCGGCATTGTGCATTGTTGAAATAATTAAATTTCTGGAAATGGTCAAATACATTTTACAATATGCTAATAATTTAACATGAGTTAATTTCAATTTAATAGGTTACTTTGCCTATTAGGATGTCAGTTTTTCTTGTATAATATGGCCACTGAAGTTTCCCCAGTTGACCCTATCACAAGAGTGGTTCTCATGGAGACCCAAAGCTGCCTCCCCTTTAAGCTCCATGTTGGAATGTTTTAATTATAAAGAAACAATATTTTTCACACATAATTCTCTGTTTACAATGCAAACAAAGCTATTGTTTTGAACATTTACTTCTATTGAACTTGCACTGTGTACTCTTTGAAAATGAACTTCTATTGAACTTGCACTGTGTACTCTTCATCACTCACTTGGAGTTGTTGTCCAAATCTTGAGAGATGTCATCCACAAGTTCGCTCTCTGAGGATTCGTGAGCCATGGATTTGTAGAGTTTGCATGCTACGAGTGCCTTGGCCATGGCCTCTTCCCCTCGCTGCCAAAGGAAGAGCGCCATCTTCTGGCGCTTCAGCAGCACAGCCCACACCATCAGCTCATGAAATGGGTACTGAAACCGGCTGACCTCAGGGTCATCCACATCGATGTCTATCTCTTCCTCCTTTTTCTTCTTCTTCTTCTTTTTTCCCTTGGATGGGGGTTCATCGTCCTTATAAAAGTGATGTTGAATTAATGAGTGAATTATAAAGATCATTGAAATACATTCTGCTTGTTGTACATTGGTTACTTAGCAGTGCAATACTTGCATATTGAACTTACACAGGGCCAGGCTCATGGAGTGCAGCACATGAATGCCATGGGTACCTTTGATGGGTTAGGTTCCCAGAGCTGTAGTTTTGTATCAGACTTCAGAGGGTGTCAGCCCACAGAATTGCTACAATTGTGTACTAGATGCAAAAACCCACAACTACTTACTCTATCAACATCAACCTTTCCAGCTAGTCGGATGCTCCTCCTAGGTGAATACAAATTCTACGCAAAGCAGTGTTTATGTCACTGACTCCAGGTTCTGCAATGGGCCAGATTTTTAAACAGAAAGACAAATTCTACGAAGGCACTCAGAAACGTTCGAGTCTGTTCTCCTCACTTGAACATATAATAGTCATTGCACCCTACCCTGTCACTGTGAGTCATTATTTTGTTAACATATTGTCCTGTAGTTCTCCCATCACCTCCATTTTTACTGCTCAACGTATTCACAAGCCTTTCTTTAGCGCTACTCCCCACTCAGTACTTGCCGTCTTATTTTATGTGATTTTGAATGATGAACTGACAATATTTTGAACCCCTGCTGTTTTCTGTCTACACCAGATGGCAATATTTCCAGTGGAAGTCCCAGGACATATTTCCTATAATTCTAAATCCTATTATGGATGCTGCACACCAAACTGGAAAAGATCCTATGGGAAAGGATGAATCTGGACATGTGATACTGGACTGGATATCTTGTTAACTAAGAGCCTAAGAAAGATGTTTTATCACATCACTGATCCCAGTGACATTTACTAACCTTTAGACTACCATAAGACACTGTCCCTAGTCCACTGTTGTCTAGTAGCAACGTCTCCCAGATGCGTAACTTAGGGACACAACATTCATTTGGAAGCTGATTTTCAATGTAATGACGATTGCGCACATGGCGCGCTGTCGTCATTACATTGAAAACAAAACTGAAACTTCATTTCAGCTTCAATGTTTCGGTGCTTGTGGGCCTATCTCAGCCCCCCGAGCACTGAAACACTTGGGAGAGGTATCGTTGGAAAGGGGAGACTCTCCCCTTTCAAATGGTACCCTTCCCTAGTGGAGCCCTGCTTGGGGACCCCCACCCCCAAAACAAATGCCACACTCTTTCGGCCCCCGAGGGGGGCAGAAAGCCCATTAAGCACCATGGATGTGTTTTATTTATACGTAGGGGTGGGGGTTGCCCAGTATAGGCATGCCAATGTCCCACCCCCAAAACATTACCACAGTCTTTCTGCCCCCTCCCCAGGAAGTAGATTTGGCAATAGCCCCTTATCTTCTCCCTCGGGGGGCAGAAAGCCCATTAGGCACCAGTGGTTACTTTTTTCAAAATTCAGGGTGGGGGCTGCCAGATGGGTATAAAAATGCCCCTCCCCCCAAAAAATAGCCCCCGTTTTGCCCCCACCCTAGGGTGGCAGAAAGCCCACTAGGCACAGGCTTTTTTTGGAATGTGCCTACCTGTGGATTTTGGATCCTAGCGCAGCTGGCACCCAAGGAAACATGGCAAAACAATACATTTTTGAGAACTAAACGCCCAGGGGAATCCAGAAGGTGGTGACTTGTGTGGCTGTCACTCGGTTCTGTGATGGAAACTTCTGGAATCTGCGCAGATCCACAAAATTCAACCCACACCGCATTCACCAAAGTCTTTCGATAAAAAGGATACCTCACTTGTGTGGTAGGCCTAGTGCCCGCAACCGGAAACGTCCCAAAACGCAACGTGGATACACCACATTATTGCAGTGAAAACTGACCCTTTCTTGGCAAAGTGCCTAGCTGTAGATTTTGATCCCTAGCTCTTCCAGCACCTGGGGAAACCTAGCAAATCTATACATTTTTGAAAACTAGACACCCAGGGAAATACCTTGTGTGGCTCTCACCAGGCTCTCTTACCCAGAATTCCTTGCAAACCTCAAACTTTCTAAAAAAAGAACACATTTTCCTCACATTTCTGTGATGGAAAGTTCTGGAATCTGCATGAATCCACAAAATTCCTCCCACCCTGCATTCCCCAAAGTCTTCAGAGAAAAAGTTACCTCACTTTTGTGGGTAGGCCCGCGACAGGAAAGGGCACAAAATGCAACATGGACACACCACATTTTTACAGTGAAAACGGACCCTTTTTTTGCAAAGTGCCTAGCTGTAGATTGTGAACCCTAGCTTTGCTGGCACCTAAGGAAACCTAGCAAACCTATACATTTTACTCAGGAGAACAAGGGGAACGCTGGGTGGTAGGACATTTGTGCCGGCGATCCCACGCAAAATTTTTGGGAGAATGTGATTTCTACAGCTAAATATAAGGTTTGCAGGGGATTCTGGGTAGGGAAACGTTGGGGGACCCACGCAAGCCATAATTCATTGGACTCCCCAGGGTGTCTAGTTTTTAGAAATGTGTGGGTTTGGTAGGTTTCCCTAGATGGCCGCGAGCCGGGGACCAAAAACTCATCTGTCCTCCCTGTCAAAAGCAAATTTTAAAATAATTTAAATTACGTATAAAATAATACCCAAGTTGGTCCAACATTGTGACATATTCAACACAAACAATACTGTAAGGAGTGGGAGAGGGAAAAATGAACATTTAATTTCATTGAATTTATTTGAAAACATATTTAAATAAAATGCATACATATACTTTAAATTTTTAGTAACAATGTAATAATATGTTAAGTTGTGGTTTTTGTGTGTTGCCTTTGCTACTGTAGTAGGTCTCGGTGAACATCAGTTAGGGAAATGTCTTATAATACTGTTTAATTAAAAAATAAATAATATTTCTTTATTTAAAATAGATTTCCTTGCAATTACCTGTTACTTCCTATACAGAGATCTCCACTCCTGTGGTGCAGGTTACCTCCCTGGTGGTGAAAAACCCCACAAACAGATGGAAAGTAACGTTTCTCTTGTAAATTTAGTCATAGGAGTCTACACTTCTCGTTTGAGATGTAAATACCCAATCAGAAATGGTGAATAGCACTGAAGTGGAGATTTACATCTATGTTACACCTCAGTGGAGAAGCAGATCTACTTGCAAGTAGATCTACGGATGCAAACCTTTAAGAATAGGGCCCTATTCACATTTCCTTTACAGATAAAGCCAAATGTTACTATCACCAGGGTCCAGAACGTAAAATCTCAAGATATACGCATCCCAATGAGCTAGTATTTTCTTAAGATAACCAAGATTCTAATTTATGGTCCATTTAAAAGCGAAGGCCTCTTTGCATTCATTAGAGGAAGACAGTGTTGTTCCACATAGCATTACTTTTTTTTAAAAATAGTTTTTATTGGCATTTGTAATATAAAAACTTTAACAGTTACATTCTGCAAGACAATCATCACATATTATTCGATCTGTGGGCCATAGGCATCTGGACCCTCCATGTTGTATGCAGCCCACAGCAGAGAAGAGCAGCAACAGTGCATCACAATATAACAGCAGTGATGAATAAGTATTGCCCCTTGTCCAGACTATGTTTTCATAATGTTCTATGGGGTCTTGAATCCCAGTGTCAGGGGGGAGGCATGAATATCCGGTACACACATTAAAGGTCATCGTAGTTCACAGTGCTGAGCCAGTCTACAAATGGCTCCCAGAAGTCCTGGGGGCGGGATCGCCCTGATAGCTGTTCCCAATATGTCTCCAATTGCATTTTACAGTGTGTAACACAAATGATCCAATTTTTTGTAGTCGGTGGCCGGGCCACTCTCCAATGTATGTAGACTTGGCGTTTTGCCAGTATTAACAGCATCGCAGTTAACCTTCTACGTTTGGGTGGAATGCCAGTGTTGTCTCCCAGCAATGCCGCCAGCGGCGTGCAGGGCAGTGTATGTCTTATAATGGTCTGTATGTGCTGTAACACACGTATCCAGAAGTTAGCCACCGGCCGGCAATGCCATGCCACAAGTAAGAAGCTGGCCTGTATGTCCCCACATCGCCAGCAGCGATCATCAGATAGCAGGCCCATTCGGTGCAATTGTGTCGGAGTGCGATATAGGTGGTGTATATATTTAAAGTGAATTAGTCTTAGCCGATAATTAGAGGACAACAGTTTCAGCTGCCCGCAGACCAATTTCCATTGGTCGTCCGAGATGTTCGTCCCTATCTCTGTCTCCCACCCCGTTTTTGCCTCGGGAATAATGAGTGGGGATTCTCGCTGCATGGTGTTATATATGCGGGTGATTAGCTTACAGCCATGCTCAATCGCAACTACGTTTTCTAGGGCAGCCAGTGTGGGTGGGGGTGCAGAAACGTGTTAAACCCACTTCTGCAGGAAGAGCGTAACTGGTAATACAGAAGCATGTCCGCTGCTGTGGGGGGCGTCTGTCTGCACATCTGCTGTACAGTTAAGAAAGTGTCTGCAGGGAAGAGGTCCACGCCCTTGCATATTTTAGGCTGTGTCGCTCTTTCGTGCGCCCCGCGATCTGCCAGTGGGGGTATATGTGGATAATTCGCTAATTGCATCGAGGGGGTGTATAACTTGTCTAGTTTTGCTCTTTTGCGCAGTCCTGTCCTGGCCCAGCGCAGCGCCTCTATGGAATTAACCTCGTCTCGGGGTCTTTTATAGTTTTGAAAAATGGCGGTAGCAAGTGGCAGTGGTGCCACTCTGTCAGTAAATCAGTCAGTACATTTTTCGGAGTATGGTCCCTGCCTTTACTTTTATAGATTGCCATGTTTTAATTTGTGAATATTCCATCCACTCTGTCCATTTCTATAGTTACATGTGGCTGAAAAGGCGTAGGGTGTACCCAATAGTAGAGGAAGTGCGCCTGTGCGCTATAAGCATATAATATAAAATCCGGTGCCGCCAGTTCTCCTTGGCATTGGGGTAGGGTGAGTGTCTCCCATGCTATCCGAGGCTGTTTCCACGCCCATACCAGTTCGATCATGAGGGAGCGAAGTGTTTTGAAGAAGTGTGTCGTTAGGGGAATGGGGATGTTTACAAACAGGTACAACAGCTTGGGTAAGATGATCATTTTGGTCAAATCAATGCGTCCCACCAATGAGAGGGGTAGCATCCTCCACCGGGTCGCCCTCTCCTTGATCCAGTCAATTGCCCTGCCGTAGTTTTCAGACCACAATTCATTAATATCCCTCCTCAGCCAAATCCCCAGATAGCGTGTTGGTCCTGTCGCCCAGGTGATAGGGTACTCCGTGTCGAAGGGTCGAGTGCCGGAGGTCAGGTGGAAGATGACAGATTTGTTCCAATTTATTCACACCCCGGAGAGTTCCCCATAGCGAATCAGTTCCCTTGTCATGGGTGCCAGATTCTCACTAGTGTCAATCATGTATAGTGTAATATCATCTGCATATAGTGAGATTGATAATCCGCACGATGTAAACCCTATGCTGCGATGTGTATGGTGTTGCCTAATGTGCGCTGTCAGTGGCTCTGTTGCAATTGAAAAAAGAAGGGGTGAAAGGGGACACCCCTGTCTTGTCCCCCTGGTTATATTGAAGGGCTCAGAGACTCGCACGCGCGCTGTGGGCATCGTTTATAATAGTTGTATCTGTCGAATAAAAATGGCGCTGAGACCTATGCGGAGTAGCAGTGGTAAGAGAAAGCTTCACTCCAAGGAGTCGAATGCCTTAGTGGCATCGAGTAAGGCTGCAATGGCCTGGACGTTTGGGTCAAGGTAATTCATTAATACAAATATTGTTTGGAGATTTTGGGACGTAGAACGTCCTGGTATGAAACCGGACTGGTCTGGTAAAATTATTCGGGTGAGCAGAGGTTGCATTTGGGTAGCTAAAAGCTTTGCGAAGGTTTTTGCATCTATATTTATTAGTGAAATTGAGCAATATGAATCGCATTGGGTAGGGTCTTTGTCTGGTTTTAAAACCGTTATTATAATGGCTTCTCTCATTGAGGGGGTAAATAACCCACCTCCATGGCTTCGTGATATACCTCTAAAAGGTGAGGAGCTAGGATATCTGCGTATTCTTTATAGAATTTGACTGTCAGGCCATCAGGGCCAGGGGCCTTATCTGCCAGGTTACCGCCAATGATCTGTTTGATGTCTTCCACCGTAAAAGGCATCTCCATGTACTCTCTATAGGCTCTCTCGAACCAAACTAATGCTATTGAATCAAAATATTCGTTCAATAGGTCCTCTGTCAGGCCTATATCAGACTTATACAGTTGTGCGTACAAACTGCGCATCGTGGACAGGACTTCTGGTGGAGAGCAAACTGGTTCCCCCTCCATGGTGGTCAATTCTGTAATAAAGGGGGAGCCTCTGGGCCCATGTAGGAGATTGGCCAGTGTTTTGCTCGGTCTGTCCCCTTCTCCGTATCTACGTGCTGTGGCCTGTTTGAGTAGGAATTTAACTTACCGCTCGGCTTCCTCCTGAAAGGACGTGAGGGTGTTGTGCATCGTGGCTAATAGAGAGGGTGTTGGTGTTGTGCAGTATTGTGTTTCTAGTTTGTGTAGTTCCTTATCGATTTGACTCAGACTATTTCTGATATCACAGAGAACCCCAGATTGTTCTGCAATACAATGTCCACGGATCACTACTTTAACCGCCTCCCATAGATTGCCCACGGTCGTCACCGACCCATTATTATGGTCAAAGTAATCTTGTATGTGCACTCTAATGCTTTTGCGAAATGCTGAGTCCAATAGAGCATTGGGTGGGAGGCGCCACGAGAAGGGCTGTCGATAAGGCTGTGGGAGTAGTAGTGCTAGGGCCACTGGAGCATGGTCTGACAGCGTTCTCGCATGGTGGCTGGCTGCCTGCACACTGGTCTGCAAATCTCTAGTTAAGAGCCAAAACCCTATTCTGGACCAGGCCTGTCGATGGTACGTGATGCAGATACTCTCCCTCACCCCGCGGTAGAGAGCTCGCCAAGGGTCAGATAGGTCATAGTCTTGTATAATACAATGCAGGGTTGC
This sequence comes from Triturus cristatus, assembly GCF_964204655.1. NCBI lineage: Eukaryota > Metazoa > Chordata > Amphibia > Caudata > Salamandridae > Triturus > Triturus cristatus. The sequence goes on from NC_140583.1 coordinate 354,906,311, forward strand.
TGATGCTTGTGGGTAATGGGCGCACGGCGTTCCTTCTCTGTCCATGTAAGGGGAAAGCGAGATATTAAAATCCCCACCGAGAGTATTGCGGAGTCTCCCATAGACTGGATTTTGTGCCAGAGGTGTTGAAAAAAAGCATGGTTGTCTATATTAGGCCCATAGACATTAGCTATGATCAGTGGACAGTGATATAATGTTCCTTTCAGAAGAAGAATTCGCCCCTCTGGGTCTTTAATCGATTGATGTGTGTGCCAGGGGACTCCTTTCCGTATAAGAGTCGCCACCCCCCGGGAGCAACTTGAAAAGCCTGCACTATGGGTCTCGCTCCAGCGAGCAGTGGACAATCTCGTGTTTGTTGACCCTAGGAGGTGAGTCTCCTGCAGGAGGCATATATCTATTTGGTGTCTAGACAAGTATGATTGTACTAGCCTGGATTTGCGGTGGTCATTTAGACCACGCACATTCCAAGTAAGGCAGTTGAGACTAGATATGTGGCTGCACCTTCCACTTAAAAGCCAGGTTAGGTATGTCAGTTTCTGTGTGCTCTCTCCGCTGTACCCTTGCCCACACATGGTGCTTGCGGTGTGGTTTGTGTGTAAGACTACACAATGTTCTGGCTAGACCCGACTGTCCATAGGTGAAATCACATATTGCTATGACTGTACTGTCTTGCGGCAAACAACAACAAACATCAACTCCCCCCCCACCACCCCACGGCCACACCAACCCCCCAAACAGGTTGTGTATCCCTTAATGAACATCTCCCGTCGATAGGGAGCCCTTGTAATGTAGTACCACTGAGAATCAAACCTCAGGGGGGTGCGGGGTTGCCTGCTAACTGCCCTGTCACGCTCTGACAGGGTGGCAGAGCGTATATGGTCCGCTCTGGCATGTTTGGTTATCAACAGTGGCCATTCCAATACTGTACGGTACCGTCCCTCTCACCCTTTATATCATCAGTCATTGTCACTCATCTGATTGCTGGAATCATGCGAGGCCTCGGTCTGCTGTTGTCCATCCATCTTGGCCTTTTGTTTTGTGAACTTCATAGCAGCGCTGGCATCAGTGAAAACAGAGGTTTTCCTCCTGTGTGAACCCGCAGTTTAGCCGGGTACATCACTGCATACTTCATGCCTGTCTGTTGGAGCAGTTTTTTGGCCGGTATGAATTCTCGTCTCGCAGACTGTACTGCTTGGGTGAAGTCTGGGAATAGCGCCATTCTATTTCCTTGATATTGAGTGTCTCCTTTCTCTCTGGCTGCTCTCAGTGCAGTGTCCCTGTCCCTATAATTAAGTAGGTGGGCTATAATTGGTCTCGGGGGAGCTCCCAGGCCAGGTCTGGAGCCCAGCGTCAATGTGCTCGTTCCACCAGGAACATCGGGGTGAGGTCCTCTGCACAGAGATCCCGAAGCAAATCTTCCACGTACCTTTCCATGTTTTGGATATTGGTTGATTCTGGTATTACTGTGATACGAATGTTATTCCTTCTGGACCTCGCCTTCAAATCTTCATTGCGGGCCGTGATCACTTCTAGGACTTTCTCCATCCGGAGCATGGCACCACTTGTCGTTCCCTGACGAACTTCTGAGTCCGAGACTCGCTGCTCCAGTGTGTCCAACCGACTCTCGTGCTTATCAATCTTTTGTGACATGTGTTCCATTCTTTCCGCCATATTGTCTAATTTGGTATCAATAGCCTTCAGGCTACCCCTCACCTCACGCATCATCGCCCGGATGTCGTTGTCTTGGTCTGTGCCCATTTGGGTCTCGGGGACTACAGTGAGGGAAGACGCGAGAGGCTCCTGGAAACGCGAAGATCGCTTCTCATAATTGAGTTTCGGTTGCTTATTGTCGGTTTTCCCCATGTTGATATTAGGTAATGTTCCTCTCACAGTTCTGGGGCTCAGCGACGGCCACTCTTTACTCCCGCTGTTGCGTTGCGGTGCATTGTGAGTAGGTCGCAGTCTTGGAGGGAGAGCGTTATATTTGAAAGCCGTCGTATCTCAGCGTTTATAGTATATGTTTAGTGTCTCTCCGTGATTAATTCGGCCTAAGCATCAATGGGAGCCCGGTCATGCAGTCTGTTCTGGTGCTAGAATGATGAACGAGTGCCTCCCTGCCCCGTGTCCACTCTGCTGGAACCCCCAGTAGGCCTCAAAGAGCAGAGGCTTTCACCATTCTTACTTTCTCAACGAGTTGCTCCTTGCACCCACTTCGTTATCAGTTTGTCGCTGTTAGGTATGCCACTTCACTGCCCGAGCCACAGCCCACAGTTTCTGAGGTGTCACTCTGTCAGGGAAACACGCAGTTGCTGGCGTCCCTCCAACAGTTCTTCAACGCTGTCACTCAGTTAGGCGACATCCAGAGCAGTGGGTCGTTATGAGGCCTCTGCTGGGTGTGTTACTCCTGGGCTGTATAGAGGTATCAGTGGAGGTCACTTCCCAACCAGTCACCCTTGGCTGGTTTAGTTCATGGAGTCCCTCAGATCAGGCGCTAACTCTCCTGCAGAACCACAACGGATTGCCACAGTGCTTAAATCCGGGTGGATGCAGGTTCCGTTTGTGGCACACACGGGGAAACGGAGTGGGAGCCTACCAGGCCACGATTTTGAATCGGCCTCTGTCCGGGGCCCGTGGTGGTAAAAGTGCTGCCTGTGTCGTTCTAGATCCCCCGTCGATGCCCCTGCACCCCCCAGGCGGCGGCCACCACTCGCAGCCATCCGCTCCCGGCCCTCTGGGGGTGTTTTACGATCGCAGCCGGGGGGGGGGGAGAGACGCGCCGGCCAGCCGGACTCACCGCAGCTGATGTGGGTATGCGGCGCCTCGGCTCCCGGGCGCAGCAGAGCGGGTATCCGGCGTCAGCAGTCCACCATTTTGCATCTCACCTCTCCACCGTTCGCTGCGCCGGACCCTCCGTCACCACCGCCGCGTATGTAGTCCACGGCCAGGCGATGGAGTCAGCAGTACTTTTGGGGAGGGCTGATGATGTCTCGCCGCCCATACCCCTACCGTGGACTTCCGCTTTGATCTATCGGACCGGAGTAGGCAACACTGCGTCTGCGCTGAGTCTGCGGTTTCCACTGGCTCTCGCGGTTCCAAACTCTGCCAACTGCTGCTTGGGGGTCAGCTTTGTATGTCTGCTGTTTTTCGTGCTGCGATCGTCAGGCCTCAGATAATGTACGGATTATGTGCTCTGCCGGCAGAGCCGCCTCACTGTGCAGCCATCTTGCTGCTCGGCTTGGCCACGCCCCCCCCACATAACATTACTTGATACTTGATATGAAATCTAAGCCACACCTACAAAAGTCTTTTGAGGTACCTAATCATCATGCAGCTGACATTTAATTTAGACTTCATTCATTCTGTGTTGTAAAATTGTATTTCATGATTGTCCTACTTCCTCTAAAAATATTTTTCTGTGTTTACGCTGTGAGCATCCCTGCACATGGACTGGATAGATTGCAGAAACACTCCCAAGAATTCTGCCGCCTGATGCACAATTATGATACAAAAATAAAACATGAGTCACTCCCCTGCAGTCCTTCATCAAAAGAAGGTGTGAGGTGTGGTGTTCTCAACCAGGAATAGTCAATTCTGAGTATGAAATAGTGACGTTCACACCAATTTGTGACAGATGTTCCCCAATGGTGGTCTCACTGTGCAGTGTTTGAATGCCTGTCACTGGTGTACATATTGGGAATGTGCTTAGAGTAGTTACGCTGAAGAGATGGCCAATGCCAAGCAATGTCACTAAGCTAGTGAGCAAGGAAAGGGTTAAGTAGGTGCTAAAATCTGCAGTAGAAAAGAAGCAGTGACCCTTGGAGTTTTTCCTATTTCATTTTACTCGAAGTGTTATTGAAATTGCTGGACTCGGTTACCTTCTTGCTCATCAGAGGCCGGGGCACTTCATTTGCTTCAAGGACACTTGACCTGTACCAGGATGACATTCTCGCCCAGTGCAATCTCTTCCTTGTTGCTAGGAGGGCACGACTACCACAATACTTCTGTTCTGAGAGCACTCTCTTCGTGGAATTAGTTTTTAATCAGTGGCATAGGTTTGATTCCAAATTCAACTTGATAGCCCGAGTATCGTTTTACAAACCTCTTTAAATGTAAAAGAACATCATGTCGCTTCCAATACGCACAAACGTCCCAACTTTAAATATTAACAGTGTTTATATTTACAGGGGCTCTGATCCTTGGCATGCATATATGATAGGCAGGGGAAGAGACTGCTTAGTTCGAGCTGATTGTTGCAGGTGGGGCCCCCCAGGACACATTTTTCCATTCGTATTTTGACCTGGCACCGGGGTTCTCCAAAGTCGGTGCTAGAGGGCCGGATCCATGCCAGATTTTTTAGTATAACTACATTTATTTAAATGGGGATATGCTAAAAATCTGGCAAGGATCCGGCCCTTCAGTACCAACTTTGGAAATCCCTGAGTCATAGACCAAGAAAACTGAAAACACACAAAGGAGCAAGGCAAAAGAGAAAAACTGAAAAACATGACAAACGGAGAAAGTAGGAACTCGCCAGAGGGAGTTTTAATGGTAGGAAGGGACTAGTGGTGAATAAAGATACATGAGATAGTATCAAGACTACAAAGCCATGGTATTTGGCGCGACATTCAATAGAACTCGTCGCCAGCTTCGGAGCAAAACATTGGGCCCCAGCACTTATTATTAACTATATAATATCAACGGGCGTCGAGTCACCGAAAGGACAGTGGGTGCCGAAGTGACATCATTCACTCACTCTTTAATCCCTGATGAGATTATAGCCACGATGATGAGCCATTGACAGCCACTCACATGATCCCTCGTCTCATATTTTCTGCCGCTAGTTATGGAAAAGCTATGGTGCGCCCACCACAGAAAGTAAATGGTGCTCAGACAACCTTCTGTAAATTTGGTTAATGCCACTGCCTTCATGAACCTTACACCAGCAGGAGTAAGGGTAGAAGTACCGGAGGGCAGGTGCTCAGTAGCAGCTGCCCCCTTCATTGACACCCATGACTGTATCTGCCTTGTTTTAAAGCCAGACCCAAGAATAACATATCAATCAGATCAGGACCTATTTGGGCCTTCAAAGTGGTACTCAAATGGCATCCTTTGTTGTGAAATACTAAAGTTAATCAAAACCAAAGCACCAACCATCACTTCTTTACAGTTTTTGATTTAGTTCAAATGATTGATTAGTTGTTACAAGAAACCTATTTAATTTCACAAACAGCGGGTGGGAGCGCACCCTTGTTTAACACAGAGCACAGGATTAATTATTCTTGCGGATTCACTGTATGCTGTAGCTGAATTGCTGTTATCTCAATTCAGTACTGCTGCTAGTATGTATTCACCAGTATTGCTTGAGTAAAAGAATAAATATATTTCTTTTTAAAACTATCCTTGGCGTGGATTCCCCCTAACGTTTTGCCTTCAGACCGCCTGTTTTCGCTGACTTTGTTTTTGCTGGTCCTATGTATCTGCACACTTTACGGCTGATAACCAGTGCTAAAGTGCTTGTGCTCTCTGCTCAAAACATGGTAATATTGCCTTATACCCAGTTGGCATATCTAATTTAGTTAGAAGACCCTAGTAAAGTGCACTGCATGTGCCAGGGCCTGTAAATGAAATGCTACTACTGGGCCTGCAGCACTGATTGTGCCACCCACTTAAGTGGCTCTTTAAACATGTCTCAGGCCTGCTGCTGTAGAGCATGTCTGTTCTTTTTGCTTTTGTCGTCCTAAGTGAGAAGGGTATTCCCAGATGTGGATCCCATGCTCACTTTGCCACTGGATTTAGGCCAGCCTAGCTGATGTGGAGTGATATCCCGAAACTGGTCCGAGAATGCTTGTTTCCAGTCCAGGAAGGACCAGGCCTGACAGTTCCGGCAGAACTGTTCCCATGGGAAGCAGGGCCAAGGCTGATTTGCACATGGCTGTGGTCCAAACTGGGGTGGCATGGTCAGCAAAAAACCTGATAGAGTAAACCCAGATCTGTGACTTGGGGTGAATGTTTGATTTGTTCAGCATCCTGTCCCTCTCCTGTTCTTTTTAATTTTAGAACGTTGCCATTTACTTGCCTTAACCATTTGGTGCCTGCAGCCTGTCTCTGGTCACATCACTGGGTGTAGTTGGCAGTTGGGCTTTGTGTATTCTTCCTAGATAGCCACACACAATGATGTGCACCCTAATTGATGACAGCATGTATCAGCTGCTGGGACTACAGATTTGTGCTCAGTAATTGTGACGTCATGTTGTCTGCACTGCACATCCCGATACAAAGGGATCGCAGTGCCAGAACAGATGGAGCATTTTGGTAACAAGAAGAAACTGGTGGTTAAGAATAGGGTGTAGACAGAATAACAGAGATAGGCTGAAATGCTTGATCATCACATATGTATGGCTGGAAGGCCAGCTAAAGGAAGAAAGGGACAATCAGACAGCAAGGGAAGAGAGTCTAGCCTGTGAACTGCTGATAGGAAGATAATGAAACTTATATAGCCATTAAAAACTAAAATACAAATATATAGGAAGATAGACACATACAGGGGTGGGGGAAAAACTCTTACATGATAAGGTTAGAAAAAGAATGTGGATAGTAAGGGAGTAGCCAGAAAATTAAAATGTCCCCCACTTTGAGCAACACAAGTAAGCCCAGAATTCCTTGACAGGTTCCCTTCATCCTTTCATCCTCCCGTCCTTTCACCATTCCATCCTTTCACCCATCTATACTTTCACCGTTCCATTCATCGTTCACCCATCCAGCCTTTCACCCATCCATCTTTCCCCTTTCTATCCCTCCATCCAGTTATCATTTAGTTCACGTTGATCATCCATCCTCATTTCTGTCTCCTTCATTGAACTTGGCTTACTTAGCATCCATTCTCTGCAGAGTGCAGACAGACGAGCGGAAAGACATGCAGAGACCTTTAGCAGACCCCAGATTGCAAACAAGGTCATAGGTTGCAGTGGCTACCTCTGTTTCCCCCCATGAGCTCCCCCACCCCCCACGGGGATAAGCTGCTAAAGCAGGGGATCACGACACCATTGGTAGACACCAAGTTAGAAATAGGACAGGACTCATTTTGGGAGGAAGTTGTCACACTTAGAATAAGCACACTGGAGTGCACTGGAAACAGGGAGGAAGAAGGGGAGAGGGAAAACACTGGTGTATTTTAAAAGAAATACGAGGTCTTAGATGCCCTTTGGTATGGTCCCTCACAAGGTGCGAACAGACACACACAAGGGCACCCAAACTCAAACTCAAAATACGCTTTATTTGATTTAAAAACAATTAAATCATAAAAGCACATCATAAAACAAAGACTTAAAAACATGATGTATCAATCCATGTAAGAACATTAAAAGTACAATACAGATTTCTTTAAACATCCCTAACGTGAATAAAATTGAGAACCAGTTACGCTGGACGCTGATTACATCGAGTTTCTAAATTTAACCACCCCTTTTAAACATATAGCTATATGGCCAGTACTGATTTCATCATCCAAATATTGCAGTTTAATGAATGCAGGTCGACACTGTCTCAGACCTTGTGATTTTAAAATGGGTATGATCCATCTCTTCCTGATTATGATGTAAAACTTACAGAAATATATGGCATGTATTGTCGACTGTGGGGAGATGTCATCGCATGGGCATGGGCACAAAAGATGTGACCAATCATTAATTTGGGGGAATGAAACCATGTTATGAAAATTGCCTAGACGCAAACGCGTCAAAAGCATCCTAGCGTATATACTCAAATTAAAAGACAAATAAGGTTTTAACCCTGGTTCGGTATGGATCAATTGATTAGCATTGACCGTTGATTTCATAATGTTAGAGGAAAATCTAAGCATCTCCAGATGACTAAAACATAGGGACTTTAACTCCTTCCTCGTAATTGAAGTCAAACGGTCAGGTTTTGAATTGATCAGGTCAAGAATTGATTCCATCCAGGTCGGAGGGAGGCCGCAAGTACAACAGGCCCGTAGGACCAGAGTAAGCAGTGGGCCCCACAACAGGGGGCAAGATTTAAATAAGTCCACAGGTATACTATCTGGTCCTGGGGCTTTTCCGCCCTTGCTTGCATTAATGGCCAAGATTACCTCCTCCGTGTTAAAATCAATATCGATTGGGAGGAAGTTAGACAGAGCAGGTCCGGGATCATCACCCTGGGGGGTGTCATCATGATTACAGTATAATCTAGAGAAATGAGACACCCATTGATCCTCCCCAAGGTCACCCATACAACACACAGAGACATACAGGCACAAACACTCACCCCCCACATGCAGATATTAGACCCTCTATTCCTTTAAGAACCAGAACCAATAACTACTCAGCCCTGCTTTTAACGGGTACTTTCCAATCAACCACATGCTCAATTAGTTACATCTAAAGTGATGCAGCCACATGGCTTACTGAGTAGAAAAGTGGACTTACCTCCATTCCTAAAAGTTTAAGAGCTTTTGGCTGCAAAAAAACACAAAATGACATTTGTTTAAAAGTGGCCTTAAAAGTTTAAGAGCGCTTGGCTGCAAAAAAACAGAAAGAGACATATGTTTAATCAGCACAACAAAGCGAGAACACTTAATAAATCTGCCCCATAGCCTTTTAAAATGCCTTGGACACCCTCTGCATCCTGTATAAGATTAACGTTATCTGAAGAAGACAACAGCAGATCCTGGGATTACAAGATCTTTTCAATGCAGAATCAGGAGCATTCGTACAAAGAGTAAAGTTACAGTATTAAATGCATGGCAGTAAACACTGAAATCCATATTCTTACCCTCTTTGGTCCAAACAGATTATTGTAAAGTGTCCGGAAAGACTTCCGTGTGTAGTGACAGCGGTAGGCGCCACCCATGAGGTATTCAAGTACAAGACCAATGTCTATCAGGCTGACGTGATAATCTGGTGGAAGATTTCCCTGAAAAATAGGCACAGCATTTCAGAGTGATAATTACATGGCTTGTACACTGCATAGAGCCTAACATCATGGACTGCTACCTAGGAGATATACAAAGGTCACACCATTGAGTGTGCTACATTTGCCGACCCTAGGAAAAACCTAAAGACCTGCCCTGGGTAAACCATGAACATTTTTAGAACAACAAATTATTGTTCGCCTTTTCTGCCTTATTTGTTTGCCCGTCTTCCATTGTTTCGAGTATTATAAACATTATATGGAGTGGGGTACCCAGAAATAATCAAACCATGGGAGCAGAACATCTAGGGCCTTAAACAAGGGGCAGATTACTTTCTTTATATTTATTGTGTTGGCCAACACATTCCGCATCCCCGCTGAAGTAATTCATTGTGTTATTCTATTCATAGCTGCTACACATTTCTGTTTTTGAGGTGTAATATCTTTTTACACATTGGTCATTTTCCAAGGGTGCTTGTTGATAATTTCTCTCTCTATATGTATATAGTGAATGTATATAAAGTAGCGTACAAGGGTGACATATATCAGCCAGTGTACAATGGCCAGAGTTTTGAGAGGCACATTACCATTAAAGGCCATGCGCCTTAAAACCTCACTGCAATAAAATGTCTGATACATGCTCATTCGAAGGGCCTCAGGTTGGAGTGCGTTCTTGTAGTCTTCATTTGGCCCTTTTGAAATTATGCTTTGATATTGTTTTCTGAGGTGCAGAGATGTCTAAAACTCTAAAGGGATGGCTGATCTTGGATCAGCGAAGCTATGGCCTCCTCATCTTTGAGTTCTCGTGGTCTTCTTCACCCTCAGAATACTTTCCCTTTCGGGAGGTGAGTTCGGTTACTACACAATAAACTAGATGGCAGGTCCAAAGTCCAAACTAAAGACTCCTTTTCAGTTTTTGAGAGGGAATCCAAGATGGCTGCCAACATTCTGAACAAGAACTGAATATGTGATCAGAACTTTCGCAATTCAGAAAGCTCCAAAAAGGCGCTGCCCATTGACATCGGATCCATAAAACATGAAATGTCCAAATGAAAGCCCTGGTCTAGATCTAAGGCCATAGCTACACATGCTTTGATGTCGTAGCCCCTTCGGTATAAGTGTCATTCTATTGAAGCATATGAAGCATAGCAATGTGTTCAGTAGTACAGAGATGATCTCTACAAACCTAATGGAGCCCAGACGATAGACACAATGCCACAGAAAATATATGAACCAAATGCATTTTTATTTTGTAAAAACATTCTCCTTCGAGGAGAACAATGAGGTAAATTGAGCTTTCCTCGCAGTAAAATGATAAACACATTCGCATATCGCGTGTCTGCTTAGAATCTCGTGACCACACTCGGTGCCACACGCTCTTGGCTTAATTTTGGAATATTTAATACATTGTGTTGCTTGCAGAAATGTCTGCAAAGCTAAAAGTACATTTTTGCATTTTTCTCGGCCGTCAAATCTTGACTACGGCAGTGTTCACAGAGGAAGGATGCATCGATTTTTATACAAGCCGCTGACGTGTACTTTAGGGCAGCGAGTGTAGGATAGGAGCCCAGGAAATTAAAAAATCCCCTCTCATGTAGCAGGAAAAAGCAGTTGGACGAAATAAGATTTCACAAAAACAGAATATTCATCATCAATCAATGCTGTCTTTAGGGCTGAAAAACTCTGATCCAGGAATCTCATCGTGAGAACCAAGAAATTATGCATTCGTGAGGGATTAGAGAATCTGTGATTAGGTGCTTTTGTTTAAACCCATTTGTTGGCCCTATGTCAGATGCACCTTTCAGTAGCCAAAGCGGAGGCATAATTCCACAATGCTATCAAAGAAAGAAGGAGGAGTATTACAGAGGATTGGTTCGAGATCCAATATCTTATTTTGTTAAGGCATATATCTTGTCAGCCAGATACAGATTATCTGGACTCGGTGATGCAGCATGCCACTATAGATTATAATGCGTGAGAGACCCATCTTTCAACAAAAAAAAGGAACACACCCATTTATAGTGAGATCAAAAAAGATACAAAATGGCAAAAGTGGGTGGTCTTTGCTCTTTCAGCTTTCTATCTATTTACCAAGACGGAGGTCGCCATGTTCCATATATTTCTCTCACTTTCCAGTACATTTAGAAACAAGTACAGTGCAACCAAATGAAATTCTGTTTAATACCTTTACCCGAATATTTAAATAATGCACCATTAACGTTTAGACAACTCTAAAGAAACACAACCCAGAGAATCTAGGAACAACGCCTTTCCTTAATCTAGCATTAAGTGCAGATTTATGACTCTATGCCGTAAAGGAATTGTAACTGGTCCTCTGCCAAAGGTCTACTTATTGATAAAGCAAATGGCGTGGACACGGACGAACGGTGTTGCCACCGGCCCATCCTATTCTTTATGGTTGGTGTAATACTCTTGACTGGGGGATTTGGTTTAGAAAATAATCAACTTTTCTATCCGTCCTGGAAAGTGGGTTTTTATAATGCAAATTTTGGGATCTTACTCCTGTAAATGCATACAAGTGGAAAGATGTCAGTATCGCTCGGTGCTCACTTTTGTGAGCCTGCAGACATGTCTGCACAGTGAGTTTGTATGTCACTGCTCGAATGAAACACCTTCCAAGCAGTTTTACTCTTTAAAGACCATTGCAGTAAATCTGACATTAAGGTGCAATAGAAATGTGCTGTTACATTAGGCTTTGTTCTTCACAGCTACCCTGCTTCCTACCACACTCACATCAGTATAATTTTAACATCATTTTCTATGTGGAAGGTATCTTAAGATTTACATTTATCGTCGCTAAGTCCTCCTTTCATATTGCTTTAGATTATCTCTAATACCTGCCAATTCTAGTACCTCATGCAGGATTCATGCACTAGAACCTGTATATCAACCCATACTTCATGGGTAGGTTATCATGTAAAGTACTTTGCTTTGCTCCTACTGTGGAATTACTGCAGCTAAATGTTAACACTCGGCTAAAGACAGGGTAAGATGTGGGATCCGCCTCTGCTTATGCCATGGTCTAAATAGTTTGTAGCACATTAGTCAGTTTACATAAATCTAAGGAGTGTTACACAACTGCCAGTCTAACTAATGTTATCTAAAAGACACAACAGTCCAGACAAAACAAATCACCTCCATGTGAACCCAACCGAATCCCCCAGTTATTCGCTGCATGATTGGAAGCCATTGCATGGAGATGGAAGCAGGAGAGAGATGAATGAGCAGACATGAAAAACAAGACAAGGACAGTTAATCCATGTGAACAATAGGAAATGGAAAATGAACACTAGTGAAACAGACAGTGTTAATTCTTATGCAAGAGCCGCAAAGCTTCAAATGGATCATGATCCACTACTAGCCGACATGTGTTTTGCAGACACCCCTACTTTTCAAGGCATGTGATCAGTTCAAAATGTGCAGTGCAGTGCCAATCGCTATCTTTTATTAGTGAAATCCACTTCAATCTAAATCTTCCATTTTGTTCTCAAGTTATAATTATCCGCATTTCACTATTAGAAAGCTTTGAGTTTCCAGTTCGTATTAACCAATATCTAAATCTTCCATTGTATCCTCAGTTTATGATCATGCACTTGTAACTCATAGAAAGCTTTGAGCTTCCTCTTCAGGTTAATCTTTATCTGGGTGGAACCAATGGAATGCCTTGCATCGAGACAGCCTTTCGGCTTCTATCAATGACAGCGAAACACATGTTGGCTGGCTGTGAAGATGATCTGATGGCAATTTGAGTAGAATGAACAATGTGAAGATACGTTTAGCAAAAAAAAAATCTCTTTTTTTCTATATGAAATAGATAGATTATAATTTTAAATATATTTTTGGATGTTTATGAAAAAATAATTTTTGTTGGTATTCAATCCCCTCCGAACTGCATCTAATTTTATTGATCAATACTAAAATCACACTCGGGGTTTGGGAGGCAAAGCACCAGGCCTTTTCTTATGATTAGCAATATATCTGTGTGTGTGCATGTAACAAATATGTGCCTCTCTACTTAAGGAAAACCACTCCTTACATTAATATTAACTTTGAAACCCCCTGCCCCCAATTTGTGTAACCGCAATAAGATTATTAATTTGGAAAAAGAAAAGTCAAAAGAACTCACTTTCGTACTGCCAAATTTGGTGGGTTTATCAAAGGGTGTCAACATTATAAGGGTGTCCCCAAAACTGTTTTCAGTTTTAACATTATAATCCACAAAGGCATGATTCTCTACAAAGTACAAAAATGCAGCTGAATGAAAATACACCAAAGTAAACAGGCTTGTAGTAGTAAGTTCTATTTGATGCCTTTCCTTGGGTGGGTGAATTTTCTTTGGCTCTTATGAACGTTAGCAGAAAACGTAAGTGCTGGTTTTGCATGCATGTATTTTGTATATCCATTAAACATCTTCAGCAACGTATGGAAAATAAAACAGAGATATCGAAAGGAGCATTATGATTGGATGTATGTTTCCTTGCCTACGATTGGGGGCAATTCTTGGTTTGGCTCACCACCCGCAGATTTGTTGAAGGGCACGAAAGGGTTATATCAGCCAACCACTGCCACCCTGTCCTTGCTAAGTGCCCCCTGAAATTCTACATGGGCTACAAGGATTTATATACACCCACAATCTTATTGGCGTCCACCCTGATGCTATAGTGTGGCCACCCTGAAACTGAGGGATAATATTCCTAGAACCATATTGTGGAGGCATGCAGATCTATAAGTAATGTGGCTTGCAGTTACTTAATGAGGGCGTGGGGAATTGCCACGCAGCCCCCCTCCATAAAAAAAAATAATAATGTGGCCATGCCCCAGGGGATGGGGTCCCCGGGGCCGTAACTGGCTGTGAGAGGGAGACCCACGCGGACCCCTTCCCGTTCATTATTTTCTTTTTTAAACAAAAGGGGTCAGGCCCTGGGGGATGGGGTCCCCAGGGCCCAAAAAGAGGGAAGAGAAGGGGGGCCAGACAGCCCACCTTCTAAAAAAAAAGACGTGATCGTGCCAGAGGCCCCGCCCCCTCCCAGCAACACTCTGCAAACGCGTTTTAAATTGGGGAATTAATCTTAATTTGGGGGATTAAGTCCCCTTGAATCCTGAGGGTCCCTGGGGGCCAACTAGCCCACCAGGTACCTCCAGTAAGCTAGTTGGACCCAAGGGACCCTCAGGATTCAAGGGGACTTAATCCCCCAACTTAAAACGCGCCACAGGGCGCGTTTGCACAGTGGTGAAGGGAGGGGGTGGCGCCTGAGGTGACATATGTGCAAACACGCCCTGTGGCGCGTTTTAAGTTAGGAATTAATTCCCCTTCAATCCAGAGGGCCCCTGGGGGCCAACTAGTCCACCAAGTTCCTCCAGTAAGCGCCACAGGGCTGCGTTGCAGAGAGGTGGTCCAGGCCACACCCCTTTTTACACCTCTCTGCAACGCAGCTCTGTGGCGCTTACTGGAGGTACCTGGTGGGCTAGGTGGACCCCAGGGACCCTCAGGATTCAAGGGGACTTAATCCCCCAACTTAAAACGCGCCACAGGGCGTGTTTGCACCTCCAGTAAGCACCACAGGGCTGCGCTGCAGGGAGGTGGTCCAGGGCACGCCCCTTTTTACACCTCTCTGCAACACAGCTCTGTGGCGCTTACTGGAGGTACCTAGTGGGCTAGTTGGATCCCAGGGACCCTCAGGATTCAAGGAGAATTAATCCCCCAACTTACAACGCGCAAGGGGGCGTGTTTGCAGAGTGGTGGAGAAAGGGGGCATGGCCTTTGTCTACCTCTCACCAATCCCACTGCGTGGGGCTTACTGGAGGTAAAAGGTAGGCTAGTTGGCCCCTAAAGGACCCCCAGCAGTGAAGGGGACTTCATTTCCTATCCAAGAGCGTGCCAGGGAGCGCGTTTGTAGAGTGGTGGGCAAAGTGGGCGTGGCCTGGTAGGAGTACTTACCAATGCTGCTGTGTGGGACTGACTAGAGGTAATAGTTTGGGAAGTTGGCCCCCAAGGATGTCCTTGGGGGCCAACTACCCCTCTTGTTACCTCCAGTAAGTCCCACACAGTGGAATTGCTAAAACAGCTTCGGAGGCCATGGCCCCCTTTTTCTACCACTCTGCAAACGTGCCTCGTGGCAGACTACGGGATGGAGGATGACGTCCAATTTAGTCCTGAGGGAGTTTGAGGGCCAAGAATCCCTGCTGGTACCTCCTGTAAGTCTGACGCAGTGGAATTCCTGAGCGTTGGTTGGACGCCCAGCACACTTTATCCACCACTCTGCAAACGTGACAACTAGTTAAAGTAACATTTTTCTGCACCTCTGACTTAGACGTAGTTTTAATCCCCCTGCCCTAATATGTACTAGGGCCTTACAGAGGAGGTAATGCTAATCACAGGGGTACCCCAACGCATAGTGTTCCCTGGTGTATGTAGGTGTTTTCACTGTATTCTAAGTGTCTTTTAGCATTGCACTGGCTCTAGGCCTGGTTAGTCAGAGTCAGTTACCACCAGTACCGGTCTGAAAAAGTTGTAGGCGCAGGATGATTTTGCAACAAGGTCTCTTTCTGCTCCTCTGTTGGTTCTTTCTGCACGTCTTGCTTCTTGCTGCACTTTTCTTTGTCTTTGCGGACTTCTGTTGGTTCCTTCTGCATTTCTTTTGCTTCTTTCTGTGCATTTTTTCTTCTTTCTTCATATGTCCTACCTCTCTAGGCATAGTTAGAAACTAGCATGTAAAAAACCTTAGAAATTCACTTAAAAACCATAGGTTTCAGGCACGTTATAGTTAGTAATTAGCATTTAAAACACCTTTGAAATTCACTGAAAAAAACATAGGTTTCAGGCACGTTATAGTTAGAAATTAGCATTTAAAAAAACCTTAGAAATTCACTGAAAAAAACTTAGGTTTTAGGGAAAGTTATAGTTAGTTGGACATTTCACTCGTACAGAACCAGAGAAATTCCCCCGTTATAGTTAGTTCAGCTAACTATAACTCGCGGCCCCGCAATGCACTGTTGATGACGCCACATATTGCATCACTCATGACATGGTCAGTGACATCACTGATGACATCTCAAATGTAGTCACTGATGACATCATCCATGTGATAATTTCTAAGTATAACGTGCCTGAAACCTATGTTTTTTTCAGTGAATATATATATGTGTGTGGGTGTGTGTATATATACACACACATATTTTGTATATATATATATATATATATATAAAATATGCATGTGCAGTTCTCTCAAGATGTACCCCACATAGGAGAGAGACGGCGAGGAGGAGCAGGGCAGTCTGGGGACACTGCAGGACAGGTAGGTGTGTTTTTATTTATTTTTAAAATTATTATTTAACTAATTTTTATTATTGTGGGCGAGGCGGGTGGTGGAGCGTGGCGTAGCGGAGTTCCACGGAGGTTCCCCCCAACTCCGTGGACCTCCGCGTAGTCTCACTACGCCAGCTCCGACCGTGGTTAGTTGAGGGCTGAAGTTGCTGCATATGGAGGTAATTTTATTACAGAAGAATTCTGAGAGCAGCTTGTTGCCAATGTATTGTGAGAGTGTGATGTTGCTGGAAGTGGTAGGAGACATGTTAATATCTTTGCTGATGAGAAAGATTTCCTTGCTATTGTTAGTAGCATTATCAATTTGATCTGCGAGAACTGTCCCCTTGGTGTTCTGTATCTCCTGATGGTAGCGTCTCAGGTCTGATTTGAAGATGTCTCTATCTGTGGTGTATGATCTGTTCCCCATTTGTGCTCCAGTTGTTTGCAGTGGTGTTTTGTCAGCCTGAGTTCCTCTGTGTGGCCTCTTGCCATTGAGATGCGCTTGAGAGGAGCCAGGGTGTCCGGGGATTCGGTGATCCAGCTGTTGAAGTTCTTGATGGCTTTTGACAAGTGCTGCGCAGAAGATAGCAGGAGCCTACTCCTCTTTTGTGATGTTTTTCCATCTGTGGCCGGTGGTTTCAATGGGTTTGCTGAAACTGACATGGGTGAGGTCTGTCCAGGCAATGGTGCTGGCTTGCCAACTGTGATGTTACTGATTTAGGAGAAAATCAGGTCCAATAGGTGTCAGGCGGTGTGGGTGGGTTCTGTAACGTGCTGGGTGAGGTTTAGGTTTCCTAGGTTTTCTAAAAGGGCTGTAGAGTTTGGATTGGTGTGGCCTTCTAGGTGAAAGTTATGATCTCCAAAGAGGATGAAGGTGCTAGAATTGATGAAGAAGAGATGATGAAGTCTGTGATGTCACTGGCAAAATTGGTGTGAGTTCCTGGTGGTCCATATACTAGGATACGCACAATAAGAAGTTCACTCTGATGCAGATCTTGAACTGGAGGTGTTGTGATGCATCAGGTGGGGTTAATATAGTGAAAAGTTACAACAAAGGCAGTAGGCCTGACTTATTTATTGTAGAAATCTAAGCCTTTATGGTTGGATTGTCATTACACTCTGTTAAAGCTGTAGAGAGGTGTTTTGTTACAGGAATTCTTACAAATCACTAAAGTAGCCATAGTAGAGGTTGGGTAGCCTCTGAGACAATGCCTAAGAATAGAAGATTTGCACTTTGAGAATCCTTGTTATGCCATTTTAGGAAGGGTAGTATATTGTTTGCATGACTGTCATTTTGTACTTATTTGTAATTTTAGGACTACTGCTGGAGGGAATTTGGTTCCACCCAAATGTCAATTCCCTGCAGTAAATAATTTGATTGGACAGAAATTGTGTGCTCGTATTGTACTTTTTTGTATCATGGGGAAGACTATGCTCAAAATAGCAAGACTGATTTGGTTATGGTGTCAAGCCACTGATTCAGGATACAGTCTACACTGCTTATTACAAAAGGTGCCAACAAAGGTTGATATGCCTGACCTAGTTATTGAAAAATTAATATTTGAAAGCTAGTAGGCTTTTAACGGTGGATTGTCATGACACAAGCCTGTGTACAGGTGTATTATCTTACAGGGAATCTTACAGATTGCTGTAGTATGAAATGGTTTGGGTGTTGGTTACCCATATGACAATCCCTAAGGGTACATTTGCACTTTGACAAACCTTATTCCGTTATAGGAAGAGTTGTATATGGTTTTATCAAATGTAAATTTGTTAATATTTATAATTTTATGACTGTACACCAGTAGTTGTCTTGTGGAAATGCTTCCACAGAATATAGTTGGCCTGAGTTGGTTATGATTACAAACCAGTTGAAAAAAGGCTATTGGCCTGATTGGCTCATGAGAAGAATTCATGTCAAAGGCTATAGTTCTAATCTCTTCATTATGAAAATGGTCCATCAGAAGAAGATGTGTCAACGGCTATAGGTCTGTTCTCCTTATTAAAATGTATGATAAGCAGCCTGTCTTTCTTATTGTGAAAATAATATGTTAAAGCCAATAGGTCTTTAAATGTGGATTGTTATCACACTAGCTTGTAGACAGGTTTTGCTCTACATTGATTTTTTACCGTTGTAGGCAAGGGATTTGGTGTTAATTTCTCCTTCTGCTTTACCTCTCTGAAAAACCCTGTGGGTAGACCATGTGCACTTTAGTAGTCCTTGTTGACCCTCTTTGGAGGCCTAAATATAGTCTGGGCAACTGCAAATTTGTGTAGACGTATATCATTATTTTACTATATCCCTGAGGTTGCCTTGTGGGAAAGCTTATGCACAAATCATTACCAAGCCAGTGTTGGAGGATATAAGCTTGATTGGTTGATTTTGAAAAGTTATGTCAGATACCATAGACCTAACCTGCTTATTATGAAAAGTTACAACAAAGGTAGTGGGCCTGACATACATATTGGGAAATGTATTTATTAACGCCAATAGACCTTTAAGGCTGAATTATTATTACACTGTGTTGAAGGCTGCAGACTAGTATATTGCTACAAGGATTCTCACATACTAACTTAGAAAGCATGGGTTTTGATGTTGGGTACCTCCAAGATACACCCTTTTGGTTAGACTATTAGCACTGTGATCATCCTTGATAGACTTTCTCACCTGGATTAGTGTCTACCAGGCCCTTGTAAAAAACAAAAAAAACATACAAATTCATTTGTAGAGGGTCTTCGGGCATGCTGTTTCCTGAAAGTGTCAATCTCATATACTTCTTCCCATGACAGCATACTGCTTGGGGCATTCGTTTAGCCCATTTTTGCCATTGGTTCTATTTCCCTGCGACTAATGGCATTTGGTCAGATCGTGTGTGCTTATCTGCCTGATAATGAGTCTGCTTCAACATTTAGGCTAGTGGCCAGTCCTTTAGTTTTTCTTTTTTTTCTCTTATAGGTCCCCTCATTGTTTATTTTATTCCCCTTTTTTGTGAGTGTCCTGCACCTTGTCAGACAGTCCTACTGGGCTGCTTGCATGTACTCATTTCATCTGCAATGTGTTGCATCCTGTGCGACTTATATTTCTGAACTGTAAGGCCATCTAGGAGTTCTATTGACTATAGTGTATCACTTTTCTACCACTCCAAAGTGGCCACCATGTTTAGGTGCATTGTGTGTCCACCTTGGCGTTGTATAACAGTGACACACTATTCACTTTAGCATTTGAGGATGGATGTCCAATTCGATGTTTACTGAGTGGCTTACCTTGGAATGGTATTGTGCATAGTGCATTCTTGTTTTACAGCCCAAGATGGCCAACATATTTCAATATACCTTTTACAATACCATTGCAAGATAGTTTCGTGCTTTTATGTTTAATTTTATTTTTGTATTGCAAGTTTATCTTCCTTATCCATGTCGGATTTGTGTGTCTACTTTATTGTGAAGGCTTAAGTGGAATGAGTGAGAATTAGTCAATAGGTGGATGAATGGGTGATTGAATTCAAGAATGAGTACCAGAGTGCAAGCATGATGACGAATTGAGTGCCTAAATGCATCAGTGACTGGGAAGAGACACTTTTAATCAATAGCCAGACCGATCAGCATGGCCAATGCTCCTGGCATTTTTTTCCAATAGCTTTTTCGAACCACCTAAATCTGAGCAGAATTGTTGTGATTCAAATGTTGGACATAAATTGATCGAGATTTACTTCTGTTTGCGTTAATTGAACATAAGCACGAACATGTTAATTTTCTGGCTTTCAGAAACGCTATCTATAGAATGTGTCCCATATAAGAAAGCATTCTGAAATGACCCTAGAAAGGCATATTGCTGTGCACAGAAATCAGGCCACTTAAGATGGCTCTTTCCACTTTGGGTAAAATACATTGTCCAGTGGTGACAGAGTTTGCTGCTTCCGGTCCCCTTGTTACAGCAGTGTCGTTTCGAGTGGGACCATAGTGCCTCCTGCTGAAAATGAAGAGTAACCTACTTTTGAAGTAAATCATCTTCATATGTAGAGTAGTTGCGTTCATGTGTGTGCTCAGACTAGTTTAGGAATATAAATGACAACCTACCTTTTTCACGTCCCTGACCAGGATGTGCAGCGTATTAGCAGGCCCCAATCTCTGAAAGAAAAATCAAAATGCATCGATCATATACATATTTTCCAAGCAGCTCATACTTCCATTATTATTCATTATGCTGCATATACGTAGATAACTCATGTAAGAAATACAAACTGCCCCTGGTGCACGCCTCGGCCATTTCCTTTCAGAGTCTCTCTGAATGTCGACCACCGCTCTATGTAATGTTAGGCCTCAAACATGACGCTCTCATTTACAATTGCTTCCGAGTTCCACTCGTATTACATTAAACTGACTTGGAATTCATTATTATTAACCAATGCAATGCAAGTGGACTCTTCAGGGTCTCCCTTGAAAATTCAGTTGTGTCCATGCCTTAGGAAGGCTTGCGGGATATGAGTGACATGTTTTACAATTATCCACCAATGCATCCAATTGACTCTTACCTGCCACTGTCCTGTCGGGTCCACTGAGGGACAGCTACAATTGCTCTTAATATATCATTTCCTGTATCTACGTTTAGAAAGATGATAGCTGTGAGCTGCATTTCTTGGAAGCATTATAGATTAGTGAAAACGTGTGAATGTGACATTAGAACAAGGATTGAGGAGAGTTAACATGCAGTGAAACTACATGTGAGAAAGCATGCTATTCCAAGACAGAAGTGCCACATCAAACAGGCTGAATACTTAAGAGAAGATTGTAAATGATTCCTATCAAGGACCCCCAATAACATATTTCAGAGTGAAAACGACTCAGAAGCATATGAGAACTCAAAACCAACACAACAGTAGATTACAATCACATTTGTTGTGCAAGTCTATCAATGTACACCCGTTCCTGCAATAAAAAACACCTTGAAACGTCCATCGATGTGCAACAGTGCCTGCAATAAGGAGCACTTTGAAGCGTCCATCAATATGCAACAGTGCCTGCGATAAGGAACACTTTGAAACGTCCATCAATGTGCAACAGGGCCTGAAATAAGGAACACTTTAAAACGTCCATCAATATGTAACAGTGCCTGCAATAAGGAACACTTTGAAACGTCCATCTATGTGCAACAGTGCCTACTATACGGAACACCTTGGAAGGTTCATCAATGCGCAACAGTGCCTGCAATAAGGAACACTTTAAAACGTCCATCAATGTGCAACAGTGCCTGCAATAAGGAACACTTTGAAACGTCCATCAATATGCAACAGTGCCTGCAATAACGAACACTTTGAAACGTCCATCTATGTGCAACAGTGCCTACTATACGGAACACCTTGGAAGGTTCATCAATGCGCAACAGTGCCTGCAATAAGGAACACTTTAAAACGTCCATCAATGTGCAACAGTGCCTGCAATAAGGAACACTTTGAAACGTCCATCAATATGCAACAGTGCCTGCAATAACGAACACTTTGAAACGTCCATCTATGTGCAACAGTGTCTACTATACGGAACACCTTGGAAGATTCATCAATGTGCAACAGGGCCTGCAATAAGGAACACTTTGAAACGTCCATCAATGTGCAACAGTGCCTGCAATAAGGAACACTTTGAAACGTCCATCTATGTGCAACAGTGCCTACTATACGGAACACCTTGGAAGGTTCATCAATGCGCAACAGTGCCTGCAATAAGGAACACTTTAAAACGTCCATCAATGTGCAACAGTGCCTGCAATAAGGAACACTTTGAAACGTCCATCAATATGCAACAGTGCCTGCAATAAGGAACAATTTGAAACGTCCATCTATGTGCAACAGTGCCTGCAATAAGGAACACTTTGAAACGTCCATCTATGTGCAACAGTGCCTACTATACGGAACACCTTGAAAGGTTCATCAATGCGCAACAGTGCCTGCAATAAGGAACACTTTAAAACGTCCATCAATGTGCAACAGTGCCTGCGATAAGGAACACTTTGAAACGTCCATCAATGTGCACCAGTGCCTGTTATACGGAACACTTTAAAACGTCCATCAATGTGCAACAGTGCCTGCAGTAGGCAACACCTTGAAACGTCTTTCAATATGCAAGAAATGCCTGCAATAAGGAACACTTTGAAACGTCCATCAATGTGCAACACTGCCTGCAGTAAGCAACACATTGAAACGTCCATCAGTATGCAACAGTGCCTGTAATACGGAACACTTTGAAAGGTTCATCAATGTGCAACAGTGCCTGCAATAAGGAACACCTTGTAACGTCCATCTATGTGCAACAGTGCCTGCAATAAGGAACACTTTGAAACGTCCATCAATGTGCAACAGTGCCTGTAATACGGAACACTTTGAAAGGTTCATCAATGTGCAACAGTGCCTGCAATAAGGAACACCTTGAAACGTCCATCAATATGCAACAGTGCCTACAATACGGAACACCTTGAAAGGTTCATCAATGTGCAACAGTGCTAACAATAAGGAACACCTTGAAAGGTTCATCTATGTGCAACAGTGATTGCAGTAGGCAACGCTTCAAAACGTTCAGAAATGTGCAACAGTGCCTGGAATAAGTAGCACCGTGAAACTACTTACACATGGGTGGACCCAATGACCAATAAGCCTTCAAATGTAGTTCTCGCAAATGCTCGCGTACACTCACAAGAATAAAAAAAAAAAGAAATGTTCAGCATTTTATTGCTGTTCACCAAAATCCAGTCACGGTCATGTTTGTCATACTACTGAAGGAAGAGGAACATGTTGCACTGTAGGCCAATGCCTATCACATAACAATGGCGAAAGCCCAGGATTACCAAGGGAAGAATAAATCACTTGAATATGTCACTCTCAGGTCCTGATTACCTGCCAACATTGACACCATTCAGTGCACCTTGTTTCCCAATGGAGAAGCCCTAGAGCACAACTTTAAGACACCTCCTCAAATTACTTGTGGAACTGTATATTTAGCTGCATTCCAGCATGCAGTGGTTTATTATATGCGTTGGCACAACTCCCTTTTTCAAGATAATAGCACAGGTCATGGACACCCCGTCCAACCTATTCTTCTTGCGAGAGCAGTTATACTTTTCAAGGACAGTACCAATGTTTAGGACCAAGGCTCCCACATTTGTATTGGATGAAACCTCTGGGCTGCTATATTTTTCATGGCCAGTTTCAATCCATCTAAAAGCGGTACCCAAACATTTATAAACAATGCAACTATGGTTAAAACCTCTCAGTAGAGCACCCAAAAGTCTTTTTTAGAAGTTCAGTAGGTATATTAATTTGCTTTGGGCAGTACAAAGGCTTCCGACCAGGGCTGTCATACATAAACAATACAATCTTACTACTTCTTAGAAGAGCAGCAGAAATCAAGATGTAAAGTCTGCCCCTACCAACATGTTCTGCAGGAGGTGCATTGTTTTTGCTGAATACAAACCCACTCAGGTCGATGTGCTAACAATCCTGAGAGATTGATTATGGTTAATGTTAACCATGCATATGTGTATTCTGTGTCAACAGTTAGCCATAATCAACAGCTATTTGTGTAATTTACAAAATGATCCCACACCTGAATGTGTTGTACAAGGCACAAGTCTGTGAACTGAATGTTCTTTTTTATCATAGGAAATCTGCCTTTTCTGTTTGGTCACCTCAGATGTTTCCTTCTTTCTTTGGGTCTCTATTTTTGCTGAATTTAGACCTCTATGCATTTTTACCATTGATAGACAACAATAAAGTGCCTGTGCCCCCGTTAGGCATAGTTAAACTGGCTTACCCCAATTAACAGATTCATTTTGCCTATACGCTTGGACGTTCAATGCCACCTGTGGACAGCAGCAGCAATGGGGCCAACCATAGGGTTGGCCTGTAAATCATGGTGTCAGGCCTACTCTGCGTAGCCTGACGGCAGTAGCCTACAAACCTGCTGTCAATCCTGTCAAAGTAACCCTTTGGGACAACATGCTTTAAAATACTAATAATAAGTCACTCCTAAGTACACTTTGTTGCCTACAAGGTAAGGTGCCTGTTAGTTAAAAGTGAAAGTGGAATATGCAAGAAATTAAAGTTGCCATTAAAGTAGCTATTTTCAGTGGCATGGTTGTGGCTGGATCCTAGAAAATATCAATGACAGATTATAACCTTTAATCTGTAACTACTGATGGCAAACAATGTTTGCTCAGTATTTGGGAACAGTAGCTTCACATGAACCTCCAGTAGGCTAATTACCTGGTATGCCAGTGCTTGACCTGACAGCTGGTATGCCAGTGCTTGTTCATATGTGATGTGAAACTCAGTCCGGAACAGGAACAATGGCCTGTGTAAGGGGAGGTTTTTTCTTCCCTTCTCTTTCAAGAAGACCAATCAGGATGGACCCAGGAACTTTATTAACTTGATAAGGGCCCTGCTCTTTCACAAGTAAATATAAGGTGAGACCTGGAGGAGGCAACCCTTTGCCTGCCCAGACAGGATGGCACTAAACCCAGTGGTAGGAGAGTTAGCCCCAGGAGTGGTTTGAGTGACCACAGAGAAGCGGACTGCTTATTTCCCTAGCAACACTTCTGGGTGGGAACACAGTCTCTGCACAAGGGAAGAAAAGTATATCCATCTTGAATTTTAGGAGTAACGTGCACTGTGGGATTGGTTGCAGTAGGGTAACCAAAAATGCTGCAAAAGTGGGTAAGGTTGCCCCTGGGTACTTTTACCCCATTTGTTCGGGAGGAGACTGGAGTCAACCCCTCTAACTAGCTAGTGCCAACTATAAATGTGGCATTTCAGGGCACCCTCCTCAGTACACTTTCTGTACCTGTGGAAGATTAGAAAAGGATAGGTTCTTCTGGTGGTGACCTGAGAGGACCAGACCTGCTCCCTCTTGTACCCAGGACACAAATGTCAACTGTAAGAGTCAGTTGGATGACCACCTGTGTGGCTACAGGGACACAACAAGGTGCAAGAGGCATTTATTCTTATGTGACCAGCTGACCAATACCAACTAGAGAGGGACTAGACCTTGCTGATGGACTCTACTGGAGTGAGTCCTGGCACCTAAGCGCTGTCCCTTAAAGATTTAGGAGTGACCCAGGGGAGTGACCGAGAGGAGAGGCTCCAAAAACCCTGAAAAATTAAGACTCAGTTATTATTTGAACTTCCAAGAGCCATCAAGAGTACCTTGAAGCAAAGGTGTCCAATTGTAATGCACTTTCCTTGGATACTGCTTCCAGCTTGCCCTTCTAGAGTACTTTGAACTCCATAAAAGAGACCAAGTCAGATGGTAATATTTTTGACTGGGATGAACCCGCTTGGTGTATCTCACCAATACTCCTTGGCAGTCGGCTTGAAACCAGGCCTAGGTCCTGGTCTCCCGCTTCCATTGACTATCATTGGTGCTTAGTGCTTTTTGGTTCTATTTTTACCCAATACTTTAAAAATTCATATCTTTGGTTCCCTTTATTGGATTTTGGTAATTTTGACGTCATTTTGTTCACTAAAGTTTACTCCAGTTTTCTTATTTGGGATTTTCATTGTTTTTTTGTGTGTAAAGTTTTATATAGCATGAACTAGACCCAAAGGTATCAGGCACTTTACATCAGCACCAGTTACAGATGGACACATTCATTCTTTGGTTACGCACGGGGAGATTAAGTGATTTGCCAAGAATCACAGAATGTTGAGCAACCCTGCCGAGACTCGAACCCGGTTCCCCAGCTCCAAGGTCAACCGCCCTAGCCATTAGGCCACATTTTATTTTGAATTTAGTACTATTTTAGTACTGCATAAATACTTTACACATTGATGAGTGCAGGTTAATTTAGAAAATTTGGGGTTCACTCTGACAAGTGTTATTATTCCTTACTTTGAGCAACCGCGACTTAAAAAAAAACACTTTCTTACACTTGTTCATGTACTTTGAACTGTGTGCTGTACATATAAATGGTGTTAGTATGTTAGACAAGTTTCTAATATATCTTTGGAGGTCTTTTTAGCAATCACTTGTAACCATTCTTTTTGGAAAATGACCTTCTCTGAAGGGTCACCCAATACTTGTTTGCCTTCCTCCTCCTTTTTTTCTGACCTTCTCACTTGTCACTTGCACCGTTCACCTTGTTTTTCACGAGCACAAATGTGCACCAGTATGTACAGGTTACACGTACATTCAATGTAGTAGAGTGCTGTCATTGTTTTCTCTCTACTTTGTTTAAATACAGACCACTCTGAATTTGTTGCTACAACCATTAATGCCTCCCTCTCGCCTACTTTTGCAATTAACGTACATGCCTTACCAAACTGTTTTTAAATACTACCTGTTGAGACATTGTTTGCGATACATACTAATCACTCAGTTCTCAGCTGGGTTTACGGGTATCCTCCTGTGGTCTGCTTTCATCAACAAATTGTATAGGCGCAGGAAAACAAACAGGTGATTAGTGGATTGCTCAGTGAACCTCAGTCACTGGTAATTACTCCGGTCCGCAATTCAATCCATAATTTTGCTCATCATTTGTCCGGATTATAATTGCACTCAGAAAGTCTTTATCCCAGTTCATGCCGGAACACTCTCCACCACATTGCGTACCATGATCCAGTGGCAACTGGTGACTTTTGAAAGTAGTTCACTCAATTTTACTCTCTTCCCCCTCAATCACTCTAACTCACATTCTCTCACTTACTTATTTTTACTCACTCCCACTCACACACAGACATACTCATACTCACTGGTAGTCATGGTAGGGACGCGCGCAGCCACGAGCAAAACTGGTGAAAATGATTCATGTCTAGGCCTGCATTACTTAGCCAAGTCATAATTTTAACTTAGAAACTGTGAGTGTTTTTAAACTAAGTTCGACATTGATTTTGCTTGCATCGCTGCTATCTGCACTTTGCACTTTTCCTCTGTGAGTCACGCCCACACCTCGTTCCACCGCGGGGTTTCCCCGATTGTTGTGGAGGGTGTAGGCATGCTTGAATCTCCGATCTCTTCAGTTGGTGGCCTTTGGGGGGGCGGAGCTTGAAAGGTCACGTGACCCAGAGTCCGCTCTCTACTTAAAGCAGATGCCATCCTCCTCGCGCAGCGGACGCGCGCAGCGGGCCCCAAAGGCAAGCCCGTCTGCGCCCGTCCGCACCCAAACGGGGCAGGGGCCACGACCCCTGGTCCAAATCCAACAGATAGAATCGTGTTCACATCTAGCCAATTATTGGCTCACCGCCCCTCAGTCAGCCAAGACTGCACCCTGCTCCAAGTAGATGGCAGGTTTGGGAAATGCCTCTGTTGTGGTTTTTCTACTGACACTACCCAAAGAACTATAACTACCCCACTGAGCAAAACATATAATACTCCCGCTGCAGCACCAACTACTAAAGAATTTTCTTTCCTTAGAACAAACTGCCGCTCACTCCCTAAGCACAAAGCGGACATTTTTGACCTATTGATCTATGAGCAACCTGACGCACTGTTTCTGACAGAGACTTGGCTGCATGAAAGCGCTGGCCCTGATGTTGCCGCCGCTTAACCACCTAAGTATGCCATAGCCAGGAAGGATAGGGGTCCCAAAATGGGCAGGGGAACAGCCATAATTTTTAAAAAGGACTTCCAGTGCAAATTCGAACCCCTAGCTCTTATGAATTGCGAAGCAGCACTATTCAAACTGACCTTAACCCCAAACTTTACTCTCTCCGGAGTATTAGTCTACCGCCTTCCAGGACCTCCTGCCCCCTGGGTTGCATCCTTTCCCACATCTCATAACCCCTTGAGCTCTGCCAATTTTTCAATTCTGGGCGACTTAAACTTACTCCTGGATGACCTCACTAGTAAAACTTTCACTAACTTTGTTTCTGATCTAGCTGCCATGAATATCAACCTTCTTAATTCAGGCCCCACACACAAGGCAGGTCACCTACTGGATGCCATTTTTTCCAGTTTACCCTGCATCCATTGCTCCTCTGCACTACCATTATGCTGGTCTGATCACTTTTTAACAAAGTTCAGTTTAACGCCCTCCAACAACATTAGGGCCTTCCCTACTCTAAGGGTATTTAAAAGGGACTGGAAAAAACTTGACTTAACAGTCTTTTAAAAAAAAAAATTTTTAAATCTGTTTTTATTGGTTTTTAATAAACATTTACATGAGCCGCTATTACATCATTTCTGCAACGTGTAGCAACAGTAAATATTGTGCAACACTAGACATCATTATATGTGAGTACAACAAAGGTAGTTCAGTAGTTATTTTCCACATAATGATTTAACTCGTGGTCGTTTATAATACGGTGCTGTCCATAACCAATACATCTGAAATATTTGCTTATTTTGCGGAGCATGTATGTTTAAGAATCAATTTGGTGCAGATAGATTGGTGTAGCTGCTCATATGACAATAACTGTGTGTATAGGGTGTTGAACTTGGATTAGAGTTGAATCAGTCAAGCAGGGTTGAGTACATGTAGAACTATATTTATGCCTCCAAAGGCATCCCTTAGCAACACCATTGTCATAGGGTTATACTGCGCAGGTGTATTAGGATAGTATCGTTCAGCTGTTGGCACATGATCGGTTGCAAAAATGCGGTCTATGGGTGCGGGTCGCGTGCGCGGAGTTGGTTGCTTAGGTCAGGTGCCTGTAGGGACTGGGTTGGCAGGTCTACGGATTGTTGCAGTGCTGTCAAGATCGCATCCCAATTTTCAGATATAGGTACCTTCCTGAGGCCCACCAGTTCTTCTCACCTAATCGTTATGCCTTCTGCTCTGGCCCACGCAATGGTGGAGCACTTCCAAGCCTGTACCTATGGTGGATCTGTCGCCTTCCACCTTTTCGTGATGAGCCGTTTGGCAGTGACTATGTCCAGATCTAGGAACCGGGAGGTGACCTTAGTGCTGCATGTCCTACAGAAGACGTGCAGTAGATATGTTTGCCACTCAAAGGGTAACTCTCTCTCTGTACAGGCATGGAGTGTATCCACCACTCCTCTCCAATAAGTGCTAAGGGTAGGCCAGCATCTGTGTCCAGGTTTTATCTGAGAATGGGTGTCCCAGGTCATGTTCCCACTTGCGTCTGAGGGGTTCTAGGCTAATTGCTGCGTGGCACGCAGCGAAGAGGCAAACCAGCGTGTCAGGTGTCTGCCTCATCCCATGACATGCAGATATTGGATGGTGAGGTGCATTTGTGGTTCAGTTCCTAGATCTCCCGATTTCTCTGTAAGGGTGGCCACCAGTGGGCAATGTAGGAGGAATTGTCCTGCGGGAAGCTCCTCGTTAGCTGCTAGTGTTGCATAAGGAATCAGTGAGCCCTCATGATAGAGATCGCCTAGGGTCTGTATCCCAGCTTCGTGCCAATGGTGCAAATCGGCGGCTGTGCATACTGTCAGACCCCTGGGAGGGCCTTCCAAAGGGAGAGCGGGGACGTAAGGTGTGACATGTCATGTTAAGTAGAGACTCCGTCGATAGCACCTGTATGCCACATTTAAATATAAAGGTTCCGGAGAACGTGTGTGCGCTCCAGGATGGAGGAGCGTAAGAATGTGCAGCAGAGTGTATGGTGGACGGGTGGATGCCGTGTCGCTGCGCTGCCGATCCACAAACCATCTGGCGATCCATTGGAGTTGAGCCGCGAGGTAGTAGTGCTCAAAGCAAGGGGCCGCCAGACCCCCCTGATCTGTGGGCAAATATAGCTTCTTGATCGCTACCCTGTGTCGATTGGGACCCCAAATAAAGTCCCTACCTGTCTGTTCTTGCTGGGCAAAGAAGGAGGCTGGTACGTAGTTGGGCAGGTTGGCAAAGTAGTACAGGAGCCGTGGTAAGGTCACCATTTTCATCAATGCTACTCTGCCCGTGACCGCCAGGGGGAGCGTACTCCAGAATCGCATCTGAGAGCGAATGGCTGTTAAAGCCCTGCCTAAGTTGCCGTCAAAGAGGTCCTGTGGTTGCCGATAGACTCGTATGCCTAACGAAACGTGTCTGGGCTCCATTGTACTCGTTCCCTATTGAGCACAAACCCGGGATCTGAGACTCTCGCTCCGAAGGCATACAGCTTGGATTTAGCGGCATTAACTTTTAGACCCGATATAGATGCAAACTCTCCCAGAACACGGGCCAGGTCCTCCGAGATCTGACTGACGTCTCTGCAAAATTTCAACAGGTCATCTGCATACAGCGAGACTGTGTGCACGTCTCGCCTACTGGAATGCGGTCTTGTAGTCGGGTTCTCAAGGACTCTGCAAGTGGCTCCATCGCCAGTGCGAAGAGGAGAGGGGACAATGGACAGCCCTGCCCCGTGCCCCGTCGCACTGGGATGGCCTCAGAAATATAGGGACCCCCCCTCACTCTCATCATCGGGTTCGTATAGAGCAGTTGGGTCAACTACAAAAAGGTAGGGCCCAACTGGTACCGTTCAAGGTTTGCGAATATGTAGTCCCATTCGAGGGAATTGAAAGCTTTTTCTAGGTCAAGTACAAGGCATCCCGCCCACGGCCATTCACATGTGGAGAAAGTTGCCACTCGGAAGAAGCGGTGCAGGTTAAGTGAGGTACTATGGGACGGTATGAAGCCATTTTGATCCGCGTGCAACAGAGAGGGGGCTGCTTGCACTAGTCTGTCCGCTAGAATTTTAGCTACTATTTTGAAGTCGGAGTTGAGGATAGCGAGGGGCCTATGTGAGCCCATGTCAGTGTGGTCTCTATCGGGTTTAGGCAGCAAAATGAGATGTGCCTCGCAGAGCGAGGGGGGAAGGTGCCCCGCATCTACCGAGGCTGCGAAGAGGGCATGTAGGTGCGGCACCAATGTTACTTGATACGCCTTGTATTATTCGGCCAGAAAGCCATCAGGCCCCTGGGTTTTGCCCGTCGCCAGTGATGAGATTGCCTCCCTGATTTCCTCCAAAGATATCCCAGCATCCAGGAGCTCTGCGTGGTCCAGCAGCAGCTCAGGCAGTTGTATTCGGTCGAGGAAGGAGGAGAGAGTGTCTGGTTCCTGTAATCTGTGGGATTGATATAACTACTTTTAGTGGTGTGTCAGAGCTGTGTGAATATCACGTTGTGTGTGCACTAGTAGACCAGTGTCGGTCCGTAAGGTGCTTATGGGCGCACAGGTATATTCCTGTTTAATTAGCCAGGCTAAGAGCTGCCCCGTGCGATCAGCGGCGGCGTGTGTGCGGGCTGTGTGTGCTGTATAGTTATGGCAGCGGAGGCGCTCCAGTAGTTCGGCGTGCTGTGTGCGTAATGTCTCTAGGTGACGGTGGTCTCTGCCCCCTTCATCGCCATGTGCCTCGTACCGTAATTGTTGTGTTTCTATTTTAGTGAGGTCATGTTGTAGGGTCTTGTGTATGTTCCAGGTCACGCCCACACAGTGTCCCCGCACTGTGACCTTGAAGGCCTCCCACTCCATTAGCTTGTCCCCGGTGGTGTCTTCATTGAGTTCAAAATATTCAAGGATAGCTGTTCCCAGCGATGAATGAAAGGGCTGGTCTTCGAGTGCCGAGGTTTTTAAACTCCAGGTGGGGGTGGGTGAGCACCCAGGTTCCCAGTTAAATGTTAAGAGTTGGGGGTTATGGTCTGAGTGTGTGCGGCCTAAGTATTCTGTATGGTGTATCAGCGGGAGTAGCCCTGGGGACCCTACAATCCTATCTAGTCGTACGTGTAACTTGTGTACCGCCGGGTAATATGAGTAGATCCGAGTGTCGGGATGAGCGGCACGCCATATGTCTATTAGTGCCCAGTGCGTCAGCCAATTTGCGAGGGCCCGTGCGTTAGATGCTGCAGTGGTTGAAATGATCTATCTAGTTCAACATCTAAGACTGAATTAAAGTCTCCTCCGATGAGCCAGGGGACCCCCTTCCAATTGGCAAGTTTCCCTGTGAGGCTATCTAGGAAGGCGGACTGGTTGATGTTGGGGGCATAAACGGAGCCCGGAAGAATCGGCTGGCCGTTGAGTCTTCCGCTGACAAGCTTGTATCTGCCCTCCGTGTCAACTAGTGTCTGTTCACTGACAAATGGGACTCCTGCTCTTACCCAGACAAGAACACCCCGCGCATGAGCCGAGTAGATTGTGCCATGTATGCGTCCCCTCCATCTACCACACAGCCAACCGAGCTCTGCTTGCGACATGTGCGTCTCTTCGAATAAAGCAATGTCAACAGTTCTACGCTGTAAATAGGCGTAAATGGAGTATCTGCGTGTTGGCGTGTGTATACCGCGCACATTCCATGTAATTATGTTGACCTGTACCATAGTATAGCTGATTGGCAGACAAAGTGGAGCAGGAGGGGTGAGGCATCATGATGCTTGCGGCACGTTTGGTGATTCCAACTCAGTAACATTAAGAAAACAGGGGGAGATGGAAAACAAGCTAAATTACGCTTAACTGTGGGGGCGAGCACCAAAGAGGTGTTCGTCCAAACTGTGGAGCCCAACTAGGGGCTAAAGATGGAGAAAGAACTCAATGGTCAAGTGACGTCTAGTAGGGGTGCTGGTGGCACGTGTGTAGTATGTGTTGGGTTTTCCCCTTGATGTCAGAGTGTAACCTTGTATCCCCCGTGCTATTCCGTGATGCTAAGAGTAGTGTGAGCAGTATGCGCGATGTGCCATCCGAGTTGCGGTGAGAGGTGCTGGCTGCGATGTGTATAGCATATGTGACATCCGTTGCCGCCTGCAGGTAGTAGGTGACTGCCTAGGGTGTCAAGCATTGAACAATAAAGTGTAGGTGCTGCATATACTTGCTGTTAATGTGCTCAATATACCGGTGTTCATATAATTTCATCCGCCGTTTGCGGGGTAACTTCTGGCATTGGATATTCTTCGGATCCGTGCAGTCTGGATGACGCGGAGTCGCCAGTATCTGAGAGTCTCGATGGGCTGTGATGGCGATCAGGATTAGATGTTAGTGGTCCCAATGATGCCACCATGTGGATCGCCTTTTGTCGTTTAGCCTGTCTCTGTTCCAGGTTGGGAGAGGTGGAGGTCGCCATGACCCCTGTCCGGGGCCTGTTCCGCCTGCCGCGTCAATGTCGCCTCCTGCCCGGTGTCCATAGTTCATCTGCCCTCGGAGGTCTTGGCGCCGGACAGTAGGCCCGATTCCTCCAACCAGTCCCAGGTATCATAGGGGGAGTCGAAGAAGCGCGCTGTTCCACTTGCGACCACCCACAGTTTGGCTGGGAAGAGGAGTGAGTAGTTGAGGCCCAGTTCACGCAGTTGTTTCTTCACTGCCGCGTACGCACTTCTGTGGCGCTGCACTTGTTTTGTGAAGTCTGGGAAAAACATTCTGCAGCTATTGTCCACTGTTATGTGTGCCAGCTTGCGGGTTTCCCTGAGGATCGAGTCTCTGTCCCTGTAGTTGAGAACTTTGAATAGGAAAGGGCGCGGGCGGGTGCCCGGCGGCGGCTTCTGTGCAGGGACTCGATGAGCTCTTTCGATTACAAAGTGGGCAGATAGTACACCATCTGGGAGTAGCTCCTTAATCCAGCTTTCTGCGTACTCTTCTGGGCGGCGCCCCTCTTTGCCCTCAGGCAGACCCACCACACGGATGTTATTGCGGTGGGAGCGCCCTTCCGTATCTTCCACCTTGTCCTCCAGGTCATGCACACGATCTATTAGGTCCTGCAAGGCAGCCGTATGACTTTGAGTGATTGGCTTCAGTTTCGCAATCAACTGTTCCTGCGAGCACACTTTGTCGCCAAGTTTCTCGTGGTCGGCGCGCAGCAAATTAAAGTCTGATGTGACTTTATCAATTTTGGACTCAAGTGAGGTGCGGGTTTGGTCCAATGAGGATCCTATCTTTTCTACTGCGGCCAGCACCGAGTCTAATTTGGTGGCTAGCGTAGCGTGCGGCATTTCAGTTGTAGTTCCTCATTGTGTCGTGGATTGATCTGCACTGCTACTACGTACGCTGAGGTGTTGATTGGTGGTGCGTAGGTGACCCATCACGAGTTGTGCCGATGGCATTCGGTACTCGGCTGAGGGGGCAAATCCAGATATCCGGTCTTCTCACGTGTGCGCCCCTCTGACGTCTCCTGGTGTCCTCTGCTGTGGGTCTCGGCGTCCTCTGACTGACGCGTGCGTGCCCCCGTAGGTCCCCAGTAAATCCAATGCGCCCAGTTCTTCGTTATCGTGGGTGGGCACAGCCGAGGGTAAACCGGCAGCCGCTCCCAGCAACCCGCTTACAGCAGTTGGCTTGAAGTGCGGAGGGGGGACCTGGTGAGGAGCAGATTTTCTTAATCATCCAGAGGTGCCTAGTATCTGGCGCAGTTAGCCTCACCCCAACTATACCAGTCCAAGGGGAGGGAAGAGGAGAGTCACTGGTGAGATGCACGTCTCCACACCTGCTCGGCTGCCACCTCCGTGGTGTGGACCCCCTGTGTTGCCACAGAGCAACCAGATTTCGCAAAGAGCCGGGGGTGTAGCCCCAGGCATCAGATACGTGTCTGGGATCGCAGTGAGGTGGAGTACATCGTCCTCGTGCCGATTCAATGTGCGCCGACAGGAGGCGGAAAGGCAAACCATTGAAACGGGCTCGCAGTCTGGTTTGCGTCAGTTGTCTGCCTCTTGAGCGCCTCTACTACAGTGGGCTGCCAAGTAATGTTGCCTTTCGTTATTCTTCACCCCAGATTCGTGAGAGACAAGCGAGGCCTACGGTTGCGCCGCGCCTCCACTCATGGCCTAGGCCCGATCCGGTCCCCAAACCTGGTCTATGGCGAGGCAGCGACGTACTACCAAGGCTACCGTTTGGCCAGGTCCAGTGTAGTTCGCTGTTCCCTCTCAGGGCCAGGCAACAAGAGTGGACCGCCCCCGTGTATGCAACAGTCCGGGGGGGATTTCCTCCCTCACATATGGCTGCCCAACGCTCCGGCCCACTCGTTCAGATCCACCAGGTCTCAGGCGCTAAGGCCTTCCGCTCACCTGTGAGTGATGACTGTTGTCTCTCCTTAGGCAATAGAACCTGAGCTGTGACGTCAGCAGCTGCCAAGGCGCCACTCAGGCAGGCTTGGAGGCGCTATATTGCTCAGCATGCCAGCAGATCTCAGAATGCCCGTTTGGAAGTCATGTCGGATTCAGGAGGGCGTCGCCGTCCCCACACCGTGTATGACGGTCTTCCCCCTTACTCTTGCAGCGACAACCGCTACGTCGCAGCTGTCGGGGAGTGGTCGGCCGCCACGGCCACAGTGTGAGTGTGGTCCAAGCCGAGTTCACAGGCTGACAGTCCAATACAGTGTCCGGGTGGCCCCCAGTGAGTCACCGCCTGTATGAAAGTCACGGTTCAGCGAGGTCCGAGGGCGTCAGCAGCCCCAGTGCACAGTACTTGTCAGTAGCGCGGGCGCGCAACTTGTGCCAACGGGCCTCAGCACGTCAGCTCCCGGAGGCCTCCCCCTCAAGACCCGTGCTGGCCGGGTGGCGGCTGGGCCGGGGTATCGCACCTCCCCAGGCCGAAATCAGCCGTCCTGTGCAGGCGCCGATGGTGCTCACCTCCGTCACTCAGCCGGTGGGGCTCAATTTTCTTCACAGGAGCCTTCGCGCCTCTTTCTCCTCCCGCCTGAGAACTCCGCGACCGGCCGTTACTGAAGTTATGGTGGGACCGGGGGAACGCCGCTGCACCAGTTGTCGTCAGGCGCTCACCGTACTCGTGCGCAGTGGCCGCACCGTCCGGACGGCCAGGAGACCTCAATGTGTCACTGTCGCCGCCTCAGCTCCATGGAGAGTCTGGCACGGGGAACAACCTTTACAACGCAACTTTTACAACGCACTACCTTTACAACGCATTTTTTACAACGCATAATCCATTACAACGCATGACATTACAACGCATACCATTACAACGCATTTTTAAAAACTACCTTTACAACGCATTCCATTACAACGCATACTACCATTACAACGCATACCATTACAACGCATAATATTACACTATACTATCCAACACTTACCCTACTGATGCACCCCCTGGAGTTAGAATAGTAATTTTTACCCCTATACTATCCAACACTTACCCTACTGATGCACCCCCTGGAGTTAGAATAGTAATTTTTACCCCTATACTATCCAACACTTACCCTACTGATGCACCCCCTGGAGTTAGAATAGTAATTTTTACCCCTATACTATCCAACACTTACCCTACTGTTGCACCCCCTGGAGTTAGAATAGTAATTTTTACCCCTATACTATCCAACACTTACCCTACTGATGCACCCCCTGGAGTTAGAATAGTAATTTTTACCCCTATACTATCCAACACTTACCCTACTGATGCACCCCCTGGAGTTAGAATAGTAATTTTTACCCCTATACTATCCAACACTTACCCTACTGATGCACCCCCTGGAGTTAGAATAGTAATTTTTACCCCTATACTATCCAACACTTACCCTACTGATGCACCCCCTGGAGTTAGAATAGTAATTTTTACCCCTACACTATCCAACACTTACCCTACTGTTGCACCCCCTGGAGTTAGAATAGTAATTTTTACCCCTATACTATCCAACACTTACCCTACTGATGCACCCCCTGGAGTTAGAATAGTAATTTTTACCCCTACACTATCCAACACTTACCCTACTGTTGCACCCCCTGGAGTTAGAATAGTAATTTTTACCCCTATACTATCCAACACTTACCCTACTGATGCACCCCCTGGAGTTAGAATAGTAATTTTTACCCCTACACTATCCAACACTTACCCTACTGTTGCACCCCCTGGAGTTAGAATAGTAATTTTTACCCCTATACTATCCAACAATTACCCTACTGATGCACCCCCTGGAGTTAGAATAGTAATTTTTACCCCTATACTATCCAACACTTACCCTACTGTTGCACCCCCTGGAGTTAGAATAGTAATTTTTACCCCTATACTATCTAATACTTACCTTAAATGTAATTTAATATAATGCGTTGTAATGGTATGCGTTGTAAAGGTAGTATGCGTTGTAATGGCAATGCGTTGTAAAGGTATTTTTTAAAAATGCGTTGTAGTGTCATGCGTTGTAATGTCATGCGTTGTAATGGATTATGCGTTGTAAAAAATGCGTTGTAAGTGCATGCGTTGTAAAAGTGTGCGTTGTAACGTCATACATCCGTCTGGCACACCGGCCAGCAATTCAGGTGCCGCGCTCGCAGCAATGGCGCCGATCAGGGGACTTCTCGCCGGCAGGGCTTGCAGCCCGTAGTCTCAGCTCTTGTCCATTTGCCCGCCCCGACCAGATATTAGAGTGGACCGCTGATGCGTAGGCACCGATCCGCTGCTAGATTGTGCCTTGATGGCGGGGGATGTCAATGGCTAACAGGATAATTAGGGGTGTTCGAGCGGAGCATTAGCGGTTTGCGTCCGCCATGTTTCACTGGCTGGCCACGCCCCTTGACTTAACAGTCTTAAACAATTCCTTAAGCTCCAACTTACCCACCCCTGAGATAAAGGTGGAGATGCTCTCGTACAAAAATGGCTTCTTAACGCCATAGACATCTGTCTTCCCCTTCCGAATAAAAGGATCAATAATCACCGCCCCCCTGCGCCAAGATACACGGACACTCTAAAAAACGAGAAAGCCAAATGTAAAGCGCTTGATAGGAAATGGAGAAAAGACTATGCTCTTAAATCTAAAATTGTCTATAAAAAGGCCAAAAAACGGTATCATAATCCCTGTAAATCAGCCCACGATAAGCACGTCTCAGCAACCATCTATGATGCGCTGCACTGCTCCAAAACTCTTTTTTGACATAGTCAAGGAGCTTTCCGGCTCAGAGACCCTAGCTAGGCCCCCTCCTCTCACTAAACATCAATGCGAGAACCTAGTTCTCTTTTTTGCTCAGAAAGTTGAGAAGATCTATTCGGATATTGCGAATATCCACTGCGTCAGTCCTCCCCGTCACAATCCGACAATCCCCTTCAGGCTACTTTCCTAACACGGCTGACGTTTCCCCACCCGACCCGGACAGAATGTCTGATACTTCTTCAAAATACTTGGAATCCTGGCCCCTTCTCAATGAAGACTCCTTTAAAGTTCTCTTAGATAGTGTAAAATCTGGTTCACCCAAGGACCATCTTTTAAATAGTCTGACCTTTACTGACCATACTACTTCCCTTAGTTCATCAATTCACTGATGTCTCAACGTTCCCTCCCAGAACAGGTGATCAGAGCTAAAATGCAGAGTCCAAGAAAACATGTTCTGTTTTTCTAGTAGTAGTGTTCATATTGACATTTCCCATAAAACACTATGTAAATTTACAACTTGAGATCTTAAAACACATATCAGATAAGCAGTCTGAAAGGTTAAAACAAAGAGCATCTTTTTAGCCATAATTTGTATTAGCCTGAGGTCTTTTGTGTATGGCATGGAACACTGGAATTGGTTGCCTTTGTTCCTCATACTGGAGCAAGTTTGTTATAGCTCCAATGACTCACCTAAAACTCTTTGGTCTAAGTTAATGATGTTTCAGAAATCTTGTTCTGGGCGTCTCAATGTAGTGAAGTTTGTCGGCTGTTCTCTAGAGGTATGCCTACACACTAACTCAGTAAATGTGTGACACAATTATTTGCTCACTGGCATGCTGACTGACTGACTTGACTGACCGAGAGTTGGATTCACTCATTCACTCACTCACTCACACTTACTCACTTACTTTCTTCCTTATGGGGATGTATCCTGAAATATGCTTATTATCTAACCATCATTTGTACAGTAGTGTGGAACTGGCAAGATAAGAACTCAGGAGATCATAAACTACCAGTCCCAGATCTGAATTTCCTCCCTATGGGAGTTCTATGACCCCTTTTTTTAAATTGACATTTGATAAGAATTGCAACACATTCAATCTTTCTTAGGATAGCAGTCAATGTGTTCTGATTATGGTGGTCTCTCCTAGAGACAGAGAATAATGACGATACATTCAGACATACAAACCCAGTTTGTCCCTGAATCCGCATAAGCTACTATTACATGTAAAGTGATGTGGATGTAGAGTGTACATGAGTGTTAGAAATCATCCAACATACTCACAGTGTTGTAAAGTTCTTCTAGGCGAGGGATGGTGAGAAAACGTTGCATATTCACTCCATTTTCAATCAGAAGCTTCACAAAATCAACACGATCCAGCACCAGAGCATCCATCATAGCTTGCTCCAAGGAGTTC
This sequence comes from Triturus cristatus, assembly GCF_964204655.1. Taxonomy (NCBI): domain Eukaryota; kingdom Metazoa; phylum Chordata; class Amphibia; order Caudata; family Salamandridae; genus Triturus; species Triturus cristatus. Next base: position 354,945,691 of record NC_140583.1, read on the forward strand.
ACCTAAGGATTTAGAGGCAATCTAGTTAGCAAGCACACATTCCTTCAGAATAACTCTTCATTCAGCAGGCAGATGAGGACAGCACAGGAATCCATGTTATGCAATGTTGAATCACTCATACGGATGCTTTGGTAGGAAGATAGACAGATAGGGAGATAAGTAGGTAGTTAGGCAGGCTGACAAATAAACATGAATAGATAGCATGAGACACTGTATTAGTACCTAAGGGGAGACAGTGGATGAGCTCCCACCTATTTATGTAACCCAGCACCCAAGGAACAAAAGGAATCTTTCACTGAGGAATTCTCAGTTTAACCCTTGCAGCTTTGAAATAAAGGGGCAGGCATTCCTTTATGTGTGAAAATTATTTTATCAATCCTGAAATGACATTAAAGACATGATTTTTTCCAGTTATCTTAAATCATTGGCTATAAGTTTCCTTGTGTATCACAGCATGTCTGGAAGGACATTGAGCTGACATTTTGTTGCAGCCAGGACTTTGCTCTTTTGATTTATGATTTAGTTTGGAGAATAGTTGCATCCATGACAGATTGCTGGAGAACAGGATCATGGAAAAGTATTCTAATATCAAATTGTGCTGGTAAAACAGACTTTGAACTATTTTTTAACACAAACATTAGTAAACTTCAAGACACTAGAGGGATTGTGTTCATATCAACTATGGCTTACTTCTCGTGAAGGAATCATAAAAATTCTTGCACCAAGGATATTGATTATTCATGATATGTATATATAATTATAAGCACATACACAACAGGAGTTTGGTAAGTGATATTTATGTTTACATTGCTAATAACCAAAGAATATTGGCAATTATTAATTACACTGAATGCACAGCTTGGAAGTAAGTCTATCATCATCCGAGAGCGCATAGTCACAAAGCAGAAGTCAGTAATCTTGTTAGTAGAAGAGGAAGATTATTTAATATTTCAAATAAAGAGTTCATTACTCTGAGATACTTCTCAGGTATATCATGTCAGTGTTATGTTAGATGCATCAACTTAATAAAAGGCTCTTAGGATATCTCACTTCGACTGCAGATGTCAATGACCAGCAGAGTGGCGATTCAAAGTGATGGTATCCAATGACTCTGTTTTCTCTCTTAATACATTCCGCTTCACTCATTTCTGCTACTGGCCAATATATTCTTATTGTGTTTGGTTGGTGTTTGGTTGAGTCTTAAAGTTAGGATTTTTCTCAGTTTAGGAGTAGTAAAGTTAGGACTCCTAACTTTAGGACTCCTAAATGCCTTCTGTGAATACCGAAAGTCTTAAAGTTAGGATTTTTCTCAGTTTAGGCTTAGTAAAGTTAGGAGTCCAAACTTTACTACTCCTAAACTGAGAAAAATCCTAAATTTAAGACTTTCGGTATTCACAGAAGGCATTCAGGAGTCCTAAAGTTAGGACTCCTAACTTATGTGAATACCAAAATGAGTAAGTGCCTTCTGTGAATACCAAAATGAGTAAGTGCCGTCTGTGAATACCAAAATGGTAGTAAGTTTAGGATTGTGTCTTAAGTTAGTTCTGTGAATCGGGCCCCCGGAGTTGATACACATTGGTACTGTATCTTTCCCTACACGTTAAACAAGCCATTTGGTGTTAGCAAATTACTTGTCATGTTTTATGGGTCACAATACATCAACTCAGATATTTTGCAGCTACTCACTGCACAGACATTCAAGTAGGACTTCACTTCTTTTAGAAAAATTTTGAAAGACCATACGTAAGGGCGAATTTCCCTGCAGACATATCAATAGCTAGATAGCTAGACAGACAAACAGACAGAGAAGCAGAGAGACAGACATACAGACAGCCAGAAGGACAAACAGACAGACACGCAGATAGACATTCAGACAGACAGACAGATAGATAGATAGATAGATAGACAGACAGACAGACAGACAGACAGACAGACAGACAGACAGACAGACAGACAGATAGACAGATAGATAGACAGATAGATAGATAGATAGATAGATAGATAGATAGATAGATAGATAGATAGATAGATAGATAGATAGATAGATAGATAGATAGATAGATAGATAGATAGATAGATAGATAGATAGATAGATAGATAGATAGATAGATAGATAGATAGATAGATAGATAGATAGATAGATAGATAGATAGATAGATAGATAGATAGATAGATAGATAGATTGCTTGAAGTTTAGTGCATGTTAAAGGGTAGTAGAACCTTTTATTCGAAAGCTTCTCCCCTCAGAGTGTTTGCATGTTATTGAGTGAAGCAAATATCTATTTGGCAGGGCGAGCATAGACATCTGGTCGACAATAACAATGTATTTACTTATAAGTCAATCACTGTCAGTATGGAATGGTCACCAACTGCAGAGGGTCTACACTAATGATTTCTGGCTGATTATTCAGGCTTTGTGCATTGGGAAGGGAAAAACAGTGTCTCGTAGACCACCCCACACTGTGCACAACATCCCATTACATATGTATCACTTATTTGGCATTTTGTTCCCTGACAGGTCCCTCTTGATTCTAACGGATTGTTTCAACACTTTTTTGTGTGATATTGCTTCTGTAACAGCATTTTTCAGACCCATCTTCTAGTTGTTGGATATTGTACTAGCGGAACAAGGCCTAATTGGTGCACAAATTGTAATGGGGGTGTATTTCGCGATACTTTTAAAAGTATTTTCGTACAAATCTGCTGTCGTGTAATATGGTGCATTAATGCTGATATTTAAGAGGTGCAAACAAAATGTCTCAGTTTAGGAGTAGTAAAGTTTTGTAATGTGGTTCGCAAATTACAATCAACTGTGGCATTTGCTTGGCAGTGGGGTAAGGGAGGGCAGCTTTGTGTGGGTGTAACAGAGGTGCAGCATGCAGAAAGAGGGCCAAGAGCATGAACAGGCATAGGGTGAAACTGGCCAATGGTGTCTTCACCCAGTTCAGGAGCTCAATCTTCCTGGGGTCGGTTTCTTCCTCCGGCTCTTCTTTCCCTTTGCCTTTCTTCTTCCCTTTCCCCTTCCCTCCTCTCATTCCCTTTGCCTGGGGCACAGGTGACCGCTTCTCTTTCTCAACTGTAGCTGTAGCTGTAAGGCTTCCTAAAGGCTGAAAACAATGGCAGAAAAAATAAATGAAATTAGTAAATAAACTGAAATGCTAGATGAATAGCCCTTTTTATCTGCTACAGTTGTACATCGACAATGTCTCTTGTGTTCCATTTCGAAGGGGTTAGGAAAATGCTCTTGTGGTCTGAGCATAAACAATGATTCACCTCGCTGATGCCAGCCATCCTAACAGAGAATGAATCGCAAATGGCACCATAAGAATACATTCCTTCTTCATAGACATGCACTGTTGCCAGTTTAGAAGCTTAAGCCATAACGTGTTTTTTTGTGATGTGTATTGGACAGGCAAGTAGACGAGGAGGAAAATGCATAACTTTTCTCCCAGTGAACTTCAAAGCCGGCAGGGCCGTTTCTAGGTGTTTTGGCGCCCTAGGCAAGAATTGAAAAATGCAGCCCCCTCCCTTTTACTACAATCACTTTCTCCCACTGTCATCCAGGCTAGAAGAATTGATGCATTCGATATTCCCAAACTCATGTTTTTTGCCGCCTTCCCCGTTTTGCCGCCCTAGGCAGCCGCCTAGTCTTGCCTAATGGTAGAAACGGCCCTGAAAGCCGGTATACTTTTACTCTATCAGAAGGAGAGTTCTGTTCATGGGGAATCAAAACTTGGGGCGATTCAGAGTATGCTGGTCAGGGTATTCTGTTGGAATGGTGGTGGAGTATCCTCCCACCAAACTCACAGTCAGCCCACCCTATTTTGAGTACGCTAGACTATCAGGTTTGCACCGACCATAAGTGTAAACCTTCCTCTAACTGTCCGAGGGAGTACAGGCCATCGAAGGTAAGCTATCTGACTACCCACGCTATTTAAAGTGGCCGGTCGGTGGCTCTTTTACTATCCATCACCGCCAGGAATATCCTATACTATTGGGGCCATTAGTTTGTTCTTTTCCAAAAACAAACTCCCTCAGTGGAAGTTTGGTGTAAGGATCCATCACCAATGACGGATGTCCACCAAACTTTTAAATGACTTTGTATGAACCACTTGTTCATACAAACCCACAGAGTTCACCGCAGGGCCTGCGGGGAACTCTAAATTTGGTGGGCGGAGTCAAAGCAAGGTAGAAAACAAAGTCCTCTGCTACCTTCACTGCCGTTACTCTGCCTGCCAAATTCTAAATCGTTCCCTTAATTTCGACCTTCATCCTTCTCTGAAATCAACTGGGTCAGTATGTGAGAAAGTTTGTGTCTGTCCCTCTTCCAGCTATTGAACGAGCCTTCTCAAAAGGTTTCCCTAGGATCTCTTCAGCATGGTTCTGTAGGTGTCATCATTGTCACCCATCTTATTTAATACATATATGCCTCCCTTGTTTAGCCTTTTTAAGGGCATGCTGGTGAGGTCTGACAGATATGCAGACAATATTCTGGTTCTGAGAGGAAACTTCCGTGGTTTTGGAAATGCACAAACTTCTAAAAAATATCACAGATTGAATGCATTCAAACCAGCTAAAACTTAACTCCAAAACCAAGATTTTCCAGTTTTGAGTTCAAGGAAGTTGAACACTTAGGGAGGGAAACTTGAGGCAGCTGCTGTGACCAACGTTCTAATCTCAGGCTTGTTCTTCCTCCGCTACTATACACATAAGTCTTTGGTAGTAGAAGAAGCAGTTAATTCCAAGCTGATTACTGTAACTGTCATTATGCAAATGTACCAACATTTGACAGAACCAGTTGTAAAGAGCCCATAATGACATTGTTTGACTTGTTGCTCGATTGAGAAAAAGTGAACACATTCCCAGGCAAGGAACACACTGCACAGGGTTTCAGCAAATATGGGATTTGTTTTAAAGCTGGGGTGCTGGATGGTTAAGTGCATTAATTACTTACCATGTTCTTTACTTGGCATATCAGATTCATCTATACCAGCCTGCAAGTGTAATGCAGATCTAGGAGAAAAGGTTTTTGCAGATACCCTGATTTAAACATAGATCTAAGGGGGTGGAGTGGCAAGCTTTCTTATGTGTATGCTCATCTTTTTGGAATTCTTGCCTCGTGCAGGTTAAGGTCCTTCCTTTTCACAGCAACTTTAGAAAAAAGCTAAAACATATCTTAAATACAGAGTTTTGCAAGACTGACACCAAAAGACCTTTTGTAGATTGAGTGCATATCACAAACACATTTTCCCTCTTCTATCCCTCCACTATCCTTCTCAATCCAAATAACTGACTAACATATCCACCACTCGAATTACTTCCATATTTCACTATACTAATTCACCACTAATCCTTTATGGGTTCAGGAGTAGCGTGCTACTCACCGAAAAAGTGATTTGACACCTATTCAGGGGTAGTAAGCGCTATATACATACAATTACAATATTATACAATACAATGAATCCTTTTATTCATTATGCAATCTAACTTACATTATGCTTTCAGAACCTGAATATAGATAATTTTCCACATTTTTGAGGCAAGACATTGCAGCAGAATGAAACATATTGATAAGCGATACTAAAAGGCCTACATTCCATCTTAATTTTATTAACTATTGTCAATTTAAAAGTCCACCTCAAATAGCCCAGGTATCTGATTTTTTAAAGAGGTGGGGGTGCTGAATTTGCCTGTCGAAGGGATTAGGAGAAGCGTTAACAAGACTTTGCATTTTTTGACTCTCATATAGGAACCATGTTCGTCAGTATCAAAGAGACGTGCATTCAACTGTAAATTAATAGCACATTTTAAACAAATAATTCTCCAGAGGAAAATAATTCTTACTGGCCATTGGTGCCCAAAGACAAAAATTTGGCTGCGTGCAATATCCACTCGATTCCAAGCTAATGCCAAACTCAACTGATCTGGTGCAGATGCATTTGTACCTGAAATAAATAACCATATTATTCAATTAGCGAAATAACTTTTCATAATTATTCTCATTTGGGATTCTGAGGTCAGAGTGCATGTTGAAATTGCTAAAACAGAGGTCTCCATGGAGTCACACAACATTGCAGTTCCAAATAAATTAAATGTATTGGTTTCTTGATTATCTCACCATCCAGAAAAAGGTTTTTTCAATCAAGGTAACGCACAAGAAAAGCGGAGATAGCTTCTATAAGGAAATCCACCTTTCTGCAGTGTTGACCAAGAATTTATCTGATTTTTGGGCTTCTAGAAAAATGCAGTTTTGACAACTGGGCACTTTAAGTTTGCCAAACAGATCTAACTGCTTGCGTCTTGCCCGAAGCATGGACAATATTTCAGTTATTTAATTGGCATATTTGACATTGTTGTAAGTCAGCTGTAACATGCTCACAAATAGTGCAAACTGCTTAAAGGTGAAAATCAAAAATTTGGAGCAAAACTTACTAAATTAAATGCCTGACCTTGAATTTGGGCGAGAAAACTAGACCACTGTTTATGTTCAAAATGCTAGAAGGAGCACTATGAAGGTGTTATGAACTGTGATTTGTCAACATTAGGCACAGCAGCATAGTGCTTCAATCTAATATGTAAGCTATGCACAAAGTTGCATTGAAAAAAAAATCACATAAGCTTACTTATAAGAGAGCAAAAAACCTATTTGTCTTTAATTCCATTCAGGAGATACAAAAGTCATTTTCACAACATATAACTAATTACAAAAAAACATCTTTACCCAATTTGTATTTGTATTCCATATGCTGGTAAGGTTGTCATTTTTCTGTTTTTCGGATAAACATCTTGTGCGGATTGACCAGGGAGACTCACAGTAAACTAGGTCCTTTTACATATACTCAACAGGAAATTATCCCTCTGACACTGATCAAAGCTTTCCCTGAACAAATTACTTCCAGCCTTGTGTCTATGGGATTGTTTTGTAAAAGGAACTGGATACAAAATATAGTGAAATCTATGTCCTGTAAAAGAAAGAAAAAGAAGGTCTAGAATTCTAACTGAATTCACCTGGAGAATACTGCCAATCACAGCTGGGTTTACCTTCTATAAACGTGTGCGCTCATGGGGAGATGCTTGTGACCGAAAAGAAAAAATTGGATAGCTGTATGCTGGAGGGATTCTACACTGCCTGCTGAATGAACAGCAAAATAATTAACTCTAGTTTTGTCCAGAATCTGTGGGCCTGAAAAGCTGGCCTCACGATTGCATCTAGTATGTAAATAATTAGCCACCATATATTCACGTAGCGATAACATTCCATTGTTTTCCCTTTTTTCGAACACACCAATGAAGAACCCGGCTGGGTCCTCACGAGAGTTCTTTTCTTCACCTTTCACAAAGGCACCACACTTTCACTAAGGCTGCGCCACTTTTTACCATCCAGGTAACCACCTCATATTGAAGTCCTTTTTGTAGTTTCTCGCATTTGTGCCAGTACATGGGCCTTTTGGTAATCCTTATTAATTTATTTTAGATGTCCCTACACCGTTAGTCCTGAAGAGACCCTACATTCGCAGAAGGGTCGAAACGCCGTCGACCAATACATAGGATGGACCATTACCCAGCCTGCATCATTGTATATGTAGACTGTTGATAAAATGTATTTAAATGGTCGTTCTTTACAAACTTATGGAAACCTTGAACAAAAAAATGTGTTTTACAATGTATAGTCACTTTTTGGTTCCAATTTTCACTTGGGGACACCATGCACAAAGTTTTGCGCTTTTGATTTAAAGAAGTGTATATACTATTCGCTGTTTTCTATAAAATACTGTATTGAATATACTGTGTAGAGATTTAATTTTGCCCTCTGACATTACCAGTTCTTACACATTTATCGCGATTGTGCATATTCATTGCTTAAATCATTTTGCCTATTATCCACTGGAACCACTGTCTTTTCATATATTATCGGGGTCCTGCAGCATTAAACTACCATTATTGTGCTGCACGGGGAATTGTAATTTGTTTTAACTTTTTTAAAATTGCCTTGACCACTGCATTTACTTGTACTGTGGTCTGCCTTACCGGGGACCTGCAGAATTGAACCACCATTATTGTGCCATGCCTGGATGCCATTTTGAGAGGGCTGCCCCTCTAGCTCTTTTAATGCTAACAGCAGCTGCCCATAAAAAAGCCAAGATCAGTACTGATGCGCAGCAGGCGCCCTCTGGAGCCAAAGGCAAGACTGTCTGCACCCGTCTGGGCCCCGACCGCGGCAAGCGCCAGACATGCTGCAGGTTCTATATCAGCCATTCCAATAAGGTACTCCTCTTCCTCTCTACACACTATAAATCACACTAACCATGCCTCCACAGGTTTTCAGTAGCAGAATTTGAGGGCCCTATCTCCTGCTGTAGGCGTAGAACAGACTTTAACATAGTATGGGCCTCTGCAGCCAATAGTTCACATCCCTCGGGACCCCATACGCATCTCTCAGCCAGGGCCGGACTAGCCATAGAGGGCATCGGGCCTTTTCCTGGTGGGCTGGAAGGTTGGGGGCCAGTTTTGGAGCAGTGCTGCAATAGCGGCTCCCGGTAACAAAAGCAGCTGTGCTAGGGGCCGCTTTAGTGAAGCAGCAGTGCTTCACACTCGCATCCAACCTTCCCCTGCCCTCTGCCCCCCCTACCAGGGGCCGGTTCGATAGAATTGCCAGGCTGCTCTCAGTTCTTAGTTCGGCCCTGCTCTCAGCTTACATTAAAAACATACAGCTCTGGAAGAGAGGCCTACTAAACACTGCTCTCTACCCAAAAGCTCTACTGACATTTATGATCTCATCAGATAGGAACTTTGACTTCATATTGCTCACCAAAACGTGGCTTAACGATCTCTCCAATCCTGACATCGGCATGGCCATTTGTTAACGGTATGCTATCACCAGGTTGGATAGGGCAGACGCAAGAGAATGACCTTGATCTACCATACTAAATACCTATGTTCTTCGTTCTCGGGAAATGAGCTAAAGGGATCAGAATGCAACAGTTTTACTTTGAAACTTTCAGAACAGTTCTCATTTTTAGCAGTACTCCTTTACCGCCCTCCTGGTCCTAGTTCTGAATTGTTGGGCACCCTAGGTGTAGCCATCGCTCCACACTGAATGCTGTTTACTGACATCCATGTAGACTATTTCAACAATACAACGGGGCAAACACTGATGGACTTGGCCAACACATTAGGTCCGGATCAGAAAGTACAGGGTCCTACTCATTCAACAGACCACACACTGAACCTTACTTTTTCTAATTTGCTCACTCTGAGTATGCTAAAGATCAAAACCCTTATCTGGATGGACCATTACTTGGTTCAGTTCCGCATAAAACACCCTGACACCTCTACCATGTCAAAGTCTATAGATCACTGGGTGAAATCCGTAGACTAAAAGATATTAATGAGGCAAAATATGCAGAGGAATTGAAGCTATCCTTCCACTAAAATGACAGCGACCTTGAGAAGGACACTATCGCTTTCAAAAAGAGTATTCTTGCGGTCCAGGGAAACTTTCCCCATTAAAATGTCCAAGAACTCAAGTTCTGCGCAAACTGCTCCTTGGTTTTCAGCATCAATAGCAGAGGGGAGAAAGGCCTTTAAAAGGCTGTAAACAAAGCGGAGTGAATTACTCTGACACCGATAAGTATAATTATAAAGTAGCGCTAAACAAGTACCATAGACTGATAAAAGAAACTGTATGATTTGCTGAGAGGATTGGATGAGCAAAAAATCTCTTGAGGGAAATATTTACAAAATCAAAAGAATCTCGCAATTCTAAAGCCATCGCGAACGTCATCCCGCCATACTAGGAGCTTTTTAAATGAGTTAGCTAGCTTTTTTGAGAAGAAGATAGATAACATCTATGCAAACTTCCCTAAGGAAGAAGCAAATATACATGGAGTCTCACACTCATAATCAGTAGTAAAAACCCAGGCACCTTTGCTCCGATTTCTCTGCAGGATTCAGAACAGGCTCTAATGCACTGTAAATCAGGATCCCCTATGGATCCATGTTCCTCTTCGCTTCTACACAAGGTTAAAAAAAAAAAAGAATCTTTACATCAATCCCCTGATCAATACTTCTTTATCAACGTTATTAGTTCCATCTGTATGGAAGAAGGCCTTATTGGACAGCAGACCCCGAAAATGTGGCCTGTTATTGGCCTATATTACTGCTTCCCATAATATCGAAAGTCACTGAGAAGCAGGTCCATAAACATCTCTCACATATCTAAACTCAGAAAATCTACTTTAAGCCTTGAAGCTCAGCTTCAAGCCACAACACAGCACAGAAATGTGAGACAAGGGAAAGATACATTTAAATTAATTAATTAGTAATTAATTATGGCAATTGTGTAATTCATTTTAGGCGTGTGTTGTGGATATTATGGTGTTAAAGAATGTCTACTCAATTAATGTTTATTATCTTTTTTATTAATAATATATTTAAAATTCATTATTAATTATGTTAATTATGGAAATAATTTTAAATAAAAACGTTGATGTCGTTTTTTATTGGTGTGGTTTTATAGGGTAAGAAATAAAATAAATACATTTATGTTTTAAATAATTTGTTTGTTTGTGAATATTTCTCCTGTTGTATGTAATTAACATTATATTATGTGTTATTTTTATGTTTATTATATTTAATTGTATATTTTTAAAATATTGTTTACTTATTTTTAAGATTATCACATTTTTTTAAATTCCTTAAATGTTAATAGTAATTTTTGTTTCTCTGTACTCCAATAGTTTCACTACTGTTGCATTCATTGGAGTGGGAATAGTAATTTTTGTTGTCCCCCTCACCGTTCTCTTCGATGCCCAGGAGTCTCAAATTGTTCTGTCGTTGACAGTTTTCGAAATCCTCCGTTTTCCATAGTACGTTCTTCATTCTGGCTTCGAAAAGCTGGAATTCCCTCCCTCTCCATCTCCGTCTGGATCCATCCGAATCCAGCTTCCGCAAGAACCTAAAAACACACCTGTTCTCCAGATAACGGATCACTAGTCTCCACCTCGCTCAGAGTTCTTCAGTTGCAGCGCGGGGACACGCTTTGGCGTAACCAAGCGCTTTATAAGCTTCCCTTAATAATAATAATTACCCGCAGTTTGCGGTTCCGTATCCCAGTTTGCTGTCCCGTATCCTTGGCGCCGGTCGCTGAGCCACAATTCGCTCCTCCAGTGCTGTAGTACGTTCGGCTATTTCTGTGCAAGTTTTATTCAATCAATCAATCAATCAAAGCATTTATATAGCGCACTACTCACCCAGAGGGTCTCAAGGCACTGGGGGAGGGGGGTCCGCTACTGCTCGAACAGCCAGGTCTTGAGTTGCTTCCTGAAGGCGAGGTGGTCCTGGGTCAGGCAGAGGTGGGTCGGGAAGGAGTTTCATGTCTTGGTGGCGAGGTAGGAGAAGGACCGTCCCCCTGTGGTGGCTCTTCGGATGTGGGGGACGGTGGCGAGGGCGTGGCCGGTCGATCGAAGCTGGCGTTTGGGAGCGTAGAAGTTGAGGCGGCTGTTGAGGTATCCTGGGCCTTGGTTGTGAATGGCTTTGTGTGCGTGGGTGAGGAGTCGGAAGGTGATTCTCTTGTTGACCGGGAGCCAGTGCAGGTCTCTCAGGTGTCCGGAGATGTGGCTGCGACGGAGGATGTCCAGGATGAGTCGTGCTGAGGCGTTCTGGATTCGCTGGAGTCTCTTCTGGAGTTTGGCGGTGGTTCCGGCGTAGAGGGAGTTGCCGTAGTCCAGACGGCTGGTGACGAGGGCCTGGGTGACCGTCTTCCTGGTCTCGGTGGGGATCCACCGGAAGATCTTACGTAGCATGCGCAGGATGTTGAAGCACGACGAGGAGACGGCGTTGACTTGTCTGGTCATGGACAGGGAGGAGTCCAGGATGAAGCCCAGGTTGCGTGCGTGGTCTGTTGGTTTGGGTGCGCTGCCTAGGGCGGGGGGCCACCAGGAGTCGTCCCAGGCGGAGGGTGAGGATCCCAGGATGAGGACTTCCGTCTTGTCCGAGTTCAGTTTCAGGCGGCTGTTCTTCATCCATTCGGCTACCTCTTTCATCCCTTCGTGAAGGTTGGCTCTGGCGGTGGCGGGGTCATTGGTGAGGGAGAGAATCAGCTGGGTGTCGTCGGCGTAGGAGATGATGTTGAGGTTGTGCTGGCGTGCGATGTCTGCGAGGGGGCTCATGTAGACGTTGAAGAGGGTTGGACTGAGCGAGGAGCCTTGAGGAACGCCGCAGATGACTTTGGTGGCTTCAGATCTGAACGGGGGGAGGCGGACTCTCTGTGTTCTTCCGGTGAGGAAGGAGATGATCCACTCCAGTGCCTTCTCCTGGATTCCGACGTTGCTGAGTCGCTGCACTAGTGTACGGTGGCAGACAGTGTCGAAGGCCGCGGAGAGGTCTAGGAGGATGAGGGCTGCTGTTTCTCCGTTGTCAAGCAGTGCTCGGATGTCATCGGTGGCTGCCATCAGGGCGGTCTCGGTGCTGTGGTTGGCCCGGAAGCCAGACTGCGAGAGGTCGAGGGAACCGTTCGTCTCGAGGAAGGCGGCCAGCTGCTTGTTGACGGTCTTCTCGATGACTTTTGCAGGAAACGGGAGCAGCGAGATGGGGCGGTAGTTCTTGAGGTCGGTGGGGTCGGCTGATGGCTTCTTTAGTAGAGCGCTGAGTTTGGCGTGCTTCCAGCTCTCCGGAAAGGTAGCGGTGTCGAAGGAGGTGTTGATGATGTCCCGCAGGTGGGGTGCGATGACAGCGTCGGCCTTGTTGAAGACGTGGTGAGGGCAGGGGTCGGTAGGAGATCCGGAGTGGATGGAGTTCATCGTGCGGACGGTGTCTTCGGTGCTGATCGGGGTCCAGGCGCGGAGGGTGGTGGTGGGGGGCGGTGGTTCGGTCGTGGCATGCGTCGGTTGAGTGCTGAAGCTGTTGTGTATGTCCACGATCTTGTTGTGGAAGTAGGAGGCGAGGGAGTTGCAGAGGTCTTGCGAAGGGGTGATGTCGTTGTTTTCGGCGTTGGGGTTGGAGAGCTCTTTAACGATGTTGAAGAGTTCCTTGCTGTTGTGTGTGTTGTTGTCCAGTCGTTCCTTGAATGCGGTTTTCTTGGTGGCGTGGATGAGTTGGTGGTGTTTTCGGGTGGCGAGCTTGAGGGCAGTCATGTTGTCCGGTGTTGGGTCTCTGCGCCATGTCCTCTCGAGGGATCGGCAGTTCTTATTGACTTTGCGGATGGCACCTTGGAGTTTCTTTGTCCCCATATGAGCCCTCTTATGTTCTTGATGAGCTTCTGCTTGCATCTGCTTGAGTGTTGAATAAATAAGTCCCATGGATGGAAGTGTTTCTGTATTAGTTTTGTAATCTGCAAACAGTTTTGAGGCTGTATTCCATTCTCATCTGCCCCATCAGGCTCCACCCCAAAGTGAGTGGTAGAGTAATCCCACTTCTGCTGACTTGCCTGGCTGTCATCAGAATCTGATCCCTAGCCTTTCCCTCTGGTACTTCTCCTCTTCGTACGATTGGGTGCGCGCCTCTGTCTGTCGAGTCTTGAGGGAGGGGTGCCGCTGTCTTCTACTGAGATTCCTGCGTCTATACCTTCATTTTTACTAGTATTGGTGATTTCTGACTCGTTAGTAAGAGAATAAAATGTATCCCCCTCCGGAGTCCCGGCAGTTTTACCAGGTGTGTGGGAGAAATCAGAGGCACTTGGCTCTTGAGGGTTCTGAATATCCTGCTCTCCAAGTGTGCGATATTAGCTTGTGAACCCCGCCTTGTTTCTTCACCCATCTCAGCCCCATTGCCCAGCCCAGGGAGCAAACTATTCATATCATTCGATTTAGCTGTTTTAGTCATTTTAGTCATTTAACTATCAGCATTATCCTCTTGAAATATCTCAAGGGCCAGCCTACCTTCGTTCACCACTTTTTCCACAGCTTGCCTTTCAGCACTCTCAAGATACTTGGATGCTTTCACAGCCTTGGTGCTGCTTCTGTCCTTGTTCATCGTTTTATTTTTTTATTGCCGCCAGGTCCACAGCCCACGAACATCTCAGGCACAGTAGGCTGTTTGGACCTGGTTGCCAGGTTGACGGGACGCTGCTCGCCGCTGTGCGTTCTGCCGCTGATCTACTCCTCCTCTTGGCCGGCCGAGTGATTAGCGTCCTCGCACTTCCTTTCTGTGAGAGTTTTCTGAGCAGGCAGCATCCCATTCGCTCCTCCAGCCTATCTGGCTTCCCTCAGCGGTGGTTTCTGTTTGGGGGCATTTCGATGGATCCCAAGGCCGTCCCGACTTTCTGGACAGGCGCCAGCAGCCACAGAGTGTCTCGAGTCCACAGGTGCACTTTACTTTTAGTTCTTTCAATGCTGAGGAGAAATTCCTTCACTGCGCGTACTAGCAGTGCTACGATCCCCTGTTTCACACGCATCCGGTATGCAGCCACCATCTTGCCTCAACTCAGCCACATTTCATACGTGGTTTTGTTCTTCGGCTATTCAAGGGGGCATTTCCAGAATTAGCTCACTGGAATTGGGAGGCGCAGGTGCAGAGGGTACACCGATTGCCTCTGATGATGAAAAAGAGAGGGGGGCATAATGAAAAACATAGGGCTATCCTTATATTCTTTGGATTTTTTTTCTGCATCAGGTAGTTTTTGAAAAGGCCAGACCGGATGCTAGGCGGTCGGTTGAGGGGCACTCCTTCGTAAGGCCGGATTTCTGTCAGACTACTGTGGAAAGGAGATGGAGGCTTCGTCAGCTAATCACTCCCTTCTAGAAATTGGGTCGTGATGTCTTTTTAATGAACCCCACCCGACTCAAGGTCATTTTTAAAAGCACAGCCAGGGTGTTTACCTCAGAGATAAAAGCCCAGGAGTATATGCAGGAAATCTCACGTAAATAGGATAACAACACAATGGTAGCGCTCTGCTCTCACTTTTTGCAGGATGTCTGGGGTTGGTATAAGGTTGCTACCGTTGGTCTATGACTGGCAGGGATTCTCTTGTTTTTTCTTTTCCTCCTGTTTTTTTAGGATCTCCTTGCGTAGGGGCTAATTTCCGTTTATTGGGTTCTTTTCTTCTTTTATGTTCTAAATTTAGAGGGAGAGTGGCTGGCGGCACAGCAGGACACAGGAGGTATCACAAGGGTCCATGGACCTTTCCTGCCTGACTGAAGAGGTGTGGGAGGGCGGGGGGATCCAAAGGAGTGCTGTTGTGGTAATTATGAGAACTATGTGCCAGTTTGTCTGCTGAGCAGCTCTCCCTTGAGGTGAGAGAAAGCCTAGAAGCATCTATAAAGGAGGAGGAGCTAAGAAAGGCAATAAAGTCCACACCATCAGAGAGAGGGGGAGGCACAGACTTAATCCCAGGTGAATTTTATAAAACATTTGCTACATATGTTTCGAATTTTATGCAAGAGATTTGTTTAAGACCACAGTCAGGGAAGGAGGCTTCTGAATCTTGGAAGTCGGCTAACATTGTCGTGTTTCTGAAAAAAGGACAGCCCATCAATGAATTGGGTTCATACCGACCAATTACGCTGGTCAATAGTGATATTAAGATATATGCTAAAATCTTAGCTACTAGAATGGCTGCAGTCATTAAGAAGCTGGTTTCTCCTTTCCAACATGGATTTGTCCCGAGACGGGCATGACTGACCATATACGTAGGACTGTCGCCCTTTTCGACTCTTCAAATCTTTCTGGAGACCCTGTGGCTTTAATATTATTAGATGCAGAAAAAGCCTTTGATAGAGTCTCCTGGCCTTTTCTATGGGCAATTATGGAGAGAAAAGGCCTGGGCAAAGGGTTTATTGGTGCTATTCAGATCATGTACCGGGAACCTATTGTTAGAATAGCATCTCTGATATAATTAAGATCTCGCGCAGCACGCGACAAGACTGTCCCTGTTCCCCCCTACTATTTGCCCTTTACATCGACCCATTAATCAGGAAGATAGAAGGGAAGAAAGAGATTCGGGCTATACACACTAAGGGAGGGAATACAAATATTGTAGCCTATGCAGATGACCTGGACATAACTACTCCTATTCCGGGGGATGCTCTATCAGAAATCGAAAGGAAGGCAAGTTATTTTGGCGGTATCTCAGGGTACCAGCTCAACAACAGCAAAACGCAAATAGTGATGAATGATAAGGTAAAACTGGATGATGAATGAGTAACCCCGCATGCCAGGTATCTAGGGGTTGAGGTTACGGCCAACTTAGAGAAAATTGGCGTAGAACATTTGAGACCACTACTTCAGAAATTTAAAACAGACTTTGCTAGAATAAATAATTTACACCTTACATTAATGGGGAGGAGCAATGTTATCAAAAATATATTTTTTCCAAAAATATTATACCTATTTAGGGCCATCCCCATCAAAATTGATAAGTCCTGGTTCCAAGCTCTGAATCAGATGATCTTCAGATTTTTATGGGCCGGTCAATGCCCTCGAAGAGCCCTAAAATTCATGACCCTTCCAAGAGACCGGGGGGATGGGCGGTCCCAAACTTCCAACTGTATTACTGGGCTGCAACTATTCAGCAGATGTCAGGACTTCTGGGAAGGGATAAGGCTGAACCGGAGCAGAAGTCGACTGCTTCCATGTATGAATTAATATTTGGAATAGAAGCTAGAGGCTGTCTTATGCGTCATATCGACTTCGCGTATTTCAAGAGGGTTAGATTTTAGATTTTTATCGGTGCTTTTAAGGTTTGGACTGCACTACGAAAGAAACTGGGTCTTAAAAGAGTCCGTAGATAAACCCCCTGTTTAATAACAATTTACTTCCAACTATATTTCATGACAGATATATGAAATGCTGGGATGAGCGGGGAGCACGGAAAATTGTCGATCTTGTTGAGGAGGGAGCGATATATCCGTTTGATAAAATCAAGGAAAAATACGGGCTGGGGTACAACCATTTTTATAAATATCTATAAATAAGGGACTTCCTGGCTAAAACATTAGGAGGAACATTCGGCTTCTCAAAGGTCCCCTTACTGGATATAGTGCTTAGATCCCAGCCGACATTGGCCATGTTATAGAAGCTATTAAATAAACAAAACAAAACTTTATTCGGCCAAAGGCCATCAAAGTTGAAAAAAGACAATTTAAAAGATGTACAATACATTGTTTACGAATAGTACAATCACATTCATTGGTCTACATAAATACGCTTCAAAAATCCAATTACACAAAATTTAACAAGGATACACTTTCCCACCATGTCTGAGAATAAGAATCATACATAATGTATGGCTAAAGGTTGGTTTAAAGTGTTGCCCAAAAACCAGAGACATCGTACCTAATTTCTTACATTGATTACAGTAATTTATGCTCTACACCAACACCATAAGATTTATACATCAATTGTCTTAAAAATGGTCTCATGATTATATATAATATGTTCAATAAAACAGCAAGAAAAGACATTTTAAAACTCTTAAAACACAGTTCGGCACCCAAGTAACAGTTTTACATTTAAAAAGAGAGAAACAAAAAACATCACAGGAGTATTAAAGAGGAATCTTTTTATGAGATACACTAATCATTTTTCACCATTAGTTAGCGTTTCATAATGGCAGAGTCCGACTCTGGTAGTAGCAGCAGTCATACCCTAAGGTAAAAACGTCTATCGACTAATTCAAAAGGAAAATAAGAAACAACTAACCGCAAAAACAATTGGGCCAGAGGTGTCTGTTTTTAAAATCCTATAGGCAACCTGATGTTGCCCGTCTCCAATGTTTAGGCAGCTCGGTCGTATCCACTTCCTGCGGATTAGTTCATATTTTGAACAGAAAAAGAGTATATGTACTTCTGTCTCCTGTGCACCAGCACAGGCAGGGCCTAGATCAAGTGATAATCCAATGGCCTGGTTGCTAGAGAACCTCAACAAGAGGTTGCCATATCTGAATCCAGCATATAAGCTTTTGGCAAGCGGAGGTGTGTTTAGGTCCATAAAGGGTTCAATGCTAGGACATGTCTTGACAATTAAAAATTGGGTTGTCAATTGTCCATTTGCTAATCTAGTGGCATTGCGCTCTCTCACAACCACCCAGTACCTAGTCTTGAGCCTCAGTAAGTCTCCCCTTGTGACCCTCTCAGGATGTTCACACAGTTCTGTCATGTCAAGTGCTTTATACCAACTAGAAACATGCTTGTCTGATTGTGCCACTAATCGTCAAAACCTCCCTCAAAGAATTGCAATAATCTGAAAGCTGAGGTGTAGTCCACAAGCATAGCCAATGCATTAGGGGTTTCAGTGAGGCCATGTCGCCTATTCATTTTAACCCAAGGTCTAAGAATAGTGGGATTAGAGGTGTAGTAATGGGTAAAGAGATGAGGGATCTGGCAAAGATGTTTTCAGATGTCGTCAGTTTAGTTGTATTGGTATGCCTCCATAACTCTGCTCCATATAGCGCCCCACTCTGGGCTTTTGCTCGATATACTTCTAATGAGGGAGACAATGATCTACTATAACACAGCCTATTGTGTCTTAATATTGATTTAGACTTGTGACAGAGGATAAGATGGCTCTTGTTTAGTTGTTGTTCCCAGCCAAGTGTGTCACTTAGTCTTATCCCAAGTTTGTCAAAGTTTTTCACCTTCTCCAAAGGTTCACATGCATTTCTAACCTCATGTGATTTCCCTTTTACTTTCCCGATCACCATAAATTTAGTTTTGGCAACATTGAGCTCCAAACTCCTGTCCTTACAGAAATCTAAAAACGTATCCACTAGTATTTGTAGGCCCATTGGCGTTGTGGAAATAAGTAAAGAATCATCTGCAATGAGCAGAATTGGGACTTCTGTGCCATTCATAAATGGTGAATCATTCCTGCAATCCAATAGTCGATTAGCTACATCATTGATGAATAGGGAAAAGAGCGTGGGAGCAAGGACGCACCCCTGTTGTACCCCTCGCTGTATTGGAATCCTATTGGTTAATTCACCATTCTTCCCCGATCTGACCTGGGCATATATGTCCTCATGGAATCTGGCTAACATGGACACCAAATCTATCGCTGTCCCAAGATCAAGCAATATTCTCCATAGCTTAACACGCGGTACTAAGTCGAATGCAGCTCTTAGGTCGACGAATGCTACATAAAGCTTTTGTTTTCTCCGTAACACGTGTTTCCATGATAACAAAATAAATCTAAAAGCCTGGTTGCAGGTACTGATTTTGGGGCGGAAGCCTGTTTGGAAAGAAGATAATATCGCCTTCTCTTCCATCCATAATTGGAGCCAGTCCAGGACTTGTCGTGCAAAGATCTTTTGTAGGTTATCTATCAGGCTGATGGGTCTATATTTGGAAGGGATGGAGGCATCTCCCCCCTTTGTATATAGTAATTATCCCTGCTCCCTTCCAGGTGGATGGAATAGCCCTACCAGCCAATATACTGTTTGACAGGAGATTTATATAAGGGGCCAATATTATAGGTTCCATTTTATATAAATCTCCAGGTATCTGATCGGGACCAGGAGCCTTGCCTATTAAATAAAGAAATGAGGAATGATCTTATAAAACACACAAACCAATGGTAGGACCTCCTGCAAGCGGCGGCAGGGGAATGGGAGGACTCATTCCTTTTGGATCAGTCTGCATTTATCTCGGCTAACCTTCAGGTGCAATGCTTTACGACCTGGCAAAATTTATATATTATGCCTGCACGAATATCCAGGTGGGGGGATCATCGGGCCTTCACTGCCCACGGTGTGGTTATTTAGCTGCTGACAGTGTTCACATGTTTGTCACATGTCCCAAACTTGGCTCGCACAGAGTAGAGATTGCCAAACAGCTGGGAGACATGGTGGGATTCGTGCTCAATTTGACCCCCCCGGTGATAATCCTTGGTGTGAGAAATCAAAATATGCCCGGGCCAATTCAGACTTTTGTGTTTACAGCTATGGCTGTAATGAGACTTTGTCTGGCCACTATCTGGTTAGACCATGAACCCCCTTCTGTGCACTATTGGCTGGGTAAACTACTAGCAGTATACCGATGGGAGATAGCGGTGTATGAATGTAGGGGATACAGGACTCTAAAAAAAGGTTCTGAAATCTGGGCTCCTTTAAGCAGATGGATCAACAGGGTTGAGGGATCCATAGAATGCAGTCTGGGGCAAGGAGAGTAATGCAGTGTGCATATAAACATATTGCCCTATTATCCTTTTGACCTTTTGTTGTGATTTCTTTTTTTTCTTTTTTATTCTTTTTTTCCTTACCTAAATCCAGGTGTTTTGTAAACATTTGCCAATGTCAACTGGTTTTGGATCAGGGGTGGGAGAGGAGGGTTCCGCTTTAAAGGCGTGGTGGCTATAATTGATGTATTTGCTTTCTTTGGAACATATGTTTAAAATATAGAAATAAAGACTTTAAAAAAAAAGGGAGTTGTAATTTTTACCCCTCCGCTATCGAATACTTTCCCTACTGTTGCACTCACTGGAGTGGGACTAGTAATTTTTACCCTTCCACTATCCAGCACTTTCCCTAATGTTGCACTCACTGGAGTGGGAATAGTAGTTATTACCCTTTCACTATCCAGTACTTTCCCTACTGTTGCACTCACTGGAATGGGAATAATAAATGTTACCCCTCCGCTATCCAGCACTTTCCCTACTGCTGCACTCCCTGGAATGGGAATAGTAATTTTTACCCCTCCACTCTCCAAAATGTTTCCTACTGTTGCATTAATTGGAGTGGGAATAGTAATATTTACCCCTCCCTGATCCAATATTTTCCCTACTGTTGCACTCACTGGAGTGGGAATAGTAATTTTTACCCTTCCACTATCCAGAACTTTCTCTACTGTTGCACTCGCTGGAGTGGAAATAGTAATTTTTACCCTTTCGCTATCCAGCAGTTTCCCTACTGTTGCACATCACTGGAGTGGGAATAGTAATTTGTACCCCTTGGCTATCCAGCACTTGCCCTACTGTTGCACTCACTGGAGGGGGAATGGTAGGTTTTACCCCTCGGCTATCCAATACTTTCCCTACTGTTGCATTCACTGGAGGGAGAATAGCAATTTTTACACTTCCGCTATCTAACATTTTCCCTACTACTGCACTCTTTGGAGTGGGAATAGTAATTTTTACCCCTACGGTATCCAACACTATCCCTACTGTTGCACTCATTGCAGCTGGAATAGTAAATTTAATTATTTCGCTATCCAACATTTTCCCTACTGTTGTATTTATTGTATTTCGAATTGTATGTTTTAATTTTTTGTAATAGTTTAGCGTTTTAATTAATTATAGAATGTTTTTTTATTTTAAATTATTGATATATGTATACATTGTTTATATAATTTAAAAGTTTAAAAATTAAATAATTATAATAGTTAATAAATTAGTTTAAAGTAAATATATTTATATGTATAAATTATATTTTAGTGTGTTTATATTTTTTAAATTAAGTTAATTTTTATATTCAGTTAAACTGTATATTAAATGTAATTCATTTTGTTAAAGATAATATTAAGATTTTATATATTAAATATATATTTTATTTTATTTATATTTTTAAATCAATATTTTTTACATCTATATTTTTAACTTCAATATTTTTGATTCAATATTTTTGTAGTTACCTTTTTAAATATAGGGAGTTGATATTTTTACTATCTATATTTTTTGTTGTTGATATTTTTATCATTGATGTTTTTACCATCGATATTCTATCAGTGAACCTCGCAGCACATGTAGTTTATATGAGAATGACATTGGTTCAATAAATATATTGAAAACGTCCCATTGTGTATTCTCTGTATATTTCTCTGAGAATAAAAGAGCATGTGTGACTGAGCAGCAGCTTCTGATCTGTTTCCACGATCCCTCAGGAGTCAGGATTGTCATGTCCAGGGGTTGCCAGAAACCATTCGCTCCCTGGTAGGGTTTGGAGGGCTTATGGTAGCACTGTGAGCTAGCTGGTTACTAGGCCAACATGCCCTACGTGTGTGCTCGGAATCAGTCTAGACACCACACCCAAATTTTATTTTGTCCAACAAACGCGCAGGTGTTCCGGATCAGTAGGAAATACACATCACTTGTTCTTGCAAGTGTGAAGCTTTCGGCGAAACACTGATTTCTTTTTTCCAAGACTTCTACAGAATTCTCTATAATGCTGACATCTTGTATGCTCCCTATATAGAATTATTGGGTAGATGATTTTGTAGTCCATTTATGTATCGAAGAGAGAAGGGAAGTTTCTTTATGGAACACCTGTTTACTTTAATTTGTTTTCTTATTGTTTTGGCTGTTACTATTCTATATATTATCTTAGTATGCTTATATAACCTAAAATAAAACTTGTTTACCCATATTTGGCGATTTCTGTTCCAAGCTAGAAATGTATTGTTGATGACTTCTCCCTTACAACCCACAAAGGTCAATACCACCAGTGGGGAAAAATCTTTGATGACTTTGCTAGAAGAATGAGGTGTAAGTACTAGCACGCTGTCACCTATAAACAATCAATGTGGCCTTGTGTAATGTAACTGGTGCTCATGTAAAGTGCTCCAAAAGAATGACGTGTAAGTACCAGCACGCTGTCACCTATAAACAATCAATGTGGCCTTGTGTAATGTAACTGGTGCTCATGCAAAGTGCTCCAAAAGAATGAGGTGTAAGTACCAGCACACTGGCACCTATAAACAATCAATGTGGCCTTGTGAAATGTAACTGGGGCTCATGCAAAGTGCTGCAAAAGAATGAGGTGTAAGTACCAGCAGGCTGTCACCTATAAACAATCAATGTGGCCTTGTGAAATGTAACTGGTGCGAATGCAAAGTGCTCCAAAAGAATGCGGTGTAAGTACCAGCACACTGGCACCTATAAACAATCAATGTGGCCTTGTGAAATGTAACTGGGGCTCATGCAAAGTGCTCCAAAAGAATGAGGTGTAAGTACCAGCACGCTGGCATCTATAAACAATCAATGTGGCCTTGTGAAATGTAACTGGTGCTAATGGAAAGTGCTCCAAAAGAATGAGGTGTAAGTACCAGCACGCTGGCACGTATAAACAATCAATGTGGCCTTGTGAAATGTAACTGGTGCTCATGTAAAGTGCTCCAAAAGAATGAGGTGTAAGTATCAGCACACTGGCACCTATAAACAATCAATGTGGCCTTGTGAAATGTAACTGGTGCTAATGCAAAGTGCTCCAAAAGAATGAGGTGTAAGTACCAGCACACTTCCACCTATAAACAATCAATGTGGCCTTGTGAAATGTAACTGGTGCGAATGCAAAGTGCTCCAAAAGAATGAGGTGTAAGTACCAGCACACTGGCACCTATAAACAATCAATGTGGCCTTGTGAAATGTAACTGGGGCTCATGTAAAGAATGAGGTGTAAGTACCAGCACGCTGGCACCTATAAACAATCAATGTGGCCTTGTGTAATGTAACTGGGGCTCATGCAAAGTGCTCCAAAAGAATGAGGTGTAAGTACCAGCTCGCTGGCACCTATAAACAATCAATGTGGCCTTGTGTAATGTAACTGGGGCTCATGTAAAGCTCTCCAATACGTTCGGGTTGGGTTTGCGCCAAATAAAAACTGCAGAAAAATGCATAAAGAGGTAAAAACAAAACCTGAACATAAAGAAAAACAAATAGAAACCGATTTACTAGCTGATTTGTACAAAGTTAAACCATAATACTTGGGTAAATCGCAGCTTCCCCTCTTTAATTGTGTGATCTTAGCAAATATTTTATTTTACCTTTAAACTCTTTTTTATTTCATTATCGCATATGAAAGCACTTTCAAATATGTGAGTTATGGATATCAGTTCAACAAAAACCTATTTTGTTTGATATAGTAGACTATTATGTTGCTCTATAATAATCTGAGCTGCGTACAGGATCACATGACAATTGTTTTGCCTCAGTTCACGAATGGTTCATGTTCACTTTTATTGAGTACTTCTCAGTGCAGTCCTATAATGTGATATATCAATATCAAAGCTTCAATCTGCAAAAGAAATTCAATATTTTTTATTTTGAAGAGACTTCTTTATATTGTAGGTGATGATTGTTGTATGATTTGCATAGAAAACATTTTAGGGCCTGGCTTGTGTACTGCTCTAAATTACGAGCCATGACCTCGGCCCCGGCTTTGGCTTGGCTCTCCCTGTTATTTCGTTGGCTCTCCCACCTTTACTGATTTGCTGTGAAAAGAGACTATGGATAGAGTCAGAAATCTTATGACACTCAATAGGAACTAAGTTAATGATATGGAAAGGAGAGAGAGATCTGTGTCCCCATTTCTGAAAAGGATATATGTTCATGAAAAGATATTTGGTAGGTATCCTGCATTACCCTTTAGTGCATACTATGGAGATAAGCAAGCCAGTGATACAAATACACACTGATTTGCCGCTGAGCTGAAGACCTTATCAGTGGCAACGGTGCTTAATATGTAAAAGAATAAGTGCTGGAGATCAAAATTTTGTGCAGAAGCCAGCGGATGGTGCTATCAAAGGTTGGGGTGCCAAATACGAAGGCTGCACATTCTTGATTCCACATCGTGCCTCTCTAAATCCAGCGCCAGAGATACCCTGCCTCCTTATCTCATCTTTGCATTTTTTTTTTTATCCTTGGCCCACAATTACAAAAATGTCATGGAACGCAACTTAGCACCCAAAGTTGCTGCGCTGAGTTGCGTGACAATGTGTGATCAGGAAAGTGTCATATCAACAGAGATATGGCACTTTCCTCCACTTTCCCTTGCACCGGCGCACAATCAGGCAGCCGAGTGCCACATGCAAAGGTGTCTGTGTGAGTCTAGCATAGGTTTTTGTACTAGAAGGGTATTCTTCCAGTTCAAAATACTATGAGAGTCATTAGGATGGCAGTGGGACTTTGTCCGCCCGCCATCCTGTCGGGGAATGGGACCGCCCACCATCGGTGCGGGGGTCCCGTTGCAGACATTAGGATGCGCCCACCACACTGGCAGGTGCATCCTGCATTCCTAACATTGTGGCAGGCGGTAATCTCAGCACAGCCCGCCGCAATGCAAAGAAGGCATGTCATGCACTTCCATGCACAACGTGGCAGGCACCATGTTGTGCATGGAAATGCAGGGGGGTACCATAGGTACCCCCCATGTGCACCTCCCAGAATCCCTGGGGGCCCGCTATGGGCCCCCAATGGCAAAGTCCGCCTGACTTTCCGCGGCGGCGTTGCCACCACGGAAAGGCACATCCCCGCATGTATGATAATATGGATGGCGGTTTTTGTCCGCCGGGGTCCCCCCCGCCACGGTAATGTGGCGGGGGGGAATTTTGAAGCTGGCGGTGTTTTCTAGCGGGTGGATCGCCACCGCCATGCGGGCGGTGGCGATCCGCCCGCTATATTAATGGGCCTCCTAGTTTGGACTGACCTTAAAACTTTTCTCACTTTAACGGTGTATAGTGCAGTACACAAGCAAAGTAAGAAAGGTTAGGATAAATAAAAGTATTTCTCCTTTTTTAACGCCTGCTTTCAAGTGGCGTTAATATATGGCGCGAAACCCTGTCTACAAGTGTTAGCAGATAAGGTTTTGTGTCAAAAATCATTGGTTGCTGCATGGGAACGCCCCTATACATCCCATTGGAATGCACCCATGACACAGAGTGACGCAAAGTAATGCGAAGCGGCGCTTCTCACTGGCTTGAGTTACCTTTTCTTACAAACCAACGCGAATACTAATTTGCATTGGTCTGTAAATCCTGAAAAGGATTTTGCATCGGGTCTGCGTAATAAAAGTAACACCAACGAGACGCGATACCGCTGTAAACCTGGCTCCTGATTTCTCCTTTTGTCTCTGTTTTTCCGTCTTTCTGTTACTCCTTCACTCCCGGTCCCACGTTTGAGCTTTCCTCTCTCTTGCTCCCGATCAAGTTTGTTGAGGAAGAATAGATGCTGGTCCCCATAGAGAGTGGCAGAGGGTCCCACCTGGAGCCACCAGCTCAGATTCATCTGCCAAGCCAGACGCCTGAAGTGGCTATAAGCGCCTGATTGCATGGTATCTGTCAGTCATTCACCGGGACATACATCTGAAACACAGCAGATGTGTTTACTGTGCGTCCCACTGTCACCGACAGAGAGCACAGTGGGTCCTCTGTGCGCACTCCAGTCAGAAGGCATTCAATGATTCACAGACCTCTATATGAAACATGTTAAATGCATTGCTTTCTCAAAGTCATGTGGACTTACCTTTCAGCAGAGCAGTTAAAATTGCCATTTCAATGTCTTGCTGCCCCTCCGAGCCCATACGGAAAACGGTGATCTACAAAAAGAGAAAACTGGTGTTGGAGATTTGATGGATGGTGTAAAATGATATCACTGATTGAGTATTAAGCATTGTAGTTATTGTTGTCGTGGTGGGTGTTTTGCTGTTATTAGCATCATCATTATTATTCTAGCTTTATGTTGTTGTTGCTATTATTATTAGAACAATAATTATTATTGTTATCATCATTATGGTATGAAATGGAGAGGCAGAGACTGAGAAACGGAATCTGGCCAATTACTGAAATCACCAGTTTGGTGATCACTTTGAAGTGGTTACCCCTGCTTTGGAAATTAAGGGCCAATTACAATGGGGGGCAGACCTGAGTCTGGCTGCCATCGTTGCGGGGGTTGGGACCGCCTGCCAGTCATGCTGTGGTCTCACCACTGAAATTACATGCGCCCGCCAGTATGGCAGGCACATCCCGGGCATTTAACATTGCGGACAGTGCTGCTGGGTGCAACACCATCTGCAATGTTAAAATGCCATGCAGTGCATTGCCCTGCACTACGTGGCAGGCACCAAGCAGTGCCTGCCATGCAGTGCAGGGTAATGCAAGGGGGTACCAATGGTGCAGCAACACCTTCCCCCAAGACAAGGGGGCCAGCAATGGGCCCCCAAACCCAATCCCTGCCAGCCTTTCCATGGCGGTTTCCCCACCATGGAAAGGCTGGCTGAGGCCAGCATTGTCATCTGGCAGATAGTGCCTGCTAGGCACCGCCACCATTCACCTCCATCTGTTTGCTCTGCCAGGCAATCGTAACGATTGCCTGTGGCAGAAGCGTGGCGGTCGGTCTTTGCGCCCGCCACGCTTGCGGAACGACTCCCCCCGCCATCGTAATGTGGTGGGGGGACATTGCCAGTCAGATGGCGGAGGGCCCGCCACCGCACGGCTGGCGGTGGCGGGCCTTCCGCCATCCTAATGAGCCCCTAAGTTATCTGGCTTTTGAACTCATGCTATATTTCCATCCAACTATAGCTCCAAAAACTTGATCATGTGCGGCTAGAAGTTTCGTATGTAATTCATGTTTTCATTTATTTCTTAAGGGGTATATTTATTTAAGGTTTTTGTGTGAACGAGGCGGTGTGCGTTCAGACATCGGTGCTCTGTACAGAATCACTTGGCTTGTTTGTGATGCTCTTCAGACTGCCAACTGGTCTTCCTCATCAGACATTCATATACATTTATGTATAAAATAGTCCAAGATGTTTATTTCAAAGACTTGTACCATAAAACATACATACATTATAGAACACAGCAATAAAAATATTAAAGTCATTATCTGATTTTTTGGCTAGCAACCAATCATAATTTGGACATAAGAGCAAGAACTAAAAAGGCAAGCTGCCCATTCAGATAAAGTGCATCTCAAATACTACATAATGACGTATCATAAGGTATGACTAAAAGGAGATGCATACATTATAAAACACAATATCTAGTAAAAAGTGTAAAAGTCATCATATAGTTCTATTAAAAACAATTGAACATAGTTTGGACGTAAGTTCAAGATTTTAAAAGCATAATGTTCATTTGAGAAAAGTTCATCTCTAGTGCTTCATATTGATATATCTTAGAATATAAATCAAGGAAGAGAAAGGTCATGTTTAGAGTACAATTTTATATTTCTATAACACTCTCTAACATCAGATATTTGTGTACAAAGGTGGCAAATACAAGTCGGCCCTTAGATCAACTTGCAGTGCGGTTTCTTCTGGATGGTATAGTATTTGGGTATATGCAAAAAAGGCCAACATACTTAATCACATTAGAGACCTATCAAATGGTTTCTAGAGGTATACCGCAAAATATCTTCAAACTCTCTGAATATTTTTCCATATGAGCCATGCCGTATGCAGATATTTGGAGACAGCAGTTACAACTACTTCTTTGGTATCTGACTGCAAAATTCTTAAAGCCATCTTGTGCTGCCTGATCCCTAGTAATGTATACAGTGGTATTATCCACTTTTTCTGGTGGAGTTTGTATGTCTTGCAAAAAAGTTAGAAAATGATGTATGTTCTCCGGGACAAGCCTGCAGGACAGGCAGAGACTAGACAAGCCCTGGTTGCATCCCCAGGTGGCAGTGTCACTGTGAATGGATAGGGAGCCATATCTGAACTTTAAGTACAGCTGCTTCGGTACAGAACCTAAGATCATATCAAACAAGTTCTCATAGGCTGGGCCTGTTTTGTGGTCAAGCAAACTCTCTGTCAGACTACCTGATTTACACCGCTTGAGCTCCTCGCTGCAGAAGTGTTCTCTGAATCTCTCCTTGATCTGTTGCTTTGCAGTGTCAACATTTTTGTCTGGGTTATCCTAAAGTGTGTGAAGGTTTAGAGTATAAAGTAGAATCTTGATATAGCGCAGCCAAGTGAACCTTAAGTGGCCCCAAGTACCTGAAATTCAGTTCCGCGATGGAGCAAAGGCGATGCCAGAACAGTAAGGGTCTTAGTTGGATGTTGAAAGAAATTGGATCAAGATCCAGATCCAGCAAAAGTGGAAGCCCAGATGTACTTTGAGGTAGATTAACAAGTGCTCTTATTTTCCACCATGGCGCGCTCCTCGGCTTCTGTGTGACGCCAACGTTTAGTACCATATAGGGCTGCATTTTTCGATATAACTTTATAGATTTCAACTGAGGGGGAGAGAGTCCTAGATTTGGTTCTCTTTACCATCTTAATGACAGACCCAACTTCCTGCTGTAGTTTGAAAACGCTCTTAGATATCTCGGCCCTTCAGCTGAAGTTATGAGACACATTTACTCCCAGGTAAAAGAAATTGCACCAGCTCAAGTGGCATACCCTGTACGGTGACACACAACCTCGCGTCTCTATATCGGTTTCATGCCATAAATGTAGTTTTCGCAATATTTCGCTCCAACCCTCTTTTATAACAAAACTCTAAAAAGCGTTTGAATATGGCCTTTAGGCCTGCAGGGGTTTTTGAGATGAGGAGCGTGTCATCAGCAAATAATAAGGTGGAAATTTTGGCTGTGCCAACTTTCAGGACATCGTTTCCCAGGAAATCTAGATGGTGTGCCAGCTCATTAATGTACAGCGAAAAGAGTGTGGGGCCAGGACACATCCCTGGCGGACCCCTTTTTCAATTTTGAAAATGTCGTTGAGTTCCCCTCTTTTCCCATACCTGACTCACACTCAATTATCTGTATGCAGCCTTATAATTACATCTAGGATATGGGTTGGAACTTCCATGCTGTTGCGAGTGAGGATATCTCATAAAAAATGTTATGAGCAGGTCCACTTGAAACTTACTAAGCGAACTACCAATTTCCACGCCTCTTCGAGACATTAATCTTTGCCACTGTATTAGAATAGAGCACAACCCAAACACATCTCTAAATTAAACATTGTCTTCAACATTAGATGTTCAGTCATTGATGAGAGGTTTGGTGAAGTTTATTTTCTCTTTAAGAGACTAGTCTGTATCCTTTGTCTTTTTATTCAGATTAGTCAAATAAATTCATTTACAGAAAACTTGAGAAATTTGGTTAGAACAAGCATACAAAATGACAGCGTATTCCATAAAGAATTTGTCCCTATCATAAACTAAAGGACCTAACCTATCCTAGCAAGAACCGATAAAGAGTTATTTTGGAAAAGAGCAAGTAAGATTTTAGAGCAAAAGTCTAATAGCTACGAGAAAGATCAACCTCCCCATAAAGAGTAGTTCTGGAAACTCAGCTGAGTTCCCTAACAGACGCAGTAGCAACCATTAAACCAGCTAAAGGAATTCATCACAGCAGTAGCTATGATTAGCATAAGATATAAAGTCTCCTCACAAAACACAAGGATAATAAAGATTGCCTTAACTCTCTAGTTAGGAACACGTACTACATAGAAAGCACAAAACATGTTGCAAAAACAGGTGGTTATGTCATCTACAGCCAACAAGGAAGGATCTTCCGATGGTCTGTCGCTTTCTCCTTCGATTCCCACGGTAAACATCCATGTTGACATGTAGTTATTTGAATGTTCCTACAGAGTATTAGAAAAAAGATACAACGAGGAAGGTGCCCATGAGAATCTTTTGCAAGCCTACTCTGTTAGCTGTTCAGTGTCCCATTGTGTAACAATGGTCTGTTCTATAAAATGAAAGATCAAGATCCAGCATGTCCTAGTTAGACCATGGAATTTAAGCTTACAACGAGCATTTCTTTCATTAATATACTTGCTCATTATAAACATATGGCAGAGGAAACAATCTAGATATAATTAAGTATATGGGCTGAGGAAGGAAAGAAAAACATTTTGCAGCAAACAGCACATTTCTTAAAGATGTCATGTTCTACAGTTGAGTTATAACGTTAAATTATTATTATAGAAAAAAGCTTTTATTTACTTAAAGGGATAGGAAAGAATCAAGAACTATTTGAGGCCTAGCAGTAAAAGAACGAGAGAAATGGGAGCTTTCTCT
Organism: Triturus cristatus; assembly: GCF_964204655.1. Taxonomy (NCBI): domain Eukaryota; kingdom Metazoa; phylum Chordata; class Amphibia; order Caudata; family Salamandridae; genus Triturus; species Triturus cristatus. The sequence goes on from NC_140583.1 coordinate 354,976,368, forward strand.
CAGAAAGAAGCTGCATTTTCACTTTTTGCACGTTTAATAAAATCACATTTTCTAGCCACTAACTTAATAGGCATTTTCTATGCTACCGTTAAGGGACTTTTCCATATTATTATAAGGCTAAATTTATGTAAACATTTTCAACTTCCACACTGTCTAGTACCTCCGATAGTTTGCAGCACGTGACAAGTTTGAATGTAGATTTTAAATCTACAAAGGTCACATACTAGTGGCCCTTCCCTAGTACTACAGTTTTCCAGTATATTGTGCTGAAGCACAGTAGTTGGTCAAGTGTACTGGTTTTTGGCCTGTACCCTGCCTGATACTCAGAGAGGATTTGATTCTCAGAGGGGGCCAGTCTAGCAGCTACCCCACGACCTGGTGACAGAATAGCTTCTGTAGCCCATCAATGAGACTAATGGGTATGTAGTTACTAGTATCGTTCCAGCAATCCTTCTTAAATAGTGGGATGTTGTCAGCATCCTGCTAGGATATTGGGATAGAGCCACCCTATAGGAAATCTCTTTTTATTACATTAAGATTAGGGGCCCAAACATCAGGCTCTGCAGTATACAGATCTACTGGTATGCGATCAGGGCCAGGGGGCTTCTTGTTCATTGTAGAATTCAGGGTCTTGTATGAGTCGGTGATAGAGACTGCAATGGTACCCTGTTGTTTTATGCAGTCTGGAAGGCCCAGTCTTTGGATTTCACTTTGCGCTGCTCCAATGCCTCATTAGAGCTTCTCAAATCAGTCCACCCACGTATTGGCTTAGACATGAAAGTCCACAATTGAGATTGCATGATGACTGCCATGCACTATTAAGCCCCAAAAGACATTTGAGTCTCAAATTGGGGCTGATTGCTTGGTGCACCAGGGCAATCATTGCTTCCAGGGTTCTGACCACCTTGGAGTACACCTGTCTTAATAAATCAGGAATGGCTCACCACATACTCCCATTTCAGTACCTTTTTATATTGGATAAAATAATATCTCCCAGAGGGCTAGATAAAACCTCCTCATGCCCAGAGGACAAAAGGCCCCGCAGCTCTAGTTTTAGTGCTTTGTGGTCATTGTCCCCTCTCTCTAAGATTGTCATATCCTTCAGATGGGGCCATGTCTTGAGGAAGAAAAGTATGTAATCTATGCAGGATGTCTGGTTTAACCTCTTAAAATTATGGGTACCTTCTTGATCTGACTAAGATCTACCATTATAAGGTCTGAGCCCAAACCTCAGCATCATGCCTAAGACGTGATGGGTCAGGTCGAGCTTCTTTTAACCTTCGGAATACCTATGTACCATAAGGTTTCCTCTTCCTCAGTTATATCTTGGGAAAAGTTACATAGCGGTTCGAACGTCACGTTGAAGTCGCCCAAGATTATCAAGAGGGTATCTGCCGGTAGTGCCTTTATAACGAGTTCAAGGGAATTTAATATAGCTGACTGATTATTAGTGCCCACTGGCCTGTTATATACATTGAACACATAAACACAAGCATCATCTTTGCTAATGGAAAGGCCAAGTATATCAGGTGAGTACTCTGTGAGCTTCTTAATTTTGCATTGCAGTGAGTTGATCATCCAAATAACTAGATCCCCGCCCACCTGGGACGACCTCTCCCTTGCGAGATAGCGGGTCAGAAAATGTTGGAGTAGCCTGACCTCAAAGTGGGTTCACCACACTACGTTTCTTGGAACACACAAAATTCCTAAGCATGTCAATAAAAGGGCCCCAAGCAGGGTCTTGAAGTTTTGATTTCAGCCCAGCAAGGTTCCAAGAAAGTACATGGCACGAGACCGGGTCTTGAGCTTGTAACCAGGGAATGCCGAAGATGTTAATGTTGCAGTTTGTTACTTGCTTCCTGGGGGAGGAGTGGGCCAAATCTTGGGTTTATAGCCAATAGATGCTGTGGATGTTCGAATAGCAATGTATTTCTTACTTCCTGGGCCAGGAGTGGGCACTGACACAAGTCAGGCAGATAGAAGAAAAAAAATGGAAGAGTGTTGGTCAGTCCATCCTTCTAATTGAGCGGGGAAGACGGATTCTCAGTTAACAACAGGGTTGCACGTTAGCTCCTCAAGAACATAAGTCATAAATGGCCCAGAGGTAAATGACATGCAAGCCACTACTTTATATTATACTGGTATTGAAGGGCAATAGGATATCATAAAAGGCATTGAAGAATGCAAGGTTGGACTACCTGTATGCCGTTACTAAGGCTTATTATTCTGTTTTCATTCTGTAAATAAAAATAAGCGTAGGAGCTGAAATGTTTTCCTTTTCTTCCCTTTTAGGTATAGCCTAAAGACTTGGCAACTTCATGTTTTTTGGAAAGTTCATAATAAAAATATAGACAATCAGGGGGCTTTTAGTCAACAGCCTCTATCCGTTGGGCTGCTGACATGTCAACCAAATTGTGCTTCCTCCCACTACAGCATACAGTAGAGAACACTGGGTCAGCCCACTTCAGTCATGGATACCTTCACTTTCAGTAACTGCATTTTGCTAGTGCTCATGGATATATCCACCGAAAATGTCCCCAATGTTCGAATTTTGAAGATACTTTTATTTTCCTATGCCTGCTACTATCTCTGTATAGTAGAATGTCATGAAGTACTTTAAAAAAATCAAGTAATTTATTGACTCATCAGAAACCAGCTTTTATCTATTTATCGTATATAAAACAAGCACAAATCCTTAAAATAGCAAAACTGTGCATTCAAATTTATATGCTGAAGCTAAACTTCCTCAGCTTGGTAAGGTCGTTTTAAACTCTTGTGTCTGACTCAGGAGAGACACTTAGTAAAATTATTTGTGTGTAGGCTGCCACTGAAATTGTAGTCACTGCAATGGAACTGAACGCTGGACATCTGAAACAGGTTGGTAACCACTTGAGGCACTGCAGCTTCATGAAAGAGTTTCCATGCTTTGGCATCTGATTGGTGAGGGACCTCCAGTAACGACTCAAGCTTCATAAGCCTGCAGACTTATGAAGAGTTTAGCTAGATCTGACTCGAGTGGGACATCTAGTAACCACTTGAAGTGCTGCAATTTTGTGAGGAAAAAAATGAGGAATTTACATCTGACTCTAAAGATACCTCTAGCAAGAGAGAGAAAGAGAGAGAGAGAGAGAGAGAGAGAGAGAGAGAGAGAGATGAAAGTGAATTTTAATTGGGATGTATAGCATGTGTAAAGCATTTAGAAGTACCAAAATAGTTGAAAAGTCAAAGACACAACATAATAAAAATCACACTCCAATTTATAAAAATAGGGAAAATGTAATAATAAAATGACACCAATATGACAAAAATCCAATAAGGGGTTCAGAGTTTATGCATTTTTCAAAGATTTAAGTGGAAAAAAGACCAAAGAAAAAGAAAGTGCCCACTCTAAATCAATCGATACGGTTGACCGTGACCAAGGTGTAATATCAGGTCGACATTCTTGGAGCCTTGGTTGAATACAGCAAGTATTGGTCCCAGTGAAAGTCAAAAAGTCGAAAAAGTTTCTAAGTCCCACTTTAGAATAGGACTTTGTCACTTTTTGAGGAGAAAAATTATTTGTGTATAAGCTGCCACTGAAATTGTAGTCACTGCAATGGAACTGAACGCTGGACATCTGAAACAGGTTGCTCTTACTGGAGCTCAAGAGCTTTTGAGATTTCTTGCTGACTGTTAGACCTGGCATTTCTTGGCATGGTTACCCCTGACTTTTTGCCTCTACCTCCTCTATTTTTGATGCTGTGATGGATTTCGTTTTGCTGGCTTAGATGCTTTGGGCACTTTGCCGCTGCTGATCAGTGTCAAAGTGCAAGTGCTCCCTGTATAAAGTGTTATGTTAATTGGTTGTCCATAATTGGTATGGTTGTCTTACTAGTAAAGTCCCTAGTAAAGGGCACTATGTGTGCCAGAGCAATTCAAATGCTACTAGTGGGCCTGCAGCACTAATTGTGCCACCCACACAAGTAGCCCTAAAAAGAGATCTCAGGCCTGCCACTTCAGTACCTGCACGCAGTTTGTTAACTGCCTTGTTGTCCTGACAAGTGCACCCACTTGCCAGGCCTTACCCTTCCCTTTTTATTCACACCAGACACTCCTATATTAGGCCAAAGGTACCCCCCGGGCAGCATGCAGTGTATGTGAAAGGTGGGACATGTAACAAGGTATGCACCATGTCCTGACAGTGAAATACTGCCAAATTCGTTTTTCACTGTTGCAAGGCCCTCTTGCCCATAGGACAGATTGGGGAATGATGTGTCACATGTTTCCAGCATATCTTCCCATAGGCATAAGATGGAGGGATGGAGTTTAGTGTGCCTGAACTCAGAATTTAATAGCACATCTTTTTGTGAAGATGGTTTTTAAATTGTGTGTTTAGAAACCACGCTTTTAAAAGTGGCTGGTTTCTTGTCTTAACCATCCTGAGTGCCTCTGCCTGGTTGTGTATTGACTGTCTGAGTTTGGATGTGACAGGGTCTGGTTAGTGTCCTGACACCTGAGAGGAGTAGGTGAGACAGCAACAGGATGGCCTGCATTTGGTGTGGTGGGAGGAGTAGCCTCTTTGATGCGAAGAGGGCTGTGCTGCTGCCACAAAAGAATGGCTCCACTTCCTGCGGAGTGTCTGGGGCCCAGACCCTCACTATCAAAGAAAGAAGGTGTGCACTGGCAGGAAGACGCCCAGGTCTGGTTTGGACCAGGCTCAGAGCCCCCTGAACACAAAAACTTCAAAGGCATTTAGGGGTATAAATGTGAGAGCTGAAAACCCTGAACTCAAGACTGAACTCAAGCCTGAAAAAGGATTGAAACTACTTTGTGATCAAGAGGAACCTCTGTCAAGGAAGAACAGCTGAAGAGACTGAAGCGAAGGACTGCTCTTGCTGTGTGTTCTGGGGCTGGCCTGCAGTTTGCTGATTTGACTAAGAAGAGGACAAGGGACTTTGCTGTGTGCTGTCTCCCCCTGCTTGAAAGGACTTTGCTGTGTGCTGTGTCCTGAAGTAACTTGTCTCCAAGGGCCCGAGAGGAGCTGGCTCCCTGTTGTGGAAACTCAGGCACATCAAAGTTTCCGAGGGTGTCTCAGCGACGCTGTGTGCCGTGCTTTTTGTAGCCTGAGACCTTCGTGAGAATTTCCCCGTGACCGTGTGACCCGGAGCCGTCTTGCGCTCTACTTCGATTGACAGCTTGACCAGAATTGCTGTGATCGTTATTGCCATCGGCCCGGACCGTCGTCCCAAGGGGGAGCCGTGAGAAATCACTGCTGCCGGCCTGAGACTGCCTTTGCCAAGGAGAGAACTGTGAGCCTCCACCATCGTGGGTCCGAGGTCCTTTGCCCAAGATCAATTCAAGTTGTGCCGGGAGCCGATCAGCTGTGAGGCCGTCACCTGGTAGCCCGACTCTCACTGCGAGGAGCAGCCGCTGCCAACCCAAAGCCACACAGCGTGACACCCAAGCCGTGAGGAGAGGAGAGAGAGACTGCACCCCCCTCAGGTAATACTCAGCGAGGGTGCGCGTGATGCCGCCTGGGTCGGAGTACTTGCTACGAGAGACCGCTCTTGGCCTTTCCCATCTTTGCAGCGCGAGCCTCCGCTCAAGTCAGTTTCACGGCCTGTACTCGCCGAGGAGTGGCAGTACCGGGGTCGGATTGAGGAGCGGCACTTTTTTTCCTTCGGAACAGTATCGGGGGCATATTTTGGTAGTCGCTGACCACGAGTCAGCCAAGAGTGGCATAGGCATAGAGACCTTCAACAGCACCGTGATCGGTACAGAACTACATTATTTACTTACTTTTACGATCCGCATTAGTACGTGCATTATAAACTGCATTATTACTTGCTTTTACGATCCACATTAGTACTTGCATTACGAACTGCATTATTACTTGCTTTTACGATCCGCATTAGTACTTGCATTACGGACTGCATTATTACTTGCTTTACAATCCGCATTAGTACTTGCAGTAAGGACTGTCCTATTTTCTACATTACGAACTGCATTACGAACTGCATAGGATTGCATTAGGACTGCACTAGATCATCGGGAACTGCTCATTAATACCGCAAGAACCTACACGTGATTGTTGGCCTAATAACCGGCCCGGTGAAATATTACAAAAACGCATAGGCTGGATATTTTTATTGTTTGATCTCATCGTATTTCTTCTTGATAAAGATACCACTATTTTCCTAAATCACTGTGGTGCCCATTTGTGGTGTTATCACTGTGTTACTGGGAGTGTATTTGCAAATACTAGACACATTGCCTTGGAGATAAGCCTGGCTGCTCGTGCCAAGCTACAGGGGGTTATCTAAGAGTGTGTCCCTCCTTTCCCTGACTAGAAACAAGGGTCCCTATTTGTACTAAGGTACCTACCTCAGCCAACTAGAGACCCCCAGTTCTAACGCTGACATTGTTATTTTCTTCAGAGGTGTAAAGATTGCCACAGAGGCCAAAGTGGAAATTCAGTTCCACACTGTGGAATTGCCGGTCAGAGACATTTCCTGGCAGGTCCCACTGGAACTCTGGAGGAAAGGTTTACAAAAGTGTCCCAACTTGTGCCTGGTGCCCAAACAGCAACAGAAGTGCACTTATAACTTCTGGACCTCAGAGAAGGCACTTAGAGACTTGAGGTCAGACAGAAGCCAACAGGAACAAATCTATTGACAATTACAATGAGGTCCTTAATGCCCTGGGTGCTGAAACCCACCAAGAACGGAATGCAGGAGCGCATCTGGATGGCAGACATGCAAAAAGGTGAGCAGCGAGGTGGAAGTAGCAAAATGGTAGAAATTGCAGGAAGTTTCCTCGGTCACTGCAGAGCTGAACTGGGCCCTGCTCATGACCTGGTGAGAATCAAGAAGATGAACCAGAGCCCGGAACACAGCAAACATATGGGAAGAGTTGGGCCCAGTTACCTGCTGGGACAGGGACACACTGCCATAGAGTGCATCTGGTAAACTGTGGGCACAAGAGACACCCAAGAAGTGGATGAGCCCTTGCGGGTGTAGTGCCAGACTGATACCAGCTATGCTGTGAAGAGGAGAGCTGACTTAAAATTGAGTGCTGGTGATCCACGCTAATGACCAAGTAGATGATACCTCACAGATGCTAGGCAAATGAAATGGTGTGCACCTGGCAACCGGTCTAATGAGATGGTGGGAAACAATTCAGAGATCAGCTAAGCTGAAATTGGTAATTTCTCCCATGTATCCCGTAAAGAAAATGAGAGATGCACCAAAGATGTTGGAAGAAGGAGACAGCGGCCCTGTGTAGGAGCCTGCCAACACAGTTCTCTGATGAGCATTGTAGGCAAAACTGAACAACAATACATGTAAGCATATGCATGACAGTTTCCTTGCCATGACGTGAGGGGATTGGGGGCCCAAGCGACAAACAGAGATTCATGACAATATTGGGTGCCGTTTCCTGAGATTTTGGGGAGAGGCAGTACCTACCATTAACAGTTAGCTGCCCGCACTACAAAACAAGGAACCTGGTTTGCCAACGCTGACTGCCCACCAACTCTGATTGCTGCTGCACAAAGAAAACTAAGAATCATGCAGAACAAGCAACTCACCTCGGGCGATTGGTACAGGCAATAGCCTGTTGCGAGTGACTAGGGCAGACCAACAAGGCACACCAATTGGGTCACACCTGATCGGCAAATACGGGCTTAACCTCCGAACCTAAACATCCTAAGCTGCCATCTGAGACTAGGAGCACAGTCAAACAGATGGACCTAGAGAGCATTCAAGGCAGCCTGGACTACTGTACAGAGCGCGATCTGGGAGAACACTGACAGGGAAACTCTCCTAAAGAGCATGCATCTGAACCTCAAGTCTACAGATAAAAAACATAGACAGACTTAACTTGGAGTTGGACAAAAGAGCCTCAAAGATTCACAAACAGGAGTGCTGCCTGACTAAGTCAGAGCAAAGAATATCAACAACTGAAGATGAGCTTCGCAGAGATAATTAGAAACTGCTTTTAAAATGGTCCAAGCCCTCTCTCTCATAAAGCTAACAACAATGACTTGGAAGCCAGATCGCAGTGAAACAATCTGTGAATCTTAGGGGCTTCCTGATTCTGCAGGCACTGGGAAAAAGTAACCATTTGTTGAGGGTATGCTGTTTTCGCTATTTGCAGTGGTCAACTTCTGAAACCTACTAAACATGGAAACAGCACACCACTCACTGGCCCCACAACCACCTCCAGGAACCTAGACAAACCCATTATAGCCAGGGTCCTAAAGTTCAGAGGCAGGGACCTGGTGCTTCGACTAGAAAGAGAAAAGAAAGATCCCCAATACAGGGAACATCTTTGCATCCAAATTTCACTATGGCAGTCCAGGGGGCATGAAGGGCTTACACAGTAGTGAAGAAAAAACTACAGCAAATGGAAATCGTGTATGCTATACTGTGCAATGGAAGATCATGGGTCACACTCCGAGGTAACAGGATATATTTACTGGCGCCCTCATCATGCACTGCCTATTACCTCAATTATTACATCACTCATGGCATGTTCTATGACATCATTGATAAAATCACTGCAACATCTGAAATTATATTATTTATGACAACACTTGGCATCAGAGGCACGAGTTTAGGGTGAGAAATATAGTTACTTGAGATAACTATAACTGGTGAATTTGGTATGTCTTAACTGACATCTTCACCTAACCATAATGTCCCTTTAACCCTTGGTATTTTAGGGATTTTATGTGTTTAGGCAATTTAAGATATTATTACCATACCTAACTATGACATAACTTTCTCACACACACACACATACACACACACACACACACCGTTTACGTTTCAACATGTTTAAAGCACAATTGCCTCCTGGACTTATGCTATTTCCATGCTATGCACCCACACATGTACACCCAGTAGGTCTATGCTGTATAGGGCTATGGTGATTACAGTGATGTCATCAGTGATATCATCAACTATGTTATTTAACATGTCATGATTGTTGTAATATGTCAGGTCATAAATAGTGCATGGCGGCAGCACAGCTAAGGAGCTAAGTAAACTATAACTTGTGCAAGTCAGTTTTTTGTTTTTTAAATGTTAGTTATAATCTCATTTCAACACGTAACTATAACATCATTTTAACATTTGTTTTTGTCACTAAATTTCTGTTATTTTTGTTTTTTTAAAGTAAGCTAAGATCTTATTACCGTTAATGGTGTTCGGTAACTCCGCTCCGCCGGCGGAGTTCACAGAGTTTATGGCACCCCGCAATCCCCTTGGTGGGCGTAGTTTTGCCAAAGCGGAGTTTACCGGCACACACCATTAGAAGAAATACTTGCCAAGCCGATTTTCATCTGTTCAGGCTCCCCGTCGGTCAGTGCCTCAGTTGCTGCTGCACATGCAAGCACATTTCCCTTCACGCAGATGCACTGACAGGCCATATTTTCACTTTACCCGCTTAGTCCGGTGAATGGAGAATGGCAGCACTGCTTATAAGGAGCTAAGTAAACTATAACTTGTGCATGTCAGTTTTTTGTTTTTTAAATGTTAGTTATAATCTCATTTCAACACGTAACTATAACATCATTTTAACATTTGTTTTTGTCACTAAACTTCTGTTATTTTTGTTTTTTAAAGTAAGCTAAGATCTTATTACCGTTAACGGTGTTCGGTAACTCCGCTCCGTCGCCGGAGTTCACAGAGTTTATGGCACCCCGCAATCCCCTTGGTGGGTGTAGTTTTGCCAAAGCGGAGTTTACCGGCACACACCATTAGAAGAAATACTTGCCAAGCCGATTTTCATCTGTTCAGGCTCCCCGTCGGTCAGTGCCTCAGTTGCTGCTGCACATGCAAGCACATTTCCCTTCACGCAGATGCACTGACAGGCAATATTTTCACTTTACCCGCTTAGTCCGGTGAATGGAGAATGGCAGCACAGCTTATAATGAGCTAAGTAAACTATAACTTGTGCATGTCAGTTTTTTGTTTTTTAAATGTTAGTTATAATCTCATTTCAACACGTAACTATAACATCATTTTAACATTTGATTTTGTCACTAAATTTCTGTTATTTTTGTTTTTTAAAGTAAGCTAAGATCTTATTACCGTTAACGGTGTGCGGTAACTCCGCTCCGCCGGCGGAGTTCACAGAGTTTATGGCACCCCGCAATCCCCTTGGTGGGTGAAGTTTTGCCAAAGCGGAGTTTACCGAAGTTTACCGGCACACCCCATTAGAAGAAATACTTGCCAAGCCGATTTTCATCTGTTCAGGCTCCCCGTCGGTCAGTGCCTCAGTTACTGCTGCACATGCAAGCACATTTCCCTTCACGCAGATGCACTGACAGGCCATATTTTCACTTTACCCGCTTAGTCCGGTGAATGGAGAAGAGTCCGGTGACAGCCTTCTAGCAGCAGGGATGCCGAAGCACTGGCATTAATGGAGCATGGGCGGGAGTGCAGTCTGAACTCTGCCCCAGTGAAAGGAGCGCCTGTGCCTTTGTCGCCCCCCTGACCTTGGGAGTGCAGTGTTCCAGAAGGAAACAAAGGGGGCTCGTAGTCATACCCCAGCCGCCGCTCTGTAGCTCTGAGAAGGTAGGTGCCTGCCTGTGATTTATTTTCTGCCGGCATTTCCTTTGTTGCATTTCACCTGAGCCCATGCAAAGAGTTTAGAGCAGAGCCGTAGTGACTAGTGAGGCAAACAAAACCACCAACACTAGCATGTTTCAGAACTTTTGTTAGGCAAGGCTTTGTTTTGCTGCAGGCTTGCCCTCTTCCACACCAGGCCCTCCAGCCTGCCCATGCTTCTCGTGCACCTTTCCTGCTCCTTTATCTGCCAGATCCCTTGCCCCACCCCCTGCCTGTACCAACCCACAGTGCCTTCTCTCTTCCTCTGTATGACTGTCACTATCACTCTTCTAATCCACAGGATTTAAACCGCAGGGAACAGTTCCCTCTCCCTTTTATGTGAAGAGGGAGTTGTGTGTTTGTACAATAGTTTTTTTCCATATGAAGCCCTGGTAGATCTGACAGAGGGATTGGATGCAGGCAGTACACCGCGCGTCTCTGGAAATGTTTGCAACTCTATTAGTACCGGCCACATATGCGAAGTGCACACCCTAAGCAGTTCATATTGAAATCTTTAGTTAGTAGAAATTCCGCCATCGGCAAGATCAGAACAGATGGGTGTTTTTTTCTTGTATTTCGCATGACGTTCTCCTGCGCAGCAGCGACAACTTTAATTTGCTTTTGTAAATTAATCCTCACAGAAATAACTAAATACAGGTCCCCCACTAATTCCATAGCAGCCCTGTGTGACCAGTGGCCAACCAATCAACCTATATTGGGCAGTATATCTGCCAACTTGAAATGATAGTGGAGCAAATAACAGAGCTATTTGGCATACACTGAATAGAGGTGTTATTATACCTGTGGGGGCGCAGATAAGGAAGCTATGTTTTACCAGACTCTGTTATGTCCCTCAAACCACTATTCGTGTGGCAGTTTACAGTAGGAATCGACAAGTGGAGCAACTCTGCCCGCTTGCGGAACGCCGCAGAATTCCACGGAGTTCAAGTGCAACTCCGTGAGCTCCCCCTACCCTTAATTACCGTACAATAATGGTAATAACGTCACTTTAACCTTTTGTTTTTTTCAGTAAATTGAGTTTTTTGATCATATTCAAACTTCAGCATGAGCCCAGCCCCTCAGGCAAGCTACAGAGATCAGCCTCACTGTGCACGGCCATGTACCCAACCACGCCTGCTGTGCTCAACCTCCTGCTGGCTACGGGCTTTCGCTGTGCAAAGCCATGGCATTGGCCGGAGACCCTAGTTTTCAGCTAAGCGCAGCATCCAACTCCCCTGAACAGCCCCCTCCCCTCAACCCTGACACTTGCTGCGCATGGCCAAACCCTGCACTTAACTTCCCCACCAGTGATCAACACCCCCATTCCCAAAGCAACTGCCACAGCATTCAGATGATGGGCCTACCACATAAAGTGAGCTCTGGGAGCATCAGGTTGAGACACAGTATCTGCCACAGTTTGGCTATATGCTGTCTTAAGTAGTTGAAGAGCGGGAGCAGAGTTTTTTTACTACCTTACTGGCAAGCGGTTGCTTGCCTTGAGAACTTTGAAGTAATGTTTCTGCTTTTGGCTGGAAGGTAGCTGCATTTGCCATTTTTTGACATATCTAAATTCAAACAGCAAAAACATAAAAATAGAAAACGAGGAGCAATATAAGACAATTAAACATAACAGGCCACTTCACAACAAAACAGACAAAGCAGAACTCAGCACAACAACCACAGTATAACACACTACATTCACATTGTAATGATGCAGCACAAATATACCACAGCACAAAAAAAAGCCCAGAAGACACCACTGTGACAACAAATTGCCACACAACAAATATGCAACATCGTTCTTGTCACACATTACTTCCACCAGAATTCTGTGTTCAGAATAGGGGTGTAAAGGGTGTGTTCAGTAAGCACTGCCTAAACCTACCATCAAGTACACGAACCAGTGTTTGGCCCATTTCCCTACTTAAAGTGGTGCCGGTATGAGAGGAGTAGAATGCCGGGGTATGGAAATATCCTCTATTTTCAATAGAGCGCTGTGCTTTGTTGCTGGAGACATTTTCCTATTTTGAAAGTAAACTACTGTTGGACTTGGTCCAAGTCCAACAACTACTTTTTGTAGAACTTTACAATGTTTCTTCAGTGCATACATATTCTGGCTTGGATGACTAATTCATATACTATGCAATTTGTAAATTGATTATTTATTATACACAATGTTTTTGCTGAAAATCCACTACAGCACCGAGGACAATTTCTAGAATATTTTACTTGTAATGATATTAAAGTCATAGAGAATATCTGAGCAAGTGAAAATCGTTGCAATTAGTTTTATATAGGCAACAGTGTGCAGATTGAAAACACTTTTCTTTCTACACAATGACCCTACATTTCTGTTGCAAAAATATCCTCTTTTAATAACTCTCTACTTTTTTTACTTTATAATAATGGCTTTGTTGAGGTTTTCCACCTACCATATGAATTGCATTTAGAGGCAAAGATGCTTTTTATTAGCGTAGTTTAATAAGGTCAATATTTAATTAGGGGCAAGATTTAAATGGGGAAAAGAGGTCTGAGTTTTGCTTTTTTACAACTGGTTGGGAACATTGGGATTGTTTATTTATTCAATTGACTTCTTTTGTGTCAACATGCCCCGTATAGGTCACTTTGGAGTGCTACACATGCAAATGAATAATATGTGGTGAATGCTATTAGTTTATGCAAGTGGGTATCCAAGGGCTACATATAACATTTTGTCTTTTCCAAGAAACTACATGGATAAACAATAAGAGCCCGATTACGATGCAAGTCCGGATGCTTTCCAACTTAAATCGTTGGTTTCAAATAGGACAGCCTTATTATGAGGAAGGCTGCCGGACTTGAAACCGGCCGGTCGGACCAACTGGCTTCCGACAGGCAAAAGGAGTCCTTGTTTTTGTGGCGGACTAGGGCCACGGGACGCGGCAGACGCGCTGCACAGAAGGAGGTTTATCAGAGCTCTTCCTCTACACTTTTATGAGACTAATAGTGGACTACACCTTCTTTCAAATATATGCTCAAGTGAGTGAACACAACAAAATTATTTCTGACGTTCACTGGTGTTTCTTTAATACTATACGATTTTTATTTGCCCACAACTTTCTGGAGCTACAACGCTTGGGAACATTTTTGGGACGTACATGCTCCTTCTAGGAAAGGGTTGCTTGAATAAATCCCAGATTCATTTAAAACAAAGAATAGGATATTAATACGTGGAGATCTTAGGAGCATTAACATATACTTCCATCCAACATACTGAAAGCCTTGAAGAAGTTACGTTGTAACGAAACACGTGTCGGCTGTCTTTTCATCACTGCCAGTAGGAGAGGCATTATGAACTTGACCTCCGTGGAAATGTAAGGATTATGTTGTTATTTTTGGTTCATATCCCCATTTTTTCACTGTATCTATCCATGTGATTTTTATTATGTGATTTCTTGACATTTATGACATTAAATATTACTGTGAAGTATTTTCTGATCTTAGAGTTTGGTTTCCTGTGAGCCTATATATTAACTCTGGGTGTGCTACTCTGTCTAAATTGTCTGACAAATTATGATATGTCTAGAGTGCCGAGGTACATAGTATATAAGTTCTTTATGGGAACTCTCACGAGCTCTCGTTAACAAACATCAGTGGTAGTGGGGTGTCTTTTCTTTGGTTACCTTGAGGGGCACCAATACAACTAGCACCGTAACATTTAATTCAGCTATTTATTTTCAAGATTGATGTGCAATCCTGTTTATACCATCACTACCATTTGTGTGTTTTTCAGGCAAAAGGAGCCCGTTGGCCAGTCGGAGGCTGCTCATAATCCCCTATGAATGAATGAATGAATGAAAAATGTATTGCTCAATTAACTAAAACCATTTGCAATATTTTTACATTTATAATTAAATAAAGATGCAAACCGAGTACCGTCATAAAATTGCTTTTAATAAAATGCTTATTTGTCTTTAAAAAGAGGAGTTATTTTAGCAGCAATTAAGAAATGAGAGTCCGATTCAGTGTCTTGAAGCCATCGGGTAGTGGAAGTATAGAACAGAAGTGACATAGTGACGTAGTTACTTTGCTCCTGAGGCGGAAAGCCGGGAGAGTGCTTAATTTTAAATTTATCTTTGTGTTCTTGTGTATTTTAAAAAGACTCACTCACCCAAATTACTTGAACTGACAGCGGGATCACCGCTGATAGGAATCGGCAGGGAAACGCTATCCCAGCGTCTTGCTTCGATCACAGGCCACGCCCCCTTCGGAGGCCACGCCCACCGCCCACTGCTTAAAGGGACGCTGATCACTAGCGTCACCACTTGTAGTTACTTTGCTCCTGAGGCGGAAAGCCGGGAGAGTGCTTAATTTTAAATTTATCTTTGTGTTCTTGTGTATTTTAAAAAGACTCACTCACCCAAATTACTTGAACTGACAGCGGGATCACCGCTGATAGGAATCGGCGGGGAAACGCTATCCCAGCGTCTTGCTTCGATCACAGGCCACGCCCCCTTCGGAGGCAACGCCCACCGCCCACTGCTTAAAGGGACGCTGATCACTAGCGTCACCACTTGTAGTTACTTTGCTCCTGAGGCGGAAAGCCGGGAGAGTGTTTAATTTTAAATTTATCTTTGTGTTCTTGTGTATTTTAAAAAGACTCACTCACCCAAATTACTTGAACTGACAGCGGGATCACCGCTGATAGGAATCGGCGGGGAAACGCTATCCCAGCGTCTTGCTTCGATCACAGGCCACGCCCCCTTCGGAGGCCACGCCCACCGCCCACTGCTTAAAGGGACGCTGATCACTAGCGTCACCACTTGTAGTTACTTTGCTCCTGAGGCGGAAAGCCGGGAGAGTGCTTAATTTTAAATTTATCTTTGTGTTCTTGTGTATTTTAAAAAGACTCACTCACCCAAATTACTTGAACTGACAGCGGGATCACCGCTGATAGGAATCGGCGGGGAAACGCTATCCCAGCGTCTTGCTTCGATCACAGGCCACGCCCCCTTCAGAGGCCACGCCTACCGCCTATCCACTCTCATTCCATAAACATGTGCCTCTACAGGAAGCGCAGCGGACGAGCGCAGCGGGCGCGCCGATGGCGCCCCGAAGGCGCGCCTAAGGAAAGCCCGTCTGCGCCCGTCCGCGACCGACCGAGGCCAGAGGCAGGTCACTGTACCCCTATTATCCATTATTCCAGCTCGCAGCTGACCAAGCTACAAGGCAAGTGGCCATTGGCGAATGTCGCCGTCAACCAAATTACCAAATATGGCCTCTTATCCTCCCAAACTTCATCCCAATTGAATTCCCGGTCTTTGCCCCGCGCCAGTTATTTTCCAGCCTCGTCTGCCACTGACCACCCTCCCACAGCCGTCTCCGCAATGTATCTTAATACCAGATCGGCAGTTAAACATCAGCTCGATCTTTTCTCGCTATTGGAGTCCCACAAACCCGATATACTTTTCCTTACTGAGACTTGGTTCTCGGACAGTTCCCTCCCCTCCGTACTGGCTATACTCCCACCATCCTATTATGCTATCCGAGTCGATCGTTCTTCCAGAAAGCCCGGTGGAGGGGTGGCCCTGATTGCCCGCAAAGAACTCACGTTCCAACCTTTAGCATTCTCCTCCCTGGGCTCATCAGACTGTCTAGTTGCCCGTTCACCTTCCCTGACCCCCCCTCTCACGTGCGTCCTTATTTATCGACCTCCTTCTTCCCCGCAATCGTTCCTTCCCAACTTCCAAGACCTGATGGCTACCCTAGTTGTCGACCACTCTTCCATCGCAGTCCTTGGAGATTTCAACTTTTGGCCCCCAGACCCCGAGGAATGTGCAACTTCCAAGGAGTTTTCAGACTCACTTCGTTCGCTCAATTTTATTCCTGCGGTCCAAGCTCCCACCCATAGGCTGGGACATATCCTTGACCAAATTTGGTACCGAAACTGCCCGGTTACATCACTTTCCATTTCTCCCTGTGTTTGGTCGGATCATTTTCTGATCACTTTTTCTTTATGCCCCCATTCACTTCCCAAACCCCTTCCTGCCAAAAACGTCTGGGCCCGATCATGGAACCGCGTTGATGCAGCGGCTCTGTCAGCCACGCTCTCTTCATCTAGCCCCGACCTCTCAGGGCTGCCATCCTCAGCACAGGCTGAATCTATCAATAGCTGGCTGCGGGCCGGCTGCGACTCCATCGCCCCTTTGAAATGCATCTCGTCCAAACGCTTCAAAGATGCCAACCGATGGTTTTCCAACGACCTAAAAACTCAAAAACTCAACCTCCGCCAAGTGGAACATCTTTGGAGACGAGATTACTGCCCCACCCTCAGACTCCAATACACCACCCTCTTAGCCCAATATAAGAAGTCTATTCTGGAAGCCAAAAAGGCTTACTTCTCATCTAAAATTCAACTTGCGGAGAACCGGCCCAGAGAAATATTCTCCATCGTCCAAGACCTGGCTTACTCTGACAGAGCTTCTCTCAAACCCCTTCCTTCTCAATCACTTTGTGACTCCCTTAATTCCTTCTTCCTCGATAAAATCAGCACGATCAAGGCCAAGATTCCTTCCCCATCTTCCTCTTTCACTGACCCCCGTTGCCCTTCTGCCGTAGCTCGCTTGGACTCCATTCCCCCCCTCACAATCGATTCTTTCACCTCCATTCTTTCTATGGTTAAATCCGGCTCCCCCTTGGACCCCTGCCCTGCCTATATCCTGAAGCAGATTTATACCCATTGCCCCACTCCACCTCTCTCGTTTCTCAACAGCTCCTTATCCCAGGGTATTGTTACCCCTGCACTTAAATCGGCGGTGATTGTACCTATTTTAAAAAAACCTGGCGCGGATTCCTCAAACCCAGTCAATTACCGCCCTATATCCCTTCTGCCCTTCCTGGCAAAAGTGCTGGAACGCCATGTGGTCAGAACCTTGAGCCAATTTGTGGAAAGATACAGCGTCTTGGCCCCAAGGCAGGCTGGTTTCCGCCCCGCACACTCAACCGAGTCAGTAATTATATCGGTCCTAGACAACCTTCGAGAAGGTATGGATTCCAGTAAGCCTCAGGCCCTGGTCCTTCTTGATCTCTCCGCCGCATTCGACACGGTGGATCATACCATCTTACTTTCTCGTGTCGAGGCGGCGGGAATCGGAGGGACTGCCCTGTTATGGCTCTCCTCCTTCTTGAGTGGGCGCACCCAAGCGGTCCGCCTGGGCGAGTTCTCAGCTGACTATCGCCCAGTCCAGTGCGGGGTCCACCAAGGATCCTCCTTGTCCCCTCTGTTATTTAACCTTTACATTGCCCCTCTTATTTTCGCGCTACAGCAACTGGAGGTCTCTGTCTACAACTACGCAGATGACCTCCAGCTTATTTTTTCCCTCTCTCCCTCCCCCCAGTCAATTGCTAACTTTCAGTTCATCATGACTTTTATCCAGGACTGGATGAACTTCAACCACCTGAAACTCAATCCTGACAAAACGGAATTGGTGTTGACGGGTGGTTGCTCCAGTCCATGGTCCTCCTCTTTCTGGCCCTCTTCTCTAGGCCCTCCACCCACGCCGGTCCCCTCTGTCAAAACTCTTGGATTCAAAATCAATAATCAACTCTCTCTCCATTCTCAAGTCAGTGCCGTCGTCTCTTTAGCCTTCCTCTCCCTCAGAACTATCCGGAAAGTTTCACGTTTCTTCTCTCCATCTGCCCTCAAACTAATATTTCTGGCCATGGTGACGTCTCGCTTGGACTACAGCAACGCCATCTATCATGGCATGCCTGCGTACCTCGTGAGGCGCCTACAACTAGTTCAAAACCAGGCGGCCCGACTGGTTTTTAACTCACCCAGGTCACAACATATTACCCCCCTTCTCAGATCCCTCCATTGGCTCCCTGTTCGGCAACGCGCTCTTTTCAAGCTTGGCTGTACCATCTTTAAAGCCCGGTCTGGCACTGCCCCGGCTTTCATTAACACAGCCATTCAAGACTATATCCCCCCTAGAGAACTGCGCTCTACAACCCAGCAACTACTGGTGGTACCTCGCTTCAAACGGAAAAAATGGGGAGGTTCCAAATTCTCTACCACGGCTCCCGCCTTTTGGAACTCCCTCCCACTCCAACTGAGGTCTTGCTCCCAATATCCCTTATTCCGCAAAGACCTCAAAACCTTTCTCTTTACCGAAGCCTTCCAATCCTAACCACCCTGTTCCCTCAGTTGTTATGCCCCTTGAGCAGTAGTAATTACATAGCGCCAAGAAACCGCCTGGTGTATGTGCGCTCTACAAATTCCTTAAACTCAAACTCAAACTCACATCTAAATTGGCCACCGTGTATCTAAGCACCACTGGGTTCAGGATTTCTGAGTGCCTTGTGTCCTGTAAGAATTTGATATTAGAATTGGAAGGCAAGTCTATTTCCTGTTTATTTACTTTGCTACTGTAAGAGCTCTTCAGATGACAACTGAGCCTTCTTTGTCGGATAGCTGAACACTAACTCAGCTATATATTTTCCAAATTTGGCTAAATCAGTTGGTGCGAACAGATCTGTTAAGGCTTCTCTGCATGTCCGAACCACTTTAGATAGATATATAGTTTTTAACAGCTTCTGGCGTTGTTGTAGCAGGCCGGGGCAGCAGCAGAGTAAATATAGCTGAGACTCCTTTTTATAATTACAGATTCTACATTTGGTTATGGGGATCAGGCATTTCCTTTCAGGATTTAGTTATTTGGTGGGCAGGGGCACTGGCCTGTCTCATTGTATGTTTTTTAATGCTATCCTCCCAACTGCTTCCTTCAGGTAAGAGTGTATTTTATGCTTCTTATATGCTGTTATCATCCCCGGGAGGCCACCCCGTGCTCCGTAGCTTGCAAGGTCTGCTTCCTGTGACAGTTGGTAGATGTGTTTGTTGAGAGCATTTTTAATTGCCATGTAGCTTAGGCCCTCTCGTCCCCAGTTTTCTGTTGCCAGACCCAATGATTCCACAGCTTCCTGCATGTAGCTTATCCATGGATTGGTTGCCTTTTCGTAAATGGGCTTTAGCGTGCTATTTAAGCTTCCAATTGGTGCATTCAAAACTTGAAAATAATATTTTGCCTGCATTCCTAGGCGTTCATAGTGTTGTTGCACCAGACCGAACTCCAAACAAATCAGGCTGCTCTAGGTGTAGTTTGGTATCTTAAATATAAGTTTGTACGGGGGCGTGGCTTCGGAGCCTCAGAAGATGGCCGCTGTTCTCGGGAGCTCCGCCGAGACGTGAGGATCCGCGACTTCTGCTGGCAATGTTTCACAACTGAAAAACGTCGGACTTGCTAGTTCCGGCAATCGGAACTGCCGCTCGTTGGAATGCTGCCGCTATTTTTTCAAAGGGTGAGCCTAACAAGCCTAATTTAATGTTTTTTCTGTTACCTCACCGCCGCGGCCGCCATTTTGTTTTTTCATCGACCTCTTGCTCCCCACCTGGAGCTGCATGACGATGCTGGTTAACAGTTGGCTACCCTTTTTTGTCATTATCTTTTCCGTTCTTTTGGGCAACGCTTATTCTATTTGACCTTCTGGTGTCCCTTCCATCGTTGCCATTTCCTCTCTGCCTGCAGTTACTGTGGATCATTATTTTTGACTTTTGCCTGGACTGTTGTTTTTTCACTCTCTTTGCATTTTTTCCCAAGTCTTCACTTGGTTTATTTTCAAAGGACTCTGTGTGTTTTTCTATATATCATCATGCCTCGCGGCAACTCTAGTGGTGCTCGTCCTTCCACTGAGGCGAGTTTAGAGGTCTATAATCCTTTTGATATTCTACAGGAGCACACTGAGGATAGCACCAAAGACTCTGGTGGCGCCAAATCTACTGCACCGCTTACTCCTCGCTTAAGCGCTAAACAAAGCTCCAAAATACCTTCTGCGTCACCATCTACTTCTGGCAAGCGGGTAAAAGCTAACCCACCCTCTCCCACCAATTCTTCATCCCCGATATCTATGGAACTCCTTCTTGACGAGATTCGCGCTCTCAAGCCGCATTTGGAAGAAACTAACGTCAGACTTCAGAATCTGGAAGCCAACTGGTCTCTCACTGAAAAGAGAGTTGGAGACCTAGAAGTACGGGTTGACTCTGTTCAAAATCTCACGGCTCAAGTTCCTCTTCTTTCTAAGGAGGTTGTTCAACTTAGGCAACAAATTGAGAATTTGGAAAATCGAAATAGGCGCAATAATCTGCGCATTTATGGATTAGTTGAAGGCCTTGAAGGTGCTAATCCGATTTCTTTTTTCAAATCTTTTTTACCAACTCTTTTGGGTCTTCCTGAAACACCCTCATTAAATATTCAAAGAGCACATCGCTTAGGTACATTATCCCGTTCTTCTCCCTCATCATCTACTAAGCCGAGAGGAGTCATTTTGTACTTTTTGGAGTATACGGATCTACTCAGAGTTCTTCAGGCTGCCAAACAGCGTGGGAAAATTGCTTGGAATGGTTCTACTCTTTTCTTCGCCCAAGATTATGCTAAAGTGACTGCGGACCGTCGGAAAAAGTTCTTGGAGATGAGACCTGCACTACGCAGCATAAATGCGCGCTACGGCTTATTCCATCCCTGCCTTTTTAAAGTGACTCATGATAATAAAACTACCAGTTATGAAGATCCAATGTTACTCCAGCAATTTCTGAACAGCTGCAGAACAGAGTCTATGGAAGTGCCTCAGTCATGATGGTTTTATGTATTGTAGTAGTATCTGTTTGTTTTCAACTTTAGTGTTGTTTAGTTTCTCCCCTAATGTCTTTTGTACCATTTTGTCGGATTAACTTTTCCTTCTTCTTTCCCCCATTAGGTAGCGATTTTTTGTGGTCCTTCGTCGTTCCCTGTTCTCCTCAACTTGCCTAGCGGATGTCCCTTCCTTACCGTCGTCCTGGAGTCTCCCGTTTTCAGTGTCCCGTCTTCCTTATGTGGCTTCACCAACCCCGTTCTTCATTCCTTTTTGTGGTATGTCTACTTGTTAGCTTATTTCTTCATCACTCGTGTCTGTCGTTTTGTACCTTTATTTTTTGCACCACGTGTCTCTTCTTTCCCTTATCACTTATTACTTACTCTTTTTGCTCTTTTCTTTGGTCCTTTTTCTATCTCTGTTGTTTTTCTCCTTCCCTATTTCTAACTCTCAACTTATTCCTTTCATGCCTCTCTGCTTATAATTTCTTTTCTCCAAGAATTTCTCTTATGTCATATTTCTCTTCCTTACTCTATTATTACTCCTCTAAGAACAATGTTATTTTCTCTCAAGTTTTTATAAGATGCTTTGTACTTTATTGCCTTTTGTACATATTTGATTCTCACACAACTTTTTGATATCAGTTATATTTGTTAGATGTCGATAACTATACTTACTTGGAATGTTAAAGGTTTGGGTTCCCCATTAAGCGGCAACGTGTTTTATCCCATTTAGCAAGTTTACAGGGGGATATTGTGTTATTACAGGAAATTCATATAAAAGAAGCCGAAATCACCAAATTACGGCGTAATTGGGTGGGTCACGTTTTCGCATCCCCTGGTTCGGGGAAACGTAATGGTGTTGCTATTCTCTGTCATAAACGGTTAAATATCAAAGTTATAAGTCAATCCAATGATTCTGATGGTAGGTGGGTGACTGTATCTTTGTTGATTGATAATATCCCTATAACTATCTTTAATGTATATGCTCCTACCATACAGGATAAATTATTTTGGCCCCAGATGCTTGCATCTTTGATGCAATCTTCTGATGATTATCTGATTTTGGGGGGGGGATTGTAACACAATTGTGGATCCTATTATAGATCGAAGATCCAATTGCCACTTTTCGCCCTCTTCCATGCACACTCAATTTACTTCCACTATTTCCCAACGTTCTCTTGTTGACTCCTGGAGACTCTGCCATCCTACACTTAGAGAATATACATACTACTCACTGGCTCATTCTTCCCAATCCCGGATTGATTACATTTTTATTTCTAAGGCCTTGACTCAAAATATTCGCCACTCTGAAATAGGTTCTATTTTAATTTCTGATCATGCCCCAGTTTCTTTACGCCTGGATTTACTCCCCCCCATAAAAGGTACCAGAAGGTGGAGGTTCAATAACTCTCTCCTATTAGATCCCAAGTTTACCCCAGCCTTCCTCGAATTTTCATCCCTATTTTTTACAGAAAATGACTCTCCTACAATTTCTCCTCAGGTGTTATGGGACACTTTTAAAGCTGCTTCTAGAGACTTCATTATTTCATTTGTTTCTCGTAAAAAACGCGCCGCCTCTCACTCCTTACAATCGATTAACTTGCAAATTAAACAATTGGAACATTCTTAATATTTAACTAAGTCTCGTTCTGATTTGGATAAGCTTCTCAAAGCCAAATTCTCCTTTAATAAGCTTTCCATGGAATATGCAAATTTATTTTTACTCAAATCCAGTGCCAAGTATTATTCTGCACAAAATAAGGCAGGTAATCTTCTTGCCAAATATCTTAAAGTTAAAAGAGAACGTACTAGAATCGAATCTATTGTCTCTTCATCTAATATCACTCTTCATAAGGATGAGGATATTCTACTGGAATTCACTAACTTTTAATCTCTATACTCCGGAGTCTCCTCCTCTGTCAACTGACATTGATCACTATTTATCCTCTATCCCTTCCCCTTCCTTTCCAGATATCGATTTTGCCCCTTTAGCAGCACCTGTTGATCCTAAAGACATTTTAGAATCTATTCAAGTGCTTAAAAAAGGCAAGGCTCCTGGACCAGATGGGTTCACGATAGAATTCTATTTACATTTCTCCAATCTGCTCGTTCCTAAACTCCATCAGTTATTTTCATTCTTTGTATCGTCCGAACAATCTGGGGGCTCCTTTCAGGAAGCCTTAATTTGTCTCCTTCCTAAAGAAAATAAAGACCATACCTTATGTAAAAACTATAGGCCTATTTCTCTAATCAATCTGGACTATAAAATATTTGCAAAAATTCTAGCGCTTCGTCTCGACAAGATTTTACCTAAATTAATTGGTAGAGAACAATGTGGTTTCATTAAGGGTCGTCACCTCTCTGACAATACTCGACTCTTTTTTAATGTACTAAGTAAGTCTCATTCCTACCAATCTTCTTTAGCTGCTATTGCATTAGACGCCTAGAAGGCATTTGATAGGGTTAACTGGCAATTTATGTTTGCAGTCCTTGTTTGGTTTGGTTTTGGCCCGAAATTCCTTGCCTACATCTCTTTACTGTACTCCTTTCCTAGGTCCTTTATATTAGCTAACGGTCTTGTCTCCTCTTCGTTTCCCCTTTTTAGAGGTGTACGACAGGGGTGTCCCCTCTCTCCTCTTCTTTTTATTTTAGCATTAGAACCCTTCTTGACAAAAATCCGAGAGAATAAAGATATCACCGGTTTTCCTTATGGGGATAAACATTTGAAACTTTCTGCCTATGCGGACGATATACTTTTATTTATCTCTAACCCCCAATCCTCTATTCCATCATTTTTATCTGAAGTTTCTGAATTTGCGAAAGTATCAGGTTATAAACTTAATGTTGATAAGTGTGAAATCCTCCCTCTAAATAAATTTTGTCTTCATGTAGATTTCTTGGCCTCCTCTTTTCATTGGAGCCCTTCTAAGATCAAATATTTAGGATTGTGGTTTCAATCCTCAGTTAAGGACACTGTAGCACAAAATCTTAAAAATCTATTAACAACTCTAAAAGACTCTACAACTCAGTGGCATCTTTGTTTTTATCCTGGTGGGGCAGATTGGACTCTATTAAAATGATGATAGTTCCAATAATCTTGTTCTATCTCTCTAATCTTCCAATTAATATCCCTAAATCTTGCTATAAAAATATTTACTCCATCTTATCGAAATTCTTATGGCACCAGAAGAAAGCTAGGATGTCTTTTGCAAAACTTAAATGTCCTAAGCAGTTGGGTGGAGTTAATTTTCCGGATTTTGCTTCTTATCATATCTCATTCTTCCTTAAACCATCTGTTTCCTTATTATCTGCCCAGGTGTCTGATACCGCTTCTCAGCCTTTGTGGGTAGACGTTGAATCTTCTTTCTTTCACCCCTTCAATTTTGAAGAATTTGTGTCACTGTCTCATATTCCCAAGAAACTCTCTCTTCCTATTCTTAAAAACTCTCGGAAAATGTTTTCTCCTCTTTTCCTGGACGGTTTAGATGATCGCTCTCGTTTTTTGCAATCTTCCTTGTGGTATAACCCCCTTATTAAAATAAGAAATAGGATGCTTTTTTTGGAAGGACTGGAAGGATCTTGGACTTAGTTGGACTCACCAACTTTTTCACGAGGGTACTTGTGTTTCCTTTTCTATTCTTCAATCCCGTTTTTCTTTACCAACTTCCTTTGAATTTAAATATAACTTACTGAGTACAGCTGCACAAACTAGTTATGATTCCCTTTCTGATTCCATCACTCATACCAACTCTTCTCCTCTTCCTCTTCCTCTCCCTTATTTACTTGCTTCTTCTTCTGCTTCCCAAGTTTACAAGAAGTTACGGGATACTTCTAACACCCGAGATAAATCTAAAGTAGAAAACGACTGGGAATCAGATTTAGAGGACTCTTTTTCTGTCTCCACATGGCAAAAAATTTGGATTAAGATAAGGAAGTCGTCTAGAGCAGCCAATACAACTCAAACTTTATTTTTTATATACAATAGACTTTTGATTACTCCTGCTAAACTAAATATGATTGACCCCTCTATTCCCTCCACTTGCTGGTCTTGTTCAGCTTCAATGGCAGATCTTAAACATATGTTATTTACATGTCCCGTGATTTATAAATTTTGGAATGATGTGTGGCAACAGATTAACAAAAATTTTTCTACACATTTTCCCTTTAATTTTTCACATATTTTCTTAGGCAGTATCTCAGACATATGGTCCTCTTCCACTTCTAACACTTCCATTATTGATCTACTTATAGCTGTAGCGTTTCAACAAATCACCAAATCTTGGAAGGAGGCCTCAAAAGTCTCGTTTCAGGCTTGGTGGTATGGGGTCTGTTATCACCATAGGTTAGACAGGGCCTATGTTTACCCCATTACACTGGCTATTAAACGTGACTTACTATGGGTGCCAATCACTCATTTTTTTTAATGTAATTGCACGATCTCTACCCTCCCATACTCCTTCTGCGGAAGAAGTTCCCAAACCTCCGTGAAATACCCCTGATGGTTTCAAGTATATATACATATAGAGTGTTTTATATTTATTTATGCATTGTTATTGGAGAAGTTCTTGTACTTTTAATATATCTGTATACTCTTTTTACATATTTCTATATACCAATAATTACGTTCTTATCATATATATTTTGCTCTGTTAATTGATCATCCTTACTCCCTTCCCTTTCTTTTTCCTTCCTTCTTTATTTATTTTCTTCCCCTTGCTTATGATAATAATAGCATTTTAGTTTGATTCTATATATGTTTGTTTTATCACAATTCTGTTGTATTTAAATTTCAATAAACTTTCTTTTAAAACTAAAAATATAAGTTTGTACGCCTGGCAGTGTGATTTTTCTAGTATAATATCCATTTTGCCTGGGAAGGCCTGCTGTGCATAGCCAGCTATTGCCCGTATTGTGGACTGTATGACTCTTCTTATTGGAACTGATGTTGGACTTTGCAATTTCTCGTGGAGATTACACAGAGTGTAAATTGTCGACTGTGCTTTTGAGTGCATTTTTTATAGGTATAGGATGCTTTCTTGGTGTCGCTGATCCATGCTCCAAGATAGTTATCAAGATTGATGTGCAATCCTGTTTATACCATCACTACCATTTGTGTGTTTTTCAGGCAAAAGGAGCCCGTTGGCCAGTCGGAGGCTGCTCATAATCCCCTATGAATGAATGAATGAATGAAAAATGTATTGCTCAATTAACTAAAACCATTTGCAATATTTTTACATTTATAATTAAATAAAGATGCAAACCGAGTACCGTCATAAAATTGCTTTTAATAAAATGCTTACTTGTCTTTAAAAAGAGGAGTTATTTTAGCAGCAATTAAGAAATGAGAGTCCGATTCAGTGTCTTGAAGCCATCGGGTAGTGGAAGTATAGAACAGAAGTGACATCTAAATTGGCCACCGTGTATCTAAGCACCACTGGGTTCAGGATTTCTGAGTGCCTTGTGTCCTGTAAGAATTTGATATTAGAATTGGAAGGCAAGTCTATTTCCTGTTTATTTACTTTGCTACTGTAAGAGCTCTTCAGATGACAACTGAGCCTTCTTTGTCGGATAGCTGAACACTAACTCAGCTATATATTTTCCAAATTTGGCTAAATCAGTTGGTGCGAACAGATCTGTTAAGGCTTCTCTGCATGTCCGAACCACTTTAGATAGATATATAGTTTTTAACAGCTTCTGGCGTTGTTGTAGCAGGCCGGGGCAGCAGCAGAGTAAATATAGCTGAGACTCCTTTTTATAATTACAGATTCTACATTTGGTTATGGGGATCAGGCATTTCCTTTCAGGATTTAGTTATTTGGTGGGCAGGGGCACTGGCCTGTCTCATTGTATGTTTTTTAATGCTATCCTCCCAACTGCTTCCTTCAGGTAAGAGTGTATTTTATGCTTCTTATATGCTGTTATCATCCCCGGGAGGCCACCCCGTGCTCCGTAGCTTGCAAGGTCTGCTTCCTGTGACAGTTGGTAGATGTGTTTGTTGAGAGCATTTTTAATTGCCATGTAGCTTAGGCCCTCTCGTCCCCAGTTTTCTGTTGCCAGACCCAATGATTCCACAGCTTCCTGCATGTAGCTTATCCATGGATTGGTTGCCTCTTCGTAAATGGGCTTTAGCGTGCTATTTAAGCTTCCAATTGGTGCATTCAAAACTTGAAAATAATATTTTGCCTGCATTCCTAGGCGTTCATAGTGTTGTTGCACCAGACCGAACTCCAAACAAATCAGGCTGCTCTAGGTGTAGTTTGGTATCTTAAATATAAGTTTGTACGGGGGCGTGGCTTCGGAGCCTCAGAAGATGGCCGCTGTTCTCGGGAGCTCCGCCGAGACGTGAGGATCCGCGACTTCTGCTGGCAATGTTTCACAACTGAAAAACGTCGGACTTGCTAGTTCCGGCAATCGGAACTGCCGCTCGTTGGAATGCTGCCGCTATTTTTTCAAAGGGTGAGCTTAACAAGCCTAATTTAATGTTTTTTCTGTTACCTCACCGCCGCGGCCGCCATTTTGTTTTTTCATCGACCTCTTGCTCCCCACGTGGAGCTGCATGACGATGCTGGTTAACAGTTGGCTACCCTTTTTTGTCATTATCTTTTCCGTTCTTTTGGGCAACGCTTATTCTATTTGACCTTCTGGTGTCCCTTCCATCGTTGCCATTTCCTCTCTGCCTGCAGTTACTGTGGATCATTATTTTTGACTTTTGCCTGGACTGTTGTTTTTTCACTCTCTTTGCATTTTTTCCCAAGTCTTCACTTGGTTTATTTTCAAAGGACTCTGTGTGTTTTTCTATATATCATCATGCCTCGCGGCAACTCTAGTGGTGCTCGTCCTTCCACTGAGGCGAGTTTAGAGGTCTATAATCCTTTTGATATTCTACAGGAGCACACTGAGGATAGCACCAAAGACTCTGGTGGCGCCAAATCTACTGCACCGCTTACTCCTCGCTTAAGCGCTAAACAAAGCTCCAAAATACCTTCTGCGTCACCATCTACTTCTGGCAAGCGGGTAAAAGCTAACCCACCCTCTCCCACCAATTCTTCATCCCTGATATCTATGGAACTCCTTCTTGACGAGATTCGCGCTCTCAAGCCGCATTTGAGTTGGCTTCCAGACTTCAGAATCTGGAAGCCAACTGGTCTCTCACTGAAAAGAGAGTTGGAGACCTAGAAGTACGGGTTGACTCTGTTCAAAATCTCACGGCTCAAGTTCCTCTTCTTTCTAAGGAGGTTGTTCAACTTAGGCAACAAATTGAGAATTTGGAAAATCGAAATAGGCGCAATAATCTGCGCATTTATGGATTAGTTGAAGGCCTTGAAGGTGCTAATCCGATTTCTTTTTTCAAATCTTTTTTACCAACTCTTTTGGGTCTTCCTGAAACACCCTCATTAAATATTCAAAGAGCACATCGCTTAGGTACATTATCCCGTTCTTCTCCCTCATCATCTACTAAGCCGAGAGGAGTCATTTTGTACTTTTTGGAGTATACGGATCTACTCAGAGTTATTCAGGCTGCCAAACAGCGTGGGAAAATTGCTTGGAATGGTTCTACTCTTTTCTTCGCCCAAGATTATGCTAAAGTGACTGCGGACCGTCGGAAAAAGTTCTTGGAGATGAGACCTGCACTACGCAGCATAAATGCGCGCTACGGCTTATTCCATCCCTGCCTTTTTAAAGTGACTCATGATAATAAAACTACCAGTTATGAAGATCCAATGTTACTCCAGCAATTTCTGAACAGCTGCAGAACAGAGTCCATGGAAGTGCCTCAGTCATGATGGTTTTATGTATTGTAGTAGTATCTGTTTGTTTTCAACTTTAGTGTTGTTTAGTTTCTCCCCTAATGTCTTTTGTACCATTTTGTCGGATTAACTTTTCCTTCTTCTTTCCCCCATTAGGTAGCGATTTTTTGTGGTCCTTCGTCGTTCCCTGTTCTCCTCAACTTGCCTAGCGGATGTCCCTTCCTTACCGTCGTCCTGGAGTCTCCCGTTTTCAGTGTCCCGTCTTCCTTATGTGGCTTCACCAACCCCGTTCTTCATTCCTTTTTGTGGTATGTCTACTTGTTAGCTTATTTCTTCATCACTCGTGTCTGTCGTTTTGTACCTTTATTTTTTGCACCACGTGTCTCTTCTTTCCCTTATCACTTATTACTTACTCTTTTTGCTCTTTTCTTTGGTCCTTTTTCTATCTCTGTTGTTTTTCTCCTTCCCTATTTCTAACTCTCAACTTATTCCTTTCATGCCTCTCTGCTTATAATTTCTTTTCTCCAAGAATTTCTCTTATGTCATATTTCTCTTCCTTACTCTATTATTACTCCTCTAAGAACAATGTTATTTTCTCTCAATTTTTTATAAGATGCTTTGTACTTTATTGCCTTTTGTACATATTTGATTCTCACACAACTTTTTGATATCAGTTATATTTGTTAGATGTCGATAACTATACTTACTTGGAATGTTAAAGGTTTGGGTTCCCCCATTAAGCGGCAACGTGTTTTATCCCATTTAGCAAGTTTACAGGGGGATATTGTGTTATTACAGGAAATTCATATAAAAGAAGCCGAAATCACCAAATTACGGCGTAATTGGGTGGGTCACGTTTTCGCATCCCCTGGTTCGGGGAAACGTAATGGTGTTGCTATTCTCTGTCATAAACGGTTAAATATCAAAGTTATAAGTCAATCCAATGATTCTGATGGTAGGTGGGTGACTGTATCTTTGTTGATTGATAATATCCCTATAACTATCTTTAATGTATATGCTCCTACCATACAGGATAAATTATTTTGGCCCCAGATGCTTGCATCTTTGATGCAATCTTCTGATGATTATCTGATTTTGGGGGGGGGGTTGTAACACAATTGTGGATCCTATTATAGATCGAAGATCCAATTGCCACTTTTCGCCCTCTTCCATGCACACTCAATTTACTTCCACTATTTCCCAACGTTCTCTTGTTGACTCCTGGAGACTCTGCCATCCTACACTTAGAGAATATACATACTACTCACCGGCTCATTCTTCCCAATCCCGGATTGATTACATTTTTATTTCTAAGGCCTTGACTCAACATATTCGCCACTCTGAAATAGGTTCTATTTTAATTTCTGATCATGCCCCAGTTTCTTTACGCCTGGATTTACTCCCCCCCATAAAAGGTACCAGAAGGTGGAGGTTCAATAACTCTCTCCTATTAGATCCCAAGTTTACCCCAGCCTTCCTCGAATTTTCATCCCTATTTTTTACAGAAAATGACTCTCCTACAATTTCTCCTCAGGTGTTATGGGACACTTTTAAAGCTGCTTCTAGAGACTTCATTATTTCATTTGTTTCTCGTAAAAAACGCGCCGCCTCTCACTCCTTACAATCGATTAACTTGCAAATTAAACAATTGGAACATTCTTAATATTTAACTAAGTCTCGTTCTGATTTGGATAAGCTTCTCAAAGCCAAATTCTCCTTTAATAAGCTTTCCACGGAATCTGCAAATTTATTTTTACTCAAATCCAGTGCCAAGTATTATTCTGCACAAAATAAGGCAGGTAATCTTCTTGCCAAATATCTTAAAGTTAAAAGAGAACGTACTAGAATCGAATCTATTGTCTCTTCATCTAATATCACTCTTCATAAGGATGAGGATATTCTACTGGAATTCACTAACTTTTATCAAAATCTCTATACTCCGGAGTCTCCTCCTCTGTCAACTGACATTGATCACTATTTATCCTCTATCCCTTCCCCTTTCTTTCCAGATATCGATTTTGCCCCTTTAGAAGCACCTGTTGATCCTAAAGACATTTTAGAATCTATTCAAGTACTTAAAAAAGGCAAGGCTCCTGGACCCGATGGGTTCACGATAGAATTCTATTTACATTTCTCCAATCTGCTCGTTCCTAAACTCCATCAGTTATTTTCATTCTTTGTATCGTCCGAACAATCTGGGGGCTCCTTTCAGGAAGCCTTAATTTGTCTCCTTCCTAAAGAAAATAAAGACCATACCTTATGTAAAAACTATAGGCCTATTTCTCTAATCAATCTGGACTATAAAATATTTGCAAAAATTCTAGCGCTTCGTCTCGACAAGAGTTTACCTAAATTAATTGGTAGAGAACAATGTGGTTTCATTAAGGGTCGTCACCTCTCTGACAATACTTGACTCTTTTTTAATGTACTAAGTAAGTCTCATTCCTACCAATCTTCTTTAGCTGCTATTGCATTAGACGCCTAGAAGGCATTTGATAGGGTTAACTGGCAATTTATGTTTGCAGTCCTTGTTTGGTTTGGTTTTGGCCCGAAATTCCTTGCCTACATCTCTTTACTGTACTCCTTTCCTAGGTCCTTTATATTAGCTAACGGTCTTGTCTCCTCTTCGTTTCCCCTTTTTAGAGGTGTACGACAGGGGTGTCCCCTCTCTCCTCTTCTTTTTATTTTAGCATTAGAACCCTTCTTGACAAAAATCCGAGAGAATAAAGATATCACCGGTTTTCCTTATGGGGATAAACATTTGAAACTTTCTGCCTATGCGGACGATATACTTTTATTTATCTCTAACCCCCAATCCTCTATTCCATCATTTTTATCTGAAGTTTCTGAATTTGCGAAAGTATCAGGTTATAAACTTAATGTTGATAAGTGTGAAATCCTCCCTCTAAATAAATTTTGTCTTCATGTAGATTTCTTGGCCTCCTCTTTTCATTGGAGCCCTTCTAAGATCAAATATTTAGGATTGTGGTTTCAATCCTCAGTTAAGGACACTGTAGCACAAAATCTTAAAAATCTATTAACAACTCTAAAAGACTCTACAACTCGGTGGCATCCTTTGTTTTTATCCTGGTGGGGCAGATTGGACTCTATTAAAATGATGTTAGTTCCAATAATCTTGTTCTATCTCTCTAATCTTCCAATTAATATCCCTAAATCTTGCTATACAAATATTTACTCCATCTTATCGAAATTCTTATGGCACCAGAAGAAAGCTAGGATGTCTTTTACAAAACTTAAATGTCCTAAGCAGTTGGGTGGAGTTAATTTTCCGGATTTTGCTTCTTATCATATCTCATTCTTCCTTAAACATTCTGTTTCCTTATTATCTGCCCAGGTGTCTGATACCGCTTCTCAGCCTTTGTGGGTAGACGTTGAATCTTCTTTCTTTCACCCCTTCAATTTTGAAGAATTTGTGTCACTGTCTCATATTCCCAAGAAACTCTCTCTTCCTATTCTTAAAAACTCTCGGAAAATGTTTTCTCCTCTTTTCCTGGACGGTTTAGATGATCGCTCTCGTTTTTTGCAATCTTCCTTGTGGTATAACCCCCTTATTAAAATAAGAAATAGGATGCTTTTTTGGAAGGACTGGAAGGATCTTGGTCTTAGTTGGACTCACCAACTTTTTCATGAGGGTACTTGTGTTTCCTTTTCTATTCTTCAATCCCGTTTTTCTTTACCAACTTCCTTTGAATTTAAATATAACTTACTGAGTACAGCTGCACAAACTAGTTATGATTCCCTTTCTGATTCCATCACTCA
Source organism: Triturus cristatus (assembly GCF_964204655.1). Classification (NCBI taxonomy): domain Eukaryota; kingdom Metazoa; phylum Chordata; class Amphibia; order Caudata; family Salamandridae; genus Triturus; species Triturus cristatus. The sequence goes on from NC_140583.1 coordinate 355,009,155, forward strand.
TACCAACTCTTCTCCTCTTACTCTCCCTTATTTACTTGCTTCTTCTTCTGCTTCCCAAGTTTACAAGAAGTTACGGGATACTTCTAACACCCGAGATAAATCTAAAGTAGAAAACGACTGGGAATCAGATTTAGAGGACTCTTTTTCTGTCTCCACATGGCAAAAAATTTGGATTAAGATAAGGAAGTCGTCTAGAGCAGCCAATACAACTCAAACTTTATTTTTTATATACAATAGACTTTTGATTACTCCTGCTAAACTAAATATGATTGACCCCTCTATTCCCTCCACTTGCTGGTCTTGTTCAGCTTCAATGGCAGATCTTAAACATATGTTATTTACATGTCCCGTGATTTATAAATTTTGGAATGATGTGTGGCAACAGATTAACAAAATTTTTTGTACACATTTTCCCTTTAATTTTTCACATATTTTCTTAGGCAGTATCTCAGACATATGGTCCTCTTCCACTTCTAACACTTCCATTATTGATCTACTTATAGCTGTAGCGTTTCAACAAATCACCAAATCTTGGAAGGAGGCCTCAAAAGTCTCGTTTCAGGCTTGGTGGTATGGGGTCTGTTATCACCATAGGTTAGACAGGGCCTATGTTTACCCCATTACACTGGCTATTAAACGTGACTTACTATGGGTGCCAATCACTAATTTTTTTTAATGTAATTGCACGATCTCTACCCTCCCATACTCCTTCTGCGGAAGAAGTTCCCAAACCTCCGTGAAATACCGCTGATGGTTTCAAGTATATATACATATAGAGTGTTTTATATTTATTTATGCATTGTTATTGGAGAAGTTCTTGTACTTTTAATATATCTGTATACTCTTTTTACATATTTCTATATACCAATGATTACGTTCTTATCATATATATTTTGCTCTGTTAATTAATCATCCTTACTCCCTTCCCTTTCTTTTTCCTTCCTTCTTTATTTATTTTCTTCCCCTTGCTTATGATAATAATAGCATTTTAGTTTGATTCTATATATGTTTGTTTTATCACAATTCTGTTGTATTTAAATTTCAATAAACTTTCTTTTAAAACTAAAAATATAAGTTTGTACGCCTGGCAGTGTGATTTTTCTAGTATAATATCCATTTTGCCTGGGAAGGCCTGCTGTGCATAGCCAGCTATTGCCCTTATTGTGGACTGTATGACTCTTCTTATTGGAACTGATGTTGGACTTTGCAATTTCTCGTGGAGATTACACAGAGTGTAAATTGTCGACTGTGCTTTTGAGTGCATTTTTTATAGGTGTAAGGATGCTTTCTTGGTGTCGCTGATCCATGCTCCAAGATAGTTATCAAGATTGATGTGCAATCCTGTTTATACCATCACTACCATTTGTGTGTTTTTCAGGCAAAAGGAGCCCGTTGGCCATTCGGAGGCTGCTCATAATCCCCTATGAATGGATGAATGAATGAAAAATGTATTGCTCAATTAACTAAAACCATTTGCAATATTTTTACATTTATAATTAAATAAAGATGCAAACCGAGTACCGTCATAAAATTGCTTTTAATAAAATGCTTATTTGTCTTTAAAAAGAGGAGTTATTTTAGCAGCAATTAAGAAATGAGAGTCCGATTCAGTGTCTTGAAGCCATCGGGTAGTGGAAGTATAGAACAGAAGTGACATCTAAATTGACCACCGTGTATCTAAGCACCACTGGGTTCAGGATTTCTGAGTGCCTTGTGTCCTGTAAGAATTTGATATTAGAATTGGAAGGCAAGTCTATTTCCTGTTTATTTACTTTGCTACTGTAAGAGCTCTTCAGATGACAACTGAGCCTTCTTTGTCGGATAGCTGAACACTAACTCAGCTATATATTTTCCAAATTTGGCTAAATCAGTTGGTGCGAACAGATCTGTTAAGGCTTCTCTGCATGTCCGAACCACTTTAGATAGATATATAGTTTTTAACAGCTTCTGGCGTTGTTGTAGCAGGCCGGGGCAGCAGCAGAGTAAATATAGCTGAGACTCCTTTTTATAAATACAGATTCTACATTTGGTTATGGGGATCAGGCATTTCCTTTCAGGATTTAGTTATTTGGTGGGCAGGGGCACTGGCCTGTCTCATTGTATGTTTTTTAATGCTATCCTCCCAACTGCTTCCTTCAGGTAAGAGTGTATTTTATGCTTCTTATATGCTGTTATCATCCCCGGGAGGCCACCCCGTGCTCCGTAGCTTGCAAGGTCTGCTTCCTGTGACAGTTGGTAGATGTGTTTGTTGAGAGCATTTTTAATTGCCATGTAGCTTAGGCCCTCTCGTCCCCAGTTTTCTGTTGCCAGACCCAATGATTCCACAGCTTCCTGCATGTAGCTTATCCATGGATTGGTTGCCTCTTCGTAAATGGGCTTTAGCGTGCTATTTAGGCTTCCAATTGGTGCATTCAAAACTTGAAAATAATATTTTGCCTGCATTCCTAGGCGTTCATAGTGTTGTTGCACCAGACCGAACTCCAAACAAATCAGGCTGCTCTAGGTGTAGTTTGGTATCTTAAATATAAGTTTGTACGCCTGGCAGTGTGATTTTGCTAGTATAATATCCATTTTGCCTGGGAAGGCCTGCTGTGCATAGCCAGCTATTGCCCTTATTGTGGACTGTATGACTCTTCTTATTGGAACTGATGTTGGACTTTGCAATTTCTCGTGGAGATTACACAGAGTGTAAATTGTCGACTGTGCTTTGGAGTGCATTTTTTATAGGTGTAAGGATGCTTTCTTGGTGTCGCTGATCCATGCTCCAAGATAGTTATGATTTTGTGGTAGAAATTATCTCATTGCCCACTTTCCATTTGAGTAGTGCTTTATTTGCACACGCCCAAATATTATAACTTTAGTCTTGTGTGGGTTTATGATCAGTTCATTGGTCACATTATAGATGTTGAGAGCATTTAGACCCCTTTGGATGCCAATTTTGGTATGATCCATCACAACCAGGTCATCTGCGTATTGCAATATTTGAAACTTGTTGAGGCCGATTTTGGGACTGGCGAGGTTGGCATTTTGGAGTGTCTTCCTTAGATCTGCTATGAATAAGTTAAAAAGCTTTGGGGCAAGAACGCACCCCTGATTAGACCCTGGTCTGTAAAGCATTTTTTTGTTGGTGTGTTGTCTACTAATTTGACTTTTATCCAGGTTTTGCCATAATCCCCTATGTACGGCGTTTACGCTGTGGGGATTAACGTGTCGGCTTCCGACAGGTTTTTCATGCCGGGCTTTCCAACATGAACAGCCTGTCGAAAAGAGACTTTGGGGGCCCCTAGCAGGGCCCTCTTGCCACAGAGGCCTCCGGCGGTGCAGGGATTAACAAAAACAACCATTTCTCAATGGGAGCTTGTGCTACGGCCAGTTTACAGCCACAGCACAAGCTCCCATAGAGAATTGGGAGTGTGTGACCGCACCATGTGCAGTCGTATCCTAATAATGCGGTCGGGACCACCAACCGGAGGTTGGTCGGTCCCGGTTAGGTTGCATTCGCCCGACATCGTAATGAGGGCCTTAGTGTTCAGCAGAACATTTTATTAAGGTTGTGCTGATAATCTGTGTAGAAAGTAATTAGCAGCCTATAGGGGATCTTCCTGTGGTAGGTGGCTAATGTTTATTTTCAAACACAAGGAGATGATGGACGGAGCATTAAAACTTTTCAGACACTCGCCACTAGTCTGGGTTGAATCCATCATCGTTCTTTAGCTCACTTTGCCACCCTAGTTCAGAGCCAGCCATATGCAAATCAGTCTTGACCCTATTCCTCCTGGGAACAGTCCAGCCCGAACTGCCAAGCCAGGTCTTCCCTGGACGGGAAACAAGCATCCTGGACCGGATTCGGGTTAACACCCCTCATCAACCAGGCTAGCTTGAATCTCCTTCTGTTTGTAATGCTTATTTTCTCCACCCCCAGCAGAAAATATACCATCTAGAGTTATTCGCTGCAACATATGCGACCTTGGGTCTCAGGCAAATAACTGTCTGAAGTTCAGTTTTCAATAGGGGTGGGCATAACTGTTGTAATTCTCTCTAGCGTACTCTCCTGTAATTACAGCAAAATTACTCGCAATAACGCGTAATTGTTTGAGAAGTGCAATTCAGCATTTAGCACTATTTTCCAAAATGGTCCCAAAGATGCATTTTGCTCTCTGAGAAATTAACACAAAATGCTACAGAACATGAACAGCAGTAACCAGCAGATGCTCCCTCTCTCTTAGTTTATTGTTTCTGTAGTAGGACTTTTGACCCAAATTACTCAAGCTGGGGAAATTGCGTCATTTAGGTATTTTTACATCATAAGAGTAATGCATAATTACTGAAATTACTCCAATTACTCTGCCATAATTGAAATGTAGGGCCTAGTTTTCAACTATTTCTTGACGAGTAAAAAGTTTAGTTGCACTTTCATGACTCTTGGAAGAATGTCCTAGAGATTTGGCACTTAGCCCCTATAGATTTGCCCCAGTGTGTTAGTCTTTTGAAGTATTGTTTGCAAGGTGGGCTCTGCCTTACATGAATTGATATTTCTTGGTGGGGTCTGTGTATGTCAAGATTCTGAATGTTGATAAGAATAGTGCAAATAGCTTTAAACTAGATCCTGGCACCAACAGGTAGCCAGTGGAGAAATATTAGGAATCAAATATTTGTTATTGTATTTTTCAGCTACTCACTTCCTCGCCTGCATCCACTGGCCAACAAGAGCAATGCTGATCCATAACAACAAATGTTCCTTTAATTCCTCACCCCCCACTCTACCTCATAACAGTGAGGAGATCCGATATGGTGAGTATCTTGTATGTTGCTGTGCACATACTATCTACCCCAACAGAAATATAGTTGTGGAAATTGTGTTTGGTGTGTTGGAATATTTTTGGGAACTTCAAGAATTTTGGCACATTAACTCTCTGAGGTTAGATGATAGGTAGGCAAGAAACAGTGCCCAATCAATCTCCTAACACTCTGCAGTCCCCTGTAGAGATATAGTGAGTTTTCATACCCAGAATCTTGCCAATACATGCAGTAGGTTTTTGGGAATCTTCATTTTTTCATAGAGATTTTATTTTGCAGCACATAAAGCCTGGGACATTTGTGTTGCCTTAAATGTATAGTTGCAAAAAGAACAATTGATGGACAGAATGCAGAACAATATCATACGTTCACCCCCGTACAGAGATCTGGGCCTAAATCCATCGTTTTGACTCTTAGGAAGTCGGAAATCATGTGAACTAGAAATCAAGGGATTAAAGTTTGGGACATTTCATCTATCTTATCCAAGACCTCTGTCCATAATAAGTGTAGCATCAGCGAATGCCATAGAAAGGAGCCAGTGTGCTGTTTCCACCACAGCCTCGCCACAAATAGCCAGAGTGATACTAGTCCTATTCCTGAAGTTTAGATGATGTAATGTGTAATACCAATGTGGAGCTATTTTGAACATGGACTCCTTCCCAGTGTGCTCCCCATTAAGGTGTGCCTTAATGTAAATGTCCTCAACTCTTTCTGGTGTGCCCAAACTGTGTCTCCCAACTTTATTGTCCAGTTTCTTCTCCATGGTAGTGGGGTGTTGCAAGTGTTTGTCTAAGCCAGAGAACATTTTTATCCCCATCTTTAGACCAAGTCACTTATCAAATTATTTCAGTTGTCTGCTAGATACAGGTTTAATCAATTGGTGCGTTATCCAATGTCTAATTTGACAGAACGGAATCAGGAATTTTTAATGTCCTCAAATGATTTGATATTAGTACCATCATTGAGGTCCCCCAGCCTCATATACCCCTGACACCTAGTTGTTAAATGTATGGACTTCCAGGCTCACCAATGGCAACAAAGGTGAGGGAAACATGGCAAAACCTAATCGTCAAGCTTCTCTGCCTCAGACAGCTAGAGTACACTAGTGATCAGTGAGGAGTAGCAACCCCAAGCTCGATGTTTCTTCTCTCAATATTTTACTTTTCAAATATGTCATCCAAATATGATTTGATCTACATAGCACAATTGTTTCTCTATATCAGTCTTCACCCATTCCACCATATAATTCAATTGTGAAGTTTAGTAATGCCTAGTACTATTAGGGAGTCACCCTCCTTTGGTATTTTATAAAGTAACCAGCTTGCTAGCTTGGGTTCTTTTCTGCCCATACAAAGTCATTCAACACCTTCTGGTATTTTTTAAGGATTGGATTAGGCAGAGGTAGAGGGATTGGAATAGGTACAAGATTTTCACCACTGCTATTTATTTGAACCACAAGATACACCCCCATGAGCCAGGTTCAAAGATTCCTTTCCAGCTCTTGTTGGAGGACCATTTGTTGGCTGGGAATTATCACTCCACCTTTGAGGTAACCTGAATCCCCATATACGTTATTGATTTATCAGCCCATTGGAAGGGGAAACATGTGTTCAGTGTAGACAACCCATTATTAAAGCGACACGTTTAGAGCTTTGTGATTTCTGAAAATTGGCCCTCTTGAAAACCCAGCAGCTGGCATTTAGCTCATCCATTAAGGATAGAGCTGAGGGCATCTGACAGTGTCACTAACATATCATTTGCATACATGGCCAAGCTGTAATTATCTTGTCCTGTTTGCACTCAATTAATAGCTGGGTTTGGACAGATTTGGTGTTCAAGAGGATCTATCATGAGAGAGGATTTTAATGGTGAAAGAGAACCCCCTGGCCTCATTCTCCAGTATGGGATGAGCCCTTGTTTACTCTTAATGTCAGCATGAGCTTCTTAGAACCTGCTCTGGCCAATTATAAAAATTTCATCCCAAAGCAAGATATCTTCAGTTTCAAAAGCAAGATAATGTCCTTTTGAGTGCTGTGAATATTGGCTAATATTTCTATTTTATTTAATTTAATGTTTTCTTTGCATAGTTTGTTGTAGATGAAACCTGATTTGTCTGGGTCAATAAGGCCTGGTAGACATTCTTCCAGATGCGCTGCCAGGACATCTTCAAAGATTCAAAGAAAATCTTTGAATCTGTGTTGAGTAAGGAGCTAGGTATGTATCAACTACATAATGTTAGGCCCTTAGTTTAGGGATGACTGTTATTTGTGCTTTCTCCATTATCATTATCAATAATGGTGCTGACTCAGCAAATGTGTTAACGTGTCTTGTCAACAGAGTGACATACCCATAGAAGGTTTTGCAGAACAAGGATGTGGCTGTTTTGAGCTGTGCTATTACACTTAGAGCCCCCTGTATTTGAATTGGTCACTGTAACATCAGGTTCCAAGGATTGATGATGTGGTCTTTCTAAATATTCTGCAAACAGATTTCCTGGGAGTTTTTCAGCTGGGTAGAGTTGCCTATAAAAAGAGTCAATGTTTCCTGCTATTGCTCAGTCAAGATTTCTCAGGCTACTTTTTTCATCTCTAACTCCTGCTATTCTATTATTCATCAACTTTGCATGGAGTTTACAGGCTAGCAGACAACCTGCTTTATGTCATCCCTTAACAGTAGTATTGTCCTAAGGAGGTTGTGTTCTGTCTTATCCATCTTTAGTACACTTCCTTGGGCCCAAATTGCTACCAGTTTTTTCCATATATTTTGAGCACCTCTTCTTTTGTGCATTCCTTCCATTTCTTTTACTTGTGTTTCCAAGTTCTCTCTTGACTAAGCTATGGTTTTCTTTAGTTAGGTTGATATCAGGGTGCCCCTGTGTCTCTCAATATCCCTTGATTGAGTCCCTCCTTGTTATTTTTCTCCATGTAATGCTTTAAAAAAGTCTCTTCCTTCTACCTGATTGTTTTATCATTCAGAAAGGTGTCATTCACCCTCTATTTTCTATCTTTGGGTGGGCCCTTAGATGTGGAATTGGTCAAATAGACATGGGTTTGATCGGAGAGGTCAACGTGTACCAGTTTCTTATGAGATATACTGTGTAGCTGTTGGAAATGGCCCTTTTTGCAGGGTTATCTTCAAACTTTTTGCTTCTTCATCCTATATTTCCTGACATGTTTTTGTTGGATTTAAGGCTCTGGGCACTTTCCCACTGCTAATCAGTGCTAAAGTGCCTATACTCTCTGTGTAAATTATGATTATAATTGGTTATCCATGATTGGCATATTTGATTTACTGGGAATGCTACTAGTGGGCTGGCAGCACTGGTGTGCGACCCACATGAGTAGCCCTGTAAAGGTATCTCAGATTTGCCACTGCAGTGTCTGCGCGCAGTTTTAAACTGACATTTCGACCTGGCAAGTGCACCCACTTGCCAGGCCCCCACCGTCCCTTTTCTTACATGTAAGGCACCCCTCGGCTAGGCCCAAGGTACCCCCTTGGCAGGGTGCAGTGTAGGTAAAAGGTAGGACATGTGCTGGTGTGTCTTACATGTCCTGATAGTGAAATACTGCCAATTTAGTTTTTCACTATTGAAATGCTCTCTGTCCCATAGGCTAACATGGGAGTTACTTTGTAACATTTTACAATTGGGACAAAAATTACCATTCTGTGTGCCTCTGCTGGTTTGTATATTGACTGTCTTGTTTTGGACTGACATGGGCTGGGGATGTGCATTCACTGTAGACAGCCACAAGGGGGTTGAGGTGGGTCCTGCCTTTCCTGGGTGACTCAGAGCTGAGCTGATTAGACCTTGGCATGCATTTTTAATGGTGGGAGGAGTTTCACTTACACCTGAATAGGCAGTGTCTCCTCTGCATAATGCTGTCTCCACCAGGGGCAGTTTCTGGTGCTGGGTGGAGGGGCTGCGCCCTTCTACTTACTAGCATTATGGATGGTAATTACAAGAAGCAAGGTGGAGTATTTCAAGCAGCTTACGGTGTGACATGCTGTCAGCCCGGGTTTGCAAAGGTTGGGGTCCCCAGGGACAGCCCAGTTCTGACGCAATGCAGCATCGTTTTTTTAAAGCAGCCCTGGTAGAGTACGGAATCAGCCCTGCACACCCAGGGCTTCTTGTCAATTACAAAGCTGCCTCTCACCAACCCATCCCTTTCCTAAGTCGTCAAAGCGTGACGTGGTGAGAAAGAGGGGTTACACTACAGCCATAGTTCCCTCTAAACTGCGCATGAGCTGATGACACAATGTGCAGTGTGGCTGAAGCAGCGCACACTTCGTCTTAATCTCAGGCTGCCATAAAATACTCTCTAAAGGCTTTAAGGTGACTCCCCGTGCTGTCAGCTTATAAATTGGAGCAAAGCAAGCATAGTCAACTTGAGGAAATGTTTTTACTGATAGGGTAAGTGTAAGTTTGCTATTTTATATAGCACAAACTCTATCCGAAGGTATAGGATCATTTTACATTCAATTCAGGTACGGGCTGAATAAGTGATTTTGCTGAGAATCACAAGATGTTTTGGCTATGCCGGGACTGGAACCTCGTTCAGCTCCTAACATCACACCCTTTCTCCTGCTAGCGGATTTGAACTGATCTTTATCAATGACCTCACCAGTCAGTCATTTGTGTGTGGTCTGTAAATTGGGCCTGGAGGAGTCTGCCGCCCAGTTACTGCGTACAAAAGAAGTGTCTGAGACTAGCCTCTGTTTGTAAAGGGATTTCAATGATGACAAGCTGCAGCACAAATAATGCAAATAATGTGCTGTTAAGCACAGCTTTTGAGATTTTCTTTTATTTTGAGAGGCCATTAAAATAAATGGGAACACCTGCAGTGGAGTGGCCCCTAAATCAGCAAGGAAGTTCAAGCGCCTCTAAGCCTTAATGTCAGAGGCATGACTGCCCTGGCATTCAGAAACAATAGGGGGCATATTATCAAGCCAGGCGATAAAATTGTCGCCGCTTTAGCGGCAGAAAACTGCCGCTAAAATGGCGATAATGGGCTTGATAATATGCTCTATGGAATTCCAATTGAAGCCCATGTTAGATGTCCTTCACATCTAACATGGGCTTCAATTGGAATTCCATAGAGCATATTATCAAGCCCATTATTGCAGTTTTAGCGGCAGTTTTCTGCCGCTAAAGTGGCGATAATTTTATCGCTTGGCTTGATAATATGCCCCCTAGGAGAGGATGTGTTGGGCTAGAGCTGCAGATTTTGGACCCCCGGAACCAGGATCAAGTCTCTGTATCGGCTCAATATCCTGTGATTCTGGGGAAGTCACTTAACCTCGCCGTGCCTAAAAAACTGATTTGTGCAATGTAACTGGTCAGGCACAATCATGTCAAACTCTCATCTTCCATTGTTTGAGCAATACTGCTTTGAAGCATTTATCCAACCCTTGGCCTTTCATGACAAATCTGAAGCTGAATCTGGGGGAGACAGAAGTAATAGAAGGAACTTCAAGCAGCAGCCTGCAATTCACTCACTTCCTGTAGTTGCTGCCTTGCCTCAGAATATCCCAACTGCAGCAGATAGTTGAACAAATATGGTGAAATTTCCATTTCAACACATTTAAACAGTTTTCTGTGATTGCTTGAATCCCTCAAATTGTAGGATGAGGTTTAAAACACAGACACAGCCTTAAAAACAATTAATTCTATTTAAATAAGTTCAGTTCACAGAAGGAGCAATGCAGGCAAATCATATCTGAAACAGGTGCAGGTAATGCTTGCATATCGACAATACATTACCAGGTACTTTTGTGACTTCTAACATTCATTGTGTTAATAACCAACAGGCACAATCATTATAGCCAAACTTAGGCTTCACAAATTAGGCAATTAAGCCCCCGGCTTTCCTTCATGAAAAGATTGATTGATTGAAGTGGTGCTACGGAAATTCTCCAGTAGTAGTTGTGCTCCATTTATGACAAAAATAGTGCTACAAATTGCACCAAAATGCACCACTTTTAAAAAGAAAATTAGGGGGAAGAACCCCCCTCCAAACCCTCCTCATAACTATCAGGCTTGTTCGTAAAAATTAATTTTTGGCGCTTACGGCTCACCACTTTCAAATTCCACCAGCTGCTACTGGTCTCCACCTCCTGTAGTGATGCTCGTGGAAGCCAGGGAGCCTGCCTCGACCTCAGCACTCCTCACCTCCACGACACCATGCATCGCCATAGGCTTTGTTTTTGAAGGTAACGTTTGTTTGGGGGTCCATGTGACTCCGTGCCCGATGCCGCGCACCTCGCGGGCGGCTCTGTACTTTAGATTTATTGCTGTCACGATGTCTTAATAGCCCCAGGTAGAGCTATTTGTTTTCTACAACCTTTATTTTAGAAATAACTGTTTTTAAGTTCTATGCCAACCTGAGAACCCCAGTTCTAACAGTATCAAAGTAGTACTCACTAGAAAGTGATCCAGTCATGCGGAGAAGTATGTGTAATCAGTGTCAACTGGATGTTGCAAGCACCATATATCTACTAGACCCTGGCTATCAATCCCTTTTCGTCTCTGTTTGGATACAGATGTTGACGAAGCCCCCATCAAGGAGGACCAGTCCTTGAATCTATCCATCACCAGACTTAGATCAACTCTGACAATAATATTTTGTTCTCTCACCTTTTTGATGTTGGCTATAATTATTATGAATACTTTATCTAGACCTTATTTGGTGATGTAGACTAGTTATTGTGTATTTAATCAAGCTAGCCTTAACCACTCAGGACAACTCCCTTCTAGTGCATCAGATACCACTTTCATAACATGACACTGCCTACCATGTGCTACCATAATCGCTACCCTGGTTCTTTGGATAGGGCCTAAAGAGAATAATTGTCTTAGAAGGCATTTGGATCCAGAAACAGTCTTTCTAAGGTAGGTATCTTTCTCAAATAAGGCAAATGTCATATTTTGTGTTACATACCAGGTTAAAAACTGCTAGTCTTTTTTCCGGAGCATTTAGACCTTTAGCATTAAGTGTCATCAACTTCAGTGACATATAAGCAGCTGGTTTATGTTGTTAGAATGCATTTCTTAGAAGGATTATCATCTGGGTTTGAACCTCTGTTAGATTCCCCATACTAGTGAACAAGCCCCCCAACAGAAAATGAACAGACTGATCCCTCTCTGTCAATCATGTTCCTCGTCTCTGTCTCCTATCACTATGCTGAACTGCAAGTTCTAACCTTATTGAGGTCCTAACCTATGCCCTGTGAGCTCCGCTACAGCCTAATTCTCAATGTTCCTTTTTAAACACTAAAGTTGCTTATTAGGGTCAAGGAATGTTTGAATTTTCGTTCTCCTTTATTGTGTGAAGAAGAGCCTTCAGAGTCTCTAGTGCCCTTTTGCCCTTCATTTGCTGATTGGATGTACTGGATTACACTGCCTTTCCTTCTGCAATGTCCCCTTACTGGAGGTTTCTTCCTTCCATAACTTTGTGATTTCACTTTAGTCCAAAGGTGTCTCAGCTCCTGAAGGTAGTCTTTGTGCAGATAAGAAGCAGTAGTAAAGTTGACCTTGCCTCGCAGAAATTTTTATTTCTTGCCATTTGAACATCAGGCATGTCCACAGAGGTACCTGTGACTAGTGAAGATGTAACTGGTTTGAATTGTCTAAGGGGCTGATTTAATTGTTGGCATATGGAGTAATTATAGTCACCATGGTGGAGTACTTTGCCCTCCTGCCATGGTGAGAGTACCCCCTGCTGTATTTATAGATGTCCGCTTCTCCTGCGTATATCTCCAGTCTTTTCAGGAACTGTAGTTATGGCGGCTCATGGAAAAGCATAGTTAGTTTGACCCACTGGTCCGTCAACATGATGGAGCCATACATCAAAGGTCCAAAGTTTTTTTTATTTTCAAAGAGAAAATCCCAAAGCAGAATTTTCTGTTTGTAAATTAAAAAAGAACAATGAGCCTCCTCACCATAGAAGTTTTCTACCATGGTGTGGGGGGCCATTTCTAAAGTTTACACTGCCTCTTACAGCCATGTTTTTCATGGCAGTGATGGGCAGTGAAAACTGGCCATATGTCCACCCAATCTAAATACGGCAGGTGGTCCATTGCAAAACCTCATATGGCCCTTACTCCATCGGGCTCTTGGAGATGTGTATAGGCGGCGCTGACAGGGAAGTCACAGCCACCTATGCACTGAAGTCCGCCTGACTCAAAATGAGGTGAATGGACCGTTAGGTTGGCGGAAAGGGTACTCCGTTACAACAAAGTAACCTTTCTGCTAACAAATAAATCAGGCACTAAGTAACTTCAGCTTTGTGGCAGCTAGATCTTGATAAAGATAAACAGTATGACCCGGAGATGCGACTACCCCATTGGCACATACTAGTGTCATCAGCTCCCAGCTCCTCTTTTCCATCACAGAAATGTACCATTGTAAGAATATTTGGGTGAGTTTCCTCCTCACTCCATCCTGGGTCTGTCCAATGTATGCTATCTAATCTCAGTGGGGGGTCATCAGGATTATTGCTTATTTAGTGCAGCAGCTCTCTTAGAAATCATTGGCTGTTTGATGTGTGGAGGTTGTTTATTCTCCATTCTAAGGAATAATACTAGCTTATGGTAGATCTTGTTTCACTACCTACATATGATGTTGTCCACTGAACGGCCATCTACTGTTTTTCAAGATTGTCCACCTTGTATAATGTTATAGTTATATTTTTATTCCTTTATTCCCTTTCCCTACTACCCCCATCCCACCCCACCATTATATATATATATATATAGATATATACCATGAGAGAGACCCTGTGAGGTCAAAATGCATTGGTGGAGTAGCGGTGTTCTGAATAGGGAAGAATTATTATTGAGAGCGGCAACATTTTTGCATTTGGATATATATAAATATATATATAACCTACTGGCGGTCGCCAGTAGGTAGTTATAGTTAGGACCTAATTTCCATAGGAAAATACCGTTGGTGCATTTTGATGAATCTTCATGAAATTTTTAAAACTACTTTGCCACTCACCTCAGATGTCTGGAAAGTGTTATGGTGGTTCATCAATCGGGGTCCCAGAAAAAGGGGGGGTCCCACAACATGTTTTCCCCATGCAATTTCCCATAGGGATTTTAGACATGATACAGCCTGAACCGCTTAACGGAATTACACAAAACTTGGTCCAGGAAGATCTCTTTTTGTAATTTGGTGTAAACTCGTTCAGTAGTTTTTAAGGAATAAAAAAAAGATTTATGTATATCTAGGGATGAGGAGGGTCGGCGAATCCACTGCAAACTTTTTAAAAAAGAAGCGCATTGTTATTTTTTATGGCCAGGGTGGGCCACATCCCGGGGGAATTTGTTATATTAGTACAGGGGTAGCATGAGGTACCCATCCCCGGGACGATTTCAGCACCAGAAATCCCATCCCCAGGGCCCAGCCATATTAGTAATGAGTAGGGGGCCCGCGCGGCTCCCCTCCCTGGACCAATTTCAGCCATGGGAACCTCATCCCCCAGGGTCAGGTCACAAAAATAAAGAGTAGGCTGGAGCCATTACTGTCCCTGGGGACCCAATCCCCTGGGCCAGCTCCTGCTATGTATTTAAAAATGCCAATTAGGAGCAGACTTCAGATCTGAATATTGATCATGCTTGCAGAGAGCAGCATTTTTAGCTGCTCCCTGTGGGCAGGACAATGCTGGCTCCCGCTGGATGCAGGGATTCGCCTGGGATATGGTTGGTGCCCTAGGTGGGCACCAGGGCACCCACCCTTTTTTGACCGGGCCCCGGGAAATGGGATCCCCAGGCCAAAATCAACACAGAGAGGAGGGCCACATGCCCCCTTCCTCATATAGATTTGGGTCCCGGGGATGGGGTCCCTGGGGCTAAAATCCACCCAGGGAGGGAGGCTGCATTCCCCCCTCAGCATTATAGTGTTGGGTCCTGCGGGATAGGTGCCCCGGGGCCAAAATCAGCCTGTGCCCCATTCCCTAAAATATGTTGCTGGGCCGCAGGGGATGGGGTCCCTGGGGTCAAAGGCAGACCTGCAGCCAACCTTCACCGTGCACAGCAGTGGTTGGATTAACATAAGATAAAAATATAACTTTACCTTAAAAAAACTTCGAAATTCACTGAAAATCCTGAAGGTTACATGAATATTATATTAGGAAATAGCATTAAAAACCTTATAAATTCACTAAAAAACAAAGGTTATAGGGACTTTATATTTAGGTTCAGATTTTACACACACAAAACCACTGATAATTACCCCACATATTATGTCACTCATGACATCTTCTATGACATCATTGATAATATCACTGCAACATTTGCTGTAAAATTATTACTGAGAAAACTGCATGGTGGGGGCATGAGTTATAGTTATTTGAGATAACTAAAACTGCTGAATTTCTATGGTTTTGTGTTTGTAAAATTGGAACCTAACTATAAGATCCCTGTAACCTTTGTTTTTTTAGTGAATTTCTAAAGTTTTTAAATTACATTTTTTAAATTCTATTTCCCAACTATATAGTCCCTGTTACCTTTGTTTTTTCAGTGAAAGTTTTTAAATTACATTTTTTAAATTCTATTTCCCAACTGTATAGTCCCTGTTACCTTTTTTTTTCCAGTGAATTTCAATGGTTTGTAATGCTATTTCCTAACTATAACATCCCTGCATCCTTTGGGTCTTTCAGTGCATATCTATCTATCTATCTTACAATCTATCTATCAATCTATCTATCTATCCCGATCAAACGAGACCGAAGACACATTTTTTAATACATATGAACGCTCATCTCATCATGTGTGGACTTCTTCGTTTCATGATACTTCTTAAAAGGTGACTAGGATGGGCTGCAATGCTGGGGCCACCAGTGTGTCTTCACCTCTGTGATAGTAGTCTCTTGATTCGCCGTTGTTTAGAATCTTCTGCCAGTTCATGTCCTTTGGCTTCTTCCTCCTTCCGTTCATATTGGACAGACTTCTATGGATTCAGATGTGTAGTAAGCTGCGCAGTGGCAACTTTGGGGTACCTGCGCAACAGCTACTCGCCACATTGGAGATTGGGATTGCTCTGTTCTTCGTCAGCCATAAAGGGAGAAGGCTATGCTCTGAGCAATCTTTTACTTTCAGCGCTCTGTGTTCTACGGTTCCTGCCATCCGTTAAAGCTGAGGATTCCTCATTTCTTCACACTTGTTGACATAAGCAATTTACTCTGGCAGTTCTTTGTTGCCATGGTGACTGTTGTTATCTGTTTACAGCTTTGGAGCAGGGTGCGGAACTGCTTGCAAGACTGAAGCAGAAGACTGAGCTGGTATATAGGCCTCTGTAAAGCTTCTATAATGCACGGTAGGAGACTCACGTCCTGCGTGCACCTACCTCCTTGAGCACGACCTTACATTTAGCCAGTGCAGGACATTCAATACACCAGTAGCTCCCGACGGGCATTGTGTGCTCTTCCTTGTTATGTGTCTTGCCAGCTTGCTGCGATTTCCTTCCGAGAAACTTTCCTGTCAGATGCGTGGTGCCTGTGCTGCTGCCTGCAGCATCCGTGAAAATCTTCGTCTGCCTGCAGGTTCCATATACTTTTAAAGTATAGACGTTTCCATACCAGTTGAGCCTTGGCAGTGCTGGTACTTCTGCATTCACCTTGGGAACACCATTTTTGTTGTCATTAGCGTGTCATATAGGAACACAGGTTTGTAGACATCCTCTTCCTCAGCCCCCCTGGTTCTTCTTGTGCATTATCATGGACAAAGGAGTACTATTATCTTCAGTTGTGCAGTTTGTTCCTTTGAAAGCTGTACAGTTCTCATTTTACGTCCCTCTCAGACAACTAACCCTTACATACAGTACATTTTAGAGCTGTTCGTCCAACCTGTATTTTATTATATTGGTTTAATTTCTTCACCCAATTTATCCTCAGTTTAACTTTTACTTTTACCCATTGCCTGTGGAATTAATAATACTGCCTGTATTATAACATGAATTTGTGTGCTGCTAAGTGTTACTGTCCTCTGTTTACATGTTACTCAGCAATGCTCATTTATTATTTTTACATTTGGTTTCATTCTTTTCACCGGATAGACTCCATTTTCTTCTATTTACCTTCCCTTTTCTATTTTCCTACCCATTTTTAATTTATTGTTCAACATGGCTGCTGCCAGTATAGACCGACCTCTCCCTTTTCTGAATGACGGTGGAAAACAAGATTTACCATAGGAGCACTCAGGGGCGGCTAGTGACATTTGAAAGTGGTGAGGCGTAAACTTTCTGTCGGAGTGCATCGTGGCTAGCGAGCGCAGCGAGCGAGCTCGACCACCTTAGAGGGTGTTCGGGGGGGGGGGGGGTTTCCTCCGAGAAAATTCTGAAAAAAAAGTGGGTAAAGGGTGCATTTTCAAGCAAATTTGAGAAGCACGGAGACTAGAGCTGCAAACACACATAGAGCCCGCTGCAGAGGGTATGTTCATAGGTGAAGTCCTGCTGAAACTAAAATGCATTAACATTATAATCTCAGTTTCCCCACTTAACAAAGAGAGTCATCCCCAGAAAATGAGTTCCCCATCCGGTTTCTTCATTACATTTTCAGACAAAATTAGGAACATTCATAGACCATCCAAACATGCATTAAGCGCATTGTAAAAACAAAAAAAACCATCACGTACACAAAAAGCACAAATACACACATACAGTCGCACATACAGACATACATACCACACCATAACACACACACACATACACAGGCACATCTTGAGACTCAACATAATGAAGAACATGACAAAGCGACAGAGGGAGCAAAAATGTTTTGTGCTGATGGAGAGTTAATGTACTCACAACATGCCAGGAAATGGGAAGGCAAGAAACCAGAACACCAGCCAAATGCTTCTACAAGAACGTTGGCCACAGCAATAACACTAATCGACCTATCAATGATTAAAAGACAACTGCAAACAACAGCAGAACCACCAGATACCGGTGATATGACAGCTCTTAGGAAGGAAACTCCATGATTGTGCAGTCCTGTCTCCAGTTGTTCAGCATCTATTTAAATTCTGCTTCAGTTCTAAAGATATGGAGTAAGTGACAACAAAGGAACCTGGCATATACTAGTATCCAAGCGAAAGAAGCATTGTCCAAGTCATAGTCAGTATACCAGAAGTTCATAAAATATTTTTTACCCTTGACTTCTAGTGCTAAGACCATAGGAGCAAGTGAAACATGACGCTTCTACTGGCCACTTCACTTACTTCGTTTTATGGATAAAGCACTGTTTGACTAACGACACCAGATGTTTTAATAAAGCACAAATTTGCCTCAGGCTCACACATTTTGCTATCACCCTACTTGGTGGTGCTCATTTTATCTGCAAGCATCAACGAATAGGTGAAAAGCACCAAACATTAAAACAGATAGTACGTTAACCGAAAACCTGTGACAGAAGCCTTTTCTTAGTACGTTAAACCAAAACCTGTTACAGAAGCCTTTTCTGCTTAAACTAATGTTTAACTCGAATGGGAAATATGTAAAAATAAGACTGAAACCGTCTATCTTTGCATGCCGTGGTTCTGTTTACATTTTTCTAACATCTGTTTACATGTTCAGCACTCTCGCCATAAAAATAGTCTGTGCCCTGGCCTTCCTGGTCAGCAATGTGTGCTGCTTAAGTTCCTGTGAAATGAGGTAAGGCTGGTACTCTTGCTTACAGACCAAAAAGAGTATTTATGCTGAAGTTGTGCACAATCAAGAAATCCTTTATCAACTAAAATGTTATACATTAGTGAAGGGTCGATATACAATCTACTGAATCTAGGATACCTAGAATGGGAAGGCTACAGTAAAAGAAATATATAGTGATAAACACAGCAATCTACACATATAGAAGTGCACATAAGTAGTTAACAACAAGGCTGTGTTATCCACTGTAGGGCTGTCAGTGTCATCATAGACAAGGAGACCAAAACAAGTAGATGCAACATCGTGGACTGATCATGGAAATTGCCACCACGGTGGACAATCTACTTAAATTATTGAAAGTAGAAAGCTGGTATTGTCTCAAAGTGTAAACTACAATAGCTATAGCATGGGCACTTTACAGAGTGACAACATTGCTGATTACTGCCTTTCACATGCACACATTCCGATATGGGGAAGTAACGCATACGTTGTAATTTACCATCATGGCCTGCAGAAGAAAAAGACAAGCATTTTTTTCGAAAATTACCTCAGACTATGCAGATGAAAATGTCAAATTCTTTGACCAATATGCGCATAATGCCACATCATATCCTAATACAAAGGGCCCGATTCACAGAACTAACTTAAGACAAAATCCTAAACTTACTACCATTTTGGTATTCACAGAAGGCACTTACTCATTTTTGTATTCACAGAAGGCACTTACTCATTTCGGTATTCACAGAAGTTAGGAGTCCTAACTTTAGGACTCCTAAATGCCTTCTGTGAATACCGAAAGTCTTAAAATTAGGATTTTTCTCAGTTTAGGAGTAGTATAGTTAGGACTCCTAATTTTAGGACTCCTAAATACCTTCTGTGAATACCAAAAGTCTTAAAATTAGGATTTTTCTCAATTTAGTAGTAGTAAAGTTAGGACTCCTAACTTTAGGACTCCTAAATGCCTTCTGTGAATACCGAAAGCCTTAAAATTAGGATTTTTCTCAGTTTAGTAGTAGTATAGTTAGGACTCCTAACTTTAGGACTCCTAAATGCCTTCTGTGAATACCAAAAGTCTTAAAATTAGGATTTTTCTCAGTTTAGTAGTAGTATAGTTAGGACTCCTAACTTTAGGACTCCTAAATGCCTTCTGTGAATACCGAAACCCTTAAAATTAGGATTTTTCTCAATTTAGTAGTAGTAAAGTTAGGAGTCCTAACTTTAGGACTCCTAAACTGAGAAAAATCCTAATTTTAAGACTTTCGGTATTCACAGAAGGCATTTAGGAGTCCTAAAGTTAGGACTCCTAACTTCTGTGAATACCGAAGTGAGTAAGTGTCTTCTGTGAATACCAAAATGAGTAAGTGCCTTCTGTGAATACGAAAATGGTAGTAAGTTTAGGATTTTGTCTTAAGTTAGTTCTGTGAATCGGGCCCAGGGGATTTCTGAAGCAATCAAATGAACCAACCTCTGACATTTAATGAAGAATTAGGCCGGGGAAAGTCAATATTCTTCTGTTGGAAAAAAAAACACACTTTAGCACAAAAATCACTCACAATGACACACATCACATTAACTTTCGCCCAGAAAAGGATCCCGTTTGAAGCCAGCGCTCAATACTTCTGCTCCACTATGACTCTGACCACAAATGCTGGAGGCTTGGCATACCTCAGCAATACCATGTCTGCGCGTTCATGTTCCGAGAAGCGGTTTGCGACTGATGACAAAGGCCTCTGAACTGAAAGGGTGGTATATAAACCAGAAAGGGAGGAAGATGTGATGCATATCTATCACCACACATATATTCACGTTTTGGCAGAAAACACCTGGGGAGAATATCTCCCGAACTCTCCAGGAATGTACAGAGGATGCCCTGTGTCCAGATTTCAAAACCATGCCCCAGTGACTGTTCTAAAACATGGCACAGAGTTCCTGCTTCTGGATTTCAGAGAGCGGAGTCTCTGCCAGCTCTGATAAGACTCAAGGCCGCTTCATGGCAGGGGCTCCGGCCAGAAGTCTGTGATGTACATTTCTGACTTCTGTTTTATGTGTCTGCCCTTGTTTCGCTGCTGTGCGTGTCCTTTCACACAGTTTAAAACGGAATCAAAAGTAGCATTTCCTGCCGTTGTGAGGGCTTTCGCATGAGGAAGTCCAGGCCACCAGATAAGGGACTTGAAACTTCATTTGAAAAACTTTAATTAAAAGATAAAGCGAGGGGCTGGGGCAGTAAGGTTGTCGTGGTGGTGGGAGTTTGATGAGAAAAAGAACACTTGTAAACGCAAATAAAAACCTGCTTCCAGACATCTGTGTTGCTATGTTGTGTCCGACAAAGTGTAACTATATGAAAATGCGCACACAGCTCTGAGCTATATATAGCAGACAGTCGCGGCCCGCGGGCGGCATGACAGGTAGCTGGTGGGAGATCGCGGGGGGGGGGGAGGTAGCACGTGGTGGGGGTGGCGGGGCGGGAGGGGTTTACAAAATATTACAAAACATCAGTCGCGGCTCGCGGGGGACTCCTCCTGTGACCAATGCCTCAGACTTCTCACCATCTAACCCTAAGAAGCGGAGGGACGTGCATCACTACTCCATGCTTCAGGGCGCTCTTTTAGTCCAGGGATGGAATTAGAGCACAAGTCACATTTAAGAAGCTCTGTGTGTCATCTGTGAAGAAAATGGCAGCGAACACAAAGGAGCAGATTAGCTGCAGAGCCTGAATGTGTAAAAGGAAGAGATTGCGGATGGTGCAGAGCCCTGGGGCACACCCCTGTGGAGTGGACACTACAACATCCATAGACATACCTTATAAAAAAAGAACAGCATGGTACTGCCTGCCCAGTTAACCCTACAGATCTTTGACGGTCCTCCGGAAGGCCACCGTCACCATATGGCGTGCCCGCAGCAGATCCCTGGGTAGAATCGATCCACCATCCCCTCTTCGCGCCTCGTGCCAAGCAGCGGCGTTGTAAGAGTGCAATGGGCTCTAATATTAGCAAAGGAAATACCCCCACCTGCCGGTTGGCAGAAAAAAAGAGGTGTTATCGAGGTGCAATGGGCCCCTCGGACCTGTTGGCCCTGGGGCCACTTCCCGTGGTGCACCATTAATAGCTGAGTCCCTGGTCCTACACTGAGCTTTGCCTGTAACTAGAACTGCTTCTGTGTTGTCTTTAGGTTGCAAGACCTCTTGCCCCAGGCCAAGAAATGCCCCCATTTCCAGTGAGAGGTCACCAGGTCGCAAGTGTTTCTGCATCATGTTGGCTCCTCTGGTAATGAGGTAACTGGTTTGAATGTGTGTGAGTCCAGCCGCGTCCAGTCCCTGTGTTTTCTCTTATGGGTCATGGCCTATGTTCTGCTGTTCTGGCATTGGCCCCAGCTTTGATGGCCCTTTGAAGGGGCGCTCTTATGGCAGCCAGGAGCTCTTGAAGAGACAGGTTGGGCCGGGGTCACCCTGAGAACCTTGTTCAAGAGAGAATTCACATTCAACTGAGTCTGGCCAGACTTTATCATGGCGGCTCTGAGAACACTACCTACCAGACGCGCAACATCCATTGGACTCAAAGGGCTTCAGCCCCCCCCCTTCATGTGTGGCAGCCAGGGATGAGACAGCTTCCCGGGCACACACACAGCCCCACCCAAGCACTTCACAGGTCTTTAAAAGACCATTTGCATGTTAATGAGGCTTTGCTGTTGTTTCACCCCTTCTAAGAGCCCCTGCAGCTCCACTCTGAATATTGTGCAGCTCCACTCTGAATATTGTTTAAAGATTCTGCCCCCCGCCCGAAATCAGCTCCACTCTGCCTATTGCTTAAAGAATTAGCCCCCCCCCCCCCGAAATTTGGCTCTAGTTGCGCCTCTGCTACCTACCAACACGTCGCTGCGCTTTTAGTGACTTTTGAAGCATTGCCGCTAGAAGCATTTTTTTGGGGGGGGGGAAGGGGGGGGGGAGGGGGGGGGGGTTTAAAAATGGAGGGTTGTGCAGCACACAGTGGATTATGTGCTAGATGCTCCGAATCCTTAAGTATGCGAAGAACGCTGTAACAGCGGATTCCCATATTTTCAGTGGCCCTCTTTATTAGTCACTAAACCCTGTTGTGGTATTTGGTCGTGTTTTATATATGTTTGTTTCTTTTTTTCCGTTCCTAGCGCCAACAAGCTTTGGCGGTAGGGCGCTCAATAAATACTGATAATAGTGATTTTAATAATATAATTAATGATAAAAAAGATAAATAAACGAATCCCTTGGTGTCACATCCCTGTGACTTCCGTCTATGTGCTGAGCAGCAACATGTACCTGAAGGTAATAACTCTCTTGCCCTGCGCTCAAGAATTGTCATCTTTTTCACAAATTAAGTTTAAAACTGCGTACATGTCCAGCGAGTGGATTTCTTCCGATTGTACATCCCCCTAAACCACCTGCCTTTCCTGCACCCTTGTGACTCCTGTGAGATCTGTGGCCTTCATCCCTACAGCAGCCGGGGGCACTTCCGGTTAGCATCCCTACAGCAGCCCCGAGGCGCTTCCCATTAGCATCCCTGCAGCAACCCCGAGCGCTTCCCATTAGCATCCATGCAGCAACCCCTAGCGCTTCCTAATAACATCCCTACACCAGCCCCAAGGCGCGTCCGATTAGTGGCAGGATGTTTCCCTTTCAGTGGAGTGCAGTGCTGTGAGGCCTGCCCCACGCCAGGCTCTCTGCTATGTGCAGTAGGACTGTGTGTGTGTAAAGTGCAGGTGTAAAGTCTGGTACAGGAGAGCCGTCTCACCTGCATGTAAACACAACACTTTACACCAGTGCAAAGTGTCTTGGTTAAACAGACTTGACTACGGTCCCTCAGAGACAGGAGCCCACACGCACCTCTGCCTGAGTGCCATTGTATTAACGAAGTGCCTCCCGTGCAGGCGCAGGGGAGTCCCTTAATGAAGCTGATAGAGTGTAAGTGCTTCCCAGTGAGAGCCACAAACATGATGCTCTTTTTGCAGTGGTATTCTCGATGTGTTCGTCCGGGAAACATCAGTCGCGGCTCGTGGGGTGTCACGGGGGGTGGGGGGGTATCGCGGGGGAGTTTTGAAATAAAATTTAAAAATCCTACCTGAGCAGGTCCGCGCTGCCTCGGGTCCGTTGGCGCCTACACTCGGAAACAGCCACACATCACTGACTGCTTGCAAGTGGCAAGCCCTCTCAGCCAATCCTGGCGCTGCTGCCAGCGCCAGGATTGACTGGGGGCACATTTACACTCCGCCCGCCTGCCCATTAGGGGACCGAGGTTTGAGCCTTTGCTCAACCCTCGCTCTCCTAATTGGCATGCGCCAGCCAGTGCAAACACAAGTGCGCATGACTGGGCACGGTGCGAAAATTCGCCCTCCGTCCCCACTCATGCGCACTTGTGCATTGTGCTGCTGCATGCCCCTGGTAACGGTCTGACTGACAATGCATGTCAGTCAACATGACGCCGGACCGCCCACCCCCTTCAGACTCTGAAGGGGGTGGGCGGTCTGACGTCATGCTGACTGACATAATTGTAAGTTGTTCTCCCTCGCCGTCTCTAAACTTAAGTAAACTGAGAGTTTACTTAGAGACGCCGAGGGAGCTGCGGGCGGGGGGGCAACGCCCCAACGCCCCAATGGACGCACCGTCCCTGGGAGCACTGGATAAAGTTATTTCATTCTTATCTGATTACAATCGGAGGAGAAAAATTCTCCTCATATCGCAAACAAAATATATTGCTACATAATTTGGGTGTGTAAGGCAGGAAATTGTTTTAGGATATACAAGAAGCTTATGCTAATGAAGCAGATGGGGAAGACAGACAAGAGGAGGAGGATGTATATTAAACTAACTTACACATTCTGGAGTGTTATTTCATGGGCAAAATTAATATAGCACTTGAAAGACAGAAATATTTTTGCAGAGCACTTGGTAAAAGTGAAAAAGTAGCTACTTTACATAGCTGTACTCGGAGGTTTATCAGCTACAGGTGATTTTGGGCCTTTGGTTGAATCTTTAGAGACCAATTGGTCAGATGTACAAATAACTCCAAAATTCAGGAGAAAGTTACTAACCAGTAATCCTAATCTTACCAAAGCCATTGACTCTGCCAAAAGTATGGAACACACTGCCTTATGTATAAACGAAATGAAGATAGCCAACTAAATCTCCATAAATAGTAATGAAGTGAAGAAAATTACTGATACTAATGAAGTATTCAAAGTACGTGAAATGAGAATACAAAGACTAAAATCACAACCTGCATGATTAAAGTGTTTTAGGTGTAAGATCAGCAACTATCTGGCCAACAACCCCAAATATCCTGAAACAGGAGTAATATATAGAAAATACAGCAAAAGGGGTCACTTTGCCAAAGAGAACTTGACAATAAGAACATACATGTTATAAGATCAGAAAAAGAATGAATGGAGGAGTACAAAGTCAAATTGGTGTACATTTAAATGGCAAAGACAACCAAGTGAACTACCCTACATATGATATCAACTGGGATGGTGTTACAGTAAATATATTTGCTCACTCTTGCTCTCCCTACACTTTAATTGATCATAACACATTTATCAAGGTATTTACAAGAAGAGCGTATGCTCTTCTTGTAAATACCTTGATAAATGTGAACCTCCTGACATAAATCCTTTTAAGGATAGTTCCACGGTAGGGAAGGTTATGTTACAAGACAAGGTTCTAATCTTCTGGGTGGGAAATGTCAAAACGATTTAGGCATCAAATTATACCCAAACAATGAAGAACAGGCATAATTGGTCAATTGATCCACTACAGGAATGAATGTTTGTGAAGAATTCCATGGAGTTTTCACTGAAAAATTGAAATTGTTTAAAAATGACACACGTAAAATTAGATGGAAATTCTGTGCCATACCAGTTGTTCACAAAACCCATCCTGTTCCGTTACTCATGAGAAACTCTTTGAAAGATGAACTTGACAAATTAGAAAAACAGGAGGTCATAGATAAGGTTGAGCACTCAGAATGGCTAGCCCCCATTGTAATAGTCACACAATTCAACAAATTCGATTATGTTTTGATCTAAGAGATTTAAAATCTAAAATATGGGTGAACAGTCACCCTCTTCCAAGGATCAAGGAAATGATGAGCTTAAAACGTGATGCCAAATATTTTAGCATTCTTGATCAATTTTCAGCATACCACCAAGTTGCTCTTTACCCTGATTCTGTGTCTCTCACTTTCTTCACAACACCTTTTGGTACCTACAGATTCTGCAGAATGCCGTTTGGATTGGCACCTGCAGCAGCAGTAGTCCAGAAAATAATGGAACACTAATTAAAAGATTTGAAAAATGTAATGTGTTTTCTAGATGACATACTTATTTATGGTGTATGCGAAGAGAAACATAATGTCAAATTGAGTGCAGGTTTATGCTGTTTGAGAAAAGCTGGATTTACTATAAAAATTGATCAATTAAAAATTACTGTGATGCCTCTAGAATACCTAGGGCACACCATTTCTAGTGAAGGGGTTACACCGAGATTGAGTTTAGTGGAAGCCGTACAGGATGCACTTACCCTACTAGCAAATTTGGGTCTAGCTGAATATACGTCAAAATATGAAAATCTAAGATCCTTATGAATGCATGGCACCCCATTTGATTGGAATACTGAGCTCTCAGACACCTTCAGAAAGACACTAAAGGGCTATTATTCATGCCCCCAACATCAAAAGCTTTGATGTGAGGTGTAAACCGATTTTAACTACAGACACCAGTAATACAGGTTTGAGGACTACACTCTCCCAAGTTGTAGTAGGACCTGAGAAAATGATAGATTTTGTGTTTAGATCCTTAAAGATATTGAACTCAACTATTTTACTGTAGAAAAAGAAACATTAGAATGCTAATGGGCAGAAAATAATTTCAAGTTTTATTCATGGGGTATGCTTTTCCTCTTAAGAACAGGTCACAAACCCCTTGTATCTGTGTTCAGAACCAAAGATACTGAAACCCCAGAACAGCCAAATGGCTTTTGGCTCTAGAAGGGTTCAGCTTCCACATGGAGTAAGTTCTAGGAAGTAAAAATCTTCCTGCTGACTATCTTTCAAGAATGCTCATTGATAGCAACAACCATGCCATTATCAGATAGTCGATACTCTTTGTGTCAGTGCCTGATATTGCTGAGAAAATGTAATGGAACTTGACACCAATCATGCCTCAGTAAGAGAAAATATCATACACAGATGCCCCCTCCCCCCCAAAAAAAAGAATTACCAGAAGATTTATTTCCATTTTAGAATGTAAGAAACAAGCTATTTTTAGATGGTGATCTTGGTTTGAGGTCAGGAAAAATTGTTCTCCCTGCTGGCTTAAGAGAACATATTATAAACATTGCTCATGAAAGCCACTTGGGGAGAAGTCTTACAAAAAGCAAAGTAAGAGAACAGTATTTGTTGCTATACATGGATTCAATGGTAGGAAACAAAGTAAATGATTGTTACGCCAGCACTATTAGGGACAAAACTAAGTGCAACCAAAAAATCACCTTGATCCTCTGTTGAAGTTCCTTCCAAACCAGGACTTGACATTGTGGTTCCCATTAACTCACCTGAGATTTACACCAATATATTTTGGTATTAATAGATTATCATTCTCGCTAGGTTACGATCAGGTTTGTAAATAACATCAATATCAAAGCTCTTATTGAGTTTCTTTCTGACACTTTTTATAATGAAGGGATTCCCAGCAGCTTTATTGCAGACAATGTCATCCAATTCTCTTCAGAGAGGAAAAATTGTATCTATTTGCCATATCAGTACTGCGCTATATTGCCCCAAGGACAATGGTCTTGTAGAAAGTACCAATAGAGTGATAAAGGGGTCTTTACAACTAGCTCATGCTGGGGGTAAACCAGTTGTCCAGATCTTGTGGGATATGCTATGATCTTATCACACTACACCTGGTTCTGACCATGGTTGGGTTAATATCCAATTTGTCTGCCTTTTTCTAGGTAATAGTTGAAACAATGCAGGTTTGCTTTGACCCTCATCTTTCTATGTTTGTTGTTAATAAAGAGTTGTTTCACCGATAGTTCCCGCCTTGCCATATTGCTTGCCCTTTGGGTGATTCCAAAGATGTTTCAAATATTATCAACAGTCATACAACCCCATTTTAAAGCTGCAAGTATTAGAATCTCACTACCTATTTTGCTTCAGGTCTCTTTTGTGAACTGTTGTATAAAAACATCTGAGACAGGACTACCATAAAGGGTGGATTTTAAATCAAGAGATGTAACTTATTGAGTTTTGTAACTTTTACTACTGGAATTCCCAACCACTCCTGGACTCATCTGGTTGTGAGTTTTGGTTGGAATTGGGGATCCTTCAACAAGCTTCTGTGAGCTGGTAAGCATTGCCATGTCCTGCATGGCTGTTTTTCGTATCAATACCTCTTTGAGTCTGCCCTCTTGCCATCTCCCAATAACAAGCAGTCATATCCTCCCAGCTAACTCTTACTGAATTCTACAGTCCATTTTACAAGTATGCAGGCTTATGTCTCATGGGGTTCAGTCTGAGAATGTTCTTTCCACAAGCCATGTGTAATGAGGCTGTGATTGATGGCGCTCTGAGCACATCAGCCCAATCCATCCACATATTGAATAATTAACTCCTGGGCCCTCTCTTAGACCCAGGAATGCATTATTTAACCCTTGAGTTGTCCCTCCACTCTCAGTGAGGAGTGGTCTGAGGGGCTTCTCTGTGTGGATGCTTTACGCCCTACCCACGTTGTGTTTCATCTTCATATTGGTGAGTGTACAGTGGTGTACAGCATGAGAGTCCTGGATTAGTCCTGGATCAGTGTTCAACTGATCTCTTTCTGTGAGCAGCAGTTCTGGTGCTGATGGCCCTCTTGTTACACTGTATGTGTAGGCACCAATCCAGCCAAAGCCATGAACACAAGGCCTAGCTCAGTTCTATACCCACATCATTTGCATGGTGTCTCGCCTTCCAATGACTGACTCTAATGATGTGTAGTCCCTCTTGGTGAGTGCTCAGTCTTTGGGAGCATGAGGTTAGTGCTCAGCCTCTGGGACAATAGGGAGGATGGGGTTGCTGATATGTGTCGCTTTTCAACAGGGTTTAGTGGACCACTGGTAAACATGTGTACTCAATTCATTATCATGCCCGCAACCCTCATGGAGAAATTTTAAAGTGGGTCTGATGTGGGTCCATGGTTCCAAGTAAAGGGTCAAATTGACTGCCAGATTTTGTATACACTGTAACTTGTAAATCAGCTTGCTTGGTAGGCTAGAGTAGGCCAGATTGCAGCAGTCCTGCAAGAGATAACCACTGATTTGATCAAGTTTACTCTGCACTCTTTTTTTAAGAAGTGGGATAATTTTACACGTAATGAAAGTTGGATGTAGCTCCCTTTTCACAACAGTGTTTACTTTTGGGGTGTTTATGAGTAAACACACTCCTATATTCATCACATTTTGAGCTTGGGGTGTAGCTCTTTCAAGGGTGAAAGAGATCTCTCTGCTGTCATTTGTACCTATTAGTAGATTTCGAGTTAGTTTTGGTTCTGTTGAGACACTGGAAACGCTCCCTCATTCAGTGATGTACATGGATTGAAATAGCTTGAAATGCTGCTGGTTTCAAGCTTCATCAGAGTGAAGTGGAATGTCATCTTCTCACAATTCAAATATCATATTCAAAGCTGCCTGCTTGTCTTCATCTAAAATGATGAGAGGACACTCTCTGATGGCAATAACTATGGCTTCCATTTCCCTCATAGGTTCTGAATCCTGATTGGCAGTTGTGGAATAACTTATGTTTGTTCACGGGGCGGAGCTTGCTCGAGACCGAGATGGCTGCCTGAGTCTCGGGCTCCGATTCACCGACCAACTATCCTGCAATTATCCGGCAGCTAACCGCTAAAAACTAACTACTTCACTGCAATTTGGGCTACGGACGGCGATCACACCGTAACGAGCTGATCCCGGACTCTCCCGCCCCAGTACTCGCAGAGATATAGCCGAGCCTCTTTGGCGATCCGGGATGGCGGAAAGTGCCTGGCTCCCTGAACTGGGGCACTTGGTACTTGCAGTAACCAGCGAGGGAAGGACAGGTCATCGGAGGCGCTGGGGAGCGTGCGGAGGCAGGTCTTTTTGGAAGAGAACAGCGGCCGCGGCGTCCCATCCGACGGAGTCGGCGATCGCAAGGTGACTGACGATAAAGGCCGGGAGACGGCGGAGGTGCCTCGCGGCGGGGGTGTAAGGTGGCAAAGACTGATAAGTTCTACCGCTGTGAGGTTCTACTGCGGTGACAGTATGAAGCGGCGAAGGAATGGGCGGACATCTGCAGTCACGGTGGGTCGCCATTTTCTGAGTGTCCGGTGACTACGCGTCACAACAGAAGCATGACTAGGCTCCTGTGTGTGGCCCTACACAGCTTAGCACGTATTTTTGTGAGTAGGACGGAGCAGAACCACCCAGTGTGCGGGGGTACAGAGGGATCGGCCGAGCCCCCGGAGATAAACAGCTGCAGCGTCAGACGGATGCGCGTGGGGACGCTGAACTGGGGCACTGGTATGGGAAAGAAGCGCTGCTAAACACAGCCACTGGCTAGTACTGTCGGAGACACAGAGAGTGGGGACAGAGCTGCATGGTGGTGCTCGATAGGAAAGAGGCATTGGCAGCAATCACTTACAAGCACTTCGAGAATTAGGACGCAGCTGGAAGCAGTAGCGGACTGGGGGACAGTCGGCAGCGCACACAGCGACGGACACGGTTCCTCAGTTGCGGGTGCCAGCCATCGCATCGGCACAGTGGGACGCTCTTGCCAGCTGAGGGATTGCGACGGCGTGGGCAAACACTGAGGCAGTGAAACATGGTCCTGCCCCCACTAGAATTCCCTCGGAGGTGACGCTGAAGATAGCCTGAGGGGACGCTCAAACCCGGAGAAGGCAATGGGAAGAACGGACAGGTCACAACCAAAGCTCACATTCGAGCAAAAACGCTCTAAGTCGCAAGACACCGCGACAGGTGAGACCAACAGAGTTGCAGCCCCAATGGAGAGCGAACCGGATAGCCTAAGTATGCTGTTGTCTATGGAGAAGGGCCTACGGAGCGGCATCACCTCCTTGGGCTCCAAAATCGATGCCCTTTCATACCGGATGGACAGAATGGGCGAGTGGCTGGACAAACATACTGAGAGGTTGGTTATGTCTGAACGGAGACTTACGGAGGTGAAAGAGGCGCAAACCACCCTAGACTCTGACCAGAAATAGCTTGGGAAAGTTATCCGTGTTCTGCAAGACAAAGTGGAGGACTTGGAGGCCTGTTCGAGACGCTGTAACCTTCGCATCACTGTCCTACCGGAGACGACGCAAACGGGTAACATGGAACACTTTGTGGAGAAGTTATTGGTGAGCCTTCTGGGGGCAGAAGTATTCTCCAACATATTAGTCACGGAGAGGGCGCACCCCTTTTTGGGGCCTCGTCCAGTGCCGGGGGCCCAGCCGCGCTCAATTATAGCGAATCTGTTAAATTACCGGGACAGAGATGCGGCATTGCGAACAGCGAGGGAAAAAGGAGAGTTGAAATATGAAGGGTCTGTTATATCACTTTACCCGGATTTTACAGCGTGGGTGCAGGAGGCTCGACGGCAATTTGCACCCCTGAAAAAACAGATGCGCAAATTGGGCCTGGACTATGCTATGCTGTACCCAGCTAAGCTCAGGGTGAACAGACAGGGACACTCCCACATTTGAACAGACCCAAAGGCTCTGCAGTAGGCACTGAGGGACTGATCCAAAGAACAGAGACGGAGCCCGGAACGACAACTACCAGAGGAGGCGACTGGTGGATCACTGGAAGAGCAGGACTGAGACTTATCTACTCACAACTAGCGGATAAGTACCGTAGGGAGGGAAGGGGGAGGGGCGGGATACAGGGGACTGTGTGGGAACAGCACAAACAGAGGAGAGAATGTAGCCTGTGTTTCTTGTCATATCAGTGACTGTGCTGTAGTGGAGAGCGGAGGGTGAGTAAACTATGAGGACTGCTCAGGGATTTGACTTTTGCTGCAGCGTAGAACTCAGGGGCTGCGCTTCTGGATGCAGGTCACTAGTAAGGGTCACAGGTGTGATCGCTGTTTAGGGTCCAAACACTAAATTGATACGTAGGGCTCAATAGCGGGAGCTGTGGCATCTCAAGTCAGTGTGCCGGGGTCGGGCCGAGAGAATGCCTGTATTTAGCAATTAATAGTATACAGAGCGACCTCTGCCTGCGAGTGCCGAACACTACTATTGTTATTTAAGGTGGGGAGGGGAGGCGGGGGGTAAGGGGGGTTGTTCCAGGGGAAGCTGTGCGACAGAGTTGTGGGTGGTCTGCTGTTGGAGGGGGGAGGGAGGGGCAGGGTAGGGGAGAAGTTGTCGTTTTTTAGGTCGGAGATGTCAACTGAGTGGTTGTCCAATGTATATTTTGTAAGCACGCTACATACCTCAGGACATGCTGGGATACTGGTGAGACAGGATGGCTATGACTAATTGAGCTACGGCCTCGAGAGATATAGATTCCCTCAGAGCACTAACGTGGAATGTGCGAGGCCTAAACGATCATCGCAAACTACGCAAAGTGCTGAGCTACCTTAACAGACATAATATAGATATAGCTTTACTCCAAGAGACCCACCTCCCATTACATAGCCCACTGATGCGCAACAGGGAACTCTCAGGTTGTACTAACGCCTCGGGCTTCACCACATACGCTAGGGGTGTACTGACCTGGGTCACCCCCAGATCTGACTACACGATACAGGAGTTGACGGCGGATACGGGGGGTCGGTTTGTGATCTCCAGGCTGCAGGGTAGGGGATTGGATCTACTCATAGTTAATGTCTATGGTCCTAACTATGACTGCCCGGAGTTTTTTGCCCCATTAGCTAACACGTTCGGAGGGGATGGGGCGACACAAATACTTTGGGGTGGCGATTTTAATCTGATCATCGACCCTGAGCTTGACAGATCGGGGGGCCCGGTGAGAAGGCCCGCGATGGCGGTCAGAACAAATGCAAGTGTTATGATTAGCAAGGATCTTACAGATGTATGGAGGGGGTTACACCCGCTTGATGGCGGCTTCACACATTACTCAGCATACTATAACCTACACACACGCATAGACTACTGGCTGGCGTCGAGGCCCCTTATGTCTTGGATTCGCTCATGTCAGGTTTTGTCGCACACTTTGTCTGATCATTCACCGCTCTTACTGAATCTTGTCCACTCCTAAGAAAACCATACCACCATTTACATTGCGATTCCCCCCATACTCGCTACTGGACCAGGTTGTTAAGGAAGAGATGGCAGAAGCCATAGAAACATATTCCACCACTAACATCGGCTCGGTGGACAGCTTTCAGACGATATGGGAAGCATTTAAAGTGTATATACGGGGGTGGCCATGACAAAGCACTCGTGGGTACTCCGCTCCATACGACAGAGATTGTCGACATTGGAGCGGGAAATAGGAGAATTGGAGTCTCGTCCTTTAGATGGGGATGGCGAGGATGTTGAAAGCGCACTGAAGGGCTTATTACGCGAATATCAGGAAGCAGCGGATAGTGAAGTGAAACTTATGGGCAAATATGCCACTGCACGTACGTATGGGGAGGGAGACAGGCTGGGATCAGTACTGGCCCACATGTTAAAAGCCAAACGCAGTAAAACATTGATCACTGCAATCCGATCGGAAGGGGGCGACCTGCTCACAGAAGAAGAGGACATTGCGAACAGATTTAAACAATACTATTCGGATTTGTATGCTTCTCGCCCATCGAAAATGGAAGATGAAATTGCAGATTACCTGAAACACATCAAGCTACCCTACCTATCTAATGCGCGGAGAGAGTTCCTAATGCTGCCCATTGAAAAAACGAGATTGTGGAGGCAAGTGCCCCAGGGACGGACGGCCTTACTGTCGGCTTCTAGAAGTCCTTTATTGACATATTACTCCCACACATTTCAACACTATTTGATGATCTGTGCGTGACAGGTGTGATGCCACAGACTATGAGAGAAGCGATGTTAGTCGCTATCCCCAAGCCAGGTAAACCCCCTGAGGAGTGCAGCTCTTACTGGCCGCTTTCCCTACTAAATGTGGACACCAAGCTGTTCGCCAAAGTCTTAGCCAACTGCTTGACCCTGTTAGCACCGGAGCTTGTTGCTCTGGAACAGACGGGGTTCGTACCAGACAGAAACCTTACTTACAATTTACGGACAGTATTCAGGACTATACAGCATGTTCAACGAGATACGAAAGCTATGGCGGTCTTTTTAGATATGGAAAAGCCGTTTGACTCGGTAGAGTGGCCTTTTATGCGGCAGGTGTTTATGAGAATGGGGCTTGGGCCCGTCTTTTTGCAACTGATTGGAGTGCTGTACAATGCCCCATCGGCTCGCATACGGCTGGGGAATCTAGTTACGGAAGCCATAGCCATCTCTAGGGAAACCCGGCAGGGATGCCCCTTGTCACCAACGCTATACGCCCTAATCGCTGAACCTTTGGCGTGCGCACTTCGAGAATATCACGGTCATAGAGGTGTCCAATTTCCAACTTACAGCATCATGGTCTCTACGTACGCGGACGACACATTGTTATATGTTATATGTTAGATCCAGAAAACAACCTCTCGCCAGTCCTCAGAGAGGTAGTGCACTTTGGAGCATTGTCTGGGTTAAGGGTTAACTGGTCGAAATCCATAGCCTTCCCACTCATCCTGGTCACTCACTACGCACTTCGAGATGGAATACCCCATGCAATGGTGTGATGACTCAGTCAGGCACCTTGGCATCTGGTTACACTCGGAAATCGTGTTTCGCGAGAACTGCGGTACAGCAGTAGCCAAATTAGAGGAAGACATTGAAACGTGGATCGGGCTACCACTGTCTCTAATTGGTAGAATCTCTATTATGAAGATGGTAGTGTTGCCCAGGTTCCTATTTTTATTTGTAAATATTCTGATAGTGCTGCCGCGCTCCTTTCCCGCCAGACTGACTAAATCATTAATAAGACTGGCTTGGGCAGGCAAGCAGGCACGGGTACAGTGGAGAGTGCTTACTCTGCCATACCATTTGGGAGGGCTCGGTGCGCCCGACCTTGAGTTATATTACAGAGCAGCACAGCGAGCGCAGGCACATAGTTGGATCCATGGCGTGGAAGACATCCCATTCCTTTGGCTTGAGAAGTTATTTGCCGACCCTGTCCCACTCCCAGCTGTTATTCTTGAGCCGGTGGATCGCAGGACAGGGATATTGGACTCCCTCAATTCACCACAGCATGCATGGCATAGCTTGCTACAGCAGCAAGCGGGGGCACTGCTATATTCTCCAGACATGCCAATCAACTGGATGGTCTGGCTGGCCCCCTGTAGAGATGGAGGGGTCATGCGAGCACTGCAAGTGTTAGATATACACAAAGCAGGAGATGTGTTCTTGGGAGGCGTCGCAAAGAAGTGGGATGAGGTTATGGTTTCTGCAGCAGCTCCTACGGTGCTGCAATGCTTCCAATTCCATAGAGTGTATAGGGCACAGCACCAACAACTTGGGGACGATATGAATGAATCCCCAGAAGTACAAGAACTGACATATCTTACTAAAACTAAGTCCCTCTGCAAAATTGTATCCAACATATACAGGTTGGCTATGTCCCACAGAACAAATCAGTACACAAGGGCCAGACTGGCCTGGCAACGCGATCTGGACATGACAATAGATGATGTCATGTGGTTTTATTGCTGCAACAACACAAAACGGATCTCATTGCACGGCAAACACAGACTCATACATTTCAAATACATTAATAGAGTGTACTACACGCCAGAGAGACTGCAAAGGTATGGGCTGAGAGAGGACGCGTCCTGTGACAGATGTCATTTCCCGCAAGCGGACTTCATGCATTTAGCGTGGAACTGCCCGGGTGTTGCCCAGTACTGGGAAAAGATTTTTCTCGAGCTGAGCAGAATAGTAGACCGGGAGATTACCCCCGATCCGGCCGTGGCACTGCTAGGATATTCCAAAGCATTGCCGAAGGCAATCCGCAGATTAGTGGACATGGGTTTACTGATGGCAAAACGCAGAGTAGCAATGTGCTGGCTGAGGGGTCCCCTGCCCACAGTTCCGCAGTGGTCGCACGATGTACTTTATTGTTACACGCCATCGGAAAACTTCAGTGAGCTGCTTCCTCAGGAGTGGGTTCTACAGTGGAGGCGACGACAGAGCCAGCAGTTGGTACTAACATTCCAGCCTCATAGAAGTTAGTGCTTAGTTACAGCCTAGAGCAAACTCGGCCTATAGGACAGGGGGTTGCGCCTAGATGGATAGACGGAATGGAAGAATAGGGTGGGTAAACAGATGACATCTGGGAAGAGCAGTGGGAGGGAAAAGGTGCAGCTCGGCAACGGTATACAGGCTCCATTTTTTAAAACAAAAATGTTACCAGTGGTAAGTGTCCTGATAGTGGTAGGTAGTGTTGACATCTCTTTGTTTGTTAATAAGTTGATGTAAGGTTTATGAGCGCTGGTGTGCAGCATACGCGTACGGCACGTTGATGAAAGCTACAACTTCTCAAAGTGGCGCTGCTCGGCCTCCGGGATGTGAGCTACGAAGCTGTGTAGTATGACTTATATTGCTAAGCTGCAGGCCCCACGGTTGTTGGCGTATAGCTGTGTATTTCAGTGATTTCTTCATAATAAAAACATTTAAAAAAAAAAACTTATATGTGTTCACAGACTCCCTGATTGGTTCTTTAAGAGTGAAGTGCTTCATGAATTACAACACTCTGACCTTTGCAAGTGAGGCATTACTTAGGACAGTGATAATTAGATTGTGTTTGTAAAAACAATTTAATACACACCTTGTCATAGAGTTACGTCAGAGGATTTAAGGCTTTGATTTTGTCTGACATCTACCTTACCCCTTTTATTTGTAGCGATGTGAAGGTGGAGGGCGAAGAAAGCAAGGTAGTCATAGACATATCGTATACGGAAGAAATGCGGGCTGAGTACTGTTTCTTCTTTCCTTCTTATACATTTGAAAAATGGTATGAGTGGCGTGACGCAACATAGTCACAGATCATACAGCAGGCCTTTCCATCTCTGCATCCAGGATATGGAACAACATCCCTGTATCCATCAGGACCAGAAGTTTATGAAAGAGTTGAAGATGCACCTCTTTAAAGAACACTGTCACAATGTTTTAAAAGTTCACAAACCACCTACCTCTCCTATCACATGTTGAGTTTATACTTGTCTTCGACCAAATACATTATTTCTCTGACTTTTGACTAGGTTGTGCTAGACCACATACATACATGCATACATTAAGGGATATCTGCTGCTCCTGTTCCAGGCTGAGGTCAATGGACGACTCTCTGGGCTAGGAACAAGCATTGCCTGCTGCAGAGGAAGAGACATCTCAACATGTACAGGCAAATGAGGTAATTTATTATTTTATTAGAACATTGGAATGATGGGCGCTCCATTGAAGACAATGGAGCAGCAGCTGCCTACATAAACTATTATAGGTCCGCTGCTCTCAATATTTCAATGTTCTAATAAACAGCCTATGCCTTTCTCTTTCCCGACTCTCCAAGACACATGGAGTGGGCAGAGGAAAGCGAAAGGCAGAGGCTGTTCTGCAGGGAACACTGGAGCCTTCCCCCTCCCTCCTCCCGTAGTGTGCAGTGTCACTGAGCCTTGAAAGGTGGGTGGGGGAATCCTGCTCAGCTCCTGTGTCTTCCTGGCTCGGCGAACGAGAAAAAAGAAGTTTAGCTAGCCAAAGGAGAACCAGGGGCAGACTTCAGCCCCCTTTCACAGCTATTGCTGTGAATGTTCAACAGCTAACAGCTGTGGCCCTGTCTGAGGCTGTTAGCTGTTGGACAATGACAGCAACAGCTGTGAAACAAAGACTTCGGAGCCTCGTGGGTTTTAACCCACTTGGTCTCCGATGCTTTTGTTTTTCTAATTAGAACATTCTGCCCTGCAGGGGCCGGAATGGTCTAATAGGTTTATAGCCCAATGTAGGAGGATATACCGGCCATTAAAAGGCCCGCTTCCTTGTTAAGGCTAGAGCGGGCCTTTAATGGCCGGTATAGCCCGCAATGGCAATCTATAAGGCTATATTAGAACATTGGAATGTTGGGAGCGCCATTGAAGACAATGAAGTGACTCATGGATTATAATGACTGGTATAGACCATGAGCTTCAACATTCCAGAGTTTGTCTTTCTGTTTCTCCCTTTTTAATTTAGAACATTCTGCCCTCAGTGGGTGAAATGTTCTAATAGCCTTTTAACCCTTCTGACTTGGGCTATACTGGCAGTCAAAGGCCCTCTCCCAGGTCCTTTAACAACTATTATAGCCCTTGGCTATTGCACATCATTTATTTGATTGCAATGTGTGTACTTTGACTTGAAATAATGAAATACATAAAATGGAACACAGGTTAATTGTTAATTTACAGTGCTTTCAAACTGATGAACACTTCTTGGAACTAGTCACATTAACTACAACTTCTAAGACATTTCTTAATTTTTCTTATTTGTGCCATCATGCCAGCTCTACTAATGCCTTTTTGATGATATTTGTAAACCCTAAAAATAACAACATTAATGAGGGTGCACTGTACATAACATCGATGAACTCCTGTTACGTGTCTTGTGCTGTTATTAATGATTTTAAGGAAACCCTAGATGTCACAGCAGCATTGCCTCTATGTTCTGTCACACTCTGACTGTCAGGAATGGCAGAAAATCAATTGAGTGTGAGGCATTTGCTTTCTTTATATTGCATGAACTAAAAAGAAATACTTTTTTCATAAACACACATTTGTTCATAGGTTACTTTAAGACATTTTCTTTATTTTGTCAGTGTGCTACATTGTTGACTGCATTAAAACATTATGCTGCCATTTCTAGATGGCTGCTTACCATAACTACATTAACAATGGTGTGCTCTGTGTGGCATTGAGGGACGTATGTTAATTCTTTAACTGCATTTCACACAGCTTTACATATCTAACATGCCTATAAAACATATTGACTGTTCAAACAGAGCGTCAGTTCTTCCAGGTATGTTTCTTAATCTAATTTAGTGTTGTGGTAACTTTCTCCTCAACAAACAACATAGTGCAGTTCTTCATACCAGAGCTTCAAGTCTTCAAGACAATATTTTGAACTGATTTGGCAGCAAAGTATGTCACATCTTCATACCTGAGCATCATTTCTCTCCAAGGGTTGACTGATTAATTGTACTTCTGGGAACATCCACAACTCCTGTGCTTTAGAGATAGCAGTCCATTGTGCACCTATGATTCACTATTTTCCGAGCTTTTCAATTATTGCTTTCCATCACAATCTACTGCTTGATAAAAACAACCCTCTCTCATTGTTGATACTGATTAATGTAGAGTTTTCTCATGTTAACAAAAGTACATAAAATAATTTAATGGAGAGTATGTCTTTATTCTTAGCATTAGTCATAAGTAATAATTAATTCTTCAAACATATATTATATAGAGTGTGCATAGATTCTCTTATTATATATGTCTCGTAGTTATATGTTTTCTGCATTTCTCTCCAGAACACATCCAAACCCTAAGCCACTAAGAACTTAGGTGCCGATTTACAAGCCCCTTCTGCCACTTTTGCGTCACTTTTCCCATGTTAAAAGTGACGCAAAAGTGGCGCAAGGGGCTTGTAAATCTGCCCCTTAGTGTCCCAACCTGAGACAGAGAACCTGGTGGACTAAAACCACCCTGCAACCAACTGAGTAATAGTTAAGTGGGGTGCATTTTAGGTTGTCATCAGTTCTGTGTGATTTTACTGGAAAATGAACCTCTATTTCATCATGAATAGGTCCACTCAAGAGCACTTTTTAAAATTAAAATCAACATCCTATCCTAGAGCACATAATATGAAGAGTAACTATTTAGGAAGCCCTCATGGTGATTTTTGTTTCTTAGTCTGGTCTTCTTTGAACATTGTAGTACTTAATCAGTAAGTGGGTATTATGTATTCAGTCAAATTGTCTGAGACATTTGGTTGGGAGCTGCAGTTTGTTGTGAGGGAGTGGAGCGCATGTCATGTTGCAAAGAGGGGAGGTAATCACTGCATTGCCTAATCATACATGAGTGGTGTTGCACCTGTAGTCAACAAATGCATCCTACCTCTTTACATATGGGTGTAAATAGAACTTGCATCCCTGGGATTGGCTGCTAGCGTCGCTTTAAGAACTAACAATTTGGAAGTTTTCCTTTCCTTTAAATATTCATTCACAATTGTTACTAATGGTTGTGTGTATTATCGATTGTATCTAAGCAAAGTACGTATCTGATGATGCACAGCCACACTGGGTTAAACATCAAGAGCACCCCCATTGTAAATGTGCGACACAGGTACCAGTTTGGTATCTATACCTTTCGTAAAACCCAGATAGAGGCCTGAAAATAATCTACAAATTGTCATGGAGAACTGTATTTGTACTTAGTGCTGACAGACAGTTTTGGAAACGCGTTCATTTTAAACTATGCCAGGCACACCTAGATACATTCCAACAACTTTTGCTTGCAGGCTTTCTGTGAGCAGCTGCTTCTTCACATTTTTCAAAGTCAACTCAGACTTTCACCCTGATGCAACTGATAAAATGAGTCGTTCAGCTTGTCAATATGATTTGTATATAAACATGTTCTTTGCAAAAGTATTTGACTGTAATGCTGTATAAACAGCACAATGTTGTTTTTGCTCCTTTTCTAGTATTTTCAGAGACGTACAATTTATTTAGTCGCCTGCCTTACTTAAGCAGTTGTCTAACTTGTTAGGAGAACTCTAGCCCCTTCGGTGCACTTTTCCAGCTGACAAAGATAAGAAGTAACCCTAAATAGGTTCTTATGGTCAAGACTCTGTGTTGTAGAATGGCTGTGTCAAGAGAGTGACTTTTAGGATGTTGTCTCTGTGCTCGGGGTGGAGAGGGATACAATTTAGTAAAAAATAAAAATTATAAAAAATATTGGTGCGATGGGTCATCACCTTGAACACAGCGAGAAAGGAACGAGAGGGTTAGACAATATTTCAAGCAGGACCAGAGAGGTGGGACATTTATGTACTCAAAATCCTTTGTACTACGAATGTCAAAGGATTGTGTTGTTTAGTTTGTTTCAAATCTTTGTTACACTCGCAAGGCAGTGCTGCACAAAGTGGGAGGCTGGACGAAAGAGGCAGAAAAAAAAGAAAAA
This sequence comes from Triturus cristatus, assembly GCF_964204655.1. NCBI lineage: Eukaryota > Metazoa > Chordata > Amphibia > Caudata > Salamandridae > Triturus > Triturus cristatus. The sequence goes on from NC_140583.1 coordinate 355,049,850, forward strand.
CAAAATGAATCAATGTGACATTACCAGCAACACATGTATTTGCTCCTGTCAATACCAACGCTGTAATTCTTTGCTTATTGCAAGATAAAAACTTAAAGCAAAGTTACTTTCTTGTGATTTCAAGTATATATGTCAGTGATGGGATAAGTCATGTGACTGCAAGCACTGTAAGGTCGTCTGGCCATGCTTCTGAGTTGGTAAATACTCCCAGGCTGTTCATGAAGGAGGCTTGAGTGAGTGGCAGGTGTATGCACCTGGGGCAGCTTCATTATGTATCTTTCAAAGTGTAACTTATTTTAGGTACTGCACCCTCTGTCTTTCCAAAGAACAACTGTTGCAATACTAGTAACTATGGTGGTCTGTTGTCACTGGTAAGACTCTATCCCTGCATGCGCCACCTTTTAGCAGAGTTTATAGAAGACCCCCGTCACATGAATATTAACGAGGCAGGCTTTCTGCAGCTGCTTCAGAGTGACCTCTTTGCCCCTATCCAGGATGAGGCATCTAGCACAGTTCACATGTTTGACAGAATCGCAAGACGTATGCGGCACAACACTGCACCCCAGTGCAAAGCAGGCAATCAGACAACTGGTTTGGGCTTCTTCAAATGAATTCCTTCATTTAATCTGTTGATGCACTTGCCAAACGTGGTATCTGTAGCTGTCTACTAGTACCTACCTAACTCCCGTGGTTTAGGAGTCTTTGTTAAGGTTGCTGTTAGGGGGTTCCCTTTCCGGCTTGCGTGGTGAGTCTTGCTTTTCCCTTAGATGGTAGTAGCGTGCTTGTCTCGAGCCGACTTTCATTGCCCTCCTAAGTGAAATGTTGGTACCGCTCTGAATGATAACCTGCTGTCAATTGGAGTTAGATTGTGGAAGCAGGAACTGTAACTGTTGTGCTGCTTCGCTGCTTGAGGGTTGAAATAGAGACACTTTTCTCCTGCATCTGCCTCCATGTGTCTTTGTTTTTAGCAACAAGAACGAGTCCACGGAGAAAACGAACCCCACTCAGTGTCAGCACTCAGCCTAGTCCCTTCAGCTTCTGAGAGGAGCAGCAGCATGCGTCAGCGATTCTGGTGAAGCCGCTGCTGGTGTGAGGGGTCCCGGCTGTTTGCCTGGGCTTGTGTTTATTGACAATAATATTAAACTTACACCAGGGCATATAAAAGTTATATCCTGAAAAGATTTGAGAACTGTGCCCCGCATAACATCCCCCAGGGTAGAGATCCCGATATTATCCCAGTCACGGACGCCCCCCAGACCTGCAAGCTGCTGCAGCCCGCCATTAGACCACAGGGGAGTCTCCTGTGTCAGCCTGCCCCACCACCCCATCCTGTGCAGGGCCTGCTTTCACAACTGAGAAACGACACTCGTGGCGGACAGCAGTGTCCTGCGAATAGGGGCCGAATACAGGATCGTGTGTAAGGAATAGGATCCCATCCGGCACCGTTCCACTGCATATGCCGGATCCAAGCGGTCCCCATACCACCATTCATTCAATATCAGTAGTTGCGAGGCCACATAATAGGACTGAACGTCCGAGGTGGCCAACCCGCGTGGACTGAAAACAAGTTTGGAGCACCACCCTAGGTGTTTTCCCAGCCCAAGGAATTGTCCCAGAACCGAATGAACCTGGCGAAACCAAGAAGGCTTAACAGGGAATGGATAATTTTGCAGCTGATACAGCAACCGAGGCAACAAGACCATTTTAAAGATGGCCAACTGACCTGGAAGAGAAAGGGGCATGCAAGACCAGGTTCGCAATTCGTGTCATTGATTTTTTGTGGGAGGCATTTGCACGTAAAGGTCTTCTAAGTACCGTTATTGCTGGAAATGGAGTATTGAAGACATGAAGAAGTATAATAAAGAAAAAGGGATTCAACATTGAAAAAACAGTTTGTATCCTCCCTAATCTAATGAGTTGGCAGAAAGGGCAAATAGATTGATTTTAGATTAGCTGAGGCAGGAAGGTCATGTTATACCACACTGCACCCCACAATGGGTGTTGCCCTGGTTGAAGTTTTGAGAGGCGGGAGGGACCACTTTGTTTGGCTCAACTCACACTCTAACAGGAGTGTGCGTATTGCTTGGAGAAAGTGATGAATGCCAAAGTGAACAGGAAGCAAATGTAAGCCAGTTTCCAATAACATTTTTTGCATTGTGTAGGAATAAAGATTTGCATATTGGAGTGAAAGTCAGAGTAAAATTGCAATATGGTGTGAGGAAAGGTGAGTTAAAGTTTGGTACAGAGGTTGTCATTGAAAAGGTGTCAAGATCTGCTGTGTGCGTCTAGTGAAAAGAGGTGGCAGGAGGAGAACAAGTGTATGGTTGCCGACAGTAGAGTTAGTCAGGATGAGAAAGGTGGTGTCAGTGGTGGTGAGACAGGAATAAGGAACTATAATCAAACTGCAAGAAAGTGTGTTCAATCAACTGCATCTCCTGAGTCATAATGTTGAAATGGGTGGCAAGAAAACGTATGTTAAGAGGCACCCCAACTGGTTAAAGGATTTTACATGAATTATGCCTTGTTGTGCTTCGTGTTTTGTGTTGTGTCTGGCTTTGTCTGCTGGCTTAGCCTTGGGGTGTTCTTTTTGTTCGATCAGTCTTTTATTGCTACCTGAGTAGAATGTTAGTACAGCTTTGAATGGCTAGGTTCTGTCAAGCGGAGTTAAACTATGGAAGGAGGGGTTATAACTGCAGGGGTCGGATTACAAACACTATTCTCCTGCATCTCTCCATGTGTCTTAATACTTAACTTTACTCAGTTTTTTGCCCAAGTTGGTGTTGTTATTTAGAATCTTAGTGGCAAGGCACTGTTCTGTTTTTTTATATGCATTGATTGTTCCTATTGCTGATTCCCCTGCACCATAATGCAAACAAATGTAAAGCTATGAGTTAGTGGTGTGCCATGCCACTGGAATCAAGCTATCCTGGCTGAAGAGGGGTGAAACCCCGAAACTGGTCCTAGGGTGCTTGGATCCAGTCCAGGGAGGACCTGGCTTGGCAGTTTGGGCTGGACTGTTCCCATGAGGCACAGGGTCAAGACTGATTTGCATATGGCTGGGTTCAAACTGGAATGACATGGTGAGCAAAAAAACAATGGATTTAGGCCCAGATCTCTGTACTGGGGTGAACGTATGAAATTGTTCTGCATTCTGTCCATCAACTGTTGTTTTTGCATTTGTCACCCCGAGTGGGGCGGGTATGCCCAGACGTGAGTCCCGTGCTCTCCATGCCACTGGAATCCACCTATCCTGGCTGAAGAGGGGTGAAACCCCGAAACCGGTCCTAGGGTGCTTGGTTCCAGTCCAGGGAGGACCTGGCTTGGCAGTTTGGGCTGCACTGTTCCCATGAGGCACAGGGTCAAGACTGATTTGCATATGGCTGGGTTCAAACTGGAATGACATGGTGAGCAAAAAAACAATGGATTTAGGCCCAGATCTCTGTACTGGGGTGAATGTATGAAATTGTTCTGCATTCTGTCCATCAACTGTTGTTTTTGCATTTGTCACCCCGAGTGGGACGGGTATGCTCAGACGTGAGTCCCGTGCTCTCCATGCCACCAGAATCAAGCTATCCAGGCTGAAGAGGGGTGAAACCCGGAAACCGGTCCTAGTGTGCTTGGTTCCAGTCCAGGGAGGACCAGGCTTGGCAGTTCGGGCTGGACTGTTCCCATGAGGCACAGGGTCAAGACTGATTTGCATATGGCTGGGTTCAAACTGGAATGGCCTGATGAGCAAAAAAATGATGGATTTAGGCCCAGATCTCTGTACTGGGGAGAATGTATGACATTGTTCTGCATTCTATCCATCAACTGTTGTTTTTGCAACGGTGTGACACCAGATCAAAATCAAACTGTGATTGGCTGAAAGCTATGCATTTCCTTTATAGGGTTATGTTGTACTGTATATACTTTTTGGAGAACATTTATGTATCTCAAATCAGTAAAATCACTGAGTGATTTCTTTAGAGCACTATAAAGTTGGCATCCTCACACTGCTCTAAAGAAATCTCCTCCCAGTTGGAAACGCTATAGGCGTGATTTGAGTTTAACGGATGGGTACACTGTCACAAACATGACGGATATTCTGTCTGTCTTATGAAAAGTGCCTTAGGCTATAATGCACATGTAATAAGGAACACAGGATATCAGTCATGCTTGTGAAGGAGTAACCCGACCGCTAAACTCTAAATCAGGCCTTTTGTACCTTCAGAAATTTCTATTTGCTTGCAAAAAGCACAGACATCACATAAATATGATTTTGTAGGTGATCTCTTTGGCCCTCACCCTGGTGAGCTTAAATAAGCATCCTTAAAGCAAAGGTAGTTGTGGAGTAACTAACTTTGATGAGGGTAGGAAAATAGCCAACAACTTGAGAGATATGGACTTTAATAGAAGGTAAATGGACGTTCTTTGGAATAAGGATGTCCAAGGGCATCTCCAGTCCAGCATGGTAGGGTCCACAATTCCAGGTAGGCAGCCCACCAATCCAGCTAGATTTAGAAAGAAGCCTTTAGATGAAATAGATTCCAGCATTACGCTCAAAATGTATTTCAGGCTCTTGCTTAATTAAGAGATGTGTGGCACGTGAAAGTATTTTACTTATGGACATGACTAGATCTGCAGCAAGCTTAAGGTGTGAAGCTGTACCAAGGCACATTTCTTTTGCTTTTAATCGCCAGAATTTATTTTACTTCTGACTTTCATTTGGGCTTGCCATGCTTAACCCCTTTCCATTGGTGTCAAACCAGTCCTGTGATTTTGCTTAAGCAGTGTGTTAATGTGACATCCCATGAGAAGGTCCTCATCAATAATCGTAGGAACAGGTAAGAAATTCCAAGTCCTTAATGAAATACATGTACATTTTAACCTACTGATATCATGAGAAAGAACAATGTTCCACATGAAAAGGCCACCACGTGACATATTAGAGGAAGATGGGCTGCACATACCAGTAAATAACAATAGTTTGAAAAAACAAAGACAGACTTTGAATTTTGCTATGATAAACACCTATGAGCACAGCACAAGAATATAACGCAAAATAGTATATTCTTGAAATAAGAAGAGCACATCCAAAATGTGTAATATTAAACTGTATGAAACCTCGGTTCAAATATACACCATTTGGGCAGTTTCTGTAATTTACAGCAGTGTTTATGTTATAGGACCGAGTCTCTTCAGTTCCTTCCTGTAGTACCGTTCAAAAAGTTCCTGGATTGACTCTCTCTCTATTCAAGTCTTACCAGGCCATGAATAAATGACTTGCTTTCTGGTTCACTGGGAATGCCACGACAGAGTAACCAACTTGACCTCACTGGTCCCATCAACACTTTCCCACCGCCAGGACCAGGCACCACACATTGCTGTCATGGTTTCTCACTGTGCTTCGTGTCATCTCACTGGTTCATTGCAGTTGGAATGACTGGACGAGTTGCACACAAAGTGCGATGTTGCCACTGGGCATGGTGGTGTATTTGCAAGTGGTGGTGGCCACTACTCCACCATCAGCCCAATGTCGCCTCCTCCTGTACGGACCACCCAGCATCAACCTGCCCCCTGTCTGTCTGGGCTGAGCCTTGCATGGGTTTATTCTTTTGTGCATAGTATCAGCACAGCATTCACAACTCTAGGCTAAAAATGAAAGCACCTCTTCACACACACCAGAAGACCCAAGCAAAGAACTTGTCTGAGTTGCGGGCAGAGTACTGAAAGCTCTGCATGGTGTATATGCAAGCAGTGCTCAGTGCAAGTGGTGTTAGTTGGCGACACCAGTGATAGTTGACAGACACAATCATATTTGAGATATGTATTTTTACTCTAAGCACGGGGGAGATGTCATAGGAGACTCTAGGACCATGTAGGGCAGAGACATCCCAGGTCCACAGACAGGACCCTAGACAACTCTTCCTGGCTCAGGCACTGGACAGGTAGTGCAGGGAAGAGCAGCGTATTCCATGGCAGGATAAATCAGGGACTACATGGGTGAACCAAAAGTGGAGGATCAAATACAATAGAGGGAAAATCTAATACAATCTGAGTCATTATACTGACTTAGTAGGGTGTCCTCTGCTCCTTCTACACCAAGACATTACAGGCTCCACAGAGGAGTTTTGAGCGCTGGCACTGTCTCAGGACTTACCTTCAGAGTTTGTGCACAGAGAATTCCAAAAATTAATTACATAAATCTAAAAAGAAGATCATGGTTTTCAGAGTCATTCCTAGATTTCAGATTACAATCTTAAACAGTACCAAGGTTAATTTAGTTGTTACCATTGGCACACAGTGTACGCTTACAGAGGTACCATTAAGAAGATGCGAAAATACCGCTTTAATCTTCATTTATGTCCAATTACATCATTATTATTTTGACTTAGTGTTAATGGACTTCGTGTGTATAATGTACAGTGCTTCTAGCACACTTCAGACTAACAGTTATATCTCTATCTATCTACGCATAGAAACTTGGAGTATGAGCTGAGTTTGAACACGAGCTCTGATATGGCATAGGTTGCTATAACAGTACCGTCTGCACTTGAATTTCATTAATGAATTTCCTAAAGGCTTTAATTACATGCATAGCACACTGGGTTGACACAAATTCTCTTTTTCTACAACTTAATTAGTGCTTGCTTAATTAAACAAGTTCATGAAAAACCACTAGTTGCAGCAGCACTTCAGACACACAACAAATGTGAGAGCCTACATTAAAAACATTTTAGGCTTGCAGGTTGTGGTATACTATCAACTGCTGGTGGGTAGTGGACCTCAGGCAATGATAATACTTTTATTTAAATTATTTACATAGTTAACTCAAAATTAAAAGTGCTGCCACATTCTTTATTTTGTTCTACATTTAAAATAAATATGTTAAATTAATGTACATTGATATTTAACATAAAAAATCTTTTGCATAAAAATGTTTACTAGTAGTGACCTTAACCTGATAAACCTGGTTCCACCCCTTATTTCAGAGGGAGCGGACATGCACGTCTACACCTTAAAGTAAATTTCCACTCAAATAATGAGTGGCCAAAGTAGTAAATGTATTACAAAATGTAAGAGTAAATTTACTCACGTGTAAATTTACCTTTGTGAATAGGTCCTATAGCCTCCATGCAGGATATAATTTAAGGCAATCTTTATTCAGTTCAGTAAGAAACAATTGAATGTTCATCCTAATTAGTGACCATAACTTGAAACAGAAAAGAGTGGAACCTACTTCAGATGCACACTGACTAATTAAACACCTTGTTTAGTAACAGCCACCACAAGGGTGAATATTTCCACAAGCAAAGTGAAGGTTATTTTGGACAAGACCTAAAATACACGTATATATATGTAATATCCAGCATGCAACCTTAGAAAAAATATGACAGACCTTCTCCCAATATACGAGAACCATGGAAGAGGGAGATAGGATACAGCTGCATGCAGCACATGTATTATTGTCAGTGTTTGCTCAATGTCTGAATTGCGACTCAGTCAGGTATTTGCAGTGTCATATGTATCAATCCAGAGCAACACAAAGGAGCCATTTCCAAGAATTTGCAGAAATCCAGCCACATAAATATTCATGTGTCAAAGTGTTTTTCTGTAAATGCTTCTGAATGGAATCAAATAGAGAGACAGAGGCTGAAAGGGATAGTAAAGCTCACTAACGACAATCAGGGCAGAAAGGTGCATTTGATCAGGGGACTGCTGTCTGCTCCCATGATGTCCACCACTGTCTTTCACACAGTGGAAGCTGTCACTCAGGGACTGCTTGCACAAAGGATTTCTTATGCCCCAAATATCGTTCACATCATGAAATTCAATGAATTCTGGCAGTGACAGTAAATCTTATGCACCTAATTTCTGAGGATCAGGAGATTGCGGGGGTCAAGTTGTCAACCCAGATCACCATTGAGTCTTACTTGCGCTTTTATTATTACAGTCAATAAAATGTCAGATTCATCACAGATCTTGGAATAATTGTTCATAAGCATCCTCTTTCTGTCATGTTTTAATATTTGAATGATGATAAACCATTCTGCGAGGGCAGTGTTCTAAATATGATCAGCATAACTGTAGGGATTTTATGCTGGAGGAATAATCTTGACCAGAGAATAATTTGGTATGTATGAAAAACTTCTATGTTCAGTCTCATGCATTTCTCAAACCTTTCTAGGTTCCAATCCTATATGCAGACAGCAATGCTATCACTTATTTGCTTCTTTGGCACTTCAATTTTAGTTTATTGGAGGGACTGGGTTTACCTGAGTAATCCCAACTAGCTAGGTTGTGGATTCCCATTGTTTTGTTACAATACGCCTGAGGTCCTAATTAATTCCTATATCATGATCAATCTGCCTAGCATGAAGGATCGGCTGCATAACATATATTTGTTTACAGATACCATTTTGCTATGCATGGACATCAAAGCAAAAGTTCGCCTTTCTTCTTCTTCACACTTTGATTTTTGGTCCAGGAACCACTTTGTACTTAAAGCTAGCATCCATGGCAGCATGAATAGAAATGTGTCTTTTTCATATATGATTTTAATTTGACTGTGACCATAACTGATCATTGTATTTACCTGAACTCCAGCATGTACATATATTTTATGAATGATTTTTGAGTGGTCTTAACGTTTCTGCTGACTAAGGTTATTATTTTATGTTTATTAGTGCAATTTGACCATCCTTCTATCAACCTTAAGATTCAAGAGCTTCTTTTTATAACTCAAACGCCATGTCATAATGGCATGGACAATTTGGCCCATCTACAGCAAATGCTGTACTTTCTAACAATTGCTAGGGCAATACCAGACTACCAGGTAATAGGAATACTCACTTTTGAGAGAATTATGCCATATGGACAACATACGTGGAGTAATAACGACTGACAAGTGTGATATTATTAATACATTCAATTCTTTAAATTTAGATCGGGCCTGTCTGAGGATAGTGTTAATGTAGTTGACAGCTTTGAGTATACTTTTTCAACCCATCTTCAAGGCTACCTATCTCTTCTTGAGCCCCCCTAAATACTTTTTGAATAATTATCTATCTTGCCTGGAGGTTGATTAACTGGTAGATCTGTCTGAGCAAGCCTACCATAAAAGATATCTCCCCCCGGTATTTTCCTGATCATTTTAGCAGAAGAATAATTCAAAGAATTTTAATGAAAAAACACATTTAAAAAGTATTTCCTAAATGCACATTTGTGCAGTTTTTTTGCTTTAAGGGTTAAATTCTATTTGTGTTTTTCAAAATTAACCTTTAAAATAATTTCATATTCATCTATGTTCTCTTCAAAAGAGAACTAGATTTTATTTGTTCTTTCCAAAGATAGCTTTGCTTTCTATGAACCATACAATAGCCAGCACCTGCCCCACACCAGAGTTAGCATATACAAACTAACAAATAAATATTACGTTGTGGGGGCTTGTTCAACTCACTTACGGATTATTAGGCATTCTAATAAGAGACTATATACATGTAAATCTAACTGATTTAACTGAACAATGCTTGTGCATTTGAGAGATTGTGCTTGTTCATCTCACTGACAGAAGCCTCGGTATACTATTGAAGAAAATGAGCATTGCACTTGGGAAAATTATTGCACCTTACTGAGAGAAGATTTTGCCTTTCCTCTAAGTAAAGCTCATACTGAAAGACATATGGGTCTTTGACAGAGAGAAAACACAATTTGAGGGTAGCTTGTACTTCTCACTGATGAAAGCAAGGAATTTTATTTGGAGTACACTATCTGCCTCCCTGCATTTATCATTGAGTGAGGCTGGTGTATATGTTGATGCAACCTCCGTATATACAATTGTACACCTCAACGTGAGAGCACCAGGTTCACTTTAACAAGAAGGGGCACTCCCTAAACATACATTCACAACATCATTGGTCATTTTATAAGACTTAACTAATGTTAGGATGTATGATTAAAAATGACTGAGAGTATCAGTACAGCAACATTTTCAGTTCCCCCTTAGCATTCCATGCCCTAAATTTAAATTCAATACTGATATTCACAACTTTGGTGTCAACAGCAGTTGTCATTATTGAGCTTTGTTTAGTAAGAAACTGAATAGGATTGGATTATAGGAGAATAATCTCAGTATTCTACAGTATGCAATATGCAGTCTTTAACCTTGAACCTTGCTGAAATCTCTTTCAAAACAGCAATGTTACAGCTTTGGAAATGAACAAAGCGGTATCTTCTAGGCAGGGAGGAGAAAACCAAAGGTAGGAAGACATTTGGTGACAGTATTGGCAAAATGTTTGAGCAAGGTACAGTATATAGTTGTCACTTTTGTGCTGTGTATTGGGTCTAACTCTAAATAAAAAAAGAATGCATTGAGAATAAAATATGATTTTAAAATTAATATGTATACAATTTTAAAATGAATATTTCTATTAGATATTATATTTTCAGTTGCCTGCTTGGGTAAAAAAGAAATGCAATTAATTTATGACGCCAGTACATTTTAATTCAAATTGAAATGCAAGTTGTGTGAACACCACACATTATATTTTCCTATAGGTAAAGACCAAGTCCATAGGATAACACATCTCATAAAAAAGAATGCATACTTTTAATACTTAAAGGCACAGAAATGAAAAACAGTTAAGGATCTCATGAAAGTACACTAATGGCTTGGTGAAAAAAATATATAAATATATCATTTGGCTAGCACATCTATAAATATGCAATTCAAATACATGAGACAATGATAATTTGATGTTCAAATATTAAAATAGGAAATATCACTCTTCAATCATCACGGTCAATATCACTGACAGAGATTAATAGATTTCTTAATATAGTCTAAATAGATAGAATTATACACAGAGTATAAACTATTAAAATGTGTTGTCTCTACACAAAATACATTTCTGGTCTGTAGTAATTTGGCCCCACCATTAGATGACACAGTAAGGCTAATGGTTCACCTCGCTTTATAAAAGTGACAGTCTGCATAACTGCCACAAATAAGGGACATGTATAGATCATTAATTTCTGATCTCTCCAAATTGTGCTATTATTATTATGTATTTTTGTTAATAAAGACAAGTGTGGTGCTTAGCGCTGTGCTGAAGGTGCGCTCTACCTATATTAATATTTTAATCTACCTCGTTTTGTATTTGTGTTCATTTTATTTCGTTTTCCCCTGATTTTATCTTTGGGGAATTGCCCCCTCACCTGCACTCTAATTGTTGTTCCACCGCTGCTTTAGCGGGTCCTGTCCTGGGGGTTTGGAAATCGGGGAGAATCGGCCGCCATATTGGGAGTGGGAGTGGTGGTGACGCTTTCTGGGCGCCATCTTGAGCGTTCTAGCGGTACTGCTTATACGCGGCCACCCTACTTCAGGCGGTTCTTCAGGGGGGTCAGCCGGGATAAGGTACCCGTGCTCACTAGCGCGTCATAGGATTCGCGTGCTTAGCGCTGTGCTGAAGGTGCGCTCTACCTATATTAATATTTTAATCTACCTCATTTTGTATTTGTGTTCATTTTATTTCGTTTTCCCCTGATTTTATCTTTGGGGAGTTGCCCCCCTCACCTGCACTCTAATTGTTGTTCCACCGCTGCTTTAGGGGGTCCTGTCCTGGGGGTTTGGAAATCGGGGAGAATCGGCCGCCATATTGGGAGTGGGAGGGGTGGTGACGCTTTCTGGGCGCCATCTTGAGCGTTCTAGCGGTGCTGCTTATACGCGGCCACCCTACTTAAGCCAGTCCCTCAAGCGCGCAGCGGTGACGCGCAGTGGGGGCGCCTTCACTGCGCCTGAGTCGTGCCAGAGTCCTGCCCATCTGCGCTCGTCTGCGCTGAGTCAGGGCTAAGGCAGGGCTCTGTAGCTCTTCTTCCCTTTGTGCTGTCTTAGGACCCTTTTGCACAAATGTATTCTAGAAGCGAGCTGCTTAGTCTTCGCGATTTTACGCCCTGCTCTCATACACCGCTACACCCTCTTTCTGGCCCTTTTCAGTGCCCTGAGTGTGTTTTTAAACTTTCATCTCCCGCTTCCATTTCTTCCATTTCTGCCTATAGGATTGCCCCCTTAGGATGCCTAGACAGTTTTGTTCCACCGCTGGTAAAATCTCAGGTCCCTTATGACTTCAAGGTTTGCCATCTCAATGTGAGATCATTGGTCAAACACCATCTGGACGTTTTTAATCTACTTACGGTGGAAGCTCTTGACATCCTTTTTATGTCAGAGACTTGGCTGCATGAGGAAGCTTTGGCAGCGGTTAATCTGGCCCTTCCCTCTGAGTATGCGATTTTTACCCTCAATCGTAACTCGAGAGGTGGTGGCATTGCGGCCGCTGTTAAATCGTGTTACTCATGTGTATGGAAGGCTATGGACATAGCAGGCTGCGAAAGTGCTAATTTTCATATCTCTGTTAGTCCTCATTTTACTTTCTCTGGGCTATTTATCTATCGGCCTCCGGGCCCGGACGCTGCCTTTAGGTCAGCTCTTCCTGAAGTTGTCAGCGCACTAGCCTTAAGGGCTGCCAACTTCAGTATCATTGGCGACTTAAATCTTCATTTTGATACTCCCCTCTCTCCTGCGGCCAGTAGCACTCTTGCCGACTTGGAGGCTCTCCAGCTATTTCAGCTGGTTAATCATTGCACTCATGCTGGTGGGCACATTTTGGACCCAATTTTTACCAACCTAACTTCGGCTAAAGTGTTGCCTCCCAGGCCTATGGCCTGGACTGATCACCATCTCATAGAGTTGCACCTCATGATTGGGGATTCTCCCCATAGAGCAATCGCGCCTATGTTTCTTAGACGCCCATGGAAAAAACTGAAGCTAGCGAATTTTCACCGGTTACTTGGTCTATATCCTCCTGGCCCTTTTCTGATGCTGAGTCGGGCTGTGATCTTTTCTGCAGCTGGCTGACTGGAGCCTTAGACTGCCTGACCCAATTGCTGAGAGTAAACGCCGTCGCGCTGAACCCAGTCCCTGGTATGATGACTCGCTTCGGCTCCTAAGAAAATCTTGTAAACAAGCTGAAAGAGCCTGGCGTAAGTCATATCTGCCTGACAGGAAAACGCTGTATCTCGCCAGGACTAAGAAATATCATAGAGCGGTCTGTAAAGCTCGGGCCGCTTATTATTCTCGTGAATTTAACATCAGCACCAATCCTACTAAATTAATATTTAAGGTGCTTAAGGATCTTACTGCCAGTAGAGCCACAGTCGCTGAGATCTGCTCGGCCTCGCATTGTGAGGGCCTGGCCGCCTTTTTTGTGGAAAAGGTAGAGGCCATTTACCGTTCTTTCCCTGGCACATCTGCATCTTCGGAGAAGGTGGAATCTGGCCTGAAGACAACTATGTCTTTGTGCTCTTTTCCAGAGCTTTCGATGGAGGAATTTAATAAAATTGTGGCGAAAGTCAAATCAGGTTCACCTACAGATCCTCTACGACCTGCCCAATTCAGAGAATCTGCGTCACTCTGCCTTCCTCCTTTATGCGATCTTGTCAATCTTTCCCTGACGTCAGGCTCTGTTCCTGGCAGCTGGAAACAAGCCCAGGCGATGCCCATTTTAAAAAAACCTGCCTTGGATCCATTAAAATTTGAGAACTATCGTCCTATATCCCTTCTTCCGTGGGTGGCAAAATTGACCGAGGCCCACGTCAATGCTATTCTATCCAACCATCTCCATTCTGCCAATATTTTAGATCCCTCACAGAATGGTTTTCGACCTGGCCATAGCACTGAGACTGCGCTGCTCTCAATGGTCGATCACCTGCGAACTCTGGTTGATTCTGGTCAAACGTCGGCTTTGGTGCTCCTTGACCTTAGCGCCGCGTTCGACACCGTCTCCCACGCGATTTTATTACAGCGTTTGGGTGAGGCTGGTGTCGATAACGTGGCACTTGAATGGTTTCGTTCGTTTTTATCCGGCCGCACATTTAGGGTTGTCACCCCTCCCTTCCAATCTAAACCCTATCCTATTGCACAGGGTGTTCCACAGGGGTCGGCTCTCAGCCCCACACTTTTCAATCTTTATGTGCAGCCGCTGGCTGATGTCGCCAAGCGTTGGAACCTGACTATGGTGTCCTATGCTGACGACACGCAGCTGGCGGTTGCAATAAGTGGGATTTCCGACCTCGAGGTTACTAAGTTTCGTGAGGGAATTAGCTCGGTGGCCCGCTGGATGACAGATAATTGCCTGCAATTGAACGCCAAAAAAACCGAGGTGCTCATTGTTGGCGGGCAGAGTCATCTCTGGGGTGATCATTGGTGGCCATCCGAGCTCGGTCCTACTCCTCTCCCTGCCTCCGAGGTAAAAAACCTAGGGATCTTGTTGGATTCTAAACTTAGTTTTGTCTCTCACACTAAGAAAATCGCTGCTATGTGCTTCGGGACTCTCCGTAAGCTCAGACCTATTTTTAAATTCTTTGATGCCCCAACCAGACAGCTTATTGTACAAGCTACGATTTTGTCTAGGTTGGACTACGCGAGTTCCCTGTTACTGGGAGCTAATTTGGCCGAACTTTCTAGACTTCAACGCGTTCAAAACGCTGCCGCCAGGGCTCTGGTTGGCCTGCCGAGATTTTGTTCGGCCAAAAAAACCATCTATAAACTCCACTGGCTCCCTGTTGCTCAGAGGATTAAGTTTAAGTCTCTCTGCCTTTCGTTCAAAATCCTAAAGCACTCCTACCCTCAGATTTTGGAGCATTTTATTTCGCCGTATGTACCCCTGCGGTCTTTAAGATCCTCAGGGCTTCACCTGGTCACAGTCCCGCGCTTTAAGAGGGCTAGGGCCGGCGGCCGCTCTTTCAGAGTGCTTGCTGCTAGGCTATGGAACTCTCTTCCTGTCCATATCCGAGCTATTGATGAACTTCTAGTCTTTAGGAAGGCCGTTAAAACTTTCCTTTTTCCTCTTGATTCCTAGAGCTATCTTGGCCGTGTCCTTTGGTACTGCTTGTGTCCGGTTTCTTGTCCATCATAGCGCCGGGACGCCCCTTTGCTGGGGCAGCTGCGCGCTCTACAAATCCGGCTAACATAACATAACATAACATAACATGCCAATTCTTCTTTAAAAAGGAAGAGAGTTTGTTGGATTAAATTATTCTTATATCTTAAAAGATTGTATTTTTTATATTTGGTAAACAAGCCATTCTGAATATCATATTACATTTCTAAATTTAACTTAGAGATACAGCAATATCTAGGCAGATTTCTTCCAAATGTCACAAAACACTGGAAGTAATTAAAAGAAATCAACTTCTTCTTGTTATCCCTTTTTTATTTGGCAGTTTGCTTATTTTCTTAAAAATATTATTAAAATGCATATTTCCATTGCACATGTATTAAAATGTGATCCTTAAGACCTTAGAAGTTATGAATTTAGAAAACTAGAAATAATGAGGCTGTCTGTACTACAATTCAAGTGCAAGTAGAGTAATATGCCTAGGAAGATATAGCGACACCATGTGTCTTGTACAGGGAAAGTAAAAGAAAAGGCAACATTTTACTTTGCACCTTTGCTGCTGCCACAGATTTATAGGCTGTGCTTCCTGTGACGCCACTTTCGGTTTCAAAGGTTCATGGCAGTTCACAACTTGAAACTAAGGAAATACTGACACAAGATAAAAATATATGATAGATGTTAGGCAATTTTTTACTGAGAAATCTAGTAGAAGTTTCAACATTGATAGTAAGAAACTACATGCATTGTTTAAGTGCATGCTGCCAGTCAGATAATGAACACATATAAAAAATGTTAGTCTATTAATACTGAGAAGCTAAATTCATCAATAGTCCATATCTAATGATGTGTGTTCTTAGTGGCTGTTAAATCAGAGTATGAAGAAACCTTTATTAAATTCACCATGCACTAATAAGATAACAAGTGGCTAATCTATATATGTTAATTTATTGTAAAGTTGTATGAATGTTAGAGGCGAAAAAAAGCAACATTGCAAGCAACAAAGAACCGCAAATTATTAAGAATAGAATCATGCTGTTAGTATGTACTGAAAAGGGAAATGCAAGCAACTTACCAGCTCCTTTCTTTTCATACATTCCATTAAGACAACAAACAGCTGGTGTGCCTGGGTCCGGCTGTAGTTAAAGGTTTTCTGAACAGTAACAAGAAGCTGATCTCTTAGGGATTCACTTATTATCCTAAATACATAAATGTGACAAAGATAAAAACATACCATCAACAGTGACCAATCAATATACTATTCAGTAATATTTTTCTACCTTCCAGTTTGGGTCTATGTAATATCAAAGCATATCGCCTACGGTATATTTCCTTATTCCTCCGAACCATTAATGACAATCAATACATGCAACCACCACCTACCAGACCAGGTTGAAAACATTGCCGCAATGCCATAGATCAATCCCACAAAGGAGATAGTGTACATTTACAATTATATCCTTAAACATGTAACCTCCCTTTCTATCTTTGAGGGGTTGTCAAAATCTTCATGTGCTCTGTTTGCACATTTTTCTATGAACTACTGTTACAATCTCAAAGTAGTGAGACACTCTTTTGTAACATAATGTAAAGCCAGACATTGTTCTTTTAATTGTTTTACTTAAAAGCACACTGACTGACTGAAGCCTACGTTAGGTTATGAATTGTCCCCACAGTATACAAGAAAATACAGATCTCAAGTGTCCCATGTAAATAATCAAAATCTGTAAACATTTCCATTGTGTTCCCTTATAGTCATACATCTCAATGTTCATATTCTGTTACAGATACCTTACCCTGCATCTTCAGAATACTTGTGTGCAAAGGACAAAATGTCAGATGCTCGTCCACTTCCATCACACACAACCACAGGGATGGGTGGTTCTTCTCGCAGGCACTCTAGGACAATAGAGATCACATTCGGCCCCCCTTCAACAATGAGGGAAACGACGGGCACACCCTGCCCCAACCCTAGGAAAGAAAGTAAGGTGAACATTGCAATCAAATAATAGCTTAAGGTAACATGTAACAGATACATTTTGTGTTAAAGAGTGAATGAAGGCTTACATAAATTATTTTAAATCACATACAATAAAATCATATTTGTAGAAGTAGGAGGTCTAATTAAAGTTATAGATTACATATCTTCTACTATACTACAACAAGAAAAAATCATTATTTAAAAATATAAATAGTGCAACTAAATTTGGGCTCTGAATTTTGGACATAGGCTCATAATTATATTCATTGGTAATAAATATAGGTCCTAATCCTAATTACGTAAGATTATTGTGTTTTTGTGTTTTCATCTGCCTATCTGAATGCAAAATGTATATTAAACTATAATACATATATCAACAATATACCTTATTACTTCAAGATGTCAAATATAATACCTAAAAACCTTATGCACACAATAATCTTTTCACAGAAAGTATAAGAATTTAACTTTCATTTGATATATTCACTTTACCTCTCCAATGCTTGTATCATTAAAATCTAGGTTGATCATGAAAATATATTGCTGGATAATTATACATAAGTTGATATCCAGTCTAGATTCTAGTAAAAAGATGTTGAAATGCCTATAAGGTACCATCACATTTGTGGAGTACAGGAACATTTCCTAAACCATCATTATCCTACAACAGAAAGCTACATTTTCTTAAAGTTTTGATGTCAGCTGACATGTAATCTACTTTGCAGCTGACATTAACGATCATTAAAGCACACACTGGACCTGTTGAACTCAATTTGATGTATCTACGTATTACACATGGCATACATCTGACCTGTCTCTATTCATGTAATACAAATAATCAAGTAAGTCCTTGCTCAGTAACCAAAAACAACCCAAAGAAGAGTTTTGCATTCAGGTCAAGCTATTGAATGAGTAGATACTTTACAGGTAAACATAGAAGAAGAGCATACACAAACGGATAAAAATACAGAAGGGTGAAATGTTGTACCACTGACAGATATTGGGTTGAGGTATATGCCACAGGGACATTCAAAAAGCCTGGCTCCAAAATGGCAACATTTTCAGACTCTAGATTCAGTGACAGATAAATACGGACTTTCACTAAGGGAGTGGTTATACAAGTATTCTGTGAATGGAAGACACACAAATGCTGAGACCTTTAGCAATGATGCACAAATTATTCAGATACAAGATGCATACATAACAATTAATTAAAATTATAATAATGGAAAATGTAAATCTAGAAACATAAATTAAGAAAAGTGGTACAGTGATTTTTTTTCAGGTAAACTTGTAATAATTGAAGATTTGTATGTGGAGTTCACAGAACACTACAAAAAGGTTATTACAAATGACAGTAAGCACTCTTACAAATTGTTTATGGCGATTTTGGTGTTGTCATACATTAGTGTATTCATCACATGATAAAGGGCATACCTTTCTGGCCACTGAGCCTTTTCGATAAGCAGACCATCTTCCTTTGATGTTGTATGAAAAGAAAGAACTGGTCAACATGTGAAAATCATGACAGTTGAGCATCCCTTTGGTGTCCCTGCCTCACTTTATCTCCAGGCATAGGATGACAAAGGGAAGACCACAAGCCATAAGGATCAACCTCCCACCAGCCAAACGTTAACTTTGGCCTGTAGAAAAGCATGACTCAGTAGTATAGGAACATTTTCACAATGAGGTGGGAACTGGATGTGACAGCAAAT
Organism: Triturus cristatus; assembly: GCF_964204655.1. Taxonomy (NCBI): domain Eukaryota; kingdom Metazoa; phylum Chordata; class Amphibia; order Caudata; family Salamandridae; genus Triturus; species Triturus cristatus. Next base: position 355,068,476 of record NC_140583.1, read on the forward strand.
TGAGAGGATTGACATAAACACGGTGAGTTGATTACTTGCAATGCCGATCATTTCCTAGTCGTGTTTTCATGGTAGAATTGACCAAATACATTTTATTATAGTAATATTGCATAAATCTTCAAATGCAAATCCTAAGAAATGTTCCAGAAGTACAATCAAGAATTAATAAGGTATAAGTTTACAACTTTCCTCAAAGATACTGTGTTGCACTAAATTTGTAAGTCGATCACAATAGTATGCAAATTCGAAGGTGTGCAGAGATTGCAGATCACTCAAACCCATCATAATATGTTACCACCTCTTTCTGTACTTACTTGTGTTGATTTTTTGCAGAGAAATGTGTTTTTCTAATTGACGCCGCAACTTAACTTCAGCTCCGTATTTACCAACTGTTCCATTGTCCGCTAAGATGAAGTGCGTATGAGAATTGTTTAGAACAGATAGTTTGCTCAGAGGATTTGACATTGTTTGGTATAGTTTTGTTACCTGTAAAACAATTGTAATATACAAAGTCAGAAGGTGCATGTATTGCAAACTCAGCATTCGTAATAATATATCCCATCTATCATTTATATCTACTTTAAATCCTACAGTATTACTACAGATAAGGCATTAGACCTATTCAGTCTATACAATTACCAACCCACCTTGGATGAATGCATGCACATTGGTCACCAGTTTACCCGTATTTAAATAGTAGCTGTTTTATCCCAAGTCTTTTATAAATATATGTACTAGCTCTGTTTCTACTTGATGTGCGTTGTTGCCTCAACCCATTAATTTTTTTATGCCTCCCTTGATACCCTTGCACCCCTCTCCAGCCTCATATAGAAATTCTCTTCTTATTTGAAAGAAACTGAGAGAATATTCAAAAAGCCAATACATTTAAAAGCCTCCTGGCTTGAGACTAATCCAACCTCATATCAGGCTTCAACTGACAGGCCACTGCCTCTAGACTAGCCTCAGATATTGCCACATTAAATGTAGTGACAACAAACGTTGAAAAGGAAAACATTGAATCAATATCATTGTCTATATTCTTTGCGCCAAAATGTAGAAGAAGAAAAAGAGAAAGGAGCTTATCAAGAACAGCTAAAACAATTTAGACCAGGTGAAGGTAATAACTGCACCAAAGAAACAGAAGGAACATTTAATACTTTGGCGAAGTGGTGGTAGGAAAGCAGCTAATAGGGCTTTCTGCAGTTAATAAATTGAAAATAAAAGAAACACAAAAATAGACATTCAAACACCAAATAAAACACATCAAGAATTTGTATGGCTGTATTTTTCAGCATTCTTTTGATGGTTTGCAGTAAAACTATTGTGGGAAATAAGTAGCCTAAACAAGCATGTGCAATGTAATCGGTCTCGCCTTTGGGACCTTATATGTATTTAGCTATGCAACACATTAGCCTGGGTGCTGAAACATCTACTGTTCTTTAACATGGAGGGAAAGTAAGCAACAAACTGTGTGACACGCCAGGTATGGGAACACATGGAGAGAAATGTTGCCTTTCAGCAGGAAATGGTATAGTCCAAAGCTCTATTTTTAATATAAAATCAGGGCCTTCGGTGATCATATCACTGAAAATACAAGATTTGAAAAAAATATTATTGTCTATGGGTCTTCGTGGAAGACAATTTCTATGGGCTGGAATCTAGAGCATGCTAAAGTAATTCTGGTATTTTACTGACCTCTGCTGGTTGTTTTCTGTCAAGAAATTTAAATAGAGGCAGTTGCCAGAAAAATTATAAAAAGAAAGTCCCTCAGCAGAAAGCAATTCTGGTATTTTACTGACCTCTACTGGTTGTTTTCTATCAAGATAGAGGCAGTTGAACAGGAAAAAAAGTTCCTAAGCGGAAGCAGACAAGTCCTAGGGCTGATCTCTAGAGCCCACAAAGTACATACACATATAAGTATGTACTAAAGTTTATACAAGAGGTCTCAAATGCTCGACCTAAAAATGTAGTGTCTAAAATGCTGTTGACTGAAAACATATGTATAAAAGACTACAAAAAAATCAAAAAAATATTGTGCTAAAAGGTAAGAGGGCTGGGAGCAGGGAAAGGGGTTTGGGAAAGGGTATTTTAGCATTCAAGTAAGTATACAATTAAGAGGGAGTAATGGATTGGTGGGGTTCAGGAATTAGCAGGGTAAAAGGGTAGTAAGAGGATCTTGAGTTCAGGAAAGTCAAGCAATAAATGAAAGTAAGGGGTGTTTTGGGATTAAGGACGGTTAGCATTAAGGGAGAGTTATGGGGTTTAAGGATTCAAAAAGGTTAGCATTAAAGTAGAAGCGTTGTAAGGGTTTTTTAGAGTTCGGGGAAGGGCAGCATTAAAGAGGTAGTAATAGGGATTTAGTGTTTAGGCAATTGTAGTGTTAAATGGTAGTATTTTTTAAAGGTGTAAGTAAGGGTGCACAATAGGGTGGTACTGGATTTTTAGGAATATGGGAATGGTAATTTTAAGGGGTAGTTCAGGTTTTAAGGATTTGGGGGTGGAAAGCATTAAGAGGTGCAAAGGTTTATAATGGTACAGTTAGATAAATTAATAAATGCATGTAATAAAAACAACTTTTAAAATATGACATTTTTGGAATTGTCGTAGGTAATAATGAAGAACCCACATGAGTACCTTGACAATTACAGCTTGTCTTTAATGTAGTTAATATTTTAAAAATCAACTTTATGACATACAACTGCTTTAACTTGGAACTACACTGCCAACTGGCCTGTTATTTTTCCATTTCGGCTAGTTTCATTCTACTCTTTCTAAAACAAAATGCCTGCATCCTTGCACATAAAAAACTACTGCACACTTCTACAAACTCATAAGATAGAAAATATCTAATTATTCCCTAATTGTGATATCCAAAAGGGGTGACATCAGACACTTATTTCTCTGCTTGTCCATTCCAAAGAAGGATAATGTATAGGATTGCAGAATTAAATGTGCCTATATTTATAAAAACACAATAATTTAGCTAATAATACAAGGGGAGGGGTACTTGCCTAAAGGAGGGTCATTTTCAGTCCCCAGATGCCCACTGACTGTATTCTTACAATGAGATCCAATTGGTGAGGAAAGAGTTGAGAGGGATGGCATCCCAGGTTACCCAAAAAACACAGTTTTCTGGGAGTACTCTCCTTAAATGTAGGGTATGAAAGTCCAGATGGAGAGTAAGGGGTAGGAGGTAGAGGACATCCACAGTGAAAGAGCCGTAGGTCAGTGGTTACTTGCTTCTGGGAAGTGATAGCGAATGAGGTGAATGTCACTGCTCTGTGAGATACCTGAGCCAGCCAGAGCATGGTGGTAGTCAGGCTGGTTTTCCCAGAACAGTATCTGGCAGGCCTGGTCTGTAGGAAAATGCAGTCTTGTGGGCAGGAGTATGTGTGCCCTGTGGCTATGGTATCCTTTAATTGGAAGGGGTACTTTACCAGAGGAGGGTCATTGTCAGTCCCGATATGTACATTGACTGTATTATTGGCAGTGAGCTCCCACTGGCGAGAAAAGAGCTTGAAGGGATGGCAGCTCGTGTACCCCCTAAACACAGTTTTCTGAAAGTACTCTCTTTAAATGGAGGGTAGGAAGGTCCCAATAGAGAGTAAGGTGTAGAAGGTGGAGGACATCCACAGTGGAAGAGCCCTAGGTCAGTGGTTACTTGCTTTGAGAGAAGGGCACCCCAAAACTGAGCAGCGGTTAGGCCACTTCTGATCTGAAAGTGCTACCCATACTGTCAAAGAGACAGAAGACAGGAGACCTACACTAGGAAAACCCCTACATGACACAGGCAGAATGTGTCACCTTTGAGGGGGACTGCCTTGGAATGACAGGCACCTTGTCAGTCTGAGGGCGTACACCCAGAAATTAAAAGACAGTCTCAAGGTAACACCCCCTGAGATGGCAGAAGAAAGAGCAGAAAGGGTGTCTATCACCTTAGGCTGTAGCCCTCACTTTGAGAAACTTAAGAGGTCAGGAACAAATGGGGGGATCCTTACCAAACCCAAGGCTGGTAGTGAGGCCTACTTAAGGCTCCAGATTGGAGCCTCTACCTGGTACTGGATGGCCAAGGCAAGGGGTTTCTTTCCTGACACTGACAGCTGTCAGAAGTCTCTGTTGTTTGATGGTATATATTTCCAAATCAAGCTGGACTGGGAACCAAAACCGGCCCTGGCAAAGTGTTCGGCCTGCCCCCGGGGGGTTGGGGGTGCCGCCAAGCTCTTTGCCAGGGCCGGTTTTCGGCCGATTTTGTTACGGGCCGATTTTGCAGCTATGATGCAAAAAGGGCCCTGTAACAAAAAAGGCCCCCATGGGCCAAAACGGGCCCCCACCCGTGCGGCTAACCGGGGGATTGCCCAGTGCCCGCTATGGCCAGTCCAGCCCTGCTAGCCATCATATCTCAAGGCTTTCAAGGATCTATCCCAATCCGATCTGGAAGGAAATTGGTTTCAACGTAATTTCCTGCCGCTAGCCCATAAAATGAGTACTACTTTCCTGCGCTCCTGTCATTTTCGAGGGAATCCTGGTTGTTACTGACCTGTCCCCTGACTTCGCCTATCATCTTTCAGGTTTCATCTTGCCTTTTCGGAATTCACTATTTATCTCCTGTTGCAACTTCCAATTGCAGCAGGGCTTTTCCCTCCTCATTCTTCTGACCACCTCTCTGAGTAAAGAATCTCTGGCCAGTTCTGAAGCCTCCCCGCCATCTCTGAGGTTTTTGCCTTCTAGCTTTTTTCCTCCTCTTGGGGCTACTTTTGAAAGAGACTTCCTGCAAGATACTACTAGTGTTTCGGCAGCTGCACTGTTTAGTGGAAGGATTTATCCCTAACTCTAGCAGACAATACTGTGAAGCTTCACAACTAGAGGCAGCCTTAAAAACCCTGTTAGGTGTCAGTTCTGTGACACCTAGGACGGTGGTAATGTTCCCATACTGGAATGCACTTAAAGAATTGAACCGTCTTCCCTTTTGTCTCAAACAATCAGAGATGAGTACTCATTCAGTAGAGTCTTTAAAATTCACTTATTTGTTTCCTGCTAGTCTTTTCCACTCCTGGTACCTTGGTTTCGGCCTTTTTGTGCACAAAGACACTCTTCAGGGTAGCCAAGATCTGTATAAGACTTGCTAACATTACATCTGTGAGCAAGCTAGGTTTAGCTGCCCCATAGGTGGGGTCTATAGGTGAGGAGAAGGGTTGTCCATTGACAGGGGGATCTGGAGAAGATGTTGACAGATGGGTACATGTAGATTCAGAGGGGCATAGAACGGAGAAGCACTATTGCAGAAGTGGCTAATTGTTCACGTTCTGTCACCTGAGCAGGGAAGTCCACCAAGGGATCGATTAGTCTACCTTAGCTCTTGGCTGGGGATGGACTGTGTAGGAAATAGGCTGTTTATGAGTGGTTACTCTGGATGCTTTGCCTTTTGCTGCACTCTATGTTTTGATGGCTTTAGAATTCTTTGTATTTTAACCCTCCTAACCAGTGGTAAAGTGTCTGTGTTCCCCCTTTAAACATGGTTCTAATTGGCATATTCTTAAGTGGTATATTTAACTTGCCTACAACTCCCTAGTGTATGGTACAGAGTGTACCTAGGGTCTGGAGGTAGGTTAAATGCCACTAGTGTATTGCAGCACCTATTGTGTCACCCACTACAGTGGCAGTGCAAACATGGCATCAGGCCAATTGCCGTAGCCTGGTAATAGCAGTGTAAAAAGGATAAGTTACTTTTAGAAAACGTTACCTTTTCCCTGCCTGATGTTCTTGGAGGCTAATTGGCATTGGCTCTCTAGCTTTTCCAGTTGGTTATTTCACCTTGAATAGGTTTGTTATAGGAGTGAAATACCTCCCAGGAGCAAACAATAGACTGACCTGGGCAGAGATAATGCCTCTGAACCCCATACAATATGCAGGGCATGGGGTACTGTGGGCATCCTTTTTTACACTATAGTGTCAAATCCTGCTTGAGTGTCAAATCGTGTTATGTATGCTGGTTTCACATATAATACTTGGGAAACACTTGAAGAGGGAGAGAACAGGTTGCAAAGACAATTCTTGTTGATTCACCACCTGGTTGATGAAGGCCTCTGCTTTTATCCTCCCAAATGTCTGTCCCTGAGCATACTGTGTGTACAGTGGCTATGTATTGTGTACAGTAGATTTACCACAACACACAACCCAAGCACAGCCCCTGCTCTCAGAGCCCAAATGTAGTGTTGCTGAAGGCATTTGCCATTCTAAAAATACCCAAAGTGTGATACCAGAGAGTAGCCCTGAAAATTCATATCTCTGGTTCCACTTATCGCATTTTTTTCATTTTTGTGTCAATTTGCTTATTAAATTTCACTCAATTATACTAAATCATTTGGGATTGTTATTGTTTTGCATTTTGACTTTGTTACTGTTTTGGCACTTCATACATACTTCCTGAATTGCCCTAAGTTGCGCCTTTCTACACCACTAGACCCCTCACACACACTGCACCATACGCCCAGGAACAAAAGATCTCTGCTAAAGAGCCTCTTTATGGGTGCCCGTCGGGTTTTGCAGTGCCGACCCGACGAGGAGCAGGTCCATATGATGAAGCATGACACCTAGCTTCCTTGGTGTGTGAGGACCCTAGTTCCGACAAGAGGAATTCCTCTCCTCTTGTACACGATCTCCTTGTCACATACACTCTCTCCCTTTACCCTGAGGAACTGCATACTCTTTATTTTGGTATAGTAATACCACACCCACAATTACAGATCCTGCAGGAATCAGTAATTCAAGGCAGCAAAATTATCAGGATTACAAATAACGCCAAATAACCCCACTTTGTTATGTGGCATAGCATCAGAAACTGGTGTTATTGCACCACATTCCTCATGTTATTCCATAATTACGGGACATCTGCGGTGGGAACACAGTTCTCCAGGTTTACCTGAAGGATTGGCCCAAGAAAACAAATCGTTATACAACGTGTGGTATGACTGCATTACCGATAATACCGATGTTGTGATTACTCTTACTACCAATCATATCTGGATTATGACTCTGGTCTAGAATGTCTGTTCTTTCCATTTACCAAATTTGATTTCAGACTTTGGTGAAAGCTTTTTGAGATGCACAAATATATTTTTCTTATACACCTAAGACAGAGTGAACCATTTGACCTTGAAAATGTAGAAAAAAAAAACTTCACTTTGTGAGGCAAAGAAGGGGAATTCAGTTCCATATGGAAACTTTTTAAAATCGAGTGTCAGACGGATTTAGACAGTATTTTTATACATATTATTTTTTCTTCTCTTTAGATTGACATCTTGTAGAGATTTTGGTTAGCTAAAATAGATGTTGCCTTCTACAGTGTTAACTGATGAACTAAAATAGGAAATAGGAAAGTGCATATTCTATTGACTTTCATTAAACCGTAATAAAAGTTAATATTAAGTACAATCCTTATAGAGAAGCTCCTTGAGGTCCAATTCACAGGGGTATATTTGGTCATACACGTATTTACCCTTTTTTGCCTCCCAAGAATTCATAAAGGAATTCCTGGTGGGCATAAATAGGTTTTCAAGTACAGATATCTCTACCATGAGTGCACAGAAATCTGCACTTAACAAGTAGGAAGAAGGGGTTCCACTGGAAGTGTGGGGGCACACTCACAACTATATATGTTTGTGGGCACTGCCAAAAATGCTGATGGGATCCGTTACACCCTGGAAATGGTCAGAGACTTACTCCAGTTAATAACTCCTCTTCCAGGATGGGGAAAAGAAACAGATCACACCACACCCACATTTGGTGGGGTGCAGAGAAAGGGCTCTCTCCATGGAGAAAAAAAAATCCATGGCGAAAAAGAACAAAATGGTTCGCATTGGACAGGCAGATCGATTCTCCCTTTGCAGACTTCTCTGCAATGAATAACTCGGCACAGAAGGCATAAGACCATGTGAGAAGAGTCACATGACCTGTCCAGTAGTACGCCTCGAAATCTGAACCTGTTTTTGGCACCAACTCAAACAAGAATCTGAAATCTTTGCGAAGGAGGGCCAGAGAGAAGAATCATGTTATAATACTTCAATGTTAATTGGCCAATCATTACCCGACGTAACAACTCGCATATACTTACATCCTTTCCCATAAGGTCCTCTTTGTTTTCCACAATGCCCCATGGTGCAATACCTATGGCACAAATTCGTCCCCTGGACTTTGAAGAATGGTCCTTCAAGGCATCTCCGACATGGCGAATTACACCTGCATCATGGGATTTTGAAAGAACAGTGTGTTCAGTCTTGGCATAAAACATTTACGCAACTTCAGTTATACTTCAGAATGACACACCATATACGGTCTCACCATGCCCGCATATTGTTCTCGAAGCACAAATGATTTTTTTAAAGCATAAATCACAAAGATTAAGAATAGATTTTTGAAAAGCATATCAAGCGAATTAAACCTTCTTATTATCTGTAAACTGATCAAGTAAATGTGTTAGCTCTCTGGATTTTTGGGTTATGTTTTTATAATTACACGCTTAAAATGAAGTAGTAAAACACACTATGGGTATTTTTAAGAAAACTGTGATGAAAGGAGCCAAGGAAGGACTAACAACATGTTCAGTCATGACACATATTTCATCGGAACATGGCTTGAGCTTGACTATTTGACAATGGGCCTGTGTGTACCGCAAGAATGTGACCCTGATTTAGAGTTTGGTGGATGGGATACTCACAAGCGCAAGATGGATCTCTTCCGCTTTATTACAAGTGCATGATAGCACTTGTAATAAGGCAGGCCGCATATCTGCCGCATTTGGATCTCAAAATCAGGTCCTGTATCAAGAAGGAACAGGGTCTCTGCTTGGTATGTGAGAACAAGAAGGAGGCAGTGAGTCATGCCAGCACATCTGAACTCCATTTGGGTGTAATTGGTAGAGATTGAAGGTACCATTCCAGGTGTCTGAACCTTCCCAGGTTCCTTTACATGAGCACTAACCCTATGGATCACAGGAAACAGAGTTTGAATGGGGCTTTCAATCACACTATGTCAAATAAATTGAGCTCAGTTTTTACGTTAGGGGGGAAAATTGATGTAACTCTTATCCCATCAATCGAATGTGATGCTTTTTTTTTTTGCAATCGGCACTCCCAAATATTCAACAATCATGTGCTTGTTAAAGGGGTGCTGGTCATTGTGTGTAAATAATCCTGCTTCCCTAGATCCAAACTACATATGGGGGTGTTACATGTCCTTGATAACGTTTTGGGTATGATCCCACTATGGGTGTGAAAAGCTTTGACATTTTGACCCAAAGTCATTCTTAGGCTTAGAGATTGGCGAACGCTCTTTTGACTTAAGGTGTTCAAGAGGTCAGGGCATCCACACCAAATTGTCATGAGTGAATAGAAATACATTTAATAACCATCTAACGTGGTGACAAGGGCTTCCAATTGGACCAATTAAAGGGTGCCCTTTTCTAACACCGCTACTCTTGAAGTCGAATGTATGTTGATGGCCATGTTCCTATAGGAACTGGGTGACGATGGTCTGTTTAGCATCACAAACTCCAAAGCAAATACAATAATAGAAATAAGAGGCCTTTCATCGCAATATGTAACATGTATGTTTCTCACTTCACTGTTAGAATTGAACTATGTAATCAACAAAATTGTTAATTTTATTCTCTGTCCTGGAACTGCTGAAATATCCATTAGTATAACGCATGTGAAAACTGCAGCCCTAGTTATGCAATCAGCGTGCTCAAATGTGGGACTTTTAGGAAGTTACCATAAACTAGAGGGTGAGTCGAAATGGGAAACATATTCTACATCAGAATTCAAACCCATCAGGTGTCCTCAAATATTGGGGGAAAAGGTTCATGAGACTTCTATTGTAGAACAGTTGTGCGTCTCTAGAATACACGCCAAGGCCATGTTTGTGAGGCAACATGGCTGCTTGCTTCCAATATGGTTTCCTTTACTGGTTGAGGCCTACTGCTGCTTTTTTGTCACAATTCCCTACAACTCTGAATGTATTTGAAATAGATTAGACTGTCACATTCTTGAAGTCCCTTAGAGCTACCCAAATGAATGATAGACAACACAGATGTTTTTCATTAATAACTGAAGAGGTCGGGGGGAATACAGAAACCCAACCAATCTCTATGAAATATAACCGTGGACAACAATTTAACAATTTTTAGATTAACGGGTTTTACTTCAGGTAATGAAAAAGTAGCTCAAGAATGCCACGCGATATACACGCACTTCAAAGAAAATGGCAGATGGGAATGTGCATTGTGTACTTATCCATCCCGGATATGTTTTTATATTCCTTACCAGTGCTGACTCCTCCAGTGAATATCCAGGCTCCGGTTGTCATAGCAGCTTTGATTAGCCCTTTTCCAAATACTTGCTTCAGTTTGGGCTGCATCTCAAAATTCTGCAGTCCTCCGTGGACAGAGATCAAGAGTTTGGGAAGTTCCAACTGCCAGTCCTTCACCATTAGATGGAGCAGGGAGTCTGGTTTGGTGTCATAGGATAAGCGGATGTACTGAAAAAGAGTTTGGAATCATCTGTTATGGTATCTATGTGCTGATGCATTCATGCAGAAACTCTGGAACACTGTCATAGAGCTCCTAGGACTGCAGCCCCAGGACCACTGGACGATTCACAAAGGTAAACTGAGATGAAAGTGAAGCTTTACAACTTTTGGTACTCACAAAGGGCATTTACCAGTAGTAAAGTTAGACTTTTGTCTCCCTTAATCTTAAGTTTTGGTCTTAAATTTAACTGAGACAAAAATATAACTTTACTACTCATAAATGCCCTTTTTGAATACCCAAAGTCGTAAAGTCAGACTTTGATCTCAGTTTACCTTTGTGAATTGGGGCCGCGTTCAGTGGTCTATAAAACATTGTGCCTCGGTGAGTAAATTCCTTTGAAACACGCGGCACCCCTCTGCGCATTTTATTGTCTGTATTAGGAAAGTGCACGCGGGGCATGGGAGTGTTTGATGGAGCCCACGTTTCATGCCCCAGTAGCACTTTCATACTACGAAATGAACTGCGTTTATGCAGCCACTTCTATAATGTGCATTATTTGGCACCTTCCTAATGTGAAGCTGGCATTTCATAATTTGTATGCAAATGAGAGAACATCTTTATCTTTAAATGCACTCCATAATTCTAGCCAGGGCCGTCAGCCGTTCAGCCTTGTTTTCAGTGTCCCTGTCTGCCTCTGATTTGTCCTGCATTTCTCTCAGTGGCGGCCTGGGAGATTGGCTCATGTTGTTCATGGCCTTGAAGTGCAGCCAGAATCAAGCTTTAGTAATTATACTGACTAAGGAACACTGGGCCGGATTCAGAGCAGTGGCGTAACGAAAACTGAAGGGGCCCCCTTGCAAGGTACACAGAGGGACTGCCACTCCGGATTGAATCCGGAGCTGTCAGGCCCAAGTACAGTGCTGAGGGGACCCCCTGCAGCTTCTCTGCTGCAGCTCACACACGCAAAATGGAAAGGGTGAGGAGATACACAAGAAGCCAGAGTCACTGGGATGCGGTGCACAGACTCCTGAGGAATATAGAATAAAAAGCAATGTATCTTACTGATGATTGTAAAAGAGAGCTTCCTCCCCCTCGGCAAGCCAATATGCCCTCCTAGAGCTTATTGCTCAAAGTATGTGATGACTTCACCCTTCTCTAAAGGTAAGTGGTGCACTCACAAGAGCCAGAACTTTACAAGAACAAACATTTTAAGAGTGTAAAATCAACAAAAAATGGAAATCTAACACAATGTGTCAGTAGAATACCTTCCCAGTAGGGGGGTTCCCATATTTTGGTTGGGAAAACACTTTGTATGGATTTGAAGACAACTTGACACCCACGATTGTCAAATGTACTCCCTCTTTTTTAACTTTTACACCACATGGAATCTGACCTGTACTGTGGTAGTTAAGTTAAAAAAATAACCAGGGGCCTCTTTTTCTCTGTGCATTGGGAATATTGAAAGCCTAACGTCTGTAGACAACTAGACCCGATTCCATTCCGGATAGTGCACAGGGCATTGGCCTGCTATGTGCTTGCATTATGTACATATCTATGCAGCCAACTTGAGACTTTGGTCAATCACCAATTGACGTTCATGACCCTAAATCTTCACTGGATGGTTTTATATATTTGACCTGCTTGGCTCTCTTCAATTAGTATAAAATCTCATGGAGTTATTGCCTGAATGAATACTGTCCACTGCACATATGCTGTACTTACCATTGCCTTGTTAGAATGTCCACCACCCTGGAACTCCAGAATCCCATAGGCATCAGTTGGACTACTCTGAGTGTGTTTATTGATGGACCATTTCTCTTGTTGATTTTCCACTTGCTTGTTGTCGTCGCCATTTTTATTTGCAGTTACATTTTGAGGTACAGGCACATGCTGGGTGATAACCTGACCACAGCAACACCTAAAAAGGTATAACAGGTTTGCTGTAATTGTATTGAAATCCAGTTGAGTTTAGACATGTGTCATGAAGACAACCTCAACAATCTTTGGACTTAGAGGTAGGTAATGAAAAACCCTTCTATACATTCTTAATGGCATTCTGTTATTTTAGATGTAGTTATTTTTAAAACTAACATTGTATTAAGGCAAACACACTAGCAAAAATATCGTACTTCAAAAATAACCAAAAAATTATAATGATAGACATATAAATAAATATATACATATATACACACATATATAGATATGGCTAAGTATAGATTTAATATTCTTAAATAAACATTTTGCCAGGCCTAAACCTTCAATTGTTAGCTCATAAAAGTCATCTCTAGGATAGGCCCTAAACAGCCCATTGGGTGAGGTGCAGTGTAATTGCAAATTTGGACATGTACGTTTAAGTTTTACGTATTCTAGCAGTGAAAAACTCTTAAATTCACTATTGTAAACTCATGATTTCATTTTCCACTACTGTGAGGCCTACCTCTCCCATAGGATAAAATTGGGTTACTTTATTACAGTTAATAAACACTAACTTTTAATTGGGAACAGGTAAACAATGTGTGTTTGGTGTCTGAGAGATTGTAAATATAATCCTTTTTAATGGTAAAGTCGGATTTTAAGTTACAATTGTGAAAATGCTACTTTTGAAAAGTTGCCATTTTCCTGTCCTAACTATTTGGTGCCTGTCTCATGATTGGGTGTAGTTGGACTTTGTTTACTCCTCCCAGACAGCCACACAACAGGGGAATTAGGTGTGCCTGGATGGGCCATCAACTGGCAGCATGGGAGAGGTGGAGCTAGGCACTGGCCCACTTTCAACTGAATAGTCTGTACTCTGCCTTCACACGAACACTTGTCACCACTGCGTAATTTATGCAGCCAGCTTGAAGCCATAGTAAGGAAGGCAAGAAACTTCACAGGGAATGCTCTATAAACTTCTCCGGCTTCACAGCAGGCACCAGGTTTTAAAATAGGATCCTCAAACCTACTCTTAAGTACACCTCTAGACCTGTGGATACTATAGAAGGACTGCTGTTCTGCCCAGCTGCCTGCTGCTGTGCTTTCTTAGAAGAAGGACTAGAATTGCACCCTTTATCACAGGCGGAAGTGACTTCAAGGGTCAACTGACTGACCTCCTATTCTGAACTACAAGGACATAATAAGCTCCAGATGCTCCATGCATCTGCCCCAGTGACCTGCTGCCTGGACCTGCCCAAGCCCTGCTGGCCTCTGCAGGAGTGAGTTCCTGATCCCCAAGAGGTGCCCTTCAGATCCTGGACCCTTGTGTGGCATCAGTGCAGCTCCTCAAAAAAAAGGAGAAATCCTAAAGTTTTGGGCTCTTTGCGACAACGAACAGGCCAACTCACACCGAGATCTTGCCATCTGTGCTGCCTGCCAGTGCAGAGCTCAGGTGAACCAGACTCTTTGCGCCACAGTGTCTGCCAGCGACATCTGGCAATGTGAGATCTGCAGTCGCGCTGCAGTATCGGCAGCCATCGGTGACTGCCAACACTTAGCTCCAGTAACAACCGCCCACCATAAATGATAGGATGTTCATGCTACAGTGATGTCCGTCCGAGACGTCCGGCCTGCTCTTCAAGCTACATCGATGACCCTCTGCTACACTCGCCCTGTTCCTCGTGGCCCTTTCCACTGCAAACAGAACTCTTCTAGCTGGAGTTTTGAAGGTAACTCTTTCAGCTGGACTAACCTGGACCCTATATCCGGCCCGTGCTTCATCACGGTCAGCCAGAATTTGAGACTTTCACCGAAGCTTGCACGACCAGATAGTCACGAGTCGGGCTCTGTGCTTAAAGGCGCTTTCCTTAACTGAAATCTATAAAATTGCATATCTCTGGTTCTACTGATTAGACTTTTGTTGTTTTGGTTCAAATAATTGATTAAATTTTACCCTATTTTATATGTGGGATTTTTCTTGTATGTGTTTTCACTTTATTAATGTGCTGCATAAATACTTGACACATTGCTTCTAAGTTAAGCCTGACAGCTTTTGTGCTAAGCTACCGGAGGGTTAAGCACAGGTTAATTTGGGGTTTGCTTGTATTTCACCCTGACAAAAATTGTGGTGGATGCTTGAGAAGGGTTTCATCACCCTCAACCAGTAACTCAATATCCAACAGTTTGTATATACAGCAAAGTGTACAAGACCACTGAAATGATGTGATTCTGCAGACCCGACATGTTCTGCTTAATTGTGGATTTGCTGCATTTGTCGCATAACCCTGCATTTGTCAAATAATAATTCTTCAGTTGTATAGTCTAAGGATTTTAACAAAAATAAATTGTATCTAACTCAAATCGATCAAAAGTTACTAAAAATGTGGCAACATGTGTCCCCGCACATGGGAAGTCCCTTTGCAATGGTTGACTTGTCATCTTTTTATAACTTATTGCAGTAGTTGAATGTCAAAGTGGTACTAATAAGGTGTCATCTTTGCCCAAACAGTGTCACCATGTGCAAAAATAAAAAAACAAGGAAATAATATTATCACACAATGTGCCACATTTCTTGCCTTTTTCTCCTCATAATTTTGCCAAACCTGCAGCATAATGCATGCGGCATTATGGTTCTACCCTGCTACATAAATCCAGTGGCCCTATATATAGTTTAGACAGTTTGTTGATTTGTATTCTGCAACAACTTGGCAAACCCTATGGTTACAAGCAATCTTTTGGCTTACTTAAAAAATCAGGACGCAACCCCTCCCCCACACTTCATGGAATGCTACATCATATGGGTGCTCATAATCAGCAACAATTATTGCTAGGCAGGCTGGCGGCAAGCTCTTTCAGTGTATTTTTTCAAAAATATATTTGTATGACTATAATATTCAATTCTGGTATGATGTCTCCAGGGCTTTGTGTGCGGAGTGGGTTTTGTTATTTCCTAATTTTCCCTTTTTTTCACAAAATTAAAAAGAACAGTTTATAGGTGTGGGCTAAAAAGATCATTATTGCTTATATTGTGGTCAACATGCTTCTCTCTATTTTTCAAGGATCTAGCGGGTCGTGCTCTTTTTTCACGACCTAGGGCCACATGTACTAACATCCATTTGCGATTTCCTAATAGCAAATTTTTGTGATACGCTATTAGGAAATCGCAAACAGCTTAGTGGGTTTTACGCTGTTTGTGCTTCCCAGCGGGTTGCACTTGACCTCCCTCCTTAATATTAATGAAGTAGGTCACAATTTGCGACCCATTGCGAATCACTAAAACACAGGGATGGTGGCCTTCTGGGGACAGCAGGCCCCCATGTCTGTGTTTGCTTTTAAATAAAGCAACGTTTTTTTAATGAAACCTGTTTTCCTTAATGGAATGCGGGATGCGTTTCAAAAAGAAAAAAAATGTTTCAGTTTCATTTTTTGAAAGTACCACTGCCTTTTCTTACATTTTTGGGGGGATGCATTCACTAAGGGGAAGGGGTCCCCTATGGACCCCTTCCCGTTTACTAATAGGTTTTCACCAAATTGAATTTGGTGGTAAAAAGCAAATATTTTGCAACCACGTTTCGGTTGCAAAACATTCATACATTCCACTACGAGTTGCTATTAGGAAGGGACGCCTTTAACAGGCCCCTTCATAATTCCAGATCACTAACCCTTTTTGCGATTCGGTATTAGGTTACCGAATCACAAAATGGGTTTGCTACATAGGAAAATGCATTTTTCCGGTCGTAAACGGCCAGATCTGTGAATCAGGGCGTTTGCGGCCTGAACGAACCTATGTACATGTGGCCCTTAGTTCCGTTCTAGTTAACCACTTTCGAACATATCGCTATCTTCTTGTTTTAGGCGAGAGTGAAAAAGGAGACGTGTGGCATGTTTGTCTGTGACTTGTCAGCTGTTAGTATGCATTTCAATAATGCTGGAGACCAGGGTCCCAAACGATCCTTCATATCTTTATAGCGTGTGCATGCACTTCATGATCAGAGCAAGGCATGTATCCTTCCATCCATTTATTCGGGAAGGAAAGAAAGATGTCAGAGAATGGTTCATTCCAGACACGTTCTCTGCCACTTGTTGACATCACCAAAAAGGCTGTGGAAATGGAGGCCTGCTAAATTCTAAATGCCGCTGTCCCTTTACCCACGTTGGGGATGGGAGCCCATGAATATGTTGGGTCCCGATACTTATTCATAGCAGTCAGGCTGCTCAGCGCGCGTGTACTGTCTACCAGGCCCACCATGGAATCCAGGCCACTTTTGTGAATCTGGGGACGCGTGTCCTCTGGTGCTTTATTGGCACTACAATAGACAAAATACCAATCATAGTGTGCAACTAGGCCTGCCGGTGTATCAGGCCCTATGAGTTAAAAAACGTGAGCATCTAGAGGCAACCCGATTATTTTACAGAAAATAGCCATGGTACTCACCGGCTAACATCTTTGTTGTTGGCAATTAAGTAGATGCATTCTCTCTTGCAAAAGGTCTTCTCTATCCATGCCTTTTGACCCTGGAAGAAAATGAGAAATTAGACTCATGGCATAGGAAACACGTATGATGTCAAGGAATACATCTCGCAAAGGCTGAAGACAGATTTAGCAGAAAAATAAGCACCTTTTGGTTTCCAGAGAAAAATCAATTCACCTGACATTGACCAAGGGATTGGAAGTTCAATTTGATGTACATGGTAGTAATAAACAGCCAGGCTAAGATTTGTCTGGTCGGTATCTGCGGATTCCTTCCACAAGGATTTGAATGTGCTATTTGATTATAATGCATGATTATAAAAGCTGTGGAAAGTCGCCTTCACCAATAATAGCACAACACATCACACCCCCTGTGCTCCCTAATAACATGATTTTACCCTGAGTTAAGCTACAAGCATGTGTGACGTGTCAATATTTGATACCTGCTGGGCTCATTCTTGCTTGGGTTGGGAGCAGTATTCATGCCTATGGCCTAACTCCAATACCCTCGAAAATCCTCCATAGACAGGTGAAGATACCTGCTCTATCTGTGCGCAGCACACTAGTCTCATTCCAAACCCATTGGATACCCAGAGACACTCTCCTTATGTCCCAAGGCGCCCTTTGGACGTCTGTCCTCATACACAAGACCTGCCTCGTCCTGTGGAACAGCAGATGCACAGATGTTTTAAACATAGGTGCATTCTGTCCTTCACAGGGATCCCTAGATAACCCCCTTATTAAAACGCATCCATGTGTGCGTCGGTGTTTGTTTGTTTCCTTTTTGTGTGCTGGAGTTTAGAGATGCGTCCTTTTGTAATTTTATTTATCGCATCAAATGTATCGCTTTTCGTACCCCTGGTGCCGACCCTGTATCTCAGGAAGTCGGTCATGTATTATCTACCTTGCGTGGTGGCTTCAATCTCACCACAAGCTCGAGTACAACTGTGCATAATGTTCACTATACAAGCCATTGCCATTACCCCAATTATTGCGCCATGTGTATCACACACCATTTCTGTTTTCTATGCTTATGTTGATCCCATCATTGTCTCTCACACAAAGCTTCGTTTAAGCACCAACTTTGTGCCCTGGGACCCCTGAAACTGGATGTGCCACAGCCACATGTGCTGTGCTGGCAACGTCCATGCATGACTTTAGTAACTGCATGGACAATACACTGGATATGCTACCTTTCGAGCCCTTCATACATGAGGGATATCTATCAATCAGTTTTTTTTAAATATCTATTTATTACCATTTTCAAGCATTTAAACAGAGAGCGTTGTGCAGCATGGGTACAGTAGCTCTGTCAGAGGAGCATCCTATGAGTCTTGTGCAACACAGGGGAGTGAGGGGGTGTTGTATTAGCTAGAACTGTTGAGAATTGTTTATCAATAAATTCCAGCTCGCTCCTGGTATTCGAATTTCCATGGTGATGCCTGGGCTGAGGCAGTATGAGGCGGGAGACTAGAGAGCGGGCAGTGTCTCTTGGTGGTGCTCGTAACGGAATAAACCTTTTCTACAAAATCACACAGTGTTTGTCTTTACAACACTGGCGACAAGGATGGCGGGGGCACACACACCGGGGAACACAGCAAGGATCCGCCAATCCCATTACAGTACACACTCAGGGCTCCCTCTCACCATGTTGTTGGCATCCATCACATGTACTACCTAGAGACATGCCGCTCCGAAAGGATTACTCAGCTATGTCTGGAGGGAGGGGGGTCTTTACTCTCTCAGGTGAGTCTTCAGTTGAGGTCTCTCTTTCATCCACCAGGGCATCTCCCACTCGATCCAACATCTCATTCCACCTCTCAAGATCCCTTTCAACATTTTGATCCCTGGGGAGGCTCCCTACATGCACTTCCTCTGATACCGCCCATTCCAGTTCGTTCATTTGCCACCGTTCATAAGTCAGGGGCGCTGTCTGTACCCAGGGAATGGCGAGAAGGCACCTGGCAAGTACCTGGCCAAGGAGAGTGAACCAGTAACTCATTTTCCCTCTTTTCTTAGGGAGTGGCAGAAGACCTAGAAGGCAGTGCCGGATGGACGGATCACACATATTCCCGTATCCGGGTCACTGTGCAGGTGGCGTGTGCCCAGTACCGATGCAGCGCCCTGCAACTCGACGCAACATGGACAAAGCCGGCAGGTAACACGCCACACCGCAGACAGTCGGCAGCTGGTGTTGGGAAAACCTACTGAGCCTCTCAGGGGTCAGATATGTCCTGTGGAGGTAGTAAAATTGTGTTAATTTGAATCAAGCATTGCTAGCAGTCTCCTGCACCTGTGCTTTTGCCCGTCTCCACTCTCCATATGTGAGAGGGGTATCGAGGTCCTCCTCCCATAGGTTGCGGGTCCCTGTAATATCAAACTGTTTATGCAGGTACAGTTTTTACATAGAAAGCAGATATAACCCATCATTTTCACAAGAATTACAAGCGAGGAGCGAATTACCCAATTTCACCTACTTCTACTCATTTACTGAGAACATGCATAACTGTCCGATTATATTCAAATGTGAATGTCTAATGAATTACTAAGGTAATCTTTTTATTGCCTACGTGCTGTCTTCCAGAAAACCTTTCACAATGATGTTCCAAGCACTCCAATTTCACATATTATTAAAATGCTTGTAGCAGGAACAATCGAATATAATCACATTATCCAATTTAAAGAGGCCACAACTAAATCTGATATTTAAATTAGCCCCTCTATGACGTTACTGGAAAGGCAGATTGATGTGGAGTGGATGCTTAGTGGGAGCCTCTGTCTCTAGAAATGCAGAGTAACATTGTGAGCTCGAGTCTTCCACATCGTAGACGAAGTCCAGCAAGCAAAGTGTCATTTTGGCGATGCGAGGGGTGGCTTTAGCATGACCGCTGGATGTGAGGACCTTGATTAGAGGTTTGTGATTTGTTTGGAGGGTGAACCGGGAGCCCCAGATGTACTGTCGAAATTTTTCCATGGCCCATATGGCGACCAGCATTTCTTTTTCTATGACGCTGAATTTTTCCTCTATGGGAGCGAGGGATTTGGATGCAAATCCTATGGTGGTTTCCATGCCCTCTGTGGATTGTTGTGTCAAAACCGCTCCTAACCCCTTCTCGCTAGCATCTATCGTCAAAATGCTGGGGGCGGAGCAGTCGAACCCTTACAGGGGTACGGCGTTACAGAAGATCTTTTTGATAGTCTCGAATTCGAGGTCTGCATCCGGCTTCCAGCTGAACATGGTCTTTTCCTTTAGTAGCTGACGCAGTGTGTGTGTTTTGGTTGCAAAGTTCTTGATGAACTAGCTGTAGAACTCCGCTAACCCCAGGAATGAGCAAACCTCGTCTTTGGTCTGTGGCCTGGGCGCTGACTTAATGGCCTCCACATTGGCTTTCTTGGGAGAGATCCCGTGTTCGCCGATCTCGCGTCCCAGGTAGGTGACGGAGCGTAGGCCAAACTTGCATTTCTCCATTTCTGCTGTGAGGCCGTGCGCCGAGAGTGTTCGTAAGACTGTCCTGAGTTTTGCATTGTGCTCGGTCTTCGTTGCACTCATGACGAGTACGTCATCCTGGAAGTACAATACATCGCGACTGTCTTTGAAGAGCTTGTGCATCAGTTTCTGAAATACTGATGCAGCTGACGCTAGACAGAAGGGCAGTCACCGAAACCTGTAGCAGACGAATGGGGTAATGAAGGAGGTCAACTTTCTGGACTTAGGGTGAAGCAGGATTTGGTGGTATACTGCTGTGAGGTCTATTCTAGAAAACCACTTGATTCCTTTGGTTTGGGCCAGCATTTTGTTGATTCTTGGCAGGGGAAACTTGTCCACTAGTATGTTTTTGTTAAGTTCTCTAAGGTCGATGCAAAGGCACACTTTCCCGTTAGGTTTCCGTGCCACGACCAAGGGCGCCAACCATTCGGTGCTTTCGATTGGTTCGATGATGCCGTTGTCCTCTAAACACTGCAATTCGAGCTGCACGGCTTCCCTGCAATTGAACGGGATGTTCCGTACTTTGTGGCTAACTGGTGTGGCGCCTTCTTTCAACTGGATTTTGTGTGTGAACTTCGACAGTTGACCAATGGTGCTGCCAAAGACATCGGGAAATTATTTTTGCCAGTTGGCTGCGTCCGGTGTGGGGGGTTCATTTGTCATGAGCACTTGTACGTCTCCGCTGGGGTGGAGTTCGATACCTAGCACACCTTGGTTGGCTCATCCGAGGACTGAGGGTCCTTTTTCCACCACGTACAGTTTACCTATGGTTTCTTTCCCCTTGAATACAAATTTCAGAGGTCTGAAACCCACTGTTGGAATCCTTTCCCCTGTGAAGGTGACGGGGTGTACGTTAGTAGGGTGTAGGTTATGCCCTATGGTGTCAGCAAATTTAGTGTCCCAGACCTCCCTTTGTATGATTGTGAATGGGGACCCTGAATCAGCCACCTAGGCTCAGGTTGCAGGACGTTTTTTTTCATGCAATGCCATTGACGCCCAATACTTGTTCCTCAATACATAAAATAGAATCGTCATCACCTTCCCCTTCCCCCACATCACGTTCAGAGTCATACATGACGCATTTTACTGAGTTGCTGTGGGGTTTCCTTCTGCAGGCTTTGCCAAAGTGTTCCACGAGGCCACAAAAGGAGCACTTTACATGGAAGGCAAGACATTGTTTGTCATTGGCCATGTCCGTCTGGCTCCCGCACCTGTAGCAAGAACCTTTCCTCTCAGGGGAGGGTTTTGTGCGTCTAGCAGCGGGCCTGGGTGGTCGTCGGCCATACTTGTTACCTACACTGGGTGCCGGCTTGTCATTGGAAGCTGTTTTGTCACTTACTTTGTACACCGCAGGTTTACACTCATTGTCCCTCTTGGCCGCAGCAGCACATCTTTTGGACGGTTCAGCTTTTTTGACGATTGCTATTATTTTGTGAAGGGGCGCTTCCCCGCTCACCCATAGCTTTTCCTGTACATTGGTGTTGACAGTGTGCATTATGATCTGATCGCGTACTAGCTCGTCATGAAGGTGGCCAAATTTACAGTTGACGGCTAGTTTCTTCAGAGCAGCGACATAGTCCTCTACAGTCTCAATGCTGCTTTGCTTCCTTTGGAAGAAGTTGTATCTGTCTATAGCTATGCAAAAGACAGGTTGATAGTGACTGTCCAAGTCGTCTAATGAGTGTTGGAAGACGTCCGTGTCTGTGGCTGCCCTCGGTTTTTTCAACATGTTCTCGTATACCCGCAACCCTTCGGGACCTAGATTGTGCAATAATATTTTTTTTCTGCGTGTGCTGGAGAACGATTCTTCTCCTTCATCTTCCAGGGCCGACAAGTAGTTGAGGAAGTACCCCTTCCAGTCTGCCCATTTCATGGCTGGCTCCCCCAGCTAAGGGAGGAACGGTACCGGATTCGTTAAGGAGAAGGTTTGGGCACACATCGTGCCGGGTTGTGGTGTGCTCACTAGCGTTATCCTTCAACAAAGGAGCATGTGCAGCAGGCAACAGCAAGAATGCATGGACGGGTGCGCCTGGTCAAGAGGTTGGCACAACCTGGTGTGTACCCAACAGAGGCAGTGAACCGTGGAGATGCACCAGGATGTCTTGACTCTACCTTATGATGTCGGGCAGTACGTAGGGGTTGGCAGCCTGGGATGATGCAAGTGTGCGTGTCACTGTGGTGCGTTGCGCTGGACACGCTGGAGGCGAGGGGCCATAGGGCACCAGAATGGCCCTTCACTGTATTTGGAGTAGATGCACAGGATGGTATGTGTCTGCATTCCACTCCATCTCCCGTAATGACTGCACGTCCTCGCGCTTCACATCAGGCCCTGCGGCCCGTCATGTGGTTGTCCGGCAGCTAGACCACGACACCGCAGAAACCACAAATTGAAGATCGCAGTTAATTTAAAAAGTATTTTATAATTAAAGTAAAGCCAAAATAATAGCAATTACTAGTCACTGCAGAACTGTGTAGTTCTAAAGTGGCACATGCCTTTGCCATTCAGCATGAGCATTCAATGAAAGTTTCTGAGCATTACTTAGAAGTGGCCACTGGAGGCTTCTTCCCCCTCCAGTCTCCGAACACAACTCCCAGCTCTAGCCTTTCTCTAGCCCCCATTAATTCTGGTGGGGCTGGATAAAAGTCAGATAACCTGTGCGTGCAGGAAGACACTTCACAGCTTCCATACTTCACAAAGTTCTTGTTGGGGGTAGCTTTGGCTTGTATCTCCATGAAAGATATAGCCTCTCTGGTCTTTCTGACTTTGTCTAAGCCAGTAGACGGTACCAGTACAGCTATCAGTGCAGTCCTAGGTGTTAGCTGCAATTTCTTGCCTTCCTCTGAGAAGTCCCCATTCCATAAACCAGTTCAGAGCGAGCATAACCTAGCTTTGTCACTAACTTTCTGGTTCCAAGAATGAATCTTCATCAGACCCAGTGCCAGACTAGATATAACTGGTCTGCTTCACAAGAAGAGTCCTTTGATGGCCCGGGTGACCTAACTGGAGATCAGCCGACAACGACCATTTTGTAGAACAAAACACACAAGGCGTAGTAGTTACAGTTCAGCAAACTCTCTCTACTTCCTGTGTGGGCCTATCTTCTCTTTTCAGACAACCATATGTTCCTTGTCCCTTGAGGGCCTCACAAGTCTAGGGTCAGTGGCTAATGAGCCATGCACAACTTCTCCTAACTTCAGAGGGCCTGTGTCCCAGGGTGACAGAGAGCCAAACTATGCCTGTCTTAATGCAAGTGCTTCAGTCTGTAACACAAACAGATATAGTACCTACCAGACTGGATGGGAGAACACCCTTACTTTGAATCTCTCTCTCACAATTTACGGCAATCTCTCCTTTATGGCAAAAACCCTAATAAGTGAGTGGTCAGTTTGAAGCTTTCAAAGGATAAAACCGGTACTGTTCAAAAACAGGGCTCTCCATATTTGAATGATGCTTGTTTTCTTCTTATTTGACAGTTTCTGTCTTTTGTTTATATAATATAAGGATTCGGGAGAAGAGTGAAATAGTTTTGCTAAAGTATGACTTCTATGATTGTAGAATGTTTGACAAAGTGAATCTGCAACAATATGAGATGGTTCATTGAACAGAATAAGACTGCTATTTCTTACAATAAATTGTGAATATGTAAACTTCTATAAATAAAAGTGATATGTAATATTTTTTATGAAATTGTAATTAAAGTTGATAGCTGTTGATAATTAGTCTGTGACACATCTCATTGGTTTCATTAAATTGATCATTGTTTGAGATGTTTATGCTCAGAGTTTTGAAACCCACATCAAACAGTATTAGTAGAATTATCCTTTTTAGACCTAATTCACAAACAAAGTAAGTACTATTCCTCGTTTTTGCTTTTCACCAACATTTACAGTAGTTTGACTGGAAAGCTGCACCTGGGAAGGTCAGCTGACTTTTTCAGCGGGTTCCTGCCGTGCAGCTTTCCATGTGCAAATACACTTTTTTATCTGAAGGGAAAATATTTTAACCTGTGGAGAAAGACCCTCCTCTACCACACATCAAATCTGTGGGTGATCTCTTTCCCTTCCTATCCCGGTAGGGGAGTTACACCAGCCTTGTGCTGGAGTGAATCTCCAACTATGAAAGGGTTGGGTCAGAGTTTGGGAACATGCCTGTTTGTGTGCATTTGCAAGCTTCTAAGTCAAACCCTGCTTTGCAACACCCAATTCACACCCCTGGAGAGGAATTCAAGGCTGCGGAGAACCTCATACTTGTGGACGAGCTCTCTACACTCTTAAATGGGTCTACCCTTACATATAATCACTTTGGGAGTTCCTGGCAGGTATTAAAAAAGCAAATTCTGTCATAAAGTCATGCTTATTACCAAATTTACCTTTATGATTAGGGCCCTATCTCTTCACGAGCGTTTAGGACAGGTACAGACAGAGGCCACCTCGAAGACATTATTGATTATGGCTTACCACTGTTCTGTTTCCTCATTCTGAAATTTGTAATGGAGGATTTACCTCTCACAAATGGCACTGGTGGTTGCCTCTGCACAAAACACCTACCGCTGCATTAAATGTACAATAGTATAGCTTAGCCTTAGTTTTAGGTTTAATCGTTGTTAGCTCCGTACAATGCATCACAGAAACGAATTCAAATATCCATACAATATTCACACTGTCACTAGAGATGGATTGAAAAATGGATGATATGTGTTTTTTTATACTTACATCTTCATAAGAGTATGCAATATTCACTTTTTGGGCTAAAGCTAAAAATTGCATTTTGTGCTGAGCAACTCTTCAGATTATTGGGATTGCTTAAACATGCAGTTATTTGCTAAAGACGAAACATGTTCGAGCAGCTAGTATAATGTAATTCTCTCTTCATCTCCATGTTGTGTTAAAGTAGTTTCTGTAGTGTAGCATGAGCTCCTTTTGTACAAAAGCATCAAACGCATTGACACGGCACTGTGATGCATTCATGTACTAGTCGTTGATTTCTCATGGCCACTGTTGAGAAAGCAATCACAAACTATACAGATCAGAGGAGCCGTGCTCAGACAGCCTTTGAAGTTTCACTGCTCCGTCCGATTCATTTTCTCACACAAAGCTTGATTGTAATCCTGGGTAAACACTATGGCAGACAAGCGCAGTCTGAAAGGGACCTACCGTATACATTTGTTTTCCCTGCATATCGAGGGACGGTAGGAAATGTCTGATTCACAAGCAATTGGAAGCCTTAGCTCGCCTAAGAGCAGTTGCCCAACTATACAACTGGCACATTGTGAGTCCCAAGGAATAACATTTTTACTTGTTGTTGACCAAAAGAATTGAAAGATTTTCTCATATGAGGAATGGGTCTACAGCAGAGTGACGCAAGTACTTGAATCCATCAGTATTAACATAGAGGTGAAGCCACTTACCGACTTGATTTAAAGTTTCAACGCTTTCAACCAATTTTGGTGGAAACTTCTATCCACAAGATTAAGCCATTCTTGGTTTATGGGGCTATTGATTTCAATATCTAGAGACATTTCCACGAGTATCAAATTACAGAATAAGCTATTTGGTGATGGAAGGCTTTAGTGATGTCGCCACATGCTTGGGCGTCTGAGACCTAAAATACCTAGTTTTTATTTGAATAACAACATAATCAAAGCACAGATAGTCTTTTCTTCAAGACAGGATTCTACTTCTTTCTACTAGTGCCCAGGTAATTGCTTTTTTACAGACACCAGAGTTCATAGATACGAATTTAGAATGATTTCCAGGTTCATAAAATTGATTTCCGTGCCAATAATAGAATGGTGGAAGGGGTCGTCATGAGTGTTTATAAATATGTAACTCTGAGAACCAGATCCTTCAAATCTGGAGTTCCATTTTTGCCAGAGACCTGTGATCAAACAAACTCAAGCTTTGACATAAATTAAATGGCATTCCTCATCACTTGAGAGACAGTTCTTCGCCCACTATTGGTAGTCTCTGTTTAGCATACTGCTTTGCAGGTATGGTGTGATCAAAACTGTTTCCCCTTTGGAAAGGTCTTAAATAACCTTATGTTTTCATTGACCGCATTTGTCATTTTTTTAACTTTTGCTGTTAGCAGGAAGTCCTATATATATGTTGGTTTTTTATGTGATCAAAATATTTTGCTTCATTGAATCAAATGTGTGCTTTCTTTCAAAGAGCACTTCTCTTATGGACATAGATTCAAACAGAAAAGCCCTTGCGTAAATGCAGTGCGTAGAAATTGTGTTGAAGAGCATTAAATCACCCTACAGTGAGACAACACATTTCTTTAGGGCATTAGACCCTCCTCGAGAATATTTAAAGTAGTCAACTGATGAAACATCGTGCTAGAAACATAGGGGACGATTAACTAAAGAATGTATTGCTACTGTTGCAAGGTGGAATATTAGGGGTTATGTACAATATTCTCACAATACACAGAAATGGTCCTTGGATTCAACATCAATACTCCTTAGCTCAGCCATGGTAGTGTGCCATTGAGCAGTCACGCATTGTTGTAGGTTCGCCTTAAGCATTTTACAGTACCATTATGGTGCATGAGTAATTGAGACAACTGGAAAGAAATCTGTCACCAACTTATAAAAATCAAGCTTAATTTTTATGAATATAGATACCAAAATAAACTATGTATCATTCATAAAACTGGAGTTGTGGATTTTTGAAGTGTTCAAAAATAAATGTCGTAAATCTTTCAAACTGGTCCTATTGAAATGAATGAAGGAAAACACAGTGACGGTCACATGTAGAGTGAGTTCAAATGAACTCTCTTGTGGATAATATCATGTGGGTCACTAGACCAAGTTCCAACAGTCATTACCTTGCCAAGGAAGTCCGGGTGCAGAGGTGACTTGGTTGTCCTTGGTACTGAATGGGATTGGCGGGAGCTGTCACAATACAAATTCGCCACTTCAGACTCCGTACTGCTGACTATCTATCTATCTATCTATCTATCTATCTATCTATCTATCTATCTATCTATCTATCTATCTATCTATCTATCTATCTATCTATCTATCTATCTATCTATCTATCTATCTATCTATCAATCTATCAATCTGACTTTAATGCATGTAAACTCAAAGCAATACATAAAACTACCCAATACACTGATAGCACACCCTCCTTACTTCATATTCCTGACTCTATTCACTCTTAAAAGACATACTGTCCTGATACACACAATTGTACAACACACACATTTGTGACTTTATGTACACTCAGACTGATAACACCCACTCCTAACTCTACTTGGAACATGCACACACTCCTAACTCTTTAAAACTTTTGAGCATACACTACTGTTGCGATATATATGCTTGACCCACAGATCTGATTATTATGTATAAAAAGCATGGCCATGAGGAGTGATATATTAGTTCATACTGTGCTATTTATTAATTGTGTTATTACTGTTTATTTGTATTATTACTGTTATAAATGTATGTTTTTTTTTAAATAAACAATTAACAATAAAGGTTTTTAATATACACATTCTTCAGTTTTATTAACATGTACATTCAAAATGATGTACACACACAACACACCTAATGGACTTCCTCCTCAATGCCCAAAATATACGGCATGCGACACACACACAATACAGACTCACGAAAGACATACATTCCTGCCTCCTAATACACACACACTCACAAAACAGATACACTTGTGGATCTATATGCACTTACACTGATGCTCACACCTAAAATCCCATGACCGATATACACACACCACAATGCCTTATACACACGAAACACACACACACAAAAGCTCATTATTCACTATATAATTTGACTAACAACACACATTGCTGGCTCCACTCCCAAAACACACATATCCAACTTGTTACACATTTTCAAAAGATACTCCTGTCTACGTAAACATGCTTCACAGATGCACACACTTTTTAATCCTGACTCTATGTACACTTGGACTGATTTGCACTCATATTAATATACACAACTGACACACAAGACAGATACAAACACTTCAAAACAAAACTCACAGCCCACCGGATAAGTGCACCCAACGCACACCCAATCTACGTGATACAGACACCAGCACCAAACTCAGAAAACACATTCCTGACTCCACACAGCCACATTCATATGCCCACACTCATTAATGTACATTCATACACACACTAGCAACTATCATACACCGACACTCAATCACCATCATTCATTTCCGTACACCAACCATTAACCAGTGCTTTACAATGTATATTAAAAAACAATCATCAGACAACATCATATATTAGTGCACAACAATCATTACATGTTCATACAAACTCCGGTAAATGCACACAGAAGCTCCAGTGACACTATTACATAGCCATGTTTATAAACACCAATACCCACTAGTATCCATGGAGTAAAATGCCCACATACTCACCATCATATACCCAGGCAGACAACATTACCAACATTTACAAATTCTACGTGTCTACAACAAAAACACCAACAAACATATGGATATACACACATTGCATATAACCACACACCAACTGTTACATGTCCGCAAATCTACCACTATTTGCTGAACTACCAGTAAGACAATCACACAGCTATGTTCATATGCCCATACCCACAAACATATGATTGTGAACTCACCCTTTAAACAGTCCACATACCTTACATCGTAAACCACCACACAAGCAATCTTATAACCACACAAAAACCATGTAGCACAGTGCATGGTCTACATGGTTAGCACACAACTTAGTGCCACCATCCAACAATACTAATAGCGCTTCTAAATATAATCAATAACTCTCTAAACCACGTCCCATTTTAAAACCTATTTAAACCTTCTCAAGTGCTAAGTGGGGTGAAGGTACCAACTCATCAACTTCCCCAGTTTTTAGGTCAAAAGTCATTGTTAGTGTACTAGTTTACCTTAACTCCTTTTAAGTATTTATGGGGTAAATATATGTATTGATATATCTATATAATGTATATATATGTACACACACACGCACATACGAATATATTATTCCTCATCTCTGGACAAAGCTATCCTGCGCTAACAAGCTGGGTGGTATTTTATCGATCTCAAGCTGTATACTGTGCCTGGAATGGTAAAATGGCCTTCATATTTTTTGGTTGACGTGAACAGCACCTTGTAATCCTATGTTTTAATACATTGCTGAAAATGACAAAATAATGTTCTAGCTCAGTGTGGATGGCATGGGGCTTGTCCTATGCCTGAAACGTCTGGTAGACAAACTTGGGGAGACCAGATTCAGAGGGTCAGTGGTTTTGTAGATGTGCTCTATGTAAAAGAACAGCTCTCCCGCTAAATATTGTGGCCTTCCCAGAGTTCCGTATTTCTATATTCCACACACACGCATATATAACATATATATAAATCATGCTACCAAAATTAAATGTGGAAGTCTCCCATTTCAAATATATGTGCAGCTGACTTGTTTATATCCGACCGTCTCTCCTACCCTACATGAGTATCAGTCCTTCTTACCCAAAGTTTGTGTGAACCACATCCATACCAATGTCCATGCTAATGAACCTCCTGGCATCGTGTATACAAGTGAGTCTGCTGCCAAAAAGGCTTGTGGCCATATTGCTAAAAACTGCTCTCAGCACTGTTTATCTTTGTTATTGAAAACCACTGAAGGGGAATGAACGTAAAAACGCATGGCTCTGAAGAAACAGACAAAAGAAACCATTTACGAGGCCAAGCAAACAAAATAGGCTTAACGGGGCTTTTCCCTTTGTGCGTCAGTCCAGAGCCATCCACTTTCATCAAAGGGGATGCTAAACGATGGTGATAGCTTTCTAAAATGGACGTGTTCCGCCAAGAAAATGCAAACATTAGAATGGGCAAAGCGACTGTGATCCCAAGCAGAGTTCCTAGACTCTATTTGCAGTCACAAGCAACAGTTTGCAAGTTAATGCCCAGGGATAATTTAACGAATGCTGTTGGCATTACAAAGTTGCACTTTCATTTTGAATATTTATATTAAAGAAAGAAGAAATATATATATATATACACACATATATATATGTTTATATACACACACACATATATATATATATGTATATGTATATATATATATATATATCTATATATATATATATATATATATATATAGAGAGAGAGAGAGAGAGAGAGAGAGAGAGAGAGAGAGAGAGAGAGAGAGAGAGAGGGGGGGGAACTGCAGACTGCCAAAAGATTGTGATCGTCATATTTTGCGCAGGGTGATTTGTATATAGTGCTCTAGAAACTGTACACATTTGTAAATGATGCTTTTAAGAGTTTGCACTCAGTCAGGGGCGTAGCTAGGTCAGTAACTTTGGGGGATGAGCTTCAGATTTGTTAACAGTCGCGCTGTCATATAATGTTAACATACATTATACGACAAGCAGGGTGCATGAGAGGGACCTAAGGGGCAGTGGAAAGGGAGAAGAATGCGGATTGGTAGGAGTATAAAGTGAGAAAAAAAACACAATATTTTGAAAACTAACCAGAATTTGCGACGAATTTCAAAACTGAGAGTGAGAGCGAGTGCGTGCATTTTTGTCTGTGTGTATAAAAACTCCTGGTGAAATTCGCAGACACCTCACCATACCTGACTGAAAGCACCTGTACCCAACTATTTATCATGAAATACATTTATTAGGGGGGTGTAGCATCCCAAACAGCCCCCTGAAGCCATACCCCTAGTCATGGTGTAATTTAGGCACAGAGATCCATGCAGTGTCTTCTTTGAGTACCAATTGTTATTATCTACAAAGGCACATTAGAAGATGTTTGAGGAGGTCAATAATCCTAAACGTGGAGAGCGAACACAAATCAGTCTTGTAATCTTTGACTAACACAGAGAAAGCTTTACGTGCGTTCTTACTCTATTCACAAAGCTTAATAAATTAGTTTTCATGATAAAGACAATATTAGATATTTTGAGACCTGAGGCATGGAGGTTTGCCACACCCCTCACAGACGTCCATTCATGATGAACTGCGGCCTGTAATATACGGCTGAAAGCTAGTGCTCAAGATGAAAACGAAAAATGGCCTTTTGCCATTCTTACAGAAAAGTCTTTGGAGCTGAAAAATAACAAAAGCCCTTTAACATTCCAAACACATTATTACAGCTTTAATTGGAAAAATACAATTCAAGTCAGGAGGGCTGATCCATTGTGCCATGCTGCCATGGACGGAAAAAAATGAAAATGACACAATAACAGACTAATGGACGGCTGAAATCCCCTATAAATATATATAATTTTAGTAAAATCAAAATGACTAGGCCCTATTGAAATCAAAAGGTCTTGGCAAATGTCAGACCTGAAAATTGGACCGGAAATCCTGATATTTTAATACAATTATTTTCGTTAAAGTTCACACTACAACTGAGGAAAGACATTCAGCCATTGCTTTCACACAAGTTTCAACTGTTATGAAAGTGTGCTCCACGCCACGGGACAAATGGTCAGCGTTTCCAAGTGTAATATTAACTGAAAAAACTAAATCAATATAACGCTTATCCTTTTGTTTGACGACATTCTTGACAGGGAAATTGAAATGAGCGATACGGCTATCTTCCGGTCCTTTCCACTTCACTCTCCTCTCGTGTCATAGGTCACGGACGTCGGTCAAGTTGTTAAAAGTTATCAAATTAGCTTGCTCGCATTAATACAGAATTCGTGGGTGAGGAGGGGGAAAAGGTCAATTTCTATAATATGTGCTTAATACATTTTTAATCAATCTAGTCATCCCCCCACGTCCTTGCATCATGGACCATTCCCAAAACAAAGATGGCATCCTGTTCTTAATATCCCAGGAGTCCATGCCTGTGCCAGGCGCTGCTTGAGAGGTCACGAGGCGTCACAGGGGATGGATGCTGTGGAGTTTCAGACCGGCTGAGCTCCCACATGACCCCACAAAGGGCACCGCGGAAGGCTGAGGGAAATGAGCAGCAGGGTGGAGATCAGCTGACTGCCCACATGGTGTCACCCATGACAGCACGTGCTCTCATAAGTCATTGGAATGGCACAGTCAATTTCCATAGTTCACAGGGCACGGTCATTAATGGGCAGTCACAGGACTGGTGAATATTTTGTGTGTCCAATGTTCTTTGAATAGTATTTTAATAGTATGTGGATGACTGATGTATGTTTGGGCTAGAGAGTATGATGAGAAGATTTTTGTGGTCTTATTGGGGGGGGGGGTACTCACATTTATGAATAAGATTTCTGTTTTAGGTGGTCTAATTAATATGTATGTCCATTGTATATAAAATACTTGATGCTATTATTGAAGAAGAAATCAAGTATTTTAAAAATAGAAAAAATAAAATGACTGTAGAAATGATCTTGTACCGTATGTGTCTTTAACTAATGATTTGTTGTCGGCAGGATAGAACCTGTATAGGTCTCTGTTAAAAGCAATATAGGTCCTGATAGAGGTTTTGACTGTCTTTGAACAACTAGCTACTTCCATCATCTCGAGTCTCCCCGCCCTCTTCTTCTTACCTTTAGGCCTTTTAGATTAGTAGATAATGGCTAACTATAACCTGTTAAAGGAAAAGGTTGTGTCTGGAAAATAACTACCCCGAAACCCTAATTCATTCGAATAAGGAAAATGATGTTACACTTCCACTCTGTGCTCCCCAATGTACACATCTGAGGCCTGTCCCATGGACATGCTCCTGGCATTCACGGGAAGAGGGAGAGAGGAGAGGGGCAAGCGAGGAGAAAACTGGAGCAAACTTCAAGAAAGAAATGTTGGGAACAGACCAAGCCATAAGGAACACCCTTCAGAGGAGTGTGAGTGAGTGAACGCGTGAGGGAGCAAGAGTGTGCTGTCACAGTGGATTGCACCTATATCAGCCCAGATCATACGCAGAAAGAGAAGGATTGGTACTTTTATTTACTGAAATATGGTAGTAAAACTGCCAACTCCAGCTGAAAGAAATTGCGTGGAAGTGGAAAAAATGCATCATTTCAGCGGCACTAATTGGAAATATTGGGGTGGGGGCAAAAAATACATCTGAGAATCTAACAACTGCAAATGCACAAAGCTTGGCAATATTGTATTTGGGCGAGAGGCATCCTTTCGTATAGTAATATTCTTACATAGTCGGAACCATGAGGTCTTTTTTGGAGGGTTTTTAGCTGTAGGACTCATTACTTTCAATATTCTAGAAGTGAAGTCTTGTTTGGATCCAAGCCTCACCTACAGGAAAAACCGCTTGCGGTCTACAAGCCACTGGGCCCCTCAGTGGGTTTCATTGTTTAGTCATGCCTAGTAAGGTTGTCTCACTTCGGACAGAACAGATTGTGCTGGGGCTGGTCCTTAAATGGTTCTCCCAGGTGTTTCCTAGTTGATGGGCTGATTCTTGGAGGTGTGCAGAGCAAAAGGTAACACAATGTACTGAATCGGAGATCTAATTAGTGGGAAGGTCTCAGACTTACACCCATCAATGGTAACTTTTTAGCAATAGCAATTACGGTTTCTCTATTTTTAATGACTTTGGAAACGCACACAATTTCTGATCCCGAGACCTCTTCTTTCACCTTTCTGATGCCCGAATATATTCAGTATGGATTCTGGTGCAGAACCGCTTTACCAACATCCACATTTAAGGGTCTTAACGTAAACGCTATACTGAAAGATTTAGCCCTTAAATTATAACTTATTTCTTCTTTGTCAGTTCCATAATGCTGTATTGACTGGTATTGGCAATATTGCATGACCAATAACTTAAATAAATCTCCAAGTCTTATTCAGTTGCCTGCCAGGAATGTGGTCACTGCTCATGGTTCTGCTTACGCACACTAGAAGAGATGGGTGTTGCTGCCCCTGATGGGTGACTGATGCAGCAAACTGTGGATGCCTTTTAAACGGACTGGAGAAATGTGCCTGCAAACATGTCCCACTAGGCACCTTCAACACACTATCCATGAAAGCACCTTCAACACATTATGCAGGATTTAGGAGACAGAATCTGCCAAGCTGCCAAAAACCTTCCTCTAAAATTCCAAAAGTTCCTTGATCCATCTACCTCGATGTGTGCCTCAACACATTAAAAACAGGAAATGACCTCACTATCTCAGAATTAGGAAACTACCTTACTGGGGACACATTTTAAGGCCACCGGGCGCTTTATGTTCAGAGGAATCGTGGCATGCATCATTAAAGAAACCATTGTACCTGCTAAGGGTCTAAAGTGTACAATCCACCCATATCATGAAAAGGTAGAAACGATTTAAGAGGCTCGAAGGAAACAGATTACCATTTGTTCTGGGTTAAAAGTTCTTTAAAAAAACTGCATTACAGAAGGTCGTGCAATATTGGATACGCAAATGGAAAAAACCAAATGGGTATGTGAGTCCAACTTTGAAGAAAATCTGAATGGTGCGAAATTAAGCACAAAGTTCATGTAGCAAATCAAAGAATACCTGGATATTGAAAGTCTATAATCTGAAGAGAGTACTGCAACTATTCTCAAATTAACATTATTTGTTCATTTTGAGTTAACCTCTTTGATCAGCAGTGGAGCTTCCGGCAGTATTTATTGAGTAAACTCATTTGATCACATTTGAAAGGCAGAACAGTGGATTTACAGAGTTTGCACAGGTAACTTGTGGATGGCATGCATTTCTCATCGAAGCAGCAGCAGGTACTTAACCTACTAAACTAACTAGTAACTAATAAACACCATCACAATGTTCACAATTAAAAAGGATACACATGAATCAAATACTGCATTGTGTGGATGGATTCAAAGGTAGCTATTTGCGGTGTGGTATTTTTAGGGTATCATCTTTCCCTCAGATTTGACCCCTCCATAGTGAGTATGTTCCATCTGTTGGTTTTCATTGCAATGTTACTTTCTGGAGAACCTCTACTCTTTGGATAATTAATGGCAGAGTGTATTCTGCGTGAGGTCTGTTTTGACATTGGACATCCTTGGGGTAATGTGGCCTCTGGAGGTTCATCCTCAATTCAAAGGCCCAATTTTAGGGTCATGGCCTTAACCTTGTCTTGTCAATTGCTTTTTAGGGCCTTGGACCCTCTTATGCAATCAAGAAACTTTCCCACTATAAGTCAGCTCCAACTCTAGGCTCCGCCACTGAATTAATTGGCAGCAACGAAGCCAAAAACAAAGAGGAAGAGATGGGGGGGGGGGGTCCTCTTTTTCAGATCTGGCCGAGGCTTAGTAGAATGCTCTTCTGCGACATCTTGGGGCCATAAAGGAGGTTGACCCGTGTCTGTCAACCCAAACCCTGGCTATTTAAGAGAGCTTTTTAAACTGCTCTGACTGTGGGAATTTGTGACATCTAATCTTCGAGCGCCAGGACACTTAGTGGAGTAGCTGCGCACTTTATAAGCACTTCAAACTTAAACGCAATTGTTGGAATGATGTGGCCACCGGTGCTAGACCACTTGAGTCCAGAGAGAGAGGTGTCTATACGGAATGCGACGTTCATCTCAGACAGGGCCCTACGGATTAGTGTAAACAGTGACCCTTTAATACCTCGGAGGCCTGTAAAGGGAAATGTTTGGCTAAGATGAAGAGATCCCGGTGTTTTTTTAACTTCAGGGTTTGCATTCCTATCTTCTATGATTCAACATATCACAGGCAAACAGTTCAGATATGAATCTAAAACCAAAGCACATGTTCACAGCTACATGTGAGAGCAGACAGTCGTCATTTTTCTTCATATTTACAACATTGCTTGTTTGTATGTGCAGAAATGCAGGAAGGAGGCATCACTGTTGCAAGCAAAATATAGCACTGTGGTCACACACACACACACGTGTTCACCCACACACGCACACACACACACACTTTTTCTTAACCACATAGGGCACTTCACTTTCCTTCATCATAAATGATTCCTCTGTTCTTTACTATAGAGGAAGGCTCAGTTAACACCGTACATGGGCATGAGTGACTGAAGGGCGCCTGTATCACCCGCACAGTAGGGACTGTTTCGTGAGTTTGTCTGACTGAGCAAGAAAAACCATCAGTGCCATACCGGTGGAGAGTCAAATTCACTATAAAGTCACACAAAGTATGTGTTTTTGTAGGTCTTAATACAGAGTCATTTACTTTGGTCCTTTGTATAGCTTTCTAGACTATTCAGAGTGCCAAGTGGAATCATTTTGTGTGTATGTGTGTGTGGGTATGTGTGTGTGTGTACGTGCATGTGTGCTTCTGTGTATGTCCGATGTGTGTGCATGTGTTTACAATGAAGGTCAAGAATGAAACTAGCCAAGGTGAATGTATTCCTAAGAGAATAAAGTGCTGTTTGGACAACGCCTCCATCACGTGAGTTGGAAAAATCGAGGCCATCTCGAAGGTTGCCTTTAAATTAAAGACCTTCAACAACTGAGCGCCTTAAAAAGTTGACCGTCTATTTGTTGTAGCCAAATATACAACGGATAAAAGCATTTTGCACAAAGAAAAATTACATTAACATGCGCTGTGTACTTAAAGTACTCCTACAGAGTATGAATTTGTTGCGAGTCATGGCAAGGGGTACACGAGCGGGTGTCCTGAGTGTACTATTCATTTCCAAGCACATTGACCATGATCTATCCTTTGGAAAGTTTAAAATACACCTGATGCTTTCGAAAAACTTTCTATAGCACTCATGATGCGTTGGTATGCCCCTTGCCCTCCAAAGATGCCGTCAGCCTACGATGCCACCCTCCATCCATACAGGCTCCAAATAATCTAGCAAATGTTATTTAATGCCATGTTAGAATGCAATTTATGACCACTAGCAATCTATGACTTTGCTGCTACAGAAAGTAGCAGGAATCTGCTAGAATCAACCCACACATTTCAAATCTTACATTTAAAAAATAAACATCCTACCTTGGGGGCACTGGGGCACTCTTCAAGTGAGTTTGCGGGACTGCCCTGCTCCGGGCCCCGTCATGGGCCCCCCTACTTGCCGCATGGGCCCTTCCTCTCATTGTGCTGGCCGGAGGCTTCCTCTCTGGGCTCTTGCTGAGTCCTGCTGCCGCCGTGGAGCTGCTGAGAATCCCACGGGAGTGGTGGCCCCGCCACTTTAAGAAGAGATTCTCATATGATAAGCATGTGAGCAGCTCTCGGGCTCCAGCCAATCAGGGCCCCTGCCGGAGCCAGCCTCATGACTGCCTTTGAAGGTAATCCTGCGGAGTCCCATGACCCCTCTCCCTGCCCAGAGGGTGTTTGCATCTCATGGTGGAACAAGGCACAACAAAATCTACTTTAACAGTTGCCCCATGAATCCCCTGCTTGTTAGAGCGCCCCCCCCCCCCCTACTCAGCAACGTGACTCGTCCCTGCCTGCAGTGATGGGCGGCTCCAGCGAGAGCTGCAACTTTTAATTTGAAGAGCCTCGCCTTCTGCTAAAGTTTCAACGCTATTTGCATAATTGAGACAATTGGGCCGTCATTAGACCCACAGATCCCCATTCTTTGAAAAAAGGAGAAAGCAGGTCACACAGAAACTAATGAGACGTAATCCGTTTCTGAGCAATTTTAAAGTTTAGACGAGATGTCCGCATTAAGCAATAAAAGAGCTAACTCGGCTAAACTTGTGATCGGTGTGAACCTCATGTGTTGATCGTGCCCGTTGCCACATGGTGCAATTGGCCAAATTCACTTTTAAAACCGTTCACTGCTCCGGTGTATCTCTTTCTGGTCGTGTTTTCTATTGCCGCGCAAAGACAACTCTGGAGGCCACGTTCATCACGTGCCACCAAGGGGCACCGGAAGAGACCCAGACAATGCTAATGTGATCAAAGCCTTCTCCCATACAATGGCGCGGACAGTGCAGAACATACAAGGGCTGCTCTTCACAGTTTGCACATAGATTTATCTCTCGCTGCTGGATGTTGAAGCTTAACAGCACAGGCAGCCCATGAAAAGTCCTGTAAACTCATCGCTTCTTTTCCCAGGGTGGGATGGAATGTTCGATGGGAAGATAGAAGTCAGCGCAATTCTGCATTGCTGGCAAAATCACATACTGCAAGAGTTCATTACATTGTATGTATGTATATATATGGTACTTTTAGAGTGTGAACCTAGCCAAAAGGCAGCAGAGTGCCGCACATTGTCAAAGTCAAGTGATTAATTTGAGCCGGAGGTTTCCGGTGCTCGGCACCGCACTCAATTGTCAACACCTGCACTTATGACACCTACTACATGTTGGAGATGTTTGTGCAATTAAAAGATAAGCAGAACAATAGTTGTTTATTAATTCAATGAATATTAAAAAAACGAATTCCAGCCACCCAAGTCAGTCTTATAGCTTTGGGGGCCTTGAATAGTCTGAAATGTCATATTTATAGCAGAGTGAGGGTTAGTTGTTGCATAGGTACTGTCATTGGCAGCGCTGGCAGTGGCAAAGTGTGATGCAAGATCTGGTCTCCTGGCTAGGGCCCTGGTGCTTATTATTTTACAAACTAAGCACTGTCAAAGACATTCATAAATTCATCAGTAAAAGAAGAAGTAGCTGGATTGTGGCTGCTAATGCATTGTTATGCAGTGTTCTTTAAAGAGGCGAGTCTTCAACTCTTTCTTAAGTAGGGGCAGCACTGGGGCAGTTCTGATGCATACAGGGATGTTTTGCCAGATCTTGGCTGCATATAAGGAAAAGGCTGCTGGCTTGTTTTTTTCTTTTTCACGTTTCTTAGTCTGCACTCTGGTGATGTCTTGGTTAGGGTGTGCTGAGAACCACCAGAGGAGGTGAACTTATCCGCAACATAAACAAGGGTGCTGGCCATGATAGCTTTGTAAATAAAGAAGTTTGTTTTGAAGATGGTGCTGGTTGGCAAGAGAAGCTAATGGAATTCCATCAGGATGGGGAGAAGTGATCATATTTCCACTAGCCCTCAATCAGTGGCGGCTGGTGACATTTGAAAGTGGTGAGGCGTAAAATTATTGTCATACTGCACCGCAGCGAGAGAGCGTAGCGAGCGAGTCCAAACAACCTAAGGGGGTGAACATTTTAAAAAAAGAGTGGACAAATGGTGCATTGTCAAGCAAATTTGTGAAAGCAAGAAGGTTACTAAAGCAATTGTGAAAGTGCAGTTATCACATTAATAAAGAGATGTAATTTAACATAGGGAGCTGCTTATTCAGTATAACCACAGAGCGTCATAAGAGATTTCGAGATACAATGCATTGCTGAGTAATATCAAAGGAAGCATTTTTTTATTAGCCACAGTTCTGTACCAAGACTCCAAGAGGCAATATGGAAACATGAAAACCATGAAAAAGGATCAAGGTGCTGAAAAATAGCCTTGAACATAAGCTTCCCAGCCCAGGACATGAGCTCAGTCGCACCCACATGTTTAACGGACATACCTGCCTTGCCCAGGGAACTGGAAACCAAACACAGGGGAGTATTACATGTTTAACACGACAGAAACCAGCTCCCCACCTTCAGTCTTCATGCTGAACAAATCAAACATGCACCCCCAGTCACAGATCTCGGTTAAATCATTTTTTTGCATGCCAGAACGTTTATGATCTGGAACAGGCCACTTGAATAAAACAGGTCAATTTCACAAAACATAACACATTCCTTGCCACCTGCCTTACAGGTTAAACATATGGCTCACTATACATCATTGCATATCGAAAAACCAGCCTGAAAAACACAATGACAAGGCAAAATTACAAATTATGCGGAGAAAAAAGCTCAATCTTGCTTATCATAGGTGCACATGACAACAGTAATCGCCATATCCGGTTGCTGATACCTGCTCTAGAAAGTAGACTAGGTTCACTAAGTGTGACTAGGTGCCAAGGAGATCAAAGAAATTAGCAAAATCCACAAAAAGGATTTACATACAGGTAAAACAGATGAATAAAAGTACAAAGAAAACATGGACGCAATAAGAAGGTCATCAAACACCACAAATCATCTGCAAAAAAGACCATGCACCATCTTTCAATAAAGTAATTGCACATTTTCAGTAACACATAAAAATGCATTTAACATTGTAAAAGCAGCACTGGGCTTCCACACTGAGAGCCAACACTCTCCACTGGGGTTTCATCAACTGCTGCCTCCACCCGCCAGTGGCCTAACTCACGACTGGATCATTAATGCCTGCACTCGCTGACAGGTTCGCTCACTTGCAGGCTCATGCTATGTGTTCACTCAGTGCCATGCTCACTCACCACAGGGCTCACTCCATATTATGCTCTCTGATTGTACTCGCTCACCAACAGCCTCACTCAACGCTGTCCTCAATCACCGATTTACTCACTCACCAACAGGTTAACTCACTTCCTGGGTCGCACTATGTGTTCACTGTGAGGGTGCGGAATGACATCATTACCCACTCGAGGTGTGGCCTCTCGTGATTCGTGGGCCCTGCCCTCACACAACAATGGGGTAACGTACAGCATATTGTACATTTTCCCAGAAGACAAACAGCACTCCTGGCTTTTGTGACCCTCGTGACGTGAGAATTGTTGGCAGCCATGCATTTTTAGTTTTCTAAATCTGAGCAAAACGTGGTGACTACTGTGGTGTCTCAGGTGAAAAAGTTAGTATTGTACTAACCAAATGTAAACAATTCGTATTTAAGCATGCGACATGGACTCCCACGTTATTAAAGTGACCAAATGACTGCATGCCACAAATGATGGGACGCTCCAGTCCTGGGGTTTTATTTCACACAAATACTGCATTGTGGTAAGTTTAGTCTGGATTCCTATGAATGACTGTGCCACTGAATTACAAGTGTTTGTAAAAGGAAAGCTCCAAACTGTACCACTGTGTCTTTTGTGAAATGGGGGCCGCTGGTTATCTTATATTGGAAGCAACAATGTGCTCGGTTGACGTAAGTGACATTGTAGGGAGAACTTGATTCCTTGAAGCCAAACACGAAAATATTACAAAATACCAAATCCTCCTAATACAAAACTCCACAGCAGCTTTGAACTCTCGTGCTGTCACGGCCCTGTAACTAATGAACATGGTATTGTCAGGCACAATTCGTTCACATCCTACAGACCCCCAAAAGCCTCAACAAAATAAAGGGCTATACAATGAAGGGGCCAGGCAAATAAAACTTAAACAGACAATAAGCTCGCCAAGGCTGCAAAACCCACACTCCCATAAATCCCCTTCAGACTTTGCCTGCTCGCCCATCCGTCGCAATACTCGTGGCGGGGGGGAGGAGGGAATCACGCGGGGGGGAGGGGGTTAAAAATAAAGTGAAAACTTACCCGACCGTGCGCCAGGTTTGCGCCCCTCTGCTGTTGCTCCTGGGCTGGGGTCCGCGTTGGCTCCTTCATGGGTGGCTGGTGGCAACCCCTCTCAGCCAATCCAGACACTGCTCCAGCAGCACCAGGATTGGCTTGAGCAGGGACTGACCCCGCCCATAGGAGACCGGGGGCTGCGGCCACTGGCAACACTCGCCCTCGATCGCTCTCCTAATGCAGGGCACTGCAGTGCGCATGTTCGGGCTTGGTAGAAAAATGATCAGCCCAAACTCGAGCATGCGCACTGGGCCTGCCCTGCTGCTGCTCTCAGTCAAGTGCTGCCCCGCCCCCACCCCCTTTGACGTGTCTGAGTCCTGACTGACTCCAGCCGCGGGACGAATCTTCCTCGTTAAGTTAACGAGGAAGAAATTAATGTGGCCATGCTGGTCAGTGGGGCAACGCCCCAACACCCCTAATGGACGAAACACCACTGCCCTATATGCTACTTGCCTCAGAACGTAGGATGCTCTGAAGCAGTGCCAGTGTGGAGTCTGGGAGGCCATGGAGCAGGACGTTAGCCATGCTACCACATATCACTATCCAGAAGTGAGACTACCACGGCTTGAACAGCACTTCTAAATTTGCTTTCTGCAAGAAACAGTTTGAATTGCTTTAGAAGAGAGTGGTAGTACCAGGCCGCTTTGTTCCATGAAGATGAGGTATGCAGTAAAGCAGCACAACAGTCCTTCTACTGAGTCTTCCACCGGTCCAGATGTGTACTAAGGAGTAGGGGTCTGAGGTCCAATATTTATACCTGGGACCTACGATAAGGGCCTGAAGATTTCCACCCCGAGGTGTCAGGCATCGCCTTGCTTCCTTCTACCCGTTTTAAGAAGGTTGCATGCAGTTTTGGATCCATTGAGCAGCAGGCCCAAACTAACCAGCGATCAAACATATCAGCTATCTAGAGTACAAAAATCAAATATAACATGAAACCCATTTTGACATTTCTGGAAATATTCGTTTTCTTACTCGTCAACCCATATTTTTTGCATTTCTCTAGGCCTTATTTTTGACTTTCCTAAACAGGAATATTGTGCCTGTACTCTCCCTTTGAATCTGGTTATTTTAGCGTATCCCTGATTTTAATCTGTAATATTTAATATTGTAATATTTTGTTTGTAAAACTTCAATTTCGAGGAGCAGCTGGGATCTTGCCAATATAAAAAATAGATGTTGCTACAAGTACAAATGTTTTTTGGGCTTTATAAAGCACACATTGCCACAGAACCATCTGTTACTGAAGGCAACTACTATGTGTGGGTGTGCTCTTTGTGGAATGGCAAAAGTCTGGCACTCACAATGAAGTTAGTTAGTGAATAGCTTCAGTGGCCTGTCCTTTTGTGCCATGCTGTATGGTGTAGTGGGCAGAAGAAAAATTTGAATAACGCAACAACTGACCAATGGATGCAGAGGGCTGCCTGAAAGCTCTTAATGTATATATTATATCTATATAATTTTAGTAAAATCAAACGTTCATGGCTAATGTCAGAACTAAATAGTTGGCGGAATGCTGCATTTTTGTTTAAGGGTTAGTATCCAGGTGAACTTTATAAATTCTGTAACTATTGCAAGCAGAAATCCTTAGCAGTACAGCTGATGAAAAGTAAAACAGCACTCTTTAATGCTAAGTAAAAAGTGAATGGAGTAGCAACATTTGATGGGCCTCCCTGGGATACAGTTGCCTTATTAGACTAACTTTGAGCTAGAATTAACAGACTAGCTAATTGGGTAACCAGTTCAATAAAGTCACAATTATACACGTCCAAAGTGGCCGTGTAGTGTTGAATTTTAGTTTAGTAATCCTGGTATAGACTCTCCACATCAGCATTCCAATGTTATAAAATATAAGGCTCTTTTTCAAATAATTGGACCGAAGGAAAAAGTGGATGGAAAATGAACAGGTCACCTGGAGGTCACAGAGGGGAGAGAAAGTTATATTAATATTTGAAGTTATATATAAAGTTTATGCTGGGGATTCTTTTGACCCATTTGTATAAAATTCGGGTCTGAAATAGTGGTACCAGTCACTATCATTTTTCAGCGATTAAAAAAATTAATAATGAAGTATTTACTATTTGTATGTGCCTTGTATGAGTCTACCGGGAGACCTCTTCTAACATAGGTCAGATCACTAGGTGTGGCAATGCCAATCTGTAGAATGGAAGTGAAAGAGACATTAGTGACAGGTTTGTTTAAGGTATAGCATGGTGTAAACGTGTAGAATATTTGGATATGGTATGACCAGCTATTGTTTGCTGCAATGCATTTGGGTTGTATGTAAATACTGTGATGTGACTGAGAGAGAAAGGGAAAATGCTGGTACTGAAAAACTCTAGGTAATTTTTGACATTTGCACCATTTGTGGTATATTCATGCAATCAACGTCACAACTGTGGTACTGGCATATTTTATGTCATTCTTGGCATAAAAGGGCACCCATGTCATATAGTGGGCACCCAAGACAAATTGCTAGACCTGATATAGTTGAGGCTATTTTTGATATACAGAACACCCACAGGATATATATGCAACCAACATGCAATAAATGGTGACATTTTGGCACTGGCATTTTGTATGAAATTATTAGAAAGAAATGGCATTCATGACATATGGGGGTACCAATGACAAAATGATGGTGCTGGCACATTGTAGGTTCTGTTGCATTGTGTGTCTGTGGGAGGGGGCACCTACACCACATTTTGAAAACTATATGGTTAGCTTCTAGGTAGCATAATCTTTCATTGGCTTGGCACATCTTAAATTACTAGAATATTTAATGAGTAGCCTTTCACAGCCCATGGCTTCTGAACACATTTAT
Source organism: Triturus cristatus (assembly GCF_964204655.1). NCBI lineage: Eukaryota > Metazoa > Chordata > Amphibia > Caudata > Salamandridae > Triturus > Triturus cristatus. Next base: position 355,112,953 of record NC_140583.1, read on the forward strand.
GTGAAAATTGTGCATTAAAATGCAACATTTAACCCTATTATTAACTTGCATTTTGCCTTGGGGAAAAAAGAACTCAACTCCCATAGAAGTAGTCAGGCTCGCTTTCTTTGCTCGGTGAAATTAGCAGCAAGTTTGACACTGAACCACTTTTATAGACAGAAGTCGTCACTGAGTGTGTTGCACGAAACAACGTCAATGTTAATTTTTGCTGACGTATAACTAGCGGCGCCCGTCACAAACCTCAAGTGGGGTGGAAGTGGGGGACAGGACGGGGGATTAAGGTAATAAAGTATATATTTTTAAACGTACCTGTTCTGCCACCGGAGCTGCCATCCACCTCGGTGCTCCTCTTCTCTCCTGATGGTGTCCCTGGGACACAAGCACAGGCGCCCCGCCCAATCCTAGCGCTGCTCTCAATAGCATGAGAGCAGCGCCAGGATTGCTCTGAGTTGCTCGGTTTGCCGCTCAGACAGTGCCTGGGATTTCTCTAACCAGCTGGGTTGGATAGGGCGCATGACAGTTTGGCCGGCTTAAGACAGCCGGCCAAACTGTCATGCATACTTACAGTGCTGCATTACTCCTTCCTCCCCTGCTGTCATTATGGCCCTGCTCTGCTCAAACTTGGCTGGCTCTAGCAGGGAAATAAAAATAAAACGATAATAAATAGATTTCATTATAATTTTATTTTTTCAGTTTTTTTCAGTGGGGGGCGAAGCTCTGCCGCCATAGCGGAGAAGTCGCTGCTGTGTATAACTACACATGAATCGGTCCAATGACACAGTCAGAGTGCACAATAACATGCGTTCAAACTAAAGATTTTAAAGATAATGCATTATTACAAAAGACTTTGTTCTTGGATTACGTCGTCATGCCATAGGAAGCCTCGATGGGCTTGCATTTATTTAGGGAAATAACTTTCCACAGGTGAACTGACAGAGCAGAACATTGCTGAGACTATAAGATGGTCACATTATAATGTGTGATTTTTTGGTCTGGGCTTGGTGTTTAAATTTTCTCTCTCTGGTAATGCTTGGTATCAGTGGCAATGTATAGGGAGCATACTGAGAAATCAGGAATTCTAAAATGTAGGCAAAATAATATAGCGCACAGAGAGTTTTATATTAAAACAAAGTATAGATAGAGAGGTAATGATCACAATGTTTGAATTAATAAGAACCCCTGGAAGTTACTTTGAGCTGATTCCATAAAGACCTAGGTTCTCATTTATGAGGAATTGTCATAGGGCAGCGCCACAATTCTTCTTACTGAGCTGCAGATGGCAGCACACATGAAAAGAGGAAAAAAAGGAATAAATACAAATATTTCTCATCGTTACACCTGCTCTGGGGAAGTGTACGTTTTTGGCACTGCCCCAGGTTTACGTGATAAAGTTAATTTGGGGCAGTGTCAAAATCCATGGGTGTTGCATAGGAAAACCCACTTCAACGTCCATGGAACGACTCCTTGGCGCAGAGTAAGGCAGCGACTTGAGCTGCTTTGTCTTACTCTATATTTATGAGGCCATGCAAAGCCTCATAGATATGATTGAGAGGCTTGCGCCGCTGAAGAAGCAATAAAAGTGAAGCTCCGCTGGCGCAAGACTCTTCGAAATAATCTCCCTAGTTTTTACGTACTTGAATGCACTTGAGACAACTGACCAGCACACTCTACTGCCCAACAATAAGAGAGAAATGAAAGAATCATATTCAGTTCAGGCAAAAATCACCCACGACTCAAAAAGAACTCAAACTTCATCCCCTCATCATCATCAGTCTAGACAAAAAGATTACAAGAATTTCATTCTCAACAGTAACATCAATCACAACTCAAATAATTGAAATTATACCAATTCCGTTACAATAGCCACATTTAAGTGAGAATAAAAAAGTTTATCTCATTATCAGCAACAAGAAATTACTGACAAAGTCCAATAAAAACCTCATACGGTCATTGTACAAACTGTAAATTATTTATTGCATAGTCTATACCCCCTGCAGGACCTTTTCATGTCAGCTTTAAGAAAGATCTTATACAATATGCATGAACCACAAAAGGTGCATGAATGTGTGTTAGAAATTAGAAGATTATTTGAGGTGTTCATCTGTCCAACTGAACAAAAATCATAAATTTTGTCAGGGTGAACCCTCAAAATCGCTAAATTAACTTGAGCTCAATTCCCTGGTAGCTAAGGCACAGATCAGACAGGCTTAACTTAGGTCAGCCTGGAGGACACTGCTGTTTGGATTTTCTTCTACTGTGCGGGAGAAATGTGGGTTTCCCGGTCCACAAGAGCATGGGCAGAAAAATAAATATCTGCTCCCAAATGTCACGTGACTGTGAGCAGTGAAGGCACATCTGCTACCATCCAGTGGGAGCTTTAAAATAGCTTTCACCAAGTGGGAGCAGGCATATGTTTCAATGCCCAATCGCTCTCCATCCCCTTTAATTTTAGATTGCCCTGTGGGATGGGGTCCCCTGGGCCTATTGAGCCTTAAGGAGGGGGCTGTGTGACCCCTCTCCTTTCTTATGATGTCAGCTCCAGGCATGGGGTCCCCAGGGTCCCTGGAAGGTCGGGGAGTGGGTGTGGACGCCCCCTCTGATCCTCATTAGCATTGGGGCCTCGGGGATGGAGTCCCATATTTCGTTTTGTGAAGGGCAGGACAAGGCTTAATAGGGCTCTTTACGCCTGCGTCCCCGATAAGCAACATCACTTCATTTTAAGCTTGAAAATAATGATAATAAACAGATGAGGATGACTACATCTGTTATTAGGAAGAACCCAACAGTGGAATAGGCATAGGAGAGATAACCTAGAAAAAAACTCGTATTCTAGCTACTTTATAATCTTACTTCATGTATTATTGTTAGAGGAATAAGAAATAAAGTTTGTCATATGCCTTGAAAAAGTTCCATTGGGGACGAAACACATGTCGACTGATGATTATGTACTTGGTTGGAAGCATATAAACACAACAAAGACAACAGAAATATGTCACATGAACAATGGATTTATGAAATGACTTTTCTGGTTATGTATCTTCAAACAGTGTTACTTAAACATATTGTTGGAGTGCTCTAGTATATCGTTTTATGATTTAGTGGTTTGTTATTCTTTGGAGTAACACTACCATTGCCCTTACAGGTAGCAGGGGCATATATTGCACCAGTCTTTGAACAAGTATTCTTTCTCTAGACTTTCTACCCTGAGTTGTTGAGTACTGCACGACATCTTTTAGTTATTGTCATGGCTACCTATCCATATTTAACAGTCCAGATTTACGCCTAACAATATTACAGCAAAAACACTCATCAATGCCACAGACAACATCCACATGATCCTTGACAGAGGAGACATGGCAACCTTCATTCTCCTGGACTTTTCTGTAGCATGTCACATGGTCTCACACCCCATCCTCATCAGGTGCCTGCATAAGATTGGCATCCAAGGACCCACTGTTTTCCTTTTTAACGGAGAGAACACAAGCTCTCAGCATGACACCTTATTTATCAGAAGCCCGCAAACTCATCCTGCTCCAAGGTTCATTGCTCAGCCCCACCTTCAAAGCGTACATGATCCCTCTGGCCAACCTCATCAATGCACACAACATTAATATTCTCTTCTATGCTGATGACACGCCACTCATACTCTCCCCCTCGGACAACATTCTCAATACAAGAAACAAGTACAGCACCTGCAAATCACTAACTGGCTGAAAGCTAACTATCTCAAGCTCAACACTGACAAGACAGATTTAGTGATCTTCAGCAATACAAACTCATCATGTGACTCCAACTAGTGGCCAACCCACACCCAGCACCCACACCAGGAAACCTTATAATAATCATTGACAGCAAATTGGACATGACCGCACATGTCAACGCCAATACTGCATCCTACTTCCAGACCCTGAAGATGCAGAGGAAGATCTTCAAATGGCTACCAAGCAATACTGGAAAAACTGTTAGTCACACCCCAGTCAGCAGCAAGTTGAGCTACGAGAACACCTTCTACAATGAAATCACTAAGCATCTCACTAGAAGACAAAAGACCATGCAGTACCCTGCAGCAAGACTCATTCTCAACCGCCCACACAAAACTCACATCAGCCCACACTACAGAGAGCTCGGCTTGCTCCTTATACAAAAACACACTGATTTCAAACTCCTCACACACACATAGAAGGCCCTACACAACCAAGGCCCCACCTACCCGAACAGTTGCAGCTCCTTCAATAAATCACCCAGACACATCTGGTCCGCAGCACTCCTACTCACACTCATCCCTAAAATAAACAGAACAATCAGAACGACAGGTATTCTCTTACATTGCTCCTAAAGCAAGGGTGGCCTCCCACTCTACATCAGAGCCTTCTCCTCCCTGCAAGAAGCTGAAGACCTGGCTTTAAAAATTAACCATATCCAATAAAAGAGAAGGGAGTTAGAAGGTGTTGCGGGGATTCTGCTCATGCACAGAACTATGCGCAGGAAACCAGGACCTCAGTGAATTGTGGTGTACCAAAGAACTCACCTCAGTACCTAGAACCCCTATCCGACTAGCATCAGTGTCTCATTTGTACTCCGTATCATATCGAAGCTACTAATGATTAGACAACCCAGAACAAGTGACTTAGAATACTGTCAGGAATGGTGGGAATGAAGAACACCTTTTCGTTGTTACTCTCATATCAGTCCACAACGTGAGTAATCAGAGACACGGAAAAGTTTAAAATGTTTATTTTTAACTACGTGCTCTAAGATGCAGTACTTTGGCTAACATAAACAAACAAATGATAAGAAATAAAACCATCAGCATTGTTACAATTCCTTAAAAAACAAAGGGAGAAATCATATTACAATGATAGTGGAAACAGGTCCTATAATACCTTGTGTACCACCCTCTCCTGGCTAATAAGCTAGTTTTATAATAATAATAGAAGGTCTCTAGGTTTGAATGGGGAACCCCATACCTCAAAGATCAGCTTAGGTGAATCACATCACAGAATCAGCACTGCTCTCTGTTAAAGGCACCTGAGTTTCAGATATTTGCAGCTGTGCTCTTGGTGTGTCTAGAGCGTGGGCCGATCAACCTGAATTTAACAGCATACATTGTTATTTGACCTTGACGGTTTCTGCACACAGTGTTCAGACTAAGGTCGCGGTGTAAGTCTAGGGATGTGAAAAACAGACCGTTCTCATGTGAAGAAAAAGCAAGCAAGCAGTTTTACTTATAATAACATCTACCTGTAGTGTCGTGTGCAAAAGCAGCAAAGTGGCAAGATGGCGTTTAACTTCTAAAACGCTTATGCTAACATAGCAATGTGTGCAGGCAAAATCCTGTCTTCACTACAAAGGTTTATAAACTGGTGTTGGACGTTGCCCTTTCTGCAGGGTCATCCCAAGACTTTTCCATTTACCCTCCTGGTTTCCGAACCAGTTTTTGTCATTTTTTAAAGACTCTGCACACTTTACCACTGCTAACCAGCGGTAATTTGCTTGTGATATCTCACTAAAACACAGCAGAATTGGCTTATACCTAACTGTAATATTTAACTTACTTGTAAGTTCCTAGTAAAGTGGTAAAACACGTGCCCAGGGCCTGTAAATTGAATGGCACTACTGGGTCTACAGCACTGATCATGCCTCCAACTTAAGTAGAACTCTAAACATGTTTCAGGCCTGCCATTTTAGCCTGTGTGTGCAGTTGTAAACTGCCAATTTGACCTGCCAAAATAAACCTTTTGCCATTCCCAAACCTTCATTTTTAATACATGTAAGTCACCCCTAGCATAAGGTCAAGACAAATCTCAGGGCAGAGTGTAATGTATTTAAAAAGTAGGACATATCATTTTATGTTTTACATGTCCTGGTAGTAATCTATCAGCCTATCCTAGCTGATGAGGGGTGAAATCCTGAAACCAGTCCTAGGATGCTTGTTTCTGATCCAGGGAGGACCTGGCCTGGCAGTTCGGACTGCACTGTTCCCATGGGGAACAGGGTGAAGACTGATTTGCGTATGGCAGGGTCTAAACTGGAATGGTGTGGCGTGCAAACAAATGTGGATTTAACCCAGATCTGTGACTGGGGGTGAATGTTCGATTGATTCAGCATTCCGTTCACCCTCTGTTCTTTTTGCATTTGTTGCCCTAAGTAGGAAGGGTATGCCCAGGCGTGGGTCCTGTGCTCACTACACCACCAGATTCAAGCTATTCTGGCTGATGAGGGGTGATAGCCCAAAACCAGTCCTAGTCTGCTGGTTTCTGGTCCAGGGAGTCCCTGGGCTGGCAGTTCGGGCTGGACTGCTCCCATGTGGAACAGGATCAAGACTGATTTGCATACGTCTGGACGCCAACTGGAAGGGCATGGTGTTAGAAACGGGTAGCATGGTGCAGAGCGGGTGGGTCAAACTCCGGAGGAAATGTGTAAAGCATCCACGCAGCACACACAGGCGACACACCAGGCACACTACAAAAAGAGACTCCACACCAGGTTGCATGAAAAATAACTTGTGTATTATACCAAACACAATAGGATGCAATCACAGTTGTGAACACAGCGCCAACTGGCACCAGGTAGCCATATACAGGGCAGGGCCAAGCGGGCCTCTGCCAGAACCATCACCAAAGTATAAAGATAAATGTAGAACCGTCAGTATTAAATGTGAACCAGCCAGTACCTACTGGCTGGACCATGCCCTTGGCATCCCCACATCAGCATTAGGCATGAGTATAAATCATCATGGCATGACATTAGGCTAAATGGCAGGAGGCATCACCATATGCATAGAAAGACATTATGCATAACCAACATAAGTCCCATTGACCATAATCATATCCGTATGGAGGCAATACTTCCAATTGAATGTAGCAGTAGACCTAACAAAACATATTCTGCACCAATCCTGGGGAGTAAACATATTAGGCATGAACCACATCCTGGATAGCGTGGGGCATAATTAGCACGCAACCATCTTAGCAATACCTCATGGGAGGCAACAGGCCTCGCAAGGATAACCACGGTGCACCCCAATCGGGGCTCAACACACTGAGGCTGGCCCCAGGCCAACTGGCCTCTCTCAGGGGCTCAAATGCTCTAAGTCCCGCGGCGTCAGGGCTGGGTGCAAAGGCAGCGAAAACAAAGGTGCGCAAAGCGCTAGGGCGGATCAGGAGTGTCTCTTACCCCTCGCTCTCCTTATTAAGACCAAATGCCCCCTAAGCGTGGAAGCTGCCAGCGCTCTCGCAGGGCAGCTGGGAAGCAGGCCCAAACCAAGCACTGGCACTACACGTGCCACCTGAGCATGACGTATAGACCATCTTATGCATAAAAATCCGTAGGCAGGAAACCCACTAGGTAGCCAATATGGGGCATAAAACACATTTGGCAAGTGCCCGCCTAAATACACCAACTTTGAGGCATGTCCTGCACCAAATCATCAGCCCAAGAACACCCCCGTTGCAACTGGCCACTGTCCGGTGGGGCAGCTGTGCAAGGCACAGTCAGTACAGTACTGGGAACGTGAGAGCCCCTCTTCTGGGACTCCAAAATCAACAATTCCCCCAAAATGGTAGCACCAGCACTCTGCGGGATGGAGCCCCACTCCGGGACTTTAGAATACAAAAATTATGTGGCCCCCAAATTACCGGACAGTTGGAGTCCCCTCCTGGGACCCGAGGCTAAAAGAAAAATGCAGCATATTGCAGCGACCCGCAACTGCGGTGTCGCTGTGTAGCCCCCAGGGGCCCGGTGGTCCTGTCCGTGGTGGAGCACCACGGGGGCTTCCGACATTGCAGCTGCCCACTACCAGGCGGGCCAGCTGGAAGAAACAAGACCAGCACCGCCCTGACCCCGGGGGAGCCTCCCCTCCTCAAGGGCTTGGGGCCACTGGGGGAAGGCACCGACACCGTGCCTCGACCAACCCCCCATAGGCCCCACACACAGCCCCACTCACCGGGACTCTCTCGGGGGTCCTCCGCCTCCTCTGGTTTCCTCCCTGCAGGCATGGCAACATGCAGTCGGGATGGGCTCCCGCCAGGCCCCGGTTCTTCTCAGTGGCACACGCGGGGCTCTCCCTGACCTTCGGGAGCCCCGCTCACCATCCGCCGCACCTCACTCCACTGGGCTTCACCCTGGCCCCCTCCTGGGACCCGGGACTTCTGCTGGGGAGCCCACGAGGCTCCGGACGTCTTTCGGTGTGGGGCCAGCATGGGGTAGGCTCCCGCCTGGCTTCTCTCCATACACGGGGCTCCCTCGTCACCACGTGAGATCCGCCACACCACCGCTTGCTTCTGGCCTCCTCATTCTGGCCGGCGGGCCACGACCCCAACCAGGCGCGCTCCTGCCTGGCTTCCGGGTCGCTGTGAGCAGCACAGCGGCCCGGGGTTTTCTCAGCACCCGGGTTGCGGCGGTGATTTTGGTGATTCTGAAGTGCGGGGTGGGCTCCCGCCTTCAATTGATGATGCGTCCACACGTGGGGTAGGCACCCGCTGGTTAACGTCACAAGCGGGCTGGGCACCCGCTACGAACCCCACACGCAGGGTGGGCTCCCGCTAGTTTTAAGGCACAGCTCCTCCTGGGCAGCACTGTAGGTAGCAGTAACGCGGGGTAGGCCTCCGCGAGAGACCACAAATGCAGGGTAGTCTCCCGCTGTACTTTCTGAGGATCAGCTCCCTCAGGCAGCGCAGCACTGCAGGGGACAGGCGCTCCTCGACACAGCGCTGTAGAACCCACACACATCGCAGCCTCGCGCTGCAGGCCACCAGCACTCCTCCTGGGCAGTTAAGATCAAACGCTCTCCTTATGCCGGGAGAAGGTGGTAGCACTGAGTCCAGGGGTGCAGGAACAAAAGGGGCATGGGGGGCTGAAAAATAGTTGTAGCGCTCACAAGGCGCTAGGGGCCAGGAGAACATAGTCAGTGCAGGGCAAGATCAGTGGGCAGTAGGGCGGCTCACCAAAAATGAGGCAGTAGTTCCTGAGAACAGTCATCCCCCATTGAGATGGCAATCCTTCTAGCGCCGCAGTCTCCACTCGAGCAGAGTCTCTCCTGGTCCTGTAGAAAGCCAGAAGGGCACAGTTAGGCACAGGGGCCAGCACACAGGGTCCAGTGGCGGTTCCTCCTGGCAGAGTAGCCCCGCTACGTCAGCACCCCGCACGGACCTGAGCACATGGCATCTCAGGTCCGCTATTTAAACACCCCTCAACCACCTACCAGAAAGGGCTAGAACCTTCTAGAAGGCTCCTGGCAGTTCCAGTCCCAACTGTCACTGTGGGGGAGGTGTAGGGCACTTCAAACACTTCAAACACTAGACCGCCAACCCACCTCAGGCAGGTGGCACAAGCAGACAGAAATGGCATCCATTTTAAAAGTGACATTTTACAAAGGTGCCTTTCTACAATGTTGGAAATAAAGGTGCACACACCATTGCACAGCATTGATTATTTTCAGTTCAGACACAACTTGTCAGTAAAAAGGCTAGGGGGAAAAGCGAAAAATTCTAGGACAATAAGGGCCAAGTCCAACACAACCCCCTCCCAGCCAAAAGCCAGGGTAGACCGATCAGTGCCTTGATGGGCTTTCCTGCTTGCAGTGAGAAAACGTGGACGCGGGCCCGCAACTGCAGGGGCACCGGCAGTTTCTCCGCCACTCTGGAACCCAATGGTTCCCTCTCTCAAACCTCCCTGGACCAACTAAGCCACCCCACTGGTGCTCCCTAGTCGGTTGTGGCCAGGACCGGCCCCTAGGCCTTCCAGATGTCTCTGGCCCTTGCTGTCTCTCCGAGTGGGGGGTAGTAGCCCCAGCCGTTGGCCACTCTCCTTCTCCTTTGTGCAGTTCCAAACTGCCATTGGTCCTCCCACCTGGGGTTCGCACCCTCAGGCTGACCAGCAATCAAGGCCAAGGCTCTCCTCCCACTACCTCTCCTTCTTGGGTTCCGCACTCTCCTCATAATCGGGGCACCCTCAGAATACCACTCTCTCCCCAGTCCAGGGCCTTGATCCTGCAACTGATCTACAAACCTAGGGTCTATATCCTTAGGTTGAACCGGTGCCAGGGGCGAGTTATCCCTCCCCCTACACCCCCTCCCAGAGTTCCGCACCCTCCCAACTGGAGAAGTACCCCTGGAAGACAAGTCTGGGGGGACACTGCTTACAGATGTCACACCCGACAGGTCAGGCAGTACCTGCCCCTGGCCTCCCAACCCAGGATCTAAGCCCTGTGGCTTAGCCGGTACCAGAGGTGAGCCCTTCCTCCCTCTGCACCCCCTCCCAGAGTTCCGCACCCTTCCAACTGGAGGGGTACCCCTGGAAGCCAACTCCGGGGGGGACACTGCTTACAGACGTCCCCCCTGCCAGGTCAGGCAGTACCTGTCCCTGGCATCCCAGCCCAGGATCTAAACCCTGCGACTGAGCAGACCCCAGAACCCCTGGAGCTCTGATTACAGATGCCCCGGGTTCTCCTGACACTAGGGGCTCCCCTGAGACTGCAGTTGGGGAACCTCGGGACACCTCCCCATCTCACTCCTTCTTATAGATTGGACGTGAGGCCCTACAACCCTCTCACTACCCTGGGACCTAGCTGGGCTATTCTGCACCTCTCCCACCTTGCTGGGTTGGAGGATCCCTTCCCCATCCCCTTCAGGATCACTCCCCAATGCCATCTCAGACTTTCTGGCACTCACCCATAGGTCTGCCTCCCGTGCAAGCTCCCTGGGGTCAGAGAACCCACACTGCATCAGGTGTTGGCGCAACCGGGAAAAACAACTCCTGAGCACGGCAACAAGATCCCCATGGGGGACAGGGATCTATTAAGACATTCCTTTTCATCGACCATCTTGGGTTTGCGGTATCTGAAACAACTCTCAGGGAGCTCATGTAAACACCTTCACAGACTGGCCGGTAACTCCAGTAGCCGTGCAGCCAGTGGTTAGTTATAATTGTAGGGCTCTAGAGTATGTGTTTGAAAAAATGCTTCTTATATTGAGACCTAGACTTGGTTAATTTAACTGAAGTTAATTACAAGAATAACAATCGGTAGAAAAGCCTCTGCGAACACATTGTTTCTCCAAATTAAAGCAGAAATTCAAGCACAAGCTGAATCCCTTGTTAGAGATGCTCAGGTTGTTCACACAACTAGCAATTAAAAGCCTGTGCCCTATTCACTGATGTTAGTTATAAGACAGTTGTAAGTAAAGAGTAGAGTAAAGATTTAAAAAGTTATTCCCTAGCCAGCAAAGGTTCTTTTGATATTTTATTATGTTGGTGTTGTGCAAATCAAGCCGATGATTCCAGCAAACAAATATTAGATGTGTTAATTTCGTTATTTTATTTCATTTGCATTTTTTATTTTATTTTTTATTTAAAGTCATTTTTATTGAGTTCCCAAAAAAGTGAACAAAAAGTAAATAATGGTAAATACAATGATAATGAGATAAACAATAAGAAATTCAAAGTAAATAGAAATCGAAACAAACAAAACAGCAGATTACTCATGTGCCTTAACATGGGAGTCGCAGTGAAGCTGTAGTGACATGCAGGTGGACAATCAAGCACAGTTACTCCCAAATAATAGTGTAAAATATGATACAGTACAGGGGTGTAGTGCAAGTACAGTTACACAGTAGTAATAATAGAGAGTACAATATATTACCGGTGGAGCACAGTGGATATGGCGTTCGGTAAGCATTACCTTGTGGAGAGTGTGAGTCAATTTTCACAGGGGGTCGTATGAGAAGGAAAAGGCGTCAAGGGATTTCCAAAGCTTCCTGTGTGATTTGAGCCAGGGAGAGGCATGAAGTGCGACATTGTCAGCTCCTCTGAGGAAGGATAACCATTCTTACCTCATCCTCAAGGAGACTTCTGTGGAATTTTTCCACTTATTCAGAACAGTTTTGCAGGCTAAAGTAAGCATGAGATCTAATAAGCATCGGTCATTCACATCTTTGATCTTAGGGTACAATGCACCTAGAAGAATATAGGAAAATTCCCTTGGGGGGACAATGTTGAAAGTATTGTTTATACATTTGTAGATCTGATCCTAATATGTTTGTAAAATAGGGCATTGGAAGAGCATGTGGGTGAGATTACCAAACTGAGATTTACAATTCCAGCATGTAGGGCTTTCACTAAGATTAAGTTTAAAGATCCTCTCAGGGGTCCAAAATGTCCTATTTATTAACATAAGCTTGGTTTGTGATGATATTGGGGAGATTTTATTTGAGAAGGGGGTGATATGAATCTTCTCCCAGTCGAAAGGGATGTTGCTAAAGTTCGTTTCGGCTTCCCATTTTAACTCACATTTCCTGTGAGATTTGTGAGGCTTAGGGGATAGGAGTTTGTAAACTTTAGATACAGTGTGACCTGACTTTAATAGCTGAAGCATCTTTGAGAGAACCGAAGGATCGCAAGGTTTAATACAGCGCAACGTGAGGAGTGATTTTAGTTTTAGGAATTTATAAAAATCTAACGGATGTAGTCCGTGTTGAGACTGAAGCTCGGCGAAAGGTAGGGGGAGGGTCCCTGTAAAAAGGTCTTTGACTAGATATATGCCGCCTTTGGACCAATGTTCCCAATGGAGCATCTCTCCATCAACCTTCAGGTTCGGGTTGTGCCAGAGAGAGGTCAAGTTGGATTAGTTCGTTTTTAGTGCGGAGAAGTGTTCTAGACGTAAAAGGGCTCTCTTGGTGTTAAGCAAAATATATTTTGAATGGGGGATGGAAGATATATCCATAGTTAGGAGATCAGGCAAATGCATATTGTTGATGATTGATCTTTCTATGCCCAACCAGACTGGGGTATAGTCCCCTGGGGGAGTAGCCAGTTAGATCCTTGTTTACAAAGAAACACGGTTTGATAGTTCCTAAAGTTCGGAAGGCCCAGACCACCTTTTATCTTTGGGCAATTGAAGTTTTTTCATAGATATTCTGGGTCTCTTTCCTTGCCAAAGGAACGTGTTAAAAAGCTTATAGATCCTATTTAGGAAATCATTTGAAAGCATCATTGGTAGTATGCTGGCCAGATAGTTAACAAGAGGAGTAATCATCATTTTTAATGTCTCAGCCCTTCTCCACCAAGATAAAAATTTAGGTGACCAACCATCTAATAATGAAATGATTTTCTTGAAGAGAACATTTTCATTGGTCTGAAGGGTGGTGAGCAGATCTCTCGTGAAGTCTAAGACAAGATATTTGAAGCAGTTAGGTTGCCATAAGAGACCCGAGTTGCCAATAATTTCTTTCCCCCACAGTTGTACAAAACTTTAACTTCATTCTTGTCCCTATTTAATTTATAACCTGATACTACAGCAAATTCATCTATTGAAGACATAAGAGCAGGGATAGCAGCTTCCGCATTCTCGGAAACAACTAACACGTCATCTGCGTAAGCAGTTATTTTGACTGTGCAGTTGTTGAAACGTATCCCTGTGATCTGTTTATTGTTCTTAAGCAGATAGAAGAAGGTTTCAATTGCAAGAAGGAATAGAGACGGGGAGAGAGGGCAGCCTTGCCTTGTTCCCTGTTTTAATTTAAAGGAAGATGAGAGGCACCCTCCGGCTCGGACCCTGGCCGAGGGATTTGAATAAAGAGCCATAACCATACGTGTGAAATTCTCACCCAAATTAAATTTATCAAGTGTTGCTTTCAAGTAGGTCCAATCAACTCTGTCGAAAGCCTTTTCGGCATCCAAAGTGATAGCAACTGTTGGTGAGTCAGTAAGTTTGGCTTTCTCAAGGACATGTGGTAGCATACGAGTATTATCACTAGAAAGTCTGGTTTTTTTAAAAACCAACTTGTGAAGGGTGGATGAGTTTGGGTAAAAAAAAATGTTAGGCGCTCAGCGAGGATCATTGCGTAAATTTTGCAGTCTAAATTAATTAAAGATATCGGTCTATAGTTTTTAGGGAGTGATGGGTCCTTCCTTTCTTTGGGAATTACTGGAATGATAGCTTCTGCTGCTGTCCCAATAAGCTGACCAGAGTTACTAAATTCGTTGAACAAGTTTAGAAGTGGGAGAATCAGTGCCGAGGAGAAGCACTTGTAAAATTTAGCATTAAACCCTTTAGGGCCCGGGGCCTTTCCAACTTTAAGGGCCTTAATCGTGTCTTTGATTTCTAGAGCGGAATTTGGGCTGTTAATTTCAATTTTTTCTTGTTCTGAGAGGATCGGCAGAATACATTTGAGATAGTCCTGTAGTTTTGTGCTGTCAAGATCCTGGTTCTTACTATATGGAGTACTATTACAAAATTCAAAAATATCTGCAATTTTATTAGGGTCAGAGTGGGCTAAACCTTTTTGGTCTATTAGGTTCTTAATCGTGTTCTTCTGCATTTTGAATTTTAAGTATGATGCTAAGCTCTTCCCTGCCTTGTTGGATTCACAACGTCTACTGTTTTTTTGTGTTTGTTTATCCATATCCCTGCCCTGTCACTTACTATTTTATTATACTCGTATTTCTTTTTCACTATTTCGTTCAAGACTAAGGGTCCATGGATATTACATGCTTCTCTTCAAGCATAGCAATCTCTTTTTCTATCTTTTCAAGATTGTTATTGGAGTCCCTATTCATGGCATATCTAATTTTAATGCACTCTCCTCTTATGGTGCTTTGTAATGCCTCCCATCTAGTGAGGTCTGAGGTGTCACTGCTGGAGCGGGTAGTGCAAAATTTTGTATACCCCCCCATTTCTGCATGTTTATATTAATCCGAATAATCTATTAATTGTAACATTATTAATCTGTTTGAAGTGATAACCCACCAATTATATTAACAAAAGAATTACACGTGGGATTTGCATTTGCATGGCTAAACTAACTGTATACTAATATATGTACGCATACTAATGGTAGAAAATTAGAATATTGCATGATGTATGTTGCTTTTGTGACGTAATTATAAGTTACACCAGATGACATCACTTGGTGAATATAAACGCTTTGAATGTTGCTATCATGCTAGATAGTTACTCACACATAGGGGAATAAGTGAGGGTTTAACATTATATTAGTCATTTCAATGTTTTAATTATGTTTTGTGTTTGTTTTGCTTAAGTTGACCATTTGGGCCTACAAAAGATGGCTGACTAAGACACACGACGTGACTACTACAGTTTCACGAGGTTTCGGGTGAGGTGCGCCTGCGCCACCGCCACCGCCACCGCCAGCAACAGTGGCCTCGTCCTGCCACCAGGCAAGATGTACCCATCAAGGACACCCTGGGAGCTTCGCCAAAATCACGAAACAAAGGACTGTCTTTAAAACCGGAACCAGCAAGTGTGATGACTTAACCTAACGGACTATGTGAGAACTTTAACGAATGACAACAAACCAGCCAATCCGGACGGCCTAAACCTGATTTTTGTTACATTTTGTCATTAGTTTCATTATAAAAGTAGGTAGACAAAGCGAATTAGAGTCGATCCTTCTTTCTGAGCGAATTTTTCTTTTTCCTGACGTTATGCTGATGGAGAGGACAGTGACACTGCTGGACAGCTGTTATCCTGAATCTTTGAAAGACTGAATTGCTGCCTGACTTTGATGAATTAAAGACTTTACCACGGCTTGATTGACTTAGAGGATGACTAATAGCCAGATTAGGTAAATATGATGTTTTGGTGATTTGGTTTATGTCTTATTGAAATTGAAATTGATTAGATAAACAAAATGATTATTGTAACAAACAAATGTGTCGGGTGATTTATTTAGAGAAATTAGAATAAGATTGAATGTAGATTAAAGTTTTGTATCACCAAATATCCAAAATCAACTAACTGATCTGTCGACTAAATGAGGGGAACATCTCGAGGTTCTGAGTTTAATAAAGGTACTTAGTGTGTGTACAGGTAAATTAGGTTCTTTAGTTGAAAAGATATTCCTTTCTTGTCAGCGTTTGGACAATTTATCTCTCCCATGAGAACGGATCAATGTAATGTGAGTGTTGGTGTTATGGGCCCCACCAATGAATGTATTGAGTGAATGTGCTAGTGTAATATTTGATCTGTGGCGAAGGGAGGATTTAAAATTCCACGCTGCATCAGTTTTTCTGGTAGCAGTATGATGGTTGTTATTGTTTGGTTTGGTGAATATAACTTGTACATTGCTTATTGGTTATTGATTGATATTGGTTTATATATTAACACTCTATGTTGAGTCGCGTCGAGTTCTATGTTGTTTGCACGGCTTCTGGGATGTAGGAAGTCGGAAGTTTGTAACGGTTCCGTAGTAGAGCAGATGTAAGCGCTGTTCTCGGGAAAGAAGGAATTGTTGTTGCCCTGTAGTTACACAGGGGAAACGTGTAACGAGTGAAGTTGCACGACGCATTGTTTGGGTTCAATCCGGTGACATCGTCGCGTGTTACCATTAGAAATATTTCCTGTATGAAAGAAGTGTATGGTAGCGGAGGTCACCTGTGAAGTTTTGGTCTTAGGTACCTGGAGTCCAAATTGCATTCCGATAACGCTTATCACTAGAAAGGTAATAGGTGCTCCCTAAGCTTGTTAGAAGGGTAAAGTAGAGGGAAGTGCTACTTTATCAACGTATGTCATAATTCTGTAGTAGGACAGACTGTTCGCTGTTCTCCAGAAAGACAGGATTCTGTGTGAATGTACTACATTTTCTTGTGTGAATGTGCGTGAATGTGAAGGCATTCGGGTTAATGGTGAAACTCTAGTTTTATTTCTCAGGAGCATTGGGTCTCCAACCAAGTGTCTTAAATTTGGAGAAACGGTTAGCTAATGCTTGTTAGAAGGGTAAGGTAGAGGGATGTGCTACTTTATCAACGGAAGTAACGATTCCGTAGTAGGGCAGAGGTAAGCGCTGCTCTCGGGAAAGACGGAATTCTAGTGAGAAAGGTCTATTGTTATTCCTTGGTTAGCGAAGCGGACAATGGTGGTGTTTTTGTGTTGTTACTTACAGAATTGTAATTTTGAAACAAAACTTACCGAGTGAATTTTGTAAAGGAGGGGTAAGACAGGAGCAGGAGCTGCGGTAGCGGCTGCTGACGTCAGAACGACCGTGCTGGGATTGGCCAGTCAGTCGGAAATGTAGAACGCTCCTGATTGGTGCGTTAGTGTACGCCACGCTAGGAGTGGAGAATCACAGGGTGACGTGGACGCTCCGGATTGGTGCGTTAGTGTGAGTCGCGCTGGGATTGGAGAATTACAGAGTGAAGTAGACGTTCCGGATTGATGCGTTAGTGAGTTGCGCTAAAATTGGACAGAAAAGCGGTACGGTCGAGAGGAGAAACTAGAGATACACGAAAAGACAGAAAAATGTATTCCGATCCGCCAGAAAAGGAGAAGAAGTCCTGGTTTGGTAGAATTAAAAAATGGTTTAAGAAGGACAAACCGATTGTAACTGGGGAAGGACAATTACTTCCTTCACCAAAAACCCCTGCATCCTTTATGGGTGCGAAATATGGATATCACACCTGTATTTGGTTAGACAATGGGGTCAAGTATACTGAGAAAGACGGAGTTTTGGCTTTTCCAGAACATGGTTCATTTAATTTGGCAGTTTTGAGAAATTTAAGATAGAAAATGATGAATTTAGAACCAAGACCTAGACCGACACAATTTGAAGCATTGACAGATTGGGAAAATGAGATGCATGACCGAGAAAGACAGAGAAGTGGCGGAAGGTATAGATACATGTTTGGTAGGTCGTACGGACATGAGAATCATGATGATCGAATGAGAAGATGGCGGAATACGAGTATGACTGAGGGTTTGTTTCCCGTAAGAACTGCAGGAGAAAATGAAGGAAGAAAATGTGCAGAAAAAAGACATAATGTGGAATCGAGAGGGTATGGAGTGAATGAATCAGAGGATGAGGTTCTTGATGACATGTTCTATAAAAATCCACCCCCATATCGGCCAGAACGAGAAATATTAACACCAAGTGCCCCAATGAAAGAAAATTTACGAATCATAAATTCGGAACCAGAGTTCCAGGATTCGGGAAAAAACAATTCTATTAGAGAGGTAGAAAGGAAGTCTGGAAGTAAAATAAATGGTGAAAATTCAGTGGAACTAGCAAAGACAACCTTAGAATTAACAGAGAAAATAAGAGAGTTAACCAAAAATCTGGAAGCTGTAACAGTTCCAGTAACGATAGGTCCAGTAATGCCTATTTTCGAAAGACGTTATATAAAGGTTGAACAACCAAAACCGAGTCGAAATGATAATCCATGGAGACAGACAATAAGTATGATTGAACCGAATGTTTCAAATAATCCGTTTGTAGGCCAGAATTGTGCAGAAAGACGTATAACAACAGTGGAGTCAATATTAGAAACACATAAGGATTCTGGACAAGGAAATGTAGAGAAGTCAGTAGGACCATCTACAGAGGAATTAAGTGAATGGTTGAGAAGCTTGCAGAGAAAAGACAAAGAATCCCAGTCAATAGATGTGGCCAAACTACGAATGGTACTGGAAGAGTTAATAGTAGGAACGATCCCTACGGAGAAGTTAAAAACCTACCAGGATGAGGAGTTGGTATTTCTGTGTAAAAGCATAACTTGGAGAGCAAAAAGTCTTCATGAAAGATTAGAAGAAGTGGCAAATGAAATGGGTACAGATAGTGAAAAGATAAAAGCCCTACAGAAAACATATTGAGTAGATTTCACTGAAAAGGACATTGAAAATATGAATACCACAGGATGAATGAGTCAGATGAAAGAAATAATTATTTTGTTGAGAAATTGGGGAGATGTGGACAAATGGAAAATTAGATGGTATCGAAAACGAGATGATGGTTCAGATAAAACCTTTTCAGCTTTCCCTGTTAGAGAAAAAGAGAAGGTAGTAACAGAATGCCCTATGAGAGAAATTCCAGGAGGAGGGTATGTACATGTCCCTTGGACTAGGCAAGATATTTTGTCATTCACAAATGACTTCCCTCGACTGCGTGAAAAACCTGTTGAGTGGTATAGACAGGTAGACAGATTTGTAAAATTGTCCAAAGTATTGTGGATTGATCTAAACACCCTGTTACATAATAGTACCAGCAGACCTATGGACAGAGTGTAAAATAATGATAGATTGGCCAACACAGGAATACCCAAGAGATCCAAAAACAGGGGCTCCAGACCCCGAGGTAATGAAGAAATACAAACAGGTAATTGCCTTTCTGAAGAATAAGGTTCCACCTAAATAGACAGATTGGGTAAAAATTGACAGAACGCATCAGGAAAGCAAAGAGTCAGTACATGCATTTTTTGAGACGCTGATCTTGGCTTTTAAACAGTTTAGTGGAGATGAAAATCTGAGTGAAAAGGATCTAAGTCATTTTGTATACAGGTTCGTATATGGTCTTCGTCCAAAAATTAGTGAGATGATAAAACAGCATACTGTAGATTGGCAGAATAAGAAAATAGACTAAGTACTGAGACATGCTAAATATTTCAGTGATGAAATTGAAGCAAAACAGCGAAAATTGAAAGAAAAGGCTATGTGGGCACAAGTCAAGGTAGCAGAGAGACAGGAAGCACAATTAGCAGAACAAGCGAATAATACAGGGTCAAGACAAAAATTTAGTCTTGGGAAAGGTAAAGGAAATATAGAGGAAGCTAAGAAGAATTTCCGTTTCATAATTGCGGTAGAATAGGGCATTGGAAATCCGAGTGTAAATTTCCCCCAAGTACTAACGATGAAAATGCATAATTGAATCCACAGGTGCAGAATGAGGTGAGTGGTCAACCGCAGCGACAGCAGCAGGTTGTTACCCAACAGAATCAGGTGCCAAAACCGCCTTTTCCACAGAGCAAAAATTCCCAGAGGTATAGTAATGAAATGGGATTCTACAACGGAGAACAGGTAAATAAGCCGCCTTGCGCCAGCGCTGCTTCGCAGTATTGGCTGCAACGCGATGAGAGTGATTCAGAAGAAAGTTATTGACAGTGCCGAAGGGAGGAAGAAGAGTGCGTATTTGGCGCAACTCTAGAAGTAGACCAGTCAGTCCCATTTGTAGATGGAAAGATTAATGATGAAAGCATTACTTTCCTAGTTGATACTGGTGTTACTCGATCAACAGTTAGATCAGTTGATGTTAAGAATCTTCCTCTCTCGGATGAAACGATCCAAGTAGTTGGTGTATCCAACAGGCAGATTAAAACTTACCTTACTGACCCAGTTAAAGTTAGCATAGGGAAATCTTCTGAAATGCACCGCTTTGTCGTGTGCGACACCCGTCCTGTGAATTTGTTAGGTAGAGATTTGTTGTGCAAAATGAACTGCACTATATTTTGTACCCCGGATGGGATAGCATTTGAAACTCCGGATGAAGATGTGCTGTATAAAATGACAATGACAAACAGGGAAAATAAGGTTATTGAGACCTTTGCTGTATTTAACCCTGATGAATTACCTAAATAATTAAAACAATCTGTTAAGGCAGAAGTTTGGGATTTCACAGGAGAAGACGTGGGATTAATGAGAAATGTAGATACAGTAAAAATAACAGTAAAAGAAGGAGTAAGTTATCCAAATGTCCCTCAATATAAATTGACACCTGAAATAATTGAAGGAGTGACTCCTGTGATTGAAAAAATGATAAAACAAGGTATTTTGAGAGAAATAATGAGTAGCCCATGTAATTCGCCAATAATGGGACTGAAAAAGTCTAGTGGGAAGTTCAGGATAGTACAAGATCTGAGAAAGATAAACAAAATTGTTGTGTCATGTTGTCCCATTGTACCAAATCCATCTGTGATTCTATATCAGATTCCCCATGACGCAGAATGGTATACAGTAATTGATCTATGCCATGCTTTCTTTTCTATCCCATTGCACCATGACAGTCAGCACATTTTTGCATTTCGTTTCGGCGAGCGTAATTTGGCTTGGTGCCGAATTCCACAGGGGTATACAGAAAGCCCCTCGATATTTAATCAGCTCTTAAAGAAGTCTTTGGAAAGTCTAGAAATGCCCGAAAATTCAGTATTAGTCCAGTATATCGACGACCTTCTTGTGGCGTCGAAAACCCATGAGGCTTGTGAACTTGACACAATAGCCTTGCTAAATCATTTGGCGGATGGAGTGTCACCATCAAAATTACAATTTTGCAAGAAAGAAGTACAATATTTAGGACATCACATTGAAAAAGGACTGAGAAAAATAACGATAGATGGGATCAAGATCATAAAAAGAATGAGAGCACCCATGACCCAAAGAGAGGTGAGAATGTTTCTGGGAATGGTTGGATATTGTCGTCAATGGATTAGCAATTTTCCCTTGATTGCTAAACCTTTGGTACAACTGACAAGAAGCGATGTGAAAGATCCCATTGATTTGAACAAAGAGGAATTGGCAGCATTCAAAAGATTGAGAGATGGGTTGTGTGAAGCAACTGCATTGGGTATGCCTGACTATGAGAAGGAGTTTGAGTTGTATTGCAGTGAGAGAAATGGATGTGCGCTCTCTGTGCTAATACAAAAGCATGGAAAACTGAGGAGACCAATTGCATATTTTTCATCAATGTTGGACCCAGTAGCTGTAGCCTTACCTGGGTGTTTGAAAGCAGTAGCTGCTACATGCCGAAGTTTGGAACAGAGTGAGGGAATTGTGATGGGATATCCTGTGAAAGTATTCGTACCTCATGATGTGGAAATCTTTTTAACAAGGAGTCGCACTCAGTATATGACACATAGTCGGCTGACTAAGTATGAGAAAGTTATACTAGGTGCCACAAATGTAAGTCTTGTGAGATGTCTGAATGTGAATCCTTCAACATTGTTGCCTGATGCTGAGAATGTGGAAGTCAGAGATGAAGCAGATCATGACTGTCTGGATGTACTTGATTTCTGTACAAAACCTCGACCGGACATAAAAGATGTACCCTTACCAGAAAGTGATTTTGTTCTGTTTGTGGATGGGTGTTGTTTGAGGACAGATGATGGCGTGTTAAGTGCAGCCTATGCGGTATGTACAGTTGCAGCAGTGATGGAAGCATTATATCTGAAGGGAGTAAAATCGGCACAAGTAGCTGAACTTGTCGCCTTGACTAGAGCATGTAAGATTGGAAAGAGTGTGAGAGTGACTGTGATGACTGACAGCCAGTATGGATTCGGAGTCGTACATGACTTCGGTCAAATATGGCTGCAGAGAGGCTTTTTGACATCAAGTGGAACTCCCATTAAGAATGCTGAAGTGGTTGGAAAATTGCTTGAGGTGATACAGTTGCCTAAGCAATTGGCTGTTGTGAAGTGTGCTGCTCATAATCAAAGTGGTGACATGGCACAATAATGTGCACGAAATCAGAATTCAATTAATCGGGCTAAGGAAAGAGAGGTGATTTCTTGCTATTTGATGTTTACTAACACTGTGGGAACATGGGAAGAAGTAAGCCAATTGCAGGAAGAGGCAGGAGAAGAGGAAATGAAGCAGTGGGTAAAAGCAGAATGTGCACCCAGAGAGAAAGATCATGTGTGGGTCTATCGAGATGGAAGACTAGTCATGCCTGATAGCATGATGTCTGCCATGGCACAGATGTATCATGGACAGGGACACATAGGGAGAGATGCTATGGTCAGGTCATTTAAACAAACCTGGTATAATGCAAAATTCAGACTTGTAGCAGAAAGTCTTTGTCAGAGGTGTCTAATATGTCAGCAATACAATCCAGGAAGAAAGACAGTAGTGAGTCTAGGAACAATAGGTCGAGAAGGAGGGCCTTTTACCAGAATGCAAGTGGATTTCATTGAGATGCCTCCCTGTAACAGACTGAGATATGTTTGGGTTATGGTATGTCTGTTTTCTTGATGGGTAGAAGCATTCCCAACAAGAAAAAAATACTTTTGAGGGAATTCATCCCTAGATTTGGGTTCCCAGTGACAATTGAATCAGACCGAGGAAGACATTTTCATAATGAGATCATAAAACTGATTTGTGAAGCATTGAATGTACAACAAAAACTACATTGTGCCTACCGACCAGAGGCTTCTGGTGTGGTGGAACAGATGAATGGTACTATAAAAAACAGGATAGGGAAAATGTGTTTAGCCACAGGTATGAAATGGCCTGATGTCTTGCCTCTGGTACTCATGACTATTAGATCAATTCCAGATAGAACTACAGGGTTGAGTCCTCATGAAATCATCATGGGACGAGCCATGCGGCACATGTTTATACCAGTCAACAAGCTGATGACTATAACTGATGACATGGTGTTGGAATACTGTAAAAGCCTGGCTGACGCAGTTCATTCTGTGTTTCATCAGGTTGGAGCGGATGCCACCACCCTTGAAAAGAAGCCAGCCCATGATCTAAGCCCAGGGGACTGGGTGAGAATAAAAGTACACAGAAGAAGAAACTGTTTGGTCCAGAGGTGGGGAAAACCAAGACAAGTCATATTGACCACAACAACAGCTGTAAAGTGTGCTGGATTGAAAAACTGGATCCATGCAAGCCATACATTGAGATTCCAAATCCAGTAGACGGCAAGGAGAAGGAGTATTTTGATGAATCAGAATCCAGTACTGAGTCAGATGACGAAGAGCCAAAAACAAAAGAAAACCCTGAAAGGGGGGAAGCAGAACAAAGTCTAACACATGTTCCAAGAAGTATTTCCCTGAGAAGAAGGTTACAGATTTCTGATACCAGTTCAGATTCAGAGACTGAACAAGGAGCAAAGTGTTCAAAGGAAAAACAAGAGAAAACCAAAGAAAAAGACAGTGAAGAGACAATAAAAGAAATTCATGAGAAGGAAGTACCGGATGAAATATTGAGAGAAATTCCACCAGAAACAACACGTTTAGATGGACAGGTGCCTGATACAGAGAGAGAGGGAAAGATTATTGCGGAAGACCCCCGAGGAGGTGTAGGGAACTCCAACATCCAGTTAGAAACAGGGACAAGTAGTCAGCAGGAAGATTGAGTGACGGAGATTCGAGGAGGGACAGAAGTAGGGAAAACTAAAGAAGTAGTGGAAAAAGAAACTGTTGAGAGTAAAAAGCAAGTTGAAACAGAGTCAGAAGAAAGTGAAGATGAAATACCTGAAGGTCGAGTTCTTAGAAAGAGAGCTTGGAGAACTGAAAGAATGATAAAGGAAGTAGATTGAAAAGAGCAGCAAAAGATGATGTTTGGCCGAATAAAATAAAAAGGTTGAGATACCGACTGACACGAGCAAGTTCACCAAGAGCTGAACAGGTGAATGAAGTGACAAGTCAGGTGAAATCAAAAGACGAAGTAACTACTGAAATTAAAGAGAACCAGAAAACCTAACCAGAAGTATAAATCACCAGAATGGATGTATGTGGCCCTACCTGAAGTAAAGGAAGAGGCAGCTAGCCAAGGGAATCCAGAGGTGGTTGTACCTGAAGTGGTTGAGGAAGACGAAGAATCGGAAATCCTGAGAGTTATCTTGTCCGATATTGGAGAAGAAGCAGATGTTCAGGACATTCTGTATACTGATCACGAAGGAAAAGTGAAGAATGATGGAATGCCAAACTGAATGAGACAAGAAAACAACTGAGAGAAAGACAATAAAATACCGAAAAAGACAAAAACTGGTAGAACCAAGTAGGTGCTTAGAGCCTTGGGTTAGAAAACTAGTTGTGAAGTAGAAGAGGCTAAGTCGAAAGACACAGTCCATTTTAGCAAAGATGGCAAACATAGATAGCAGAAAAGATAGATGTATATTTTTGAAGAGATGGTGTAAAATGTGTTGTTGTTGTACAGGATTATTAATGCTTCTATGGAGTATACTTGCTCTACTGATCTCATTTAAAGTTACTATAGATACATTAGAAGGACATAGTGAAAACATAACTAATATAGGGAAGATTCAAAAAGTAGTTCCGACTAGAATAGAAAAAAACTATTTACATAAAGACAGGTCTATAACTAATTTTTCTAATAATGTGTTTTCGAAATTGTTGTATGAATATGTCAAAACAATGGATGTAAGGGACTGCTACGTCTGTATGCAGTTACCTGCTTCTGTATCGGAGGGAGTGACTTATCACCACCTTCCAGTGACTTATGGAATAACATGTAGTGTAATAGCTAGTTTATTTTATCAGACAGGTAAATTAGAACACTATTTTTCAAATGTAGATACAATATTTTCACAAGTACCGTCAATTAACAAGTTAAATAGGGTAAAACCTGCAAAGGTTTTAGGTGAATTTTTCCTAGAGACTAAAGAACTAACATTAGAATACATATTTAAAAACAATTTGACTTGCAGTTTAAAGAAAGAGGAAAAGACATTTTTAGATATGGTTGAAGAAAGGAGACTGAAAATGCAAATAAAGGCTTCAGAAGGAAAGGTGGAGAAAACAGTATGGGATGTAGATATGGAAAAACACTTGAAAGGGGAAACGAGTCCAACTATGGCTTTAGATTGGCCTCAGAAAGGAAAATTGTGTATTAGAACTGCATATGATAATTATTTTGTAGGGAATAGCGAGTGCCATGATACATACCGATTTAAGGTTGGAAAAGATCCAGTTTTTCCTGGACTATATTTTATTTGTGTGAACAGGACATATTATCGTTTGCCAGACCAGTGGTATGGCACATGTTATGTAGGCCTGGTTTTTCCAAAGATTTTTCACATGGATAGAGGAGAAGATGGTGTACATAACTTAGGTAGTAATTTAGTACGTAGTAAGAGAGAATCTTGGGCAGAAATTGTAGGTGATATCTTTGGAGCATTGAAACCGGCAGTGGGAATATCTCTGAATGCAAACAAAATTAGAAGACTTTCAACAGTAGTGGATCGCTTGTCAACAAGCACCGCTGGAGGATTTTTATTGGTAAACACTGAAATGGTTGCCATGCGTGCTATGGTAATTCAAAATCGACTTGCTTTTGATATATTATTGGCAAAAGAGGGTGGAGTCTGTGGAATGCTGAAAGTTCAACATTGTTGTACTGACATTCCTGATGAAAGTAAAGATTTGAAAATTTATATTAAAAATATTACAGAATTGCATGACGAAATTGTACCACTGGAGGTTGAAGGTGTATGGGAAAAGATTGGAAGGAAGATTGGAAGGAAGATATCAGCTATTAAAGATTTCTTAGTAAATTTAGGTAGTACCTTTATAGGTAAGATATTATTTCCATTAACATGTGCGATTTTTATAGTATTAATGATAAGATTAGGGTGTATTTGTTGTAAAAAGAATAAAATCCAGAAAAAGTCAAAAAGAGAAAATTTAAGGATAAAAGACGTAAAACAAGAAAGAGAATTTGATGAGTTAGAATTGGAGGAAATAAAGGAGAGTATGTATAAATCAGCAAAAAGAGAAGAGATCGGGGAAACTGAATTATGAATAAAAACAAGAAATCACTTTGAAATTCCGTCAATGAGATATACAATTTTGATGGTGTGGTGATATAATCACCAAAGGGGGGATTGCTGGAGCAGGTAGTAAAACATTTTGTATACCCCCCCATTTCTGCATGTTTATATTAATCCGAATAATCTATTAATTGTAACATTATTAATCTGTTTGAAGTGATAACTCACCAATTATATTAACGAAAGAATTACACGTGGGATTTGCATTTGCATGGCTAAACTAACTGTATACTAATATATGTACACATACTAATGGTAGAAAATTAGAATATTGCATGATGTATGTTGCTTTTGTGACGTAATTATAAGTTCCCCCAGATGACATCACTGGGTGAATATAAACGCTTTGAATGTTGCTATCATGCTAGATAATTACTCACACATAGGGGAATTAGAGAGGGTTTAACATTTTATTAGTCATTTCAATGTTTTAATTACGTTTTGTGTTTGTTTTGCTTAAGTTGACCATTTGGGCCTACGAAAGATGGCTGACTAAGACACACGACGTGACTACTACAGTTTCACGAGGTTTCGGGTGAAGTGCGCCTGCGCCACCGCCAGCAACAGTGGCCTCGTCCTGACCCCAGGCAAGATGTACCCATCAAGGACACCCTGGGAGCTTTGCCAAAATCACGAAACAAAGGACTGTCTTTAAAACCGGAACCAGCAAGTGTGATGACTTAACCTAACGGACTATGTGAGAACTTTACCGAATGACCCCAAACCAGCCAATCCGGACGGCCTAAACCTGATTTTTGTTACATTTTTACGTTAGTTTCATTATAAAAGAAGGTAGACAAAGCGAATTAGAGTCGATCCTTCTTACTGAGCGAATTTTTCTTTTTCCTGACGTTATGCTGATGGAGAGGACGGTGACAATGCTGGACAGCTGTTATCCTAAATCTTTGAAAGACTGAATTGCTGGCTGACTTTGATGAATTAAAGACTTTACCACGGCTTGATTGACTTAGAGTACGACTAATAGCCTGATTAGGTAAATATGATGTTTCGGTGATTTGGTTTATGTCTTATTGAAATTGAAATTGATTAGATAAAAGAAATTATTATTCTAACAAACAAATGTGTTGGGTGATTTATTTAGAGAAATTAGAATAGGTTTGAATGTAAATTAAAGTATTGTATCACCAAATATCCAGAATCAACTAACTGATCTGTCGACTAAATGAGGGGAGTATCTCGAGGTTCTGAGTTTAATAAAGGTACTTAGTGTGTGTACAGGTAAATTAGGTTCTTTAGTTGAAAAGATATTCCTTTCATGTCAGCGTTTGGACAATTTATCTCTCCCAAGAGAATGGATCAATGTAATGTGAGTGTTGGTGTTATGGGCCCCACCAATGAATGTATTGAGTGAATGTGCTAGTGTAATATTTGATCTGTGACGAAGGGAGGATTTAAAATTCCACGCTGCATCATCACCCATTTTATTAGACACTAGGTAGATCTGTATCGCACTTTCTATGATTTGTCTATGTGACTCTTTTACTAAGACTTCATTATTAAGTCTCCAGAGAGATTGATTTTTAAAAGGCTTCAGGTCAGTTATAGACAGGCTGATGCATGAGTGGTCTGAGATCACCCTTGGTTCGATTGAGGTTTGTTCAATCTTAGCAATGGCGTTACTTGAAAGTAGGTAGTCAATGCATGAATAGGAGTTATGTCGGGATGAATGGAAGGTATACTCCCTCCCAGTGGGATTTTGAAGCCTCCAGGTGTCTATCAAATTGAAGCATGTGCAAAGATTTATAAGGGCTTTGTGAGAGTTGTTTGTGTGGAAAGGACAGCGTGAATCCCTATCTAAGGCCCGGTCCATGGGTAGGTTAAAATCGCTCGCTAATATGTGCATGGCAGTGTCTGGGATTGTATCAATTTGCTTGCTTAGATCTTTCCAGAAGTCCGTGTCATCCTTATTAGGGGCATAAATATTAGTAATGTAAAATTCCGTATTGTCTTTTGCCTGTTTTGTTTTGATCCATTTTCCTTTAGTATCAGATGTGCTTGTCACCATGTCTATGTTTGATTGTTTAGCTACTAAAGTCAGGACACGGTTTTTCCTACCCACTGCATCCGCTCCCGCAACATCGCTGTAGAACCTATTTCTAAGTGAGTTAAATTGTTTTGAGTCAATCTTCGTCTCCTTGTAGGAGGAAAACATCACCTTTTTCTTTATGAAGATAATAAAGGATCTTTCTCCTTTTAACGGGGTGGTTTAAACCTTTAACATTCAGTGAGACAATCTTGAGATTGTTATGTGCCATATGGGCCATAATACCTGGGGAAGTTTGTGACATCATAAGTACGTTATGGACATTGACAGTGATTCTCTGACTCTGGAGTTGGCTTTGTACAGTAGACACCCTGTTTGAGCAGAGGTTGTAACATCATTTTGTACTTGCGATAAAGTTAGTGGGCACATTTGTGTTGAATTGACAGGTACTTTGTACATGTCATGCAAATGAAGCTTACCATTCGAAGAGGAGCCACCTGTGTATAACAGGACAGCACTGCAACATATTTGACATGCAAGTAAAAACATTCTCCTTTAGAGAAAAAACATGGTGCTTGTATATAGAGACACGGAAGAAGAGTAGAGAAACATATCACGTACATGGAGCCTACCACATATTGAGGTATCACGAACATATGCAAGGATATTACTGCAACACATAATCTTAGAGTGACTGAAAAAATCGTCACTTGAGAGCAGAGGCAAGGCACTTGAGTAAATAAAATAACTATAGAAAAATGAAATAAGAAACACAAGATCCAAAACCCTAATCCTACCCCCTCACGCCTAACACTCCCACCCCACCCCGAAGGTAGATAACAGGCATGGTGACCAGGGAATAAAGCTCCACTCCCATGGGAACCAGACAGGAGTGTCTTGAACGCATGAGTCCTGTCTGTGGCTTACAGAATAAAGAACATTGAAGACTATGAACTAAGAACTGAGTGCGATAAGAGTATGATATGGACTAATGCCCTACAGAAACACACTATTTGTCTAGGCATTTGCTCATGTTAACCATAAAATGCAAGTGGAGCAAGTGTTGGACTTTTAACATAATCATTTAACATAATCATCTAACAATATCTGTTGGCCAAAAGTCAATTGGACATCAAACCAAGCCTGGTCAGTAGGCCTATTACAAAAAATGTCAAGCTAACTTGCTGACCATTAACAAATAACCTGAGGACCTACAGTTAGGACCAAGGATGCAGGCCAGATTCAGTAACACATTAACACATTCGCTAGCTTAAAGAAACGTAAATGAGGACAAGTGACGGGCAAGAGAGCACATCTCGTCTGACAACCTACATTCGAAGATGGAGAGTACAGGTTCTTGCCCTATGCCATTAATACATTGTTAGGTTAAAGTGTCTTGCCTGAAGTTAATTTGCATTTATAATGTGCCTCTCACATTAGGATCCCGGTTCAAAAACCTTTTGTGGACTCAAGTTACACTTTAGTGTACAAAAACAAATGATGTGCATGTTGATATACCCCGCTTCATAAAATCAGGACTTGAGAAATTTCTGCTCGTACATTAAGATTTGATTTTTTAATATAAAAGAATGTGTTAGGATGCCACATTTGGTACAGTCGTGATTGTAGGTTTCAGAAGAAGGAAAATTGCTATTCCACAAAGTATGGCCATGAAAAATCTAGTCAACACCTAACAAAAAAATCATATGTTTTCAGGCCTTATTTACTAAAATACCCAGACATCTGTAGATTACATTGCAGCAGTCTAGATGTGACATGACATGGACAATGGTCAACTCTACCTAGTGGCTTGTTTGAATTAGCAGGAGGATTATTCTGAAAAGAGAGGGTTGCAGATTGACACCATTGACACCAGCATTGACCTGGGAAGCAAACAAAAATCCAGAGTTGGGAAGTATTCCCACCTTTTGCTACTTTTAATGGGTCGATGGAGTGGATCGAAGACCTGGTGCCTGGCCGCATGATATTTCTTTGGGCTGTGTTTCTCCTGTTAACTAGGGCGGCTCCTCCATGTGGGCAGAGGAACGTTGCTCCACTGCTTTCTCACAGTGAGAGAAGCGGAAACATAAAATGGTATTATAAATACCATTTTATGTTTCTGCTTCTGGCACTACAAGAAAGCACAAGGGTTTAGTTAGGGGTGGGTGGGTGGTCCTGCTGTATGGCAGGGAAGAAGTGGCTTGCCCACTCTGAGGGCGCTGACTGTTTGGACGGCCCCAGGGCCGACCAAACCAGTCATACACTCTCTCCCTTTTATCTATTTAGGCTGCATGAGGCCTACATGGAGAAAATGGCCTCCCTATAGACGCCTGTGTGGTTGGCATCCCAGCCAATCACAATGCTGCCATTGCAGCGTTGTGCTTGGCTTAGGGGAGGGGAGGGAGGCTGCCTGCTTCCTGTGAGGAGCAGAGAGAGAAGCAGACGCAATGCAGGACCGGGCTGGCGAAGGTAAGTTAAACTTTTTTTTTTTAAATTAAACCTACCCCCGAGCAACCCCCCTCCCCACGCGGCCCCCATCGCGAGTCATGCCGGCTACCACTGTTACTAACAAACCTCCTTTTTTGTCTGCTGCATTATTGACATTCAGTGGAACCAACCATCTAAGCAAAGGGCAATGTGCTACTGTTAAATTATCCCTCATTGCCTTCTTCCCTGAGTGTTCAGTCTTTTGTTTGTCAACCTTCCCATTTGCACAGTAGGCCACAAAATTAGTGTACTCATAGTTTTTGTTGCTCTGTATGAAACTAGCTCTATGTGCTGCAGTTGCTGCTACTGCCACGTTCGGATGCTTCTTTGTTTATGTCATGAATTCTGATTGAACTGCTAATTCAGATTGCCAAATTATCTGACCTGCAGTTGCCAGGTTGTTTGCTTCAGACGTTTTCCCTAGATAGAAGTATGAGTGCTGCAATAAAGCTTCCTGGGTCCCGCATCGGGCCAAAAATCAGAGCTGTGTGCAGGCTCCATCCATGTGTAATGTATCCATTGTAAGCCTGGCTCAAGATATCTAGTTCCTTCATCTACATCTCATAAAATCTAGAAATGTGGAAATTGTTGTTCCCAGTGATCTATTGTTTACCGTATGAATCAGTGCTGTGGTCAATTGGGTAAGCCTACAGATGTCAATCCTTGGGGAAATTATCAAACTATTCAAAACTAGTGACCAGTTGGAGAAGACATAGGACACATTAAGTTACCCTCCTTTCTGTGCTTTTTTGGACATAGCCCACCCTACAGCACTACTATCTGGTTTGCTAAAGACATCTTGGGGACATTTGGAAAGTTGACCTAGGAATGCATTCCACCGTTGCTTACTACTGGCTCTGTGGTTTGCAACTTACACTTTATGGCTTTGTATTTGCTTTAGGCTGTCCAGCTCCAGTTGATCCTTCCCGTTGTCCAAACCTTGATTATTGTATTCTTCCTTGAACTCGCTTTCAGTAAACAGGTCTGTAAATCTTTCTCTGACTTTAAAGTGAGAGGACTTATGTGACAATTATACTGGCTAGTGGGGGTCTGATTGAGGAAGGCTGTACAGATGTAATTTTTTTTACCACACAACAAAATTTAAATGTCTGTAAATTAACTGTGCTGATGATCTAATCAATACGTTGGGGGATGACATTTCCACACATTATCATTTGTGCATTGTATACTTTTATCAGTAAAACTGTATATGAGTGCTAATGTAATGGTCAATATCTATTGAAGATGTATTGTCTGTAATGGCAGCATGATACCATATCATACATACTCCATGTTACCCCACTCCACGCTGGACCATGTCACGCCACTGCACTCTACTCTGCACCACTCCACACTACGCCACTCCACTCCGCGTCACTGAACTCTTCTCTGCACCGCTCCACTCTACTCTATGCCAATGCACTCTACCCCACACTACTCTACTATGCACCAATGCACTCTTCACCACTGCACTCTGCACCACTCCGCTCCACTCCACTCTATGCCACTCTACTCTTCAACACTGCGCTCTATGTCACCACACTCTATGCCAATGCACTCTACACCACATTACTCAAAACTAATGTGCTCTAGACCAATTTACTGTGCACCAAATCACTCTACACCACTGCACCCTACGCCACTATATTCTACTCTGCATCACTGCACTCTATGCCACTTTATTCTACTCTCCACCACTGTATTCTACGCCACTGCTCGATATGCCACTCTACTCTGTGCCACTACACTCTCCACCACTCTACTCAGCATCACTGCACTCTACGCCAATGCACACCAAGCCACTCTTCAATACACCACTGCACTCTACAACAGTATACTCTGCAACACTGTACTCTCTGCCACTCAATGCCACTGAACTCTAAGCAATTGAACTCTACGCCACTGAACTCCACGCCACTGCACTCCATACCAATCCACTCTAAACCAGTCCACTCTACTCTGCACCAATGCAATCTATGCCACTCTGCACTCTATGCCACTTCACTCTACATCTTAAATAATCTACTCTGCCAC
This sequence comes from Triturus cristatus, assembly GCF_964204655.1. NCBI lineage: Eukaryota > Metazoa > Chordata > Amphibia > Caudata > Salamandridae > Triturus > Triturus cristatus. The sequence goes on from NC_140583.1 coordinate 355,145,773, forward strand.
CGCAGTCTATGCCACTCTATTGCACCCTGTGACACTCCAGACCACGCCACTCCACACCACGCCACTGCACTCCGTGCCATTGCACTCTATGCCAATGTACTCTACACCACTTTGCCCAAAACCAATACACTCTACACCACTGCACTCTATAACAATCTACCCTGCACCACTGCACTGGCATCACTGCATTGTATGCCACTATACTCTATGCTATGCCACTGCACTCTATGTCACTCTACTCTACACCATTGCATTCTATGTTGCTTTACTCTGAACAATGGCACACCACTGCACTCTACATCAACATACTCTATGCCACTCTAATCTAAACTACTGCGCTCTGCAACACTTTATTCTGCAGCATTGGCACTCTACACCACTGAACTCTGTGCCACACTACTCTGTGCCACTCTACTCTGTGCCACTCTACTCTGCACCACTTTACTCTATGCCACTGCACTCTACTCTGCATCACTTCATGCCACTCTTCTGCATTCTACGCCAATGCACTCTACACCACGATAATCTACTGTGCAGCACTACACTCTGCATCACTCTACTCTATACTAGTGCACTCTATCCCACTCTATGATGCACCACTGCACTCTACAGCATTCCATGCCGCTCCACTCGGCAACACTGCGATCAATGCCAATGTACTCCATGCCACTTCCCTATACCGCTGCCCTCTACTCTGCACCACTCAACTCTATGCTACTTCACTCTACTCTGAAACAATCTACTCTACGCCACTCCATTCTATGCCACTGCACTTTACGCCAATCTACTCCACTCTGTGCCACTCCACTCTATGCCACTGCAATCAAAGCTGTGCCGCTCTACCTAACTTCACTCCTATATACGTCACTGCGCTCTGTGCCACTACTCTATTCCATTGCACTCTACCCTGTACCAATATACTCTACCCTGCACCACTCCACTCAACTTCACTCTAATCTGAAACAGTCAACTCTATGCCACTGTACTCTATGCCACTCTGCACTACTCCACTCCAGTCTACGCCACTCCAATCTGCGCCACTCTACGCCACTGCACTCTACGCTATGCCACTCTGTGCCACTTTACTCAACATCAAGCACTGTACCCCACTGCATTTATGCCAACTACTTTGCAACACTGCACTGAATGGCGCCATATTCTACAACATTTTACTCTATGTCACTGCACTCTACACCGCTGCACACTACATCATTCTACACCATTGGGCTTTACATCACTGAACTCTATGCCACTCTATTCTACTCTGCACCACTGTACTCCACGTCACTGCTCTCTGAACCACTCTACTCTGTACCACTCAACTCTGAAACACTCTACAACACTGCTCTCTATGACACTGCACTCTACAGCACTGCACTCTACGACACTGCACTCTATGACACTCTACTCTGCATTACTGCGCCACACTATTTAATGCTAATGTACTCTACACCACTCTGCTCTGCATCACTCCACTCTTATGTCACTGCACTCTATGTCACTCTACTCTCCAACACTGCTCTCTCCACCACTGAACTCTATGCCGCTTAACTCTATGTCACGTAACTCCACACCACTCTACTCTGCATTGCTCCACTCTGCGCCTCTATAGTCTATGCCAATCCACTCTAAGCCGCTCTCATCTACTCAGCACCACTGCACTCTACTACACTCTACTCTATACCAGTGCACTTTTTGCCACTTCACTTCACCCTGAAACAATCTAGTCTATACCACTGTAGTCTACGTCACTCTATTCTACTCTGTGTCAATCCACTCTACACCACTCAATTTTATGACCCTGCACTCTATGCCACTGCACTCTAGACCAATGCTCTCTACATTACTTTACTAAAAAGCAATACACTCTACACCACTACAGTCTATACCAATCTACTCTGCACCACTGCACTAGCGGCTACTAAACTCTACTGTATGACCTGCATTCTACGCCACTCTACACCACTGCACTCTGTCACCTTAATCTTACCATTCCACTGTGCTGCACTCTACACCAATGTACTCTATGCCACTCTACTCTATGACACTGTACCCTGGAGCAATGCACTCTCTGTCACTGAATTCTATGCCTCTCGACACTCTACTCCAATGCACTCCACGTCACTCTAATCTACTGTGCAGCACCACGCTCTGGCACTTCACTCTATGCCACTTCACTCTATGCTACTCTACTCTACTCTATGCCAGTGCACTCTGCCCCACTCAACTATGCACCACTGCACTCTTCGCTACTGCACTCTACACCACTTAACACCACTCCACTCTGCAATACTGCAGACAACGCCACTACTCTATACTACCCCACTTTGCTCAGTACCATTCCACATTATGCCACTTCACTCTATTCTGAAATAATCTACTCGATGCCACTGCACTTTACGCCACTTTATGCCACTTTATGCCACTCTACTCCACTCTATACCACTGGACAATCAATGCTGCGCCATTCTACTGTACGCCATTCAACTTTCCGCCACTGTGCTCTACGCCATGCTCTATGACACTGCACTCTAGCCTACACCAATATACTCTAACCCTGTACCACTCCACTTCACTCTACTCTGAAACCGTCCATTCTATGCAACTGCACTCTATGCCACTGTGTGCCACTCCACTCTACACCATTCCACTCTTTGGCACTCTACCACACTCTACTTTGCATTACTGCACTCTATGCCACTCTAATGCACTCTATGCCACTGCACTCTACTCCACTCTATTGAACTCTATGCCATTGCACTCTATGCCAATGCACTCTACAAAACTCTACTCTTCTTTTCTCCACCTTTATGCCACTGCACTCTACCCTGCAGCAATCCACTCTACTCTGCATGACTCCACTCTATGCCACTGAACTCTATGTCACTCTACATCATTCTAAGTCACTCTACTCTGCAACACTTCTCTCTCTGCCCCTGAACTCTATGCCAATCTATTCAGCATCGCTCCACTCTACTCCAGTATACTCTATGCCAATCCACTTTAAGCCACTCTAATCTACTCTGCACCACTGCACTCTAATATACTTTACTCTATACCACCGTACTCTACGCCACTTCACTCTACTCTGAAATAATCTACTCTATGCCACAGCAGTCTATGGCAATCTATTCCACTCTGCACAATCCACTGCATGATACACCACACTATGCCACTCAATTTATGCTGCTGCACTCTCTGCCACTACACTCTACACCAATGCTCTCTACATCACTTTACTTAAAACCAATACACTCTATGCCACTGCACTCTATACCAATCTACTCTGAACCACTGCACTGTATGCCACAATACTTACTCTATGACATTGCACTCTAAGCCACTCTACACCATTGCACTCTGTCAATGTACTCTTCAACACTCTACACCACTGCAATCTACACCACTGTACTCTATATCCCTACTATGTGCACCACTCTACTAAGCACCCCTCTTCTCTGGCCCACACTACTCTGCAACACTCTATGACTGTGCAATCTGACAATCTACTCTGCATGAGTGCACTCTATGCCAAAGCACTCTACTCTACACCACTCAGCTCTACGCCACACTACTGCACTCTACACCACTGCACTCTACACCACTACACTCTATGCCACTTTACTCTGAGTCACTCTATTCTACACCTATACACTCATCCTTGCACTACTCCACTCAATGCCACTTCCCTACACACTACTCTACTCCACTCTGCACCACTCTACTCAACACCATTGCACTCTGCACCACTGCAATCTACTTAGCACCGTTCTACTCTATGCCACTGTAGAACTGTGATGTAGGCATTAGAGCGTAGTGAAGTGAATGCAGGTTCAGAATGTTGAGTTCGCGGTTACACATAGAAGAATAAAGATGTGTTATACTAAGCTCTGTGGGTGGCATAGTCATTGGTGAGTACCTGGGATGGGGAGGAAAATACACTGGACACATTATGTTCCACCATGTAATTGTTCCCTTAGTTGCCAAGTGTGTTTTTCATTCATATGGCATTATGATTTAATCAAATTTCTTGTGTAAATGAGGGATAGCAGCTGGTAATTGATCATCACTGTCCATGACTAGTGAAACACCACTTCATTATTTAGGTGACAAGATGGCTCAATAAATTTAATTCACGTCACTGACAAAAGTGTGGATCTGACAGGCCGGCAAGGTAGATTTCATTCTTAAAAAGTTGATTAACTGAGTAACTCAATTAGTTAATAGTACCATATTTTATTTCAGTGCCTAGAAACACCAGAAGTGCTATATAAAAATACACATTATTGTTACTGCTTAGACTCAAATTCTGACTGTAATGTAAAGGCCTTAGGGCGGTCTCCTATTAGTTTACAGGCATTCCTCTGTCTGTTCTGGGTGCTACATTGTAGATGTTCACAGTACATATTCATTCTTATTAGCGCCTCTTTCTTCCTACACATTGGTTGGAAAGGATACTTCATGGCCGCAGCTCTCTAACCCCAATAAACACAAGCACCTTTTTTTTACAGCTCCTGTTAATACTGTGCAGGGCATTGTGAAGTGAAGTGATTGCAGAGGGTTCACTGAAGCTTTCCAGTTCCCATCTTTTAACTCAGATCCCTCGAACTGTCAGCACCAACATCGGTAAACCTAAGCAGACTGCCACACAAAAAGTCCTGGTGGAGCTACATTCTAGATTAAAAAAATCGAAATAAATGGACTATTGTTTCAAAAATGTTCGTTTTCATCCTATCTTAGATACAATATATCCTGTCATTTTTCATAAGTCCACATGGATATGGTTCGCTGTTTTTTTTAATTTTATTTAATTTTTTACAGTTTTATATTGCGCAAACCTGGCCCGAAGTTACTGTAAAGCTTTACATAATGCATACTGTCAGCCTCCGTGTCTTTAATGAAATCCAGATTCTCTGGTCATGGTAATAGGAGAATCGCAATTTGCCCAGAATCACAGAATGTTGAGCCGATGCCGAGACTCAAACCTAGGGCCAGATGTAAAAACATTAGGAATACCGATTTCCTAATTGCAATTATCTCCGAATCACAATTAGGGAATCAGTATTCCTAATGTATTTATTTTTCCCCCAAATAGCAATTCCTAATAGTTCATCGAATCGATATTCCTCATGAATATTAATGAGGTAGGACACAATTTGCAACTCATTCGAAATCGCAGCCATCACAGAAATGGTGGCCTGCTGGGGTCAGCAGACCACCATGTCTATGATTGCTTCTTAATAAAGCTATCTTGTTTTTTTCAAACACAGCCTGTTTTCTTTAAAGAAAAATGGGATGCATTTTTTAAAAAACTTTCAAGTTTCCTTTTTGAAAAGAGTAGGCAGTGGTCCGTGGGACCACTGCCTGTTCTTAAAAATCTCTTTTCAACATTGTCAAAGCCTTCACATTTGCAAATGGGTTACCACCACCGCAAAACAGATATACATATCATACTGATTCGGTATTTGGAAGGGACGCTCACAACACACCCCTTCCAAATACCAAATCGCAAATGCAAATTTCGATACAGTAACAAGTTATTGAAAAACATTCAGTCCCCTGTTACAAAGTCAACAACCCTGGCCGACACGCCACATTCTCTCACATCTCTTAACACTAAGATTCTGCAGAGGGACAAACCATATTTTTAAGATGTTCATGGATACAGAATTATCACCCATGTGGTTTCCAGCAGAGCTAAATATTCAAAGAACAATTGCTCAGTGCTTTAGATGAAGAAAAACCCTACATGCCGGATGGTTACCACAACACTGTGGGAAAATCTCTTTTAACTTACTAGTTCATGCTATTGGCTATGTCTCAATACTGCTCATCCTCATGTACTGCAGCTCAACTATCCACACTCACTCCAACACTCATTAAACTAATTCAACCACAATCACCATGCACCTTAACATACTCTACCAGACCATCTGGTTCCTCTACTCATCATACTCTGCCACTAATTCACTAAGTCACTACTCCCCACTCCAGCACTCAAGTGGATACATTACCCACTCCATCATCCCCCCTTCACTCCATCACTCCTTCAACTCAATCACTTACTCAGCACACTCACATTCCAATCACTGCAACATGTCATAACTCATCATATTCACTCCACCACTCACAACACAGACTTCAAAACACTCAAAACCTTATCCCACAGACTCTCACCAATACAATCCATCACTCATTCCACACTGTCCACCACACCCCATTCAGCCTGCTCACTTTACCATTCACCACACCAACTCCTCAGCTCACCCACCCCTTACTATATGTACTTCACCACTTACTTCATTATTCACTTAACATCTTATCTCAGTCCCCCAGCCCCAGTCGCTCCGAACTCCACCAGTCACCATTTGTCATTCACCATACCAATCAACCACCAACTTCAGCACCCATGCTCACTCCACCGCTCACCTGTTTCAGACACCCTTTACCCATACTCATTCTACCACTGACTCTTCTCATTCCCTCACTCTACCACTCACAACCCCACCTAACTTCATGTTTGGCTAATCCCTCGCTCATTTTTCACATGAAATGCTCCACCACTTCGGTGAGATCTTCTCGTTCCTATCCAGTTATGTAGCTCAAATACAACCCATTTCATGGTCTCCTCTTACCTTGATGTTTGCAGCATCTTACCTTTGTAAGTTTCTAACTTCGATCAGACATCCCTACAAGCCCTCCGCAAGCCTCATGGATTATTTCTCACGTCTGATTTCTCACACATTTGTCCGCTACTGACATCCCTTTTCACAGTGCACCACCCACCAAGCCGTCCAACCCACCTTCAAAATATTGCAGCCTGCAGGCCACACACTACTTAGTCAGTTTAACAGCCACACATGCCCATGCCATGCAAGTTTTAGCAGCTCCCATCATAGTTTCGCCACACTGCCTTTTGCCCCAGGCCTTCCTTTCCATCATCTGCCCTGAGGAGTTATTATTAAATGGCTTCACAAAGCTGAAATATCCTGCTAAACTTTGTACCACAAACATCACACAAATCTACTGCTTGAACAAATCAAGATGCTTGAACACTGAACGACTGCTGTAAATCACCCTGTACATGCTACCCGCCCATGTGCCTGGTGTTGTGATAGCCCGTAAATCTACAAGGGCACTGAACTTATTTAATTTACTTTTTAGCTTAACCAAGATGGTACCAGCGTCCTACACAAACAGCCAACACTATACAAACTGAACCAAAAACATGGTTGACAGGTAACCGTTTAATGATATTGAAGGAACACAACAAGGTAGAATTCAGATAGAGAGAAGGGCACTGGATTTGGGGGAACAAAAATAGGGGAAAGTTACATGTAGGGGAAACAAAGAGTGAGCAAGAGAATGAGGGAAATCCTAAAAACCTAAGGTACAGAAAAGAGGGAGGCAAGGAAAAAATGAAAGTGGACAGGAGGGAATAATGCTAAGTCAAAATAACACTGAGTGAGAAAAACAAAATGCCAGTCAGTATCTATGAAGCATGACGGTGGTGAATGCAAGAGGAGAAGTACAGAATATAGGAGGAAAAGTGGGAAGAGCAAGTAAGTAGTCAGGCCACAGGAGGCGCATGACGGTGGTGTAATGTGGGGATAGTACAAATATGAGCGAGAGATTCACCAGACAAAAGAGAAGTGAAATGAGGGGGATAATGGAGAGGAAACCAAAGCTTATGGCTCAGAGAAGAAACTGAGGTCAATTGAGTGAGGAGAAGAAGGACATGTATTGTAAATGCAGAACACATTATGCATTAAGATCGAGATGAAGGATATGTTGGTTGAGCTTATGTTGACATTGTAGCTAGTTCTCAATGCCTTTAATGCCTTCTGGCAGCTGGGGTTGCTCCTGGGGAGGATTAGTAGGAGGCTCAGTGATGCTGCAATTTTTTCACTTTGGTTTGAATGTGTCTCTGCTCCTAAGGTCTTTTGAAGCACCAGGAAATGTTAATGATTTGTGTAGATGCTTTGTTTGTTTTGTTGCAGGGTTTTGAACACATATTTGTATCATACACATCTACACTGTGCTACTGTGGACTGTACAATCTATTATTTTAGAGCACTGTTTTTTCAAAATCTTTAAAAATAGTACTGCTTTTGCATGAAATATTTGTTTTTGAATTTGGAAAACGAACTAGGAAAATTGGAATTAGATTGAAACAGTTATCTCAGACTGCAAATAGACTGGGTACAGCCATCATCTCCATCTGGGATGATCTGAAACTCACTGAACAGAGTAGCTGCTTTTTTGTGTCTAGATTTATCAGCTGCCTTTGACACAGCCCACCACCACAGACTACTAGAAAGAGTCCATGAAAATGCTCTAAAATGGATTGTTTCTTATCTCACAGACAAAACATAGTCTATTTGCCCCCATTCACATCCCCTCCTTACACACAACACTATGGCATTTCTCAAGGGTCCGTTATATCCCCTTTATTGCTCAACATCTACCAAAGCCCTCTTACCAAACCTGATTAAAGCATTCAACCTCACCTGGTTAACACTTGATGAATGTCTCCGTGCTATGAACACATGGCTGATGAATAACCATCTACAACTCAATCCGTAAAGACAGAGATTAAGATCTGTTGACAATGGCAAAAGTAACAACCTACCGCCATATGGCCTAAGGACCTTTAAGCCCCTCCGACAACATCAAGAGAAGTTAGAAACTTAGGGGTAACCATGAATTCAGACATATTGATACCGCATTTTAAGAATGTCATAAAGAGTGCCTATTACACAATGAAAACACTATGTTGCATCTTCCTATACCTTGTATACCAACAAAATCTATAAGCATTCCTCACACTCTTAATCTACAAGCTTGCCTATGCCAATAGCCTATACCTTGGTGCACCTGAATTCATCATATGCAAATTACAACTCATCCAAATTCCTGCTGCAGGGCCTCTTCCCCTTCTTCACTCAAGAGAACACATGACTCCAGTCCTGCAGTTGCTCTACCGGGTACTACATATACATAGAAGAATAATGTTTATGGCACTCTATACTGTTCACAGAGCCTCCCAAGGACAAGGATCGCTATACCTACAAGTTAAATTAAAGCAATACAAACAAAACACGACACTGCACTCCAGTCCTGCACCACTTATCATCTTACCACCTTACCATAAGAATCCGTAGAGGGCACTTCTCAGTACAAGACACTAAGCTCTTGAACTCACTGACAGCCAGTATAAGCACTTTTGAAAATAGTTGAAAACATGGCTGTTTCCTGGATAACTACACCGGCCCACATCCTGACAACAGAGCCCAGAAAGCCGTTGCATACTCAAGCGCAATCCTCAGCTTACAGCCCACAGTTTGGAAATAACTCACCCAGCAAACTACTTTGAATATGCAGGTAACCTAAGAAGATTAGCCAAGGCATGATATAGTTATGTACTTCCATTTATAACATTTGTGGCTCACAGTAATACTCATAAGACCCTGATATACAGCTCTCATCAGCAAATTGTAACTTTCAACTCCTACATTGAACTAAAACATATCTGCTACTAGAGTTATCCATCACCAGTACTATACAGCCAAAGAACCAGACATCACCAAATTCAAATTCAAATTCTTTTTTGGGTTTGTGTTAAAACCATAAAAACAGTCTATCAAAACAGTACATAAAACAAGATTCATAAAAAACCTGTATAAAACATGACACACAGAAGATATAAATATACAGGTTCTAAAATATATAATTACACATCCCGAGTACTCTGTATACGAACTACGGCTCTTAAGAAACTTACAACCAGACATCACCAAATGAACAGGCTTTGAATAACTGAAGAGATGTGTCACACTCTGCTGTACAATTCGGAGGACTTTAATATAGTGTGTGTTAGAAATGGGATTTCTGGTTGGCTAGGGCTTGCGCCAAAGCCAGGCAGAAACCACCACTCTAGTCAGGGCAAGGAAGTTACACGCCAAAGATAACCCCTGCTCACCGCCTTGGTAGCTTGGCACAAGCAGTCAGGCTTATCCCGGAGGCAATGTGTAAAGCGTTTGCGCGCGCACACAGCAACAACACCCTAGGACCACCACAAAAGAAACTCCACACAAGGCTATATATAAAAATAGCCTTTGTATTATAATAAACACATTAGACGATAATCACATAATTTACCTGTGCCAACTGGCACTGGTCAGAAACTTACAGGGGACTATTTACACAAGACAGGGCCACATGGACCACTGTCAGAATTAGCACAAATCACTAATTGTAGATGTAAAACATTTATCAACTGTACACAAATTATAACTGTAGAAATGTAGAACAAATAATAAATGTAGCGCCCAACCAGTAACCACTGGTAAAAGGTAAGTACACCCTACGCAATCCTAAACACCTTAGGCATATATCACGCAGGGAATCTTGAACTCACTAGCATAATTTCTACTAGAAAAACAATCTCCTATGCATAGACACAGCTAGGAATAAAAATAACATAAAGTCAATGCACATTGCGCAAAAGTACACACGTAAAAACAACCATGCCCCATAGGTGAGGGCACAACACAGGAAAACTGCCCCCAGGCCAACTTGGCCTCTCAGGGGCTCAAACGCCCTTTGTCCCAAATGTCAGGGCTGGGCTGCGCAGGCAGCCAAGGCAGAAGGCGTAAAAGATCAGGCCTAAACGTGGCATCTGCCCACTACTTGCTGGGCAGCTGTAGACTCATAGATGGGCCCGGGCATTCATTGTGCCCGTTCTAACAGAACTGTGCCACGTTGCAGCTGCCCTCTATCACACGGGGCAGCTGGGGGAAATGCCAGCACCAACCAGGTGCACGTTGGAGTCCTCTCTGGGACTCTGAAAACGCTAGGGCCCCCAAACTTTGGAGCCTCTCTGGGCTCTAGACTAAAAATGCCCTCTTCGGTGGAGCCCCTCTGGACTCTAAAAGAATAATGCCACCTTCGGTGGAGCCCCTCTGGACTCTAAAAGAATAATGCCCCCACTGGAGCACAGGATGTGCTTTTAATAAAACATGCCCCCGGGGTTGGAGCGGCCCGCTGCCATCTGGGGCCGCTCTAAAGGCAGTACTACACTGTGCCTTTATCTGGCACCAACAATAGTTCCCACGGAGCCCCCCAGCTCTTCGAGACTCACCGGGCTTGCTCCTGGGGACTCCGCTCCGTCTTCGGCGGTCTCCTCGCTGGCAGGTGAGGCTGGAAGGATGGCGGTGCTCTCCACGAGCACGGGAGCGCGGGGAAGGTTCCCGTCTGCTTCTTAAGCCCCAACGACGCGCTCTCTTCACCCGGGCCCCCTCCTGGGACCCGGGACTTGGATGCGGAGCCTGCCGGCTCCAAACCCTCAGGGCAGCACATCCCAGTGCGGGATGGGCTCCCACCTGGGTCGTGGGACGCGGCGCTTCTCTTCCGGGCTCCCCTCCAGCCCCGCCCACAACTAAGGCTGCCGTGATCCACTTCCGGGTCGCCGCGGGCAGCGCGGCGGCCCAGTGTTCTCGGCGGCAGCGGCAATACGGGGTAGGCTCCCGTGGCAATTACGTCATAAGCGGGGTGGGCACCCGCCAACGAGCACCACAATGCGGGGTGGGCACCCGCTTTCCAGAAACGCAGCGAAGCAGGCAATGAGGGGTAGGCTCCCTCAGGAAATCACCATATAAGGCGGGGTGGGCACCCGCTCAAAAGGCACAAAGCTGGGGAATCCCTACGTCGGGATTCCCTCGGAAATTATCGCAGCTCAGTGCTGCTGCTCCCAACGAAGGCGCTCTTCAGCAACTAAAAATAAAGCGCTTTCTTGGCCATGGAAGACAAAGCGCTCCTCCAAGGCAAGGCTCAGGAACAAAGTCTTTCAGGAGGCAGGGGGGGCAAGGGCTGGACCCAGGGGCCAGCTCACAGGGCCCTCCAGGCAGGGAGGCAGGCCCCAGTGGCGGTCTCTCCTGGCGCCCAGCAGCAGCAACAGGCCCCCCCCCTCCAATTAGAATCAGAAGAAGAACATTTAACATGGGGTCACAGCCCCTTTTTATACACAGGTTTCCTTTATCTCAAGGTGCAGGGAAGGGGCGAACCAGATGCAACTGGTTCCTGAGCACTTTGTTTTGCTCAGCCCTTCTCCCTATTCACAGAACAGGCCAGGGTCATCAGTCGCACCACAGGGGGCGGAGCCAGCATTGTGTGGGGAAAGCCCAGCCCTATTCAGGTCCCAGGTGTACTCCTCCCACCCATCTGGATGTAAATCTCCCTATCCACCACTGGGGCAGACCCATCCTGACTCCTGGAGCCAGGCACACCAGTCAATCACAAGCCAGACAGTCACTTCACATTTATTCCAGTGTCTAGAAGTGGCACTTCTACACTAGACACAGTAACGCCGCACACATCATCGCGCAGCATTCACTCTCACGAGTTCGCGCATACCAAACTCGACCCTGCACTCCCCACGCATCAGGAACTACCAGGGACACACACATTCCCCATGCATTCCTATGGGAGGGCAGGTCAGTCTCATTCAATGTAACACAGAGCGCACGCACTTTACACTGGGACACAGTGTTAAAGCGCCTAGAGGCCTAAAACTACTTACATGACATAGGGAAAGGCTAGGATAATTGAAAAAATGTTTAGGGGTGAACCTGCCAGAAGGGCTAAGTCCAACAGTGTGCTACTACAGGTCCCAAATATCTTTAGAGTCTGACCGCTTCTTTACATTTCACAATGACACTCAGATATGGGATGAAAATAACAATGCCCATCCCAACAGATCTCTCCATTTCTCTTTCCCTCCGACTATGCCAGATCAGTACCACAACTATAGACAAAAAATCAGATTACACAACCCAATGCAGTAACCACTTAAGCAGGCTAAAATCAACAGAAATACCATAAAAGGGACCTGGAGATCTGTTCAAAGTTAACAGCATGCAGAAAATCATAAAACTGTGTGTCTGTCTCTCACACTCCATCATGTACCACACAGCTAAGTGTTACGTTCCATTAAACGATAACCGTACCTCGGCGGTCATCAAGCATGACATGGTAACACTTCCTTCATAGGATCAAAACAAAGACAACATACTTCTAACCACACACTCTGTACGGTGTAGCATGCTACTCATGTAGGTAAGCGCTTCAGCAGCCAACATAGGGGTAGTAAGCGCTATATAAATGCTGCAGTACAATAAAATACAATATAATACAACTGTACTTAATCTATCAACATCAGAAGGTTGGAATTTGGAAATGTAGCTTGCAGATTGCAGCAGATGTCAACTGGGAGTGCTTAACTCACTTTAAAATTGGTATGTATCACCATAAACACATTCTCAAACTGTTTTAGAAAGACCACTCATCAAATAGTACACCATCAGATTGCCACTCTGGTGTCCCTGTAGTCAGATGCATACACGTTTGGTTCGTCCTCAGGGTAGATGTCTTCTAGTTGTTAAGCTGTCTATTGTGGAGCTAGAAGATTAGGCTGTAGAGACAGCAACGCCTTGAAACTGAATTTTATTTGCTTCTGCACATATCATGTTAACTCTCAGTGTCTCAGATCCCTTATCTGTCTATGTTGGAGGCACTTAGGAACACATTAACCTTCCATTATTGAAATGATATATATTAAATAGCATTTATTACAATAATGTAGGAGAATATGGGAAATTAGGCGCACTAAACACAGTATACAGTAGGTGTAACTGAAAAATCAGAGCGGTGCTCCCAAGAGGAGGGAGGTCAACCCTGCGTCCCAATTTTGACAATAAAAAAAACAGAGCTCTGCGCACACGCTAATACAATACAATACAATACATGCTGGCGTGTATGTCCACGTTCGTTTAGAGGTCTAAACGAACATGGACGTACACACCAGCAGGTAGATACGGAATCACCGGCCCGTACATGGGAAGCAAGAAAACTTGGATACACATAAGGACAATAACAAACCATACACACCATCAGGCAGGGCTCGAGTCGGGGGCACACGCAGGTATACGGCGTCCACCCATTATTTTTTTATTTTATTTTTTTTTTTAAACCGTTTATTACAGAATCCAAAAGATGTACAAAGATGGGCCTACAACCTTCAGGCCGGCCGCTAGCAAACAGGAAGAGCATATAATACAAGCAGTAAAACACACGCTGCGGCAGAAGAGAGGTCACAGGAGTTGAAAGAAGCGTCGGCAGCCACACCATCCGGACCCCACACAACGGTTTCATTTTTATATAAGAAACGAAAAAACAAATCCACAAGGCAACCAACAGTCGAAGCAGCAGCATGAGCTCCCCTGGGGGGGACCCTACCGATCCACAGGAATAGCAGGGGGGGGATAGGCCGGGACGGAGACAAAGTGAACTCAATGCCCAGAACCAGGGAGACAAGCAGGCTAAGGAGACGGGGCCGGTGACAGATCAGGCGTCAGCGGCGGGGTACAGATTCCCCCACGGTAGGTGTTCCAGGGGCCCCACACTTTCACCCATTTCCCAGGCTTACCTCTCGCAACATACACTACCTTTTCCCGAAACATACACCAATCCATGTTGTCCTTCCACGCCGAGACAGTTGGCAACCTCTGGGAACCCCACAATTGCGCAATATCACGCTTGGCCACCATATATCCCAGAGTCACCCACCACGTCTGCGGCACTGAGTAGTCGGTTGGCTCCCACACATTTAGGAGACATCTCCTCGCCTCGGGCAGCAGCGTCACATGCGTGACTGCCTGCAAAACCGCATGCACACCACGCCAGAATCGCGCCACCTCCGGACATTCCCACAAAATATGGAGAAAGGTCCCCAAAGAACCACACCCACGCTTACACAACCCGTCCACGGCATAGCCCATACGCATCAGACCCGGCCCCGTAACATAGACCCTATGGAGTATCTTGAGCTGGACGAAGCGAAGGCGAGCCGGTATGGCCACCTCTTTCGGGGAGGCCACCGCAGACACCCAGTCCTCGTCATCCAGCTCCAGTCCATCAGCCCCCCACGCCTCACGAAGGTTAGTCAGCAGTCCCGAGCGATCATTGATGAGCTTTTTGTAAATTAATGAAATCGTGCCGTCCGGTACATGCCCATCTAGCACTCTATCTTCCAGAGGGGAGTACTCCGGGATGGAGGCAACATCCGGGAATACGGAGCACAGCGCGTGACGGACCTGCATATATCGAAAGTACTCCCTGTCCTGCAACTGGAATCCCGTCTGCAGCACCTCGAACGTCTTAAATCCCCCCCTCGTCCAGAGATCGCCCACCTTACTGATGCCTATCATGTCCCACTTCTCAAAGCCCTTCGAGGTCCACAGGGAGGCCAGCCGCTCCGATGCATACAGTGGCGTCGCCCGGGTGAACCGGTCCTTCCACCCCATCGCCAAGTTAGCCGCGTGCCACACCCGTACCGCGACCCGCGTAGGGCCCGTCAGACGCGCGTCAAGCGATCTAGAATACAGCGCCCGATTATAGTCGCCACCCGGCAGTAATAGTTTATCCATTTCAAAGGCCGGGTTAAGAGCGGGCCCATAAAGGCCGTGGTTTATCGCAGCCAGCTGGGAGGCCCAGTAATACCGTTTGATGTCTGGGAGGGCGACCCCCCCGTCGTACCACGGGAGCGTCAGCTTCGCAAGGGCGATACGCGGCCTACCCTCCCAGAACAGGCGTCGCTGCAGACTCTCCACCTCGCGAAAGTAGCGCGCCGGGACAACGTCCATCGTATTCTGTAAAGCGTACAGGAAACGTGGCAGCGACATCATCTTAAACAATGCCGCACGGCCGAGCGGCGAGAGCGGCAAGCGCCTCCAACGCGCAACGTCATCCTTCAGGCGCTGGAGGGGGGGGAGCAAGTTCTGTTTATATCGGGCCTCCGCGTCCAGGGTAATGAAGATACCCAGGTACTTAAATCCCTGCGGAGCGATCTGGATAGGACAACCCCGCGGAAGGATAGGAGCCTCCCCGGAAAGGACATACACACAAGATTTAGCCCAATTGATGACTAAGCCGGAGTTGCGGCCAAATGACTGCAAAACATCAACTAGTACAATCAGTGATTTACGCGGGGAAGCAAGGTATAAAAGAATATCATCAGCGTAAAGGGATACGCGATCCTCATACTCGGGGGTCCATCGGAGACCACGGATAGAAGGATGCCACCGCAGCCACTCCGCCAGGGGCTCCAAGGCAAGCGCGAAGAGGAGCGGTGATAACGGGCAGCCCTGCCGCGTGCCCCTACCCAGCTCAAACGGAGCCGACACTCTACCGTTCACCGCCACCTGCGCCAGCGGTCCGGAATACAACAATTTCATCCAACCGATGAATCCCGGGCCAAAACCAAACTTCGCCAGTGTCGCCCAAATATATGGCCACTCAAGTGTGTCGAACGCCATAGTGGCGTCCAGGGACGCCAAAATGGCCGGCTCTCGTATGAACGGGACCCGCGCGAGCACCCCATGCAAACGCCGCAGGTTGAGCGCAGTGTTGCGATGAGGGATAAAGCCGGACTGATCCTGGTGAATCAGATCGCACACCACGCCAACCAGCCGATTAGCCAACACCTTGGCGAGAATTTTGGGTTCCGCATTCAGCAGCGAAATGGGCCTGTAGGACGTGACCCGATCCCGCGGCCTCCCCTCCTTATGAATAACCACGATAGTGGCCAGACGCTGGTCCAGCGGGAGGGAACCCGCCGAGCGGGCCGCGAGGAACATAGCACGGAGATGTGGCGCCAGCGTATCCGGTCGTAGTTTATACAGTTCGATGGGAAGGCCATTAGGACCCATGGCCTTGCCGGAGGCGACCGAGCGTATGGTGAGGGCAATCTCCTCAGATGTTGGGGTCGCGTCCAACAACGCTTTATCCTCCTCCGAAAGGGAAGGCAACGCAATGTCTTTAAGTAAGGCATGGGAGTCCTCTTCCGAGCGGGAAGATACCGGGGAGTACACCCCACGGAAATATTCTGCAAAGCAATCGACAATTTCTCCTGGGTCAGTGACACACACACCATCCAATTGCTCAATCGACGGGACAACTCGACTCGCTCTCTCCTTTTTATCCAGCCACGCAATCAGTTTACCAGCCTTATCACCCACATCATACAGTCTCCCCTGTTGCTCCCTACTGAGGCCCCTGGCTGCCTCCGTGACGAGGGCCTTGTAGTCCGCCTGCTTGAGTCGGAGAGCATGCAATTTGTCCTCCGTCACCCCACACTCCAAATCACCCTCCAACTCAGTTATCTCAGTTTCAATACGGGTCACCTCCTCCCGCTCGCGCCTCCGGGAATGGGAAATAAGGGACAGGGCCTCCCCCCGGAGTACCGTCTTGAACGCCTCCCACAGAGAGACCGCCGAGGACACAGACCCCACATTATCTTCAAAATATCGCTTAAGGGATTTAACCAACTCTGTGCGAATGGTGGGGTCACGCAGGTACCAGGGATTAACCGGGACCATCCTCCCCTCCCCCCTCGGGACAATGTCGAAGTGCAACAGGAGCGGGGAGTGGTCTGAAATACCCCGCGCCAAATGGCGCACCTCCCCGACCCTCCCCGCATGCGCCGCTGGCATTAGGACATAATCTAGCCTCGAAAGACTGCCATGGGCCCCGGAATGAAAGGTGTACTGTATCTGCGTAGGGTGTTTCAAACGCCAGCAATCCACCAGTCCCAAGGTGTCCAAGAGGCCGGACAACCACGCTTGGGCACGGGGGAGATCCCTAGGGGGGTGACGATCCTCAGTCCCGGAAACCACAGCGTTAAAATCCCCCCCAACCACTAGAATCCCCTCCGGAAGGCCAAGGAGGAGGCGCCCCAGATCCGCAAAAGTAGTCGTTTGCAACCCTGGCGGGACATAAACAGAAACGAAAACAATCACTCTGCCCTCCAATCTACCCACCAGAACCGTGTACCGTCCCCTGTCATCATGGAGCACCTCATCAACTTCCAACGGGAGCGAGGTCTTAGCCATAATGCCCACACCCCTTGAACCAGACGTGAAGCCTGAGTGGGCCATAAGGCGGTAGCCCCGTCTATTCATAGCACGAAAGGAGTTTCCAATGAGGTGTGTTTCCTGCAGAAAGACTATATCAGGTGAAATTCGTTTTAGGAACTGCAGGACCACCCCCCGTTTTATCCTGTCCCCCAGTCCATTAACATTCCAGGACAAAAGACTCAGTCCCCTACCCCCCATCATAGCCGAAAGCGATCAATCGCCCCCCAGAGAGCACTTTAGGAATAGCACAACAATATTTTTGCCTTGTGGTACAAATGAACAATACCCCACCCCAACCCAACCGCCCCAACAAAACTCCCCCCTCCCTGCACCCCTGCATGAGCCCAGACAGCCCCCCCAACTTGCAGTGTGCCTGTCGCCCCTATGTAATTTAAACTACTAAGACCCCCTAGAGGAGGAAAGAGCACCCCCTCGAGACCCCGCACCACCTCCAATGGAGGGGAGACATGACACGACAGACAAAAGACCCTAAGCTTGGTCGAAAGTGGCAGCATCCGGAGTGCGCCCCCGCATCAGTACCTCAGACCCGGTCCGGTGGGCACTCTCCTCCCGCCGCCCCCCCCCCCGCCATCCCGACCATGACCCCCAGACAAAGTGTCCAGCCAGTCCCCGGCTGTTTCAGGACGGTCAAAAAAGTGAGTGCGACCATCCACCTCCACCCGCAGCCTGGCCGGGAAGAGCATGGCGTATTTTAAGTTCATGCCTCGAAGCCGCCGCTTGACGCCCAGGAAACTCAGTCTCTGCTTCTGGACCGCTTGGGTGAAGTCGGGATAAAAGTTCACCTCCATGTTCTCCAGCTTAATCGGCCCTTGCAGTCTGGAAGCTTGCAAAATCGCATCCCTGTCCCGAAAGTTAAAAATACGGGCAATAAGAGGCCGCGGAGGGGCTCCGACCTTCGGTCTGCCCCCGGGAACTCTATGGGCCCTCTCCACAGCAAAGAATTTACTCAGTCCTCGAGGCTGGAGATGGGTAGTGATCAGGTCCTCCACAAAGAGATCCGCCGCCGACTCCTCCCGTCCCTCGGGTACTCCGATGATACGGATATTATTCCTCCGGGCCCGGCTCTCGGAGTCCTCCAGGCGCCGATCCATGAGCGCACTTGCCTGACGGAGCCGGTGCACCTCCGTTTGAAGGGCCGCCACCTCAGTCGTGAGGCCCGACGCGGTGTGGGCCAAAGAGTCGACCCGGTCGTTAGTCTTAGAGAGATCAGCTCTCACAAGGTTGACATCAATGAGGACCGCGTCGATTTTGTGTGCTAAAGTGTCAAACTGCTGGCCCACTGAGGCCTTCATCTCAGCAATGGCGCCCATGACGTCTTGCAGAGACAGATCCGTAGGCAAATCCGGGGCATCCGGGGGGCACTCAGAGGACTTGTGCGATCCGCTGGGAGACCCCTTCGGGAGGGTGTAGCGGTCCATGATGTTGGCCTGATGTGCGGTGCCACGCCGGGTCGACTTGGCCTTCAACCGATCCCCATCCTGCTTCGTGGCCATCGTCGCGTGTCTCGCACCCGCACCAGCCACGCAGTGGAGAGCAAGCAAGCAAGGCCGCGAGCCCCGGGGGCCACCCCAGGACGGCAGAGCGGGCCACAGCAGGCAGGCAGGCAGGGTCTCCCAGCGAGGCCACCCCAACACAAAGAGCGCCGTGATCCCACTTGCGATAACGGCAAGGGGACTCAAAAGTGAAAGTGAAAGTGTGGGGTACGTGACTCGCCAGGCCCAGCCCGCCGTTGTTGTTCACTTTGCCACTGGGTCACCCCCAAACGCGAATCCGGGGTCAGGAGAGAAGTAGGCCGCAAACTTCAGTCGGTGCTCATTCCGGCACCCGAGGTCCGATTCGAAAACGGGAAACGGGTACCACCTCGGCTCAGGCTCACCGACAAAGTCCCCTCAACCGATGCAGGATGAAGACAGGATAAACGTAGGAGGTTGCGGAGGTCCTCGGGAGCCTCGCACCTACGCGGCCATCTTGGTTGCGCGCTAGGCTCCTCCAGCCCACCCATTATTTTTACAAGGTGGACACCGTCCCCCCTGCCAAGAAGTTAGGCCCCACAGAAATATGTTGAACTTGTCCCAGTGTAGGACACCGGGACACGTTCAGCAGCGCCTGTAAGTTGTCTGCTTTCCATTCCCCCAGCAGCAATCTGCAGGCAGTGAGGGAGCCTTTTTAGGTCGAGGGACCGTCCGGTCTGCCGAAGGCAGAACCAGAAGTCCGGAGATTTAATGTTTCTTAGAGTGGCTATTTAGCCCACCTCTCTTTTTGCTTCTCCTCCATTGGCTGGCTTCCTAAACGGAGGCCAGCCATTGGAGGAGAGAGCCGTCCCTCCAAATAGGCTCCGTCTTTTTCAGATTCGGGGGCGTGTTCCGTGCTGTTCTTTCCACTTTTTAGCCACGCCCTTTTTTCGGCTGATTTTTCTCTCCTCCAGCCAATGGCAAGAGGAGAGAAAAGAAAAACACGCCCCCGAATCTGAAACCGCCGCTGCGTTTCTCCGAGGGCATTTCGGCTTCGCCTCGGAGAAAGGCGGTGGTGTCTCCTACCTACTTCCCCTTTGAAAGACTCGTTTCCTTTGTGTCAGAAACCCCTCGTGGTATTGTGAACGGTGCCACCCTGCCTCCATTTTGTTCATTCGTCCTCCTCTCGCATCTTTTCTGTGACGTGGACTCGAGTCTTCCTCTCAATGCCAGCAGTACACTGAAATACCACACATAAACACGCTGAAAACAGGTAAATGTCACTCATAGTAGACTGAAAACGTGGCAGCTATGCATTATATCGGTGGCTCATAAGTATACTGAGACCAAGATGACAGTCACACATAAGCAATCTACAAACTTGACAACTATGCAGAGTTCGTGTTTTAGCATTATATGGGGGACTCTCAGTAACTCTGACTCTCAAGAGTCCTAGCTCCATTTCTGTCACCGAAGCCTCCAAATCTGTGGGCTCCCCTGGTGTTGCTTTCCATTTTCAGCACCCGAGATGTGTCCTGGGGGCTTACTGTGAATGTGTATTTAAACCAAGCAATCTGAAATGGTGTGCACACTGCGGCTATGTTCCGGTGTGTATCCCTCGGTCTCCTGGAGGCGGCGCTGCTCTCTAGTCTGCAGCCCCAGGGCTGGTCTATCGGGGTTGCTATGGGTTACACAGGGAGCGGTGGAATCTCTGCCGCTGCCCCGGCTCTGTTTCCCGGCTTCCTGCCGCGCCATTTTCAAACCGCTGAACGCTGGAGTCCTCTGCGAGCCGAGAAGGGAGGAGAAGCGGAATGCTAATGCTCCAGGCCGCGGCACGGAGTGGCTGGGGAGAGGGTGCATCGGAGATCGGCGGGAGCGCTGGACCGCGAGAAGCCGCCTGATCCGCTGCGCACAGTAAGTAAGTCTTTGGCTGGAGATGCACAAATGCAGCTACAACACAATACATCAGTGCTTGGATTTGGACTCCGTATTTAACGCTCTTGTTAGCCTCCGTCGGGACTGCAGCTGTATTTGGTGCTTGCTACCATGTTAGCGCCCCCCCTCCGGTACAGACAGATATCTATGTACTTTCGGTTTGTCATTGCCCCCGGCTACGTTGCAATTGGCTGATCGGTGATTTGTAGTGTCACGAGGGGGCATTATAGCTGTCAGTGCGGTCTACCCTGTGCTGACAAGGCAGAGATGCTGCCCCTCAGTACCGCGACCCGCACTGTTAATTAGCTGTAGTAGCATATGTTTCCGTGACGTGTAATAAAAGTAAAACTTCCTTGTCGATCAGAGTCCTGACAATCTTGCGAGTCAAGCAGATGTGTATCATGCAGCATGGGTGGATAGTGGGTGCGATCCCATAGTAGTTTCATGTGAGATGCCGAGAATGCCCCCTTTGTTTACGTCCCCTTCTGAGAGCAGCAGCTTCCGCCAGATGACTGGTACCAGTGTGTGCTGCGTCGGAGCTCCCTGTGAACTTTTTGACAGCTGCTGTAAAGCTTTTTTTGGTGATCACGAGTGCGGCTTTGTATGTGCAAGCGTGGGTTGTGGCACAAGCATTCTGGGGCTCTTGTGACGTGATGGTTAGAAGTGCTATGTAGGATCCGTATTAGGAAACTCCTCTAGACTATACATTATAGATTGCTTGATTAACAGGATACATTGGGAATGCGCTGATAAGGGAATGCGCAAAGCTTGATATATATTGGACTCTCCAATCGCAGGCATTTCAATTTCCATGTCCATATTGTTTTATGCACCTTGCCATTTTGCTGACTGGTATGAGCATGGTTTAGCCCTGCTACCGCTTTTTAGGTCGAGGGACCGTCCGCTCTCTCCTCCATTGGCTGGCTTCCTAAACGGAGGCCAGCCATTGGAGGAGAGAGCCGTCCCTCCAAATAGGCTCCGTCTTTTTCAGATTCAGGGGCGTGTTCCGTGCTGTTCTTTCCACTTTTTAGCCACGCCCTTTATTAGGCGTGTTTTTCTCTCCTCCAGCCAATGGCAAGAGGAGAGAAAAGAAAAACACGCCCCCGAATCTGAAACCGGCGCTGCGTTTCTCCGAGGCATTTCTGCTTCGCCTCGGAGAAAGGCGGCGGTGTTAATGGCATCCTCTCCCCCTGCTGTCGGCTCCCGTGTCGGACTGCAGATTCACGAGAGGGGGACTGTTAGACCTGGCATCATTGGCATGAGTCTCTCCTCCATTTTTTTCTGTTTGCCTCCTCTGTTTACGATGTTTTTGCTGGATTATTGCTTTGGGCACTGTGCCACTGCTGATCAGTGCCACAGTGCAAGTGCTCCCTATGTTAAATTGTTACATTGATTGGTGTTACCATGATTGGCTTGGTTGACTTACTGTTCAGACCCTAGTCTAGTGCACTGCGTGTGCCAAGGGCGTGCAAGTTAACTGCTGCTGGTGGGCTTGCAGCACTGGTTGTGCCACCCACAGAAGCAGCGTGTAAAATGTGTCTCAGGCCTGCAATCGCAGAGCCTGTGTGCAGTCCCTGACTGCCATGTCGACTTGGCAAGGAAACCTACTTGCCAGTCTCTAAAACCTTCACTTTGCCACATTTCAGACACCTCTATGGTAGGCCCTAGGGCTGGGTGCATTGTGGGTAAAAGGTAGGTCATGCCCTGATGTGTGTGGCATGACCTAATAGTGAATTACAGCCATTTTCGTTTTTCACTATTGAAGGGCTACCTGCCTCCAATAGGCCAGACTGGGCAGACTGATTATTAACTCCATTATAATCTAACTGACTCAGGGAGCATGGTAGCAGATTGAGTTTAGTATCCCTGAACTCAGAATTTAATAACACACCCTTTAGGATGGATGGTTTTTAAATTCTGTGTTTGAAAATAGCCCTTTTAGAAAGTGGCTATTTTCTTGTCCAATTATCCACCGGTCTCTGCTGGTTTGGTGTGTGTGTCAGGGGCTGGGTGGCTCCAGAGGTCTGAATGAGTCAGTGTGGGGTGAATGAGGCATTTACACTTAGAGTGAGGGAAGAGTAGCCTGCCCTGCCTGACACAATGCTGGCTCCACCTCCTGCCGGGCGACTGATAGCCCTGCTCCTGCAGTGACAATACTGGCTCCGCCTCCTGCTGGGCGGCTGAGGACCCTGCCCTGCTCAGTGAATAGACCAGGTGCCTCTGCCTGGCAACACCCACAACTAACCCAGGATGGGGGGAATTTCCCTGCTTGGACAATGGGAACAAAGCAGAAAAGGGGTATAAGAGAAGGACCCCTGAACCAAGAACTCAGATCACTTCTGACAAGGAAACCTCTACCAAGGACAAGAAGCCTGCTGATCTATGGACTTGCCTCCCCCTTCTGCCAGTGTGCTGTTTGCTGGGGGGAACCTGAAGCTGCTTCTTTATTTTTGCCAAGGAACAAGGAGAGAGGAACTTGGTGTGTACTCTCACAAAGCTTGCTAGAAAATCTCCAAGGGCTGGAAGAGTGCCAGCCTCCTGTTGAAGTCACAGGGCTAAAGGACTTCACCCTCTACTGAATTGCTGGTTGCTGGAAAGTGTTGTTTCCAGTGCACAGGGGAAATCTGCAGTCTCGACGCCGCCGACGCCGCCGAATCCAGCTCGACATCGTGAGTAACGGCTCCAGTGTTCCGAGCCTTCGACGCCGGCCGCAGGGCCCGATCGATGCCAGTAGCGATGCCAGGAGTAGTGAGTATCAGCTCCAGCTCCAAGTGACCCCGTCTTGACGCCGGTATCGACGCCAGTGAGTAGTGAGTATCGGCTCCAGCTCCAAACGACCCCGTCTCAACGCCGCTGCTGATCGCATCGACTCGACGCCCTTCTCGCCGCCGTGAGCGCTGCTCCGGCCCGACACCTCTCGACGCCGCTGCAGATCGACCCGAATCCGAGGCACGACCGACGCCGACCTCGACGCCGACCTCGACGCCGACATCTCGACGCCGTGGATCATCGTTTTCTTCATTTCCAAAGGTACTGTGTTTGGGGGTTCTGTTGCGACTCCAGGCTCGACGTAACGCTCCTCGCGGTCGACGCTGAACCTTGGGAATATCGTAAACTCGACGTCGTGTGACTCCTGTGGTGGTCACATTGTTGCCAAGAACTGTGTTTTAAGAAGAATACATACTTTTGTTGCTAAAGAACTATTTCCTAAGAAGAAACTTTACTTGAACTATTATTTTTCCTTCCAAAGAGTATTTATTAAGACTGTGGTATATTTTTGTCGTTATTTGGTCTTGTGCTAAGCCTTATATAAAAATACTATTTTTATAATAACTCCTGTGTTGTGTCCATTTGTAGTGTATTCACTTTATTACTGTATGTGGTCATAAATGCTTAACACACTGCCTCTGAGATAAGCCTGTCTGCTCTGCCAAGCTACCAAGGGGGTAGCAGGGGTTATCTGAGTGTGTAATCCCCTTGCCCTGACTAGAGTTGGTGGGTCCCTATTTGTCAGAAGTGTATACCTCTGCCAACTAGAGACCGTCGGTTCTAACATTGGTGGTCAGCGGTGAGGATTTGAACTTTGCATTTATGACTCATGTGCAGTGATTAGTGTACGCTACATAGTGAAAGCAGACCATAACGCAGCCACAATCTGTTTTGGTAGGATATTCTATTTTTGTTCTCTGCTTTCCTGGAGCTTATATTTTTTTAAACACTGCCAGTTTTGACCATGGAGGATGTCGGAGCTGCTGCACCTGCTGAGATTGTTGTGGGGGAATTTGTTAAGAAATTGATAAATGAGTACAAGTTAAAGGATCTACAACGATTTTGCAAGCAGTTTAAAGTTCCTACCAATGGTCTCAGATCGAAAGATAGCCTCCTCAAAGCGCTGAAGGCCTGGCTAGAGGCCAGAAATCCTTCTGATCCGGTGGAGGAACCGGAAGAGGAAGAGGAAGTGGAAGAGCCCACAGATGGGTCAGTGTCATCTCCCGGCAGTAGTGTTTCCTCTAGGGGCCTTTCTCCTGAAGAGTTGGAAGACAGGGAGAGGGAGAGGGGACACCAGTTAGAAATGGCAAAACTTAAATTAGGAGGGCAGTTGGAATTAGAAAAAGCAAAAAGCCTGAGAGAAGCTGAGATGGAGAGCAAAAGATTAGATTTTGAGAGAGAGAAGTTAGCATTTGAACGTGAGAAAATGATGAGGGAGATGGAGCTTAAAACTAAGAGTTTAGAGTTGAATCCCTCTGGTGGCAGCGCTCCATCTGTGCCTGCAGAAAGTAGGTTTTATTTTACCAAAGATGTGATCAAGGATTACAGTAAAAATGAGGATATTAGTCAATGGTTTAAAGCACATGAGTTAGCATTGTTGGTCCACCGGGTCCCTGAGAAAGATTGGGGAACGGGGTTGTGGAGCCGCTTTACAAATGAAGGGAGAGATACCTTGTTGAGCATTCCTGCTGAGGATAGGATGTCTTATACTCATATGAAAGATGCTTTAATGCTGAGATATGGCTTAACTCCAGAAAAGTACCGACAAACCTTTAGAGAATGTAAGAAGTTGCCTGGTACTATGTGGGTTGAATATGTGTCTTTTTTTTGCAGAGCCATGGATGGTTGGGTAAAGGGTAGCAAGGTTGATAGTTATGATGCTCTTTATGATTTGTTTGCTTGGGAGCACTTGTCTAATAACTGTTTTCCAGAGCTACGCCTGCACCTTGTTGATAGCAAGATATCTAACCCTAGAAAACTTGCTGAGGAGGCGGACCGCTGGGTCAGTACCAGGGTCCACAAGGGTCCAGTGGGAGACTCAGCCAAGGGTGGGCAGGGTCCCCAGCAGAAGAGTGGGGGGGACAGGGGTAAACAGAGGGAGTTTCAGAAAGGGCCTCAAAGTAATCCCCAAGGGAACCAAGGGAAGGGTTCCCAGCCTCCCCCTATAAAGAAGCCAGAGGCCCCGACAGGTAAACCTGTTCCAAGGGACCCCATGTCCTGCTATGTTTGTAAGCAGGTGGGACACCGTTATTATGATCCTCAGTGTCCCATGAAGGATTCGAATGCACCGCCGTGTGCACCCCCCCGTCAGGTAGCGAATGCAGCCCTGGGAGGGAGTGATATGGGTGCCCCCGGTGGGTGGGGTCCCGCAGAAATGTCCCTGGTCTCTTTAGGAGACGTGGAAATGGTCCCTCCAACCCCTCTGCCTAGTAACACTAAGAAATATAGGCAGTGGGTGACCATTAATGGCCATAGGGTGGAAGCTCTCAGAGACACCGGAGCAAGTGTGACAGCTGTCAAGTGTCACTTGGTGTCCAGAGAGCAGGTGGTCCCTCATGCATTCTACCCGGTTGTAGCTGCGGACAACTCACAGAGTAAGTGTGAGGTAGCTCAAGTTCCTTTTGAGTGGGGGGGGGGTCTCAGGTACTCTTCAGGTTGCTGTGAGGCCCGCCATGCCTGTTGATTGTCTCCTGGGCAATGATTTGGAGGACTCCCCTTGAGCTAAGGTGGAGCGAAAAGCGCATCTGGAAATGTTGGGTCTGCCTGAGTGGGTGTGTGCGACCACCCGGTCCATGTCAGTTAGTAAGGGTGTTGATGGGGCCCTGGAGCCTGAAAGTATGGCCCAGGTCCCAACCGTGAAGAGAAGAGGCAGGGGGCGTGGGAAACCGTCCCCCATCGTTCCCGCGGTCCAGGAGTGAGCAGACCTTGAGGGGGATGCCCTGGAACCGACAGGAGAACAAGTGGCCGAACTGGAAGACCTGCCCGAGCTGACCCATTGGCAGCAGGATGGTGGTCCCTCCAGGGAGGAATTTTGTGCTGAACAGAAAGTGTGCCCTTCTCTTGTGGGTATGAGGCAGCAGGCCTCAGCCCAAACGACAGGTGATCAGTCAGGATCACATTGGATCTACTGGGAGAACGACCTCCTGTATAGCGAGCCTAAGGCTGCTGAGCCTGGGTCAGCCCGTGTGCTGGTGGTACCCCAGCGCTTCAGAGCCTTCCTACTGGGGTTGGCTCATGACGTTCCGTTAGCTGGACATCTGGGGCAGGACAAGACCTATGACAGGCTTGTCACCCATTTTTATTGGCCCCAGATGAGAAGGGATTCAGATATCCATTGTAGGACCTGTCAAACTTGCCAGGCAAGTGGGAAAAGTGGGGCGGAAGCAGAAGGCTCCCCTCCAACCTTTTCTCGTCGTCAGTACCCCCTTTGAGCGAGTGGGGCTTGACATTGTGGGGCCACTGGACCCCAAGACAGCCATGGGCAACGGGTTTATCCTGGTCTTGGTGGACCATGCCACCCGGTACCCGGAAGCCATCCCTCTACGCACAGTGACGGCCCCCATGGTGGGACGGGCACTGATGGGTGTTTTCTCCCGCATGGGGTTCCCCAGAGAGGTGGTGTCAGACCGGGGCACCAACTTCATTTCGAATTATATGAAGTCTCTGTGGAAGGAGTGTGGGGTAACCTACAAGTTTACCACTCCTTACCACCCTCAAGGTAATGGGCTGGTTGAGAGATTCAACCGGACCCTAAAAGGCATGATTATGGGTCTTGAAGAACCAATGAGGCGTAAATGGGACGTCCTCTTACCATGCCTGCTGTTTGCTTACCGTGAGGTGCCACAAAACTCTCTGGGGTTCAGTCCCTTTGAGCTTTTGTATGGACACCCGGTAAAAGGACCTTTGAGTCTGGTCAAAGAAGGCTGGGAGCAATCTCCCAGGAAACCTCCCCAGGATGTATACAGTTACATGCTGGCCTTTAGGAACCAGACTCGGCGCTTCAGAGATCTTGCTCAGGCAAATCTGGAGGCCAGCCAGGAAGAGATGAAGCGGTGGTACGATCAGAATGCCACTCTGGTTGAGCTTCAACCTGGTCAGAAAGTTTGGGTCATGGCCCCTGTGGAACCTTGTGCGCTCAAGGACAGGTGGACTGGACCATTTGAGGTTGTGGAGAAAAAGAGTGATGTCACCTACTTGGTGGACTTGAAGTCTCCCAGGAACCCCTTAAGGGTCCTGCAGGTCAACCGGTTAAAGCCCCACTTAGAAAGGTCCAAAGTGGGCATGCTCCTGGCCACAGATGCTGGGATGGAGGAGGAGAGTGAGCCTCTTCCTGACCTCCTGTGTGCTAAAGAGAAAGATGGGTCGGTGGATGGTGTTGTCCTCTCTGACACACTGACCCCTGAGCAGCAGCAAGATTGTCGCCATCTGTTTGTACAATTCCCTGATCTGTTTTCCTTAATCCCTGGTGTCACTCAGTGGTGTGTCCATGATGTGGACACTGGGGACAGCACTCCTGTGAGGCACAAGGCCTACAGGGTGACTGAAAAGGTCAGAGCATATATCAAGGAGGAGGTCTCCAAGATGTTTGCCTTAGGGGTGGTTGAGTCCTCTAGCAGTCATTGGGCCAGCCCAGTGGTCTTGGTCCCAAAGGCTGCGGCGCCTGGTGCTTCACCAGAACTTTGGTTCTGTGTGGATTACCGAGGACTCAATTCAGTCACCAAGACTGACGCGCACCCCATCCCCAGAGCTGATGAGCTCATCGATCGGTTGGGGGCTGCCCGGTACCTTAGTACGTTTGATCTAACGTCTGGGTACTGGCAGATCACCATGACTGATGGGGCAAAAGAGAGGTCTGCATTCTCCACACCAGATGGGCACTACCAGTTCCGGGTGATGCCCTTTGGAATGAAGAATGCCCCTGCCACATTCCAGAGGTTGGTTAACCAGGTTTTGGCCGGGCTGGAAGATTTCAGCGCCGCCTACCTGGACGATATAGCAGTGTTCAGCGCCAGCTGGGAGGAACACTTGCGCCACCTCCAGGAAGTGTTGTTGGCCCTGCGCAGAGCACGCCTCACAATCAAGGCCAGTAAGTGCCAGATTGGGCAGGGTTCAGTGGTGTACTTGGGGCACCAAGTAGGGAGCAGCAAGGTGGCCCCCCTGCAACCCAAGATAGATACCATCCTGGCTTGGGAACCGCCCAAAACCCAGACTCAGGTGAGAGCCTTCTTGGGTCTCACGGGTTACTACAGGAGGTTTGTCAAGGGGTATGGCAACATTGTGCACCCCTTGACCTCGCTGACTTCCAGGAAGCAGCCAAGACTTGTGATCTGGACTGACGCCTGTCAGAAAGCCTTTGACACCCTGAAAACTGCAATGTGTACAGCACCGGTCCTCCAGGCACCCGACTTTTCAAAAGAGTTCATTGTCCAGACAGACGCTTCAGAGCATGGTGTGGGGGCTGTTCTAGCACAGATGAATGAGGAGGGCCGAGACTTACCTGTAGCCTTCATCAGCCGGAGGTTACTTCCCAAAGGTGGAGTGCGATAGAGCGTGAGGCATTTGCTGTGGTCTGGGCGCTGAAGAAGCTAAGACCCTACCTGTTTGGGACTCACTTCCGGGTTCAGACAGACCACAGGCCCCTCAGATGGTTAATGCAGATGAGGGGTGAAAACCCAAAGTTGTTGAGGTGGTACATTTCCCTACAGGGGATGGACTTTACGGTGGAACACCGCCCTGGTACAGATCACGCCAATGCTGATGGTCTGTCCAGATTTTTCCGCCTTAGTGATGAGGACTCCCTGGGTGAAAGGTAGTTCTCCCCACATTTCAGCTGGAGGGGACACGTGTTAGACCTGGCATCATTGGCATGAGTCTCTCCTCCATTTTTTCTGTTTGCCTCCTCTGTTTACGATGTTTTTGCTGGATTATTGCTTTGGGCACTGTGCCACTGCTGATCTGTGCCACAGTGCAAGTGCTCCCTATGTTAAATTGTTACATTGATTGGTGTTACCATGATTGGCTTGGTTGACTTACTGTTCAGACCCTAGTCTAGTGCACTGCGTGTGCCAAGGGCGTGTAAATTAACTGCTGCTGGTGGGCTTGCAGCACTGGTTGTGCCACCCACAGCAGCAGCGTGTATAATGTGTCTCAGGCCTGCCATCGCAGAGCCTGTGTGCAGTCCCTGACTGCCATGTCGACTTGGCAAGGAAACCTACTTGCCAGTCTCTAAAACCTTCACTTTGCCACATTTCAGACACCTCTATGGTAGGCCCTAGGGCTGGGTGCATTGTGGGTAAAAGGTAGGTCATGCCCTGATGTGTGTGGCATGACCTAATAGTGAATTACAGCCATTTTCGTTTTTCACTATTGAAGGGCTACCTGCCTCCAATAGGCCAGACTGGGCAGACTGATTATTAACTCCATTATAATCTAACTGACTCAGGGAGCATGGTAGCAGATCGAGTTTAGTATCCCTGAACTCAGAATTTAATAACACACCCTTTAGGATGGATGGTTTTTAAATTCTGTGTTTGAAAATAGCCCTTTTAGAAAGTGGCTATTATCTTGTCCAACTATCCACCGGTCTCTGCTGGTTTGGTGTGTGTGTCAGGGGCTGGGTGGCTCCAGAGGTCTGAATGAGTCAGTGTGGGGTGAATGAGGCATTTACACTTAGAGTGAGGGAAGAGTAGCCTGCCCTGCCTGACACAATGCTGGCTCCACCTCCTGCCGGGCGACTGATAGCCCTGCTCCTGCCAGTGACAATACTGGCTCCGCCTCCTGCTGGGCGGCTGAGGACCCTGCCCTGCACAGTGAATAGACCAGGTGCCTCTGCCTGGCAACACCCACAACAAACCCAGGATGGGGGGAATTTCCCTGCTTGGACAATGGGAACAAAGCAGAAAAGGGGTATAAGAGAAGGACCCCTGAACCAAGAACTCAGATCACTTCTGACAAGGAAACCTCTACCAAGGACAAGAAGCCTGCTGATCTAAGGACTTGCCTCCCCCTTCTGCCAGTGTGCTGTTTGCTGGGGGGAACCTGAAGCTGCTTCTTTATTTTTGCCAAGGAACAAGGAGAGAGGAACTTGGCGTGTACTCTCACAAAGCTTGCTAGAAAATCTCCAAGGGCTGGAAGAGTGCCAGCCTCCTGTTGAAGTCACAGAGCTAAAGGACTTCACCCTCTACTGAATTGCTGGTTGCTGGAAAGTGTTGTTTCCAGTGAACAGGGGAAATCTGCAGTCTCGACGCCGCTGACGCCGCCGAATCCAGCTCGACATCGTGAGTAATGGCTCCAGTGTTCCGAGCCTTCGACGCCGGCCGCCGGGCCCGATCGACACCAGTAGCGACGCCAGGAGTAGTGAGTATCGGCTCCAGCTCCAAGTGACCCCGTCTTGACGCCGGTATCGACGCCAGTGAGTAGTGAGTATCGGCTCCAGCTCCAAGCGACCCCGTCTCGACGCCGCTGCTGATCGCATCGACTCGACGCCCTTCTCGACGCCATGAGCGCTGCTCCGGCCCGACACCTCTCGACGCCGCTGCAGATCGACCCGAATCCGAGGCACGACCGACGCCGACGCCGACCTCGACGCGACATCTCGACGCCGTGGATCATCGTTTTCTTCATTTCCAAAGGTACTGTGTTTGGGGGTTCTGTTGCGACTCCAGGCTCGACGTAGCGCTCTTCGCGGTCGACGCCGAACCTTGGGAATATCGTAAACTCGACGTCGTGTGACTCCTGTGGGGGTCACACTGTTGCCAAGAACTGTGTTTTAAGAAGAATACGTACTTTTGTTGCTAAAGAACTATTTCCTAAGAAGAAACTTTACTTGAACTATTATTTTTCCTTCCAAAGAGTATTTATTAAGACTGTGGTATATTATTGTTGTTATTTGGTCTTGTGCTAAGCCTTATATAAAAATACTATTTTTATAATAACTCCTGTGTTGTGTCCATTTGTAGTGTATTCACTTTATTACTGTATGTGATCATAAATGCTTAACACACTGCCTCTGAGATAAGCCTGTCTGCTCTGCCAAGCTACCAAGGGGGTAGCAGGGCTTATCTGAGTGTGTAATCCCCTTGCCCTGACTAGAGTTGGTGGGTCCCTATTTGTCAGAACTGTATACCTCTGCCAACTAGAGACCGCCGGTTCTAACAGGGACCTAAAAAAATAATCTATTTCACTGCAACTGTCTCCCGATTTCAAGTACAAAAAGTGGTAGCTTGTTTAACTCGTCATGCTCACCGAGATGTTGGTCACAACTTGCCTCCGCCGTGAGTATACGACTTGCCTCCACCGTGAGTATACGACTTGCCTCCGCTGTGAGTATACTTAGATTTAGAGGCTCACTGTCTCAGTGCAGGGAAGAAATTTTGAACAAAAAGAAAGTAGTGGCACTCCCTTCTGGAGCTTCATGTTGCGCCAAAGGGGTACGTTCTGATATGTATCTTATTACAGTGATTTTTCTGCTTGGTTTTAATTGCAATTAGGTTTCACTGTTAAAGCTTGTGTTTTGCTGTTATGTTTCGCAACGTTACCCCCTCACGCGTGTCTGGTTACAGCTGAAATGTCGTCATCGTGTTTAATGGGTGAGCCTATGGGATGGCTCAGGCGTGTGAAGCGACCTCGGTCACAAGGTCGAGTCCCAGCAGGGCCGACGCAGCTCTTCATTCTCCCGACGTCGTTAGTTGAGCTCCATTACATTGGTGTACTAGGTGACGCCTTTTATGTACAGCGCTTAGGAGTTGCAGTCTCTGGTCATAGGAGCTATGGTAATCCCGCACAATGTATTGTATTTGTTATCTTGAAGTCGTTTGTGTCTTGTGTGCGCTTTTCGTTGGGAGCTTGTGGAACTGTGGCCCTCTGTTCCCGGCTGCCACATAAATAACTTTAAACTGAAGAGGTCTTGAACGAAGAAGCGCTGTTCTCTGCGAACACTTCAAGAATGTTCTTTGGCGCTACATGCAGATACGTGAACTCAGATGACGTGCTCTACAATACTGATTAATTCGTCAACAACTACGTTAAAAATCCTTATGGCCATCTAAGTCCACGCTGCAGGTCCCGTTTATATTTATCTTCACCTTAGATAATTTGTGTTTTCCATAACTCTCTCTACCTCACTACTCCACTCTATCTCACTACCTCACTATCTCACAACTTCTCTCTCTCAAAACATCACTACCTCACTCTCTAGCTCACAACCTCACAACTTCACTCTCTCTCACTCACTACCTCAATCACTCTCTATCTCACTACCTCACTCTTTCTATCTCACTAACTCACTTTCACTAACTCACTTTCACTACCTCTCTCTCTATATCACAACATCACTCTATGCTTATATATCACTACCTCACAACATCACTCTATGCTTATATATCACTACCTCACAACATCCCTCTCCCTCACTACCTTACTCTCTCACTACCTCACTCTCTATCTACCTCACTCTCTATCTCACTACCTCACTCTCTATCTACCTCACTCTCTCTCACTACCTCACTCTCTATTTCAATACCTCACTCTCTCTCTCTATCTCACTATCTCACTCTCTCTCTGCTAATGCAATAGGTATCACATATGCAACAAAAAAAAGCTAATGCCAATAGAAATGACAATGCCATTTATTTAGGGATACAAAAATTATAAAAAAATAATGAGCAATACCAATAGCTCTACCTATAATGTTGCCGAGACCATTGCATTGTAAATGCTTGTTTCACCTCCAGCTGGGCCGAAGTTAAGGGGCCATCAGGCCTCCTTTTGTTTGTATATGTTGACTAGGGGCCGCCTGAAACCTTACATTTAAATGTAAATGCCACAGAGGGAAACAAAGTCACACAGATTGCCTTCTCTTCACAGGTACTTAAGAGAGGCATGCTTTTGCCTTTGTTCTGTCCCTGTGTATAAATGAAGACACTGTAAGACTGTCAGATGGATTAGTCTGTCCCAGTATTTACACAAATAATTAAATAGCACTGTTTTATTTATTTTGTAGGGCTAAGTCGTGACGTCATGAGGTCATTTGCATATTGTCTTACTTGGTCAGTCCCCCCACTTCTTTTTATAGGACTTGTGCCCTGCCATCAGGGAATGAATCATACACTGAGGAGAGAAGATTGTTTCCCAACAGCCCCGCGGAAGTCATAGGGCAACTCACCCACAGACAAAACACGTGTTGGCTAGTGTAAGAAGCACTATTCGATTAAATAAGACTTTCTTTTGGACTTGTATTAGCGTGTGCTCAGAGATCCGTTTTATTTAAAATAACATTGAACTTAATTTAAACAATTTTGATATTGATAATGTGAAGAGGATATTAGTGTGAGTTTACGGAGCGCACGGTTTGAAAAATGTGCGTGGGTGTGTTATGTACGTGTGTGTGTGTTAGTTATGTACATATATTGAACTCACAAATATAGCTCTGCTGAAACGTTTTCCATTAAGATGCTTTGTCGAGTTTACCGTTTCCCCTTCACCAGAGATAGCGGAGACCAGTAATATTCCGGATTTAGCCAATCTCGGGATTTGCTGGCCATTCCGCTTTGCCATCACGCGAGGCGTCGTTTTATTTTATAAGTAGCAAAGATAAATGCGTTATGCCTTAATTCCGACTCGAATGCTTGCTCGGCCTTGGGGATGGCTTTATGGTCGGGTGGAAGGGTCCGCAGAGAATCAATTCCAGTCAAGGAAGCTGCGCATTTACAGGCCCGGTCGGCCCTCAGTTCTGCACAACCCGTGATGACAAAGAACCTTCCAGAATTAAAACTGTGGAACCGACCAGAACATGCGTTAAGTCTCTGAGGTCAAATACAAACCCGTGTCTGTTCACGCAGAACAATTAGATCTTTGTAAGTTTTCTCAGAAACTCAAATGTATAAGTAAAAATCCCAAGACACGTTAATACTCCTCAGGGTCTTACGAAATGGACACAAAGCATAGCATTCAGTGTCCCTAGGCAGCTTAATGTCCCCTGACCTGCAGCTCAGGCGCCGCCATCTTAAACCAGCCGTCTGTGCAGTGGGGGCCGCAGGTTACGACTATAAACCCCGTTCAGACCAGTGGATCAGTCATTACAACACAAATCTGCTTTCTATGGGAATGATTCGACTGAGTGCCACCGAGGCCAGTTTACTATACACAGTGTATGCACTTTGCATACTATTTGTGCCATGTTTAACTGTTTGCACAGCTTTGAAAAGTGAAATATGGTTCACCAGTAAGACACTCATAACAAGCAGGTCAGTAATCCTGATGCGCAAATTTACGCCTGCATCTGGATTAAAGATGGTTTAGTAATACCTAGGCTCCGGCAGATGTTTTTATTCCACCAGCAGAGTAGGAGGAATTGGGGGGCATATCAGCAAGGGCCGGCGATAATTATCGCTAAGCTCACTTAGCGCTAGGATAATTATCGCCGGCTATCACTGCTTTCTATCGCGGAGATAGCGTGCAATCAGCAACGCTTATCTCCAAAGCGATAGAAATGCAAGCGTTATCTGGAAAACAGTGTGATTAACCCTGGAAATCAACCGATAATCGCACTGTGACCGGCGATACCTTTCTGATAGGGCAGGGTGGTCTTAGCCATGTAATCCACGTCCCATTGGATTACATGGCTAAATCAGAATTAAAGCAGGCATAAGGAAAGTAGCAATAACCATGGTTAGCGCTACTTTTCTTATCGCTATGCTTGTAAGCGATTCCCTTGATATTTGGAGAAATTTCGGTTAGCGACATTTCTCCAGTTATTTCGGGAAGGAACGCCTACCTTGCATCTCAATAGTGTTGAGATGCAAGGCGTTAGTGAAATGTGTGATGGCACACGCTAAAGCCAGTTAGCGTGCCCTTACTAATACCGCGTTAGGATTATCGCCACTTTACGGCCGAAAACGGCCGCTAAAGCGGCGATAATCATGTTGATGATATGCTCTTTGGTTATTCCGGGTTAGAAGAGTAACGCGGAATTACTGATAAATCCCTCCGCTCCGCCGCAGGAATGTAGAGGCATATTTACTAGGACGGCGATAAATAAACGCAAAGCGCGCTTAGCGCTTATTTATTTATCGCCGTCTATCACAGGAATTTATCGGCCTGGTAACGTGTTATGAACAACTCGTTACTCCAGGGTGATAATATTCCAGGGAAAAGGGCCACGATGTTGCACCCAAAACGGAGATAGTCTTGGTGATACGACCCGGTGGTGGAATCACCATAATCCACCTCCCATGTTAGCTATGCCATAGTCAGGAATTTAACAGACGTTAAATTCCTGCGTTAGGGCATAGTTAACAGGATTTAAAATATCGCTGCCCCTCGTTGATGATATCACGAAGCTGGGGTAGCGATATTTTCCCATGGTGTTTTGTCAGGCACGCCTCCTTTGCATCTCATTAGAGATGCACATCGAGGCGTCAACAAAACGGGAGCTGAAACAAGGAAACGCGCTAGTGTGTCCTTGCAAATAATGCGATATAATTATCGACGCTTTTCGGCCGAAACCGTCCGAAAAAGCGGTGATAATTATGAAGAAGTACTTTAACTTGCAGTGGTTCCTAAACATAGGTGGACTGCTCCCTCTTCACACGGTGTTTAGATCCCTCTGTAAAACCCTGGGCGCCCTTGCATACTCTGAAGCGATTAAAACTTTTAATCACTGCAGAGCAGTGCTTTAAATGGGCCGGTACTCGCTGGTACGCAGTACCGGCACTTCCGAATTTTTTTAACTTCAGTACCGGCACTTCTCTGTAGCCAGGGAGAGCACCGGTACCCTGATCGGCGGCATGGCAGGCTCAGGTTAGTTTTCTCCTCCAGTGCAGGGCAGAAATTAACTTGGCTGAAGCAGCCTTTGCAGATTTGCTGGCAAAGATTCAAGCAGCGCCCATTTGAATGTCCCCAAGCTGCAGGGGGGTGAGAGGGCTTGCGTCACGCTGTGATTAACAGGGCAGGGTCTCTAGACAGACCCTGCACTGTCAATCAGGTGCGCAGCGGCCATTCTGGTGAAAGTGCCATCATGACTTTCATTTTGTGTAATTAGTTAAATTGTTTTTTTTTTATTGCAGAAACACATTTCTCATGTGTTTTAATATGTGCTGCAACTGGTGCAGAAGTAATTATGTATGATCATATTTGCCCTTAGCCCCGCCCACTTGCCACACCTCTATTTTAATGAGTACCTGCACTTATTTTTCCCCATTTTAAGCACTGCTGCAGAGTATGTAATATAGCCTAGAAGCCATGCTATTTTTTTTAGGTACAATGCATCCTCACATCCACTTTTGACCACGAGGGTGCATCTTGCACTAAGAAAACGGCCCTCCGCCCTATTCCGTGGAATCTGGAGGGATTTTAATGTCATTCTGCGTGATTCCACAGAATCAAACTGCGCGAATTCTGTCCACCGATAGTAATACGTTTTTTCCTCACACAAATTTCACCTGCTAAAACCTGGTGGGAATTGCACAGGTAAAATACCGCACATTCACAATTTTTAAGCCTGGAGCAGGTAAGGTGCAGAATGATGCAACAGCATGGTGCCCCGGTAAATTACTGTGCCTCAAAATATTGGTATTTCCCAGGTGCATTATTACTGCACCCAATACTGGGCAATGCAAGATGAGGCCATAACTGTTCTAAAACTAAGATGGCCGAATTATGGGCAGAAACGCGATATCTGCACCTGAAGTGGGGCCAGGTAGTTCGGTTCAAAAACACACCCAGCTCGCTATCTGAAAATCAACCAGCGATGAAACAAAAGTTTTTACATTTTGTTAAAAAAGTTCACTGGAATAATGCTACGTTGGTCCGGATATCGCAGGAGTTTTGTGATGTCACTGATCACATCACTAATTATATTGTTAGCCCTTTTCCCTGTCAAAGGCTTCTCTGTTTTGTGTATTGTGCCAAGTACTGAAAATTCTGTGCCAGTCAGATAAAACGCAATGCAAAAAACCACAAAATAAGCAGCATGTGGTCTGCTGGCTGAGCCTGACGCTGATCACATGCTGTTTTCTTACCAAAATCGAGCATTACATGATGTTCTTTGATACCATAACCTTTAGATGTTGTGAGAGAGTGCAGCACAATGGGACAATTAGGGAAACAACTCCATGTCACGTGGCCTCTGTGATAAAGATAAAAGAGCGATCATGTGGTGTTTTGCTGGCTGGGGGGTATTCTGCCTTCAAAAGCCATAAGTTTATCCTCATTATGGTTTAGCATAAGAATGCTTGTGGTCTTTATATGCCATCTCCTTTTGGCTATAAAACATGGGGGCATATCAACAAGCAGGCGCCAAAAAATTATCGCCGCTTTTGCGGGCGTTTTCGGCCGAAAAGCGGCGATAATTTTATCGCCTAATCAGCAAGGTCACGCTAACGCGTGAAACCTTGCTTTAGCGTCAGGATTCCCAACGCCCAGCTTTGCATCTCTAATGAGATGCAAAGTGGGCGTTCCTGACCTGGCATGACAGGAGAAATGTCGACAAGCCTAACGCTATAAAGCATAGCGTCAGGAATAGTAGCGATAACCCTTGTTATCGCTACTTTCCTTACGCCTGCTTCAGGACTGACTTAGCCATGATATCCTATGGAAGGTGGATATCATGGCTAAGTTTGTGAGTCCCTATCAACTAGCTAACGTGAGATTATCGCTGGGTTTCCAGCAATTATCTCACGTTAGCCAGTTAGCGCTAGGATTTTTATCGCTGATGAGATAAGCGTTGCTAATAGCACGCTATCTCAGCGATAAAAATCGGCGCTAGCAGGCGATAATTATCCAAGCGCTAAGTGCGCTCAGCGATAATTATCGCCGGTTGTTGTTGATATGCCGCATGGAATCTAGGTAACGGAGGTGGTATTGCTGGCTTTGTGCAAACATTATGGTTCAGGGATGAAGTTTAGATCTATCACCAGGCACTTATGGTTTCCATTGGTGCCTGCCCTGTCAGAGAGGACTCATTCAGGCTAGGCCGGCCTGGACCGTTGCTCATCCTATTACAGCAATGTATTGTATCAGACCTTTCGTGGCTGAACTGGAATGTAAGTACTGGCAATTAACAATTTGAGGGGAGCCATGTAAATGAGGGTTTCAGCGAGTGGTTCCTCTTCCACACTCATTTTGATTAAACCCACATATTGCATGAGGTACTTCGTGCATAGACTGAAATGGGAGCAACGCCTATGGAACTGTACATGACAGGCACTCACTTATTATTGTAGGAGCATTGGGGAACTTCACTTGTTGGGGAAAGGGTAACTGAAGATCTGATAGAACAGAAGATGCTGAGTGAGTACCTGATAGTGGTAGGGAAAATCAGTATTCCTTTTAGGAGCAGTGAAATCTATGGGTACAGCAGTGGCATGGGAACTCTGATTTGGAAAGATGGGCACCTGCCATCTCCTGATGGGAAGTGATACTTTGGACAAACTTAGGGCTAATCCAATGCACATTTAAATCACGTTAGTGAAATTTACGAAATATGTCAATTTTGCTTTGTACACAATTTATACAAGTTTTGGTATTTTGATTCATGTATTGGTAATGGAATTCTGAGTAGAGCAGAACCTGTCTCGAGTTTAGCAGAAAATGTCTCAAAATGTGAGACATCTTCTACTCGCACCATTCTGATGCCAGTATCCCTTATGACTTTTTTGCATGAAGTAATTGCTTGAAACTTTCACACAAAACAATAGCAAATGACTTTTCAAGCCAATTGCATAAAATCATATATTTTCTGTGGGGTTTTGTGAACAGACCTAAGTGAAATATGACCTTGGAGGTTTACTGCTAGCGCTGAGATTCTTATTTTTAGGAATTTACAAAGGTTTCTAATATTACTCTAAGAAACCTGTCACATGTACAGATTTTTAGGAATAGTCATGAAATTTTTTTGTGAATTCCTTTTTTGCATGAACAAATATACACATTTATATTTGCCAATGCGAAAATTACTGAGAAGGTGCAATTGTTTCCATTTTTTTTTCATTTTGCTCAACGTGGAAATTATTTTTCTCTAGGGTAGAATACCTTTCCCCTACTCTCCCACCAATTTTCGTGTTGTTCCCTTCCCATCCGCACTCTGGAAACAGTTGGTTTTATAGACTATTTCAACAATAAGCTAAACTCATGCTCTTTACTAATCCAACGCTGAGTTTTTTCAAATTTCTTCGGACATTGGAACCACGAATAAACTCTTAGTATGGTATATTTCATACATGATCAGTGGATCCTCCATTTTAGAGGACTTCTCAAAAACACTGGGGCATATTCACAAGGCAATATCGCTGCATTGGAGGCACTTTTCATCCCACTATTCTCAAGCTGTCGCTAACAGCCGTTAGCGACAGCTTTTAGGCGAAAACGACCATTTTAAAGATCGTGATTTCTGTTAGCGATAATTATCGCTAATTACATGCAAGGGTGGCGTTCCCATGCAAATTCTGCTGTTAACCCAACATCTCCATATTCACAAGGGGATTCCTTAAGTCCAGAGGACCCCAAAAAGTGTCTCTAACTGCAACTAGAGGCAGTTTTTAAGACCAGAAAATATCTGGTCTTAAAATAGAGATAACCATTGGGGCCTTATTTCCGCAAGTAATGTTGCTGCACTGCCTGTTACAAAATTACAGGGCAGGACTGGGCACCATCAATAAGATAGTGCGCATTACTGGGCCTCACGCATGAAGTGTTGCAGCGCTGCAACAAGACAGAGTTGCAACACTTTTCACTACCCCCTCTTGCAACACCACGGTTGCGCTGTATTCAGTGGACAGTGCTCCATGATGCAAGTAATGACAGATACGTCTGGAATCCTCACATATCTGTCTGTGCTAAAGTAATGCATTGCTGCGGTTGTGTCACAACCATGAAGGAACTTCAACAATGCATTGGGCCAGACTATCCCTGTGGCACATCGTCACTCTCACGCCTGCCATCAGGAAGGCGGAAGGTAATGACGCAGTGCCGTTCAAGAGGGGTCCCTGAATGTCTGCGCTGTTGGAGAACCATCGGTGGCGGTTGCGCGCAACGGTGTCATCGGTTGGAAGCAGTGGTGGAGTGTTGGCGCAGAGAGGGTTGACTAAACATCCTTCGTTGGCCTTGATCCAGCTGCGAGGGGGTGCGATGATGGCGGTTGCATCCGGTGGGCAAGGGGAAGACGTGATGTATCCAATGATGGTCAGTCCAGGAGAGTCCAGTGTTGTGGCTGAAGTCGAAGCTCCCGCTGGCGGAGGTGACTTGCTTGACAGTGTGTCCTGCTATGTTGTCTGTTGAGGTGAGTTGCTGCTTGCGTCTGATGTTGGGGAACCTTCCCCAGAAGGTGGTGGTGTTCTGCTCACTGGGGTTGTCCAGGTAGAACTTGAGATAACCGAGTAGGATGTCGTCGGTGGATGGGTGACCCTGGGGTGCAATGAGGTCAACAATGGTATTTGAGAAGGGGGGGGCCAAGGGGCCTGCACATGAGGGTGCCGCAGTGGATGTGCTTGGGCTTGGTATGGATCTGGGAGTTGAGGTGGTCCATGGTCACCCTTGGGTCATTAGAGTGCCTGGTCAGTAAGAGTGTGCTTCTGTAGGTGAGGGCAATGCCTTGTCCTTGAAGGTTGGGCTGCTCCTTGCGGGTGATACTGCAGCCGTCAGTGATGGCGATGGCGGTGTCCTGTCCAGAGCAGAGGTTGGTCCTGGCAGGCGAGGTGACGTCCAGGGTTGATGGCAAGGAGGGTGCTGGCGTCGTAGCGGTGGCGTGTCCAAGAGGAAAGCTCCTTGGTGCTGAGCACGGTCCAGGGGCAGACGGACGCAGATGGGTTAGCCTATGCTTTCCCTTTGGCATGGGAGATGTCCAGTACAATGCAGGCAGTACATCATTAACTACGCAACTCCGATAACGCAGGTGCCTTTACATCGCATTTGAGTGCAACACATTGTGGGGTCAGTAATGGGGTAATGTTAAATATTTTGTGTGGGTATGGGTTTCGGATGTCGGATCTGAAATTTGAGGTGTGATTTGGGGTAAATTATGAAATTTGGGCTGTGCATTTGGTTCGATTTTGATTTTTGGGTGTGTATTGGGGCCTCAAAAAGGAATTCCTGGGTTCACGTTTGGGATTGGGGTGCAAAGGTTAGTTTAGGGTTGCACTCACTGGAGTGGGAAAAGTGATGTTCATGTCTCCGCAATGCAACGCCTAACCTACTGTTGCAATGTGCCTAGTATTAGTATGCATTGGAATGGAATGCAATGTCATGTAATGCGTTGTAACTACGTATGTGACTTTGGCACACAAGTGTTAGTCCCGCTGTGCATGTGCGTACAGCGGCTGCCATTGAGAAGTGCTGGAGGGGTGTGTTGGACAGCTGTGAGGTGGTAAACGCGGGAAAGAATACTGGATGGTGCCTGGACGTGGGGATGTGTGTGTGAGCGTGTGTCGTAAATATTGTAATGAGGGAAGTGTTACCTCAAAGCCGGGCCCCGTGGCTTCATAGCTCATGCTCCCCTGCATCTGCTTCCAGAAACAGGAACTCGGCAGCCAGGCTCCCTACCCTAAGTCAATCACAAAGCTGCGATGCGGCAGTGTGATTGCTAATTTGCAACAGACAAGTCATGCGGCCAGGGGCCGGAGGGGTGGGCATTTTCACCATGCAGGCTGTAATGCAGCCTGCATTGCGAACAGGGAAGTGCGCATGACTGCTTTGTGCGGCCTGAGTGGGCCGACCAAACAGTCATTGCGCACTTGAGTGGGCATGCAACTCTGCCCCTCGACACGAGCCTATGACCCAGCACCTACGAGACCTACACTGGCTCCCCATCGAGAAGAGAATAACATTCAAGCTACTCACCCACGCCTACAAATCCCTCAACAACCTCGGACCCAAATACCTCAACAAAGGAAGAGTCTCCTTCCACGTACCCAAAAGGAACCTCCACTCTGCCGACCTGGTCTTGGGTGAGACCCTACGCATCCCCAGAACCAGAGCAGGTGGAGGGCCTTCTACCTCGCAGCTAAGACCTGGAACATGCTCACAGTCAACATCAAACGCTTACCCTCCGTGCACACCTTCAGGAAAAGCCTCAAGACCTGGCTCTTCAAATGACCCAGAGCCACACCCACACCATCCCCAGCGCCTTGAGACCCTCACGGGTGAGTAGCGCGCCCTATAAACTCCTGAATGATCGATTGATTTATGGACATTTGCACCGTGGCGCAATCCACTGCACTCTCCCAACATCTGTGAATCAGCCAGCAGGAGCCTCAGTGTACCAACGCAATACCAGCAGGGCCAAGAGAGACACACAATGTGGCAGAGTGTATGGACACCATACTGTCATGGCCGAAAGATAACCCCTATATGCCAGAGTGTACCAACAGGGACAAGAGAGACGCACAATGTGCAAGAGTGTGGCAACACCATACCGGCAACCCCTACAGATAACCACAATGTGTCACCCTGTCATGGCAAAGAGACAGCTACAATGCACACGAATGTTCCTGCACCTTATTGGCATGGCCAGAAAACAAACACAATGTACCACAATGTATGTATACACAATTGATACTGCCAGGATGTCCTCGCAGTGTGAAAGAATGTAATTTTACCAGCATACTAAAAATACCGCCATGATGGCCAGGATAATTTGTCATCTTCTGTGATTGTGCAGAATCGCCAAAGACTGTGACCAACAAAATCCAAAATGCCGGTAATTCACAGAGAAGTCTGTGGCCAAAGTTTGCCACCTTGCTAAAGCTGTGACCACAGACTGTCATATGGCATGGTTATAATCTCTGTGTTATAATTTTGGGATTCCCCATCCCTGAGCTTGGACCCCTCCACAAGCCTGCACCAGACACCCACCTTGCTGGAATGGACATGGCTGAGTCCCTACCCTGCCTGGCACCGTTGGAAGTTGTCTGGGCATACTGCACCTGGGCCAACAGTCTTCATGCGTGAGAACCACCCATGGCACCAGAAGCAGGGTCCAACAGGGCAAAGAGAGGCGCACAATGTGCCTGAGTGTGCCAACACCATACCG
Organism: Triturus cristatus; assembly: GCF_964204655.1. Taxonomy (NCBI): domain Eukaryota; kingdom Metazoa; phylum Chordata; class Amphibia; order Caudata; family Salamandridae; genus Triturus; species Triturus cristatus. The sequence goes on from NC_140583.1 coordinate 355,189,944, forward strand.
GCAACCCCTACAGATAACCACAATGTGGCACCCTGTCATGGCAAAGAGGCAGCTACAATGCACCTGAATGTTCCTGCACCTTATTGGCATGGCCAGAAAACAAACACAATGTGCCACAATGTAAGTATACATGATTGACACTGCCAGGATGTCCTCGCAGCGTGAAAGAATGCAATTATACCAGCATACTAAAAATACCGGAATGATAGCCTGGATAATTTGTCCTCTTCTGCGATTGTGCAGAATCACCAAAGACTGTGACCAACAAAATCCAAAATGCTGGTAAGTCACAGAGAAATCTGTGGCCAATGTTTGCCACCTTGCGAAAGCTGAGACCACAGACTGTGATATGGCCTGGTTATAATCTCTTTGTTATAAGTTTGGGATCCCCCATCGCTGAGCTTGGACCCCTCCACAGGCCTGCACTAGACACTCACCTTGCTGGAATGGACATGGCTGAGTCCCTACTCTGCCTGGCACTGTTGGAAGTAGTCTGGGCGCACTGCACCGGGGCCAGCTGTCTTCATGCGTGAGAACCCATGCACCAGAAGCAGGGTCCAACAGGGCCAAGAGAGACGCACAATGTTCCTGAGTGTGCCAACACCATACCGGCAACCCCTACAGATAACCACAATGTGGCACCCTGTCATGGCAAAGAGGCAGCTACAATGCACCTGAATGTTCCTGCACCTTATTGGCATGGCCAGAAAACAAACACAATGTGCCACAATGTAAGTATACATGATTGACACAGCCAGGATGTCCTCGCAGTGTGAAAGAATGCAATTATACCAGCATACTAAAAATACTGCCATGATAGCCGGGATAATTTGTCCTCTTCTGTGATTGTGCAGAATCGCCAAAGACTGTGACCAACAAAATCCAAAATGCTGGTAGTTAGCAGAGAAATCTGTGGCCAAAGTTTGCCACCTTGCTAAAGCTGAGACCACAGACTGTCATATGGCCTAGTCATAATCTCTGTGTTATAAGTTTGGGATCCCCCATCGCTGATCTTGGACCCCTCCACAGGCCTGCACCAGACACTCACCATGCTGGAATGGACATGCCTGAGTCCCTACCCTACCTGACACCGTTGGAAGTTGTCTGGGCGTACTGCACCTGGGTCAACAGTCTTCATGCGTGAGAACCACCCATGGCACCAGAAGCAGGGTCCAACAGGGCCAAGAGAGACGCACAATGTGCCTTAGTGTGCCAACACCATACCGGCAACCCCTACAGATAACCACAATGTGTCACCCTGCCATGGCAAAGAGGCAGCTACAATGCACCTGAATGTTCCTGCACCTTATTGGCATGGCCAGAAAACAAACACAATGTGCCACAATGTAAGTATACATGATTGACACTGCCAGGAGGTCCTCGCAGTGTGAAAGAATGCAATTATACCAGCATACTAAAAATACCGCCATGATAGCCAGGATAATTTGTCCTCTTCTGTGATTGTGCAGAATCGCCAAAGACTGTGACCAACAAAATCCAAAATGCTGGTAGTTCACAGAGAAATCTGTGGCCAAAGTTTGCCACCTTGCTAAAGCTAAGACCACAGACTGTCATATGGCCTGGTCATAATCTCTGTGTTATAAGTTTGGGATCCCCCATCGCTGAGCTTGGACCCCTCCACAGGCCTGCACCAGACACCCACCTTGCTGGAATGGACATGGCTGAGCCCCTACCCTGCCTGGCACCGTTGGAAGTAGTCTGGGCGCCCTGCAGCTGGGCCAGCAGTCTTCATGCGTGAGAACCACCCATGGCATCGGAAGTAGGGTGCTGTCGGCGCTTTGCAGCTGCTTGGTCCCCCTCCCTATCTGTTCTACCTTGTAGGCGCATCAGGCACCTTGCCAGTGTTACCCATCTGGAAATGTCCTGCCCTCGTCGGATTCAGGGCACATCACTGGAATGTGATTTTGGACCGGACTTCCTGGGCGACCAGCTCAGATGCCACACAGGACTGGAATTCTGCTGTCTAACATTGGTTTGTCATGCATGTTCTTTTGTGCATCGTGGTTGACGTCCTGAAGGACAATATGCATCAAAGTCAACGTGGGCACTGCATAGAAATATCCGAATACGCTTGGCTAGCGGGGGACAGTTTATAAGTCTGCACATGCTCATAAGTAAGGCGTCTTCATAGCTGATTAGTCTGCCTGGATATTCTTTTATTGCAAGCACCATAACATTGAAAAGTTTTTTTTGTGTAACCATGATTTGTAACTCACAAGAATGTAGATCAGCGGTGTTTTTAAAGACGTGCACAATCCCTATTTTCTAAAGGCATTTGAAATGTCAATGAAGCAGCTTTAAACGTGTTCAGTTATATTTGTGTCACAATATTGTGAATGGACCCTGGGGCATTTTTTTACAAGGCGATATCGCCAGGTGTGAAGATGGGAATTTTCTGGCGCTAATGGGCCGATCGCCAGGTATCGATGGCTAATGCAGGATTCACTATCGCCATCACACTTATGTTATCGGGAGTTTTCACCAACCTTACCTGATACTATCACCATGTAGCGTCGGCTTGATAATACGCCGCTAACATGGCAATAGGTTTCAGGGTTAGGCGGCGGTAACAAAACTGCCGATAACTTGCGTTGGCGATAGTTATCGCCCGTCCTTGAGAATATCCCCCCCTTGACTATACTAAATTTGGTGAAATCACTTACAGTGGTTTTTACTTATTTAATTATTTTTCAAAATGGGGTTTGCGGAAAATAGATCCAGCAAATTAACATATTCTTGGAGTCATTTTCCACAAGGGTAATGCAACGTCTTTAAAAATATTTCCCCTAAAACGTATTTGTACAGAAAAACATTTCTAAAAGCACCAAAATATTGTGGAGCTTTACATCAGGTACACAATAACCAGAACAGATTTTATTTCTCCTAACACGAGATTTATGAAGGATGGTCTTTTATGCTGCTGTAAAATTGGTCTCTTTGGTCAGAGAGATTTCTTTTCTGCATATCCAATGCTTCAAAATAGAACATTTGTCTGTAGGGCAAATACATTAATTTTCTGTAGCAAAGGAAGATACTCTTGCTACAGAGGCAGATCTTGAAAAAATATATTATCTCATGAATTTAATTTCAAGACAGGTGACTACCATTATGCATTAATCTTTTAATTTCCACTCCTGCAGCACCTTTAAAGAACTTTAGAAACCCACAACAAACTAGAACCAGAACACATAGGCCATAAGTAGTCCATGCACATAACATTCCTCCTCTTTTAAATGCTGCTCCTGAGGAGATAAGTATACCTTTCTTTACTCAGTGTATATATAGATTAATTTGGTTAAGCGCTCTGATTTGATATCGATAATAATTTAATATATTTGATGAGGAAAATGTTAGTATTTATATTTATTTAGCACGGTTTAAACAAGCTTCTGATTTACAGAAGCGTGTGTTTTTACCCTATATTGGTAGTTAGGTCGAATATCCCTAGGTAGTGTCTAATGTATGTTATTCTGAACTAAAAAGTTTGAGGTTTACCGCGAGATGGGACTGGGCCGTTATGTTGTTGTCCATTGAATGTGTTGTCGTGTGACCGTAGGAGCCGGGGGTATTTGTGCAAGGCTCTCCCTGGTCTCGTGAATGTTGAATGCGCTGCCAGGATAGAGTCTGCACGCGTGAGCGTTAGACGCAGGCTTGTGAGGGAACACCTGCTTCTTGCGCACATTTGCCGCTGACCGCGGCCCCCGCAGGGGGCCACTCGGCGGTCGGCGCCTTAGTGGCCCCGGGGCCCCGGTCACCCCTCCCCACTCCCTCCTTCGGGGGGGGGGACAGGGACACAGACTGGTGCCCCCCTCCGTGTCAGGGCCGGAAGTGACGTGCAATGCGCGTCACTTCCGGGCCCAGGTGTGAGGGGGAGGCTGTTTAGCCTTCCCCCACCCTCACTGGCGACCTCTTTTGTCGCCCACCTCGCCTTTTTCCCTCCCTACCGCTTACCCGGCGTAGGCGTGGTTGGGTGGGGTTTTTTCTGAGCGTTGTAATGTTTTCCTTTTCGTTGCAGGCGGAGTTACAGGGCGATCTGGAAGCAGGCCGGTACAAAGGGTACCTCTGCGCGGCACCACGTGGTGCCTGAGCCAAAACGAGGAGCCTCCAGAGAGGTCCCGGAAGCCGGTCGGCGCCCCGCTAGGCCTGCGGGCGGTTGTGGGCCTGAACAACCGGGGGCTTGCTATGCGACGCTCCGCCCCGAGAGGGGGGGTGTGAGTAGAATTTCAACGGCACGTGATCGTAAAAAGAATCACTTGGGGGGCAGCAATTGCGGGTCGTTCCCGTGCTGCCCGGCTCATCAGGCGGGCAGGTGAAGTAGATGGCCGCCTGCCCTTGGATCGCCCGTAAGATAACCCACCTATTACATATCCTGGAATTATGTAATAAAACCTGCAGCATTTGTTACCCACTTACAACTGTTTCTTGTGTTTTCATTGGGTAACCTAATTTGGGGGAGGGGGGAAAGCGGGGTGCCCCTGGGGGTACTATGCTGAGGGTGACATAGACGCGTGTGAGAGCGTGTACGAAGAGAAGAACCCTGTAGACTGCTGTAGTCTCGCCAATGTAACTCGCGAGATTACTGCAGCCATTTTATATTGGAAAAATGTCCATAGGGATAGAGGGACGCTACTGCAACACGAATTTAGAAGTGACGGTTGAACTATCAAAGCAGGTCGGCAGTCATTTCTGAAATTGACGGTTGGAGTCGCTAGAAGGTAGTAATAGGTACTAACAATAAGGAGTAATTTTAAAGTTTAGAGGTAAGAAATGTAGCTTTTTGGGGGGATTGTTTGCATGGATGCTGTACAGGGTCCCAGTGGAGGTATGTCTAATGACACTTTAAATGAGGAGGTGATTAAAAGAATAATTAAAAGGGAAATGAGAGTACAAGTAAAGAAAACTCTGGACAATATTTTGTCTGAGAAGTAAAGGAAAGAAAGGGATTCTGGTGAGGAATAATATTCATTATCTGAGGATTAGGAGAGAAGAGAAAGAGGAAGTAAAAGGTCAAAGAAGAGGAAACATATTGAAGGGATAGAGTTAATGAAAAGTAATAAAGGTGGCTCTTACACCACGAACAAGAAAGTTGTCCTAAGCAGTATAAAAAGGAAAGGTATCCATAGCGGCATGCAGAGGAGTAGTGTCCTTGGTGACACAATGGAGGAATAATTTGATAATTTCGGTTTGGGATCATCTGGGAACAGAGATCAGGAGGAATACATCCTGGCTATTTCTCAAGAGAATGAGTTTGCTGACGAGTTTATAGAGAATATAGGGTCAGATTTAAAGGAAGTTCTGAGGAATCCCTTGGGTGAGGAGATGTTCTCACTATTAAGTATCAAGCACCTGCGGAGTGGCGATTGGTGGCCTATGGAGCATGTGAGTAAGTTCACAAAGGAGTGGATAAGGAAAACCTTAGAGAATGAAGTGCGTAGGGTTTTGAAATCGGAATGCTCAAGACCCGTGATAGATGAGAAGGTTTGTGTGACTCCAAATTTGGACCCAGAAATTATGAGTTGCTTATTTACAATAGGAAGAGATCCCAGGAAAGGCGTAGAACGCTCCCTGAAGCAATTCTAAGATAAGGTTTTGGATATCTTGGGTGGAATGGCAAGGATTTTCGATATAGATGAGGAGGCCCACTTAAATGAGAATGAGGTAGATTTAGAGTTATTGAGAGGATGGAACCAGAGGGCTATTGTAATACATGGGAATGCAAAAGATGGCTTGATGGCAGAACGCAGGAAGGCGATTCTAATGAAGATTAGCCCCAAGTTGGGGGATATGTCAGAAAAGGAACCCAGTGCTGATTCAAAAGGGTTACTTCTCGGTGAAGGACTCGTTAAAAGCATAGGAAAATCTGTATCAACCCTTACTGCTTTAGACAAAGCCCAAGTGAATATAAGAAAGGTATTTGGGACTGGAGTTTATGGAAGGGCCAGTAGACGGGAACCTTCGACTGGCCAAGGGATTCAAAGGTCCCAATATAATACCCAGTATCGAGGCTACTCCAGAGGCTACCAGTCAACAGCTAGCTTCTTCCCAAATAGAGGAAGAGGGATGCGTACAGGAAGAAGAAGAGGAACCAGGCGTGGTTTCCAGGGATCTCAAGGTGAGTACGGAGAATGTACTGTAGGCTGTAGGCTGTAGGCTGTTCCCTAGAAAAGGTAGGGAGGCATTTGAAAGGCTTTGTGAAAGAGTGGCAAAAGATCACACAGGCTCCTTGGATTATCAGGACCGTTCAGGATCTAGAAAAAGACTTCTTAGAGGTTCCTCGACAGGTAAGAGAACACAGGGAGATGTGTCTATCGAAGGAAAAGATGGAGATCGTAGATACAGAGATAGAGAGTATGCTGCAGAAAGGAGCTATTGTTCTGGTGCAGAAAAAAGACAAAGGTTTAAGACCAGTTATCAACCTAAGAGACTTAAACAAATATGTAAATTACAGACACTTCAAAAGGGAAGGGACTCATTGTTTAAGAGCTATGTTACCCCGGCCGGGTAAACCGTCATGCACATTTGGCATGTTCTCCATTGGGCGGTGTTGCGCGGCCCGTGGAGAACATGCGCAGCCTCCCCAGGCACTGCCTATGGACATTTTTCCAATATAAAATGGCTGCAGTAATCTCGCGAGTTACATTGGCGAGACTACAGCAGCCTACAGGGTTCTTCTCTTCGTACACGCTCTCACACGCGTCTATGTCACCCTCAGCAAATGTGCGCAAGAAGCAGGTGTTCCCTCACAAGCCTGCTTCTAACGCTCACGCGAGCAGACTCTATCCTGGCAGCGCATTCAACATTCACGAGACCAGGGAGAGCCTTGCACAAATACGCCCGGCTCCTACGGTCACACGACAACACATTCAATGGACAACAACATAACGGCCCAGTCCCATCTCGCGGTAAAACTCAAACTTTTTAGTTCAGAATAACATACATTAGACACTACCTAGGGATATTCGACCTAACTACCAATATAGGGTAAAAACACACGCTTCTGTAAATCAGAAGTTTGTTTAAACCGTTATGTTATAAAAAGGGGACTGGTTAGGCAAACTAGACCTAACTAGACCTAAAGGATCAGCCCGCACGCCCTCCCCTCCGCTGACTACATCCTCCTGGGGGACATCAACTTCCACCTGGAGAACAACAACGACCGCAACACCACCACCCTGCTCGACAACCTCGCCAACCTCGGACTCAAGCAGCTGGTGACCACCCCCACCCACCTCGCCGGACACACACTCAACGCTGTCTTCTCTTCCAGCAAGGACATCGGCTTCAGCCACGCCACCGGACTCCACTGGACGGACCACAGCTGCGTCCACTTCACCTTCAGAAGATCCACGATCCACCACCACCAGCAACAGGCTGCCCGAAGAAACTGGAACAAGATCACAGCAGACCAGCTCGCCGCTTCCCTGAGCCAGCACCCTCCCGCCAGCTCAGCAAACCCCAGCCAGGCCGCCGACAACCTCACGAAGTGGATCAGCGACTGCGCAGACGACCTCGCCCCATTGAAGACCCCGCCTAGCAGACCCGGCAGCAAGAAGGCCCCATGGTTCACCGACGAACTCAAGAGCTCCAAGAAGAACTGCCGAGCCCTCGAGAAAGCCTGGAGAAGGAAGCCAACACCGGACAACATGACCACCCTCAAGCTCGCCACCCGGAAGCACCATCAACTGATCCACGCCACCAAGAAAACAGCATTCAAGGACCGGCTGGACAACAACGCGCACAACTGCAAGGAACTCTTCAACATCGTGAAAGAGCTCTCCAACCCCAACGCCGGAAACAACGACATCACCCCGTCACAAGACCTCTGCAACTCCCTCGCCTCCTACTTCCACAACAAGATCGCTGACATACACAACAGCTTCAGCCCACAAACAACGCTCCCCACGACCGCACCAACGCCCCCCACCACCACCCTCAGCGCCTGGACCCAGATCAACACAGAAGACACCATCTGCACGATGAACTCTATCCACTCCGGATCTCCGACCGACCCCTGCCCCCACCACGTCTTCAACAAGGCCGACGCTGTCATCGCACCCCACCTGCGGGACATCATCAACACCTCCTTCGACACCGCCACCTTCCCTGAGAGCTGGAAGCACGCCGAACTCAGCGCTCTACTAAAGAAACCAACAGCGGACCCCACCGAACTCAAGAATTACCGCCCCATCTCGCTCCTCCCATTTCCAGCCAAAGTCATCGAGAAGACCGTCAACAAGCAGCTGGCCGCCTTCCTCGAGACGAATGGATCCCTCGACCCATCACAGTCCGGCTTCCGAGCCAACCACAGCACCGAGACCGCTCTCATCGCTGCCACCGATGACATCCGAGCCCTGCTGGACAACGGTGAAACAGCGGCCCTCATCCTCCTAGACCTCTCCGCAGCGTTCGACACTGTTTGCCACCGCACCCTAGTGCAGCGCCTCAGCAACATCGGAATCCAGGAGAAGGCACTGGAGTGGATCATCTCCTTCCTCGCTGGAAGGACACAGAGAGTCCGCCTACCACCGTTCAGATCTGCAGCCACGGAAGTCATCTGCGGCGTCCCCCAGGGCTCCTCGCTCAGCCCCACCCTCTTCAACGTCTACATGAGCCCCCTTGCGGCCATCGCACGCCAACACAACCTCAACATCATCTCCTACGCCGACGACACCCAGCTGATCCTCTCCCTGACCAACGACCCCGCCGCCGCCAGAACCAACCTCCACGAAGGGATGAAAGACGTAGCCGAGTGGATGACGACCAGCCGCCTGAAACTGAACTCAGACAAGACGGAAGTCCTCATCCTGGGCTCCTCGCCCTCCGCCTGGGACGACTCCTTGTGGCCCCCCGCCCTGGGCACCGCACCGAAACCGACAGACCACGCACGCAACCTGGGCTTCATCCTGGACTCCTCCCTCTCCATGACCAGACAAGTCAACGCCGTCTCCGCGTCCTGTTTCAACATCCTGCGCATGCTACGGAAGATCTTCCGGTGGATCCCCACCGAGACCAGAAAGACGGTCACCCAGGCACTCGTCACCAGCCGACTGGACTACGGCAACGCCCTCTACGCCGGAACCACCGCCAAGCTCCAGAAGAGACTCCAGCGGATCCAGAACGCCTCAGCCAGACTCATCCTCGACATCCCCCGACGCAGCCACATCTCCGGACATCTGAGAGACCTGCACTGGCTCCCCGTCAACAAGAGAATCACCTTCCGTCTCCTCACCCAGGCACACAAAGCCCTACACGACCAAGGCCCGAGCTACCTCAACAACCGCCTCAACTTCTACGCTCCCAAACGCCACCTCCGATCGACCAACCACGCCCTCGCCGCCGTCCCCCGCATCCGAAGAGCAACAACTGGAGGAAGGTCCTTCTCCTACCTGGCCACCAAGACCTGGAACACCCTCCAGACCGACCTTCGTCTGACCCAAGACCACCTCTCCTTCAGGAAGAAGCTCAAGACCTGGCTGTTCGAGCAGTAGCGGCACCCCCCCCCCCCCCCCCCAAGCGCCTTGAGACCCTCCGGGTGAGTAGTGCGCTGTATAAATGCCTTGATTGATTGCTTGATTGATTGATGCATATTTTACATCCCGATGGAGAAGAACAGTCAGAGGTTTCTGCGATTCCATTGGAGGGGAAGACTATATAAATTTTTGTGCCTGCCCTTTGGCTTGTCTTCCTCTCCATGGTGATTCACAAAGATAATGAGAACTGTTATGGGGCCTTTGAGAGAAAGGAGCATAAGACTCATAGTGTACCTGGACGACATCTTGATTATGTCCCAGGACATAGATCAGTTGAGGAAAGATTTGCTAACAGTGAAGAATCTTCTGGAAAGGTTGGGCTTTTTAATAAATGTGGAGAAGTCTATTTTGGATCCGAAGAGGAAGTTAGAATTTTTGGGATTTGAGATAGATACAAGTTCAATTACAACTTCCAGAAAAGAAGATAAAGAAAATAAAGATTTTGAAGAAAGAATGTCTTACCTTGGGGGACTTCGCTCGTGTGGTAGGATTATTATCGTCTTCAATTCAAACAATATTCCCAGGTCCTTTGCAATATCGTGCTTTGCAAAGAGTGAAAGGGGAAGCCTTGAGGAAAGGTTTATGGTATGGGGACAGAGTACTTCTGAACCTAGGAGCACGAGAGGAATTGAACTGGTGGTTCCAAATTTGGGGGCCTGGAATGGTTGGGCGATTTTTGTCTGTGTTCCAGATTTTGTTCTGGAGACGGATGCAAGTACGAAAGGATGTGGAGCCCGATTGGTCAGCAAAGGAGAGGGGGAATCCTATAAATTGTTTGGAATTAAGAGCAAGTCTTTATGCAGTGAAGAGTTTCAGAGGGGTCCTGAAAGGAATGAAATTGTTGATAAAGATGGACAATATATCACCAGTGGCTTATATCAATCGTTTAGGAGGGAGCAGATCTCATCAGTTGTCCAAGTTAGCCAAAGAGTTTTGGTATATTGTGGTGAAGACAGAGTATTTGCCAGGGGAGATGAACACTGTGGCGAACTGGAATTCAAGGTATATCAGGGATTACAGCAACTAGAAGCTGGATCCGCGATGCTTCAGATGGATAGAGGAAGAGTGGGGTCCATTGGAGATAGACCTGTTTGCGAGCAGGTTGACTTACCAGATTCAGCATTATTACAGACATGGAAGGTTATGAGAGCTTATGCATTTCCACCCTTTGCAATGATACAGAGAGTTTTGTTGAAGGTGAGGATGGAGAAATGCCAGGTAGTAGTAGTGACACCATTTTGGGTATCTCAGGTTTGGTTCACTTCAATAATGGAATTGACTTACGCAATACCCATTTTGATCCGGCGAGAGCGGGTCTTTTAATCAATGGAGACGGCTAAGAACATTCTTTGGTACAGGACAGGGTATTGAACCTTCTTGTTGGGAAGGTGTCAGGAGATCTGAGTGTTTCAGAGGTCTTTCGAGCAGGGCTGTTGAGATGCTCGAGGAATCTTGAGCACCAGGAACAAGAGGGCGATACAAGGGAGTATGGAGTGTAGTATAGATGGTGGGTTCATTGTCGACATTGCTAAGTTAGCATGAGCTTCACTGCCATGAGGCTGCTTTTGCGCATGACACTGCACGCGTTTATTTTGCAAGACTCTGTTTGGTCTCCTTTCACATGAGAACTGTCTGCCTTTTGTATTCTCTACTGTGCTCTGAGATTTAGTCTAGGCCTGGGAGATAAATTCCGTTCCGTTTGCGAAATTGGGTAATTTTGTGTTCCACGGAGAACGCGGAATTGCCAAAAAGTTTGCTTGTTCGTGCTTTCAAAATGCGTGTTCACAAGATATTTCCCCCAGAGCACGCAAACAGCGTTCGCATACAGGAAAAAAGCATCGCGAGCGGGCAGAACAAGCAATTCCGCGGAACTCTGCATGCTCGCTGAGATTTTTTACAGTTTTGCGGAGCTTTGCGAAGCGCGACTACGCAAATTCCGCCCACCCCTAGTTTAGTCTGCACACAATGTACAAGGTCGATCAAGAATGCCCCTTGTTATTCTGTTCTGGCCAGTACCTCGCACATAGACATAACATGCTACACACAGCTGCACTACTGGAAATCGTATGCTTTAATCTTGCAAGCGAAACATATTGCTCACACTTGGAGAGACACCTTTCCAGACAGAAGCGCTGTGCTTGTCCTGAGATGTAAACCTTTCATCTAGGCCTTGAGGTATGGGGTCTGCTGACAAAGCCCAGAGGTCTTCCTTTTTATAATAAATTCCTTTTTACCATGGGGAGGGTAGTCAGGCTCTGTAGTTCTTTTCCACTGTCTTTATAAAATGATTTCCTCGTATTCTATGGAACTGTGACAATGCTGACTATATTGTGTTTATGCATTTTGCTGCTAGGATTGGCACGTGTACTGTACCATAAGCGCATTTGAAAAATAAACATTTTAAACTATACTGTGCCTCTGATTACTCTCATTGTGGACAAGTATGAGTGAGTGAGCGAAGAGTTGTCTGGCTCCCGCGATCTCTGAGAAGGGTCGGGAGTGTTGCATTCTGTGTTGTCTAATCATTGGTAGCTTTGCAGTTAGTCGGAGAATGAATGAGACACTATTGCTAGTCGGTTTGGGATTTTGGGTACTAATGTGGTAGGTCAGTCCACCCCCTATTCACTGAGATACTGGTTTCCTGCGCATAGTTCTGTATATGTGAAAAATCCCCGCAACATTGAGCCGCCAACGTTTTAGTCTGGTTCGTATCTGCGAGACGCTTGAGTTGTGCTTGTGCTTGTCCACAATACCCTCACTTCGGTCTCCGGAGACAGCTGTGATGGTATAATCTCCTATATTTATGTTTTTATAGGTTAGTTCAAGCGTGAAGTTTAAAAAAAGGTTTCTCTCTCTTTCTTCTTAAACCCATTTTTGCGCTGCATCCTTTTAGGTTGTTCATCTTTGCTTTCGGTGATGGCGCATAATATTCCGCCTCACAGTCGTGGGGCTCTCAGAACCTATTTGGCTCTACATGGGGTCCCTGATGCTTGTGTTGCGCTCATTTTTGTAGTAGAAGTGGATCCAGCTTACCGCTTCAAAGTCTTTTATTCATGGGTCACCTTTCCGGTGGTGGATGGAGCAGATAGTCTGTTTCACGAGTACACTGCCACGTCCCTTCCTAATGCATATCATCCCTATCGGGCTCTGGAAGTTCCGCTGACAGATTGGCAACACCGAATTTGGTTTAATGGTGATCTTCCTCACCCAATCACGCTGGTCCGTTTAGGTCCTTTATCGATAGATGGGGCCCCTTGGCCCGTTTTGGCTGGGTATAACCCACACCCGTGTGTGTTGACAACAGCAATGCTGGAAGAACTTCACGTGTTACATACTTCTTTGATACACGGACATGGAGCTGTTAAACAGTTCATGTCACGCAACTTTCAGGTGGGACCACCTGCCGTTGCTGCGCAGCCTGCTGGACCTGTTGGTGTAACCATCAGTCCTGTCAGGGTTAATTCCATCATGGGCAAACGACCACAAAATAAGGATGATTTGCCTTATTAGCTAGCGTAGAAATTTGGACAACTCGAAACTGTCTTTCCCAATACCTCTCCTGTGGAGAAACACAGGTTAAGACTATTAGTTTGCCTAAAGAATTGCTTCCTGAGGTAGCAGATTGTAACACCTGGGGTAAGGTGTTTCGGCACTCCATCTATGACTGTAGTCCACTCCGTGATTAAGCGCATTCAGGATGAACATGGCGCTGAAGCAGCTGTTGAGATGGGGATGAGACTGGTGTGGGTGTTCGACGTGGTTGCTGATATGGTCCTTGCCAATGTCAAGGGCAATGCAGTAAGCTTTCAAGTGGTGAACCGCTTGGAGGCTGTCCCTGAGGCAGACAAACCGCACAACTTACCAAATATTATTGCAAAAGCTTATAAAACCATAGGCCGTAATAGTTTGGAAGTTAAGCCTTTTACTCAAATGCAAACTCAATCTCTAACACAACAGAAAGCTCAGTTTGATAAAGACGGCCATCCAGTCTTTCCTAAATAGAACTGGAAAAATAAGAAACAGGGGCAGCAACAACAGAAGCAAAGCTCGCATGTGGGTTCACCGACAACTAAACCCTCTGAGCGCACCTCTGACTTGCACGACCACACAAAACTTAAATCTCCTGATAGATTTCAGATCCCTGATCAGCGTTCTCCTCGTTCTTCACAGGACACATCTGGCTCTCAAGTCGGAAGTGGGGATCGCCAGGATCGCGGCATGAGTCATCCTGCGCCACAGGGACGTGATCAGCCTTGTCAATTTGACATCAAGGGGAAGCAAGAGGAGCAACCACGCTTCTGACCACACTCCCAAAAGAAAATAATTGCAACTTTAACAGCGAGATATGCCTCAGACGGTGAGAACACGACTGCGGGATTGGACTTGGGCAGTGACTCTGTTCGACAGCGCAGCAGAAGTTACCATAGTGCGGGAGGCACTGCGTCCTTGTCTGTAGGCGACAGCAACGGAAATTTGTATTACAGTAGAGACAGCTGACACTCAAGTTGCCCCCCGATAGACTGTATAATATAGTTTTTCAAATTGAAGGTGACATTGAGCGTGTTATCACAGGGATTTTTTGGGAGAATCTGACCTCTTCTTACGTTATTTTGTTGGTGGAGGCGGATTGGCCCCCACCATTTGTTCTGGCCGCATCAAGAGGGGCGGACGTGATACTTCTGAGTTTTTCACGTTATGTCCCCAAGGAACATGCAGAGTCCTTTGCAGCTGAGTGGGCTTTAGCCTTTGCGCCGGCAGTGTACCGTAATCAGGTGGGCTGGGATAAGGATTCTCGACCACATGAGATTCCATTGCGGTCTATGCCACAAGCTCAACCCCAATATCCCATCAGGCGGGAAGCTAAAAGTCCCGTTTCTGATGTTCTAACTGATTTGGAGTATCAAGGAGTGATTGAGACTTGTGTGTCACCAATGAATAATCATCTTTTTACTGTATCCAAACCTGATGGGTCTTATCGCTTAGTTTTAGATTACTGGCATTTGAACTCTCATTGTCGTACTTTTGCGGTAAAGAATACCCATAGCTCTTCTCTTGTCGACAGTCTTGTTCGTAAAAAATATAAAACAACACTTGACATTTCCAAAGGCTTCTTTAGCCATGACCTGTTCCCTGAATGCAGTCAATGGACCGCATTCACAGCCGGTGGAAAACAGAAAACATTTCTGTGTTTACCTATGGGGTATAAGAATAGCCCCGGGGTTTTCGCCACCCGTGTTTTCTCTTTGTTAAACAGCATAGACCCAGATGCATACTCTTACGTTGACGATATTTATCTGACGGACGATGAACTTTGGCCGCATCTATGCCATGTTGACCGCATCATTCTTATGTTTGCGGACTACGGTTACAAATTTTACTTTGCTAAATCACACATCGCTTGCTATGCGGTGCTCTTTTTGGGCTATGAGCTCAACAATGAAGGTAGGTGCTTGGCACACCACTTTCTGGAGAAATGCGCATGTTTGCAGTCTTCGGCTTCCCTGAAGAAACTTCAGTCTTTGCTGGGACTTTTGAATTTTGGGCGGACTTACATTCCAGACTATGCCCAGCGCATCAAGCCTCTTTATGCTTTGATACAACCTACATTTTCTAAAGCCAGCTGGCTTGCGGAATATTCTGCAATTTTGCAATCTTTGCAGTATTATCTACTTGAATCTAAGTACTTGTTAACATGTGACAACCACACAAACCTGGTGATATGTATTGTACCAGGTGCAGTGGGTTTCACTTACTTAACATACAATGGAGGTGACACAGTTCCTATTGCATACAAATCTCTTTTGTACACTCCAGCCGAAATGCGATTTTCCACTGTTGAAAAGGTTTTAACAGCTGTATAATTGGCAGTCCTGAAGGAGCAGGGGCAACGCATTTTGGTGGTTACTCCTTACCCTGCCTTAGAAGCAATGACAAAGGCGAGTGTACCAAACTCCAAAGTATTACATCCCCGTTGGATACAATGGGCTACTTCTTTGACGTCTCCTGATGTTTATCTTTGACCCCTCTCTTCAGACAGAGGAGTTCTTGCAGTATGAACACGTTCATCCACCTCCTCTGTCTTTGCTCCCTTTGGAGGAGTACGAATGTATCATGGCTCGGCACAACTGGACACTGGCTCTAAACATGCTTATTCAGCGGCTTGTGCTATTGTGGCAGGTACAATGGTGAACGGAGAGTTCAAGTCTAACGTAGTGCATACACAGGCGCTAGGAGGCTGTACCGTCCAATTGGCCGAGCTGCGCGCTCTTGTTCTTGCTCTCGAGTTTGCAGATCTGAAGGTAACTACTCTTAGTGTGTGTGATTCTTATTACTGCGTTCAGTCCTTCAATGACAACTTATTCTTTTGGTCTCAAAATGATTATCGAGACTCTACAGGCAGCGCAATTAAGCATAAAATGCCTTGGGTTCGAGTGGCATATCTTAAACAACATCTGTCCCTCACACAGGTTATTCATACTCTTGGCCATCAGCGAACTGTTTGGCCCATGAAGCAGCCAAATCTGCAGTAGCCATGTGTTCCGTAGCAGCTGTTACAAGGTCCATGATAAGATTGATAATGACATTTTGGCAGCAATAGCTGCTACTAAGGAGAGCCTTAATTATCCACATGGTTTCCCTTCAAAGTATTCTTATCAGTTAACTCCCCGATCAAGTTCCCTTTGCAAGAATACCAGACGTTGGTGAACGGCTGATTCCCATCATGAACCACAGACCTTCTCTGATCAAAGCCGCACACGAAGGCTTGGCTTCGGCCCATACCGGAGTGTCTGCGACAGTTTCAATCTTGCAGCAACGTTACTGGTGGCATGGTTTATATAAACAGACCCGTAATTATGTACTTTCTTCTGACATCTGTCAGCAAATTAAGCCCTCTACGGTAACACCTCCACCACAAACACAGCATTGCATCGCTGATCGCCCTTTTGACTGTGTATATCTTCTTTACTGCGGTCCCTTTTCTTCTGATACTGCATACAAATATATTTTGGTTGCGGTTGATCCGTGCACTAGATTCCTTTGGGTGTGGCCACAACACAGTGCTGAAATCTCATCAGGGATTTGCGTGTCTTTGGACGGATCTTTGTCTGTGGCACCTTTCATTCAGACCAAGGTCCAGCGGACGCCTCTAAGGCGTACAAGGACGGATGTAGTCTTTGGGGGTGCAGGTGTAGTTTTCATCTCCATACAGCCCTAAGGGCAATTCAATTGTGGAGCGAATGAACTGTGACTTAAAGCAATCCTTGATAGCTAGAGTCTTAGGTACTGGCAGGAACTGGTTAGCCTATTTGTATGGCGTCCAACGGGCACTTAATAATCTCCCTAGAAGACCTCTGGCCCATACGAGATGCTCTTTGGCATCAAAATGTTTGTGCCAGACCTTGATGGTCTAGACATGGCGGCGGCTGCCGCAACCTTTGACGTATATAATCATTCTACTATGTTACAGGACCTACGAGAGACCCGTGCAAGTCTTGCTACTGAGCATTTGCCCTCCTCCACTGATGCTACACTGCTGATTCCGGTGGCCGGCTGGCTTGCTAAAGTTGGTGATCTGGTCCGGGAGAAGATGGAGAACAAAAAAGAATTTGGTCCCTCTTATCGTGCGCCGGTTCCAGTGCTTGGCTTGAAGGGTACTCGAACAGCCGTTTTACCACCTCTTCCTGGTCGAAAAGACAACAGATAGATCTCCGTGCACAATGTCAAGCTACAACATCTGGACAATTCTGAATAATATGACGCCTGCTGTTTCGTGTCCCACAATTTCGAGGATTCGTGAGAGTGGCACATCTTCCAGAACACCACATGACACTGTCATCGAGATGGACCCTGTTGCCCATGCACCACTGGCATCCTCCTGCAACGAGGATGCTGAATATGCATATCCCATGAGTGAGTCTTTGCAGGGGTTGCCGGAAAGTCCTTTATGCCCTGGCAGTTTTTCTTCTGACTCGTCCACTTCAATTGGCCTCACCAAATTGACAATTTTTTTAACATGGTTTAAAAAGACTTATTTAGTGCCTCCTTGGACATACATCTGGTTGGCCCTTATTCTGAGTTTTCTTTTTTTGTCATTTGGCTTTGTCACAGTATTTTTTCTGCTCATCAATGGTCACTACTTGCCCGAACGCTCTGCTGTGAACTTGGTTGATGGTATTTTGGCCCCCCACTCAGCTTCCCACATCATGAAACGTGACCAGACTCTTGTTAACAATTCAGCATTCCCTGTTGCTGATGGCATCATCTGGGATCAAGTGAATTTTCAGGTCCATGGCCCGACTGAGATTATTAACGTACCCTAGTTGTTTCGTGTCTCCATGGGTGAAGTGGTAACACAGGACAAACGTTCCGATGATTGGGATGTGCATGCAATACAAGCATTGTTTTCAGAATTAAAGTATTATGCTGCTTATGATGCTGAAGATTTGTATTTGAATTCTGCCAATTATGCCGATTTGTTTTGTTATCAACATTATGGGGATCATTTCATCCATAAGACTAATACACTCCGACCTGTCATTAATTATACACAGTGAGAACATTGCCCTACTCCATTAAGAGGTAGTTCAAAAACACTTAGAAATAAATTTACATACTTCACTGATTTTGATAGGTCATCACCTGATTCCTATTATTTCAAATTAAATGTTCCTTCAACTCCCAAAGTAATGTTGATCCATACGAAATTAATATAGTCAAACTTTTTCAGACATGATCAGGGGTTATGAACACTGGAAGGCCACCATCGATTTGAAATCAAACAGGGGTTCTAAGACCAGGCAGGTGCACGGCCCTGAAGCCTTGCATCGTGCCTGCCTCAACCCAGCACAACTTTTGTTTTTAAATAATACAGTGTAACAACAACTTGCTTTGGATTGGCAACTGCAAAGAAGTTGAATGCCCCTGCTGTTCCCTCTTTAGCTGAATATCACAATTGGCGCAAGTACACAAACATTACGATTGATGCATTACAAAATGTATTTCAAAATAACTCCTTTAATGTATCTGACATGTATCCTTCAGGTTGGCTGGTATGGCAGATGAATTTGAATACCTGCCAGCTCCGTTTTCATAACACTACTTTAGGTTATAAACGAGACAGACCCGACCCAAGATTTCCAGATACCCAGTCAGTAACAACCTATTCGGTTTGTAAATTATGTCAACAGTGGTTTCGGCACTCTACCCTATTGTACATTAAACAACATTTATCGTTGTCAATCAATCAATCAATCATGGAATTTATATCGCGCACTACTCACCCGGAAGGGTCTCAAGGCGCTTGGGGGAGGGGGTTTGCTACTGCTCGAACAGCCAGGTCTTGAGCTGTTTCCTGAAGGCGATGTGGTCCTGGGTCAGCCGGAGGTGGATGGGCAGGGAGTTCCATGTCTTAGCCGCCAGGTGGGAGAAGGATCTTCCTCCGGCGGTGGCTCTCTGGATGCGAGGGACGGCGGCGAGGGAGAGGTTCGCGGAGCGTAGCTGGCGGGTGGGCGTGTAGAAGGTCAGGCGGTCGTTGAGGTACCTTGGGCCCAGGTTGTGGAGGGATTTGTGTGCGTGGGTGAGGAGTCTGAACGTGATCCTCTTGTTGACAGGGAGCCAGTGCAGGTCTTTCAGGTGGCTCGAGATGTGGTAGCGTCGGGGGACGTCCAGGATGAGTCGGGCGGAGGCGTTCTGGATACGCTGAAGTCTTTTCTGGAGCTTGGCTGTTGTCCCGGCGTAGAGGGTGTTTCCGTAGTCTAGTCTGCTGGTGACGAGGGCCTGGGTGACCGTCTTCCTGGTCTCGGTCGGGATCCAACGGAAGATCTTGCTGAGCATGCGGAGGGTCGTCCCAAGCGGAGGGCGACGGTCCCAGGATGAGGACTTCTGTCTTGTCCGTGTTCAATTTCAGGCGGCTGATGTTCATCCACTCGGCGACGTCTTTCATCCCTTCGTGTAGGCTGGCTTTGGCGGTGTCGGGGTCTCTGGTGAGGGAGAGAATCAGCTGGGTGTCATCGGCGTAGGAAATGATGTTGAGGTTGTGTTGGCGTGCGATGGCGGCGAGGGGCTTCATGTAGATGTTGAAGAGGGTGGGGCTGAGCGACGATCCTTGCGGGACGCCGCAGATGACTTCGGTGGCCTCAGAGCGGAACGGAGGGAGGCGTACTCTCTGTGTTCTGCCGGAGAGGTATGAGCTAATCCATTCCAGAGCCTTCCCTTGGATGCCGGTGTTGTTGAGGCGTTGGACTAGGGTGCGATGGCAGACAGTGTCAAATGCTGCGGAGAGGTCTAGGAGGATGAGTTCCGCTGTGTCGCCGTTGTCGAGCAGGGCTCGGATGTCGTCGGTGGCTGCGATGAGGGCGGTCTCGGTGCTGTGGTTGGCTCTGAATCTGGACTGCGATGGGTCGAGGGATCCGTTCGTTTCCAGGAAGGCGGCCAGTTGCTTGTTGACGACCTTCTCGATGACTTTGGCAGGGAAGGGAAGGAGCGAGATGGGGCAGAAGTTCTTGAGGTTGGTTGGGTCCGCTGTTGGTTTCTTCAGCAGTGCGCTGAGCTCGGCGTGCTTCCAGCTCTCCGGGAAGGTGGCTGTGTCGAAGGAGGTGTTGATGATTTCTCGGAGGTGGGGTGCGATGGTGGAGGCTGGTTTGTTGAAGACATGGTGGGGGCACGGGTCGGTCGGAGATCCGGAGTGGATGGTGTTCATCATGCGGGTCGTGTCTTCGGGGGTCACCTCGGTCCATGTCTGGAGGGTGGCGGCATGGTGCGTAGGTTCGACCGATGGGTGCGGGGGTGGAGCGCCGAAGCTGTTGTGGATGTCGGTGATCTTGCGGTGGAAGTACGAGGCGAGGGAGTCGCAGAGGTCCTGTGAGGGAGTGATGTCGTTGTTGCCGGTGCTGGGGTTGGAGAACTCCTTGACGATTTTGAAGAGCTCCTTGCTGTCAGGGCGTTCTTGTCCAGTCGTTCCTTCAGAGATTTCTTCTTGGTGGTGTGGATGAGCTGGTGATGTCTGCGGGTGGCGAGGGCGATCATGTTGTCGGAGGTCTTGTCGAGGAGCCAGGCCTTCTCGAGGGTGCGGCAGGCCTTCTTGGAGTCTTTGAGTTCGTCGGTGAACCAGGGGGCCTTCTTGCTTCTGGGCCTGGTGAGTGGGTTCTTCAGTGGGGCGAGGTCGTCGGCACAGGATGTCAGCCACTGCGTGAGGTTGCGGGCTGCTGTGTTAGGGTCCGTTGTCCTGATGGGTGGGTTCTGGCTGAGGGAGGCGGCGAGCTGGTCGGCGGTAATCTTGCTCCAGTTTCTGTGGGGGACCTGCTTCGGGTGGTGGTGGACCGTGTTCTTTCTGAAGCTGAAGTGGACGCAGCTGTGGTCGGTCCAGTGAAGTCCGGTGGAGTGGCTGAAGGTGACGTGCTTGCTGGATGAGAAGACGGGGTTGAGCGTGTGGCCGGCGTAGTGGGTGGGGGTGTTGACCAGTTGTTTGAGTCCAAGGTTGGCGAGGTTGTCCAGCAGGGCGGTGGTGTTGCGGTCGTTGTTGTTCTCCAGGTGGAAGTTGAGGTCCCCGAGGAGGATGTAGTCGGTGGAGGGGAGGGCGTGTGGGCTGATGAAGTCCGTGATGCCTTCGCAGAACTGTGTGCGCGGTCCCGGGGGTCTGTAGATGAGGGTGCCTCTGAGGGTCGTCTTGGGGTCGGTGTGGATTTGGAAGTGCAGGTACTCGGCGTCGTTGAACGCTTCGATGGAGTCAGTCGAGATGCAAATGGTGCTTTTGTGTACAATGGCGATCCCTCTTCCGGTCCGGTTGGCGCGATCCCTCCTGATGATCTTGTAGCCGTCCGGGATGGCGATGGCGATGTCGGGGGCTGAGGAGGCGTTCATCCAGGTTTCCATGAGGAAGGCGACGTCGGGAGATGCGGTGTCGAGGAGGTTCCAGAGTACCACGGTGTGTCTGTGGACGGAGCGGGTGTTGAGCAGGATGCACTTGAGGTGGTTGCTGCTGTCCGTCTCGGTGGGCGCGGTGCAGGTTCGGAGGCAGGAGAAGTTGCAGGATCGGCAGACGAAGGGTCCTTGGGTGCGTCGCGGGGATGCTTGGTAGCATCCGGGGGTTCGGCCGGTGTTGAGTGCGTTGAGTGTGGCCTCATCGTAGGTCCTGCGGAGGGGCCGGCGGGCGCGGGGGCCAGGGGGTCTGGCGCTGGGCACGGTCCAGGCGCGGACGGGCGCAGACGGGCTTACCTTTGGCGCACCTTCGGCGCTCGGTCGGTGCTCCCGCTGCGCGCGTCCGCTGCGCGGTCGCTCAGGGGGCGTCATAAGTAAGGAGCCGGGAGGGAGGGTCAGCTGGGAGGCGGGAGGCTGGGTGTCCAATGGGCAAGGAGGGGAGGCGGGACTGCGGGGTCAGCGGCGGGAAACAGGAAGGAGAGTGACCGGGGCAGCGGCGGCGGAGAGTTGGCGAGGAAAAATGGGCAGCAGCAGCAGGCAGCGAGCAGCGAGCGGAGGGCGGTACCTACGAGATGCAGAGGTCAGCAGTGGTGAGGAGGAAGCGGCGTCAGCGGTAGCCACAGCAGGCAGGCATCAGGCAGCAGCAGTGGGAGAGGAGCGACCGCCTGTGGGGGCACAGGGGGTCACACTGACCAGCCCGCCGCGGTCCCCTTAAGTAAGGATCCGGGAGGGAGGGTCAGCTGGGAGGCGGGAGGCTGGGTGGCCAATGGGCAAGGAGGGGAGGCGGGACTGCGGGGTCAGCGGCGGGAAACAGGAAGGAGAGTGACCGGGGCAGCGGCGGCGGAGAGTTGGCGAGGAAAAATGGGCAGCAGCAGCAGGCAGCGAGCAGCGAGCGGAGGGCGGTACCTACAAGATGCAGAGGTCAGCAGTGGTGAGGAGGAAGCGGCGTCAGCGGTAGCCACAGCAGGCAGGCGTCAGGCAGCAGCAGTGGGAGAGGAGCGACCGCCTGTGGGGGCAATAATATTAATTTGGCCGACTTTGTCTTGGGACCCCAAGTTCCTAGAAAAAAACGATGGATATACGCAGCTTATAATAAAATTTGGAAACTTTCACAAATTGAAGCAGCGTCTCATTTGCGAGAAATTGACCAAGCTAACTTAGAAAAGGTTCTTGCTGTTGTCGACAACAGTATTATTACACTGTCTTCCCGCATTTATATACTAGATAATATTGTTTCTTCTGTTATTGATATTGTACAAGAAGATGTGTCTGGGTTGTATCATGGTCAGAATCAATTGCGTTCTGTAATGCAATTTGCATAGACTTTGCAAACTCTAAAAATGGGAAAAGTACCATGGGATTATTTGAATGCAAGTGCTTTGTTTTTACTGTTTAATTTAACAGACAAATCGCAATTTATATCCATGAAAGATGCTAATTACACTCTTCTGCACATTGAGAAGATAGATCATTTACCTTTTTCTGTCGCGGAGGCTGACTCTGCTGTCTGGCTCGTACATGGAATTATATCTTTACCTTTCTCACTGTTTCAATTCAGCTCTTGAATGAAACATTACCCGCTAGGCCATTTTGAACCCCTGAGTAGCACCTTTCTGCATGAACTGTGGTCTTTGCCTTTCACCTATCGCTGTTTACTTTACTGCGGAGGACTGTGATTCCACAGTAGGTCATTCCCTGGTGTGCGGAAACATAACGTTACACGGGCATGTAATTGCTTGTGTTTTAAAAGGTAAACCAGTTCCTGCAATAATTCCACGTTCACTCTGCTTACTAACGGTTGTTATCTTATTTTAAATAACCAAGAATGCTGCGGCTTGCTTGCTAGCATACCTTACATTGTAACGGTTTCACAGCGCGTAATTTGTTGCAATAATGTGCTTTTTCCTCCCCCTCATGGGCAGCTCGATATCTCAGTTTGGCCTTCAATACCAACTTTGAAAGCAGATTTCAACAAGCTGAGCAGATTAAAGGCGCTTTTAACCCAACAAGAAGTCCCCCTTACTTCCGCACGAGAAACCTGCAACCTGAAGGTGGCTAGCGCTAATCTCCTACTACATGTTGGGAAGCTCATACATCACATATTTAATGCGTTGACTACTCAAGGCCTGGCACATATTTTTTAAAGCTGTCTGTTCTGCCTTGTGACTTCTTTTCAGACTATATTTGGTGTAATACCTTCATTCATTCATTCTATCTTTTCCAGCGTCTTTGGTGGGTTCCCTTTAATACTGATATTAGCTGCTGGAGTCCTGCCTCTGCTGCTTCTGCTGTGCAGTGGCTGCTCCTCTTGTGGTACTGCACAGACCGGGCTGGCTGCAATTGCTCCGTGACCGCATGCATGAATGCTTCGGTACATTACCACTGGCAACACTCAGTGTGTCCTATGGGTTGTCCTTCCGTTTTGCATACTTCACTTGCGTGCAACCAGTCTTTTCATGCGTACCATGTCAGTCCACATGGGCATTGGATTTATGCCTTTCCAATACGTCATGCCTGGACCCATATTTCGACCAGCTGATGGGTCCCTTGGTGGCCCATGAGCAGGACTGTTCTGGGATTGGCTTAATGGCACGTGCAGCTGCACTTGGAATTTTGGCTCAATGGGATATCTGTGAGGCTGCATAGAATCTCCTACTTCAGAGTTACATCGAGTATCACGCAAGTTAAACAGCAATGCTAATGGAAGCACCGAACTATGAGAAACACTCTTGTTCATTCGGCTTGCTGAATTGGATGGCGTCTCTGTTTTCTGCTGACCACAATGATGTCCTTTTGGAGGGTGTTGCATTCTTTTGCTCCTACACTCTGATGGATTAACCTCACAAACACAGTTTCCTGCAACCTGCGCGCCTGGGCGGGCGCGCAGGTTAAGTTTTACCCCCGCGCAGAAGGCCTGTCAGGAGCGCGCATTACATAGGCTAAATGTGCTGTGTTAAGTGGAGCTCGAGCACACAATAAAACAAAGCATTAAGGAATCCGGCACCGTCTACAGAAAGCTCTTGGAAAATACTCCCTTTTCAAGCTGTGCTTTCAGTCCCCACAGTAGACGTGCTTTCATGGTTTATCTTATTTTTGTCATTTTAATTAATAATATGTGCCGTCTGTCTGACCCTGAAACAAACATTGCTCACAATGCTTTTTACAAGAAAACAGACTCATTGGGATCGCTTTACATGTCTGTTTAAACCTGGATGATTTCCGTACAAAACAGTCTAATTTCCTTTGGAATTAACTTTGGGGCATATGCATCAACATTGGCATTTGCTATTCCTTATTAGCGAAAAATAAGGATTAGCTAATAAGGAATAGCAAAAGGCTATGCATGTAGGAATCGCTATTCAAATAGCGAATCCTTAACTTTCCTTAATTGCTACTAGCAAATTGCGAGTAGCAATTAAGGAATGCCGTCCCAATCATTCCTATGGGCCTCCAGGCCCATAGGAATGAATTGGAGATTGCATGAGCAAATTGCGAGTACCAGTAGGTTCTCGCAAATTGCTCATGCAATTTCAAGGGTGCAAGGGTGTCAAAATGACACCCTATTGCACCCCTGAAATTGATATGTGCACATATGTTGCACACACACATGCTCTAAGGGCATGTGTGTGCGCAACATGAAACTTTGAAAAATGCACAAAAGTGCATTTTTCAAACTTTTAGCAAATTACCATGCAGTTCATCTTCATGGTAATTTGCTCCCCCTATTAGCGAATTCGCTAATTTTTTAACTTTCATGCATTGCATTTAAGGAATCCCAAATTGAGATTCCTTAAATTAAGGAATCTCAATTTGGGATTCCTTAAATGCTATCGCTATTTAAGGAATCGCTATTTAAGGATTCCTTAAATAGCGAGTTTTGCTTTTGGGTTGATGCTGTTTGGTTTTTAGAAGGACTACTTATGTCAAGTTAATTTAACAGGTGAGGTTCTAAACACATACTACTTTATTTTCTATACAAAAAAAACGAAACCAAGCTTTTTCATTCAGGTCAAAATGAAGAGAAAAAAAGATATTCCAGAAGAAGCAGAATAGCACAATGTCTGAAAAGAAAACATGAGGCCAAATCCCAGCTTGCCCGCTTGACCTGTGATCTTAGGCAAATCGCTAATCACTTTGCTGCCCAGATCCTCATTTTTCATGATCCCCAAACCTGAGGACACCTTTAAGTAATTTTCTGATCATGATGTATGCCTTACAAAAACCACACATGTATGGTTTAATAAAAAAATAACAATGCTCCATATATAAAAGCAATGTTTTTTGTGTACATATATATATGGTGTGAATGACGGACTGACTTGTCTCCTTGTTGACAAATGAGAACATCATAATTGCATGGAGGACTGTGAGAATGTTCTTAAGTTCATGTTTGGAAATTAAGGGGCAGATTTACTAAAATGTCATGCAATGCAGCTCAGCAGGCAAAAATGCTGCACTGCATTGCACGAAAAAAAGAGAACAGGAGAGCGCCATATTTACAAAACTATGGCACTCTCCTCCACTCTCCCTAGAGCCGGTGCTGAAATTAGTGGCAGTGCGCGACATCAACTTATTTGCACCATAGTGCAAGGGTGTCTGCGTGAGACTAGCATATTTTTTGTACTGGAAGGATAGCTTTCCAGTACAAAATACTACACTCAGACTAACTTTAAACCGTTTCCCACTACAAAAAAGGAAGGAGAAATTCTCCTTCATAGCGCCTACTTGAATTGGACATTATTTTCTGACGCTAAATTCTGTCTCCTTTTTTTAAGTAAAAAGGGCTTAGCCTCAGAAAGCTTTGGCGGTTGCATGGAAAAGCCCATGCACCACCCATGGTACGCCCCCTTGGTGCTAAGCGATGTGTGGTGCTTTGCTTACTTTCAAGTGATTTTTCAGCGCTAAACAAGTTTAGCACTGGAAAGTAAATAGGTTAAAAAGATTTTGCCTCAATTTGCGTCACTTTTGTGACGAAAACACAATGTAAAATCTTAGTTAAAAAACGAACTTTCAGGAAGTTCGGAGGGGCATGTAATGTAATATTTCATTATTTCAAGAGCTGCCACAAAACAAAGCAAGCATACATCCCCCCTGCTGAAAATGATGTGTCTATAAAGAAGATGTGTACTTTATAAAAAAACACACACAATGCACAATCCGGTATAAATGAGTGCCTCAGGGTGGTCCTCTTTGGGGAAAAAAACACTCTCAAAGAGTCTATGCCAAGAGAAATGACACCAGTGGTTCTCAAATTTTCAAGGATGTCACCACATTTATAAGGGTGCTAGATAAGTATTATTATTTCTGTCCAATACATAACCAATCAGGCAAAATCCTTACTACTCCGGTCATTGCTGCTCATTGAGTTTGGGAAGACTTTTGTGCTAGGCCCAAGTAGCTGGTAATGTTGCTAATGGCTGTTGCTGAGTGTAGGTTCGGTCATTCAGTACCCGCAGATTGCTGGTTTTCATGAATTTCCGCACAGAAGAATTACCCTACGGGTTGCGGTTAGTGCCATGATGCCAGTTTCTGCATTGTCCTTTGTCATGCCAATTTTCCCACTCCACCCATGTATAAAGCACCACAAGCAAGGCAGTTTTCCCTATTCCAAAGTGGTTGAAGCACCATAACAATGCCTAAATTCACAGTGACTGAGTGAAGCATCACCATAATCGAGTCATTTTCTGTAATGGAACAGAATGTACAGCACAATAACCCGGCCAGTGAGTCCACGCATGTAAAGCACCGCAGTCAGGCCAGTATTAAGCCAAAAGGAGTAACACCACACCTAGGACAGTTTCCATAACCTGCTCAATCTGTAAGTTGCCACAGCCAGGCCTGTACTTATGTATGTGAAGCACCAGAGCCACGCCAATAATGGGCCAATATTTGAAGCACTACAATATGGCAATTAAATACATTGCATGTGTATGTAACGCATCCCAGTCATTCCAGTACGTCTTCAGTATCCAAAGCACTACATTTAGAATATAATGTAAAACATGACTGCCTGACCAATAACATCAGTGTCCCAGTAATCCAATACTATAGTCGGGTCACGATTCACAGTGCCACTGTATATTAAGAACCACAACCAGCCCAGTAATCAACAATGGGTCAAGAACCAAATACCAGAATAACCACACTGCATTTACATCTAGGAACAGTAAATCACTGTCTTGTGGTACAAGAAAGGGATGTGTCTCTATCAAATCAATAGTGTCAACAACCAGGTTAACCTGTAAAGTTAAAAGGGGGAGCTCTTTTGGGTGCGGCTCAACAGGTAGAGTCTACCGTTGTCTGGTAGCAGCTTAGAATTGAGGTAGGGGGCCAGGAAAAAATATGCAGATACCACAAACCAACATTTTAAAAAGCATAATGTCACAGAACAGTACATCTGTGACAGGAAGCACTGTATTTTCATACTTGCAGGTAATGGCTAAATTATTCTTGGAAGGATGAGAAGCTTGGGCAGCCCATTAGGGGATTTTAACCCATACCCATCGTTTTGAAAAGTGCATTCCTACAGCAGATGAATTAACCCATGGACAGGCGCGGCCAGCACAGGTAATAGCAGTGGGGATGGGGCAGGAGGGGGGTAAGGGGACAGACGACCGGATAGGAAAAGTAAAATAAAAGAAATTATAAAACCACTTACCTTGCGCTCGCCGAGTCGAGATGCGGTGTGCGCAAGGTAAGTGGTTTTATTTATTTTTTATTTTACTTTCCCTATCCTGTCTGTCCACTGCCCACCCACCCTACCGCTGTTGCCTGTGCCGGCCGCGCCTGCCCATGAAGCTATGATGTCATGTGTGAAGGGTTGGTTTATTTCATGAGCCCTGCATCTCCCTACACCAATTTACCTACAAACTATGGCTTTCTAGCAAATGTAGTTGGAATAAAAAGGTTTAATTTTCACATTAACCCCATTTCTTTAAATAAAAATGTAGCAGATATGTTGCTTCTTAGTGTTGGCGAAGTCACACACTCGGGCGCATAGTGACTTGTGGTATGTGTCAGTTGCGCACACCACTCAGAAAAGAGCGCTCATGAACACTGCATTGCCGCACACCAAGAAAAATAATTAGAGGGAACATTGCTCACAAATGCCCCACCAGCATCACTTGGGTTTCGGATGCCGTTCTTCCACTAAATATTTTTTTCTTCCATAATTCCTTTTTTTTCTAGACTCGATTTCTTCAAACTTTTAAAAATTAATGGACACACCTCTTAAAGCTCTGCTCACGCTTTTTGAGCTGTTTTCGTCCTATGTCTACATTCAATGGACTTACCAGGGAAGGGTGTAGTACAGATGGTAGGTTCATTGTCGACATTGCTCAGTTAGCATGAGCTTCACTGCCACCAGGCTGCTTTTGCGCATGACACTGCACACGTTTATTTTGCAAGACTCTGTTTGTGGCCCTTTCACATGAGAACTGTCTACCTTTCACGTTCTCTAGTGTGCTCTGAGGTTTAGTCTGCATACGATGTACAAGGTCGATTAACAATGCCACTTGTTATTCTGTTCTGGTCAGTCCCTCGCACCTAGACATAACATGCTACAGACAGCTGCACTACTGAAAATCGTATGCTTTAATATTGCAAGCGAAATATGTTGTTCACACTTGGAGGGACACCTTTCCAGAGAGAAGAGAAGTGCTTGTCCTGAGATGTAAACCTTTCATCTAGGCCTTGAGGTATGGGGTCTACTGACAAAGCCAGAGGTCTTCCTTTTTATAATTAATTCCTTTTTACCACGGGGAGGATGGTCAGGCACTGTTGTCCTTTTCCACCGTCTTTATAAAATGATTTCCCCGTTTGTATTCTATGGAATTGTGACAATGCTGACTATATTGTGTTTATGCATTTTGCTGCTAATATTGGCACGTGTACTGTACCATAGAGCGCGTTTGTTAAAATAAACATCTTAAACTATTCCACGTCTCTGATTACTCTCATTGTGGACAAGTATGAGTGAGTGAGCGAAAGAGTTGTCTGTCTCCCGCGATCTCTGAGAAGGGTCGGGAGTGTTGTGTTCTGGGTTGTCTGATCATTGGTAGCTTCGCTGTTAGTTGGAGAACGAATAAGACACTATTGCTAATTGGTTTGGGATTTTGGGTACTAATGTGGTAGGTCGGTACACCCCCTGTTCACTGAGGTCCTGGTTTCCTGCGCATAGTTCTGTATATGTGCAGAATCCCCGCAACAGGAGAATATGGAGTGGCTGATGCATGGAAAGGAGTATGGATCCCATGGAGGCTTCTGTAGTGGAAGTTGTGAATTACTTGGTAGAAATGTTTGCAAAAGGTCAGAGTTACAGGACCTTAAATTGTTACAGATTGGCTGTTTCGGGAGGTCATGTGTTTGTGGATGGTAAATCAGTGGGTAGGAACCCAGTAGTGTGTAGGATTTTGAAGATCATAAGATTAAGGAGACCTCCTAGGGCTAGGTATGAGGTCCTTTGAGATGTGAACATGTAACTAAATTTATTTGAGTCAAGGCCTGCAAATAGATACTTGGACTTGAAAAGACTTACGATGAAGTTGTGCTCTTTGCTGCGTTTGATTTCTTGCAGGAGAGCTTCTGATGCGACGACTTTAGAGTTGAGTGGTAGTTTTTATGTTCCAGATGGGGTGCATTTCGTAATTGGAGGACTATGTCTTCTTGTATGTTTTATCCAAGATGCGAGGAATGTAAAAGGTTATGTGTGGTTGAGTGTTTGAGAGAATATGAAAATAGAGTAGAGGAGAACAGGAGTGAGGGTGTGAATCAGGTTTGGATTTCTTATGTGAAACCATTTAAGGTAGTAAGTAGTGCAACTATTGCAAGATGGGTGAAATGGACAATGCAGCATGCGGGCATTGATATAAGGAGTTTAAAGGCACATTCTATTAGAGGAGATATTGCAAGCAAGGCTTATTGTTCAGGAAATAGGTTAGAGGAAATTATGAAGGTAGTGGATTGGGCTAACGCAGGGACTTTTGTGAAACATTATTTTAGACTGGTTAAACTTATTGCAAATGAGGTGTTGAAGGGTTTTGAACATGCCTAATGGTAGCCTCCGGTCTTGAAATAAAATGGCAATTCTCCAATTAAAATGAACAGAGAATCAAGATTTCATTAAAGACACGGAGGCTAACATTATCCCACCCTCCTCAACCCTAAAAAAAAAGAAAAAATATAAAGAAGGGAAAATAAAAGAATAATAAGGAATAGGATGAAGGATAAAAAGAATAGGGTTATTAAGAGGTTTACATACCAACTTTTTGTTGAAACTGTTTGTGATGTTCAAAGGTTTTTGAGTGTGGACAAAGAAAGGATGGTGCTTTGAGCATGTGTTTTTTCTTTTTCCTAGACTCGTCACAGTAAGAATAGAAAAGTAGAAATTATAGAGAGACGGATGGAATTAGGAGGATAAGAAATTTACTGTAAAGAAGAATTTTGGCGCATTTCAAAGAGGAGGAATGTTATGTGCATGGACTACTTATGGCCGATGTGTTCTGGTTCTAGTTGATTGTGGGGTTCTAAAGTTCTTTAAAGGTGCTGCAGGAGTGGTAATTAAAAGATGAATGCATGCATAATGTTAGCCTCTGTGTCTTTAATGAAATCTTGATTCTCTGTTCATTTTAATTGGAGAATCGCCATTCTAAATCAAAAATATCTGTAAAGACTTCAGCTAGTTCTTTGATCTATTATAGACATGTGAATTCAAAATCATTATTTTTCCCTATTTTATTAGACCAGCTACCTCCTTCGAAAAAGTTTGCTTCACCTGCCATGCTGGTTTGCTTAGGGACTCTAGAGCTGTTCCCAAAGTCTCACATTTTGGTGAGAAAGATGCAAGTGTACATTGAAAATATTGAAAGCAGTAGACCAAAGACTTCCATAAAGTTCCAGGGATTAGAGGCATT
Organism: Triturus cristatus; assembly: GCF_964204655.1. NCBI lineage: Eukaryota > Metazoa > Chordata > Amphibia > Caudata > Salamandridae > Triturus > Triturus cristatus. The sequence continues at coordinate 355,221,322 of NC_140583.1, forward strand.
CTTTTTACGAAAATATTATCTTAGTACTCAGTGTGACATACTTGTTATTCGTTCTACCACTACACCACTGTTTGGGTTCAGTCTAGTCCTGACTCTTGGTGTCAACACTCTGTAAATCAATTAGGGCCTGATGCACTATTACTGCATTGTCAAAAAGTGATCTCAATTTGCTTGTGATTGCAATAGTATTTTGCAAACTGACCATTGTCTGTTAGGTCGATTCACAAAATAACAAATAGCAGGGGGCCACATGACAACCAGCATAAATGATATTCATTAGGCTTGTCGCAATTTGAGACCACCTGTCAGTGGCTGCAATGACAGAGATGATGGCCGTAAAGGACCAGAACACCATCATCCCTATGGTGCATTCCAAAATGGATTTTTCTTTAAAGAAATATAGGCTTTGTTCCGTAAACAAACCAGTGCTTTTAAAAAAGGTTTTCAATACAGCAAAAACTTACTGGGAAGCAGGCAGAGGTCCCCAGGACCTCTGCCTACACTCTCAGAGCCTACCAACACAATTCCCAAATGGATAGAGAGCAATGGGGACACCTTTCCTTTTGTGAATCAGTTACCACCCCAACTCGAGGGGGTCTTTAACTCATCAGTGGTTTTCATTTGCAATTGCGGTCATAAACCATTGATACATTCATTTACCAATCACAAATAGAAGCAGGATGCACTTTCGTGCCTCCTCACATTTGTATTTCATAAAAGATTGCAAAACTCCTTTTATGAATGAAAATAATAATTTTATGAAAAGTAAAAGGGCTTTTGTAAGTAAAGAAAGGCCTTTGTGGTCGAAAAACCTCTGATTTTGCATATTGCACGGGTTGCAATTGCAAAGGGACTTTTCAGAATGCCTACTTGTGTTTTGAAGTTGTAGAAAGGATGCTTTATTTTATATAAAAAACAATAAATTATAAAAAGCAGGGGACACAATGTAGACCAGGTATTAGTAAATATGACTGTTTATATTTGTTTTTTGTAGCCAGATTTAGGTGAGTGTTGCAGAAGTCTAAAATGGGCAGTTGTTGAAAGCTGGAAGACCACATCCTCAGAAAGCCTGACCTGGGAGACATATAGGAGTAAACATAAATATTATGTTGTAATGTAAACCAGTGGAGGAGCTGTGGTTGTGTCATTTGTTCTGTGAAGTAATTACAAGACTGTTGTTGGACCTGACCCTCTCTGCAGGGTCACCCCCAACCTTTTTGCCTTCACCCATCATGTTTTCTGAACCTGTGTTTTTTGGCTTTTGTGCAATTTACCACTGCTAACCAGTGCTAAAGTGCTTGTGCACTCTCTTTTAAACATGGTAAGAATGGCCTACACCTAATTAACCTATTTAATTTTCTTGTAAGTCCCCCTAGTATAGTGGTACTACATGTAACCAGGGCCTGAACTTAAATGCTATTAGTGGGCCTTCAGCACTTATTGTGCCATCCACTTACGTAGTGGCAGTTTAGAGACCAGCAGCCATTTTTGCACTTGCATGTGTGCACTGCTGAAGCCTGAGGTCAGCTTAAAAGCAGCCCTGTGTTGCAGCACTGCTTTTAAATGTAAATTGAGTCCAAACTCGACTTTGGTGGTAGGGGCACTTAAAAAGTGATAATCTACAATATTGTTGCATATTAGGTACCCCCAGGGTCTTCCCTGGGTGACCTTGGGGTGGAGGGGGGGTCATGTACTCATAAGGAGTGCCCTTATTAAAGAGGTTTTATATGCCCTGGGGATGGAGAAATTGCACATTTCACTTCCCCCACTGCAGTAAAGCGCTTCCAAATTCGGCGTTTGTGCTAGAAGCCCTATGGAGTGAGGATCTACACTATCTTTGCATATTCAGAACCCCTAAAGTCTCCCCTAGTTGTCCCAGGGTCGGAGGGTCCTGTAGATATAAGCAGGGTCCTTATAAAAGATGTTTTACAGGCCCTGGTGCTGGAGAAATCGTTCATTTCATTTTCCCCATTGTAGATCCCAAGCCACATAGGTTAACATGGCACTTGTTTATTATTGAATAACTATCACTAGGAATTTATGAAAATATCATTCAAGGACTTAGGAGAATTGTATTGATAAATCCAACAATATGCTATTATTGAATTTATCTTAAAATATACAGAAAATAAGTTATAAGACTTTCTTATCTGTAAGCCAAAATTCAACCTTCCTATTGTCTCCTCTGATTGGTCAGAGTTAAGAGGATTATCCAGGCTGGTATCATGAAGTGATACGTAGCTCACCCAGTGAAAGGCTATCTCTTGTAAGAGGAATCTGCTGCACAAGAATGACAGAACAGGGGTTGTTAGTAAACCATGGAGTTTCAAAGGGGGTTATGAAAGGCTGGGAATGCAAGGGCAATCTACCAACCAGCTCCCCTGACCCAGCCAGATGGCAGGCTTAAGGCAGGATTTTGTGGATGGTAGGGAGAGGAGAACTATGGCAATGAGCCATACTGGGGGGTTGGTTTAACTAGTTCTTGCTCTTCTGCTGGAAATTCAGCCATACCGAATTTTGGAAAAATAGTGCTTTCTTGGAGAATCTTATGCCACACTTTGAAGGAAGTGGTCATGCTCTGCGGTGTTGCCCTGCACCTCATTGGACAGGAGTGCTGTCCTGCTTGACCCCAGAGAGCCCTGAATAAATATATGAGAAGTACAAAGCTTCTCAGATCTGCTGCTTGAAACTAAGAGAACAAGAAGACTTGCCAAGCTGGAAACTTGATTTGCACCATCAGGCCCTGCATTCTGACTGACTGGGCCTGTTGCATTATCTGGGACTACAATCCTTTGAATGTACCTTGCTTCAAGAGGAATAAAAAGTGGACTCCCTGAAAGCTACAGGTTAACAGAGCTCACCTGGACCATCACTGTTAGACCTCGCACTGGTGTGGGTCTCCCCAACATTTTTTTGCCTTTGCCTCCTGTGCTGTTGCTGTGTGTTGAACTTCATTTTGCTGGTCTAGATGCTTTGGGCACTTTGACACTGCTGTTCAGTGACAAAGTGCAAGTGCTCCCTTTGTAAATTGTTGTTATGGATTGGGGTTTCCATGATTGGCATATTTGATTTACTAGTCAGTCCCTAGTACAGTGCACTATGTGGTCCCAGGGCCTGTAAATCAAATGCTGCTTGTGGGCGTGCAGCACTTATTGTGCCACCCACATAAGCATCTTGTAAATGTAACTCAGATCTGCCACTGCAGTATCTGTGCGTAGTTTGGAACTGCCATATCGACTTGGCAAGTGCACCCACTTACCAAGCCCTAACCTGCCCTTTTCTTACATGTTAGTCACGCCTAAGGTAGGCCCAAGGTACCCCTGTGGGCAGGGTGCAGTGTATGTGAAAGGTAGGATATGCACTGATGTGTGTGGCATGTCCTGATAGTGAAATCCTGCCAATTTTGTTTTTCACTATTGTAAGGCTATCTGTCCCCATAGGATGGAATGGGGAGTTTGTGTATAACATCTTATAAGCATAACTGCCCCTGCGGACCAGACAGGAAAATAAAGTCTGATATGCCTGAACTCAGAATGTTAAAATGCATCTTTTAGTGAGGGTGATTTTTACATTCTGTCTTTGAAAATACCACTTTTATGAAGTAGCTATTTCTTGCTTAGCCATCCAGTGTGCATCTGCTAGGATGTGTATTGACTGTCTGGCTTTGGAGTGACAGGGGCTGAGGATGTGCAGTGGCTGCAGAGAGTCTAGATGAGTCAGGGTTGGGCTGAATAGACCAGGGCTGCATTTAGAGTAGGGGAGGAGATTTCCTTTCACCTGAATAGGCTTGGTCTGCCTTCCACAATGCTGTCTCCACCTCCTGCCAGGAAACTGCACCAGAGAGGACAGAACTAGTTTTGACTGAGCACAGGGCTTCTCTGCCACCAGAGAACAATGATTTTGCTGTATAAATATGGGGCCCAGGCCTTTAGATCACTTCTGAGAAATCAAGAGGAACCTTTGCCAAGGAGAAGAGCTGGAGAAACTGTGGAGGAATACTGCCCCTGTGCTGTTTGCTATCAAGGGGTTGGCCTGCAGTGGCTACTTTCTGCCAAGGAAAGGGAAACAAACTTTGCTCTTTGCTGTGTCTCCTGCTTGAGAAAGATCTCCAAGGGCTTGAAACTGAGCTTGCCGCCTGTTCTGAAGTCTCAGGGACACAAAGACTTCACCCCCAGCTCCCTTGAACTTCCTTGCTGGGAGTTCTGACCTGCCAAGAGGTGCCTGTAGCTTTTCTGGGCCTCTGGAGGGCGTTCTGGCTGTGGGAACTGGAAAAATCAATGCAACGGCGAGTAGCGCAACACATCCGTACCTGTTTCCAACGCTTCGCCGAGGAAACTGACACAGCGCCTGCTTGCGGTTCGAGAAATCGCCATACGCCACATCAAGTACAATGGTCTCCGAAGTCCGAGATCACTGCACCGATTCCGACGCAAGCACTACTGTGCGACTGCAAGAACCCATGTATCATCCCAGATTACTGCATCGAGGCGCCAGGTCTGTCGCATTGTTGGGGGATGCAGAAAGAAACCGATGCATCACCTCCCCACACAACAAGAAACCGAAGCATCACCTCCTCTCCGGTAAGGAACCAACATATCACCACCCCTGCGCAGCAGAAAGGAACCGACACATCACCTCCCCCGGAGCAAGGAACCGAATCATCACCTTCCCTGAGTGTAAGGAACCAACGCATCACCTTCCCTGCAACCCTTTTTGTTTGTGTGCGCGACGCATCCAGGGTACTTTATGTGAAAAGTGTCGCATCTGCAATTTGCTTTGAACTGAACTATTTCTATCATGTGAAAGTCATATATTTATTATTGTATTGTGGATTTTTGTCCTTTTGGTCTTGTTTGGTTTAGATAAAGATTACTTATTTTTCTAAACTGATGTGGTGTCCATTTGTAGTGTTTTCACTGTATTACTGTATGTGTTCATAAATGCTTTACACACTGCCTCTGAGATACGCCTGTCTGCTCGTGCCAAGGTACCAAAGGGGTGAGAGGGGTTATTTTAGGAGTGTATCCCCCTTACCCTGACTAGAAGCAAGGGTCCCTATTTGGAGTAAGGTATCTACCTCTGCTGACTAGAGACCCCAGTTACTAACAATCACCACCAAGAATCCACAGCCTGGAGTGCATCCAGTGGATTTGTAAGGGTTTTGTCCAAATGGATTGTGGGAACGGAAGTCCCAAACTTTCAAGGACCAACTTGGAGATTCTATGCCGTTGGATTGTGTTTTGGACACTTTGGAACCTCCAGAGGAACTTCAGGAAGAAGTTCCAGAAGTTTGGAGATGTTTGGAGCAACTTTAGAAAAAAGCTCAAAAAGTGGACCAACTCAACCTGGAGAGTCAAGCTGGCGACCGAAACCAAGAGCCTGTGCTGGTTCGTGCAACTGAAAAGCTCCAGAGGTCCAACTTCCAGAGTTTGACTGGGAGCTCATTGTAAGTCAAGCCGGCCACTCCTCACCGAACCTGGACTGGTGAAGAGCCTCGAGGGACTCCGGCAGAAAAAGCTTCAGAAAGGTTTCTAAGTCAGAAGGTAAAATCTCGACCGAGGCCTACCACAAGGGGTATCGAGCAGGGCTCCATCGCGATCACACGAAACTTTGACCTCGGTCCAGTCAAGCATGACCATATGTTCCAAGGTGGTACTGTAGGTTTCTAAGTGTTATATAGTTCTAAATCTTTCAAAATTCATATCTCTGGTTCTCTACATTGGATTTTTTTGTCATTTTGGTGTCATTTAAAATGCACAAACCTTTCCTATTTTGAAAAACTTGTTTTGGCTTTTTATTACCTGCTTTGTTTTAATTATTAACTGAATTGGTGTTTTTAAAAGCTTTACATATCTGTCTCTGAAGTTAAGCCTGCCTGCTCACAGCCAAGCTACCAAGGGTTGAGCACGGGAATCCTTTTCTGAGACCTAATCTGAGCCATAGACTGTGTTAGTATATTAATACTTGACAAGGGGAAACCCGTGAGGTAGGAAGGACCCAGGGTACTTACTAGTTTGAAAAACAGGAGGTCCTTCAAAAACAATACAATAAGCGTTAAATATAGACCAGAATCGGCTCTATATAATTTGTACAATGCCCAGCCGGACATTGAGGTTTTAATGATCAATAAAAGTAATTTTTAAACATACGTTAGAATGTAGAGTGGGACACAGTCCTGTGTCCTTACACACTAAACAAAAGGTACAGACAGTCAAACATATAGAACATTTATCAGGCTGAAGAGCGAAGCTTGTAGCCAATACGAGATGCAAGGGCAAGCTTTCATGAAGGTACAGTCTCATGCACAATTTTTAACATATGCGTTTAACATGCATGTTTGTACATGGGGTCGACGACGTTTCGATCTATTCAACCAATACATAGATCATCATCAGGACTAGAGAGAATAGAAGCCTGAAAGTACAAATCCTGTAAAAATGGAAGGGGGAGAGAATAAGAGAGAAAGGAGAGGTACATTAAAAACCTAAAATTACTGAGAAAATTCAAGAATGCCAGTGGTCATGCACGACATGCCATCAGTGAGGTACGAACCAGAGAGGCTGGTTATTGGAGCGAAGGAAATGTGAGAATTAACGGTGAATTTTAAATCGGATGATCGAGGCAAAACCACAGTAACTGGACTGTGAACTGACAGAGAGCGTGTAAACATGTGCAATAGGATGATAGTAGTCCGCAGTGGAGCGTGTGGTAGACCGCAAGGTGGTATAGTTGTGCGGTGAACTAGTGCGCGATTGAGCTAGCAACCCGTCAAAAAGGCGTGAAGTATGAAGGGTGAGCCGGTTAGCGTCGTGACAGGGAACGCAAAAACGGCGGGACACTGACCCGAAACGGAGACGAATAACTCCTAGAATTAATTAACACAGATCCAGATGAGGAAGTAGTTGCGGGGATCAACCGGCCCGGACAATTCCATGTGATGGCACAGCTGAAAACTAAGGACGGGAACAATTACGAGAGATCACAACAATAATGGGATAAGGGCGGAATGATGGAGAAGGGGGACTCACCACTTTTTCGCCGTGGCGTGTGGGGGGAAGCTAAGAGATAAAGCCACTTCCCAGCGTAGCGGCTTGACAATCCAAGGTCCGCCTGAGGAAAAACGCATTACGGGAATTAGAGGAGAAGGGAACAGGGTCGTGGAGAGGGGGTGAACGCGCCGCTCGAACACTTACCAGCAACAAGGGGAACTGCACGATCGCAAGTTGGCGGTGAAAGGCTATGCTAGGTGGTTAAGACAGCCCTAGAAGACACGTGACAACCCAGCCTTGGTCATGTGACAGGTATTGCAGGGTGTGCTGGGACGGGATTTCGCGAGTGAATAAACGGCGGACATGTTGGGTCAGTGTTAGTGATTTAGGAAGCGATGAAAGTAAATAGAAAGAAGCAGAACATTGTTAGGTTAAAACAATACAGATAATTTTACAATTGTTACAGGCATGGAGCAACAATTAAGTCACAGACTAACTAAATGAGAGACAGCCAATCCTCATTCCTGTTGAGACCATTGCGGATTGTGTCAAGTTGAATAATAAGTTTCAACTCCTCTTTATTAAGGATTTGCGCCAGATCGCCACCTCTTAGTGGCAGCTTGATGATTCGTAGAACAGTCCATTTAATCTCATTGTCCTGGTGATTAGCCTGTTTGAAATGTTCAACCAGTGGTGCGTTAGGGACATTACAGCGAATCCTGCTGCGGTGTTGACCAATCCTCGTTTTGATCTTCTGGGTAGTCTGCCCAACATAGTTCTTGTTGCATGGACACTGAATCAGATAAATCACATTACATGTGTTGCAGTTCGAAAATCCATTAGAGTTAATGACAATGTTGCCAAACGAGAAAGTTTTGCCTTCTAATGTAAGATCACATAAATTACAATTACCACATTTTGCGTGACCCACCAACGGCGTAAGCCCCCAATGTGCATTAAGGGTTGTTGGAGGTGTCTTTTTGGGGATTGCAGCGCGCACTAGGTGGTCTTTTAAATTGCGATTTTTACGGAAGGCAAATAATGGTCTTTCCAGATTGAGGCTGCCTGCATTCAGTATGGGCCAATGTTTCAGAACAGATTTACGCACATGGTTGGAGATGACCGAAAAGGTGGTGACACATACAATTCTTTTGGTTTCTTTTTTGGGGTTAGGTGTGAGCAGTGTTTCCCTAGGGCAATACCAGGCCCGTTTCTGGGCGTTGCGAACAAGTCGCTTGGGGTAACCTCCAGCTTTAAGTTTCTCAGACAGGACTGAGGCCTCGGTGAAGTAGTTTTCTTTTGAAAAACAATTGCGCCGAATACGCAGAAATTGAGAGTATGGTAAAGAGTCCCTCAAGGCCCTAGGGTGATTACTCTCATATCTCAGCAATGTGTTCCGTTCGGTAGGCTTCCTATAGAGTTTGGTGAGGAGCTCACCATCAGAGTGGTATATAGTCAAATCTAGGAAGGGAATGGATGAGGAGTCAGTGGAGAGTGTAAACTGAAGACCTAAGCAATTGTTGTTGAGCCAGTGCTGAAAATTGGTCAGTAAGTCAGTGCTATTGTGCCAGATCAAAAAAACGTCGTCAATATATCGACGCCATAATTTGACGCCAGATAGAAAGGGGTTAGTGGGTGACAAAATGATGGTAGTTTCAAGAAAATCCATGCAGAGAATGGCCAAGTTCGGGGCAAAAATAGCGCCCATCGACGTACCTTTCACCTGCTGGAAAAATACGTCATCAAAACAGAAGAAATTCCTAGTGAGGCACATTTCAAGTAATTTCAAAATAAATAACGTGGGAACTGCATGTGGTCTCGGTCTAGAGTCAAGGATTTGCTGGATCACTCGGAGGGCAAAAGGCTGTGGAATATTTGTATAAAGTGATTCCACGTCAAGAGTACACAGGAGGTGCTCAGAAGGATCGAATGGATGGTGTTCGATCAAATTGATCATGTCCATGCTATCCCTAATGTAACATTGAGTCTGAGGTACGAAGTCTTTTATGAAATAGTTAACATACTGGCCTAGTGGTTCTAAAATAGAACCGCATCCCGAGACTATAGGGCGGCCAGGAGGAGAGGTAAGGTGTTTATGTATCTTTGGAAGAGTGTAAATGACCGGTGTTCTGGGTGATTTAGCATTGAGAAATTGGAATTCTTTAGAGCTAAGAAAGCCTTCATCTCTCCCTTCAGTGGTGATTTGGAGTATAAGAGCCTGTAATTCAATTGTGGGGTCTCTAGGCAGTCTGCAGTAGTGTTCAGTGTTGTGTAGTTGGCGGAATACCTCTGCTTTGTAATCAGTCAGTTCTTGTAGAACAATACCGCCACCCTTATCTGCAGATTTAATGATAAGGGAGTTGTTACTTTTTAAGGATTCAATAGCCTTCTTTTCCTGAAGAGTTATGTTGAATGGAATAAACTTCTTCTTGTCTTTCAGAACATTAAGGTCTTTAAGTACAATTTTTTCAAAAGTGACAATTTCAACCGGTACCATGTTTGTCGTTGGAAAGAAGGTAGAAGGGGGGCGGAATGGTGTAAATGCAGTGGGATTAGGTGTGGCATTATTCAGAAAATAAGCATACAGACGGAGGCGTCTGAAAAATCTAAGTAGCTCAGCATGAAGGTCAAGGTAGTTGGGGTGCGTGGTGGGGACAAATGAGAGCCCTTTACTAAGCAGAGATAATTCTGTATCGAGTAGGTTGTGTGATGACAAATTAAAAATAGGAATAGTTGCCAATTGTGGGGTAGTGGTAGTAGTGGAGTTTACCATTGGTAAAACTTCTGTCTGGTCTGACGTTCGCCTGGTGGGTTGTACCATCTCTGCGCCCGTTTGACTCGTCCCCTTTTCGGTGGTTCTGTCTGGCCTCTGCCTAAAAAATTCAGGTTCCTGGAGGAAGTACTAGGGCCCTCACCTGAGTCAGAGTTATCGGAGGATTCTACTGAGGTATCTGAGAAGCCAACAAGGGTATTGCGTTTGTTAAAACGCCCCCACGGTCTGCTGTTTTGCGGGTTTGAATACGACCTGTTGGTGTAAAAGTCTTTTTGAAGATAGGGGTATGTGCGTTCCACTGAGTCTGCTTTAATATCCTTTTTGACTTTGAGAGACTTCTTATTTTGTTCGATTCTCTGGAATTCATCAACAGTTTTTTGTACAGAATCAATCAATTTCTTGGCCTCAGTGACTGAACTAGAGTCTTTAATCTGTTTCTCAATCTCAGTCAGTTCATCATTAAGTGTCACTAGTGTTTCAGTTGCAATATCAATACCCAAGACTAACCAATGTCTAGAACACGTTGTGCCAATATAACTAAAGTTATTAATGTATTTAGGGTTATCCGTGAATATACCGGGAATATTTCTCACTTGGAGCCCCACAGGAATGATGTCAGCTTTAAGGTATTCAGTTAACATACGAACCATGAGTTGAAGACGAATCTGCTTTTTCTTACATTTTTCTAGTTGTTCTGACAGGGAAATGTTTGGGCTAACAGTGTTGTCAGTGGAATCAGTAAATAAAGAGGGACCTTCGCAGATCTTCTTTATATATTCATCTGAGTATAGAGGTGCATGGTCTGACATATTAAGTGTAAAGTCAGGTTTAAGTTAGAAGGGAATTGAAGAAGAACAAGGATAGGCCACTCAGTTTAAGGGGAATTAGGGAGAGCATCCCTTACAATCCAGCGATTGTGCTAACTATATTAATACTTGACAAGGGGAAACCCGTGAGGTAGGAAGGACCCAGGGTACTTACTAGTTTGAAAAACAGGAGGTCCTTCAAAAACAATACAATAAGCGTTAAATATAGACCAGAATCGGCTCTATATAATTTGTACAATGCCCAGCCGGACATTGAGGTTTTAATGATCAATAAAAGTAATTTTTAAACATACGTTAGAATGTAGAGTGGGACACAGTCCTGTGTCCTTACACACTAAACAAAAGGTACAGACAGTCAAACATATAGAACATTTATCAGGCTGAAGAGCGAAGCTTGTAGCCAATACGAGATGCAAGGGCAAGCTTTCATGAAGGTACAGTCTCATGCACAATTTTTAACATATGCGTTTAACATGCATGTTTGTACATGGGGTCGACGACGTTTCGATCTATTCAACCAATACATAGATCATCATCAGGACTAGAGAGAATAGAAGCCTGAAAGTACAAATCCTGTAAAAATGGAAGGGGGAGAGAATAAGAGAGAAAGGAGAGGTACATTAAAAACCTAAAATTACTGAGAAAATTCAAGAATGCCAGTGGTCATGCACGACATGCCATCAGTGAGGTACGAACCAGAGAGGCTGGTTATTGGAGCGAAGGAAATGTGAGAATTAACGGTGAATTTTAAATCGGATGATCGAGGCAAAACCACAGTAACTGGACTGTGAACTGACAGAGAGCGTGTAAACATGTGCAATAGGATGATAGTAGTCCGCAGTGGAGCGTGTGGTAGACCGCAAGGTGGTATAGTTGTGCGGTGAACTAGTGCGCGATTGAGCTAGCAACCCGTCAAAAAGGCGTGAAGTATGAAGGGTGAGCCGGTTAGCGTCGTGACAGGGAACGCAAAAACGGCGGGACACTGACCCGAAACGGAGACGAATAACTCCTAGAATTAATTAACACAGATCCAGATGAGGAAGTAGTTGCGGGGATCAACCGGCCCGGACAATTCCATGTGATGGCACAGCTGAAAACTAAGGACGGGAACAATTACGAGAGATCACAACAATAATGGGATAAGGGCGGAATGATGGAGAAGGGGGACTCACCACTTGTTCGCCGTGGCGTGTGGGGGGAAGCTAAGAGATAAAGCCACTTCCCAGCGTAGCGGCTTGACAATCCAAGGTCCGCCTGAGGAAAAACGCATTACGGGAATTAGAGGAGAAGGGAACAGGGTCGTGGAGAGGGGGTGAACGCGCCGCTCGAACACTTACCAGCAACAAGGGGAACTGCACGATCGCAAGTTGGCGGTGAAAGGCTATGCTAGGTGGTTAAGACAGCCCTAGAAGACACGTGACAACCCAGCCTTGGTCATGTGACAGGTATTGCAGGGTGTGCTGGGACGGGATTTCGCGAGTGAATAAACGGCGGACATGTTGGGTCAGTGTTAGTGATTTAGGAAGCGATGAAAGTAAATAGAAAGAAGCAGAACATTGTTAGGTTAAAACAATACCGATAATTTTACAATTGTTACAGGCATGGAGCAACAATTAAGTCACAGACTAACTAAATGAGAGACAGCCAATCCTCATTCCTGTTGAGACCATTGCGGATTGTGTCAAGTTGAATAATAAGTTTCAACTCCTCTTTATTAAGGATTTGCGCCAGATCGCCACCTCTTGGTGGCAGCTTGATGATTCGTAGAACAGTCCATTTAATCTCATTGTCCTGGTGATTAGCCTGTTTGAAATGTTCAACCAGTGGTGCTTTAGGGACATTACAGCGAATCCTGCTGCGGTGTTGACCAATCCTCGTTTTGATCTTCTGGGTAGTCTGCCCAACATAGTTCTTGTTGCATGGACACTGAATCAGATAAATCACATTACATGTGTTGCAGTTCGAAAATCCATTAGAGTTAATGACAATGTTGCCAACCGAGAAAGTTTTGCCTTCTAATGTAAGATCACATAAATTACAATTACCACATTTTGCGTGACCCACCAACGGCGTAAGCCCCCAATGTGCATTAAGGGTTGTTGGAGGTGTCTTTTTGGGGATTGCAGCGCGCACTAGGTGGTCTTTTAAATTGCGATTTTTACGGAAGGCAAATAATGGTCTTTCCAGATTGAGGCTGCCTGCATTCAGTATGGGCCAATGTTTCAGAACAGATTTACGCACATGGTTGGAGATGACCCACCTTTTCGGTCATAGATGCATATTTACTGCTGCTAATAATCCACTTTCCAACAGCTTTTTATTGGGAGCAGGTAGGAAAGTCATGGTTGGTGTCTGGGGAAATGCAATTTAAAACCCTCTTTTATGGTAAAGTTGGTTTTGAAGTCACAGTTCTGAAAATGCCCCTTTTAGAAAGTTTTTTTTTGGTAACATTTCTTTATTAATTTTGCAAGTAAATACAGAACATTACAAGCAGCGTGGCCAACTAACCCCACCCTTTTAGAAAGTTGGCATGTTCTTGTCCTACCCATTTGGTGCCTGCAATCTATTCCTGGGTCACGTGACTAAGTGTAGTTGGTAGCTGGTATTTGTGTATTCCTCTCAGAAAATATCATAATAGAGTGTCTGGGTGTTGGCAGGATGGACCACCTCTGACTTCCGACCTGTAACCTACCACACTTGCACTTTAAAGGCACAGGCGCAGCTCACACACAAAGGACTTCACACTGCCTACTGTGCCTCCAGAAAGACTCAGGAAATTCCAGACAATCAATAGGTGGAAAACTCTAGAAGCTTCTCACACTTCAAAGTGGCCACCAGGTATAACAAGCATTGGCAAAGTCAATAGGTCATGCCTGAGTGAGATTCATTGGCTTTGCTAATGATTTTAGCTATGTTGCAATAGGCTGAAAGTAATGAAAAAAAAGCTGTATGACACAGCCAGCATTGTCTGGGTTATAGCTCTTTTTTATTTTTTATTTTCAGTTATGCTGTACTGAAGCTAGTGCCGCTGTATAATATGGCTAAAGAAACATTGAAAAACCAATAGATCTTGCATAGTTGAGACCTATTGGCTTTTCCAATGCTTGGTATGGAATGCCATATGGTAAGTTATAAGTATTTATATAGTGTTTACAACAGCTGAAGCGCTACTGTTATAGAATAGAGAATGCACTTGCCAAGGTGTTAGTGTGTCCAGATTCAGAAGCATTTTACGATCATACAAAAACTGTGAAACTGTGCCATATAAATCCACCTAATGTAGCAGAAGTATGAGGTAGACAGAAAGTTCCAAAGGTTACAGCTTTTATTACAGTGATGCTTTAGGTGATGTGTTGCTTTGGGTGCAATGGTTAAAAAAGAACCAAAAAAGCACTCCCGACTGCTTGTTTAATAGTAAAATATAGCAATAATTGGTATTCAGAGGGTTTCCTAGAACCTTTGGCCCCTGTGATGCTGCACCTGCTGCACCATTCAAATTACGACCATAGTGCTTGCAAGGTGACTTTGCTAGTGACTGCTTATTTAGTAGTAAAATATAGCAATAAATGGTGTTTAGTGGGTTTCCTAGAGCTTTTGACCCCTGTGCCACTGTACCTTCTGCAACGTTCAAATCACAACCTTGGTGCCTGCAAGGTAACTGCTCTTGTGACGGTTTGTCTAGTAGTACAATATACCAATAACCAGTGTTCAGTGGGTTTCCTAGAGATTTTGGCCTCAAGCCACTGCACCTGCTGTACCACTCAAATCATGGTCCTGGTGCTGCAAGATAACTGCGCTTGTGACTCTAGTTGCATAAAATAGCATTGATCGGTTTTCAGTGGGTTTCCTAGACATTTTAGGCCCTATGCCACTGCACCTGCTGCACCGGTCAAATCATTACCCTAGTGCCTGCAAGGTAACTGCGCTTGTGACTGCATGTCTAGTAGTAAAATATAGCAATGATCGGTCTTCAGTGGGTTTCCTAGACCTTTTGGCCCTGTGCCACTGCATTTGCTACACCATTCAAATCATGACACTGGTGCCTGCAGACAACTGTGCTTGTGATTGTCTGTCTAGTAAAATATAGCAATGATCAGCCTTCAGTGTGTTTCTAGAACTTTTGGGCCCTGTACCACTGCACCTGCTGCACCATTCAAATCATGGTCCTGTTGCCTACAAGGTAACTGTGCTGGTAACTGCCTGTCTAGTAGTAAAATATAGCAATGATCGGTCTTCAGTGGGTTTCGTAGACCTTTTGGCCTTTGTGCCACTGCACCTACTGCACAATTTATGTAATTTTGGTGTGAAATAATATATTATATTTTTCTCTATTTTTCTAAATTGGTGTGGGATTTTTCTTGTGTTGTATTTTTGACTTCATTACAATGTGTCTTCTGCTTAAATACTTTACACATTGCCTCTAAGTTAAGCCTGACTGCTTTTGTGCTGCTACCAGAAGGTTAAGCATGGGTTAAGTTAGTGACTTTATGTGGTTCACCCTGACAAGGGTTATGGCTCTTCCTTAAGTAGGGTTTCACCCCCTTCAACCAACAAACCAATTGTGGTCAAGCGAAATCCTGACTCCCGAGAACTTTCAAGGATGTTGCCTGTATGGGTTGGCACATACACAGCTTACAGGACATATTAGATTTTCAGATGTACTGATCAATTCCAAACACTCTGGTTAAAAGGACAATCTGCAAAGACGTGCTTCACTTTAATCTATGTCTCTGTGCTGTGTCCCATTCATGCTTTTACATGAATCACTCATTTAAGCAGGCTGCCCAGACTTAATTGGGATTTGTGAAGTTTTATGGTAATCAGATATAATATAATTGTTTATCTCTCCTATTACACATACAATAAAACAGAACAGGTGGGCCTGATTAATATTCAGTGCTACTTTAAACAACTTAAACTCAAAAGAATTGATGAGGACAACGGTTGGAAACAAAAATATTAGGAAGAGAGCTAACATCTCATTTTCAGAGCACAGAACTTTATATATGCTTGGACTGCATACAACAAAACACACAAGATGATGGACGGAATGTTGCACATTGGCAAAACATTCACCCCCAGTCACAGATCTGGGTTTAATCCATCGTTATTTTGCTCACCACGCCACCCCAGTTCAGACATGGCCATATGCAAATCAGTCTTGACCCTGTGCCTCATGGGAACAGTCCAGCCCGAACTGCCAAGCCATGTCTTCCCTGGACCGGAATCAAGCATTCTAGGACCGGTTTCGGGGTTTCACCCCTCTTCAGCCAGTATAGCTTGACTCCAGTGGCGTAGTGAGCATGGGACCTACGTCTGGGCATACCCTTCCCACATAGGGTGAACAGCAAAACACACAAGATGATGGACGGAATGTTGCACATTGGCAAAACATTCACCCCCAGTCACAGATCTGGGTTTAATCCATCGTTATTTTGCTCACCATGCCACCCCAGTTCAGACATGGCCATATGCAAATCAGTCTTAACCCTGTGCCTCATGGGAACAGTCCAGCCCGAACTACCAAGCCATGTCTTCCCTGGACCGGAATCAAGCATTCTAGGACCGGTTTCGGGGTTTCACCCCTCTTCAGCCAGTATAGCTTGACTCCAGTGGCGTAGTGAGCACGGGACCCACGTCTGGGCATACCCTTCCCACATAGGGTGAACAGCAAAACACACAAGATGATGGACGGAATGTTGCACATTGGCAAAACATTCACCCCCAGTTACAGATCTGGGTTTAATCCATCGTTATTTTGCTCACCACGCCACCCCAGTTCAGACATGGCCATATGCAAATCAGTCTTGACCCTGTGCCTCATGGGAACAGTCCAGCCCGAACTGCCAAGCCATGTCTTCCCTGGACCGGAATCAAGCATTCTAGGACCTGTTTCGGGGTATCACCCCTCTTCAGCCAGTATAGCTGGACTCCAATGGCGTAGTGAGCACGGGACCCACGTCTGGGCATACCCTTCCCACATAGGGTGAACAGCAAAACACACAAGATGATGGACGGAATGTTGCACATTGGCAAAACATTCACCCCCAGTCACAGATCTGGGTTTAATCCATCGTTATTTTGCTCACCACGCCACCCCTGTTCAGACATGGCCATATGCAAATCAGTCTTGACCCTGTGCCTCATGGGAACAGTCCAGCCCGAACTGCCAAGCCATGTCTTCCCTGGACCGGAATCAAGCATTCTAGGACCAGTTTCGGGGTAGCACCCCTCTTCAGCCAGTATAGCTTGACTCCAGTGGCGTAGTGAGCTCGGGACCCACGTCTGGGCATACCCTTCCCATACCCTTCCAACTTAAAGCTATCCTGGCTGAAGAGGGGTGAAACCCCGAAACCGGTCCTAAGATGCTTGATTCCGGTCCAGGGAAGACATGGCTTGGCAGTTCGGGCTGGACTGTTCCCATGAGGCACAGGGTCAAGACTGATTTGCATATGGCCATGTCTGAACTGGGGTGGCGTGGTGAGCAAAATAACGATGGATTAAACCCAGATCTGTGACTGGGGGTGAATGTTTTGCCAATGTGCAACATTCCGTCCATCATCTTGTGTGTTTTGCTGGACTGCATACAAATCATGGACAAACCACCAGGAGATGTCACTATGTGAGAAAGGGAATGCAACTAGAGACACAAGCACATTTTCAAATAATTTATACACATAGAGCTAGTCATATATACCATTGGAGAAGTAAGTTTAAAGTGATAACAGATTCACATTGAAGAGACGGAGGAGATTAATGGTTCATCAGAGCGGCAGCTCCATCAAACCCACTGTTCCCTCACCCCATTTGGAGGTAGGGGATCTTCTGGGTGTTGCTGATAGTGGAGCCAAAGCTAGTTGACTTCATGTTTGCTGGCTTTAGGATTCTGCACACTTTACCACTGCTAACCAGTACTAAAGTGCTTGTGCTCTCTCCTTCAAAAATGGTAGAATTGGCTTATACCCTATTGGCCTATTTATTTTACTTGTAAGTCCTATGTAAGGTGGTACTACCTGTAACCAGGGCCTGTAAATTAAGTGCTACTGGTGGGCCTGCAGCACTGATTGTGCAACCCACTTAGGAGGTCCTTTAGCCAAGTTTCAGGCCTGCCTTTGCAGTCTGTGTGTGCGCAGTTATAAGCTGCCATGTTGAACTGACAAAATAAACTTTTTGCCATGCCCATACCTTTCTTTTTAATACATATAAGGCACCCCATGGGTAGGTCCAGACGTCAAGGTGCACTTTATCCAAAATGTAGGACATGTACTTGTAAGTTTTACATGTCTTGGTAGTAGAAAACGTCGAAATAGTTTTTTTCACTACTGTAACGACTACCTCTCCCATAAGCTAACATTGGTGTTACCTTATTACATTTAATAAGCTTTGCCTTCTAATTAGGAGCAAAATAGACAGGTTGAGGTTTGTGTCCAAAGAATTGTAATTAAAAACCCAATTCAATGGTAAAGTTGAATTTTTAATCATAATTCTGAAAATGCACCTTTTCGAAAGTTGCCATGTACTTATCCTAACCATTTAGTGCCTGCAGCCTGATTCTGGGTCACATGACTAGAGGTAGCGGGCAGTTGGTCTTAGTCTATTGCTCCCAGGCAGAGAGACAAAGGGGAAGAAAAGTGTTGGCAGGAAGGGCCACCGAGTTAATGAGGGGGAGGAGCTGTCACCTACCACACTTGCACATCACAAAGGCTCTGTCTGAGCTCTCTCACAAAGGGTTTTTCACTAGTCTTTTCTGACACTAGACAAGCTGAGGCCAGAACAGGGAGGAAGGAGATGCCTGGCATCCCAGGGGGGTGGAAACCTCTACAAGCTTCCTCCACTTCAAAGTGGACACCAGGTATAAATATAGGACCCTTAGACCCAAGTCTTTAGTTCACTTCTGGACCAGTGAACCCTGCCAGGAAGAAGGACTGATGTGCTGCTGAAAGGACTGCCACTCATCTTGACTTATGCTCTGAAGGACTGCTGCCCTGCTGTACTGGCCTGCCACCCTCTTACTTGGGTAAGAAGGACTGGATCTGCATCTCTAAACCCAGGACCCTAAAGTGACTCCAAGGGCTAGATAGCTGGCTCATGATCAGATGCCTCTGGGATATAACAGGCTTCCAATAACCTTGAACTCAGCACCTGGACTCTGCCATATGTCAATCCTGCCACTCCAGTCCTCGACCCTTGGAAGTGGGCCAGAAGGTGCTCTGCCAGCACATCTGTGGATCAAGCAGAACCAACGCATCTCCTCTGCTGTGCCACCCGGAGCAGAACCGATGCATCGCCTCTGCTGCATGGACTTTCCAATGCAAGGATTTCATATCTCCTTCGCCTCCTCATCAGAACCACATAGGCACCACGCACACCCAATATAGGCCCTCACATCACAAGCTTCTCGTCAACGGCAGCCTCAGTGATGAAGCAGGACCTCACATCGCAGCCTTGCAGCTCCCTGGGACCATCGATGTACAACTCATCTCCAACCAGGACCTCACATCGCCTCTGCTGCTAACGCAACCTCGACACAGGACCATGCAATGATCTGCAACCAGGATTGAAGGTACTCCTGTTCAGCAGGCCTAACTGGGTCCTTGTAGCTGGCCCACGCTCCATTGCGGTCTGCCTGAACTTGTTTTTGTTCTAATCCAGCACAACCAGATAATCACAGTTGGCACTATATTCACTTAAATCTTTAAGCTTGCATATCTCAGGTTCTACTGGTTGGATTTTTATCTTAGTGACCTTGATTTATTTGTATAAATGGTCTTTATTTTTCTAAATTGATGTGGTATATTTCTTGGGTTACGTTTTCACTTTATTACTGTTGAAGTGCTGTATAAATACTTTAAACGTTGCCTCTAAGTTAGGCTTGACTGCTCTGTGCCAAGTCACCAGAGGATTGAGCACAGGTTACTTTGGGGTTTGCTTGTGACTTCACCCTGACAAGGATTGTGGTTGCTGCTTGAGTAGGGTTTCATTCCCCTCAACCAGTAACCCAATTTCTTACACACATTATGAGGAATTTTCAAACCTTTGTAAACTGATGTGTATGTCTGCAACAACTAATTGTGTATGTCCTCTGCCAAAGCAATCTTTGACATTATATATATCTGGAAGAAAAATATAAATAATTTTGTGTCTCTGGGCAGAACAATAGTACACTCAAACTTGCCCAACTTTTTGGCACTGTTGTTTATCAGAAGCCAAAATGCACATAAAAAAGGACAGTTATATTGCTCAGATTCCTTTCTGGTCATGAACAGATACAGACTATAATGGTCTCAATTCAAACTAGCCAATGCTTTCCACTTGTGGAAAAGGGTACCTAATGACTGGTGTCAGAAAAGCTGAAATGTTCAGACCTGGACTTTCATTTACAAAACAATGTGGTAGTTTGGTCGCTACAGCTACTGAATGTGTTACTTTGTTAAATAAAAGCCATGCGGTTTCAAACTCCTAGGATAGGAACAGAGGTGGCCACAAAAGGCAAAGCCTATATTACAAATTATACAGGCACTTATTTTGGACATACTCAAAGTAAAGCATACGCTTTCTATTTTGCATAGGGGTGTGATCCCATTCGTATGAGGCAATGCTTTTTCACTTGAGCCTGCACCACATCACAAATGCAGATGCATGGCAAAAAAAGGCGTTGGGGAACCGCAGAGGCCGCTTGCGATTACAACACCCGCAAAGCTACTTACAAAGACCGGCCACTGGTACAGGGACAAAAACACTGACTGCAGCGAAGAACTGTGTTGTCACTGTCAGAACATGGACACCCTGCAATTCGGCCTCAGCTGGGGCTCTGGAAAGTCACTGTTCGGGGTCCTTCCTCAGACATCGCGAAACATCTACGAGCTCCACCAAACCTTTTGAAATTTAGGAAGGATCTAAAAACTTGTATCTTCTCTTTGGACCAGCGGGTTGGTACCCCTTAAAAGATGGGTTCGCTTTTGTATTCTGATTATTGACAATGCTGAGAGTTCTTGCCACTAGCACCAAGATGCCCATTTTTAGGTAAAAGTGTGCATTATAAACCTTTTTAACATAATATAACATAGTAAACTGATTTTTCCCCCACTGCACTCCTAAGTGTGTTTGACAACACCACAGATTAGCCCATACGCTTTTCAGTGTGTACTTTCTTCCAACGATTGGGTGCCTGTACCTCCCTACTCCCCAGGTATACTTAAGGCACATCCAATCACAGCACAAACAGGGGGCATTTGCGAGACTGGAAATCCTAAACAGTGTCACCTAGAATTGACCCCTCGAAGGCATGTGTTGAACAGTGTTCTACTTTAATGGAAACCATCCAGTACACTGACTTGACTGCCCAAGAAAATGTAAACAAGGAAAACACATATACGATAATCTGCAGCAAATCCAGTGAAAAACAGGTCCCTGTTTCTTATCTTAAAGCATACTAACCACTGCAGAAAAATCCCAAATAAAGAGTATGTCAGAACCTGAAATCATAAAAGGTATATTGCCTCCTATGGAATATATTTAATAGAATTAGCAAAAATCCCAGAAGCAATCATCCATAAACAGATACACCTAACCATTTTTAGGTCGAGCCTCAAAGACCTGTTGTATCCTCTTCTGTGGGCATTTGGTACATCCCCTATTGCCATTGGATGTTATCTATGGCATTCAGAAATGCTGGCTTGTTATTGGGGTTTGTCCATGTTGGTCCCTCTTTTCTGTGTCTGTTTCTGGTTTCTTTTGGTCGGTCAACACGCCTTCATAGTGCGATGGTCCCTCCTCCCGTCTGGGCATGCTTCGCACAATAGTTTCCAGCCTTGTTTTTACCTCCTGCTCTGTTAGATCCACACCCTCCTTGGCCTCTCTCCCGCCCTGCCCGTCACTTGCTGGGGAGGTATAAAGTGCTACCTTAGGTGTGGGGTGTAGGAGGTATGAGCAGGATTATCTGTGAGGGCCACCAATGGGCAGTGACCCATCAGCGCTTTGAGTGTGCAAGCACAAGTCATGGCGCTCCTCACATCAGAAGAGGCAGGTGGTTTAGGGCTGGACGCGGAGGCACCAGATACGGAGAGAAGGTACGCCTGGCATGCAATTTAAAACGAGGCCAGCAGTTTTCCATCCTTCGGAGGAGATCATGTACCTGGGCCGCAGAACAGTTCGCAGGTGGAAGTTCATGTGTGCACCCTTCAAAGGCAGGCGATGTCCATCTCGAGCATTGTCACAGAAGGCACTTGAGTCAGGACTGTGATGTATCTCGCTCTGCCTCAGGGCCCTGCGTGCATGGCGTATACGCTGCCATGGCGCGCAGAGAAAAGTGGACTACACTCAGACACTGTCGGGTGCAGACTGACCCGTGTGGTCACGCCTCATTTATTTGCACGCTCTACCATTCCGGCATCAGCGCGTGGGTGCAACATTCCCGGTGTGGGCTGGCACAGCCAGCTAGACCACTGACTCATTACATCCCATCCAAACTCAGGGGCAGATTTACAAGAAAGTGACACAGCTGTAGAGATGCGTCACATTCCCTGCGCCAACAAGCAAAACCCTTGCATCACCATGGATGCACCGTATTTACAATACAAAAAGAACTATTGATGGACAGAATGCAGAACAATGTCATACATTCACCCCAATACAGAGATCTGGGCCTAAATCCATCGCTTTTTTTGCTCACCATGCCATTCCAGTTTGGACCCAGCCCTATGCAAATCAGTCTTGATACTGTGCCCAATGGAAACAGTCCAGCCCGAACTGCCAGGCCAGGTCCTCCCTGGACTAGAAACAAGCATCCTAGGACTGGTTTCGGGGTTTCACCCCTCTTCAGCCAGGATAGCTTGATTCCAGTGGCATGGAGAGCACGGGACTCACGTCTGAGCATACCCGTCCCACTCGGGGTGACAAATGCAAAAAGAACTATTGATGGACAGAATGCAGAACAATGTCATACATTCACCCCAGTACAGAGATCTGGGCCTAAATCCATCGCTTTTTTGCTCACCATGCCATTCCAGTTTGGACCCAGCCATATGCAAATCAGTGTTAATCCTGTGCCCAATGGTGAAAATACGGCGCACCATGGTGCAAGGATTGACAGATGCATCAGAAATTCTGACGCATCTGTTGACGAAAAAGTCACGCATTGCTGGAGTTGTGTCGCAAGCACGACACAACTCCAGCAATGCTCAGGGGTGCCCTATGCCTAACATGCTGTATCACTCCTTACGCCTGCTTCAAGCAGGCGCAGGGTTTTGACGCAGTATGGACGTAAAAGTGACTCAGTGAAATCTTGTAGATTTCACTGCGTCACTTTTACGGGGCTTCGTGCGACGGAACGCCCACCCTGCATACTTTAAACCTGACGCAACTTTTACGCTGCCACTGCATCACAAAAGTGATGCAATGATGGTGCAAAAGTGATGCAAGGGGCTTGTAAATCTGCCCCTCAGTCTCTTGTTTTTCTCCCAGAACTTCGCTGTTCACTTACTTGGCATGCAAAGTCTCTAAGGCGTGTGCTCGGTGGGAGTTTCCCCTCAGTTCATACCTGGGGTGGCTGTCTCAGGTGTTGGATGGCGGTTCAGGTATTTTGGATGCTGACAATATCTCTGGGGCCTCTACGGCCACCACCTCACTGGAAATGGCAGGCGACAGTCGTGCCAGCTGACTTTCCCAGGTTTCTTCCTGTCCTGCTTCGTCGTTCTCCCACACATCTGGGGCCCCATCAGTTTCGTCACCAGCGGGCGGCTCCGGTATCTTCTTGAACCACGATACGTTTTGTGTTGCTGTATCGTGGTTCCTTTGACGCTGACTACTGGCCAGTGGCCTGGTCCGTAGCGGGTCCAGAACTTTCCAGCTGGTCTCCTGTCCTTCATTAGGACGGTGTCTCCTCTCTGTAATTGCCGGGACATTTCTCTCCTTATCCGGCTGGCCGCTGGGTTTTGTCTTTCCCTCTGCCCTGTGGCGTCTTCTTCATTGTAGGGGGGTGGCGCCCATCCGGGTCAGGTGCGGAGGGTGTCTGTTAAACAAGAGTGCCCATGGTGGTTGGTGTGTGGTGCTTTGGGGGGTGCTTCGATATTCTCGGAGAAACAGCTGCAGGTGCCGTTCAGGGACCACCTTCTCGGCCATGGCAATGCGGAGAGCCTTGTTGAGAGTGCTCATAAAC
Organism: Triturus cristatus; assembly: GCF_964204655.1. Classification (NCBI taxonomy): domain Eukaryota; kingdom Metazoa; phylum Chordata; class Amphibia; order Caudata; family Salamandridae; genus Triturus; species Triturus cristatus. The sequence goes on from NC_140583.1 coordinate 355,245,067, forward strand.
CTTTTGATCTCGCCGTTAGCTTGCGGCCACTGTGGGGTGATGCGGCGGTGTCATATCCCATGATGTTGCAGGAATTCACGGAGCTCGTTGCCCTGGAACGGGGGTCGATTGTCCATTCGGACACCCAAACATTGCAATGATCTTTTCAAGCACTGGGGCGACTTAAGAGAAGGCGGTGGAGCTGATGACTTCCACGAGGTGATATTTAGAGTAGCTGTCCAGCAGAACCATGGTCGTCTGGCCATCTGGGAAACTCCCAAAGCTGATGCTCACTTTCTCCCATGATACCTTCCAGTGCTCCTCTGTCTCGATGGGTGCTGGTCTTACGGATGCACTCGTCAACTGGCAGGATGGGCACCTTTTCACTGCCTCCTCGACTCGGGCTTCCAGTCCTGGAAACCAGAATTTTTCTCTCATGCGGGCCTTCATCTTTTAGACTCCTTGGTGTCCCCCGTGAGCCAACTGGGTAGTCTGGTGCTGTAGGGCTGCCGGAATGACGATTTGAGAGCCTATCAGTAGGATTCCCCCTTGGGTCATGCTTAGTTCGTTCCGGATCTTCCACATTTGCATGAGTCCTTCTTTCTCAGGGCCTTTCCACGTGTTGGCGGACTGCAGGAAGTGGTGCCAGTGTACTCCTTGGACAGCGGCACAGACTGGTGATTTCGGGGTCCTCTTCTGCTGCCGCGGCCACATCTTCCAGTGTGAGTGTTTTCGGGCACGTGATGGTGGAAATCATGTTCAAATGTGCTTCAAGCGCTTCTGTGTCGGACTCTTCTCTGTCGCCACCAGGCGGCTCTGGGTGCCTCGAGAAGAAGTCGGCGGGGTTCTTGGCGCCGGGCTGATAGGCCACTTCCATCTCATATTGTTGGAGCCCAATGGCCCACTGCTCAATCGGCGGGTGTGGGTGTGGTGCTGCCCTTTGAAAAGCGGCACGGACGGCTGGTGGTCCGTGATGACCCTGAACGGTTGGCCGCAGAAGTAAAGTGAAAGTGGCAGCATGCCCACCAGATGGCTAGAGCCTCTCTCTCGATTTGCGCATAGTGCCTTTCAGTGGGTGATAACACTTTGCTGGCGTAGCCGAGAGCTGCCCACCTCCCTGGCTCCTGTTCTTGAGTGAGAACGGACTGAGGCCTATGAGGCTGGCATCAACCAGTATTTCTGTCTGTTTAGCAGAGTTAATATATACCAGCGTGGTGTGATCAAGGAGGGTGTTCTTGATTGTTTGGAACGCTGTTTTCTCTGAGGTCCTCCATTGCCACATTGCGTCGGTACATGTGAGGTTTAGGAGGGGCTCCGGGATGGTGGCTAGATCGGGCATGACCCCCCACAGTACGTAGCCATCCCCAAGAAGCTTTGTACTTCCAATACAGTAAGTGGAGCTGGGCGTCCTTGATTGCCTGGGACTTCCGTGGGTCCACTTGGATTCCCTCTTGGCTGAATGTTTATCAGAAGAACTCTATTTGCTTCTGGAAGAATAGGCACTTCTCCCTGTGAAGGGTGACACCGTGTTCCTGGAGCCGCTTCAGTGTAGCTCTTAGGCGTCTCTAATGCTCATCCATGGTTCTTGAGTGGATAAGGATGTCATCACTTACGTTCAGTACCCCCGGAAGGCTGATCAGGATCTCTCTTACTGTGTCCTGGAATACCTCGGCTGCTGACGATATCCCGAAATGTAGGCGCTTGTATCTCTGCAGCCCTAGGTGGGTACTGAACATGGTAATGTAGCGGCTCTCTTTCGCCAGTACCAGCTGGTGGCAGTCAGCATTCAGATCCAGTTTGGAAAACCATCGGGCACCGTTGAGGTCAGCCACAATGTCATCCATCGTCGGCGTCATGTGGCGTTCGCGCCGGACGGCCTTGTTGGGAAGGTGCATATCTATGCATAGCCTGATCTTCCCTGGCTGCCGGGGGTTTTCCACGACATGGGGAATACCCATGGCGTGGGTCCAGAGACCTTCTCGATGACCCCTTGGTCTTCCAGCTTTTGTAGCTCTTGTTCCACTATTGGCCTAAGGTGGAAAGGGATCCTCCTATGCCGTAGTGCAGTTGGGGTTATAGATGGATCAATGTGCAGCTTGATTGGAGCCTACTTAATCCGTCATACAAACTTGCAAATTGGCTCAGAATTTCATTCATTTGTTTGGCTTGCACACTCCTCGCGAATGTCACCAGCCCAAGGTCTTCCGCCGCATGGCTGCTTAGGAGGGTGTCGGCTTCCTGGTTTATGATATGGATGTCCGTGGTGATTTTGTTGTCTTCGGACCGTATAGGCACGTCACCTTGCCTCGGAGTGGTAGAGGTTTGGGTTTCAACCAATTATATTGCTGAATACCTGTGACATTGACGGCACCCTCCGGCACGTTGTAAGTTAGGGGATTAAGTCCCCTTGAATCCTAAGGGCCCCTTGGGGCCAACTAGCCCACCAGGTACCTCCAGTTTGAGCTGTTTCCTCCGAGGTCCCCCATTGTATCGTCTGATTGGTAGGCGGCCCGCTCATTCTTTCTTCCTCTCTGGGAGGATACAAGGGAGGCACTTGATAGTTGTCACACCAGCTTTCTCATGGGCTTTGCACGTTTTCCTTCTTTTCGCAGTGCTTTACTCCTGCACACGGATGCAAAGTGATTTGTGATGCCACAGTTGGTGCCGTAGGTATGTTTGGCTGCCATAGTTTAAGCCCGCACAGCACTTTGCTGCATATTCCTTGGATGAGTTGGGCTCTGATCTCTACTGCCGCTCTTTCATCCACAAAATGTGTGCTTGCTAGCTCCCTCAGCCTTGCATGGAAGGTATCGATGGATTTCCCCTTCCCTTTGCCTGGCTTGTCGCAACTTGAACCGCTCAAAGTCCGGGTTCAGTTGGGGGTCAAAATGTGCGTTCAACGCTGCCACTGCTGCCTCATAGTCATTCTGGGGCCCGACATCAGGGAGATATTTTAAGAGTAGGTACACTTCTCCTCCTGCATAGTGGAGCAGGAGTGATCTCTTGACTGCCCCATTAGTTTCTCTGGTGGCAATGAACTAGTTCTTTAGGCGGCCGAGCCACGTTTTTCACCTGTTGTGGGGTCAGTTGCCTCACTAAATGGGGGTAGGATGCCCTTGGGCAGGTGTTGCGTCACTATTCGGACTGGGGCCTGGTTCTCATATGCATTGTCCCCATTTTGCCTTGGGGCCGTGTCTATGCATCACGTGGTGAGGGGTTTGCTGGTTCTGACTTGTGCTCTTCTTGTGGCTGCGCTGCTGTCTTGCAAGGCTGTACAGTAATGCTCTTGATGGACGACTATGCCCGTATTGTGCTTTAGGCTTGTCTTCACCCGCACTGGCGTTACTCAAAACGGCTGTGTGGGCGGGCTTTGCGCTGCGTGGGACCTGGTCAGCTGATCACTTGAACTGCTGCCTTACCTGTGATTAGGGCAGCCTAGGCAGGGCCTGGTCGGTGTCCTGGTGTGGACCACTGTCTTGGCATGGTTGCGGGGGCGTAGAAGGCCCCTCTTGCCCTTACGGGGGTGGTGCACTTTGTCTCAGCCACTCGCGGCACTGCAGCTGCAGGTTTCAGCTGTCGGGGCTGACTTGTGGCTGTTACCATTGATTTACCCCAGTGATGAGGTATTGGAGCGTGGACTCAGCTCTGCTCCTCTTCGCCAGTGTGATGTATCTCGCGCCGCCTCAGGGCCCAGCACGCCTGGCATATACGCGGTGACGGTGCGCAGAGAGACATGGACTACGCTCAGGCACTGTCGGGTGCAGACTGACCCCAGTGCGGTCACACCCCATTTATTTGCAGGCTCCGCCTTTCCGGCATCAGCGTGTGGGTGCATCATTTCCGACATGGACCGGTGCAACCAGCTAGACCGCTGACTCATTACAAGGACAACAGCTTTCAGTCATAGGCAGAGGGGCATTGTAGAGCACCTTGGTGTTACCTGTACTGGGAAGCAAAATGTGCTGCAGTTGATATTGATATATATTTAGTTGCTGGACTGTTTGTGGGTGTCAGCTCCGGCAGATAAATGAAAGTGGCCATGCTCGACTGTGTGTTGTTTTCATTTACCAGAGGGTGGGGTAGGTGGGCACTGGTTTGCAGGGCTAGGGGGTGGAAGACTGCTACACACCATGTGGGGATACGTTTCAGAGGAGCTCTCGGGACAAGAAGAGCGCTTTCTTATTCTCAAGCTTTAAGTACGGCCAGATAAATGCATGCCTGTTTATTTCTAAGCAGGCTGGCTATGTTAAAATAGCAGGGTTTGCATTTGTTCATTTTTGGGGCATCCTGGGTGCAGTGGCTGCTTCAGGCCCGTACCTGGCATGAAAGGTGGGCGGGCGTGTTAGGGTGGTGGATGCCAGTACCTTGAGTTTTTGTGTGCTTGGTTTCTGTAGTGTGTATGGCAAGGGTGGAGGGTAATTTGGTTGTGTTGGAGAAAGCGCCCAATGGTCTATGGGAGGGACTATCTGATTTGCCAGGTGCCTGGAGTGTAATTTCATTGGAAAATTGACTCTCTTTTGTTATACAGGTCCAATAGACAATGAAACCGCGGCACCACCACATCGTGTGATCCCAGGCACACTTCCAAATTCTACCCCCCATCCAGTGGCTGAACTGCTTACCAAACAGCGTGGTCTCCAGAGCTAAGGTCGTGGTGTTTCTCTCTTTTTGGGATGGGGGTATTAGATCAGTGATTTGCATTGTTTCATGTGCTGTACCGTGAAATCGGACGTTTGTCTGCTGGTGGTTTGGACTGAGCATGGAACATCGATATACAGCGCATTTTGTCCCATACTACTTCACGGCTATGTCAACTTTAATGCTGGGGGAGCTAGAGTTTAACATCATTATTAACAGTTTAACACTTAACTACTGCGTTCAGCAATAGCGAGGTGACCAGTTAATCATTGCAAAGGGCTTATTATTGCAACACGTGGAGGTGCTTTTTAGAACTTTGATGCATGATAACTAGCAAGTATTTTAGTAACATTTGTAAACGGCCGTGGGTAGATGGGGTATCGGGATTGAATGGGATAGGCCCCAACGGTGGAAGCTAAATTGCCAATAAGTTTAGAGCGCTGGTTTTCAACAGGCAGCGCTGACATGTTGGAAGTTAGGCCTGGCCCTGCGCAGCACATTCTGTTGGGGGCTGTGCTCTTGATTAATTAAACTTGAGTGACCTGGGGCAAGCGGCATTCGCTAACAATGGGTAAACATCGCTACTGCATTTCAGGGAGGGGCAGGTAGAGCTTCATGAGTGCTCCACTCGCGAGTAGGCGCTGTGCATCTCAGGCAAAGTGGATGGCCATCAGCAGAGGGGTGCTGCTGGTGCTCTGTTGACCGGGACAGCTGGGGTAGCTGGGCGGAGATAGCGTTTTGGTTTTGTGGCCTGTTTCGGGACTTGTGAGGTGGAGGGGCTGCTTCGGGCCCACTCCTGACTTGAGAGGAGGGAGTGGGTAAGTGGTAGAGGTGGCTAGTTAGGGGTTTGTTGGATGCCAGGCAGCTGTTGTGAAGGGATGGGCATGGTACTCTGGAGCCTGTGGTGCTTGAAGGCACTGGTAATGGCTTAAGTGCACTTGAGGAAAAATAAATGCCTGCTTGTTGAAATGGAAATTCAGCACAATTATATATATATAATGCGCCGATCTGAGACGAGCTTTCCATTTAGCATGCTCAACACGAGGCAGAGACATAGCTATTCTTTGCTTTGAAGCACTGTTCTATTATATCTTGCAATACGCTTTTCTTTTCTTTTTCATTTTAGAAAGGTTTTTGTATGATAATTCTTGGGCCTAAAAATGGCATTTTGCAGGGAACAAACAAAAAACAGGGCACATCTTACATTGAAGTTGGCCCGTACTCAGCGATGTCATCAGTGATGTCACTGACCATGTCATGAGTGGTGTAATATGTGATGTCATCAGCAGCGCATTGCGGGGGAGCAAGTTATAGTTAGCTGAGCTAACTATAGCAGCTGAATTTCACTGGTTTTGTACAAGTGAAATGTCCATCTAACTATAACGTCCCTGAAACCTGTGATTTTTTCAGTGAATTTCTAAGGTTTCTAAGGTTTTTTAAATGCTCATTTCTAACTATAATGAACCTGAAACCTTTGTTTTTTTCAGTGAATTTCAAAGGTTTTTTTTAATGCTTATTTCTGACTATAACGTCCCTAAAACCTATGGTTTTTTCAGTAAATTTCTAAGGTTTTTTAAAATGCTAATTTCTAGCTATTAAGTCCACTTGAATCCTGAGGGGCCCTGGGGTGCGGCCTCGGACCACCTCTCTGCAACTCAGCTCTTTGGCACTTACTGTAGGTACCTGGTGGGCTAGTTGGCCCCTAGGGACCCTCAGGATTGAAGTGGACTTAATCCCCCAATTTACAACACGCCAGGGGGCGTGTTTGCACACTTGCTATATCATGCCCCACCCCCTCCCTGCACCACTGTGAAAACGCGCCCCCTGGCACGTTGTAAGTTAGGGGATTAAGTCCCCTTGAATCCTAATGCTCCCTGGGGGCCAACTAGCCCACCAGGTACCTCCAGTTTGCGCCACAGAGCTGCAGTGCAGAGTGGTGTAAAAAGGGGAATGGCCTCAGACCACCTCTCTGCAACGCAGCTCTGTGGCGCAAACTGGAGGTACCTGGTAGACTAGTTGGTCCCCAGGGACCCTCAGTATTCAAGGGGAATTAATTCCCCAACTAACCATGTGCCAGGGGGCTTGTTTGCAGTGTGGTGGAGAAAGGGGCCGTGGCCCCTGGCTAGATGCCGGCTTTCCTTTTCTTTTTTTTTTTACAAGGGGTGCTGTGTGGCCCCCCTTCTTTTACATTTTTGGGGCCCTGGGGACCCCATTCCCCAGGGCCTGACCCCTTTTTATTAATTTCTGTATAAAATAAATCGGGAAGGGTGCCGCGTGTCCCCCTCCCGAGGCCAATTTCGCCTTGGGGACCTCTTCCCCCAGGGCATGGCAAGTCGTTTTGAATTATTTTTAATTTGATTCTTTGGAGGGGCTGCGTGGCCCCGCTCCTGGGCCACTTCTGGCCATGGAGACCCCATCCCCCAGGGCCTGGCCGCTCTGTTGGTGACCGAGAGCAGGTTTCCCTGCTGTCGCTTCAATGAAGCAAAGCAGAGTTTGCTATGGCAGGGCAGGAGCCGCAGGCTCCCGCCCTGCCATAGCAAACGGCAATGTCCCGGGGTGGGCACCCTGGGACATTGCAGGAGCCGGCCATCAAGGGATCCTGGAGGGGGGCCGCAAGGCTCCCCTCCCATCATAGGTGGAGGTCCCTGGGCTTGGGGGGGCGTGTGCCCCGCACATATTTAAGAAAAGCTCCAGAGGTGGCAGTCCCCGGGGCTTGAGGGGGTCTGGGAGGCCCCCCACAGATTAAAAACCAAGCCCCGGGGAGGTGGCAGTCCCCAGGGCTTCTGGGGCCTCCGCGATATCATTTTGGCATTCCCCCGGGACCTGGCCCACCCGCGGGCTTATTTAAATGAAGTGCAGGAGCCGGCGCTTCATTTTTTAAAATTTTCTCAGCCAGATTCGCGACCCAGAGTGAATTCAGCCGATATAAAAAAATAAAAATGCTTTTTTGGGGCTGGGGGTCCTTGTGGGACCCCCTGAGAAGGCCTAGGGAGTCAGGGTGTTAGTACCTTGCCCCCTTTTCTTGTTTCTTGTTTTTTTAACCTTTTCACTGTTTTCTTGTGACTCGGTTCTACCGAGTCACAAGATGGCTGCCAACACTTCCTGGTTTGGAATGTTGGCAGCCAATCAGAGTGAAGCTCGTGCCCGGGAGGGTTCACAAACCCTCCTCGGTGCGCAGATATCGATAGTTTTCTTTTTTTAATTTCTCAGGAACTACTGAACAGATTTAAACCATTTAACAAAAAGGGCACAGTCTATACCAAGGCCTACCTTTTTGCCAAATTTGGTGTAATTCCGTCCAGCAGTTCGGGCTGTAGCCTGTAATAAAGTTCTTATGGAAATTAACATGGAGAAAATGTGCTTTGGGACCCCCCTTTTCTCTCGGCCCCCGCTTGACGAATCACCCTGAAACTTTCACCACACAAACTGAGCGGTCCAACCCTGTTTTCTCGAAAATGTCACGAAGATTTGTCAAACGGCGCCAAAGATATTGGCAAATCAAAAAATGCTTTTCCTATGGAAACTAGTTCCTAACTATAACTACCTCCTGGCGACCGCCAGTAGGTCATATATACATATATATATATATGTAACAAAAAATTTGAAAGTAACGGCACATGATTTGAAAAGGTATCCAAACCTGAATGAAAAAATTGTGGCAACAGTTACAAAACAACAGTTGACAATATGTTGTTTATGTCTATGATATATTTTGCACTTTTGGGCACATGTCACTTTAAGTATGAACATAGAAAAAAGCCAAAAAAGCAAAAAATAGAAACAAGTTGTATAAAAACAGACTCTGCACCGTTAAAGCGCGTCATGTGATCAAGGCTCCCTGGAGCCAAAACGAGTAATGCTGCTAGTGCTTCTCCGAATTAAATAAAACAAGAAATCTGCACTCACTTGCGGTCCGTGCTTCTGTTTTTTCAAGAGGATTGAAGAGAAGTTGGAGTTATGCCAATATAAGTAGCTGGTTCTGACACCTCTAGCTAAACATGGACCCCCTTCAAGACGTGAGCAGTAACTGACAAAGGAGCCGATGCTCGGAAACGAGCGAAGGGAGACGAATCCGGGAGGATTATTTCCAGCGTGGCCCCCCCAGCACCTAATACAACGGCACTAATATCCTCAAGACAACCTGAAGGTAGGCGAACACGAGTCGTAAGACGTGCAGGGCGCCTAACCGGCAGTTGTCGAGACAGGGATATAGCCTTAAGAATCAGGCTGCTGGGTTTGAAGGTGTGCAGTAAACGCCAGGCGAGTAATCAACATAGGACGAAGGATTCCTCGCGAAGTGCGCTTTGCTAAAGTTTAGAATTATATATTCAAACAAGCACAATGTCAGCTGATGCGCTAAAGGAAAGGGAAGCTGCGGCAGCAGATATGTTTAATGATATTTAAATGAGTCTTTAATCTGGACTCAACTCCCCAGCATTCATCACAGGGGTCACGCAATACCAGCATAAAAGACAAACTTAAACAACTGGAAAAGTTAATGAAATTGGAACAAAACAAATGGTGGGAGGAGAAATCCCTCCAAAGATACCTAGATGTTAGAAGAGTGTCACGGGGATTAAGAATTTTAACTGTCCCAAGCTACAAAAATCCAGAGATATGATAAAGGAGTGGGCGGAGACAAATCTGGAATCATCCAGGAGACTAATAGTCATTTTTGTAAAGTATGCCGAAAAAGACTGGTTAAAACTACAACAACAAATTGAAATACTTAATGCGAAATTAACTATAATGGGATGTAATGATGAAATTACAAAACTAAAAGATGAAATGAATAAAAGACTAAAAAAAGAAGAAGATAAAATACGTGAGAGAAAAGCATACAAATTCCATCGTGATCGCACTGATTATGAGACGGGGCGTATTTTCACGTTCACCAAGGAGTATGATGCATTAAAGGTATCAAAATATGGGGAAACTGGAGCCGATAAAATGAATGCAGAGACAAACAAAGTGGGCCAAGTACATCATCTAATTCATAGTTGAGCTCTGCATTGGAAAGTGAAACAGAAGCTAGTGACCCCAAATTGCAAAATAAACAAATACCAGACAAAATTTCCCTAGCGGAGGAGGTGGATTTTTTAGTTTACGAAAGGCGCAATACTTTGCGCCCATGAACTCAACAAAACAAACAACAAAAAGTAGATCCACCATGCGCCACGAAAGGCAAAAAATAAAATCAAGAAGACTTAAAGAAACAACAGACACACCCACCAAGACACAACTGGAGACGTCAATAGAAAAAAACACATATTAACAGTCAAACTGTAATTAACCTTACCGATATTGATCTGAACGAGGCGGAGGAACAGCCGCTTACTTTGGGGCTGCCCTACTGCCCAGTAAGCTCTTTTGACTATCCGACTACGATACTTGACGTCTTCAAAAGTATCAGGAAATTGAAAATCAATATATTTTATCTTTAAAATAAATATAGAGTCCCAGAGGAAAGAATGCAACAATCTAATCCTCTAATGACAAGTCCCCTGTTTTTCAATTTGACAGCTTCAGACCAGCCACTTCTGGATGATTTGCAAGTTGGCAAATGAAAATAATGCCTCTGACAAAAACATTGGGATGGAAAATACAGCTGATGAGGGATCAGAAACGACTAAAACCACCACTTCCTTGAAACCTGTTTCTAAATTCAATCCCATTACAGTGAGGGATTCAATTGACATTTTTCAAGAACAAATAGTAAGGGGCATCAAACAATTAAATCACAAGGTGCAAAGAGCAAAAAAAATATAAAACAAACAAGAAAGAACTCCAATATCATCCCCTGATGGAGAAACTAAAAACAAAGACATCATTATCCGCAATGCTGATAAAGGTGGATACTTGGTTTTGTGGAGAAAAAAAAAGACTGTATAGAAGAAGCCATGAATCAACTGGCAGATACAGTATGTTACCGTAGAAGTGACCATCCAGAACTGAGATCTACGTGCAGTGCATACAATATGAAATTGTTTTTTGAGGAATGAAAAACCGGTCACACCAATCTTGTACTTCATCCCAAAAATACACAAGGATGCACTAAAACCTCCAGGAAGGCCGATTATTTTGGCACGGAACAGCCTCCTGGAGAAAACTTCACAATATGTGGATTATTATTTGCAGGACTTTGTGCAAAAGCTGCCATCACAAATTAGAGATACCGGAGACTTTCTTTCAAAGATATAAAACATTAAATGGCATCATGACTTTTTGCTCATTGCGATTTATGTGACATCATTATACACATCCATCAACCCTCAGGATGGTCTTCGAGCACTACAACACTATCTAGGTAAAAGGACTCCCGAATTTGTACAGCATATTTGGATGCTTTTAAATATGGTTGAGTTCTGCTTTCAAAATAATTTATTTTCATTTCAGAATGTTTCATACAAACAACAACGAGGTGTGGCCATGGGTGCCAGCTTCTCTCCCAGCTATGCTCGTTTGCATATGGGATGGTGGGAGGAGCTGGTACATATGAAAGAACACACAACTACAGTTATGACTAAAATGAAATGCTGGTTGCGTTTTATAGATGATTTGTTTTTAATATGGCAAGGTAACACAGAGGAAGCAGAACAGTTTATCAAAGAACTAAACCCAAACAGTCTCAATCTGCACTTTCAAGCCTCCATCAGCGCAACATCAATTCATTTTTTAGATGTTGAAATCTATGTTAAAGATGGCCAACTTGAGACAAAGCTGCACAAAAAGCCCACTGCTGGCAATTCAATATTACACACAGGTAGTTTCCACCCACAGCATTTGATTCAAAGCATCCCCTACGGGGAGATGCTGCGACTCAAACGAATATGCAGCCGTGAAGAGGATCTGAACTTAGCCCAGCAAGCCTGTGCAAGGGGTTACTCCAACAAATGTATAGAACAGGCCATTAAGAAAAGTAATGGTGTGACAAGAGAGAGTCTAATCAACAATGATAACGGGAATGAGGATAATCAGATACAAGAATACTCCTCTTTTAGATTCATCCTAAAATACAATAAGCAAGATAGACAGATTCGAAAAATCATTCGAAAAAATTGGCTTCTTATTCTAAATGACCCTATCATCGGCCACACACTATATTAAAGGTAAATGTTTAGCATATAAACATTTTTTTGCAGGTACTGTAAATTGCACTAGCATTTTATGTATCCAATTGCAAATATGTTTGAATAGGTATTTAAACCTGGATGTAACAAAAAATTAAAAAGAAACGGTACATGATTTGAAAAGGTATCCAAACCTGAATGAAACAATTGTGGCAAAACAACAGTTGACAATATTTTGTTTATGTCTCTGCTATATTTTGCACTTTTGGGCACGTCACTTTAAGAATGAACATAGAAAAAAGCAAAAAATTGAAAAAAGTTGTATAAAAACAGACTCTGCACCGTTAAAGCGTGTGATGTGATCAATGCTCCCTGGAGCCGAAAAGCGTAATGCTGCTAGTGCTTGTTCGAATTAATAAAACAAGAAATCTGTCCTCACTTGTGGTCCGTGCTTCTGTTTTGTCAAGAGGATTGAAGAAAAGTTGGTGTTATGCCGATATATATATATATATATATATATATATATATATATATATATATATATATATATATATATCGCCAAACAGTTCCATTTTGCTGGGGGCAATATATATATATATATATATATATATATATATATATATATATATATCACAACCAAGGCCCCTCAGACAGAAGAACTGGGAACACACACAGGCTTGCTTCTGACCAGCAGATTTATTAGGACGGCATAATGCACTGCTGGTCCCACAACCCCTCACCCTGCCGCTACTGTCTCCTCGGGAAATCCCGGAGTGGAGTATCGGACCAGCTTGGATCCCAACAAGTGTTGCTGGATGTTTGAAGACAACGGCGGTGCAGTAGCTTTCCAAACGTTGAAAAAATACCACAGTTACCACTTTCTCTGCTGCACTGCTTATGGGTGGGATGCCCAAGGGGCGTAGTGGCCACGCACTGAATTATCACAACCAAGGCCCCTCAAACTGAAGAACCCGGGCACACACATAGGCTTGCTTCTGACCAGCAGATTTATTAGGACGGCATAATGCATTTCAAAATAGTTCCTTCATCGGATGCCTTCCCCAAACAACCAGTGCTGCCGGAGTCCAAAGTTAAAATGATGCTTGCATCGCTCTGATAGGCGGAGAACACACAGTGGGCGTGGCAGGGATTCGAACACCTTCGGTATGTACCTTCCCCCAAGTGAATAGTATTCACGTTCCTGCCAATTGCACCTGTGTTATAGGCATTGCACTGCTGGTCCCACAAGCCATCACCCTGCTGCTTCTGTTTCCTCGGCTAATCCCAGAGTGGAGTATCGGACCAGCTTGGATCCCGACAAGTGCTGCTGGATGTTTGAAGACAGCGGCGGTGCAGCAGCTTTCCAAACGTTGAAAAAACACCACAGTTACCACTTTCTCTGCTGTACTGCTTAAGGGTAGGGTGCCCAAGGTGCATAGTGGCCATGCACTGAATTATCACAACCAAGGCCCCTCAAACGGAAGAACCAGGCACACACACAGGCTTGCGTCTGACCAGCAGATTTATTAAGACGGCATAATGCATTTCGGAATAGTTCCTTCATCGGATGCCTTCCCCAAACAACCAGTGCAGCGGAAGTCCAAAGTTAAAATGATGCCTGCATCGCTCTGATAGGCGGAGAACGCACGGTGGACGCGGCAGGGATTCGAGCACCTTCGGTAAGGACCTTCCCCCAAGTGGATAGTATTCATGTTCCTGCTAATTGCACCTGTGTTATAGACATTGCACTGCTGGCCCCACAAGCCCTCACCCTGCCGCTTCTGTCTCCTCGGTAATCCCGGAGTGGAGTATCGGAACAGCTAGGATACCAACAAGTGTTGCTGTATATATATATATATATATATATATATATATATATATATATATATATATATATATATATATATATATATATATATATATATATTATATATATATATATATTCACTTAAAAAACCCTAGGTTTCACACAGGTTATAGTTAGGTGGACATTTCACTCAAAAAACCAATGAAATTCCCCCGTTATAATTAGTTCAGATAACTATAACTCGCGCGCCCGCAATCCACCGCTCATGACGTCACCTATTACATCACTCATGACATGGTCAGTGGCATCACTCATGACATCACTGATGACATCATCCTTGTGATAGAGTGGCGGTCGCGCGAGTTATAGTTATCTGAACTAACTATAACGGGGGAATTTCATTGGTTTTTTATGAGTGAAATGTCCACCTAACTATAACCTGTGTGAAACCTATGGTTTTTTAAGTGAATTTGCAAGGTTTTTTAAATACTAATTCCTAACTATAACGTGTGTGAAACCTATGGTTTTTTAAGTGAATTTGTACGGTTTTTTAAATGCTAAGTTATGTATTTATTAATATATATATATATTTTTTAAGGTTTTTCACCGTGCGCGCACCGTGCGTGCACAGTGCGCTTCGCACACCGTGCGCGCGCTTTGGGCGCTGGGTGCGCTTCACGCACCGTGCGCACGTGTTGGGCTCACGGTGCGCGCACCCCGCGATTATTGTAAAGAAAAAAAAAATGTTTATTTCTCCCATTGGGGTCCTTCTGTGACCCCCTGACAAAGGCTAGGGGGTCTGGAACTCTCTTCCCTGCCCCCTTTTCAAGTTTTCCACCTTTTTTCCCCCTTTCCTTTTCAGTGCGGGACTGACATCTAACAACCAATCAGAATTTCGCTAGCGCACGGCACCGTTTTTAGGTCGAGGACGTCCGGTCTGCTGAAAGGCAGAACCGGAAGTCGGAGATTTAATGACTTGGAGAAGAGGGGCTTGAACCCGCCCCTCTTCTCCCCTGTTCTCCATTGGCTGGCCTCTTGAATGCTGGCCAGCCATTGGAGAAGAGGTCAGTCATTCAGATTAGGCCCCGTCCTTTTCGGATCGGGGGGCCTGTTTTTTGCAAGAAGTCTCAAGGAGGAGACAACAGCAAAACACGCCCCCGAATCCGAAAACGACGCTGCCTTTCTCCGAGGCATTTCTGCTCTGCCTCGGAGAAAGGTGCACTGCTAGGGCCGCTTCGGAGTGGGACCTGGGCAGAGTGGTCTAGAGAGCAGAAGGAAAGTTGGTAGTGAGGGAAGTGGAGACCTATTCTAAATTGAGATCCCTACCACAGCATAGCTTCTGATGGCCCTATCCACTTAATGCATCTGGTAAACGTCGTGTGTGGCATCTTGCAGAGCTTCTGAACACCACAGCCTCGCGAGCTGACTGTTCTTTCAGTTATGTCAGTCCTGCTCAGCAGGAAACTCCCTCATCGCTTTACAGAGCTTGCGGGAGAGCCCGGGGTGCAGATGTGCACTGAGCAGTGAAGAGAAACCCAACACTGAAATTGGACACGGGATGCCGGAGACACCAGCGCCGTCCCAGACACGATCCCTTCCGGGGCAGTCGCTCCCAAGTGGGTGCTGGGAGACAACCGGCCATGAGGCCCCAAACTCGAGCAAAAGTGCAACTCCGGGGACAGTACCGTAAAGTGGGACAGAGGGCATTCCCCACTGATTGCAGCGCTTAGAAACACTTCAAGGAGCAATACGTTCCCCCCCAGAGATAAGAAAGTGGTATATTTAGAAGCATGTTACGTACTGGTTTAGAGCCGCGTTTTAGACGTTAACGCCTGCCGCAGTTATCCGTTCATTGCACGTTCACGATAAGTAAAAAACCTAAAAAGCGGGGTGTACGTCCTTGCGTAATGCTTCTAAAAAGGCTGTCAGAGCCAGCAAGCGGGGCACCCCGACGAGAAGTGGGCGGACCCCACCACACAACGCGCGGCACAGACGGGAGGGAGGGATGCACGCCAGAGGGAACTCGGCCAGGGGCTCCCCGGGACGCGGCACAGCTGAGACTATGACGCAAGTAGCACATCTGCTAAGGGGTGGACCTACATCCACCCAGTACAGTAGTGTCGCGGCTGGACACGCCACTGAGCTGCACATCTGGGGCAGGCAGGCGGGACTTCTCTCACAAGCATATAAGGGAGCCCAGTAGTAATGCACGCAGAGGGGCGTGAAGCACATCGCGGAGAGCACTAGTAATGCGCACAGCGGGGCGTCCATCACTCTCTTGTGGGAAGCACATAGGGGCGTGCACTAGTAACGCACCAGTAAGTGCTCTCTTGTGAGAAGCACATCTCGGAGGAATAAGATCAAGAATGAGTCCGGGTGGAGGGGCCGAAACACAGGTGGGGATGGGTGGAGGTACTCCTGGGGAGAACACAGCTGGAGCGGGCGGTGATCCATTCCCTACATGGGAAGGCGCCGAGGGGAGGCCTGGTGTCCCCCTAAATCACGGCCTCGTGATGAAAACCACCCAGCCGCACGGCACAGAGCGGCAGGGCCGCTTCTTGACATCCTCTTCCTCAGGGTTCGGGTAATGAGTACTGAAAGGTGTGATTGCATAGCAGCAGGCCAGGTAATCAGCCCCCTGATTTCCCTGTAATACCTTAAGATCCCTTGGAAATCGGATCCGGGGACTGGATGAAATTATGCCCAGGAGCCGCTATCCCTTTCAAGTAAGACGCCCTCACAATTAACCCGGATAAGGCCAAGCTCTGGAGATATAGGACATGGCAGAAAGATATGCGGCCGCTGACAGGGCTGGACGGGTCGCTGGGAGGCTTTCTACTTCATCAGCAATTTTAAACGTCAGATTTGTGTGTGCCACTCAACCATTAAATTCGATCATTTCTGTAGCAAAGAAAATAAAAGTAATTGTCGCTTGCAGAATTTAACTCTCAATGTCTTCAGTCTCTCACATCAACATTTGTGCACGCTCTCTCGGCTCGCGGGTCATCGTTACACAATTCAAGCTGTTTTACCGAGCGCCAGGCACGTTTTAGGAAAACCACCCCCTCCCTCACGAACATTTATTTTATAGAACTCTGGTTTCTCTGCCACAATGAACCGTTCTTGGACTATGGTCTCCTCTCTGGCAAACAGTACTTCGACCTCCTTAACTTCCTTTTATGTTGTGGTGCTACAACTCGGCATCTTGCCTCATTTCCGGTTCTAGTTTTGCGTAGAAATGAATTTTGATGGCAAAATGTGGCATGGAACATTCACCACTCCAACTCGACAGATTAAGAAATATATCCCAAATTATATATTACAGTCGGTAGACGCATGCCTCTACAGTGTTCTCTTATATTTTGATACCAGAATTGGTCAAGTTCGTATCCTTTCAAAGTTCCCTTTTCAAACAATCATTATCAACGCCAAGTCTGGCCCTGGCACGGTAGTGCGATTTTTGTTTAGTATTAATACAATGTGACACTTCAGACAGCAGTTTCAGCAGAGAGGACAAAGAAGGAATGGGCATGGAATCCAAATACAGAAACTGAAACTTCTCTATCAAGGGGAAACATCACTGCCAAAGTTCAGAGCTTGTGAAAAAGCGACCAGCGAAATCACTTGCTAGTTAATGTTCGGGGGGGGGGGGGATAAGCAAAAATTTCGGGGGGGGATGAATCTTTAAACAGTAGGCAGAGTGGCGCTGATTTCGGGGGTGGGGGGGGGTTAATCTAGGCAGAGTGGAGCTGCGGGGGTTCTTAGAAGGGGTGAAGCAACAGCGAGGCCTCATTAACATGCAAATGGTCTTTTTAAAGACCTGTGAAGTGCTCAGGCGCGGCTTTGTGTCTGCCCGGAAAGCGGTCTCATCCCGGGCTGCCACACACGACGGGGGGGGGGGGGGCTGAAGTCCTTTGAGTTCAATGGGTGTTGCGCGCCTGATCACAGGTAAATGCGGGAGAGAACGGGGTTGTTGAGCAGGGCCGGGCTGGCTTGCCCGGGCATCGGGCGTTTCCTGTAGCAAAAGTGCTTCACAGTTAACCTCCCTATGACCCTCCAGCTGGTCCGACATAATTGCCAGGCCTACTTTGGGGTTCCAGTTCGGACCTGTTGTTAAGTATCCTACCCAGGGCTTTAAGTGGGATACAAAAAAATGGGTGGGGGTGGGGGGCGGTGTTGCGCGGGGTCTATACGACTTGTATTTTGCTGTCTCTTTTGTCATTGCATCCAGGCATAATGATACAACAAGTAACATGATACCTACAACAAGTTAGGACTATTGGCTTTGTCAATCGTTGTTAGTTGCATAAGATAAATTAGCAGTAACTGTGGCTTGTATAGAATATTGAAAAAGCATCCACTTGAAGCCCTAGTGACACCACGACAATGTTACTGCTCCTGAGTTTCAAAAAGAGACAACAATATAATCATGCAGTGGCTGAACTCGACAGATTAAGAAATATATCCCAAATTATATATAACATTCGGTAGACGCATGCCTCTACAGTGTTCTCTTATATTTTGATACCAGAATTGGTCAAGTTCGTATTCTTTCAAAGTTCCCTTTTCAAAAAATCAATATCAACGCCAAGTCTGGCCCTGGCACGGTAGTGCGATTTTTGTTTAGTATTAATACAATGTGACACTTCAGACAGCAGTTTCAGCAGAGAGCACAAAG
Source organism: Triturus cristatus (assembly GCF_964204655.1). Lineage (NCBI taxonomy): Eukaryota > Metazoa > Chordata > Amphibia > Caudata > Salamandridae > Triturus > Triturus cristatus. The sequence continues at coordinate 355,263,239 of NC_140583.1, forward strand.
ATGGAATGGGCATGGAATCCAAATACTAATCATGCATATTAGTCTGGGCCACTGGCATTTTGCGATGCTGCAGCGTTTTCCTCATAAATAGGGATTTGCCAAACATCCCAAATAATGCTCGCATAAAAAAATCTCGCTTTTGAGAGTGATTAAGCTATTGACATTGTAAATAACAATGCCGTTTCTTTAAATGTTTTAAAAACATAAACAAAAATAATGTCATGAGCAATGCCAATAGCTCTAACTTTAACAAGGCCGAGACCGTTGCATTGTAAATGCTTGTTATATGCTTTTAAATGCTATTTTCTCAGGAAATTCTGAACAGATTGACACCAGACCTGCAAAAGGCACTTCCCTGAGGACTACCTCTCTGCCAAATTTCAAGTAATTCTTTTCAGCCGTTCGGGCTGTACCTTCGACTAAAGGTCCTATGGAAAAATACATGGGGAAAACGCATTTTGGGACCCTCCTTTTTTCTCGGCCCCCGCTTGACGAATCACCCCGAGACTTTCAGGGTAGGAGCTGAGCGGAGCGCCCCATTAGTTTTGAAAATTTCGCGAAGATTCGTCAACCGGCGCCAAAGTCATTCAAAATAGAATTTTGAGATTTTCCTATGGAAACACGGTCCTACCTATAACTATCTACTGGCGACCGCCAGTAGATAATATATATATATATATATATATATATATATATATATATCCGAAGCACTTTCCCAACTCTTCCCGCTTCCCATCCGACAAACAGCGAAGAGAGAGTCACGGACACCAATTTTCTTCGTGGCAAAGTCAGGTCTTTATTAGCAGCTTTCTGACGCGTTTCGGATAACACAGTATCCTTGTTCACATGCGGAAGTGCAGTCTGTCAACAGTTTTTATATCCTTGTGACTTTTTTTGTGTGAGTGCGTTTTTTTAAACTTAGTCATGTGATAATAGACATGGACAACATCCTAATTTAGCGCTGATCTGCTTTTTCATGGTCTGCACATTTTGTGATTATAAATACAAATACAGTGATATGGTAAAAGACAGATGTAGTTGTCCATATATACTTGTATTGCACATATTTTCTGAATGATTGCATAAATGCCTGGTATGCTATGCATATTTCTCTATACATATTTTCAGTAGTATATGCATTGTTGCATTTATATATCTTGAATAGGATGAATCCTATACCACCTGAAAAAATATATATTTTTTTATCAATGATCCATTATGACACAGAATATATTGATTTATAACATAAGTTTTACCGTACGCGCACGGTGCGCGCTTATAGATATATATATTGATTTAAATGCTATTTTCTCAGGAAATACTGAACAGATTTACACCAGACCTGCAAAAGGCACATCCCTGACCTGAGGACTACCTATCTGCCAAATTTCAAGTAATTCTGTTCAGCCGTTCGGGCTGTAGCTTGGACTAAAGGTCCTATGGAAAAATGCATGGGCAAAACGCGTTTTGGGACCCCCCCTTTTTCTCAGCCCCCGCTTGACGAATTCCCCCGAGACTTTCAGGGAAGGAGCGGAGCGGAGCGCCCCACCTATTTTGAAAATTTCGCGAGGATTCGTCAATCGGCGCCAAAGTTATTCCAAATAGAATGTTGCGGATTTCCTATGGAAACACGGTCCTAACTATATATATATTCACTGAAAAAACCATAGGTTTCAGGGGTGTTATAGTTAGCTGGACTTTTCACTTGTACAAAACTATTGAAATTCCCCCGTTATAGTTAGTTCAGCTAACTACAACTTGCGCGCCCGCAATGCACTGCTGATGACGTCACATATTACATCACTCATGACATGGTCAGTGACATCTCTCATGACATCACTCATGACATCTCAAATGACATCACTGATGACATCACTGATGACATCATCCAGTGAATGTGTGTTTTTCTGAAAATTAAATATGTTTTATATATGTATTTCTCAATGTCTCAATAGTGTCTTTATGAGTAACTACATATGTTTTAAACTAGTATATGTGACTATTGGTGTATATAAGTGAGTATATGTGAGAGTGAGAGATTGAAAGAGTTCCTGTATGAATAAGTATGTGTTTCTATAAGTGATTGTTTAAAAGACTAAGTATGTGTACGTTTCCGTAGAAGTAAGTGTGGTGGTGTGTGTATAACTGTATATGCAAGTAAATGTATGTTTGATTCTTTATTAGCATGAGTGACTATGTGTGTGAGTAACTCTATGGATGAGTGGCATTGTGTAACAGGATGTATAGGTGTATGAGTACATATGATGAGTGAGTACATGTATGAGTGACTGTATAGGACTGTTGGTGAATGAGTGGATGTGTATGTGGATCTTAGAATTACTGAAGAGGTTGTTGTAACTGGTATTGGTATGTCCATTGTTTTGAAAATTTTAGTCTCTATTTTTGAATGTGTGTATCAAAGGTTATATTAGGGTGAGAGGAGGTCTGCCACTCTATCACAAGGATGATGTCATCAGTGATGTCATCAGTGATGTCATTTGAGATGTCATCAGTGATGTCATGAGTGATGTCACTGACCATGTCATGAGTGATGTAATATGTGACGTCATCAGCAGTGCATTGCGGGCGCGCGAGTTATAGTTAGCTGAACTAACTATAACGGGGGAATTTCAATTGTTTTGAACAAGTGAAAAGTCCAGCTAACTATAACACTCCTGAAACCTATGGTTTTTTCAGTGAATATATATATATATATATATTCACTGAAAAAACCATAGGTTTCAGGGGTGTTATAGTTAGCTGGACTTTTCACTTGTACAAAACCATTGAAATTCCCCCGTTATAGTTAGTTCAGCTAACTATAACTCGCGCGCCCGCAATGCACTGCTGATGACGTCACATATTACATCACTCATGACATGGTCAGTGACATCACTCATGACATCACTGATGACATCTCAAATGACATCACTGATGACATCACTGATGACATCATCCAGTGAATGTGTGTTTTTCTGAAAATTAAATATGTTTTATATATGTATATCTCAAGGTCAATGGAAGAATAAATGGGTATCTAAGTGTCTAAATGGATGATTTGTTTTTGAAAAATTGATTGTGTAACTGACTGATTAAGTGTATCATAGTGAATACATGGCTTAGTGAGTAATGTTTAAATATGTAAATATCTGTATCAGTCTCTCACTTTGTGTATAAGTGGCTGCATGGGTTGGTGAGTAGCTACATGGGTGTCTATATAGGTTATTAGTTGGTTTTTTGAGTATCAGTCTGAGTGTCTGCATGGTTCGGTGGGGGGTATTACGTAGTGCATAGGTGCATGAATGAGTGACTCACTGTTTGTATGTGTTGAACACAGCATGTGTGCAGGACTGTATGGGTGGATGAGTGTGTGTATGGGTGTGTTAGTGAGTGAATGACTGTCTCAATAGTGTCTTTATGAGTAACTACATATGTTTTAAACTAGTATATGTGACTATTGGTGTATATATGTGAGTATATGTGAGAGTGAGAGATTGAAAGAGTTCCTGTATGAATAAGTATGTGTTTCTATAAGTGATTGTTTAAAAGACTAAGTATGTGTAAGTTTCCGTAGAAGTAAGTATGGTGGTGTGTGTATAACTGTATATGCAAGTAAATGTATGTTTGATTCTTTATTAGCATGAGTGACTATGTGTGTGAGTAACTCTATGGATGAGTGGCATTGTGTAACAGGATGTATAGGTGTATGAGTACATATGATGAGTGAGTACATGTATGAGTGACTGTATAGGACTGTTGGTGAATGAGTGGATGTGTATGTGGATCTTAGAATTACTGAAGAGGTTGTTGTAACTGGTATTGGTATGTCCATTGTTTTGAAAATTTTAGTCTCTATTTTTGAATGTGTGTATCAAAGGTTATATTAGGGTGAGAGGAGGTCTGCCACTCTATCACAAGGATGATGTCATCAGTGATGTCATCAGTGATGTCATTTGAGATGTCATCAGTGATGTCATGAGTGATGTCACTGACCATGTCATGAGTGATGTAATATGTGACGTCATCAGCAGTGCATTGCGGGCGCGCGAGTTATAGTTAGCTGAACTAACTATAACGGGGGAATTTCAATGGTTTTGTACAAGTGAAAAGTCCAGCTAACTATAACACCCCTGAAACCTATGGTTTTTTCAGTGAATTTCTGAGGTTTTTTAAATGCTAATTCCTAACTATAACGTGCCTGAAACCTATGGTTTTTTCTGTGAATTTCAAAGGTTTTTTAAATGCTAATTTCTAACTATGCCTACAGAGATAGGACATGTGAAGAAAGAAGAAAAAATGCACAGAAAGAAACAAAAGAAGTGCAGAAAGAAGCAACAGAAGTCCTCAAATACGAAGATAAGTGCAGGAAGAAGGATAACGTGCAGAAAGAACAAAAAGAAGAGCAGAAAGAAGCCTTGTTGCAAAATCATCCTGTACCCTCAACTTTTTCAGACGGATACTGGTGGTAACTGAGTCTGACTAACCAGTCCTAGAGCCAGTGCTATGTTAAAAGACACTTAGAATACAGTGAAAACACCTACATACACTAGGGAACATTATGCGTTGGGGTCCCCCTGTGATTAGCATGACCTCCTCTGTAAGCCCCTAGTGTATAATAGGGCATGGGGATTAAAACTACCTCTTAAAACAGGCCACAGGGCGTTTTTGCACACGTTAACTCAGGCCCCGTCCCCTCCCTTCACCACTGTGTAAACACGCCCTGTGTCCATTTTTAGTTGGGAGATTAAGTTCATTTGAATCCTGAGGGTCCCTAGGGTACAACTAGCCCACTAGGTACCTCCAGTAAGTGCCACAGAACTGCGTTGCAGAGAGGTGTAAAAAGTGGCACGGCCTGGACCACCTCTCTGCAATGCAGCTCAGTGGCGCTTACTGGAAGCACTTGGTGGGCTAGTTAGCCCCCAGGGGCCCTCAGTATTGAAGGGAAATTATATCCCCAATTTAAAACATGCCATAGTGCGTGTTTGCACACGTCACCTCAGGCCCCGTCCCCTCCCTTCACCACTGTGTAAACGCGCCCTGTGGCTGTTCTAAGTTGAGAGATTAAGTCCCCCTGAATCCTAAGGGTCCCTAGGGTCAAACTAGACCACTAGGTACCTCCAGTAAGCGCCACAGAGCTGCGTTGCAGAGATGTGTAAAAAGGGGCTTGGCCTCAGAACACCTGGCTGCAGCGCAGCTCCCTGGCGCATACTGGAGATGCCTGTTGGGGGCGCGTTTGCAGAGTGCTGCACGGAGGGGGCATGGCCTCCGGCACGATGCCAGTCTTTTATTTATTTTAGTTTTTTAAGAAGGGGGGCTGTTTAGTTCCCCTTCTTATTCTAATTTATTGGCCCTGATGACCCCATAACCCAGGGCCAGTCTCCTAATTATATTTTTTTGACCCCAATCCCCAGGGCCGGCCACTGTTTTTTATTATTTTTAAAAAATATATATTTATAGACACACCTAGGACATGCTGGACAAACCGTACGTACCTATCACATGACGATTTGCGTGATATTCATTAAAAGGCGACTATGCATGCAATGAATCCACGTGGAATGTATTTACACCACTAGTGAAGCTCTGACATGTCTGATGCCCTACCGTGCCTAATCCTGGTAGACACCCTTGTCGTTTATTTATACAAACATGGGTAGCTATTGACGGGCACATTTAATACACATGCACACCAAGCCATTCAAAGGGGATTCGACAAAAATTCGACCAAAACTATGCAAGAAACCCCCCTCACGGTTAATAAAACACACATCCACTGCCGGATGTGTAATACTTTTTATTTTACTCTCTGGAAAGGGGACGAACATCACTTGAGAGTCACAGCGTGCTCCTGACAGAGCCCAATGCTGTGTTACACCCACCATTGCCTGCCGAGTGCCACACACCTCTGTGTTGTATTCCACTAGCTAGTGCATATGCTATGACACTCTCTAGCCCATGTGCACTGTAACACCACCCCGTGAATATGTCATGCCACACTTGTCTTCGCACGGGTTATATTGCCCCATCTAACGTGCCTTTCTCGATGCCTATGTTATAACGCACAGTGCTATGCCATACATATTACAATCTGGGATCCATATATTTGTCACAGTGCATATGCAACGTTACACTCCCCAGCACATATTTTATATTACAACTTTAGAGACTAGTTAGGTTACACAACACTGCCCTGTGCATATTACACTCCAAGGCGCATATCGCATAGCACGCGCTAGTGCCTGTGCTATCTCGCGCTCTCCAATGAATCTGTCATTGCGCACAATGTATTGCATATTATATTTCACGCCCGGTTCATCTTATATCACACTTTTTGGTGCATAGTTTATACCATACACTATATCTAGTTTTCATTTTCAATCGTGCTCTCAGGACTATGTTCTATATAACACTGTGTTCACCTACCCTTTTCACGGGCATTACATTTTGCGATAGGGGGTGGAGGGTCAGGGGGTGTTTCTGCCAAGTGAGCCCGGAGTCACAGTCACAAACGTCCTCTTCTTCCTGAATAAAAGTGAGATTATGCTGCATACTTGTTCATATTTTAAGTAGTTCGCACAGACACAATGTTTTAAAAACAATAAAGTTCCTAATACCCGCCTTCTCTGAACAGTTAGCTTGCTGCCCCATCCCCTTCCTCCCTATCCTCTGTTGTGTGAATCCATGGACTAGCCTCCTCCCTCCTGCCATGCATGGTCTGATGTGCTGCCACTGCCCTCAATTTAGTATGATGTACCAGTCCACTCCTCCTGCCCTCCATTGCCCAATTCTATGCCCCATCATTGACCTCCTGCTTAAACTCTGTGCTTAGCTTGCTGCCCCTATTCTCCTTCCCCCTGCCCTCCGATGTCTTTGTGCATGCCCCTGCTCCATCCTTTTTGCCCACCATGTCCCATGGACCTGCCACTCCTATCTACTCTGAGTGTTCTGTTGAGCTGCCACTCCCCTCCCACCTGCCTAGCATTGTCAGATGACTGTAACCTGTCCCTGCCACCTCCACCCTGCCTGTCCACATGCCATGCCCCTATCCTCTTCCTCCTGTCCTACATGGTCCATTGTACTGCCACACCCTTCTGCCCTCCCTGGTCTGTTGTGCTGCAACTGCTCCTCCTGCCTGCCCCGTGTGGTCTGTTGTGAGGTCCCTTCCCCTGAACTTTCTTGTCTGTGCACAGGTCCTGACCCTCCCTTCTATCCTCCATTGTCCTTTGTGCATGCCCCTCCACCCTCCTTCTTGCCCATCATAGCCATTGTGCTGCCACTAACCCTCCCACTTGCCATGCATGGTCTTCTGTGCTGCCATGGCCCCTCCCACCTTCCCTGTGTGGTCAGTTAGCTGCCCCTGACCCCCTTCCACCTTCCCTCCATGGTCTGTGTGTATGCCATCACAGTCTCACTGTTGCTCTTCATGGTGTGTCTTGCTTCTAGTGCCCATCCTGCCTGACCTCCATGGCTATCTTGCTGCTCCTGCCCTGCCCCCTTGCCCCCAGCCCTACTCCCTCCCTCCTGGCTTGTCTGTTCCATTGTAATGCCCCTGATCCGTCCCTCCTGCCCTTTATGGTCTGTTATGCTGCAGCTTTCTCTCCTGTCTGTCCATTATGGTCAGCTAGCTACCATTGCCTCTTGCCCCTCTGTTCTCTGTTGTCCATGTGCATGGTCCTGTCCCCTCCCTCTTGCTTTCTATGGATTGTTGTGCTGCACTCCCGTCCTGCATGCCCTGTGTGGTGTATTGTGCTGCTGCAAACCCTGATGCCTGCCCTGCAGGGTCAGTTTGGTGCACCTCTCCATGTCCCTCCTGTCCTCTGTTATCCAAGTCCATGTCCCTATCCCATTTCCTTCCATGATCCAATGTACCATACTTGCGAACATTTTGAACTTGGTAAGAGGGAGATTTTGAAAAAAAACTGGGGTATTGATTTTCCCCTTTGAGTTACATTGAAAAAGAGGATATTGTAGACAGGAGACAGATCAAATAAAGCCCATTCGAGCTTAAAAACATTGGACGTTTCCTGGCTGAATCGGGTCTGTTGGCATGTATGGTTGTACTACCATTGCCTCTTCCTTCTGCCCACAATGGTCTATTACATTGCCACAGCCTTGAAGGAGGGTAGATTTTGTATCACAGGGGGCCCCTGGCCCGTTCTGTCCACACCTGAAGTATGAGACCATTGTCCTTGCCCTGCCAGCTGCATTTGTAGGCCGTATTAAATTGACCAGCGGGTCCTGTGTTGCTATATAATTATCCTGAGACATCCTTACCACTCAGCCAGCATAAAACCCCTGTGTAGGCCCTTCTGTTCAATATGTAGGCCTCTTTGTTAAATTGACCATAGCTCTGCAATTTTAGTGTATAGCAGTCTGAAGGCAGGTCTGCGAGGCCTTCTGATCCAAACTAGTAGCCCCCACCCTACCCGAGTGCTCCGTGCCCGGTATCAAAGTTCAACATCCCCCTGAAGCTGTCGACATACAGTAGGCTGCATCCTGGACTGGTACTTGCTTCCTGGGCAGGTTTCCCGCTTTTAAGGAAGTGGCAACCGCAGAGCGTCAAGTTAGGAGAACTGAGGAGATTTTATACATAAATATATTGAATTCCCGTACAATACCCATTATTTTCTGCTTGCTCTATGGAACTTACGATAAGCGATTGGCCTGAGAGACTGACCTTTTCACCCAGTCCATTGTCAGCATTAAGTGGGTAAATGACGAAATGTCTGGTAAAATCTGCAGACGAAGCTTTTGGGTAGCATACGTAGGTAGATGTAGCGTGCAAAGGAGCCCACAAAATGATATAAAAAGGGAGCACCCACAGATATCGACGGACTACCTCGCCGTCTGTATGTAGGTTAACAGGCAGTGCAGGTTTTCCCCAAGAGCTGGGAGCTCTTGTCTTCCTTTGCTTAAAATGTCTTGCTCTGCTTTGCTTGAAGTATCTTATTCTATTTTACCTATATGAAATGTCATGTTATGTTTAACCATTGTTCTCTTTACTTTTGCATTTAAAAGATTTTGTATTGTAATTGCAGGAATGCTTGCTCTAAGAGTAAACGTGAGTTGATGCATTTATAGATGTGTTTTCTCTCTCTCTCTCTGTCAGTACATTAATTGAGATACAGAGAATATTATGACAGCTGTATGATTATCTGGATTCTGTATTTTGTACTTTATGTCTCTATTCTGCGGTTTCTTTGAAGTTGCATCTTCTCATTAAACTGCCATTGTATTCTGCCTCCAATTCCATGTCTCATATGTCTGTTTTCTTCATTTTTGGAGCAAGCGTTCCTAGGCACCCCGGCTCAAATTAAGGTGCCCCTTTTGTCCCTGACTCACTCTCCTGCTCAGTTCTGTGGTGGCTCCCGGGGATCTGGGGACCGCCCCTAGCTTCCTTGACCCGTAATTGATCTTCCCTCCAACAGCCTCTCTTGCAAGTCCTGTATTGTTGGTTTGTTGCCCCTGCCCCCCTTTCCACTGCCCTCCATAGTCTGTTGTGCTTCCACGGCCCTTCCTGCCTGCTCAGTGTGGTTAAATTGTTGCCTTTGCACCCTCCTACCTGCCTTCAATTTTCAGAGTCCGTGCCCCTGGCCTCTGCCTCTCAACAGTATCCTAATGAACAACTAGATTGCTAACATTCTATATTTATTACAAAAGTGTGGAACGCCTGACATCATCTTGATGTAATCAAAGCTGTAATACCTAGAGCATTTCCTTTAGAAATTACATATATGAGAGGGTCTTATTGGCATCAAAATTATGGTTAGTGCTCTAAAAGACTAAAATAAGGACATATTTTCTGAGTTTTCAAATAGCGACAAAGCACTTTTAAATTATTTGTTATCTTTATGTTTTTTTATCCAGTTGACCACTTGATTAAATGTTGCACTTAGGGGAGAGGATGTGGTGTTACTTCCAGAACTGCAGACTTTGCAACTGGGGAACCAGGTTGAAGTTTCTGCTTCAGCTCGACATTCTGTGATTCTGGTCAAATCACTTAGTCTCCCCATGTCTACAACCAAAATGAATTTGTTCTTGTGTGATGTAACCAATGCTCATGTAAAGCACTCCAATACCTGACAAGTCTGCACTATATAACACTGCAAAAACACAAAATAATAAGTGTTTTGCACACTTCTGTCATTGGGCTATATTTGGGCTACATCTGGTTGATTTTGGGCTACATTTGGGCTCTTTTGTCTCCGGTGGCCATCTTGGGAGATTTATTTGTTATGAAGTTTCCTAATTTCCTCATGTACTGCAGTCTCCTCAGTAGGAAATGCTTTCAGTTTTTTACTTTGATTCCATCATGAAGGTATTCAGATATGTCACACATTTGCCATAAATTCTGAATGTTAGCACTCTAGTTGCTCATTAGATCACTGTAGTAAAACTACTCCACCATGGAAGTCTGCTCCTGGTATTAAAAGTGCATGTTTCAGTCTGCATGTCAGAATTTTTTAATGAAATAGAAGAGGATTTGAGAAGTCACTCAAAATGTGCCCTCATTTTCTTTCTTCAGCATTAATCATAATTTCTATGGCAAAATGAACCTCCTCATTGTGTTCCTTTTTAAATTAAATGTTTTAAGTGTTACCAGTTTATTCCAATCAAGATGGCTTCAGGTGTGCCATACTTTTGTCATAATGAAGACAGTAAGCGCTCTAGTTGTTTTTAAGAACATTCTGGGACATTCTGTCATTGGGCTATACTTGGGCTACATCTGGGTGATATTTGGGCTACATTTGGGCTCTTTTGTCTCTGGTGGCCATCTTGGGAGACTTATTTGAGATGAAGTTTCCTAATTTCCTCATTTACTGCAGTCTCCTCAGTAGGAAATACTTTCAGTTTTTTACTTTGATTCCATCAAGAAGGCATTCAGATGTGTCACACATTTGCCATAAATTCAGAATGTTAGCACTCTTTTTGCTCATTAGATCACTGTAGTAAAGCTACTGCTCACCAGGGAAAACTGCTGCTGGTATTGAAAGTGCATGTTTCAGTCTGCATGTCAGAATTTTTTAATGAAATAGAAGAGGATTTGAGAAGTCACTCAAAATGTGCCCTAATTTTTCTTTCTGCAGCACTAATCATACTTTTTATGGAAAAATGAACCCCCTCATTTTGTTCCTTTTTAAATTAAATGTTTTAAGAGTTACCACTTTAATCCAAGCAAGATGGCTTCAGGTGTGCCATACGTTTATCATAAGTAGGACTGTTAGCGCTCTAGTAGTTCTTTGGAACACTCTGGGAAGCTGCAGTAGAACACAAAGGAATCAACTGACAGTCTCTGCCCTTGTTGGATGTACATGTTTTCTGAGAATGTCAGACTTCATTCTCACATGACTGAGAAAGATAATGTGAATTTACAGAAAATAAGCTCTCAGTTTAGCCTATAGATCACCTTCCAAACCTCTGTGGTAAAAGCATGAGAAAATATTTTTCTCTCAATCATGATATCCCAGCAGAAGGCTTTTTCACATGGTGAAATCACCTTAGAACATACCACAATTCCTAAAATGAGTATGGTACCATCAACAAATGATTTATAATGTAACTAAAGTCTTAAAACCTTCTATTAACTGCAATGCTTTTTAATGAGGTGCTATCATGTATATTGGTCCCAAGATGGCTGCCAACACTTCTTGGATGAAGTGCTGACAGCCAATCAGATCTCAGGATGAGATGTGTGGTTAGGCTCCGCCCACATATATATATGCTTTTAAATGCTATTTACTCAGGAAATACTGAACAGATTTACACCAGACCTGCAAAAGGCACTTCCTTGACCTTATGGTTACCTCTCTGCCAAATTTCAAGTAATTCTGTTCAGCCGTTCGGGCTGTAGCTGTGTCTAAAGGTCCTATGGAAAAATGCATGGGGAAAACGCGTTTTGGGACCCCCCTTTTTTCTCGGCCCCTGCTTGACGAATGCCCCCGAGACTTTCAGGGTAGGAGCGGAGCGTAGCGCCCCACCTATTTTGAAAATTTCGCGAGGATTCGTCGACCGGCGCCAAAGTTATTCCAAATAGAATGTTGCGGATTTCCTATGGAAACAGGGTCCTAACTATAACTACCTACTGGCGACCGCCAGTAGGTAATATGTATAGTTAGTTATGTTCGGAAACTGGACTTACCTTTAACATAAGTAACAGGCGGTGTTCTTATAGGAGAGGGGACCCTTCCCTGGCTCCTCTTGTCCCAGGGTGGGTTTGCAAGACACATTGCCGGGGGCTTCGCCTGTTCTTTACACACGCTCTCTGTCCCCACCGCAGGGTGTATAATTAGATTCAAGGCATCAGAAATGAAAATAAAGCACATGGGTACCAAGCAATGACAAAATTTGGTGAACGGTTTCATGGGCATTTTGTAACTTACAAATGTAATAGAGAGCTATTAAAGAATGAACAACGTCCATAAATAAAAACTCTAGAGTACACAGCATCTTCATGCTGATGGCAATGAACGTATTTTGAGGGCCCCTTTTCAGAACAGCTTTAATTTTATGATCCAGATTCAGCTCTTTTATGCCCTCTTTGGTCAGGTCACTGACAGTGCACAGGCGCACTCATTGCATTTTATTTGCAGTATTTGTGTAGCACAAATCTGGCCATGTAACACAGTGGAGTGTATTACACAGCATAGTGAATGTGCACTATCATGGCGTGCGTGTTAAAAAATAATGATCAAATGTTTTTATTTGAACACTTTATTTTCAACATTTTGATTTGCCAAAAAGCATTTGGCAGCACTGCCGCCTACAAGCAGCGCCAGAGCAGACTGCGTTTAAGAGGTTGCCTTAATTGCAAGCCCACGTCACACACGTGGTCACATGAATGATGCGAGATAGACTTTTTTGTATTTTTCAGCTTTCTCGATCTTTCTCCATTTCTCTTTGTACCTTTCAGTAAAAGTCTCATTGTCTCTGCCCTTGTCTCTCCTTTCACTGCTTTTTATACTGTCTGTATATGTCTTCCCTGCATCTCAGTCTCTCTTAATCTCAGTGCCAATATTTATTTCTCTCCCATGCTTCCATCCTTTTTTCATCTCTGTTTATCTTTATTCCTCCTGCCTCTCCCTTTCTGTGCGGCTCTCCTTTCCTTTCTGTGCCAGTCTTTTCGCTGTGTCTCTCCAACTTTCTCCCCATGTTTCACTCTCACTGCCTGCACCTCTCTGTCTACCTATCTCTCACTCTCACTTTCTCTGCCTGTTCCTACTCCCCTTCTATCACTCTCTTCTCTGCCCTCCACCTCTGCTGAGCTAGCATAATAGGGAAAAGGCTCCTTACGACTAACAAATTTTGAACGCTGTGGTAAATAAAAATACCGGACTGAATTTCATACGGAATCTTAAAATAAAGTAAATAGCTCAAAATAACAAGAGGCAGAATCCGTGGTATAAGAGGTTTTCTAATGGGCTTTATTCCATTCAAAATGGCCGACTCGAGTCGCGGCCTTCAGGTTCCGTCACCACGAGGGTTCAGGAAGTGAAGTACAATAATTCATTAACAGACATGTATTTTTATAATAAGTGCATTACAATGAAACGAATGTAGAAGGCGTAACATTTGATAAGAAAAGTGACAAAACAGTGACATAATCGAAACTAGGCGTAATAAGGAATAAAAGAAACATGATTGGTTAGAATTATCAGACATAGGTGGATCTATAAGATAATACTTGGCATAGATGCGCGCGCGGCAGCATGACGTGTAATTGACGTGCAACTAGGGGGTGAAGGGGACTTGACATTTAGCTCTACATGTGGAGACGAGAAGTCTGGGGTCAAGTCAACCTAATCCCAAATCATATCTAACATCCTATGTTTAAAGAACTATGTTATCCACAAGGAAGAACTCTCGGACAGAATCTATTCTATACTGACTGTGTGCGTGTACAAGCGTCTAAGTGTCTATATGAGATGCGAGGGATAGAAAACTTTCCATGGCAACAGGGCTATGAATCACTTGCAGGAGGACGGAAAGGCTGAGTCCTTTGCTTGTGAGCTAAAGGAAATGTTTACCTAAATCACTGGACAGGAATGCATCGGCTGAAGAGTAAAATAGATAATTCGAAGGTGAAATACAACTTCTTGGCAGACAGGCGAAAACTGGCCGAGGCAGTCACCGTTAGCTGCACAGGGAGTAGGACAAAGTTCATGGATACAGATGCGAGCTCAAGCTGAAGCTGTCAAAGACAGAGAGCAGGGAAAGGCTTTGAGGACAGAATCGGGCCTACTTGCCTGAACTGTAAAAATGGAGTAACTTAGCCATATAAAGTCGGTGGCTTTTCATACTTAGGAATCGAATATCCAACCCTGTGATGGCGGATCTGACAGAGAACATGTCAACGGTAGACACACATATGTTTGCGTCTTAGAAACTGGAACTGGAGGGAACATACATGTACTTGTAACATGCATATAGAACCGTTGGGGTCCAAGATAGGGGACATAACTGATCAGGAAAATCCACATTTCCACATTCCCTCCTTGTCCCCTTCTTGCCCTTCACGAGACATCAATCTTCATCATTCCATTGATTTGCTCATGGAGCATCATTTCTTCTTCCTTCTTCTTCCGGTATTTTGAACGAAAACCTTGATGTGGAATACACGATGTGGCACACAGACCACAAATCGCTGGTCCACATTGTAGGCATAAACAACAACTGAAGAGCATAAGAAGGCCAATACCTAGGAAGGATAGAACTCTCCATCCCCAGGCTGATATCACACTCCAAAACCACCCGGACCACGTCCAAGTGCCTGGATTCTCGTGTATCTGGCTTACAATCTTATGAAGGCGTGTTATAGCTTTATATACAGATGGCGAATTTTCTGGTATGAATATGCAGCAGCTGGATCCGATGACCCTGCAAGCTCCGCCCCTATCGGCCAGGATGACGTCAAGGACAAGACGATTCTGGAGAACAACAATTCTCATCACTGATTGTTCCTCTGTCAGATTGCCTAGGGCGGCTATAGTCTCGTTTACTACAGCTTCAAGAGTCTTGGTGAGTCTGCGTATCAGCTTACTATTTGATATTGTACCTATATAGGGAAAGATACCTTTATTGAAATCTACATACTTGTCCCATGCTGTTTCAGTATAATCGACAACTGGGAGATCTCTTTGCTCTCTATTGTGTACTAAATGAACATTTCGATAATAATCAGGGGGAGCTAGGAAAACAGGTGGCAAAAGGAATGCTATGTAACAGGTACCATCCCAATCTAGAGGCAGACGCATATATGCCGTCTGACCACATATAAAGTAAGAATGGCGAGAAGCTCTAAATGAAGATTTACCTTGATCACTATATTCTACTGTAGTAACGCATTGGCTATGGCCCATGTGTATGGAACCAACTTTTCTTACACATAATTCACCCTTAACTGGAAATACTGACATAGTGGGCAGAATTAGTTCAACTTCGGATTTGACATTCAAAATCATAAGATTAGGCGTAAAATTACCTAATTTATACACTTCATTTTCTAAATCAGTTCCTGTTCTACTGGGGTGACCCTCCTTATTAGGGTGACAGACTTTGAATAAAACTAGATTCAGATTTCCCCATATCCAATGTTGTTGATAAACTGCTGTGTCTGGGTCTATGGAATTTAATAAACTAAACCATGCTCCACAGGAGCCATTGTGTGTGAACGGATGTGGAAAGAAAGGCAGAACTCCTTTGTTATTCTGATAGGGAGGGAGTCGGCCACACACCCAACAATTGGTGGCATTACTAGTCTGATGGGAATGATGTAACATACTAATGAATGTGTTATTACGCAGCGCAAGTCTATAGGACAACTCATGTGGCGGTAGGTCACTAAAAGAGTGTTCATCAGTTATATTGAAAACACGTTTAGAATCAGGATAATACATATGCAACAATATACTTGCAGTAACTATTAAAAAACTCAAGAAAAACAAAATTAATAAAGTCACAATACAGTGGCTACGCAGTGATTTACAATACGCCTGTCGTTTCAACATTTCTCGGGTATTTTCTCTACTCAGGTCCAAGGGATACATGTCGGAGACAATTCAACCGCTTCACCTTGGAGAGGACTTAAACAATCAAATTGCTCGACTGTTTGGGCCTAAGCTTTAATTTATAGCACTGAGAGTCATTCTTTTCAACAAAAGGAAGTTTTGAATCAGTCTGTGAGGGAGTGCAGGGCACAGTGTCTATATCTGAAGGTAGTCCATGAAATTTTTTGACGTGACTTGAATGAATCCACCCTTTACGTCCCTCGATCTTCACGGCTGTTCTTGTGGTCAACAGGACCAACTTCGGTGCTTTCCACCTGGGCTCCAATTGACTTTTCCTGTCGAAATTTCTCACAAAGACAAGATTACCCGGAACAATGTCATGGGGTTTCGCCTCAGTGTTGTCGGGAAAGGCTGCAGCTACCTGTGAACGAGAAGATTGTAGTGCAGACATCAAGGAAGCCAAGTAATCTGTCAGCATGTTACAGTCAATGTCAGTTATTTTGCGTGGTATAGGCGTCCCCCACATATTCGGTGGTCTACCAAAGATCACCTCATACGGGGATAGCCCTGTTCTAGAGTGTGCTACCATTCTCATATAAAAGAGTGCAACTGGTAATGCTACTATCCAGTCGACACCTTTCTCTCTACATATTTTGGACAGTCTGATTTTCAGTGTCTGGTTATGTCTTTCTACGAGACCTGCTGCCTCGGGGTGTCGGACACAGTGGAATTTCCACTGATATCCCAACAAGAGTGAGACATGTTTCATTAATTCGGATGAGAAAGGCTGACCGTTATCTGAATATACAACACGTGGTAAACCGTACCGTGGGAAGAATTCTCGAACTAGCTGCTTGGCAGTAGTCGGGGCAGTGTAATCTGATACGGGATACGCCTCTGTCCAACGGGAGAGAGCGCAGACAACTACGAGGACATATTTGAATCCTCGACAACGTTCCATCTGAATATAATCCATCTGGAGGACTTCAAAAGGATGGTCAGGAGGCTGAAATCCACCCTGCTCTACGGGAACACTCTTTCCTGGATTAAACTGACAACATATCATACAGGTACGAACTTTTTGTTTAGCTGCTGCTCGTAAATGTTTGTTGAACCAAATGTGCTGAATGCTGTCTAGCATAGCCTTCTCTCCTAAATGTGCTGGACTGTGAACTGTAGCTATAATGGCTTGAACCATGGAATCAGGGAGAAACCATACAGATTTCTCCTTTGTCATCCACCCTTGATCTGTCTGGATCCCTCCTAGTTCAGTCCACTTCTTTATTTCTTCTGCTGTGGCATGTGTCTGTATGTCAATTACATCAAGTGCGGGATCCTTAATTGTCATACACTGTGTTGGTGTCTGAACTATTGGCTTTGTCATGTCTAATGTGCGATTCTGAGCAGTCTGTTTAGCTGTTCTGTCAGCTAAATCATTGCCTTGAGAAATGGTATCAGTAACCTTCGTGTGTGCTTTACATTTCATAATCGATATAGCAGTGGGTAGATGTATTGCGTCTAACAAAGCATGAATGAGGGGTCCGTGCTGAATGTGGGCACCATGGGACGTTAAATAACCTCTCTCTCGCCACAGCACGCCGAAGTCGTGTACAACTCCGAA
This sequence comes from Triturus cristatus, assembly GCF_964204655.1. Lineage (NCBI taxonomy): Eukaryota > Metazoa > Chordata > Amphibia > Caudata > Salamandridae > Triturus > Triturus cristatus. Next base: position 355,280,864 of record NC_140583.1, read on the forward strand.
TGCATAACGTGAGTCAGTGTATACATTAACTTTCTTATTTGTGGCTTGAATACAGGCTTGCGTTAGAGCAATGAGTTCTGCTGCTTGGGCTGACAAAGTATCTATACAATTTGTTTCAATAACTTCAGTGTCTGTTGTGACTGCATACGCGGCCACTAAATCTCCTGTACTTGCTCTCATGCATGATCCGTCTACATACAACGTCAGGTCTGGATCTAACAATGGAACGTCTGTCAAGTCTTGTCTAGGTTTCGTCTTTATTTCAATGATTTTAACACAATCATGAGCTAGTGGGTCTGTTCCAATTACAGGTAATAGTGTAGCAGGATTCAATGTATTACACCGTCGGATCTCTATGTGTGGTTGAAACAATGTCAGTTCATAACCGGTAAGTCTTGCTATGGTCAAGTGTTGTGTTTGTGTTCGGTTCACAAGAACCTCTACTGCATGTGGTACTTGAACTGTCAATGGGTGTCCTAATACTATGGCATCGCTTTGTCTGATTGCTAAAGCTGTCGCTGCCACTGATTTCAGGCATGCAGGCAAAGCCTGAGCTACGGGATCTAATGTACTGGAAAAATAAGCACATGGCTTGCATGATCCTGCTTGATCCTGAGTGAGTACTGACAAGGCAGTACCTTCGCGTTCTGTAACAAAGAGTGTAAAATGTTTGCTATAACATGGCGTTGCTAAAACAGGTGCTTGACATAAAGCTTCCTTTAGGCTTTCAAAAGCTTGTGTATGTTCCTGAGTCCAAGGGAGAACAGTCGATGTGGCTGCCTCCTGTGTGGTTAACTGAATAAGTGGTTTTGCTAGAAATGCGTACTGAGGGATCCACTGCCTACAATATGAAGTGAGGCCTATGAAAGCTCGCACCTCCTTTTGTGTCTGGGGTATTGACATGTTAGCAATTAACTGAATGCGATCTGGTGTAAGCTGCCTTCCCTCCTTGGACAGCGAGTGACCAAGATAAATAACTCGCTGAACACAGAATTGCAGCTTAGAAGGGGACACCTTGTGCCCCTTGTCGGCTAGGAAATGTAAAACTGTCAGAGAAGCTTTTTCACATTCTGACTCGCTTCTTGCGGTGATCAGCAGATCATCGACATATTGAAGCAGTGCAGTATTGACTGGCATGTGGATACTGTCAAGTTCTCTTTTCAGTGCTTGGCTGTAGATGCTGGGGCTTTCTGTAAATCCTTGGGGAGCGCGTGAGAATTTAAAACTGCGCCCATTTAAACTGAATCCGAACAAGTATTGGCTTTCCGGATCTATTGGGACGCTGAAAAAGGCATTCTTGAGATCGATTACAGTAAAGAATGTTGCTTCGGAATCAATTGCTGTCAACAATGATGATATATCAGGGACCACAGGGAATTGTGGTACAATACACTTGTTTAGTTCACGCAAATCAATAACCAATCGGTATACTGGCGGAGCAGTAGGATCAGTTCGTTTAAGAATCGGAATTATCGGTGAATTACATACATTGGAGTCTGTTTCTACAACTACTCCCTGGGCAATTAGCTCATCAATGATTTTCAACAAAGCCACTACAGCATCATGCGGTAACTTGTATTGTCGCATTCGTGGTAGTACCACTCCTGCTTTCAATGTAACTCGATAGGGTGTAATGTTCATACAGCCAACATCCGTAGGGCCTTGTGCCCATAGATGTACTGGTAAAGTCTGTAGTCGGGGATCCATGTCTCTAGACACATAGTGACCTTTAAAATCACGTAAAAACAACCTTACTCCTTCCGGAGAACAACATATTATGGCTCCTAGTGCTTTCAGAGTCTTAATTCCTAACAGATTTTCTGGGCATGATTTAGTAAGCAATAAATCTGTAGTTCGTGTCAAAGGTCCTAACGTAAGTGGTAGAGGCTGTGATACTTCATTAACAATAGGTTTTCCTGAAAAACCAAGGGAAACATTTTGAGAGCCTGAGAGGGGTGCCCCTGGAACTTCACTACGTTTTATGGTTGTTCGACTTGCCCCTGTATCGAGTAAGAATTTTCTATCTTGACCTAATAATTCACTATGTACATAAGGTCCTTCTTGATCTACAGGAATCTCGATAAGCGGTAAGTCGACTTCCCTCTCTAGGCTGGTTCATGCGTAGCGCTGATACTCAGGGTATTCATACTGTGCAGTCTGATACATTTGTCGTGTTGTGGTTTGTGTGGCAGTAGCAGGCAACGGTGGTGCAGCTGGCACAAACTGTATGGGTTGCTGTGAGGCTGGCATAGACTGTTGCTGAACTGGCATGGACTGTCCATGCTGCATAGCTCCTTGTTCATTCTGATCTTGTCTAACTAATCGTGGTCTCTCTTTTGCAATACCTGTAGCTATATTACGTTTCAGGACTTGACAATCATGTACATAATGGCCTAGTTGTTTACAGTAATTGCAGGTTCCTTTTACAGGAACTGCAGAATCACCAGAATGTGTCACACCCTTTTTGTGACCATCTGCTGGTACTGTCTGAGAAACTAGCATTTTCATTTTTGTATCCTTCATGCGTCTATGCTCGTGTTCTTGTTCATCCCTAATTCTATTGTGATGATACTGTAACATTTGTAGCATTTGCGACGGAGTGTTACTTTGCCAGGTACTCTCGAATTTCAATATTCTATTCTTCACTGGAGGCAATGCATTTTCCACCAATTTTGTCACAAATAAATGTGGATATGAGTCACTACTTGCTTTTATACCACTATTTATACCAAAACATTTTTCAAATCGAGCATAATAATCGCTTGTGTCTTCATCTTGCTTTTGTTTGCAGGCTGTGATTGCACCCCAATCTTCCTTTTTTGTAGTTAATAAACGTGGCAGTACCTGTACTAGTAAACCTGGTAACAGTTTAACTTTATCCCCGAGCCCTGAACCTGCAGCTCGGCTCCTTTCTTCCTCTGCTAATGCTGTCCAGTCTATCTTTTGGTCTCCCACTTCCCACTCTTTTTCTTTCAGTTTTTCATATATGCCAGCAGGCAAAAGCACCTTTAATATCGTCATAATATCAGGAAAGGTGTACTCTCCCATCAGTAACATGTCTTTAATTTCTCGGTGGAAACCCGCTGGGTCTTTGTCATGACTAGGTACTACTTTCTTCATTTCTAATAATTCCATTTTTGATATGGGTGTGTAAACAAATACACGGTGAAACTCATTGTCTTCGCCTTTTATTGGGTGCATTTCTCGTAAAGGATTTTGTCTATCCATATAGTACGGCGTTCTTTCTCTGTGGGGCAGCGAGAGAGAATCCGGACTTACAAAAAGGACGTACTGCTTACGTGACACTAATATCTCTTTAATTAGCTTATTACTAGAACCTCTCCATCTGTTTGTGAGTAGTTCCGTTAATATATCAGGTAAAGGACCAGGGTCAGCATGTTGGCTCTTATATAATATGAGAAGTTGCTGAATCATATAGATTCCAGCTAAGCGTTGTTCATCTGTACTGAGGTTGAGAAACGTGTGTGCTACGGTCTCATCACCGTATTTTTCAGGACTGTCAATCCAGTGAACGGCTGATCTGGCTAATTCTTGCTCATCCATAGAATCGAGGAGGTGGTAACCTCTTCGTTCTCGTAGTATCTTATCTGCGGCTTGAAACGAATGTTCAGGAGACTTCAGATTTATTACAGGCGTCGGATACGTTCTGCTATTATTTGGACATACGGAGTGTATGGGATCAGAAAAACATCTAGTATTTTCACAAGATCTTCCTCTGCCTACATAAGCTATGGTCTCTGACTGTCTTGCGGAATTCCCTGATTCGGACACTTCATCTTGCTCAAACTCGTCTGTTCCCAATCTCTCTTCATGAATACGCTCTATTTCTTTACGTATTTTTCGGCACATGGCTATTATACAATTTTGCTTATCGTGTCTCCCTTCTGATATATTCTGACTCCATCTTGTAAGAATAAGCATTGCATTCGGGTCTACCCCCGAACGATCTTGATTTCTGATTACACAGTTTATGAGGAAACGTAACAGTTCCCCCTGTATCTCTACTTTCTGGAATTCCATAGCTCTGTTAATACATCCTGGATCTCGTCCTGTTTGAACAAAATGATATATGTTATCTAGATGCGTAGTCATCCCTGGTAACCTTGCTAAATATTCTGCGGCTCGCCTGATACGTAATGATGCCAGGACCATTTCGTCCTCTTTACCAACCACTGGGTCATATCTACAATTTACAAGGAGTTCTTTAAGCGTACGTTCACTTACGAATTTAGGTGTACGTGAATGCGCTGACTCTTGAAAGACAAGTTTATTTATTCTAGGTGGTGTAAAAGTACTGCTAGCACCTCCCGTGGCCCTATCTGGGGCGTCGGGTGTGAATGGGTTCGTTGAACGTGACACAGCAACTATGGGTGTCGATACCTCTGTAGAGTCGACTGCGGAGACAGATGCGGAAACAGATGTGCTTGCCGAAGCTTGTATCGGGACTTGCTGTTGCACGGGGACAGATACCTGATCCTGACGTTGGACCCCTCCGCCAGACGGTCTATGTGGTGTGGCGTTAGCATACTCGGGAGCTGCATCGTCTAGATATGAGGAAAGAAAAACATCTTCTGCGGTTCTGGGATGCCCCTTTGGATGTACCTTAATTGGAAATAATGGGGGTGGCAAGTCTTTTGGTATCTCTGGAGCAGCCTTAGGTAGTCCTTCGGCTAGAAGGGGATACATACCATTCATAAGAGCATTTCTTTGTCTATTCACTTGTTCTGATTTCACTCGGATACCTTCCTCAATTAATAGATTTTCTTGAACTTTATTTGAACTTTCTTTACTCCTCTCTTCTTGTCTACGTGCTTTTTCTGTTCGTCTATGAGATTCTTTACGCCATAACTCAACAGCGTCTTTCTGTGACTGTCTGACCTTTCTTTTCCATAACTCTTCCTCCACTTTCATGATGCACTCTGCATCCCAGGTTCCCGCTATGGGCCACCTTTGACTTTCCGGTAATCCTTTGGTATAATCTACCCATAGATCAAGAAACAATATGGCATCTAAGCCATGTTTATGGTACATGAAATGCCCTGGAGTATCCCTAGGAGGAATAGGAACTGCTTCTTCAAGCACCCCTTTTCTGGTAGTAATCTGTCTTAACTTCGAGAAGAGCGGCATATTTACAACTGATCTGATACTTACTCTTGAACTTGCTTAATACGAGAAACACAATAATGAACAGTGAACAATGAACAGTCATTCATACCACAATATGCAAGACATTTCTGAATACTTTAAACTTTAAACATTAAACATTATAACAATGGTCGACAATGATGACAGTCTGCCTAACTAATCACCACGCTGAATTCTTGACAATAACTGAATACTTCGGAATACTTGATATACTGCTAAACAGTACATATACACTGCTAAACAGTGCAGACCGGATTTGTGTACCCAAATCCGTCTTGACCGGCACAACCTATGTGCGCGTCAACACGCCTCCCCGGCGATGGTACTCACCGAGTAGCTCCTTGAAACGGAAGGCCTCAGAGAATGGACAGGACTCGATAACTGCGGACATCGGACCCTCTGGACGTCGGGATTTCGGAAAACCTGGTGGGCCTCTGTATACCTCGGATCTTGCTCTCTCAGCTAGGCTCTGGTCGGGATACTTCGCACTTCTCACCGCCTCGTCTGGGTTGATCGCAGCCTCAGTCGCCCCCGCTTGACCGGAGGGAGCTTACAGGAAATCCTGCTGGTACGCGTTTTATGGTCCGTCCAGCTGTGGCAGGAGACCGGGCCTGCAACGCACCGCCGGCGCGTGAGATGAGAAAGTGTCCCTGTTCGGGCGCCATTATGTGGTAAATAAAAATACCGGACTGAATTTCATACGGAATCTTAAAATAAAGTAAATAGCTCAAAATAACAAGAGGCAGAATCCGTGGTATAAGAGGTTTTCTAATGGGCTTTATTCCATTCAAAATGGCCGACTCGAGTCGCGGCCTTCAGGTTCCGTCACCACGAGGGTTCAGGAAGTGAAGTACAATAATTCATTAACAGACATGTATTTTTATAATAAGTGCATTACAATGAAACGAATGTAGAAGGCGTAACATTTGATAAGAAAAGTGACAAAACAGTGACATAATCGAAACTAGGCGTAATAAGGAATAAAAGAAACATGATTGGTTAGAATTATCAGACATAGGTGGATCTATAAGATAATACTTGGCATAGATGCGCGCGCGGCAGCATGACGTGTAATTGACGTGCAACTAGGGGGTGAAGGGGACTTGACATTTAGCTCTACATGTGGAGACGAGAAGTCTGGGGTCAAGTCAACCTAATCCCAAATCATATCTAACATCCTATGTTTAAAGAACTATGTTATCCACAAGGAAGAACTCTCGGACAGAATCTATTCTATACTGACTGTGTGCGTGTACAAGCGTCTAAGTGTCTATATGAGATGCGAGGGATAGAAAACTTTCCATGGCAACAGGGCTATGAATCACTTGCAGGAGGACGGAAAGGCTGAGTCCTTTGCTTGTGAGCTAAAGGAAATGTTTACCTAAATCACTGGACAGGAATGCATCGGCTGAAGAGTAAAATAGATAATTCGAAGGTGAAATACAACTTCTTGGCAGACAGGCGAAAACTGGCCGAGGCAGTCACCGTTAGCTGCACAGGGAGTAGGACAAAGTTCATGGATACAGATGCGAGCTCAAGCTGAAGCTGTCAAAGACAGAGAGCAGGGAAAGGCTTTGAGGACAGAATCGGGCCTACTTGCCTGAACTGTAAAAATGGAGTAACTTAGCCATATAAAGTCGGTGGCTTTTCATACTTAGGAATCGAATATCCAACCCTGTGATGGCGGATCTGACAGAGAACATGTCAACGGTAGACACACATATGTTTGCGTCTTAGAAACTGGAACTGGAGGGAACATACATGTACTTGTAACATGCATATAGAACCGTTGGGGTCCAAGATAGGGGACATAACTGATCAGGAAAATCCACATTTCCACAACGCGTGTCAGAGAAAAGTTGCCAAATCGTGTTTGTACGACTGAAATGCCATCACACACTCACCCCAGTCACAGATCTGGGTTGAATCCATCATCGTTCTTTAACTCACAGACCCAGCCATATGCAAATCAGCCTTGACCCTGTGCCTCATGCGAACAGTCCAGCCCGAACTGCCAAGCCAGGTCTTCCCTGGACCGGAAACAAGCATCCTGGGACCGTTTTCGGGGTAACACCCCTCATCAGCCAGGCTGCTTGAATACAGTGGCAAAGATCTGTGACTGGGGGTGAGTTTCTGAAAAGTTTCAGCACTCCGTCCATCATTTCCTTGTGTTGCTTTAGAAATAACTGCCTCCCTGACTTCAGGGTGTAGGCCCGCTTTCCATCAAACCATCGTTTTTGGAGAATGTGGGGATAGCCTATGATGAAGTATGACACCTGGTAGGTGTGTGAGGACATCCCATCAAACGTTTGTGTGTGTTTAGGAATAGGCTGGTAAACATGAAATAACAGAATGTTCTAGAGTTGTTTACTCCACAACACAAATATTCAAGGCTGCCACTATGTTCTTGCTCTGATTACTAGGAAATCACTCTTGTTCCCAGGCTCTGCATTTCCCAGTAAAGTGACATTGTTCCCAGGAGAGAGGAGGGAAAACTGGGGGATGGGGAGCACATAGTAAAGGGGTGTCATTGGGGAGGCTAAGGGTAAATTATTGAAGGCAAAATGAATCTTTCAACACAGCCTCTTTTGCCATTCTCCCACCAGAAGTATGAATGGATACCTTGTCAGCCAAAACCACTCCTAGCAGTATTGCTGTCTTATGGTCTTATTAATGTACTATTATTAATATAATAACCAGTAAACATGATATGAAACATCTCCAACTGCACCTGTATCAAATCTTACATTTTATCATAAATGGCTCAGAATTGTTCAATTTGGGTACAAGGAGTGAAATAAGGTGCAATTTCATTACTACGTAAATGATAACATATTGGATTGAAGGATTGATTGGCAATAAAAGTCTACTAAATATGAAATCTCTTTCATGTAAGTCTTAAAGAGTTGTTGAAAACATTGCCTATATTACGTCATTAATTATTCCTGTAAAATTAAGATGGCGATTCGAAAAGTGAACAAATAAACAAACAATCAATGGACAAGTATCATTGGTGGGGAGAGAGTGGGGTTAATACATCTCTTGTCAAACAAACAGTCTGCTATCACAAATGATATTTTTGGTAAGCAAGAGTAATAGTCCATCTACAGCACGGTGCATGCATGTAGGCATGGTTACCTACCCACAGATCCAAAACCTCCACGTTTTCTTTTGTTAGACTAAACAACATATAATAGGCCTAGATGGTACAATGGATAAAAGTTCTCAAAGTACAAATACTTCCTCCTCAGAAGATAGCGTCAGCTCAAACTACTGCAGCCAGTAGTCAAGAAGACATTTGTGTGATGTTGGAAGCCTATGCAGTGTTGCCTTTATAGACAAAGGGGTTTATTTATGGTATGGCGGAGCAGTAGGAATGGCGTAAAACAGTGCACCTTATGCTTCAGCAGACCAGGATAGAGCCAGGTAGCAACCAGTGGGATCTCTCCTGGCTTTGATGGTGGTAACCCATGATCCAGTGGTCAGGGCCAGACCAAGGGCTCGATTCACAAAAGTAATCTGAGACAAAATCCTAACTTTAGGACTTTCAATATTCACAAAAGGCATTTAGGAGTAGTAAACTATTGTTGGAGAACGAGGCAGCATCTGTGAGGCCTGCACAAATAACATGACTACATTTGTCCTTCACTGGGAACCAAACACCCAATTGTAGCGCCTGACTCTCAGAGGGTAGCGTTGCAGAGCAGTCTGAGGCTTACTCGAAGGAGGTGGTGTGGGCTAGTAATCGCCATTTGCAGGTGCACAAAAATAACACTCAATAATTGATTGTCCTGTCTGTACTTTGCTTTATAAAAGTAAGAGTACATTTATTAAACACACACACCACTCAATACTATGCACCAATTTACAAATATACATAAGCTGTTGGAATTACTTTGTGACATTGCATAACATCTCCACCCCTCCCGCAGGGGGGGTGGGGCATAGTACCACCACTCCCAGGTATGCACATCAACTTGCCCCCAATGCAAGTTAGTTGAACATAACCTGGAGCGAGGGCCCTGCGCACTGGCACCATCCCAGTAGCGACCCATCCCAGTAGCGGCCCACCCCATTACCTCAACAAGCATTAAAAAGGGGTAAACCTGCCTTGGTGACACATGACCCTGACTGAGCATCTCCTACTGACCATAAAGTATGCACCTCTATATCTTAAGGGCTAGCAGTCTGGGGTCTTCACCTAAGCGCAGCAGCAAGAATCCATGTTTACGCACACTTTAGAATGACAGTACTCATCACCTTGGTTGATAATTTGAATGCATTGCAATTACAGCCCCTAAGGGCATCACAGATGAAATCACAGGATTGCGCATATACAGCCAGACACCCTAGCAGGACTGTCTGGCAATATAGCCCCACTTGGCTTATGACATCTCCTTACACATGTGACTTACAGCCCCTTCAAAAGAAGTACTCCTGGCAACTACACTTCTCCTGCAGTGCGCATCTTCACTTTAAAAGGAATCACAGGTAAAAGCATGGGAATACGTAAATACAGCCAGACCCCCTAGCAGGAAGGTCCAGCAACATAACTCCATTTAGCTTAACATCACCTTACACAGGTACTTCACTTTATACATGTGACTTCCAGTCCACCTAAAAAGAAATAACCAATAGTAAATGCATTTCGGTGCAATTACACCACTTCACCTCCAGGGGATGCCCTTCTCCAGACATCCCCAACTCAGCCCTTCACTCCATGATGTACTTCATAGTACACCCTCCGCTGTAGAACATAAGTTCCAGCCTAGAAGGTGTTAAAGGCTGGCTGAGCCCTTGAGGGGTTATTCTTTCAGATGCCCCGTGAAACTTATGGGTGGACTGTTCTTCTTTATGCTGGGGGAGGCTGCGGTGCTCCTGCAGCCCCCCTGCACCCCTTTTCACACATGAGGGTGACCCCCTCCTCTGGGGGCCACCAGACACCAAAATGGCAGATTTCTTCGTGCTGGGGGGGGGGGGGGGGAAGACTGCGCTCCTCCAGCAGCTCCCCCAGCACCTTTTCACAAGTGAGGGTGACCCCCCTCATCTGGGGGCCACAAAGCACCAAAACTGCAGATTTCCAAATGCCTGGCGAGGCTTTATGGGGCGCTTCATGCTCCTCTTTACCAGCCCCAGCCACTGGGAACACTCTCCTCCGCCCTCAGGGTCTCTGATTCAGCAGGGTGCTGTCTTCACTGGCTACCTGCATCAGCCTTTCGCCAGGCTCTCCTTCTGGGCCTCTCTTCTCCCTGCGCAGAGGCCCCTGCTTTTGTGCACCAGTCCTGGGCTCTTCTTCTGGTGCTGATAGGGTCCTGGGGGCAGTCAGGGGGTCTCTCCTTCCAACTGCCCATTGCGCCAGGCTCCAGCACCTTCAGCCTCAGCCGACCACACCCCAGAGAGCCTTCTCTTCCTGTGCAAGCACTTTTTAAAAGTTGAGTAGGGGCCTGGCAGGAAGTCTCTGTTGGTCCTATCAAACAGCGACACATAACATCCCTGCCCCTGCTCCCTCCTTTTTGTCCAGCCTCTGAGCTTGTTCAAAATGGCGTCGTCCAGGGTTTCTGGCCACATGTCTTTGAAGCCCCTTTCACCCACGCTGCCTTCCCTCCTTGGTGCAGCCTGGTGCCTGGCACCCAGTGACAGCTGCTAATTGATGAGCCTGTAGCACCTCCCATCTTCTCTTCGTGGAGAGGAGGCCCTAGCTTGTGGAAGAAAGGTTATCAATCCATCCAGCTGAGGTCAGCCCTCAGCCTGGGTCTGGTCCTGGCTGGCTCAAAGAAATATGACAGTTCTGGATGACCCAAAAGCAGTACAAATATGACTTTGGACCCTGCAGAATACTTCTTTTCACATTTGGTACACTGGACTTAAGTGCGTGTCCGGAATCTGTAGGCCTAATGGAAGCTAATCTAGCCCATGGCTCCACATTTCCATAGGGGAATAATGAAGTGAAAAAAACAGTAAGGCACACTGACTTTCCCTGGCATGTTTCATCCCAGTGAATAAAGCCTATTCCATGTCACCACCCAATACTCCATAAGTCCTGCCACACCATTCACTTTGTAGCTGCTTCTGGACTGCGCACGCTAGGAATCTCCCCTGCGCAGCCCGTACACCTGTGCACACGCATGTACACGTGTCTGCATGTAACCAGCCCGGTGCCCCTTACTCCAGCTGCTGAACAGTGGCCTGGTCAAGCCAGGGGAACACCAGTAAAATCCCCATGCAGTCTCTTACATCCTGAGTTCACTGTGGGTGAGTCCCAACTTCTGAGGCTCCCCCACAGTAAAAGCTCAACAATTAGGGGCTCAAAAAGCGAAAAATCTGCGCGGCCCATAGTGTCAGAACCACCTTCTAACAACTATGGATTTCTAACTTTACTACTCCTAAATGCCCTTTGTGAATACTGAAAGTCGTAAAGTTAGGATTTTGTCTCAGTTTAGGAGTAGTAAAGTTAGGAATCCTAACTTTACTACTCCTAAATGCCCTTTGTGAATACTGAAAGACGTAAAGTTAGGATTTTGACCCAGATTACTTTTGTGAATCGGGCCCTAAGAACCCAAGCCAGCCCTGGTAAATTTGGCGGACAAGTCCACCTGTTGCTTTTGTTACAGGGGGCCGATATAGCAGCACCACTGCAAAACCGGCCCAAGTATCAACAAGCATTTGCATAGCCAATAGGTCTCGCTTTTGGGAACTTATAAGTATTTAGTTATACAGGACAATATCCTTGGTGCAATAACATCAACTGTTGCATGGCTAAAAACGTATAAGGTCCCAAAGGCGAGACCTATTGGCTATGCCAATGCTTGTTCTCTATGTAGGCTGCTGCATGGCTGGCCCGCTTGGCGAGACTCGTTCGCGTGCCTGGGCCTCGGAGGCACGCGCACAGCGCTCACCTTTCGCACACTTGTGAACTTTGCTTTCATGCACTTTGAACCAGAACTCCTTTTACTTCCCGGCGCTGGCTCTGTAGTCAGCCAACTGCTACCTGTTTGTCTTAGACGCAGCTGTGGTGGGTGGGAGGACGGAGCACAGAGATGAAGAGACAGCAGGTGAATAAATCCATTAATCGGATTTATGGTGGTTATTTGTGCGGCACTGGAATGTGTTTATGGCAGCACCGGTATGCATGGGATGACGAAGACGGCGGGAGCATGACATTTCACAAGACTGGCCTCAGTATGTCAGGAGTGTGTTTGAAGGGATAGGTGTGTTTAAGATTTCACACGCTCTGCTTGTGATGGGGCAATTAGGTTCAATCTGGGGCATTATCTCACAGGGGTGGGTTGTGATAGGGGACCTGTGCACTGGTACGTTTATGTGTGTGTGTGTGTATTCATGCCATTGTATAAACTGGGTGTCGTAGCACAAGGGATGTAGTGTGATTGCACAAGTGCGTTTACGTATGTCTGATTTCACCAGTATATTTATAGTGCCAGAAGTGTTTACAGGATAGCGCCTACCATCACTACCGTGCTTAGAAAGGGACATATGCACACCAGTTTGTGCATGACATCACTTATAGATTACCCATACCCCCTGCGCGATCCCACCCACCTGTTTTGCCAGCCGCGACTACATAAGACCTACGATGCCCCTTGGCCAAGTTCGCGCTGCATAAAAACTACAAAAAAGGCTGTTAACCTGCCTTTCAGGTTATCACATTCTATTGTCTTGCTCAAAAAGATCATTATATGCGGAGGGCTGAAAAGCGTTTTTGAAAATTATACCAATTTGTCACCATAACGTTTAATGTCACCTTGCATAGATCTTCACTCATTTATTTATTTTGCATGTTTGTTGTCAGTTTTTGTCTCAGTCAAGGTTTGCTAACTAACAGACATCAGTAACAAAGGCACAAGGGCACCCAAAGCAATTGGTCAGGGACCTTGGGAAGTTACGTTTTGTAAGAGACAGTGGTCCCTGAAAGCAAAAGAGTATATCAAGCAATAAACAATATAGCCACAATGGGTACTATATTATAGCCTGTGTCCAGCCGGACAAGGCAGCTTTAATAAGCAAAAATGGTTTTCAATGATCAGACAAGATGTAAGCGAAATATTGGTGGGACACAAGCCTGTATCCTATGGCTTACATATCAAGAGGACATAAATTTCTGAAAAAACAAACAGGCAATTGAGGCGATGTTTCTATGACAAGAATAACAGGTGATGTGACAACCGATCCGGCATTGACCGAGACGTTGCTTCGTTTATCCCTCGTGAACGCGACTCCATCATCACATTGAGATTTTCGCCACCGCGTTGACATTGCTCATCGTGGACTTGGACCGATCCCGTACTTTTAATTAGTCGCTCAGGTTTATTTACCGAGTCGACACATCATTCCTGCTGTAACTCTGGACAGCATGAGGCATTTCTAAAGGCAATTATACTAATCAGTCCTGATGATGATCCTAACACCCCCCCAGTAAGGATCGAAACGTCGTCGACTATGTCGTTCACCTTACACTATGACTACTTATGTGTATAAAATGTTGTGAAGGTGACTAGTTATATACCAAGATGTTTCAGCACCTGTTATTCTTGTCATAGAAACATCGCCTCAATTGCCTGTTTGTTTTTTCAGAAATTCATGTCCTCTTGATATGTAAGCCATAGGATACAGGCTTGTGTCCCACCAATATTTCGCTTACATCTTGTCTGATCATTGAAAACCATTTTTGCTTATTAAAGCTGCCTTGTCCGGCTGGACACAGGCTATAATATAGGCTATAATATAGTACCCATTGTGGCTATATTGTTTATTGCTGGATATACTCTTTTGCTTTCAGGGACCACTGTCTCTTACAAAAACTAACAGACATCGACACAAAAGTTGCCTGGATTTCCGCCCTACCACTTTCAAATGTCAGCAGCCGCCACTGCAATTCTGGCTGGGACATTGCGGGAAGAGACGTGTACATCTTTTTGTTTATGCGGTAGGATAAAAAATCCCACGGTTACAGCACAGATTTTGCATTGCGGAGTGACAACACTTATTTATACGCAAAATAGATTATCTTGTAGTTTCAGTGCACTTGACGTTTTGCCAACTATATTCCGTACCTAGATTATGCACTAAACTGTTTCCATGGCAACTGAATCCCAGTCCAAACATCTGGTACCTCAAGCAATCCCATTTACGCCATCTGGTAGCGCGTGCAAACTTCAGAAATAGTAACTTGCAAATTTCCATTAAGGAGCATTTGCTGACTCATCACACTCGCAGGTATAGACATCTGATCGAAAAATTCAGCTACTGTAGAGTTATTCATGCAGCCCACAGAAGCTTATACATTCACAGGGCGAGGTACGGATATACTAGACTTTCTTAGTAGTCATCGGCCACATTTTCCAATTTGTTTGAACCACACAAGAAATTACAGGACAAATTATTTACACAACTCCTTTTATAAGCCTTAAAAACAGGAACCTCAAACATCAAGTAATTTACACAACTAACCTTTCTAAAGATATACACAACAACCGCAGTTCAAGCAATGTTAATGCATGCTAAATGTTTTTTTCTGTTTTAAAAATACAAAACATTGTCACGAAAGCCGAAGTCGTTATCTGCATCCACATCAATCGGGGGTAGCCAGAGGTAACAGATGCTAACCTGTCATGCCATTTAGCTCTCCTGGCACGCCACTGGACTCTGCAGTCAAGAAGTAAGCCTTATGAAAAATAGTGAACGGGGCTTTAAAATCTCTGTTTACATTCTGAGGTTTCCGGTGCATGCCCTTCAGAAAGCAACTGGTCGGCTTATGTGCGTGAAAATGGTTAGACTTGTGATGTCACTGGGGTAAAGAGGTGGGTAGTGTCACATCCGCCACAACCTGACATGGCTAGAAGAGAGGCAGATGAGTCTGTGTACTTGAAGGCGCATCCGGTGCGAGGCAGTGTCAGCACAAGTAGACACTGTGCATGTATGTGGTGGATGCAACCTGTGGGGGCAGTGTCAGTACAAGTTGATGCAAGAGGATAAGTAGGTAGTGTCAGCACAAGTAGTTGGTGGGTGCAACCTGAGGGGGCAGTGTCAGTACAAGTTGCCGCAAGAAGATAAGTAGGTAGTGCCAGCACAAGTTGACAGTGGGCCGGTAGTTGGTGGGTGTGACCTGAGAGGGCAGTGTCAGTACAAGTTGCCACAGGAAGATCAACAGTCGATATGAACACATTCGACGTCTCGGCCCAAGCTGAAATAATTAATTGTAATAGAGGTCGCGCAAGCACTCCTGTGGTTCGGTCTGGGTGTGAAGTTGAAAGAGTATGTAAGGCAGAAAGGCGTTCCTGAGTGCTGCTGGCTAGCCTAGCACATGGTGGCTGTGCGCGTGCACGCTCACGTGCACACAAGCACTAGGCCAGCCAGCATCACTTTGAAAAACTCACATACAAAATGTCTCTCGGGGCAGCGCATGCGCGCTGACTCAGCGAGACCTAAAAACGACCCCAACGCTGCAAAATCGGCTCCCACACCTCCAGCCTCCCAGGGAAATGCCTGGTGCCCGCTACGGTCAATCTGGCCCTGCCAGTGGTCTGTCTGCCACAAGACTGCTGAGTAACAGTGACAGTCATGCGACCCTATTTAGCGTGGGATGTCCCCATTGTGGTGCACAGCAGAAACTAGCAGGGCAAATAATTAAAGGCATCCACACACAGGGGAAAGCTCCCTGTGCAGCAGGACCATTAGTATTTTGTTTTCAAGAAATAAACTTCCTCTTTGGGGGTTTATTTCATGGAAACAAAAACGTTTTGTGAGCGGGTGCTTTAAACATGGCATCTGCTCAGCAAGCTTAACTGCTGTGAAAGGAGCTATTATCGCGTCGGCTCCCTTCACATCAGCGAGATCCCTGCCAGGGAGGTGTGGATCTCTAAATATGGTGGGCGGCTCTATACACGTGGGTGGCCCTGACCTCCACCCCTTGCCAGAATGGCGGGAAACCCCCCAAGAGCTACATAAGGCTCATAAAGACTCATAAGTAATGGAAGCTACAGGAATCGCCTGTACAATGACATTTCGTACCTTTGTGTAATAAATCAGCAAACATTTTAAATGTGTAAAAAGCTTTGGTTTGTCAGTTGTAGTTTTGCCTTCCTATACAGTCTGGTGGATAGTATGACACTTTTCCTCTGGGCAATATGTCAATGGTACATGGATATTCCCATGGATTTTGCTAGATAGCCCTATCCATTAAAAGATGTAGACAGTGGGGTGACCAGCTGTCACAGTCTAGTGTTTCTGGAACATGTGTTTCCACCAGCCACTCCTTGAGGGCTGGCTTCAACACTCACCTCACACCCATCTATCACAGGTGCCACCGGTCAGGTGACCCTGCCAATAAAAAGGGCCAGGCGCACGTGTCCTGGGCCAGTTCTAGATAGATAGTAAACTACGGTGTCTGTGTGGTCATTTATATTGCATGGGGGCCTAGGGCCCTTACAGATAGGCAGTGTCTTAGCTAGGCCTTTTGCCACCCGTAGCGGTCCCAGCCTTTGGTGTGGCCACAAGAGCGGGGTGTGTTTGATGGCGAACGAATACTGCATTTATTGCCCTGCGCTGACCGCTGGTAAGAGTGGGGGGGTGAGAGGGAGGCTGCTGCCCCAAAACTCATGCCGCCCTCCCACGCTACGCCAATGCGGACAGGTCTTTGTGACAAATATGTATACCTCTTGAAGGCGGGTATAATTTCCAAAATTTGTGTTTGTGCTGTAGTTTACAGCACACATACAAATTTGGAGAAGTTGAGAAGTATGCTTGAGCAGAGTATGCTGTACTGAAAGCGTCCCCTTTCAGTACAAAGCCTATGCTAGACAGCATGCAAACAACCTTACAATATGGTGAAAGGGTGTGCAGCAGCACAGAGGGGAGGGTGCGAAAGTGCAACATATCTTCTGCTCATTCCCTTTGACATAATGAGCTGGCACAGTGCAGCAACTTTGGTTGCCTGCCTCATTGTATCAAATGTGGGTAAACGGCCCCCTAGGTTTTTGCTTTTGGACCTCTGGCATTTCACCTCCGCTTTAGCACCAGACTCCCAAATGGAGTCTCACTCACTGTAAAGCTCCCAGTAAAGTGGCTCTGCAACCTTCAGTGTCCACCTTTTCCTATAAGGTCAGCTGGTTGTGGACCCTGAGTAAGAGGCTCTGAGTAGGTTCCATACAATGCATGTTAACACATGTGCACTCATGTGGAACGAGCAAGGAAGATTTTTGACTGGCTCAGCCTGGCACTTAAACACGTTGTGTCTTTGTGGTAGATGTGGCCCAGTCTAGACTGGTAGAATTCGATTTGATTCTGAAAGAAAATGTACTTTGACATTTGGGATAAAATCTATGATTTGTAGTGTTTTAAAATTGTGGAATTTATGTTTAAATATGTATTGAATTGTAGCTTTGAATCAGCCCATGGTACCTGCTCTAAGGTCATTTTTTAATCCCAGCTGGATACTTTAATGTACGTGTAAAAGTATATTGGTCTCAGCCAGTCACTAATGAAAATGTGCCCTGAACGTTTTCGTTCTGATAGTTGCTGGGAAAACATGGCGGCAGTCGGCTGACTGCGGCAGTGCTCCGCTCCGTCTAACCCCGTAGATGCCTTGTCATTAACCGGAGGAATCTGACTCGCCAGCAGTCTAATCTTACGGGTTTTTGGCCTCTCAATCGTGTAATTCAGGATCGTGTCTTTTTCGTTTAATTTGCCACTTGATGTGCCACTTGATGTGCCGGTTTGCTGTGATCCGGAGCTGCGGTCTGGAAGCAGGGCGCGGCTGCCTCAGTAACCTCAGCAGCGGGCAAGGAAGGGAACGCCCTACTCTCAGTGTTTTCTCACCTGCATTGTATCCGTGGAGGCTAGCCGCTGCCGAGCTGCGTAGAGGGAGACGCTTCCAAAGTCTCTACGGCGTCGGCTTCTCTAACGGAGCTCAGCGCTACTTGAATAAGCTCAACGAATCTCCGCCTGCATTGTATCCGGGGAGGCAGCTCGCTGCCCAGCTGCATAAAGGGAGACGCTTCCAAAGTCTCCTCGGTGTTGATTCCTCTAACGGAGCTCTCTGCAATCTGAATATCGTTCCCCATGCCACACCTGATTTCAAACTACATGAGGATTGTACCTTTTTTAAAGTCTCCAGATCGGTTGAAGTAAGTAAAGTACGAGTGAATGAATGGTCTGGTAGCAAGGTTTATTACGCTTCCCACTGCCAAAATCAGGCATACATGAGTGCTGTTGAGCCTGTGGAGCCCGTTAGGAAACTCAGAGGGAAGGGGGCATCAAAGGACTTAGTGGGAGCAGCAGCACCTCGCAGAAAGAGAGGAAAGAGTACATTGCAAGTTGTTGCCGAGGAGGTGGATAAGGAGGCTTCTGAAACAGGGGAAAGTTCAAAATTAGATCAATTGAACGAAGAAACATCCTCTTATCTCTCAGTGGAGGTTAAAGCAAAAAGGGGGAGAAAACGCGCCAAAGCTAAACCTTTAACAGCTACCATCCCTAGAGTGACCCCCTCTCTGCGCTCATATTTCAAAGTGATTCCTCAGATCTTGAGCCTTGGGAGAGAGCAAACCCAGTCCAGTAGTAATACTTCTAAATCAGGATTCAAGACTATGGAAAACAAAGAGTCGGATGTGTTACCTAAGACATTAACCACTTTAGTTGAAAATCAAGTTGCCTGCGCGGATCCATCCCATACTACACAAGTAGAAGAGACTCCTTTGGTGGAGTTTGTGGCAGAGAGCTCAGATCTGAAAAATATAGCGGAACAAGGCACAACAGACAATGAAAATGCGATGGCAGTAGATGGAGTATTATTACCGAACTCCTCAGTAGTTGGTAGAAATGACTTAGCTGAGAGCTCTATCAATCACATTGAAGACAACTACGAGGCTAGATTATTCGATGAAACTTCTTTGGGCGTGTCCCAAGAATTAAGTGAAGTGGTTGTTACAGGCACAGAGACTATTTCTGTAGCCTCGGTACAAGCAATGTTTGCAGCCTTATCTGCAGAGATTAAACAAGGATTTGCTGAGTCAGCTTCTAACCAGAGAGAGATAAGAACTTTTTGTGAATCTCTTGATGAGAGACTAGGCAACCTGACGCTAAGAACTCAAGCTTTAGAAGAGACAGTGGGCCAAATATCAATGAGAGCTGAAGGCACCACGGAAGATATTGTAAAGCTTAGGAAAGAAGAACAAGCCCTCTCCGAAAGAATGGAGACTTTGGAAAACAACGCAAGGCGGAGTAATGTACGCATTTTGAATATTCCTGAGGGGAGCGAAGGTGCTGATATCAAGAGTTATATAACTACCTTACTAAAAGAAACACTAAATATTTCTCAATCTACTGAGGAGTTAGCAGCGGATATTCAGCGTATACATAGAGACCCCTTCAGACGTAACATGCAGCGGGCCAAGCCCAGGAAAATTCTCATTAATTTCCATACCTATTCTTTAAAAGAACAAATTTTGAACCAGGGACTTAAGCTCAAGTCACAGACATACAAGGGATATAACTTCCAGATCCGCTCTGATCTGTCCCGCTTCACCTTGGATAAACAATGGGAGCTAGGGCGAAGGATGGACGCTTTCCGCAAGTTAGGCGCAACAGTACAGATGGGCTTTCCTGCTTCTCTTAAAATCATGATAGACAACAAAATGCACAACATCAGATCAGTGCAAGCTGCAGATGATCTCCTAATGTCTCTTGGCAATAAGAAACAAAGAGTGTGACATTATGCATTGAGGTCATAATCTTCATATATGGAGAAATCCCCCCCCAAAATATAAAGGGGAAAAAAAAAAAAGGAACACATAACTACATAAATACACTTACATTACTTACATTAAGTTAATGGAGTTGAAACCGTATAATTTTAGCACCATCAGTTAAGTTCCTAATGCCTGTGCGCAAAAAAAAGTCTTGTTAAAAAACCTGAACGCTACTAAATATTGAACTATTAGGAAAAAACGGGAAAGGAAAAAGAAAGAGAAAAAGAAAAGGAAAGAGAAAAAAAAAATGGGAAGAAGGGAAAAAAATATATAAAAAACATAAAGGATAAGGGAATAAAAAAAAAAGGAATGAAGGATATAAAAAGAATAAGAATAAAAAAATAAAAAAAGGGGGGGGGAAAAACACACAAAATAAATAAATACACACAAGAATAGTACTTGCCTATAATATGTGTGAATATTTAATGGCGAGTTCACACTAAATATAGTAGAGGCACACAGGGTCGAGACGGGGAAGAGCTAGGGGCACTTACTTCCGGAAACTCTTCCGGGTGGTGAGCACAGGGTTTTCCCAGGGGGGGAGGGTTGGGCGAGGGGGGGTGGTGGGGCATAAGCACATTTTCATAAAAGAGCTCCAATCTTTGCGTTTAATTAAGTTTGTAGTTATAAGGTTTTATGCTCATCTCATCTTAGATAACATGAATCTATACAGACAGCCATATACTTCATTAGCTCTACAGTTAGTCTTACCGTGCAACCTAAAGCTACAACACAATGAGTAGACTTAATTTACTATCCTGGAATGTTAATGGTCTCCGCACCAAGCCCCGAGCGAATAAAATTATGCAATATCTCCGTGATACGGATGCGGGGATCATTATCCTCCAGGAGACACACCTAACAGAAAGTGAGATACACGAGTTGGTCCAAAGGAATAGATGGATTGAATCTTCTATTTCCACAACACAAGGGTCTAACATACGGGGGGTCTCAATCTTCTTCAAAAAATCAGTAAGGTTTAAGATAAAACAACAGAAAGTGGATCCTGGAGGGCGTTGGGTCATTGCAGCAGTAGAGTTGGGAGAAGCAAAGGTAACATTAGTGGGCTATTATGGTCCAAATATCGATGACCCCTCTGTATTGAAAACCCTTTTCAATCATTTGCTAAATTTCCCAGACCCGGTGATTATAGCTGGGGATTTTAACATCACTTTAAATCCACTTCTAGACAAATCCCCTAACAGCAGACAAAAAACCACCTCTAAATCTAGATCTTGCTTAGTAGGCTTAATGAACCAGTACGATTTTATCGACATTTGGAGGTTTAGGGAGGGTCTAAGGCAGGATTTTTCATTCAGGAACTCGAAGTATAGACACAAATCAAGAATAGATTTTATTCTCACTAGTAGAGTTCTGGCTGATAATATTACTTCAATATACTATAATCCAATGCATCTTTCTGACCACTCTGCAATAGTGTTAGAATTAAAGTTGGACACGCCACCTCTAATAAGAATGTGGTCCTTTGATAGGTCTTTACTCAGAACAACAGAGGATATCGAATTTCTACAGTCAGAAACCCGCCACTTTTTTAACACCAATATCGGTACAACCCCAATAGGAATTTTATGGGATGCATTTAAATGTACATTGAGAGGTCTTATTAAAAACAAAGTGGCCTATAGAAGAAGACAATATGCAGAGGAAGTAACCCTTATTGAAAACAATATCTTATTAGTACAGGCCGATATAGATAATACAGGAGTAATTGACAATGACAACGACCTCGCCGGAAAACACGCTGAGTTGGACAGGCTGAAGCACTCATTATCCGCAGTTCTAGAGAAACGTGTCCTTCAGAGATGGGAGGCAAGTAAGCTTTCGCATTTCCAATACGGGGAGGGAGCAGGGAAATTACTTGCCTGGAAAATTAAATCAGACCGGGTTCGAAACAACATATCGTCTGTTACATCCACGGAGGGCACCTTTTCAAGGGATGATGAAATTAGAGTGGTTTTTAGAAATTTCTTTCAATCCATCTATAAAGATGACTTAAACGTTACCCAGAATGACATCTTGAGTTGGCTAGAAGGTATCTCCCTACCATCTCTAACACCAGAACAGAACCACTCTTTGGACGAGGAGATAACTATTATTGAGGTAGAAGAGGCAATAAGGAGAGCAAAGGGAGGAAAGGCTACAGGCACTGACGGTTTGCCAAGTGAAATATATAAAAAGCTTATCACTCAGGTCTCTCCAATCTTAGTGATTCTTTTTAACCAAATACTAAGACACGGTGAAATACCACCTGAATCATGGGACAATGCCTCTATAACCCTTATTTTGAAGCCCGGCAAACCCCCCACAGACTGCGGCTCATATCGGCCTATTTCTATATTAAATGCCGACTATAAAATCTTTGCCACCATACTGGCCAAACGGTTGGGTCGGGTGGCGCCAGACATTATAGCACATAACCAAAAAGGGTTTATTAAGGGGAGACAGCTTTGTGAGCTCACGTATGAATTACTAGGCTCTATAGACATCGCCATAAAGGAGGCTATCCCTCTGGATGTCCTCACGTTGGATGCAACAAAGGCCTTCGACAGGGTGAACTGGTTGTACCTGTCGGAGGCCTTGAGGAAGTTCAATGTGGGGGACAGATTTTTGAGAACGTTGAATTTGTTATATAGGTGCCCATCTGCCTCACTTTTGATAAACGGGGGTTTGACTGAGACCTTCAGGGTCACGAGGGGAACTAGGCAGGGCTGTCCCCTGTCACCCCTTCTTTTCGATGTCTATATAGAACCCTTTGCCCAAATCTTAAGAGACAGTATACTGATTAAACCTTTTATTTTTGGTGGTTGGGATAAAAAGGTGGCACTTTATGCAGATGATATTATGATTTTTACAACGAATTATGATGAAGCATACCCAGAGATAATTGACCAGGCTCTAAAATTCGGTAAAGTTTCTGGGTATGAGATTAATGCCCAAAAGACAGAGTCAATGTCCTGGAATAGTAACTCAATTGGCAACAATGGCACATCTAAAACCCAACTTCGATATCTGGGGATCAATATAGTTAAAGACATTAATTTGATTGCTTCACTTAATTTCAACAAAATAGCTGCAGAGTGCCGGAAACATATGAGAGACTGGTCACATCTTCCTCTCACTGTTTTGGGAAAGGTTAACTTAGTGAAGATGAGTATCTTACCTAAAGTCTCTTTTTTGTTTAACTCTATTCCACTTTTTTTTGACTCAAAATTGATTGTAAAGCTACAGAGCGCGATAACCAGCTTTATCTGGAATAGTAAGAACCCAAGAATTTTGTGGAAAAAAATCAGGCGACGGAGGGAGAAGGGAGGGTTGGCTGGCCCAGATCTCCAAATCTATGCATGGGCTTTTCAGCTCACGCACACACGTATGCTACTTAAAACCCCTACTTTAACAGGGCTGGGCCTTCTTTTTTCTACATTACTTGAATGTGAAGGAGTAGACCAATCTGCATTTTTGTTTAAATTTGGTGACCCCAAATTCTTCAAGAAAATAAAATTGAAAGTTTTACAAGGGATTGCATCTACTTGGTATAAAGTGAGGCATGCGATAAATGTTGGATACTATTCTGGGAGGGCTCCCATATGGGATCTACCCGTCCCTCCCGCATGGACAACAGATGCCCTGACTAACCCGCTAATAGAGGCAGGTATAAATAGGTGGGATGACCTGTTTATGGATGGGACATTACTTCCATGGGACTATTTAACAAACAAAGTAGGCACAAGTTTCTCGAGATTTAAATATATTCAGATCTCTAGCTGGTCACAGTCATACAAAGAGCAGCCAGCACGGATTAGTAAGCTGCCTATAGGTGGCAATAGTGACTTGGTAACTTGCCTCATGGAAAGCCCCGCCGCAAAAAAAGAAATTTCATGTTGGTATAACAAAATAATTGATGAAATAGATGCCAACTTTCATCTACCGACGTCACTATGGGCTGAACTAATGCCAGGCGTAGATGTTGAAGAACTTTGGATAGCCTCTTGCTCAATGCTTTGGGACCTAGTTAAACCGGCATGGCTTCGTAGAAACCACTTATTCACTATACATAGGGCATACTATTCCCCTCAGAGGTTGACTAAGTTTTCTTTAACAGGCCCAGTCTTATGCCCAAGATGCGGGTTAATCGCAGCATCAGACACTCATATGTTTTATGATTGTCCAAATTTATCCGCTTTTTGGGAAGCCATTAGTAATAAGCTTTCACAATTTCTGGGTGAACATATCTCCATAGACCTAGCTCTTGTTATATTTGGTCTCAAGAGTAAAATCCGCAATGCCGCAACCAATCTAACTTTCTACTCCATTTTAGTGGCGCGTAGGGAGATATGTAGGCATTGGAAAGATGCTCAACCACCTACAGAGCATGAATGGCGAGTTTCACTTCTTCAAATTTCCAAACTCGATCTCGCCAGAGCAGGAAACCCCAATAGGAGAGCTTTTTGGGCAATGCTGGGATAGCAGCGATAAACCTGGGTTTTTTTTTTTTTTTTTTTTTCCCAGGTCCTATGATTAACACGTACATTGCTTATCCTCGCTGCCATGACCAACAGTCTTGGAGCTATGGGGGTCTCGATAACTTGGGCACTATCTCCGGAGGCACTTCCCTAAGCAAAATCATGTTTGGCTGTTGCGATTGTTGCTGTGGGGAACCGGTCTTCTTCCCTCCCGAATGAACTTTCTCCTACCAGCTATAAGCTGAGACAGCACTGCACTCGACCACTCTTTCCTTTGCTCTGTGGCGGTCCTTTGGTCTTGATAGATTGGAGCTAAGCACGTAATATGAGGACAAAAAAAAAAAAAAAAAAAAAAAAAAAAAAAAAAGAAAATGTGCCCTTTGAGCTTCCTGGCTGAGTGGCGTTAGTTACTGTGCCCACCACCTGGCAGATCCAAGTTCCTATTGCATAACAGCCCCAGTCTATGGAGATTGTGATTATCCTGAAAGAGGAAAGTGGGCAAGGTTGTGAATTTTAAGAGTTTTCGTTTAATTAAGCGAAATTTTGGCAAAATTACCCATAATACCCATCGGTCATTTCAAGGTATCTTTTAGCGTGAAATTCGCTCTTGCTTCAATTCTTTCTTTTTGCTTTTTTTTTTTTTATTGAAATCCAAAATATAGTTACCAATATATCAGTACACCCAATGCATAAATATTGAGCATGCACTAGTCATCCATAAATACAACGTACATAATCGAAAATACAACCCAAGTTATGAAGAGGAATGGTAATAGCTTAAATACACCCTTGGATAAAAACATGGAATAAATAATGTTAGGCGCTTTCTGAGATAGGCGGTGTCAAATACCTAAAGTGCATGCGGAACAAGATGTGCAAAATAGCAATGTGACAATCGAATCATCAGCTCTAACTGTTGCTTTTACTCAAATACTATTCCCATAATTTTTTGAACTTCTTAATCCTCCATTGCACATTGCATATAACCGTTCGCTGTTTCTAACTTGCTTCATTTTCCGTACAAGTCACGTATTGTTGGGACCTGTCGTGATCGCCATTTTTGTAGCACAAGTGATTTGGCCACCGCCATTGTGAGATAAACTAATTTGGCCTATTTGATAATTAGGCAGAGAGATGGATCATATCCTAAAACTTTCAGCCATGTGCTAGATATCAATCTAATTTGCCATTCAGGCTCCAAATACAGGAATATATCATTCCAAAACCCCTGGATAAGAGGGCACTGATCAATGATATGAACCCAGTTGTCTGCCGGCCCATCTAGGCACCTAAAACAATGACTCGGCAGGTTAGGGTTAACTTGTGAGAGAATTTGTGGGGTTCTATATAACAGTGTGCTGAAGTTAAGTTTGGTAACTTCATCCCACATCCTAGCTGTTAATTCCAGGCCTA
Organism: Triturus cristatus; assembly: GCF_964204655.1. Classification (NCBI taxonomy): domain Eukaryota; kingdom Metazoa; phylum Chordata; class Amphibia; order Caudata; family Salamandridae; genus Triturus; species Triturus cristatus. Next base: position 355,306,683 of record NC_140583.1, read on the forward strand.
CGCGTATTCCCCATTTTTGGATTATTTTCTGGGTAAAATACAGACTTTTTATCAAAGCCAATATTTTTTTCCATTCCCCAGGATTTTTATCTTTGTCGGTTTCACATAATGCAGGACGATATTTGTATTGAAGTTTATCTGACCCAGTTCCAGACTGCTGAAAACTTTATCTAACATTCTGTATGAGTCAAATACAGAAAAATCGTTTTGCCTTAGCTCGTGAATTTCAGAGATAGTGAGCCATCTTTCCGTCAGAAGGAAGTCTGATATTTTCCTGAACCTGTATTTGCCCATTTTTTAAAATATTTGCTGTGGTAATTTATTACCTGATTTTATGAAAAGTTCTGACATAGGTGTTGCGCCACTGATGTGGGAAATAGCATACCTTGTAAAAAAATCCCTGAGTTGTCAAAGAAACCACTGCATGCATGGTGATTTCACGATTTGTAACACATTACCTATCTGATGTTCTGCCCAGATCAGCTGCATAAAATAATTCAAAAATATTCCTATATGGGGCTTTACTTTAAACCTAGATATATACTGTGTAAAGTAGGCAAAATAATAATCCCTATGGTTGGGAAGCGCCAACCCGCCTTTCTCCAGGTCCTCATATAAAGTGCTTAGTAAAATTCTAGCAATTTGTTTTTGACAAATGAAGGACGTAAACATGGACTCTACCCTTTTCAAAAAGGATGTAGTTAAAACACATGCGATAGCTGAAAATAAAAAGTTAAACAGTTGAAGAATAGACATCTTGATCAAGGAGACCCTGCCCAAAATGGTCAAGGGGAGAGAATTCCATCGTGAAAATAGATCCTGTATTTTTAAAAGCAAAGGAGAGAAATTGAGACCATATAGATACTCAAACCGTGATGAAAACGTAATCCCTAGATATCTTTTAGGGTGCGGATTCACGCATAGGGTGATATCTGAATACAGAACGTCTGGGTTACACCCACATAATATTATTTTGTTTTTGCTTTTTATTAATTTTATAACCTCTCAATCCATCAAAATGTGCAAAAGTGTTGAATACCTTCTCCTGAACACTCTTACTGCAATCAAGAATTAATATAATTTCGTCGGCATATAGTTTTATCTCCCCATTAATGGGAGAGGGGGGCTGATATAGACGTTTTCTCTAATTGTGATTGCCAAAAGTTCAATAAAAAAAGGCAAATAGAATAAGGGATTGTGGGCAGCCCTGTTGTGTTCCACGCAGAACTTTTATTTTCCCCACCTCTATTGTGTTGATAATAATACTAGCTTCTGCGTTGCTGTACATCCTTTGTATCAACCCCATTATCTGGGATAGTATCGAAAATCTGGACAGAATCCGAAATAAAGTTTCCCAGACCATGAGGTCGAATGCTTTCTCTACGTCTAGCAGAAGCACTAAGGCGGATGTGTTATTAGCCGCAAAATAATACAGTGCTCCGGACAGATAGTGTGTGTTTGTCCCCAACTGCCTCCCTGCGATAAAACCATTCTGATCCGGATGAATTAATTTTGATGCTATTAAATTAAATCTATTAGCTAAAAGTTTTGTGATTATTTTATAATCAGTGTTTAATAATATGATTGGATGATATGAATTGGGGTCTTCACCATTGTTCTCCTTTCTAAAAAAACGTACCACATTCCCCTTATGAAATGACGCCGGTATAGAGCCGCCCTCTAGCATTGTATTGGCGACCAGTTATAAAATATTCAACCGAGACTTCTACAAAAGTTTTTTAAAAATCAGCCGGGAAAACCAGCTGGCCCACAGGCTTTGCCATTCGGGAGATTCCAAATAACCTCAGCCAATTCTTCTTTAGAGAAGGGTCACATAATATTCAACCCTTCTACTTCCAATAGCGCCGGGATATTCTGCTCCAAAAGAAACTTCTCGAGGGACTCTTTATCAATTAGTTCATTTTGTGCATAGATTCATCTATAATGTTCTATCATTATTTCACCCACCCTCCCCGAGTCCTTACTCTGAATGCCAGTGGTGAGACATTTCAGTGTTTCAATCGGATTATTAGCCGCTTGTTCACTGGCCTGCCAACCTAGAAACTTCCCTGTGAAAGTACTTTCCTTATATACATTTTGCATATGGGCACAATATAGTGTTTGACATTTTACGTAATACGCTTCGCTTAGTGCCTGTTTAACCCTATCAAGTTCTGTTTTATTAGACTGATGGATTTCTTATGAACCTTTTGTATGCTGCACATTTCTCTCTAGAATTTGCTTTTGTAATTAGTTTTTTTTTGGTGTTGTCCACATCCTTAACTATCCCCAGCCCTCGGACGTATGACTTTAATCTATCCCATACAATACTTGGGGAAGCAGTCCAGTGGTTTATTACAAGGAATTCCTTAATCTCGTTTTTACAAAATTGTACCCTCACTTCGTCCTGTAAGTATTGCTTATTAAAAACCCAGCGCCTAGGATGTACTAGGACTTTCCCTATCTCAAACTCGAGACTCATCAATGCATGGTCTGAGAAGCCATCAGGTAGAATTCGTTGGGTGTTGAATACCAAAGTCTTAGAGAGTAGGAAAAAGTCTATCCGGGATGAGGTGCAAAATCTTCCAGAAAAACAGGTATACACAGCTTTCATTAGAAAGGCCGCCCTCCAGGGATCAATTAATTCCAGGATTTTACAATAGTTTTGAATACCTTTGAAGGTTTTTGGTTTTAACTGCCTTTTTTATTTAGTTGAGGAGTCGAAGTTTGGATTTTGCAAAACGTTGTAGTCCCCCCCCCCCCCCAATGATTATCTTGCCTGTAATTTGTAATAAGGATTGGAATAGCTCTTCATAAAGCATGGCGTTGTCTTCAGCTGGGGCATAGATACTAACAAACGTAAGCCATCTTCACCCCACCATGCAGGTCACCCAACACCACCTTCCATTTTTATCGCTAGAAAAGTTAACCACTTCTGCAACCGACATTTTCCCCACAAAAATGGTGGTGCCCTGGTGTGATGCTTGGGAAGAAGAGAAGCCCCTGTATGCTGCCCAAGGATTAAACATAGAGAATTCCGCCAATTTACCTGCCGGAATATGGGTCTCCTGGATTAAAATCATCTAGGGATTTTCAGTTTTAATCCAAGTTTCGATACCCGCTGTTTCTTTTTATTATTGAGGCCATTTACGTTAAATGAAACTACCTTCAAAATGTTAATCATTAACGTCTACTCAATCGTATTCTAAAATGGAAACAAAAACTGAATGCTACTAGATCGTCAATGATCCCCTTATGAAAAGTGAAATTTTTAATTAAACTACGTGCCTGCACTATACCTCTAGTGTGCATTCTAGACTCATCCCTAAGTTTGCTGGCTAATGGAGCAATTTACACAGTAATAATATCCCCCTTCATAAAAGATAGGCATATTCTAACAGTTGTACATTTGTGCATGTTACAATTGTCCCGAATTCGGATCTCTAAAACCATTACATAACTGGATCTCTTTGTAACACTGCTATTGCCCCACACCTCCACCAGTCCTGCCCACCTCTTACCCCCACACTCACCCCGCCATCCTGAGCTGTGGTGAGTGGTTCACCATCACCCTCACACCTGACATGCTCTGACCCCCCTCCACCCGCAAGCCAGCCTAGTACTGTGACACTGTGCCTGTGCCCAACGGCCGGTCTTCCCCACCCCTCCCTGCACCAGGAAAACCAGAGAAAGGAAAAAGGAAAGGAAAAAAAGAGAAGAAAAGAGAACAAGGAAAAAGGAAAAAAAGAAACCATAAAGAAAAAAAAACTGAATATCAAAGCACGAGTGACTTAGCCTCCCTTGGTCCACTATATCCCTGTATCGCTATCCCTGCACTTCCAATCGGTGGGAGATATAACTCCAGAGGACTAAGAATAACTGCTGCGTGTTACATAACCTCCCACCAGGTGCTAACTATTGATGGGTAAGAGGCTCTGAGCAGTTTCCATACAATGCATGCTAAAAAAGGTGCACTCATGTGGACTGACCGAGGAAGAAGTTTGACTGACTCAGCCTGGCATATGGACACAGGAAGCTTTGTGGCTGATGGGGCCCAGTCTAGGCTGGTAGAATTCGATGTGATTCTGAAAGAACATGTACCTTTACATTTAGGATAAAAGCTATGATTTGTAGTGTTTTTACAATTGTGCATTTTATGTTTCAAACTGTTTTGAATTGTAACTTTGAATCAGCCCATGGTACCGGCTCTAAGGTCATTTTTTAATCCCAGCTGGATACTTTAATGTACGTGTAAAAGTATATTTCTCTGAGTCAGTCACTAATGAAAATCTGCCCTTTGAGCTGCTTGGCTGAGTGGCGTTAATTACTGTGCCCACCACCTGGCAGATCAAAGTTCCTATTGCATAACAGCCTCAGTCTATGGAGAATGTGATTATCCTGCAGCAGGAAAGTGGGCAAGGTTGTGAATTTTAGGAGGGACATTCATTTTCGTGTAAATGCTCGAAATGTCGTCAAAATACCCATAGCACACATCATACATCTGTCATTTCGAAGTATTTGTAATCGTGAAATGCGCTCTTGCTTCAATTCTTGAAGCGAGGCCGCACAAACAACATCCCTCGTGTTCTGTAGTTCCTCTTTATTCAAGGTAAATTATTACGGCGAATGATGCATCTTAGTCAATTTTTTTTACAATGAATGGTACATAATTATTTCAGCAATTTCGAGGAACAAGTGTAATGCAAAATTAGAAAACTCTGCAAATTACACTAATGTACTTTAAGTTTTGCCCAAGCCTAGTTGTTACCACCAACTAAGTTTAGTAGGGTATGTGAAGCTCCCAACCTGTTCAATCGGGGGAGGGCCGATTTCTGTTTCTTGTATCTAGCTGGAGGCCCATGGAGGTTTGTGGGTGAAAAGGAAAGCTCTGCACTGACAGAGACAGGCTCAGAGAGCTGGAGAGCTCGTACTTTAGAAGGATTTACTGTTCGGATCTTTCCCAGCAGGCGGTGCTGGTCTGGGACATCCAATGTGCTGCCCCGTGACTGCCTGATAGAACTGGAGGGAGGATCTTGCCCCTCTAAGTTAGGTGGATGGACAACCTTACTTTCTAAGCTTCTGCGCAATGGAAGAGCGACAGCCCTGCTGTGGAACTTGTGAATGCTCCCACTCAGGGCTGCATTTCCCAACTCTTAGGAACCTTCTTTCTGATTGGCTGATGACACCAGCTCTCTCATCCTCTCTCACATCTACAGGTGTTTGCACCTTCGCTAATGTCCAGAAAGAGTGCACTTTTTGGATTTCTTTTGTCACTGGACCTGTTGTAGTACAGGCACTGTGGACTCTGGCTATTGCACAAAATCACCTTGTAAGAGGCTGATATAAGTCCGGGTGGTTGGGTTATGAAGGCAAAGAGTGGGTTCTGCTGTGTAGGATCAGTGGGCGACTGCTGAGGAGCAGAGGCCCCCAGAAAAGGACGCCAGCAAGGCTGGCGGAAGTGCTGCCCAAGCAGTCCCTAAAGTAAAAAACACAGTATCAGCCAGATATAAAAAAAAAAGTGCAGGTGGGCACAACTGTTCACACAGTGCAAGCACTTTCATCCCTACATATATACATCCAAGCCCAACATCTAATAAATAAAAGAAAAATGGTCAGAGTCACTGATGTCCCCCGCGCAGGGCCACCGTTAAGGCTGTGTCCATAGCGCCAGCTTGAGCTCCTCAGGTAGGTGTTCGAGGCCCTCCGCCACCCGCAGGCTTCTACCTGCACCTCATCCCTGGTGGTCTAGTGGAAGGGCAGCCTGCTCTTTTGCTATTCCACTTTGTTCTGTGTCTTTTGTCTCCTTGCCTTTTTCTTTGTATTCATCTTTTTGCCTTTTTTCTTTGTTTTGCCTTTTTTCTCTTGTCCTCTTTTTATTCTTTTTTCTCTTTGCCTTTTTTCATTTATTTCTATTCTGCCTCTTCTCATTTTCACTGTCTGCCTTTGTCACATCACTGCCATGCTCCCCGCTGCTGCTGCCCCCGCGGCCCTTCCCCCCCAGTGTGTTACTCCCGCCTGCCAGCTGATCGCCCTCTGCCCGATCCCTACTTAATGGCCGCTTGCTGATCCGACAAAAGCAAGCCCGTCTGCGCCCGTCCGCGAGCTGACATCGAACAGCGCCAGGGGCCCTGGTCCCTGGCGCATCGCGGCCACTATGATCCCAGCACTCTCCTCACACTCAACCCCGGACGCAACAACAACTGCCAGCTTTCGATGCTGTGCAACACCCAAGGCCCGATCTTCTCCCGACACTGCTGCCTTCACCCACCTGCGGATCCTGGCAGCAACACCCAGCCCACCTGATGCCACCGCACACAAACCACTGAGCTGCATCCTCTTCAACGTATGCTCCCTGCACAGACATGCCGTAGAAATCTGGGACCTCCTCAACACTCACACGCCCGACGTCACCTTCCTCACAGAGACCTGGACCAACACCAGCTTTGCATCAACATCGCAACCACCAACCCTGACAGATACAAGATCCTGAGAAAAAACCACCCCAACCGCCCAGGAGGAGGCCTCGCCATGGTCCACAAATGCTCCCTCCGATTGACAACCACAAACTTGGACGACACTTCAACCCCCCATGGAACACATCCACTTCCAGATCTAGCCCAACCTCAGAACGACACTCCACGGAACACTCGCCTACAGACCTACGGGACCCCACATCCTCTTCACCAATGTAATTGCCAACCACATCACACACCACGCCCTCGCCCCTACGGATTGCATACTACTCGGAGTCCCGAACTTCCACCTGGACAACCACAGTGATACCAACAACATCGTCCTCCTGGAGAACCTCACCAACCTAGGACTGAAGCAACTTGTCTCCCACTCACACAGCAGGACACACACTCGACCCCATCTTTGCCGGAGGAAACAACATTCGCTTCAGCCACACCACAGAACTGCTCTGGACCGACCACCCCAGCATCCATTTCTCCTTTACCGCACACAAGCACACATGCCACCCCCCACGCAGAAGTTGGAACAAAGTCTCTTAAGAGCACCTCACCTCTGCCCTCACCTGCACTCCACCTCCAACTACAACAGACGCCAACACAGCGGCAAGCAACCTCCACCAATGGATCGTTCACTGCGCCAGCACTCTCGCACCCTCTTGAATACCACAAGAGGACACAACAAGAAAGCCAGCTGGTTCACCACGGATCTCTGAGAAACCAAGCGCTCCTGCCGACAAATGGAGAAGACGTGGAGAAACAGCAAAACCGCAGAAGCATGCTCCGCCTACAAAACAGCCATCACAGCACCCAACTAACTCATCAAATCAACAAAGGAAAACTTAATCCAAGACAGAATCCTCTCCGAGACCCACAACTCCAAGGAACTCTTCGCCATCATAGAGGGCTTCACCAAACCCAACAGCGAAACAACCAACGTCCCTCCCTCCGAAGGCCTCTGCATAAACTCAGCTCCTTCTTTCACCTCAAGACCAAGACGCTCTATGACAACTTTGAAAACCAAGACCACAGCACCACCTCAACTCCCACCCTCAACGACGCCACAGAACAGACCCTTCTCACCTGGACCCCTCTCACCACAGAAGACACCTTAAAGACAATGAAGAGCATCCACTCCGGAGCACCCTTGGAGCCCTGCCCACCGCACATTTTCCACATGACCATCTCTGCCATCACACCCGAGCTATGCTGAACTAGCAACTGCTCCCTCGACACAGCCACATTCCCCAAGAACTGGAAGTGCGCTGAAGTCAGCCCCCTCCTAAAGAAGCCCTCCGCAGACCCGATGAACCTCAAGAACTTCAGGCCCATTTCACTGCTTCCTTTTGCTGCCAAAGTCATCGAAAGGCCGTCAACACCCAGCTAGCACACTTCATAGAAACCAACAGCATTCTAGACACCTCTCAATTTGGATTTCGCAGCTACCACAGCACCAAGACCACCCTCCCCGCCCCCACCGATGACATCCGTGCCCTCTTCAACCAAGGTCACATGGCAGCCCTCCTCCTCCTAGACCTATCAGCAGCTTTCGACACCGTCTCTCACCGCACATTAGCCACCAGACTCTACGACGCCGGCATCCAAAGAATGGCCTTAGACTGAAAACAATCCTTCCTCTCAGGCAGAACACAGAGAATAAGACTCCCGTCCTTCCTCTCAGAACCGACAAAGATCAGATGCGGAGCACCCCAAGGATCCCTTCCTCAGCCCAACACTCTTCAATGTCTACATGGGCCCCTCGCAACCATCATCAGAAACCACGGGCTCAACATCGTCTCCTACGCTGATGACACCCAACTCCTCCTCTCTCGCACCAAGGAACCCGACATCATCAGGCACAACTTCCAAGAAGGAATGAAAGCTGTCGCGCCCTGGATGAGCAACAGCTGCCTGAAGCTCAACTCGAAGAAAACAAAAGTCCTCATCATCGGCTCCACCCCCTCTGCATGGGACGATGCCTGGTGGCTCCCTGCCCTCGAAAACCCACCCACACCAACGAACCATGCACGCAACCTCACCATCATACTCGACTCTTCACTCACCATGAATCGCCAGATCAACGCCGTATCCTCCGTATGCTTCAACACCCTCCGCATACTTCACAAGATGTTCAAGTGGATCCCCCCAACTCCAGGAAAAATGTCACCCACACACTCATCACCAGCAGACTAGACTATGACAATGCCCTCTATACCGGAATCAACAAAAAACTCATCCGCAAGCTCCAGACCGTCCAGAACTCCGCAACCAGACTCATCCTCAATATCACTTGACACAACCGCATCACCCAATACCTCCGTGACCTCCACTGGCTCCCCATCGAAACGTGAATAACCTTCAAGCTGCTCACACACGCCTACAAAGCCCTCCACAACACCGGACCCAAATACATCAACGACCGAATCTCCTTCCACGCCCCAAGAGAAATCTCTGCGCAGCCAACCTCGCCCTAGCCACTGTCCCATGTTTCTACCGGACCAGAGCAGGCGGAAGATCCTTCTCCTACCTCACAGCCAAGACCTAGAACAAACTCCCCCTTCACCTCCGACGGAGTCCGACACTGCACCAATTCAGGAAAGACCTGAAGACCTGGCTCTTCGAATTACCCCAACGGAGCTGCGCCCCACCTCCTCCAGCACCTTGAGACCCTCACGGGTGAGTAGCGTGCATCACAAATACTAACTGATTGATATAACTCTAGACATAACATACACCTATACAAATCACACTGTACAACTATTTAAAAATGTTTTTAAAAAATGAAAAATATAAGTAAAAACGTTTATATGAATTTAAACATCACATTGCACAAATGTAAACAAGCAAAAATAGAAAAAATGATTGATGTAAAAATATGCCCAAGTATCTGCATACTTTGCATGCATCTGTACAAATCACATTTAATAAATATAAACCTAACAGGCGCACTCATAAAAGGTGACATATGTACAGATAATTCATTATTTAAAAAATACACAACTCATCTCACATCAAACACTACTCTACACACAGTCAGTGACCCAATAAGTGACACATCATAACATAATGCATGGCCCAAACACATGCACACACCTTTTCGACTGAGAGAATTTAAGTACTCTAGGGTAACTTTAGTGTAGCAGTTTCTTAGCGTTCTTAAAAGCTGGGCTACTTCTCAAATGTTTTGACAAACATTAAATAAAGTGTTCTCTTATAAAAGTTCTTCCTGTGAAAGTACGAATCAATGCCTAAATACAAAGAATTGCTCCTCCAACCTGATATTGATTCTGATGTATGTATAATGTAGTAATGGGTTAGCAGCACTTTCCATTAAAAATGCATTTTTTTAATTTGCTATTACGTTTGACCCGATGCATGGATTAGCATCAAATATGGCAAACCACTGTCTCAGTCAGCTAAGGTCTAGTGTGCCAATTTTCTTGCAGATCCATGCAGGGCAAACAAGTTGAGGTGTGGGGTCACAAAATAAGTGATTTTCCTTTTCAGGTCTCATTGGAAATTCTTCACACTTCTATAGGCCAAATTGCTGAATAGATTTTTAACGAATTTGGCATAAAAGTAAAATCTTACTCAGAAAACCTGCTTTGTTGGTTCGGTGTAAATCCATTCAGTAATTTGTGTGCTATAAGCATTTAAATATGTTGCCGATCTAGCTTGAAAGGGATTACGCTTCTGCATACCTTGCACATTATAGTCCTCGCACGCTGAAGGATGAAGTTACAGACTAACAGCGCTAGTCACAAAGGTAACTCACCCTTGTGAGTAATCTGCATGTGTAATGTACTCTTACACTTTTAAGTTACTTGACAGCTTTTGGCTGTTCACAAAATCCGAGTGTGAAGTTACTCAAAAGTGTTGACTTACATCTCTCCTCCCCCTGAAAAAGGGGTGGAGCAAACTTTATGAGGATTAGTTAATACTGCCAAAAAAAAACAGTAGTAAGTCAGAAATACACATGGCCAACCACTGATACTGCAACATTCTCCCATTTAAAATAATGGAGCCTGGGACCTAAAATAAAACCCCATAGGAAATAATGTTGAATTAAATTAAATTATTTATATAAGTTTTAAATATAAATAAATATCATTTGATGTTAAAAAATATAGAAAAATAAAGCATATTTATTTAATTATAAAATATTTTATCAACCTTTCCTAAATACATCAATTAGCATAATCTACATTTTTTTTATGAATTCTTTTTATTAAACGTGTACAGCTTATTCAACATAGGTACAGTTCCATCGGATCAATGACAGGGAACACAGCGATCTCAAGGTGCATAAATTTGGGAGGATGATAAATGTTATGGTGAGGGGGGACTGTAACATTCGGGATCACCTGGTGGGGTACATATAAAGCCGCGATATACATTCCAAGGAGACCAGATCTTGGACCACTTTTGGGGACAACCCCTAGCTGCATAAACTGTCTTCTCCCTCAGCATGCACCAGTCGAGGTCCGTCTCCCAATCCACAACCCTCGGGGGCCGCGTTGCCCCCCAGTGTTGAGCGATGTTTCGTTTGGCAATCATGCAGCCCAGTGTAACCCATTGTATGGCATGTGTGCTTAGGTCAGTGGGTTCCCAGATATTAAGGAGGCATCTGGGAGCTTCAGGCCTTATAGTGAGCTCCAGTGCCTGGCTCATAATGTTATGGATGTCTTGCCAGTAAGCCTGTATTGGGTCGCAATGCCATATTATGTGGATAAACGTACCCATCTGGGTGCATCCCCTTCTACAATACCCATCTGTAGAGCCATCCATGTGTATCAATTGGGGCCCCGTGATGTAGATTCTGTGTAGTATTTTTAGTTGCACGAGTCGGAGACGTGCCGGGATGGCGACAGTTTTGGGGGAGAAGACTGCAGTCTGCCAATTTTCGTCGCCCAGCTCGATACCGTCCTCCACCCATTTCTCTCGCAGAAGCGTCAGTGGGTCATCCATATTATTAATAAGTTTCCTATATGTTAGGGAGATGGCTCTCTCGGGCAGATATCCGTCTAGCAGTCTGTCCTCCAGTGGTGAGTAGTCAGGTGGGGAGGTGTCACGAGGTAGGGCTGTTTGCAATGCATGGCGAATGTGCAAGTAGCGAAAACGCTCTGATTCCGCCATGGAATTTTGAAGTTGGAGAGAGTCAAAAGACTTGATGCCATTTTTGTCTCATAAATCTCCGATGTGTGAAATGCCAATTAGGTCCCACTTGGCAAAACCCAGTGAATTGCCCAAGTCTCCGAGTCTCTGGGAGTCCCACAGGAACGTGGACAGGGTCAATTTGTTTGTCCAACCCAGCGAGGCAGTCGCCGTGTGCCAAATATGGACGGAGTGCGGGGTGGGCCCAGTGAGGGGGTATCTATAAGGCTTAGAGTAAAGGGCCCTGGCAAAGGAACCGTTAGGAAGGAGCAGTTTGTCCATACCAAACCCGGGATCGTCAGGCCTCCCATAAGTGCAGGTAATCCAATCCCCCGTCAAACCAGTTGAGGGTGAGTTTTTTGAGAGCGATACGGGGTCTCCCATTCCAGAGAAGGTCTCGTTGAAGGCCCTCTATTTGTTGAAAGTAAGAATTTGGTACTGGGTCTGCTGAATTTTGTAGGACATAAAGGAAGCGGGGTAGGGACATCATTTTGAAGAGGGCCGCTTTGCCCAGTAAGGAGAGGGGAAGCGATTTCCAGTTTGCGATGTCCTGTTTTAGGCGTTGTATCGGGGGAGCCAGATTTCGAGTGAAACGGAGAGATTTGTCTAGTGAAATAAAAATGCCCAGATACTTGAAACTGTCTGAGACTATTGGTATGGGACAATTTCGGGGTACTGGGGGGGCCTTCCCGCTTAAGACGTAAAGGAGAGATTTCTGCCAATTGATGCCAAATCTAGAATATCGACCAAAAACGGAAAGGATGTCAAATAACGCAATAAGAGATCTTTTAGGGGATGCGAGGTATAACAGAATATCGTCTGCGTACAGAGATATTCGGTCTTCCCGGTCGGTCGACCACCGCAATCCACAGATCATTACATCCCTGCGGATCCAGGCCGCGAGGGGCTCAAGGGCTAGGGCAAACAACAGTGGAGAGAGGGGGCACCCCTGGCGGGTCCCCCGGCTGAGTAGAAAGGAGTCGGATTTCCTATTGTTTACAATTACCTGAGCCATTGGGGCGCTATATAGCAATCGTACCCATAGACTAAAGCCCGGCCCACATCCTAATTTCGTGAGCACTGCTAAAAGATAGGGCCATTCAAGCGTGTAAGGCCATCGTGGTGTCTAAGGAGGCCACAATGGCGTCCTCGCGCAAGGTCGATGCCCTGCCCAAGACCCCATGCAGTCTGCGAAGGTTAAGGGCAGTATTTCGCTGCAGCATAAACCCCGATTGGTCAGAGTGCACCAGGCCCCCTATTACCTTGATCGGTCTATTAGCGAGCACCTTAGCCAATATTTTGGGCTCAGCATTCAACAATGAGATAGGCCTATAAGAGGCACAATCAGTTTTGGGTTTCCCTTCTTTATGAATCGTGACGATAGTCGCAATTCGCTGGTCCAGGGGAAGCAGTCCCTGCTCAAGACTAGTTTCAAACATTGATTTCAGATGTGGTGCAAGTCTGTCCGGGCGGAGTTTGTAGAGTTCGATCGGGATGCCATTGGGGCCTAGGGCCTTGCCCGGGCAAAGTGTTCTGATTGCGGTTGCAATCTCATCCACTATAAGGGCACTGTCCATAAATGCGCGGTCACTGTCAGACAGGACCGGTAACAAGATGTCTCGTAGAAGTTCAGAGGAATCCGCTTCGACGTGTGGCGCTGTAGAGCACACACAGAGAATAAGACTCCCGTCCTTCCTCTCAGAACCGACAAAGATCAGATGCGGAGCACCCCAAGGATCCTTCCTCAGCCCAACACTCTTCAACGTCTACATGGCCCCCTCGCAACCATCATCAGAAACCACGGGCTCAACATCGTCTCCTACGCTGATGACACCCAACTCCTCCTCTCTCTCACCAAGGAACCCGACATCATCAGGCACAACTACCAAGAAGGAATGAAAGCTGTCGCGCCCTGGATGAGCAACAGCTGCCTGAAGCTCAACTCGAAGAAAACAAAAGTCCTCATCCTCGGCTCCACCCCCTCTGCATGGGACGATGCCTGGTGGCTCCCTGCCCTTGAAAACCCACCCACACCAACCAACCATACACGCAACCTCACCATCATACTCGACTCTTCACTTACCATGAATCGCCAGATCAACGCCGTATCCTCTGTATGCTTCAACACCCTCCGCATACTTCACAAGATGTTCAAGTGGATCCCCCCAACTCCAGGAAAAATGTCACCCACACACTCCTCACCAGCAGACTAGACTATGACAATGCCCTCTATACCGGAATCAACAAAAAACTCATCCGCAAGCTCCAGACCGTCCAGAACTCCGCAGCCAGACTCATCCTCAATATCACACGACACAACCGCATCACCCAATACCTCTGTGACCTCCACTGGCTCCCCATCGAAACGTGAATAACCTTCAAGCTGCTCACACACACTTACAAAGCCCTCCACAACACCTGACCCAAATACATCAACGACCGAATCTCCTTCCACGCCCCAAGAGAAATCTCTGCGCAGCCAACCTCGCCCTAGCCACTGTCCCATGTTTCTACCAGACCAGAGCAGGTGGAAGATCCTTCTCCTACCTCACAGCCAAGACCTGGAACGAACTCCCCCTTCACCTCCGACGGAGTCCGACACTACACCAATTCAGGAAAGACCTGAAGACCTGGCTCTTCGAATTACCCCAACGGAGCTGCGCCCCACCTCCCCCAGCGCCTTGAGACCCTCACGGGTGAGTAGCGTGCATCACAAATGCTAACTGATTGATATAACTCTAGACATAACATACACCTATACAAATCACACTGTACAACTATTTAAAAATGTTTTAAAAAAATGAAAAATATAAGTAAAAACGTTTATTTGCATTTAAACATCACATTGTACAAATGTAAACAAGCAAAAATAGAAAAAATGATTGATGTAAAAATATTCCCAAGTATCTGCATACTTTGCATGCATCTGTACAAATCACATTTAATAAATATAAACCTAACAGGCGCACTCATAAAAGGTGACATATGTACAGATAATTCATTATTTAAAAAATACACAACTCATCTCACATCAAACACTACTCTACACACAGTCAGTGACCCAATAAGTGACACATCATAACATAATGCATGGCCCAAACACATGCACACACCTTTTCGACTGAGAGAATTTAAGTACTCTAGGGTAACTTTAGTGTAGCGGTTTCTTAGCGTTCTTAAAAGCTGGGCTACTTCTCAAATGTTTTGGCAAACATTAAATAAAGTGTTCTCTTATAAAAGTTCTTCCTGTGAAAATACGAATCAATGCCTAAATACAAAGAATTGCTCCTCCAACCTGATATTGATTCTGATGTATGTATATTGTAGTAATGGGTTAGCAGCACTTTCCATTAAAAATGCATTTTTTTAATTTGCTATTACGTTTGACCCGATGCATGGATTAGCATCAAATATGGCAAACCACTGTCTCAGTCAGCTAAGGTCTAGTGTGCCAATTTTCTTGCAGATCCATGCAGGGCAAACAAGTTGAGGTGTGGGGTCACAAAATAAGTGATTTTCCTTTTCAGGTCTCATTGGAAATTCTTCACACTTCTATAGGCCAAATTGCTGAATAGATTTATAATGAATTTGGCATAAAAGTAAAATCTTACTCAGAAAACCTGCTTTGTTGGTTCAGTGTAAATCCATTCAGTAATTTGTGTGCTATAAGCATTTAAATATGTTGCCGATCTAGCTTGAAAGGGATTACGCTTCTGCATACCTTGCACATTATAGTCCTCGCACGCTGAAGGATGAAGTTACAGACTAACAGCGCTAGTCACAAAGGTAACTCACCCTTGTGAGTAATCTGCATGTGTAATGTACTCTTACACTTTTAAGTAACTTGACAGCTTTTGGCTGTTCACAAAATCCGAGTGTGAAGTTACTCAAAAGTGTTGACTTAATCTCTCCTCCCCCTGAAAAAGGGGTGGATCAAACTTTATGAGGATTAGTTAATATTGCCAAAAAGAAACAGTAGTAAGTCCGGCAATACACATGGCCAACCACTGATACTGCAACATTCTCCCATTTAAAATAATGGAGCCTGGGACCTAAAATAAAACCCCATAGGAAATAATGTTGAATTAAATTAAATTATTTATATAAGTTTTAAATATAAATAAATATCATTTGATGTTAAAAAATATAGAAAAGAAAGCATATTTATTTAATTATAAAATATTTTATCAATCTTTCTTGAATACATAAATTAGCAAAATCTACATTTTTTTTTAATGAATTCTTTTTATTAAACGTGTACAGCTTATTCAACATAGGTACAGTTCCATCGGATCAATGACAGGGAACACAGCGATCTCAAGGTGCATAAATTTGGGAGGATGATAAATGTTATGGTGAGGGGGGACTGTCACATTCGGGGTCACCTGGTGGGGTACATATATAGCCGCGATATACATTCCAAGGAGACCAGATCTTGGACCACTTTCGGGGACAACCCCAGCTGCATAAACTGTCTTCTCCCTCAGCATGCACCAGTCGAGGTCCGTCTCCCAATCCACGACCCTCGGGGGCCGCGTTGCCCCCCAGTGTTGAGCGATGTTTCGTTTGGCAATCATGCAGCCCAGTGTAACCCATTGTATGGCATGTGTGCTTAGGTCAGTGGGTTCCCAGATATTAAGGAGGCATTTGGGGGCTTCAGGCCTTATAGTGAGCTCCAGTGCCTGGCTCATAATGTTATGGATGTCTTGCCAGTAAGCCTGTATTGGGTCGCAATGCCATATTATGTGGATAAACGTACCCATCTGGGTGCATCCCCTTCTACAATACCCATCTGTAGAGCCATCCATGTGTATCAATTGGGGCCCCGTGATGTAGATTCTGTGTAGTATTTTTAGTTGCACGAGTCGGAGACGCGCCGGGATGGCGACAGTTTTGGGGGAGAAAACTGCAGTCTGCCAATTTTCGTCGCCCAGCTCGATACCGTCCTCCACCCATTTCTCTCGCAGAAGCGTCAGTGGGTCATCCATATTATTAATGAGTTTCCTATATCTTAGGGAGATGGCTCTCTCAGGCAGATATCCGTCTAGCAGTCTGTCCTCCAGTGGTGAGTAGTCAGGTGGGGAGGTGTCACGAGGTAGTGCTGTTTGCAATGCATGGCGAATTTGCAAGTAGCGAAAACGCTCTGATTCCGCCATGGAATATTGAAGTTGGAGAGAGTCAAAAGTCTTGATGCCATTTTTGTCCAATAAATCTCTGATGTGTGAAATGCCAATTAGGTCCCACTTGGCAAAACCCAGTGAATTGCCCAAGTCTCCGAGTCTCTGGGAGTCCCACAGGGGCGTGGACAGGGTCAATTTGTTTGTCCAACCCAGTGAGGCAGTCGCCGTGTGCCAAATATGGATGGAGTGCTGGGTGGGGCCAGTCTATTTGGCTTAGAGTAAAGGGCCCTGGCAAAGGAACCGTTAGGAAGGAGCAGTTTGTCCATACCAAACCCGGGATCGTCAGGCCTCCCATAAGTGCTGTGGTTTCTTGCCGTTAGGTGTGAGGCTCAATAGTATTTCTTTATGTCAGGTAATCTAATCCCCCGTCAAACCAGTTGAGGGTGAGTTTTTTGAGAGCGATACGGGGTCTCCCATTCCAGAGGAGGTCTCGTTGAAGGCCCTCTATTTGTTGAAAGTAAGAATTTGGTACTGGGTCTGCTGAATTTTGTAGGACATAAAGGAAGCGGGGTAGGGACATCATTTTGAAGAGTGCCGCTTTGCCCAGTAAGGAGAGGGGAAGTGATTTCCAGTTTGCGATGTCCTGTTTTAGGCGTTGTATCGGGGGAGCCAGATTTCGAGTGAAACGGAGAGATTTGTCTAGTGAAATAAAAATGCCCAGATACTTGAAACCGTCTGAGACTATTGGTATGGGACAATTTTGGGGTACTGGGGGGGCCTTCCCGCTTAAGACGTAAAGGAGAGATTTCTGCCAATTGATGCCAAATCCGAAATATCGACCAAAAACGGAAAGGATGTCAAATAACGCAATAAGAGATCTTTTAGGGGATGCGAGGTATAACAGAATATCGTCTGCGTACAGAGATATTCGGTCTTCCCAGTCGGTCGACCACCGCAATCCACGGATCATTACATCCCTGCGGATCCAGGCCGCGAGGGGCTCAAGGGCTAGGGCAAACAATAGTGGAGAGAGGGGGCACCCCTGGCGGGTCTCCCGGCTGAGTAGAAAGGAGTCGGATTTCCTATTGTTTACAATTACATGAGCCATTGGGGCGCTATATAGCAATCGTACCCATTGACTAAAGCCCGTCCCACATCCTAATTTCGTGAGCACTGCGAAAAGATAGGGCCATTCAAGCGTGTCAAAGGCCATCGTGGTGTCTAAGGAGACCACAATGGCGTCCTCGCGCAAGGTCGACGCCCTGCCCAAGACCCCATGCAGTCTGCGAAGGTTAAGGGCAGTATTTCGCCGCGGCATAAACCCCGATTGGTCAGGGTGCACCAGGCCCCCTATTACCTTGATCAGTCTATTAGCGAGCACCGTAGCCAATATTTTGGGCTCAGCATTCAACAATGAGATAGGCCTATAAGAGGCACAATCAGTTTTGGGTTTCCCTTCTTTATGAATCGTGACGATAGTCGCGATTCGCTGGTCCAGGGGAAGCAGTCCCTGCTCAAGACTAGTTTCAAACATTGATTTCAGATGTGGTGCAAGTCTGTACGGGCAGAGTTTGTAGAGTTCGATCGGGATGCCATTGGGGCCTAGGGCCTTGCCCGGGCGAAGTGTTCTGATTGCGGTTGCAATCTCATCCGCTATAAGGGCACTGTCCATAAATGCGCGGTCACTGTCAGACAGGACCAGTAACGAGATGTCTCGTAGAAGTTCAAAGGAATCCGCTTCGACGTGTGGCGATGTAGAGCGGTAGACTGCACGGTAGTGGGCCGCTAAGTGGCCAACTATTTCTTGGGGATCCACTATGGCGGACCCTCCGGGATTCCTTAGTTCAGGGACCAGACGGCTATCTTGCTCCGTTTTGTCCAGCCAGGCAATTAATTTCCCGGCTTTGTCACCCCAGTCATACACCCGTCCCAGTTTGCACTGTCCTAAGATCTTAGCGCGGGCTCGGTATTCCTCCTGCCGGAGTTGCAGAGCGTGGAGGGCCTCCGGCGAGGGGTCGGGACCAAGATCATTTTCCAGGCGATAAATGTCTTGTTCTATGTCGGAGACCGCCGCTAGCTTATCTTTTTTGGACCCCGCTATTAAGGAGAGGGCTTCGCCCCGTACCACTACTTTGAAGGCTTCCCACAATGTCTGCGGGGAGTCAACGAGTGTTCATTGTCCAGGAAATAGTTGTCAATGGATTTAATAAGACCGGTCTGTATTTTAGGGCACTTAAGCTGCCATGGATTGATAGGGGCGATACGCCTCACCGGGTAGTCGTCAAGGACAATGTGGGCCCAAAGAGGAGAATGGTCGGATATGCCTCTAGCCAAGTGCCGTATTTCATGTACGTTCGTCACCTGCGGGGGGGGGGACAATAATATAGTCTAGCCGCGAAAGGCTGTTATGGGCACCTGAGTGGAAGGTGTGTTAGATCTTGTCAGGGTGGTAAGCCCTCCAGCAGTCCTCAAGTCCCATCGCTTCGAGAAAACTAGGGAAAGAGTGAGCGGTGGGCGGCAACGTACGTGGGGGGTATCTGTCCAGTGTACCTGATACCACTGAGTTGAAGTCTCCCCCGATCACTAGATGTCCCTCTGGCAACGTCAACAGCACAGCGCTGAGGTCGGAGAATGTGGTGGCCTGCAGTCCCGGGGGCATACACCGACATGAAGGTGATGGTTGTTCCCTACCATGTGCCAGTGACACCCACGTATCTACCTTGGTCGTCAATATGAGTGGAAGCAGGCAAAAAGGGGAATGTTTTCTTTTGCATGATACCCACCCCTCTAGAATTAGACGCAAACCCCGAATGGGTGTGCATGGAATATCCCCATCTGTGCATGGCTTTGCATGTGTGACCGATGAGGTGGGTTTCCTGGAATAGGCCAATATCCGGCGACAACCTCCGAATCTGTTGCAATACTATACTACGTTTGATTTTGTCCCCCAACCTATTCACATTCCAGCTTAGGATTCTGACTTCCTTGTTATGCCGTATCCCCATCTATGCTTTTGCGGAGAGTAGGATTAAGACCCATTAGGAAAAGGAACTGTACCATCGTCATTGCAACAAATTCAACAAACAAAGATAAAAAAAAACAAAAAAAACCCTGCCCAACAACCCCCGCCCTGCTCCCCTGCCCTTCGGGTTCAAAACTGCCCATTAACAACTTGCAGAGTGCATGTCGCCCTAGAAAGTTCAAAGAAAGAAGGAAAAAACAATCCAGGGGGGTAAAGCAGGGAGCTCAGTGCCCACGCCCTTAGTCTACATCTATGTCACACCATAAGTGTTACTTTAACGTATGTCCGACATTATGCCAATAGTCCCGTTTTAGGTTGGAAACCATGGATCCCACCCTCCGTCCCCCAACCCCCCACCCCCTACCCCCCAAGCCGCAAAGTAACCTGTCCTCATCGAGGCACCCCCTCAGGTCGACGCGTTGTCATCAGGGCCGCCAGCTCTCCCCGTCCCAGAGTTCTTGGTGTCTCGATACTCGATCCAGTCAGCCACGTCCTCAGGCCGATCAAAAAACCAAGCTCTCCCTTCCGCCTCGACACGGAGGCGGGCCGGGAACAGCATCGAGTACTTTAGGCCTTTATCTCTGAGGACTCGCTTGATAGAGAAAAATAGTCTTCGCTGTTTCTGTACTCTTTGCGTGAAGTCCGGGAAGAAAGAGATTTCCGCGTTTTCATAACGGAGGGGGACGCCGGCCCTGGAGTTTTGGAGAATCACATTGCGGTCTCGATAGTTGAGGACGCGGGCCAACATGGGCCGCGGGGGAGCACCCGGCTTGGGTCGGCCGCCTGAGATCCTGTGGGCCCGCTCGATCACAAAGAATTTACTGAGTCCCTTGGGTCGCAGGTGCTAGAGGATGAGGTCCTCGATAAATAGGTCAGGGGTCTGTCCCTCTGCCTTCTCTGGGACACCTATGATGCGGAGGTTGTTGCGACGAAGACGGCCCTCATAATCGTCCAGTTTAAGGTCTGCGACATTCCGGGAATCTTGTAGGTCTCCAGAGGGCATGGAAACTCTATGGTCACCCGACTTTCCCCAGATCTGCAACCAGTCTGTAGAAGAGGGTCTGGTCCCAGAAAGTTGGAAACAGGCAGTAGTCTCTCCCCTCATCAAAAAACCAACTCTGGATCCAACTGTTCCTGCTAGTTTCCGGCCCATCTCTCTCCTTCCTTTTCCTATCAAAATCTTAGAAAAGGTCGTGAGCAGGTCCCTTTCGGACTATTTAGAGGAAAACCAGCTGCTGGACAAGGACCAGTTTGGCTTCCGCCCCAGTCACGGAACGGAGTCAGTTTTAGTCACCATGCTGGACTCGATGCGTATGCGGGCTGAAACCGGGAGCACCGCTGTCTTGGTGCTCCTGGATTTGTCAGCCGCATTCGATACCGTGAGTCACACAATCCTGCTGGGGCGGCTGAAGGAGTTTGGGGTAGGGGGTCATGCATTACAGTGGCTCCGCTCTTATTTAGCAGGGAGACACCAAATGGTGACTTTGGGTCCCTTCTCCTCAGACAATACCCCGTAGATTTTGGAGTACCACAAGGTTCCAGTATCAGCCCCATTTTATTCAATATATATCTGCAGCCGCTATTCCCAATCATCAAGGCGTTCGGGGTAGAGCTAATTATTTATGCAGACGACACACAACTGGCCTTCTCCTTGGAAGGTAAACAGGCAGTTCCCCTGGAGCAATTCCAGAGCTGCATGAGGCTGACTACTGACTGGCTACAGAGTAATTGTCTGCAGTTCAATGGAGATAAAACCGAGTTGCTGTGCTACGCACCGATAGGGCAGATTCAACACCTACCAGTGGACATCAGGCTTGCTCCGGATGAGGCTCCACTGGTCCCAATTAGCACAGTACGGAATCTTGGGGTCTTATTTGACAGCAATCTCCAGTTGGATTCGCAGGCGAACAATACATCTAGCATTTGCTTTGGACTATTGCGACTATTACGCCGTATTCTTCCATTGCTGCCTGCTGACTCCCGTAGTATGGTCATTAGGAGTACGGTGCTAAGCAGAATGGATTATTGTAACTCGCTGTATCTAGGATCCCCCCAATACATTCTGCAGGGGCTACAGAGAGTTCAGTCAGCTGCAGCGAAGTTGGCACTCAATCGTAAGTACGACTCTTCCTCTACCCAGGCACTACGAGAACTACATTGGCTGCCTGTTAGAGAAAGGGTTCTCTTCAAGTCCCTCTGCTTGGTTCATAAAGCAATTCATGGGAGGGGACCGGTCCCTCTCCAGGAAAGATTCTTACGGTACTCCCCCGTAAGGCAGTTGCGATCTTCTAATGCCAGCCTGTTGGCACAGCCCAGGTTTAAACGCGAAAGGCTGGGCGGGAGGGCTTTCAGTGTGGTTGGAGCTCGGATTTGGAACGAGTTCCCACATGGGCTTAGACAGACGCAGTCGCTGATGGAATTCAGAAAGAACCTTAAGACCTGGCTCTTTCCAGCAGTATGATGTCCCCAGACCTACCTCCCTCAGCTTTAAGTGATCCTGTTTTATCAGAGCTCCTGGATACCCGTAGGGTCGCAGCTTATTTTTTGCGCTTTATAAATATCAATACAATACAATACAATACTTCCCTCTGCAGTTGAGCTACGTCACTCAACAGGCCCGCGGTCGTGACCTCTACCTGCTTCACCTTTTCATTAAGTTTACCCAGGTCGGCCCTGATAAGGTTGACATCGGCGGCCACCGAGTCCAGAGAGGTCTTAACCCCCATTATTGCCTCCATGGCGTCTTTAAGAGAGAGTTCCTGTTCCTCCGGGCCAGGTCCACCCCGCTCGCCGTCTTCCTGTTGGTGCCCTCGCTGCGGGTCCCGAGAGACCGTGTACCTGTCGAGCTTATTCGTTTGGACCGTCTTCGCTGTCTTGGCGCCGGATCCCCTTGCGCGGTCCGCCATGGCGTCAGACGTCAACCAGCTCCAGGCAGGCAACAGAGGGGGGAGGGGGCAAGCGGACAAAGCGGCATCCACCTCTCTCTGGTCGGGGCGTCAGGGCTTTGTCCAGTCTCCGCCACACCCGTGGTCCACACAATCAAGGCGCCGCCCGCTAGGCACCAGACAGCGATTCACGCCGAGGCCGGATTCCGCACTCAAAAGGGCTCTTCAACAGAGTCACCGTCCACTCTGGGCGGGCAGGCACCAGCGACGTCACACCAGGGCCCACAGCGCAATCGTGTCCGGCTACAGTCCACTGTGGCAGCCCAGGGCACCCGGCGTCATCCACCCTTCGACGGACACAGCGCGCCTCCGATGCTCGGCCGTCCCCACGGCACACTGCGCGACTGGAGCGAGAGAGTCCCCACCGCAGGCCGCCAGTATCTAGGGTAAGTCACCTGATAGATTGCCTCAGCCGGGTCGGGTCCTGTCTTGAGACTGTACTTGTTATATCATTACAGGACCAGGCTGCTCTCCATACGCTGCATCACACGGTCTCTCCCCAGGGAGGATCACAACCGCTCCAGCCGTCCCGCAGGCCAAGACACTTCAGCTATCCCTCATGTAGGCGGGTTGTGCAGCGGCGCTATGCTCCGCTACTGTGGCGGCACCAAACGGGTCCTTCAATCACAGCGCCGCGCCGCTGCCATTTTGGGCCCCTCGGCCGGCGCTCTCCGGGATGATCGCGTCGGGGAGTGTTCACAGTGCTCCCAAGCTCCTCCCAGGATCGGGGGCATCACAGTCCCTCCGGGTCGGGTCGGGACACAGTGGCACCACCCGTAGTCGTTGGGGGAGAGGGGGAAGCCCCCACGTCACCGCCCAGGCCGCGGCCCCAGCGGCATGGAGGGAGGGTCCGTACGGATCTTCGCGGCGGCCGCAGCCGCAACCACGGGACCCGGCTTCATAATATACATTTTAATTAAAATATGATTTAACTTCTTTTGATTAATTCTATATAACAATTTTAATCATTATTAATTCATAATATGTGTTTACTTTATGTGGGACTTTATGTTTTAATTTGAACTTCAGAAAAACATTTTAAATGTAATTTAATATATTTAAATTATTTAGAAAAGTTATTAAGGTAATAATGCTGTAGCATTTTTATCTGCATTTAGAATCAATAGATAAAATTAATTCACAATGATAGTTAAATAAGAATAATGTTACTGATATATGATAAAGTTTAATAAGCTTTTTACATTTTCCCTGTACTTTACCGTAGGAATATCTTACGGCTGTGTAGTCTTCCTATAGTAAAATATAGGGAAAAGTAAGAAATGTATTTAACCTGAAAAAAATCACTAAATGTTATAAAAAAAGTTTATCAAGTTTACATTAAAAAATATATTCCCACTTCAAGTATTTGTTTTTTACTATGCCTTAATAATTACCAATAATATTTCAAAGTTATGGTAGTGCTTTTCTTCAGTGACTTTCTAAGGTTTTGTTACCGAAGTAAATCTTACTGCCCTCTTCTAGTATAACTCCATTTTAACCTTTGTTTTTTTTCTGTGAATGTCTATGGTTTTTTAACGTTTAATTTAGACTCTTACTACCTTCCTCTTGTACACCGCCACTTTAACCTTCGTTTTTTTCAGGGAACAGCTATTTGATGTGTACGGCCATTGGTTGGGCACAGTGAGGGTGAGACTGGCTGTAAGGCCTGGCTTGTGGCCAGGCCCTGCGCCCAACCCCCCCAGGGCACCCAATCCCCTGCCATGCATGGCTTTCAGCTGTATCTGGTAGGGGGTTAGCTACGAGACCTGCCCAGGCCCTGCACCCAAACCCATTCATGGGTTGTTCACACCTCCTCGAGAGGCAAACCGGCCAAAGCCCCCATCCTCATTTGAAAAAAAATGTGGGCCCTTCCAGAATCTTGTGGGACACCTGTGGGAGTTCCATGGGAGCACATAGGGCCACACTGGCTCCCACAAGAGTCCCAAAAGATCACGAAAAAAGCCAAAAGTATTTTTTTATTTTTGTCCCCAGGACGGGGTCCCTCTGAGACCCCTCCCTAACAGATAGAGGGTCAGGGACCCCATACCCTGCCCACTAATGTCTTACCTGTGTTACAGTTTCAGTCCCCATGTCCTTCAAAGACGGCCACTACATTTTCCTTCATGTTGTGGCCAGCCAATCATATTGCTTGCTTCCCTGGGATGGTGAGTCCTGCAGAAGCATTCTGGTCGACGGGAAAAAACACTTGTGACCAATGAGATCACTCCAAATTTTGTATTTGCATCTACTCGCAACATATCTATACATTCTGAACCTTAATTTCTCAAAAGCTACTGAACAGATTTTCACCAAATCGCAAAAAGCCCCGCTTGATGGATCAAGGAAGACTTTCCAGGTAGAAAATGAGATTGATTAACTTTAAAAAAAATGTTTTGTGAAGATTCATGAAACTGCACCAAAGTTATTAGCAAAATAAAAGCGCTCCTCCAATGGAATCTCAACCACCACTATGTAATAGATCGATTTAGACACATGCATACCATAACCTTTGAATTTCAGTGGTTTTGTATATTTGAGGCAGAGCCATAATGAAGGTTTTGACTGTGTATTTTTCAATGTGTTTCATGTTTTTTGTATTATGCTCCTTTGATTTGGCAAGTGGCAACCACAGCTGTGCACATCTTTTGTCCACATGATAACCAAATTCCACTGCACATGACTAATGCCATGTACAGTGGGGAATAACTGGAAGGCCTGGTGTATGGCCAAGACCTGCACCTAGTTCACAGCAGGCAACAGCCCCTGCTGCCTATAGCTGCCCATGAGCAGGGGGTTAGCTACAAGGCCAGATCTATGGCCGGGCACTTTACCCAACTCGCTGCTGAAGGACAATCTTTGCTGTGCATAGGGGTTGGCCTACAAAGTTTGCCCACAGAGCTTGGACTTAGTTTTGGGGGAGGAAGAGGAGGTTCATGGACATTTGTTTAGAACAGCAAAATCCAGGGAAGCTTCATGCCCAGGAACTACAAACCCAGGGAAGGTTTTTGAGATCCTTGTCTCTCCCTCCAGGGTCTGCTAACAAAAGGTATGACCACGAACTCTTGAATAGTAAGGCACAAGTGATGAAGATTGCCCTGGCTTCCCAATACCCAGGCATGAAGCTTGTCCTATCCACGGATCCTTTTTGGAAATCGTGGTACCCTGTCATCTACAATGGTGCCCAGAGTCCATGATAATGAGATAAGTACAGTCCTCCCTTGACAATATTATAGGTGTACTACAAATCCTGAAAATGATTTGCAGACTATACAACTATTTTTTATTTTATTTTAACCAGGGGGAATCCTTTGACTATTTTCCCTGCCCCCCACGTACCCCTACTATTTAGTCAGAGTGTGCTTAGCCTACTCAGTATATAGCCATTGTAATCTTTTACTGGGCCCCACATTACAAAATAATTTCTTGCCAGCTGTTAGACCTGTCTGCCTTAGGGTGGTCTGACCCCAAACCTTATGCCTACTTACCTCCAATTTTTGCTGATATTCGTTTTTGGTGGCCTTAGGACTCTGTGCACTTTATCACTGCTAGTGCTACCCAGTGTTAAAGTACTTGTGCTCACTCCCCTAAACATGGTCAAATTAGTTTATACGCAATTGGCATATTTAATTTACTTATAAACCCCTTGTACAGTGATATACCACATACCCAGGGTTTGTAAGTTAAATGCCACCAGTTGGCTGCAGCACTTAGTGTAGAGTGCCACTCACTTAAGTAGCACTTTAAGACATGTCACAGGCATGTAATTGCAGCCTGAATGCAGTGTTAACCTGCCAACGTCGACTTGGTATTTATACCCCCTTTCCAAGCCCTAAAGTTCCCTTTTTATTACATATTATTCACAAGTAAGGTAGACCATAGATAGCCCATAGGGCAGTACGCTGTGTAACTGAAAGATTGGACATGTACGTTTAGGATTTACATGTCGTGGTAGTGAGTCCTACCCCTCCCATAGATGACATTGGTGAGTTTGTGTTACATTTAATAAGTTGCAATTTCCAATTGAGAGCAGGTAGCTATATTATGATTGGTGTCTTTGGAATTCTGGTGAAAGGACCTATTTAATGGTAAATTCAGGCTTCTGATTACAATTTTTAAAATGGCACCTTTAGAAAGTTGGCATTTGTTTACCCTTGGGCCCTTTGTGTCTGTAGCCTGTCTGGGGTCACATGACTGGGTATAACTGACATATAAACTTTGTGAATTCCTCCCAGAGAGTGACAGAATAGAGGGATCAGGTGTGCCTCAATGGATCATCTGCTGGCAGGTGCGGGGGCAGAGCTGAGCATAGTCCCACTTGCACCTGAGTAGCTTGTGCTCTACCTTTATACAAAGGGCTTACCAACCTTGCATTGTCACTGCAGACAGCATGGAGGCAGGGGAGGCAGGAAGTCCCATGCATTACAAAGCCACTGTCTAGAAACTTCTCTCACCTTCCAGAACTAGGGCACTAGGGTATAAAAAGAGGATCTCTGACACCAACTCTTCAGTACACTTCTGTACCTTTGGATACTGTGTCAGGAAGAAGGGATTATGTGCTGCTGGAAGAACTGTCACTCTGCTGGACTGCTGCTCTGAAGGACCTCTGCCCTGCAGGATTGCTGCCCTGTTGTCCTGCCGTTCTTCTACCTTCTACCTGGGTACAAGGACTGAATCTACAACTGTCCCAGTGCCTTCAGAATAACTCACAAGCACTAGATTGCTGACCTCCTGTTCAGAGACACAGAGTCACAAGTGGCTTCCTCCATCTTGAAACTGCACTTGGGCCCAGCCTGAGTGATTCCTGACTCTCCAAGTGGTGCCCCTCCAGTCCTGGGCCCTTCGAATCCGTGATAAAGACACCAAAATAGGCAAAATCCTATAGTGGGGGCTAAAAACTGGTCTCAGAACAAGTAGGAGAATGGGACAACCTGCTCGCCTATCCGCCGAGGTGCATAGCCAGTCGATTGACTTTGCTGCTTCTTTCGTTATGCTCTTCTCCTCAGCAGAAAATCCTTTTTATCAGTCCTTCACCAAAGGGGTCCCTGACCTCGTAGAACTGTCTTCGGCTACAGCCCTCTGTCTCATTGCCCTGGAGATTTTCGACTTCTATTTTGGTGACTGAGACTGAACATAGAAATCTTCTCCTCTGCTTTGACCTAAGGCAATCTGACAATGACGCTCCTTCCTCGGACACCTCCTGCAGCCTTGCCCTACTGAACTTTACTTTATCAGAGCATTTTTCTCACATTTTTTTCAAAGTACGAAGGTAAGCGCTGACTGGGCCCAATCCAGTCCTTGTGTCCTAACCGCACTCCTTAGCGGTCGGCCATATTTTTGACCCAGTATCATGCGACAAGATAGCCCCGTTTAGCATTTTCATCTTTTAGGCACTAGTTTTCACTAAACACTTTAAAAATTCATAACTTCAGTTCTACTGATTGGATTTTTGTTGCTTTGGTGTCAGACTCTTACTCCATTTGATATATGACATGTCACGCCCCAGTAGGGCCACCCCCATTTAGTCAGTAAAGCCTGAAGTGGTTTTTGCGTCACCTCCAACAATGCTTGATAGGGCCATTTCACTAGGTGGCGTGCATCCCCCATAGTCAGCATTTCCTGAAGTACCGTGTGAGTCTTGGGTTCTTCCCTACTGCTAGACCAAATATCTCCAAACGATCTCACCAGCGCCTCATACGTTAAGAATCGGCCTGGGGACAGCCCATGTTGTTCCAGCAGTTTTTCCAATGGGATCAGCGTTTTCATATGAAAACAGTCCCCTACTGTAGTTAACCCTACGTCCGTCCACAATTTGAATTTGAATTTTAAAATATTTATACAGCGCACGTACACCCAAAGGTTTCATGGCGCTACAGTAGGCAGAGTCTCTGAGGTCATGGAGCGGGGAGAGAAAATGAGGAGAATTTATGAGGGGAATGCTTTGGAAAAAAGAAGGGTTTTTAAGGCCTTTCGAAAGGGCTGGTATTGATTGGAAGTTCTGAGTTGCATCGGAAGGGAGTTCCAGAACACAGGGGCGAGGGTGGAGAATTTAGACCCTCCCCATTTCTTACGACGGAAGCGAGGAACTGTGAGTAGATGGTGAGAAGAGGAGCGAAGTTCCCTGGGGGGGACATAAGGTGTGATCTCCGAGGAAATAAAAGCAGGGGACCTGCCTAGCTGGGCCTGAAAGGCGAGACAGCCCACCTTAAAAAGGGAGCGTTCGCGCACAGGGAGCCAGTGCAGGGATTTCAAAAGGGGAGTGGCGTGATGGGATTTCGTCAGGTTGTATACCAGGCGGGCCGCTTGGTTTTGGACCAGCTGGAGACGACGTACGCTATAGGCTGGCATGCCATGGTAAAGAGCGTTGGCATAATCCAAGCGGGAGATGACCAAGGCCAGTACAATAAGTTTCAGGGCTGTGAAGGAGAAGAAGCGGGAGACTTTACGGATAGTGCGGAGGGATAGAAAAGAGGAGGAAACCACCGAGCTCACCTGGGAGTGCATAGTGAGTTGATCATTGATTTTTATGCCCAGGGTTTTGACGGAGGAAGTAGGGGGTGGGGGAGGACCAAGTGAGGAGGGCCAGAAAAGGGGGGACCAGGGACTGGAGCAACCACCTGTCAGAACAAGCTCTGTCTTATCTGGATTTAGTTTCAGGTGGTTGTGATTCATCCAGTCCCGGATGAAAAGCATGGTGGATTGGAATTTGGATTTGGAGTCAGGGGAGTGAGACAGAGAAAAAATGAGCTGGAGGTCATCCGCATAATTGTATACGGAGACCTCCATCTGTTGAAGAGCAAAGATGAGGGGGGCTATATACAAATTAAACAGTAGGGGGGAAAGGGAAGAGCCCTGGGGGACTCCGCACACTACCTTCCGTGGTTCAGCCCAGAAGTCCCCCAGGCGAACTGCCTGGGTGCGTCCGCTTAGAAAGGAGGACAGCCAGACCAAGGCGGTGCCTCCGATCCCCGCCGCTCCGACACGGGAGAGTAAGATGGAGTGATCTACCGTGTCGAAAGCGGCCGAGAGATCGAGTAGCACCAGGGCCTGGGGGATGCCAGTGTCCATTCCCTCTCTAAGGTTGTCCAGTACAGAAAGCACGACCGACTCGGTGGAGTGAGCCGGTCGAAAGCCGGCCTGACGGGGCGCCAGGATTCGGTTTGCTTCCACGTAGGAAGATAGTGCTTTGGTGACATGCCGCTCCAGGACTTTCCCTAGGAAGGGGAGGAGGGAGATGGGGCGGTAGTTAGCAGGGACGGAAAGATCTGATCCAGGTTTTTTTAGAATGGGCAGGATTATGGCAGATTTGAGAGCGGGGGTGACCACGCCTTGGGCCAAGGAACTGTTAAGAAAGGTGAGGGGGGGTAGCGGACAGTTGGTGAAGACATGAGCAAGAATATGAGCAGGACAAGGGTCGTGAGGGGAGCCAGATTTGACCAGAGGGAGGAGGGAAAGGAAAGAATCTTCTGTTAAAGGAGGGAATGAGTGAAGGCGGGCGTCTATCGGGGGACAAGGAGGGACTCGGAAAGAGGGGGAAGGGGGAGGAATATTGGCCCTGATTGTCGCAATTTTGTCCAAAAAGTAGGAGTTCAGGATATCACAAAGAGGTTGAGAGGGGGAGGGTGTAAGGGTGGTTCGATCAGAGTATGCGAGTTTCTTAATGATGGCAAGAATTTCTCTGGATTTGTTCTCCGCAACTAGGATTTTGGAGGAGAAGTACTCTTTTTTGGTGGACAGTATGGATTTCTTATATTGCTGCAAAAGGGAAGTGTAGTGTGATTTAAGCTGAGGGCAGTACTGTCTTCTCCATGCTCGTTCTGCGTGGCGGACCGCTAGTTTTTGTGCCTTCAGATCGTTATTGAACCACAGGTTGGAATCATTAGTCCGTTTGGAGGAAATGCACCTCAGGGGAGCGATGGAATCGCAGGCTAAGAGTAGCCACGAGTTGATGGAATTAGCTTGATCCGCTGAGGGCAGGCCGGACAGATCGGGGCAGGAGGAGGAGAGAGAGGAGGCTAAGGCAGCCAGGTCTACCCGCCCCCAGGAACGGGCCCAGATGTTTTTGGGGTGCGAGGACTTGATAGGCGGTCCGAGTTGAGAGGAGAAAGAGATCAATGAGTGATCAGACCAGGGGCAGGGAGAGATGGACAGAGAAGAAATAGGGCAGTTCAGAGACCAGATTTGGTCGAGCGTGTGTCCATGAATATGGGTCGGGGTATTGATATGCGAGATGAAATTAAGAGAGCGTAAGGTTTCAGAAAATTCCTTGGAAGTGGAGCATTCAGCTGGGTCGGAAGGCCAGAAATTAAAATCACGCAGGAGCAGGACGGATGAATTGTTTACAGCTAGGGAGGCCACCAGTTCTTGGAATCCGTCCAAGAAGGTGGGCGACGGTTGAGGAGGGCGGTACATAAGAAGGCAGGTGAGGGGAGTATGGTAACAAAGAGAGTGAGCGACTAAGAAGTCGGCCGTGCCTATCGAGGGAAAACTGATAGGTTGGAATGGTAGATCCTTTCTGGCGATCAGGGCGACACCCCCTCCGGATTTACCCATTGGGCGGTCAGCCCGGAGGGCATAGTAGGTGGCTGGGAGGGAGGCAAGGAGATTAGGGAGGGAGCTGTCGCGGAACCAGGTCTCCGTAAGGAATAGGAGGTCTGGTTTATGGATGTCAAGCAAAACTGACAGTTCGTGGCAATGCTTAACCGCGGACCGCGTGTTGAGGTAGAATATGGTAAGTGGGACCTGACTGGGGCCGGCTGGGGGATTAGGACGGGGAGGAGAGGGCAGGGGGGGAGGGAGGGGCGGAGTGAGAGGGGCGATTGGAGTTGCTGTGGCTGTGATGCCCAGATTCTTGATATGGATGGTCAGGGAGGCTTCAATGGGCCTGCTGGCTTGAAGAGCGAGTAGCTGTGCCGATGAATATTGTAATGGGCCGGGCAGGAGAAGGGGCCTAGGCCCTAGGCGCGTTAGGTCGCGGACGGGCGCAGACGGGCTTGCCTTAAGCGCGCCTTCAGCGCGCAATCGGCGCGCCCGCTGCGCTCGTCCGCTGCGCGTCCGGTAATGGCACATGATTTATGGGAGTTGAGGGAAGGGGAACATGGGCGTGGCCTCCAAGAGGGGGCGTGGCCTCGGCGCTCGCCAAAGTGGCGTGAAGTATTGTCCAAAGGTCGGTGACCTCCCGCCGCAGCGATGAATCGGCTGCGCGGGGAACCGGAAATGAGCAGGTAAAGTAGGTTTTATTAAAAGCAAGTACACGAGTAAAATACACACAATTCTCTCTATTAATCAAGGTAAAATTGCTAAAGGTCTGCTCCCGGCTTCCGCCTCAGGAGGACTCGCAAGACTGGGCAGGACGCTAGTGAACAGCGTCTATTTAAATGCGCTGAAAGTGGGCGTGGCCTCCGAGAGGGGGCGTGGCCTCGGCGCTCGCCAAAGTGGCGTGAAGTATTGTCCAAAGGTCGGTGACCTCCCGCCGCAGCGATGAATCGGCTGCGCGGGGAACCGGAAATGAGCAAGTAAAGTAGGTTTTATTAAAAGCAAGTACACGAGTAAAATACACACAATTCTCTCTATTAATCAAGGTAAAATTGCTAAAGGTCTGCTCCCGGCTTCCGCCTCAGGAGGACTCGCAAGACTGGGCAGGACGCTAGTGAACAGCGTCTATTTAAATGCGCTGAAAGTGGGCGTGGCCTCCGAGAGGGGGCGTGGCCTCGGCGCTCGCCAAAGTGGCGTGAAGTATTGTCCAAAGGTCGGTGACCTCCCGCCGCAGCGATGAATCGGCTGCGCGGGGAACCGGAAATGAGCAGGTAAAGTAGGTTTTATTAAAAGCAAGTACACGAGTAAAATACACACAATTCTCTCTATTAATCAAGGTAAAATTGCTAAAGGTCTGCTCCCGGCTTCCGCCTCAGGAGGACTCGCAAGACTGGGCAGGACGCTAGTGAACAGCGTCTATTTAAATGCGCTGAAAGTGGGCGTGGCCTCCGAGAGGGGGCGTGGCCTCGGCGCTCGCCAAAGTGGCGTGAAGTCTTGTCCAAAGGTCGGTGACCTCCCGCCGCAGCGATGAATCGGCTGCGCGGGGAACCGGAAATGAGCAGGTAAAGTAGGTTTTATTAAAAGCAAGTACACGAGTAAAATACACACAATTCTCTCTATTAATCAAGGTAAAATTGCTAAAGGTCTGCTCCCGGCTTCCGCCTCAGGAGGACTCGCAAGACGTCATTAGCGGTGATGCACCATAGCATCTGATCAGGTGACCATGAGGAAACCCCACCAATGGTAATGCTGGGGCAGATGGCACTTCCAGAACTCCAGGGCCACTGTTAACAACACCCCTGGTCTCAGAAGTTCTATCTTTTAAGCTAAGAATGTCTTCAGCAGTGCCTGCTGCGTAGTAAATCTGCCTGTCTGATGTAACTGAGTCGCTATATATTAGAGTTCGAAAGCAGGAGCCCCTAGGCCTCCAGCATCAGTAGGAAGACGTGGAGTCTCCAATGACACTCTGTGTCTGCCACCTTCCCACACCAGCTCTCTGACCGTGGTGTCCAAGTTCTGTAACCAGGAACCCGGAATTTTAACCGGGAGATTGGTGAAAAAGTATAGCAAACGGGAAAACATCACCATATTAAATTGGGAAATCTGTGTCATAATGGGCAGTTTCAGTGATCGCCAGAAAAGTAGACATGCTTTGAGAGATCGGAGGGCGCCCCCCAAATTCACTTCGCTCAGGTTATCCTGAGAGTGAAACACTTGGATCCTGTGAGACCGGCCTCGTGGCGTGGGCCCTCCCGACCAGCAAGCCACCCTGCAACCGCACCGATCCTCGATGTCACAGACTTCCGGCCACCATGGCCCAACATCCCGATGGCCGGCCAGACCTCAACACGCATGCCCGGCCGAGGGAGAGAGAAACCCCCAAGCCAGACCAAGAGGCGCCGACCCTGTCACACCTCTGGTCTCTTCCCCAAGGGAGGTTTCGATCGACCACCAGGCCCCCGGTGAGCGGCCGCCTCGCCTGCTGGGTGTCTGGAGTCCCTCCCGGACCCACCTGAACAGATCAAAGGGCCAAGCGACAGGAAGCCCCGACACACCGCCCCCAGGCACCAAGACCCCTCTCGGCGAGGACTCCGGACTTCAAAGAGGAGGGGAAGTATAACAAGGGGTGCGGAAGTGACGGGAGGCAGAGAAGACCTGGTCTGACGAGAACCTGCTTACCTGGTCGCGGTTCGATCGCTCCCCGAACCGAAGAACGCTACCCGAACTCTGAACCATCTGAGCCCTGCTGACGCTGTCACGGCTCCCCGAACTCTGAACCATCTGAGCCCTGCTGACGCTGTCGCGGCTCCCCGAACTCTGAACCATCTGAGCCCTGCTGACGCTGTCGTGGCTCCCCGAACTCCGAACCATCTGAGCCCTGCTGACACTGTCGCGGCTCCAAACTCTGAACCATCTGAGCCCTGCTGACGCTGTCGCGGCTCCCCGAATTCTGAACCATCTGAGCCCTGCTGACGCCGTCGCGGCTCCCCGAACTACGAACCTCCTGTGCCTGCTGAGTGACTCGCGGCACCCTCCTCCAAGAGAATCGGCAGAGATTGCCGAGAGAAGCAACATCCCCTCAGCTCGAGGATTGAGAGCTGTGCGCAGGATACTCCGCAGAGACACTGACTCAAAGACTGTCCCGCTACCCCCATACCCTCATCACGAGATCGCCGCCGCTTGGGGCACTAATTCTATATCTGCCTTCCGGATCATAAAGATCCCTTACAATTAACGATAAAGTATATTGTCTTACGAAGTACTACTGTGTGGTGTCCCTCTATCAGAAGAGAGTAAGCGCAGCGTGTGCGATCCTAGGTACGAGACCCTTCCAGGAAGGGCCTACCCGCTCTTGCTCGGCCTAACTCTGGGAGAGGTGGGTCCCCGGGTGGTCAGGAACGCATTCCGCAGCCTCCCCGGTGAATGCCTTCCAACATTTGGTGGCAGACGACGGGATCCGAGCCAACACCTAGAGATCGTGCAGTAAACGGCTGACGCACTACCAAGAAGAAATGGAAGGAGAAACCTCCCTAGGTGCCGCAGGTACCAACACGAGCACGTCATTCCAAGAGGACCAGTTGGAATCTTATACACACCGAGAACTGAAACAATTTTGCAAAGACCTTGGAATCGCTACCACCGGATTAAGCACGAAAGAGGACTTCCAGGGAGCATTGAAAACCTGGGTCGAGGCAGGAGCTCCCCGGACACAAACAGAAGGAGAGTCGCCAAACGAACCACGAAGCACCCCGGGGAGGAACGGCGCCCCCGAGGGGGGCCTATCCCCAGAGGAACTAGCGGACCGAGAAAGGGGTCGCAACCACGAACTAGAGCTAGCAAAATTAAAAATCGAGGGTGAGCTGAAACTGGCCGAAAAGAAACTGGCGGTGGAACAATTACGCCTACAAGGAGAACTCGAGGAAAAGAAACGACAGAGAGAGCACGAAGAAAGAAAACTCCAACTGGAGCACGAACGCAGCCTGAAAGAGATCGAGCTCAAGGCTAAGAATGCGGAGGCCAGACCCTTGGGAACTCAACCCCTCTCCTCCGTCGTGGAACCCAAGGTCCACATCCCCAAGGATGGGGTGAAGGAATACTATAAGAACGACGACATCCAGCAATGGTTCAAGGCCTACGAAGTCGCCATGACCTCCCACCGAGTCCCGCAGAAAGACTGGGGGGCTGGGCTGTGGGGCCGGTTCCTGAGCGAGGGGAGAGATACCCTGCTGGACCTGCCCTCCACGGTGCTGAACTCCTACAGCCACATGAAGGAGGCCCTAGTAGCCAGATATGGGCTCACCCCCGAAATGTACCGGCAACGATTTAGAGACTGCAAGAAGATACCCGGTACCACATGGGTGGAGTACGTGAACTTTTACAACCGGGCCTTGGACGGGTGGATCAAGGGCAGCAAGGTCTCCACCTTTGAGGAGCTGTTCGATCTAATTGCGTGGGAACACTTGTCCGCCAATTGCTTTGTGGAGTTACGCCAGCACCTCCTGGACAGCAAACTCACGGACCCTCGAAAACTGGCCGTCGAGGCTGACCGATGGGTGAACACCCGGGCCTCCCGGGGTCCCGTGGGAGACTACGGTCGCCACAGTCAGGGACCCCCCCGCCAGAGGGGCGGAGGGAATCAAGGCCGGCCAAGAGAACTCCCGGGGGGATCCCAGCACAGTCCCCCCAGAGGACAAACTCCGCCCTTTCCAGCCCCACCTCCGGCCGGCACCAGGCCACCGGGGGGGTCGGGGCCC
This sequence comes from Triturus cristatus, assembly GCF_964204655.1. Taxonomy (NCBI): domain Eukaryota; kingdom Metazoa; phylum Chordata; class Amphibia; order Caudata; family Salamandridae; genus Triturus; species Triturus cristatus. The sequence goes on from NC_140583.1 coordinate 355,342,680, forward strand.
CGAGTGAGGATCACCTGTTTTCGCTGCCAACAGACCGGACACTATGCCAGTGACCCTCAATGTCCCATGTACCAACGACCCGCCACGACAACCCCGCCAGCTCGACAAATGGCCTCCGTAGCCCTGGGGGAGGAGATGGAAGACTCCGAAGAATGGGAACCAGCCGCCATGGCCTTGGTCTCCCTAGGGGACTGCGAGATGGTCCCCGGAACGTCCCTGCCCGCCAACACGAAGAAGTACCGACAGCAGGTGACGGTCAACGGTCACCGCGTCGAGGGCCTCCGGGATACGGGGGCGAGTGTCACGGCCGTTCACTGTCACCTGGTCTCCGAAGATCAGATCCTGCCCGACGCCTTTTGTCCAGTCATGTCGTCAGACAATTCCGAGAGCCTCTGCCGGATGGCCCTGGTACCCTTCGCATGGGGGGGAGTCACCGGCAAGTTGAGGGTGGCAGTCCGAACCTCCCAGCCCGTAGACTGCCTCCTGGGCAACGACCTTGAGAATTCACCGTGGGGACAAGTGGAACGAAGAGCCCATCTCGAGATGATGGGCCTACCCGAATGGGTATGCGCCACCACGCGCTCGATGACTCTCAGAGTGCCTTCCTCCGAGGGAGGCGAGGCCATTCCGCTGAACACCTCCACCATCCCCGAGGTCCGGGATGCACCACCTGAGCCCGACGACCCCCTTCCGGAAGAAGCGACCATTCCCGACGAGGGGTCCATGCCTCCAGATCCCGAACCCCTGACCGAGCTCGGGCCTGCCAGAAATGGCCCAGTGGCACTGCGAGGGAGGCCCCTCCCGAGAAGAATTCTGCCAAGAACAATCCACCTGCCCTTCTCTCATTGTACCCCGACAGCAGGCCGAGGCCCAAGCCGCAGGCGACCGGACCGGAACCCACTGGGTATACTGGGAAAATGGCCTCCTGTACAGCGAATAGAAGTCGGCCGAGTTGGGGTCGGCCCGAGTACTGGTGGTATCCCTGCGCTTCCGAAATCTCCTCCTGGGCCTGGCCCATGATGTACCCTTGGCCGGACACTTAGGCCAAGATAAGACCTACCAGCGACTCGTCACCCACTTCTATTGGCCCAAGATGCGAGCGAATGTGGAGGCCCACTGCAAGTACTGCCTCACGTGCCAGGCCAGCGGAAAGAGTGGGGGGAAGCGCAAGGCTCCGCTACAACCCTTCCCCGTCGTCAGTACCCCTTTTGAGCGGGTAGGCATCGACATCGTGGGACCACTGGACCCCAAGACCGCCCAGGGCCACCGGTTCATCCTCGTCCTGGTGGACCATGCCACCCGCGACCCCGAAGCCATTCCCCTCCACACCGTGACGGCCCCCGTGGTAGGCCGGGCCTTGATGGGGATCTTCTCCTGCGTGGGGTTCCCTCGCGAAGTCGTGAGTGATCGGGGCACGAACTTTATCTCCAAATACATGAGGTCCCTATGGCAGCAGTGCGGAGTATCGTACAAATTCACCACCCCATACCACCCCCAAGGGAATGGCCTAGTCGAGCGATTTAACAGGACACTGAAAGGAATGATCATGGGCCTCGAAGAACCTCTTCGCCGGAGATGGGACGTCCTCCTCCCTTGCCTCCTGTTCGCCTACCGAAAGGTTCCACAAAAATCTCTGGGGTTCAGCCCGTTCGAACTGCTATACGGACACCCCGTCCGGGGACCCCTGAGCCTGGTCAAGGAGGGTTGGGAAACGACTCTCCGGGGGACCCCTACGGATGTGTTCCGATACATCTTGGCGCTCCGCAACCAGACCCGGAAATTCCGAGAACTCGCAGAGGCGAACCTCGAGGCTAGCCAGGAAGAGATGAAGCGCTGGTATGACCAGAATGCTACGCTGGTCGAGTTTCAGCCGGGCCAACAAGTCTGGGTCATGGCCCCGGTGAAACCCTGCGCCCTCCAAGATAAATGGACTGGACCCTTCAAGGTGGTCGAGCGGAAGAGCCAAGTCACCTATCTCGTCGATGTGCAGTCCCCGCGGAACCCCCTCCGGGTCCTCCACGTGAACCGCCTCAAACCCCACTTTGTGAGGACGGAGTTGAGTTTACTCCTGGCCACCGACGATGGGGCTGAAGAAGACACCGAGCCCCTTCCAGACCCCCTGGGGGCGAAAGAGACCGATGGTTCCGTGGAGGGGGTGAGACTGTCAACCGCCCTCACAGTCCAACAGTCCGACGACTGCTGCCAGCTACTAAGGCAGTTCGCGGACCTCTTCTCCCTAACCCCTGGGGTCACTGACTGGTGTGTCCACGACGTGAACACCGGCGACAGCCCGCCAGTGAAACACCGGGCCTACCGGGTCCCTGATCGGGTCCGAACCTGCATCCAGACCGAGGTAGCGAAGATGTTGGCCCTCGGGGTGATTGAACCCTCCGACAGCCCCTGGGCCAGCCCGGTAGTCCTGGTTCCAAAAGCGGCTGCCCCTGGTGTCGCCCCCGAGCTGAGGTTTTGCGTGGACTACCGAGGACTCAATGCGGTCACCCGAGCGGACGCTCACCCTATCCCCCGCGCAGACGAGCTCATCTACCGCCTCGGGCCGCTCGCTACCTCAGCACCTTCGACCTAACTTGTGGATACTGGCAGATTGCCCTCACCGAGGGAGCCAAGGAGCGCTCTGCCTTCTCCACCCCGGATGGGCACTACCGCTTTAGGGTGATGCCGTTTGGAATGAAGAATGCCCCGGCCACCTTCCAGCGGTTGGTGAACAGGGTCCTATCCGGACTAGAGGGGTTCAGCGCAGCGTACCTCGACGATATAGCGGTATTCAGCTCCCAATGGACCGAGCACCTCCAGCACCTCCGACAAGTCCTGCTGGCTCTGCGCCAGGCCAGCCTCACCATCAAAGCCAGCAAATGTCAAATTGGGCAAGGCTCCGTAACCTATCTGGGGCACCAGGTGGGAAGCGGACAGGTCGCCCCCCTCCAGCCAAAGATCGACGCCATCTTGTCATGGGAACCCCCAACGACCCAAACGGAAGTCCGGGCCTTCCTGGGCCTCACCGGTTACTACCGGAGGTTTATTAAGAACTATGGCAGCATCGCAGGCCCCCTCACAGAGCTAACTTCCAAAAAACACCCCAAGAAAGTACAATGGACTCCCCCATGCCAGAAAGCGTTCGACGCCTTTAAATCCGCTATATGTACTGCTCCGGTGCTTAAAGCCCCCGACTACGCCCAGGAGTTTGTGGTCCAGACGGACGCCTCGGAACACGGCATCGGGGCAGTCTTCTCACAGTTCGACGACAAAGGCATAGATCAGCCCATAGCCTTCATCAGCCGAAGGTTGCTGCCCCGAGAACAGCGGTGGAGCACAATTGAAAGAGAGACCTTCGCAGTAGTCTGGGCCCTCAAAAAGCTACGGCCTTACCTGTTCGGAACACACTTCCGAGTGCAAACAGATCACCGACCCTTGCGGTGGTTGATGCAGATGCGAGGGGAAAACCCCAAGCTGCTACGCTGGTCCATCTCCCTCCAGGGGATGGATTTCACTGTGGACATCGCCCTGGGACGGACCACGCCAACGCGGACGACCTGTCCCGATTCTTCCGCTTCAGCGGGGAAAACCCCCAAGTGGATGGGTAGTTCTCCCCGCCTTTCAGCTGGGGGGGGCATGTGTGAGACCGGCCTCGTGGCGTGGGCCCTCCCGACCAGCAAGCCACCCTGCAACCGCACCGATCCTCGATGTCACAGACTTCCAGCCACCATGGCCCAACATCCCGATGGCTGGCCAGACCTCAACACGCATGCCTGGCCGAGGGAGAGAGAAACCCCCCAAGCCAGACCGAGAGGCGCCGACCCTGTCACACCTCTGGTCTCTTCCACAAGGGAGGTTTCGATCGACCACCAGGCCCCCGGTGAGTGGCCGCCTCGCCTGCTGGGTGTTTGGAGTCCCTCCCGGACCCACCTGAACAGATCAAAGGGCCGAGCGACAGGAAGCCCCGACACACCGCCCCCAGGCACCAAGACCCCTCTCGGCGAGGACTCCGGACTTCAAAGAGGAGGGGAAGTATAACAAGGGGTGCGAAAGGGACGGGAGGCAGAGAAGACCTGGTCTGACGAGAGCCTGCTGACCTGGTCGCGGCTCGATCGCTCCCCGAACCGAAGAACGCTACCCGAACTCTGAACCATCTGAGCCCTGCTGACGCTGTCGCGGCTCCCCGAACTCTGAACCATCTGAGCCCTGCTGACGCTGTCGCGGCTCCCCGAACTCTGAACCATCTGAGCCCTGCTGACGCTGTCGCGGCTCCCCGAACTCCAAACCATCTGAGCCCTGCTGACGCTGTCGCGGCTCCCCGAACTCTGAACCATCTGAGCCCTGCTGACGCTGTCGCGGCTCCCCGAATTCTGAACCATCTGAGCCCTGCTGACGCCGTCGCGGCTCCCCGAACTACGAACCTCCTGTGCCTGCTGAGTGACTCGCGGCACCCTCCTCCAAGAGAATCGGCAGAGATTGCTGAGAGAAGCAACATCCCCTCAGCTCGAGGATTGAGAGCTGTGCGCAGGATACTCCGCAGAGACACTGACTTAAAGACTGTCCCGCTACCCCCATACCCTCATCACGAGATCGCCGCCGCTTGGGGCACTAATTCTATATCTGCCTTCCGGATCATAAAGATCCCTTACAATTAACGATAAAGTATATTGTCTTACGAAGTACTACTGTGTGGTGTCCCTCTATCAGAAGAGAGTAAGCGCAGCGTGTGCGATCCTAGGTACGAGACCCTTCCAGGAAGGGCCTCCCCGCTCTTGCTCGGCCTAACTCTGGGAGAGGTGGGTCCCCGGGTGGTCAGGAACGCATTCCGCAGCCTCCCTGGTGAACGCCTTCCAACAGATCCCTAAATATTTAAATGTTGTCGGGCCCAGCTTAGCCCATGCAGCATACAATCCAGACTTTGGCTACCAGCCACCACAGGAAAAAGACAAGTCATAGCCTTATTCACTCAGAGTCCAGAATACTGTACAAACTCATCCAACAGAGCCATTGCGTGCTGTGCCCCCTATGATCCATTGTTTAGGTAAAGTAAGAGGTTATATGCATAGAGCGATATTATATGCTCACTACCATTTACCACCACACCATAACCTGCCTCTTCCCACCTGAACAGCTCTGCCAAGGGTTCCATGGCCAGAACAAACAGAAGGGGTGACAGCGGGCATCCTTGCCTTGTGCCTCTATAAACATCATAACTCACAGAAATACTGTGCCCTTTCTTAACTTCAATAGTTGAATCTATTTCAGACACTATTCCCCTAGTCGCATCCAGTGCATTATTTTATAAAGATAATCCCAGCGAACCGAGTCGAAGGCCTTTTCTAGGTCAACCAACATAATTACAGTGCAAGGGCGGGCCCAGAGTCTCGGGTTGTATAGGACATGATATAACCTATGAAGATCAAGTGATGTGCTCCTCGCTGGAATGAAACACTTTTGCTCACTATGCACTATTTCTTTTATATAAAAGGTAGAAACCGATGCACCACTGCCTTGCTAATGACTTTAAAGTCCATATTCACCATGGACAGGGGGCAAAACGCAGAAAGAGGGGTCGTTTGTTACTTAGTTTTTGGGAGAGGAATCACTATTGCCTCCCTAGTCGAGTCAGACAGGGAGCCTCTGCTAAATGCCTCTGCATATAATGTCTCCAGCCGGGAGCCAAAGAAGCAACAAAAGCTGTGTAAAATTATGCAGGGAGGCCGTCGGATCCCGATGTCTTCCCATTAGCCATTTTCTTAATGGCAGTCCTGATTTTCTGGACTGACACTGGTCCACCCAGATCCTCCCTGGCTACTAGGTCCAGCTCCCGCAGGGATACTCATTTGCCCTATTCAAACTGCAGTGAAACAATCCATATTGCAGGCACACATACAGCATCCACAGCATTATGTCTCTTCAGGGTAACAAATGCAGTCTCTTTCCTTCTTCATTGAATTCAGCCTCTCAATGCTGCATTTTCCTCAGCCTGGACATAACCACTGGACAGTTTCTTCACTTCAATTTGAGATGCAGCAGGAGCCTTTTTGCAATTTGTTGTTGCTTTTTAGTAAGAAAGCCACAACATGACTACACATAACAAACAGCAGTAGGAAAGCAAAGAGTAGAATTGCACTGATGTCCATTATTAGGACAGGAGATTGTCTCTTCTGAGGCAAAGTAACAAAAGTCCAGTAGATAATGTTGCCACCAATCTGTATGGGCAGAGCCAGTACCATTCTATCATAGTGACGTTCAGTGCCCACACATCAAACACAATAACCAGACAACCATGGAAGGCAGTAGGGAAGTACCATTAAAAAGTGTACTGATGAGCAATATTGGAAAGGAGACAGTGAGCATACAACAACATTGCCTCACCTTTATGTCCCCTCCAGTACAGGCAATAACAGACTGTGGTCTGTGGCGATGCACGACAGTCTAAGAGTACGAGGCAATGGGAGCAGGAGTCTTTGTTCCATTGCAGCCAGATGGAAGGACAGCACCCAAATATTTATGTGAAGAGAGTGAGAGAAATCATATCCATGACTGAAAGATGAGGAGTGGGCTGAGGAGTATTACACAGTATTAGAAAGCCACAGTGCTGCACAGGAAGGGTCTCCGCATACAATAAATACATCCAGTTTGTCACTGACCCATATACTACACGCTCACAGTGTAGTATTTTCATTATTTACGACAACCACTTATCCACTGTGGATATGGACCCAAGGACACCTGGCGCTAATGGTAGGGAATAAAACTTTCACTGTAGCTAACAACACCTGCAACCATGTATGTTTGCGGGCATTCAATCTAACAACCTCTGCCATGTTGTTGAGAAATGACAAGTAGAATGACCAGGTGGTACCAGTAGTCCCAGTCCAAGTCAATTCTGATCAACATTCATCCAATATGTCTGTATGATAAGACAGTTCCATAAAAAGTGATCAGTGTCACCCATGCATAATTGCTAAACAGAAGAATGTATGGCTTGCCTCCCTGATGCATCTGTTTTGCATTAGCAACAACTATGACCAGTTCACAGACTAATGTCAGCTACCAAGTTTGCACTTTAGGTTGGTGAAGATGGCTTCATATTAACTGGAGACCATCCCTTTGAGGAAATATCAGTGTATTGGAGGATAGGGGGTTTGGACAGCTCAATGTGAATGAGCCTTAGACAACCGTAAGCAACTAGCCGTTTGGCTATATAAGCAAACGTGCACGAGGTGCAAGTCAAATTCAAGAGAGAGGTACTAAAAACCCTTTCGGCACCCTCTCTGAGAATAAGTGCTACAAATGGTTTAAAGGTATCCAGTTCCAATAGATCATGGTGAACCAGTAAGCCTTCATTATGCCAAATGACTGCTGAGTGGTGCAGATAGGAATCCATTTTAAGCAATCAATGGATCATATTCCATTTCATCATACAGCTAATTATAAAACTATTCAAGAGGGGAGTGGTATGTGCCTGTAAATAGTCTGGAAAGATGCCCAAAGTGCAGTCCAACAGCAGTCTGTAGAAAGTAGGCTAGTTGGAAAAGGTGATGTGGATGGTAGTAGGATGCTATGTTAGGTAGATGTAACCCCTCTGAGGTAGAGTATGTCCATGGTTTGGAGATTTCTGTCTGGGTGTTGCTCTACTACATATGTCCTTATGTCTGCATCAATATGCTGTACTGTGTTTTTATGGATTCGGAGTGGCAACATCACAGCAGTAATTGTATCGGGTGCAACATTGATTTTGATGGTCTGCACTCTTCCGCACAAGATGTTCAGGTGGGACCCACAGGAAAAGTTGCCTCTAGTCCATACTATGAGAGGTGGAAAGTTGTCCTCCGCTGTACAATCCAGTCCCCTGTTTAACCTTACACTCTGGCATACGAGACTCCTCAGTGCCCACTCTATATTAAGTTCAAGTTGAAAAGCCTTTGTGATAGAATGATATTTGAAAAGCTTCCTATTTATTCAGATTAATCTTGTAACCAGAAGTCCAAGTGTCTGCTGAGGTGAGCCCCAATAGTATATCATTGACAGAAATATACACCTTTATGAGTCCAGCCCCTGTTAAGATACCTTGTATAGATAGTGATTGATGGACTGCAGCACGCATCTCTTCCAGCAGTGTCACGTTTTTAGTTCTTAGTGTCAAGGGAGAGGGCTACGGCTTCTGAGTCTAGGTGTTTCACCCTCCATAGAATGTGTGACAGAGTTCTTCAGTGGTTCCTACAGCACCAGCCGGAAACAAATAACTCCTGTGAGAAATTAATCATAGATAGGACCAAGGGCATAGCTTGGTCAAAATTAATGGGGGGGTGGGGGTGGGGGGGGGTACGTTTGTAATACCCCAACAAGCAACACAGTATCTTCAACTAAGGAGGACATATGGTGGACTGGGACATGATTTGGGGTGCGTGGAATTGGTGTAGTTAGTTTGGAGTTCATAAAATTGAGGCATATTCTTGGTTGTCTTATTATAGAGATAGAAACTTCCACTGGCAAAACAACTTTACACAACTCTAAGCGATAACTTGCTATAGAGACTAAATATCAATTGAATAATAAACAAATGCTAGACAATGCAATAAACCAAATACATAATAAAGTGCTGTGTTTACAAAGAGATACAATGCAATTCAAGGTTAACATAGCATACACTAGTGCATACACTAGGGCATGGCCTACACTAGTGCATGCTCACGAAGCTGGCATTGTGCTACTACAGTGATATATTGTGTGCTTGCCTTGGGTCGCTCAATTTTGATTTTTTTTCAACTGGGTTCTTTAAAGCAGGTCCTAGTTCAAAAATGTCGAATGCAAGGTTACAGGCCAAATAAGTGTATGTGCCATTTAAGAGATCTAGGGGCATATTACCAAGCGGCAGTGATAATTATCGCTGGCCGCCCTCAGCGTGCAATGTTTATCGCCGGCTATTGCTGATAATTATCACCATGCTAGCGCTGTATTAACAACGCATAGCGCAATGGCGATAATTATCCCAGCGATAGCGATGTGTTCCATGGAACATCTCTGCTTTTTCAGCGATGTTCCATTGAAAACAGCGATAACCTTGCATAATCCACCCCCAATGGTAAGTATAGCTAAGTCAGGATTTTAGCAGACGTTAGTTTTTGGCAAAAAACGCGGTTTTCGCCGAAAACTAACGCCTGCTAAAATCCTGAGGGCCACCTTGTAAATATCGCAATGTATATTAAGCGATAATTTACAAGGTAGTCCGTCAGGGGTACGCCCAGTGACGCCCACTTTGCTTCTCATTAGAGATGCGAAGCGAGGCATCGGGAAAACTGGCGCTAACATGCGCTAATGCATGTTAGCATCCCCTTGTAGATAGGGCGATAATCTTATCTCCGCTTTTTTGGCTTTTAAAGCCAAAAAAGCGGAGATAAGGCCCTTGTTAATATGCCCCTTAGTTGTGTACTGAATCAAACTTAAAGAAATACATCAAATACAAATGACACTTTATCTCTGATGCCCTGACTCTACTTCCACCATCTCCAGTAAAGGAGCTAGGTACTGACATAGGCATTCAGTCAGATAGTCATCATAGTTATATTTGAAGGGTGGATAGTGGAATGTTCTTCTCCCCAAACTCCGACTATTTATAGGCAGTTCAGTTCCAAGATCCTAGTTTGATGGTAGGTGAGCCAGTCAGCAAAGTGCCACAGTAAATACTGGATGATAGTGGGCAATGGAGGATGCTGTCGTCCACTCCAATCCCATTCACTGACACAGCAATGTGGAGCAGGTAGGCAAAGGAGTGGACATGAGAGCAGATTTAGCACTAGTCCTGGTCTAACAAGAGTTGGCCTGGCTGATGGGGCAGCAAGAACAGGCTTGGTTCAGCCGAATTCAGCAACAGACCGGGCCTGATAAAGGGAGTCAGGGTGACCAGGCCCAGCAACATCAGCATACTGATAATGCAGAAAGAGCTTTCAGGGGTTAATTGAGGAATAAAAGTTACAAATTCTGCGTGAAGAAAATTGTGAGACAGCAGGAAAAGCTGCTGAATACATAGCAGCATGTAACAACTCTAGGTATAGCATAGGAAAGATAAACAGTACCATAATTTATTAAAAAGCCTTATACTCTTAAGGGGGACTTAACACATTTTCCAGTACTTTCAGAGAGTACCAAGCAAGCTTGATTCTCCCTAGTAGTGTTGCAGATTAATTCGTCCCAAGACAATTTTCAGAAATTGGTGAAAAAAAGTTCACTTTTTAGCAAACATCTAAAAATCTGAGGGTAATAGAAAGAGTTCATGAAATGCAGTGTTCGTTTACGTGCCATTTATCTTGGCATTTAACTACATTTTTATCAGTTGGTTCCTTTCATGCATCTTCCGAGGTGATTCTCAATCACATGTTGAAACTGAGAACGTTCGTGAAAGGGGCAGAGTGGCAAAAAGTACACGATCTCGCCATCTCAGGCAGCAAATGAGGCCTACAGCGCCATTGCAGATTCAACAACAGATGGATTAACACAAATCGCACATATTAGGGGTTCAAACAGCACTAGTGCATTCATTTTGACACCAAATAAAAGCTTCTCAATTTATGAAACTTCACATATTTTTCTATCAGGTTCAATGTTTTCATTTTGCCATAACACTCTCAATTATTCTAAACAATAGCTTCTAATTTTCATGAAAATATTACTATATCAGTTTTTCTTATCTTTTGTAAATAACATGTTTGGTGGACAAGTATCATTTCCATCTTGCCTGTAGTAGAGGCCAGTCCACCCAGTCCACAGTCGGCGACCACCGCCAACTTTAGTCTTTCTTTTTAGTAAGGAGCGATACGTTTACTTGAAAAGTCTGTTTTAAGGATTTTCTTTGAATTGGGTAGCTTGCCTGTTCTCTTAGGTATAGTTCAAGAAATCCCAAAGGTTACACTCCTGTATAGTTGATTAACAACCTATGTTTTTGTGACTTGGAAATGGATTGGTAAACTGTTAGGGTCTTATCTTGGAGGTTCAGGGGTGGCATATACAAGTAGGGCGACTTCTGCAGTGAGAACGGGCATTAGCATTTGAAAGCCTTTTGCATGGTACACAGAACGTTGAATTTCTTCCTGTATATTATACTGGCTGGAATTCAAGGAGACTGGCTTGAACATGGCTTATGACATTTGACTTTTTCAGGGAAAAAACATTTTGGGAAGCAAAGATGAACAATTACATTGGGCCCGATAACAAATTTGGCGGTTATACAGCTTCAACGGTCCTCCGACGTCTACTACAGAACTACCAAACCCGCGGTGCGACCGCCCGCCAGGTTAAGAGTTAAATCCCAGTCTGGCGGGTGGTGTTGTGGCAGTCTGCAAGACCACCACAGTCAGACCGACGACTGCATCTTCCTGCATTGTGTGGGATACATGCCACACTGTGCAGGAAGTGGGGTGGTAAATACCGGGAGGGGGCACTCCATGTGTCCCTTTGCATGCACGCCCTGGTCCAAATCCGGCAGAGGCCCCTTTAGAGCCCCATTTGTTGCCTTTCTGACACCCTTTTCATGGTGGGATCACCGCCATGAAAATGGCGACAAAAATGCAACTCTTAATATGCTCAGGGGTGCCAGCAGCAGCACCGCCAGCATATTACAGTCAGTTGCAGACCGATGGACTAGCAGGGATCCTTCATTCCGGTGGTCTCGTGGCGGTCCGACTACCGCAGATGGAATCCATGAACTCGTAATCAGGCCCTTTATCTGCAGGGATTCAGGGCACCCTTCAGAATATATTCAGTAGCTTCCAAAGCAGTAGAAGCTGGATATTTTAAACAAAAAAAACAAAAATGGTATAGCTAACTGTGATAACTATAACTCATGCTCTCCCCATTCATAGTATTTTGCCAAGAACATGTCTTGAGTGATGTAAAATGTGAAGTCATAAGCAGTGTATTACGAGGGCCAGAGTTACAGTTACTTCAGTTAACTATAACTGGTGTATTTCAGGTTTTTAATTTTTTTTAAATATTATGTTTAAACTGATGTTTTTACTTACTTATAAAATTACTTTACCTTTGTTTTTTCGGTGAATTCATAAGATTTTGTTAAAGTATAGTTAGATATTGTTAAAATACATAACTATAATGTCACTCTAAACTTTGCTTTTACAGTAAATTTCTAGGGTTGTTTAATGTAAAGTAAGAGTTTATTACCATACGGCCTGCAGCCAGGCCCTGCACTCAACCCCCTGTGGGCAGCCAGGCCCGATTCGCAGCCTATACTCAAACCCTTCACTCAGCCCTCTATGAGTGCCCCCTCTCCGCGCTTTGGACCTGCATGGCATCGGTTGGCTGCATGGCCAACCATTTGTGCGTTGCCACATAACCCACAATGAACACCCATCCTTGCATTTTTTAAATTGTTTTTCTGATCTGGCAAGGCTCTCGTGGGAAGGAGCAGGGTCCCTCTGCTCCTGTGTGACTCTCGCAGGAGTAATAGGGTGGCGCTAACTCCTGCGAGAGTCCCAGAGGATCACGGCAACCTAAAAAAAGGTTTCTTTGGCTTCAGGAGGGGATCTTTATATCGGACACCTCTAAAAGGGCTAGGGGGTCATGGGTACCCCTTCCCTGTCCCCTTATACCTTATTTATTTCATTTATCCTGTCCCCTTATGCCATATTTATTTCAGTTTCAGGACACAGTGACCAAGTTTCCATGTCCATTACTGGTGGCCGCAGCATTTCTCTTCATGTTGCGGTGAGCCAATCAAAGTGGGAGCAAGGCAGCCTACAGGAAAAAATGCCCCTCAATCAATCAGACTGCTCTATTATGTGAAGTGGGATGCCTGCGGGACTCCTGCGAACCTAACCATCCAGATAGCTATTAATTTTTAACCTTAATTTCTCAAAAAATACTGAGTAGAGTTACACTAAATCACAAAAAGCATGCAAAGATCTAGTTTTCTGCCAATTTTGGTGTACTTACATTCAGACAGTTGGTGTCTAATATACCTAATGGAAATTTAATTGGGTAATTTCATTTAGGGACCCCCCTTTTTTCCTTGCCCCGCTTGACAAATAACCCAGAAACTTTCATTGAAGTAGCTGAGGTGGATGAACTTTTTTTTATAAAGTTTTGAGAAGATTCATCAAATGGCACCAACGTTATTACCAAACCAAAAAAATCCATTTTATGTAGTAACTAGGCCCTATCTATAACTACACAGTGGGTTTAGACATACTCCTCTCTTCTAGAAAAAAGTACATAATCACACTTAAATTGCACATTATTTGAGCATTTACTTCCCAAAAGTAGGGACTCATTCTAATTAGAAATGTATCACACAGCCACAAGTGAAAATGAATTTATGAGGTCACCATGGACATTAAATGACAGATTATATGTACAAATATCAATTTATTAAAGTAAACAACAGATTTAAAAAGCCAAGAAGTGGTATAAATGTTTAAGTCCTGCAAATTACAGTAACAATTAAAATGAGGCAACACACAAGGGTGAATTACTATTTACTTTGCATACCACAAATTATGTCCACAAAGGTGAGGTAGGTTTGTTCATTATACTGTCCTTTTCGCAAGGTAAATCTAGCAGTAACTCTTCGTTGTCATTAGACCTTGTCAACCTTTAGATGCACTTTCACCTTGCGCTCTGTGATCTGCTGTCATGTCATGACTCAGGCATATGACCCGTTTTGAGCCGGCAGTGTCCGTTTTTGTCGAAGGAGTCAAGTGAATATCTGTGAACATCTGTTCTTTTAAATCTGCTCTTACATATACCTTTTTGCTCCTTCACGGACTGCCTCATAACTCAATTGCATATGCTAAGGTACCTCACAAGAACATCTGATCTTCATACCCTGTTCACTCACAGGGTCCAGCTGAGAAACAACATGTGGCTAGACCATTTTGCAACAAAGAAATTGATTGATGTAATGAACACCTACCAGACCACTCAACAGGTGGAAGGCTCACACATCATTTTTTATTAGGAGGGAGCAATCAATTTCACCTTTGTCTGCTTTTTCCAATAAGATGGTCTGATTACTGAGAAATTCCACATTAATAACCCTCTTCAATTATTCACCTAAGACCTGGATTGCTCAATTACAGTTTCTTTACCGGAATGCACAAAAGATGAATTAACGCATCAATGTGGAAAATGCCAGGAGAGATCAATGTGGCATTATACACCCTTTAACCCTCAGTGACATTACAGGGTTGGCATCTCTTCCCACCCTTAGTCCCGCAACAGCCTACTGAGTAACTAAAGTATAGGCAATGAGTTGAAACCATAAACGGTAAAGAAGACCCAGAGTGCCCATATTTTCTATTCCTTCTTCTGCTGTTATGTTAGCAAGGGCAGTGACATGGGTATCAAAGGGTGAATGATGGAGTAGCAGTTGCTACCCCTGGCCAATGTCTAATTCACATTCATGGTTACGTGTGCTGTTCACAGTTAGACTACATTTAACCCAAAGGTTGCGATTTTAAGTGCAGTAGTATTGCTGAATTACAACTGTAGTGCTTTATAGTGCCAGCCAAACACTAGTGATGACTTTACATCAAAGATATGAAAGAACAACGGACCTAACGGAAGCGGAGAAACAATTCGCGATGCTAGGTTACACATTAGTTAAACGGGAGATTGCTAGGGGGTGGGGGGGAGGTAATGCACCACGGTCCCATGTTTGGATGACGGAGCTAGATAGATGCATGCTGGCGGAAACTGAGGTTTTTGTAACTAGGGGATGCCCAAAAAAATGGGATCGGAAGTGGGAAAAATTGAACAAATATCGAGGAGAACCTGTAGTATCCCCTATGGTGGAATTGGAAATGCGTCAACAGAAAGAAAGAGCAGTTTGAATGTAATGTATATTTTGTTTAATGAATCGTTAAATATGAAAGTGGTGTCAGACAAGAAAATGTCGTCAGTCTACAATGTATAATGATGTTGTTAAACCAATAAACAAATAAAAAAAAAAAAAAGTTATGAAAGAAAACTGTTTCCAAGTGTTATGCCTAACTGAAAGCAAATTTGGAGTGACACAATGAATACTAGGTAGAGCAACACTATTAAAGTCATTGTGTTAGTGAATTTCCGTAGCCATCTCTAAACTATGGGCAAAGTCTTGGAATTCCATGAAACCACAAGAAATCACTGAAGCCGCCTGACACCACACAATTAACCTACAGGACAGCAGCATTTGATCTTGTAAAATCATTTAATTCATGGAGCTTCATCTTTAGATAAAGTTGCAGCCCCAAATGCTACCCTTGAAAATAAAATGGTGTGGCTCATAATAGGACTAACTGATCCATCTTAAAAGCGAGAAGCAACATGGAAATTCAGGGATGCATTCAAATGAGCAAGGCATAGATTCTTATCAAATCAAAATCTGTCTTTCTTTTTGCCCAATTCAGCCAAAACTATCCATATCCTGACATTTTGTATTAATTGCTGCCTCCATTCTAATGCTAGAAATAAATTATGAAGTTGATAGGTTGATAATTCAGAGAGTAAGGGAGTGACATGCAGCCTACCAGCTCTTTGTGAATCCTATGCAGGCCACAGTAGACAGTTCTAGGTATGAAAATATGGTTCTACTACACAAACCGTAACTTACATATATTTGATTGTTCTGTGCTGTTGCCCATTGGCCTTTTATTTCATTTGAAGAGTGCAACTATCACTTATAAGGTCAACTGCTGCTGAGTGGGACAAATAAGGAAATATTGTGGGTCAGCCCAAGAGGGCTTTTACAGACATTCCACTTATGAACAACTATATGTTTAGTGATTTCCCATGGCCCTTCGGTTTTCATATTGCTTAATGGCCACAACCTCCAGAGGAAAGGTACCAATGCCACAGGTGCTGGCCTCAATTGTAATTTTGCCTTTTAGAATTTTATAGAGATGTCCTGTATTCACTAAAGGCTAATGCATCACACGTCTAACCATTTTGGAGCCAGGCTCATGTTCTGCTTCACAGCCGAAAACCTTTTGACTTTTTCATGCATCCAAAATTGTTCTAGGTGCAATGGAAGACATTTTGACCAAGTCGTCTCTTCATCTTCAATGCAGCCTCTTGCAGTCAAGGGTTCGCCTCTGGCCCACATGAGGTACTTTTCTTTTTAAATTCTTTTTCTTAGCCACATGTATAAATACGTTTACATCAAAAGAAAACAGAAATAAAAGACCAATGATCATAATCAGAGCACATGAGAACACAAAGAGCAGAACGTAACTGTAGACATATCCAATTACAATTACCACACATAAAAAAAACAAAGGGAGACAATTTACAGAAATAATATTGTAAATTCTTAGTCCCATTGAAGACTGGACCACACCCTTTTAAATTTTAGCCATGAGCGCAGACCTCTGGCTTTGACTAGCGGCTAATTCCAGTTAATAAATTAACCTTAGTAAGACCCAAAATGTATTAATATTTGGACTCACTCTTTGAATCCATGACCAAGAAATACATTAATGGGTACATGCCAAAATGATTGAAACAAGTGATCTCGTAAGACATCCCCAATCTGAAAGTACCCCTAAAACTATTTCCTTCTCTGAAATCTGGTTATCATGGCCAACCAATGTTGCGAGCGCATGTGTTACATTGGACCAGGATAAATTCAACATTGGACAGGTGACGAACATGTGACGTAAATCTGCAGCATATTCTTGACACTTCGGGCAATATGACTTAACTCTATGTTGCTGAAGTTTCGAATGAACTGATGTCACTGCAGAGTCTAGAATTTCCAAAGATTCCTTTACCTCCTCTTCAGTTTTATTAATATTGAAAATCCGACTTAACTTAACTGTTATCTGTATGCCATCATCACTTAGAGCCGCTGTAAGTTTCTGATAAGTTTTGCCAATAGTTCCTCTGCCTGTAGTGAAAAAATCCAGATAGTACCTCAGAAGGATTAGATAACTCTAATAAGCCCCGACCGCGGGTGAAAAAATCCCTTACTTGTAAGTACTTGTAAAAATAGGTCTGTAGCAACCCAAATTCTTCTTTCAGGGCTAAAAAAGATCAGAATCCTTGTCCATCATAAAATTGACCAAGCTGTGTTATACCCTTGCGCTGCCACTGTTTCCCAACGTAATTGTGAAATATGTCAGGCAGCATGGGATTTCCCCATAATGCAGGATATACATGCAGATCAGGCAATGTATATTCCTTACGAATTTCATGCCATATCCTGTTAATGTCCCTGACTACCTTGAATCTAACCCGCATGTAATAATTAGGGTCAGACGTTTTGTACAATAAAAACCCCGTATTTATTCCACAGACCTGTTGGTATGAGAGCCAAATAGTACTGGTGTCGGGCCCCTTAAGTAAACTTTGTATTCGACCGGTGAATGCAGCCCAAAAGTACAATTTAAAATCTGGGAATTTAAAACCACCTTGTTTGTATGATAGTTTTATATACCGGATGGCTCTCCTTGCATGTCGATAGCCCCAAATAAAGCTACACCCACATGAGGTGCTAAAGTACACACAATTACATTTTTAAATATTGTTTCTATTTTCTATACAATGGCCATTAAATTTGTGTTAAATTGGGCTTTTTCCCATTTTGACTTATTTTTGAAAACTTTTATGCAATTTTCTTAATTTTTATTTTGGTGTTAAGACGAATTATCGGAGAACAAATATCGTGTGGACAAAATATTGTATCAAGAATTCTAAGAACAAAAATATATTTAAGGTAAATTTCTATAAGTTAGCAAAGTTTTACTATATATTACTCCACATAAATGTCCCTTGACAATATATACCTTCAAGGTACATACATGTGGAGTTAACAATAGTAAATCTATACTTACATATTCTCACTTACATTTTGGTTCTCGATATTTTTGACAAGATATTCTTCCCACGCAATTTGTTTCCAATATTCTGTAAGTGATCTGTTGTTAGGTCAATTTGTTTTGCACAATACCCTGCAAAAGTTTTTTCGAGTTGGCTTGCGGCACAAGATAAGCTACTAACGTTGAGAAACATTATTCGTAATGAAAGTATGACACCAAATTCACCTTTGGATAAGGGCAGTGCAAGGGCTCAGTCAAGCTCCCATCAACATCATGCTTGCCTCTCTTTCGATTGTCATTCATATTTCTTACAATTGGACATTATAAAAGACATACTTTTTCTAACACTGCTTAATAATGAACACACGTGGTTGAGAGCAGTAGTGACTTGTGCATGTAAGCACGGTGGGGCGATGGGGCAGGTGCAGGGATTGTTCGGGGGGGGGTTGAAAGTGACAAATGACAGGATAGGGAATGTAAAATAAATACATAAATAAAACCACTTGTCGTGCGCTCGCCGCATCGCATGCTCGGCGACGCAGCAACCGCAAGGTAAGTGGTTTTATTTATTTATTTTACATTCTCTATCCCGCCCACCATGCTTACCTGCACGGGCCACCACTGGTTGAGAGACATTTATGATTATTATGATATAAATACATACATCACATGCAGCACTGCATTTAGCCTGAATGTTCTCTGTGATGAAGATAGAGTTTTAGAAGTTTTTTGATTGCAAGGTACTGTACATCAACCTTACAGTATGACTTATCCTAGCCAGTATTGTCTCACTTTGAGTTCCTGGTGTCACTTTGCTGGTGAGAGGTTCAGGGTGGAAGCCTGCATGCACATTCTTTGTTCAGCTCGTGTGAAAAGTATAATCCGTGGGATTTGCCCAGCTGGAAAAGCTTAGCCTCGCACTCTGCCAATCAGGTCATTCTTGAATTGAGTTTACATTTTTCCCAGGCTTAATCTCATTTAGAAATTAATCTTCTTCCCTCGTGCCAAATTCTTATAATATAATATTCCCGTTACAATATCAAACAAAATTATCACTTTATATGGATCACATTGCAGTCCGAATTCAGCCATACAGAGCTACGTTCTGTAGGAACCAAACACGGATTTTGATTCAATGTTGCAAAAACAAAGACAGCACAGAGACATTAGCAACACCATTTCTGATACGAAAACAATAAAAAGGAATTATTGCTGGGCTTCTGGGGAGAATAGAGCATGTAGGTTTATCTCACAAGTTGACAACAACAACAATGTAAAAGGGAGAACCCGTATTTATGTGTATGAGGTACACATATGGGATATCCCTCCTAGCTAAATTCTATTTTGATAACATGTATGCTGTAGAAGGATGGATTAGTACACAAGTATGGCACACTGCATGAAACGAACAAATCATCAGAAATCACTTACAGTAAACATAAGATGTTAATAAAGAATTATAAGTTCTTCTGTGATTGGCAGAAAGAACAAAGAAAGCAGCCAAAGGATTCAAATAGAGATTTAGGTAAATAAAAACGGCAAATTAATAAAATGTATTCATGAGATGCACAGCTGAACGTTTTTTCAGATGTGCCTGGATAACTCCTATTTTTCCAGATACCCCTGACTGAGAGAATGGGCTGCATCAATGAATAGTCTTTAAAGTCAGTATGCATTGTAATAACATTTTAGCAGCTTTGACGCACTGCTGGAAGTGTAAAAAGCACTAGACAATAAGCACAATAGTATATTATATTTTAATACAACTTATATTTCAAGTTTGGATTTCTACAGTATTGTGTAGAATATTCCTTGTCGTGGTACTACAAAAAAGTGCAACAAAAGGTTTATTGTTTGCATTCTGTTTTTTAAACAATGTTGAGAGCTTTTGCTAAACTTTATGATCAAGTTTTTCGGCCTTTCTGCCTTGGTTCTCCCCCAAAAAATGGGTTTCCCAGGCAACTGGTCTTTTATGTTTTGAAAAGATGAACCTGATTGGAATCTGAAAGCTGATGGAAAAATTGTCAGTCTATGTTAAAGGCTCTGGGATGACTGTGCAAAGAAGCCTTGGCCCGATAAATATCTGGTGTAGGCCTAGCATTTGAAGAATAGATACTAGGAACAACACATTAGGGTCAGCAGCTATTTCTGCATGATAGTTAAAATCCCCTACCAGGAGAACATTCTCAGTAGATAGCACATTAGGAGGTAGACGTTCTGCACATTTTTGGCTAAAATCCTTCTTGGAGCCAAGGGGGCAATATACTAGTGCAACTTTTCATACTTAAAAACACCTATCTCTGCTCAATCAGTAAGTAGAGAGAGAATCAATGTTCTACACTTTTATGGAATCCAGGAAAGCAATGGCTACTCCTCCTCCCGGATTAGATTCCCTGTCAAGTCTAACCAAATTCTAGTTGTCGGGAAACACTATGGGAATGCAAGGTAGAGCTAAAGGATGCAACCATGTTTCAGTGATGAAGCAGATATCTGGTTGTCAGGGGTAGCTCCTCCGTAATGGCGGAGGAGCATTGCTCCAGCAGACAATAAATAAAATGATAATAACATAATGTTATTATCATTTTATTTATGCTGTCTGAGCACCGAAATACTATAGGCATAGGGCGGGGCTGGGCCTGGCTAAGCAGAGAGGAGGAGTGGTGTGTACTCAGAAGTGCGCATGTGTGTTTGGTTGGCTGTCTTAGGCAGGTTAAACACATCCTCGCACTTATGTTTTTTCAACCAGCTGTGTTAGAGAAAAAACACAGGCTCCAATTCACAGTCTGAGCAGCAAAGAGGCCGCTCAGACCAATCCTGGTGCTGATCTCATGTGAGAGCAGCGACTGCATTGGGTGAGGAGCCTGCGCCCTGAGGGCCTATCGCCTTCGGGCCGGTCAACGAGAGGAGCCGCGAGGCAGGAGTCGGGGGCAGCGGAGCGGAGTAGCAGGTAAGTCCTTTTTATTTTTTATAACTTATATTTTATTTCTCTCCTCCCCAACCTACCACCCTCTCTCCTCACAGCCACCATACCACTTTAAGTAGGTGGCGGCCACCACTGCTGGTTGTAAGGATGTAAGCAAGTCCCACATTTTGGTCACATGTTTGGGGATGGACCTTGCATTACCATAGAGTCCTTTGAGTACAGGGAGAGTGTACTGGGGTTCTTAAGATGGGTCATTTAAAAAGTCTTTGGTTTTAGAAGTAAGGGTCTTTGTGTTGCATGGTCTGATAGAATCAGAATTAGGGCTGTCCCTGTTACTGACTAGTAAAGTTACTTGTGCCTCAGAGCCGGAAAACCTGTATTTATAACACAAGAACGGCCCTTTCAGAATCAGATCAAGCTGGGAGGCACATTGTAGGCAATTGATCTTACGTTTCTTAAGCTTATTACTAGTATAGCGACTTATAGAGAAGAAACTTACCACTATGGGTGCAGATGCAGTGTTCCTGGCAACGTTTGGGCGCGGACAGGCACAGACAGACTTCCTTTTGGCATGCCAGCGGTGCACCCGCTGTACGTCCGCGCCAAGCTGTCTTTTGTATGATATTGGTAGAAAAACAAGGTAGACTGCAACCTTCCTAAAATGGCAGCCACTGCATCCAACTGAAGCAAAGACTCATGCTTTCAGCACCCTCTGTACAAACAGCGAACCGTTGCGGACTGGGAAGCTCAAGGATGAGCAATTTGCAAATGTGCATGCAGCATGACAGGCACCTGTGAAAAATCCTGTTACTGGTATGCTGGAGGTGATTCTTGGCATAATGGTCACTGATGGAAAAATGCTGGCACTGGCCCACTTGAGGAAATTGTTGGCATAGAGGACACTCTCGGGAAACTGCTGGCTCAAGTTCATTAGATATCATTCTTGGCATTAGGGAGGAAGGCCATGACATATGAGAGGGGGCAATCATGACAAAATACTGAACCTGAAGTACTAGAGGTAATATGACATAGCTGTGACCCAAGGTATATGATGGCTTAAATTGCAAAATTCTGACACTGGGATATTGTAGGTATTTTTTGGCACATAGGGCACCCATGGCATCTGAGGGGCACCTATGACAAATTACTGACCAGGGAAAATTGAGATGATGTTTGACACAAAAGGGCATCTATTGCACATTGCGAAAACAAGGGGTGAACTCCTCAAGAGCATCAGGTTTCATTGGCTTTGCTCACCTTGAAATGACTTCAATATGTCTATTGTTTTTCTGCAATTTATGTGAAAAATGTGTTTTTTAATACACTATTTGCCCCCATTTCTTTTAAATGCTCTAGGTTAGAACTGTATCATCCACCTACAAGGGGTCTGGCTCACAACAATTCAGAGTAAGTATTACACTCCATCAGTTTCAAAGATCATGTCAGCACATTTACATAGGTAGTTTGTAAATGGACACCTGTCTTTGTTGTGTTAAACCGAATCATGTAGTAATTACATAACTTCAGATATGTTGCAATGTCTTCAGGGTTAAGGTCATGTGACACCACTTCTTAGGAACATTTAGGGTCAAAGGTCATATGTTGTCACTTCCTGTGATGGTATTAATGTCAAAGAAGGTTTGATGTTACTTCTGCTACCCCAGGCATTTTGTTGAAAATGTTTGTAAATTCTAAACACCTTTTGCAGGTGCCCTGAGCTTGTGACACCAGCAACGTGCCTCTGTGAGATTTACTTGCGTGTAAAACTGCAGCATTAATTTGAATCGGGAACAGCAACCAGTCCTGACTGATTGCTGCTCGACCGGCCTTAGAAGCGGGGTGGTGGGTGCGCTAGTCCCGCTTTTGTTACAGGGGGCTGATATTGCAGCACCGCTGCAAACCGGTCCCCATGGCAAGAAAACCGTCTCCCACACCGCCGGCCCACCGAGGAAACACCGGCTACGGCCAGTCCGGCCCTGATTTGAAGTCTGCATGCAAGCATGTATCAGCATTAACTGAAATTTTGTAAATAACAACGTTGAATTTCTGAAATGCAGTTATTTGCGCAAGGCATGGAAATAGCTTTGTGAATCAGCACCCCTACCCGAAATGGCATCCAATCGCTAAAACGTTAGGTCACTGCTTCCCAAACCAAGGTATTAGGATCCTACCCCAAACTACATCCATAAAATGTGAAATTCTCCCTCCATCATTGACAATGGCATCTAATAAGCTTGACATTGAATGAATGTTTCTACATTAATCTCAATGAAGTAATTCCCAAAATGTGCAAAAGCA
This sequence comes from Triturus cristatus, assembly GCF_964204655.1. NCBI lineage: Eukaryota > Metazoa > Chordata > Amphibia > Caudata > Salamandridae > Triturus > Triturus cristatus. The sequence goes on from NC_140583.1 coordinate 355,365,708, forward strand.
CAAAACATTGAGAGGCAGATTCACAATTTTTTCCCACAATGCATCGCAGCAAAGCAACTTAATGCACTGTGCTGCACAAAAGGTAGAGGGCACCATATTTAGAGAGATATGAAGCATTTCTGCTTTCTCCTTGCACTGGTGAACTGTGGGCTGCCTAGTGCCAACTCAAGCACCCTGGCACCATAGTGCAAGGGTGCCTGTGTTAAAGGCAGGACTGTTTTGTGCAGCTTCCTGCACAAAAACAATCCTTAGAGGTTATTTTATCTTTTCATGTGTGCTACAGAATGAGGAAATAATGAGGATGAAAAGATTTTCCTTTGTCATGCCTATGTTATGCCTCTGCAGGGTAGGTGCATCATTTTGGAACAAACCCAGGTTTGCAAGCAAAAGCACACAACATTTGGGGGCAGATTTGCCATTCTTTCACACAACGCAACACAGCCAGCCACACAAGCCAGTAATAAGAAACACATCTACATACTAGGCAGAAAATGTCACATCTATGGATGCCAGAACAAAGCACACAAAACAGTGGCGCTCCTAAACCTGAAATCAGGAAGTTAATAAAAGAATCAATAAGAAAATAGACCTGCTAAAGTTATGGATCAATAATGTGGATGCATATCTTGTCACAATTCAGGCTACATCCTTCACTCATCCACTTAAAACAGGAGCCAAAAACGTATCTTTTCATGAAGCACCCAAGCCATCAATGATAACAAAATTCCCAGCTACTTCTGCTCCAGGACAAAACTATGACAGTAACTCCCCCATCGTTCAATACACTAGCACCCTCTTTTTGAACAGGATATTCAATCATTCCCTACACAATTTCCTATATATCCCACACCCACCACTTCCTAATATTTAGTGTACTTTATTTAAGAGTTTGCTAAAGCTCCACATAGGAAAAATGCTTTGAAGCACTCAACAGTGCATTAGAGAAATAAGTTAAAGAATAACAATATACCTTTTACAAACACATTCATAGCCTACTGATTGAAACGACTAAACCAATTCAGTGTAGCTGATCTAAATACATCTATGTTTCTTGCTGGGTTGTGGCTATATCATTTAAAACAGACATAAACATCTTGTCTTTGTGACAACCCCACCTATTATATAATATGAATGATACCTGGCCTGGCAGTTCGGGCTGGACTGTTCCCATTGGCAAAAAAAACCGATGGATTTAGGCCCAGATCTCTGTACTGGGGTGAATGTATGACAGTGTTCTGCATTCTGTCCATCGATTGTTCTTTTTGCATTTGTCACCCCGAGTGGGACGAGTATGCCCAGACGTGGGTCCTGTGCTCTCCATGCCACTGGAGTCCAGCTATCCTTCCTGATGAGGGCTGAAAGCCCGAAACCAGTCCTAGGATGCCTGTTTCCAGTCCAGGGAGGACCTGGCCTGGCAGTTTGGGCTGGACTGTTCCCATTGGGCGCAGGGTCAAGACTGATTTGCATATGGCTGGATCCACACTGAAAAGGCATTGTGAGCACAAAAACGATGGATTTAGGCCCAGATCTCTGTACTGGGGTGAAGGTATGACATTGTTCTGCATTCTGTCCATCAAATGTTCTTTTTGCATGAATGATATAGGGCATATAATGGGCATCCAGATTTGTTTGGTTTCCGTGTGGAGAAATAATGAATAAAAAAGGAAATATTGCATTTAAAAGAACAGGCCTGCTAGTTTCGTTTACCGATAATAATATTTATCCAAGTGTCAAACATGCTCTTTCCTACCTTTTACTTGGCATTTTGTACTGGTAGGGGACCCAATTCCTTTCCAATAAGAAAAATACTAAGGGCGTGATTACGATATCAGTTCCGATCACTGCATTATGATTTTACTGACGGGCTGGTGGTGTTGCGGTGGCGTTGCCACTGCAGTGGCAATAGCCCTGGGGCCCTGTTTAGGGCCCGTTCCTGGCTTTCTGCTGTCCTTTTCATGGCGGAATTCCCGTCATGAAATGGTTGGCAGATATTCAGGTCGTGATCAGCACGGCGGTGCCGGATTTGGCATCGCTGTCACTGATCAATGCTTTCTCCTCCGCTGCCACCCCGAGGTCGAAGATCATAGTGGTGGCAGCAGTCTGATTGTCATGGTCATGATCGGGCGATCTGACCACTGAGGAGGCGGCGGTCGGACAGCCACCGCGGGTACAGTGGTCTTGGGACTGTACTCATAATCAGGCCCTTAAAATACTAAGGTGTAATTTGCGCCACAGATAAACAGAATAAAACACAATCCCCAACTATTCATGCTGGGAAAACTTAGCTTTCTTCTTCAGGCCAACCATTTCTTTGACTTTTATGTATTATGAGATAAATATGAGATGAACTTAAATATAGCAGAGTGGAAGCTCTGCAGTAATTCACTCCCATCCCACCACACTTGGTGCACTCTGGCCTCATTCGGAGGTGGGGGTATCTACTAGGTTTGCAATGATGGAGCCTTGGCCAGTGTCACTCACAAACCAATGGTTCACAAGCCCCTTGGCCATAAGGACCATCTACTGTACATTTTCCCAGCCCTGGTCCGCCAATCTAAGCATAGCTGACACTGACAGGGAAAATAATCAGTAGCAACTTTGATGTATCAGGGCCATCAATATTTTGTCTTTCAGAAATAAACTCCGGCTTTGAAGATTTGTTACTATAAAACAAAAATATGCTGGCTTGTCACCAGGAAATGGTGGCAGGCAGCATTTCAGCTTTGATGAAAGTGCTTTTGCTGCATTGCATTAACACTGTTGCCTGGCGGAACCATCTGAAAGAGCTCCAGTGGTTCCTGACACACGTATTAGCACATGTCAAGCTCCCCACCTTCACTTTCAAGGCGCTACATAAGACTGCCCAGCATATCTCAACAATCACATACGGAAAACCAGATCCAGACGAACCTTTTCCTACATTGCTTCTAAAGCATGGAATGACCTACCACTACACATAAGAGCCTCCTCTTCACTTCTTAAATTCCGCAAGAAGCTGAAGACCTGGCTTTTTGAGTAGTCATAGGTTTGGCTAGATTGACACCTAATTAGTGCCAGCATACACCCTGGGTGTTAGTGCACTCTCCAAATCTGCATAACTTATCAAATGATCCCAGTCAACCTGGCCGTGATCTCTAAACAAAGAAGGCACACTTTCATTGGATGGCTGGGATGCTGCACTCTGAGCTTCAGAAGAACTCTTTTCTTTTAATGAGACTTGATTATTGCAATGTAATCTAGACAGGCTTGCAAAAATCACAAATAGTCAAATTACAAAGAATCTGTGATTAGGCACCCAGAGTATTCCTCAATCGTGTTTCTCAATCTGAAAAAACACACAAGCATGCCAGCCCAGCTCGAAAGGTGCATAGTGTACATGGATTTTTGAGAAAGAGTCCCACACTATCTGCCATATTTGACCTCACACAAGACCATAAATCAATTAATAAATACAAAAATATTGAAATAATATCAGCATTAATTCATGACAAATATAATTAGCATGCTTTCCTAAAAGTCCTAGCCTCCTACCTTAATCAATTGATAAAGAAATAAACAAACAAGAAATAAGTAAGCATCGTTAGTTCACTCCAAATATAATTAAGATGAGAAATGCACTGTCAGGGGTTTGTCAGCAGCGAACTTGCAAACAGTATCTAGCACATTTATAAAACCTAAACTAACAATCCGAGGAAATTACATACCAATTACAAAAAAGCTATTTCAAAAGTGAGTAAACAAGCAGCTAACCAATATCTATTTTAATTCATATAACAAAATAACAGGCTCAGGAACACCTGGGGTCTCATTCTGTTGTAGGCTGGTGGGCGACCAAACCACTAGGGAAACACTGCCTGCCCAGCCACCCTATTTTATTGTATTGTATTGTAACATTAATATAATGCTTACTACACCTAAGTTGGGCAGTGAAGAGCTTGCCACATGGAAAGCTAGGTATGCCATTTAGGGTGTGTGGTTGAAAGGGTATTGTCTTTGTGCTTGCCTACATGGCACACCTAATGTTTGGTCTATTGATTTGAGACGCCTTAGTAGTGCTTGTATTAGTCCACAACACCCTCACTCTGGTTTCCGGATAACGGGAGTGACGGTTTAATCATGTAATGGGGTGTAGCGCTTAGCAGTGTGGTGGATGAAGCGGTGTGAAAGAGACGTACAATATATGGTTTTCAGTAGGGTGGCAGCTTTGAGCAGCTCTACAGGTCCTTTTATGGTGTTTGTTATAATCATAATTTACTTAGGTGGTTACTGATCTATGTTGTCAAACCAGATTTTTTGTTTTAAGTTTTTGGTCCTGAGCATGCATGATTGGAGAGATAAATGGAAAGAGATTTGCTGGAATGGGCTTTGCTACTTTAATCCCATGTCTAAATATCATTGTGAGAGGCAACAAAGTAGTCATAGTGTGTAGCCATTTGGAATCTGCTGTGGTGACAAGTTTAGAGTACGTCGGTTGTCTAGCATTATATGACAGATCTCTTCAGTTATTCTATGCCGGTTGAGTTGGTGTTGGCTGGTTTATTGGCTGGTACAGTACTGGACAAGACCCATAGCATATATGCTTTATGTGAGCTCTAGATCATTACGTTATAATTGGTTGCCAACCCCTAAGTGTTATGGTTTTAGTATTAGTGTGGGTCAGAAGGGTTATATATGAATTGACATTACTATATAATACACAGACTAACCATAGGTCAGTCCTTCTTCGTTTACTTGGATATAGATATTAGTGTACTGTTTTGGTTGTTCCATATCTGTGGGTTGTAAACAGAATATTGTACTTAGATGTTTCCCAATGCTATGGTGGAAAATGTTGCCTTGTGTTCTCTCAACAACAGAGAAGAAGCACTTTGGATGAAAATGTAATGGCAAGTAATACAAATGATTATTTGTCACATGGGTATTTGTGAATTAAAGCCTACATAAATTATAAGAATGTTAAAGATACCCGAAACACTCCTGTCCTGCTTATTGTATTATGTGCTCAGTTGGAGCCATTAAATTCTTCCCTTTTCTCACAATGACCTGACTCATGTACCAATTAGGGAACTATACTTACACAGGCTCAATCCTTAGGACTCATCACAAACCTGAAGAGTATGAGTATCACTGGTGCACACTAGAGCCCTCCTATAAACCCTGTTTCTAGGTTTATTCTGAATTTTGTAAGTCCAAACACACACACACACACACACACACATATATATATATATGTACACGTATACATACATATATACATGAATATATATTTATTCACTGAAAAAAACAGAGGTTTCAGGAACGTTATAGTTAGTTGGGCATTTCACTCGTACAAAACCAGTGAAATTCGGCCGTTATAGTTAGTTCAGCTAACTATAACTCGCGCCCCGCAATACACTGCTGATGACATCACATATTACATCACTCATGTTCACTGGTTTTGTACGAGTGAAATGTCCAACTAACTATAACGTCCCTGAAACCTCAGATTTTTTCAGTGAATTTCAAAGGTTTTTAAAAATGCTAATTTCTAACTATAACGTCCCTGAAACGTGTGTTTTTTTCAGTGAATTTCTATGGTTTTTTAAATGCTAATTTCTAACTATAACGTCCCTGAAACCTGTGGTTTTTTCAGTGAATTTCAAAGGTTTTTTAAATGCTAGTTTCTAACTATAGCGTCCCTGAAACCTATGTTTTTTTCTGTGAATTTTAAAGGTTTTTAAAATGCTAATTTCTAACTATAGCATTCCTGAAACCTGTGTTTTTTTAAGTGAATTTGAAAGGTTTTTTAAATGTTAATTTCTAACTATGCCTAGAGAGGTAAGACATGTGCAGAAAGAGGAAGAAAGGTGCAGAAAGAAGCAACAGAAATGCAGATCGAGGCAACAGAAGTCCAGAAAGACGAAGAAAGGTGCAGAAAGAAGCAAGAGATGTGCACAAAGAACCGACAGAGGAGTAGAAAGAGGCCTTGTTGCCAAGTCATCCTGTGGGCCAACTACTCCTCCTATTACCTCCAGTAAGTCCCACACAGCAGGATTGCTAAGTTCTCATAGCAGGCCACGCCTCCTTTGCAAACCACTCTGCAAACAAGCTCTCTGGCGCGCTCTTGGATGGGGATTGAAGTCCCCTTCGCTGCTGGGGGTCCTTTAGGGGCCAACTAGCCTATGTCTTACCTCCAGTAAGCCCCACACAGTGGGATTGCTGAGAGGTGGACAAAGGCTACGCCCCTTTTCCCCAAAACTCTGCAAACGCACCTCCTGGCACATTCAAATTGGGGTAGTCCCCTTCATTCATGAGGGTCCCTGGGGTCCAACTAGCCCCCCAGGTACCTCCAGTATGCATCACAGAGCTGCGGTCCCAGGGCCATCGAGGGCTCCAGGAGGAGGGTTCCCCCTCCATCTATTTGCATAGCCCCGGGGAGGTGGAGGTCCCTGGGGCAGGGGGTCCATTGCGATTCAATTCATACTCAAATGCATTCTTTGTGTGGCGGCCAGCTTAGAACTGTTTTAGAGAGGCAATATCCTTCATATTCGACAATGTCCTCATATATATAACAAAAGGTGTGCAAACACTGATTATATACATTAATAAGAAATTATATACAAGTATGTATAGAAAGAAGGCATGACATCTTTGTATCATTCCGCATGATCAGAAAAAGAGTATTCTCTAATGGTAATAAAGTCTTTTGAAGCAACACTATACTCTGTACTCAAGCGGTAAATCTAATATCTTACACAATTGATCAGTGCTCTTTTTGAAAAAGGGCACTGATAAAGGACATTGTCGAATATGAAGGATATTGCCTCTCTAAAACAGTGCCGCAACAAATTCTAAGATTCAAAATTGAATCGAGCCATCTTTTATGTTTACCACTGTCTTGACATGCACTTTTTCACTTAAAAATTGTGTTTTTTGAATGAGTTCACTGACATCGACAAAGCCGGTGTGGCGAAATGCGTCTGTCAGTGCTGAGGGAGGTTCTGCACAAATAAAGAAAAATTTACGTACAAATTCTCGTAAGTGCTCTCGTTTGTGTCGACTGACACAATTGTGGTCTGCTGCTGTGTTTGTATACGTGAGAGGCTCACCACCGCTTGAGAGGCACCCAGGACATGTGGAGCGGCGGCGGTTATTCCTGTTGTTTGCATATATATATATATATATATATAACATAAAAGGGAGAAACTAATGAAATTAATATGGGGTAACTATAACAAAAAGTTGCATTTTTTAACAAATGGTGAAAACATAAACAAAGAAAAAAACGGAAAATATGTAAAAGAGCTTCAATCTTGAATTTTAAATAATTGATTGACAGTCTTTAAAACTCTGTTAGGTGGGGGATAAATGATAAGATGGGGTAGGAATCACTTGTCTTTATTTGAAGAAGGGGTAGTTTGTGTATTTATACATCAACACCCGTTTGGTTTATTAGCAGGGTATTAGGGGATCATTTTGGATGCTGTTATTAAGATTGGAATTAGATCTAATATTCATTGGCCCACTGGGGCGTGATTGGGGCATTTTAAGATTGGTTAAGATATTACGAATTATCGTAGTGCGCAATGAATCAACAAATTAAATTTTGTTGGAGGTGATGGTTCATTTTGTACAGTTAGGATATTTAAATAATATCACTGTATACACTAGAAGGGAATTTTTATATACATTTTATATTTCATGAACATTTATTTTTGATATAAAAGTGCATACATATTTTTCTATTTGTATATATATCTACATTATATTTATATAATTATTTATTTGTAAATATGTGTATGAACTGTGAATCATCCACAATTGCGCACAATGTATTGTGTATTTTATACAGCAATATTGAAACTGTCGAAATGCAGTAACTCTTCAATGTCCATGATGTGGTCATATCCGGTGTTGATTCCCCTTTAAAAACTGCTATTCCCCTATGGCGGACTGGTACAGAGAAATTTAAATAAAAATCTCAGTGATTGGCACCGAAGTCTGGGTCCGTTCTTCGTCTTCCTAACCAAGGCAGCATCAGAGACTAATTTACATTTATATATATATATATATGTGTGTGTGTATATATATATATATATACATATATATATATATACATATATATATATATATGTATATTCACTGAAAAAACCATAGGTTTCACACATGTTATAGTTAGCTGGACATTTCACTCGTAAAAAACCATTGAAATTCCCCCGTTATAGTTAGTTCAGCTAACTATAACTCGCGCGACCGCAATCCAGTGCTGATGACATCACATATTACATCACTGTATTCACTAAGATACTGTTAATAAGTCAGTTATACAATTAATTTTACAAAAAAAAACATCCATTTAGACACTTACTACCCATTTATTCTTCCATTAACCTTTAGATATACATATATAAAAAAAAACATTTTTTCAGAAAGACACATATTCACTGGATGATGTCATCAGTGATGTCATCAGTGATGTCATTTGAGATGTCATCAGTGATGTCATCAGTGATGTCACTGACCATGTCATGAGTGATGCAATATGCGACGTCATCAGCAGTGGATTGCGGTCGCGCGAGTTATAGTTAGCTGAACTAACTATAACGGGGGAATTTCAATGGTTTTTTACGAGTGAAATGTCCAGCTAACTATAACATGTGTGAAACCTATGGTTTTTTCAGTGAATTTGCAAGGTTTTTTAAATGCTAATTCCTAACTATAACGTGTGTGAAACCTATGTTTTTTTTTGTGAATTTGTAAGGGTTTTTTAAATGCTAATTTATGTATGTATTATTATATTTTTTATATATTTATTTTACAATAAACTACCTATGTATATAGTTATATAGATTGACTGTATCCTTTAATATGGAATGGCTCAGCTCTTTTATTTTGAATTTGGATAAAGTTGAACAGCATAGTTAATATCTTCTATAAACTTATAAACAGTTTAAAATGTTATTTTTTTTTAAGGGTTTTTCACCGTGCGCGCACTATGAGCGCACCCCGTGATTTTTTGAAAAAAAATAAAATGTTTTTTTCACCCTTTGGGGTCCTTCAGGGACCCCCTGACAAAGGCTAGGGGGTCAGGAACTCTCTACCCTGCCCCCTTTTCATGTTCTACACCTTTCCATTTCACTGCCACACACAAAATGGCGTCCGACACTTCCTGATTTCGACCGATTCGAATGTTGACTGACATCTAACCACCAATCAGAATTACGCTCGCGCACGGCACGGTGCGCGCACGGTGCGCGCATATAGATATTTATGTACTTTTAACTGCAATTTTCTCAGGAACTACTGAACAGATTGACAGCATATATGCAAAAGGCACATGCCTGACCTGAGGACTACCTCTTTGCCAAATTTCAAGTAATTCTGTTCAGACGTTTGGGCTGTACCTTCGACTAAAGGTCCTATGGGAAAATGCATGGGGAAAACGTGTTTTGGGACCCCCCTTTTTTCTCAGCCCCCGCTTGACGAATCACCCCGAGACTTTCAGGGTAAGAGCTGACCGGAGCGCCCCATTCGTTTTGAAAATTTCGCGAGGATTCGTCAACCGGCGCCAAAGTTATTAAAAATAGAATTTTCAGATTTCCTATGGGAACTCGGTCCTAACTATAACTATCTACTGGCGACCGCCAGTAGATAATATATATATATTCATATTTTACTCAGCAATGCTTGCAACTGAGTAGTTATAGTTATGATCATGGGTATATAGGATATGCCTTTTTTTGTGTTGCTAATAACTTTGGCGTTGTTTGACACATCTGCACAAAACATTACAAACAGGTGCTACGTTTTGATTAGTTTGCATATGGAAAGTTTCAGGGTGATCCATCAAGTAGGGGCCAAGAAAAATGGGGGATCCCAAAATACGCTTTCCCCCTTCATTTTTCCATATGAACTTTAGACACAACCACAGCCCTGAATGGATTTACACCAAATTTGGCAGAAAGCTAGATCTTGGTACAGAAAGAGTGCTTTGTGCATTTGGTGTAAATCCATTCAGTAGTTTAGGAGAAATGAAGGTTAAATAAATTATATATATCTCACCCCGCGGAGGATCCATGGAGTTAACAGATCTCCTCCTGAGAACTGATTGGCTGTTACCACATAAACCAGGAAGCCATCTTGGCACTCAGTACTAAGGGTTGGGATCCCTGGGTCTCGAGAAGGCTTGGCGAGGGGGGCCATATAGCCTCACTCCCCTTTTTATAAATAAAATACGGCCCTGGGGGAGGGGCTCCTTAGGGCCTCATCATGCTTGGGAAGAGGGGTTCCCTTTCCTTTTTTTAACTGGATTTGGCCCCATAGGGATGAGTCCCTGGGGCCTTTGAAGGGTCAGAGAGGAGGCCATGCACCACCTCCCCTGTTTCATTGAATTTGACCCCGCGAGATGGGGCCTAATGAGGCCTGGGGAAAGGGGCCACATGGGGTTTGCTTACTGTAGGGGGGAAGGCTGAAGGGCCTTGCATGGCAGGGGGTTGGCTTAACGTATAGCAATAAAATAATATTTTATGTTAAAAAAGACCTGAAATTCACTGAAAAAAACAAAGGTTAAAGTAACATTTTAGTTAGATGAAATGTTCTGTAACAATGTACCATTTTACATTCCCAAAACTACTAACATTCCCCAGTTGTAGTTATCTCAAATAACTATAACTCATGCCTTGAGGTAAGTTTAACTCGAGCATTCGCTATGCACTTTTAATTACCCCACATATTACATCACTCATGTCATCTTCAATCACATAAATCATAATATCACTGCAAGATTTGCAATGAAATTATTGATGAGAAAACTATGCATAGTGGGGGTGATCAAACGGTGACAACGGGAAGAGGTAGCCCAAATGCCACCCCTGATTCTTCATCCATCTGTATGTGCACAAATTGAATGTTATTATTTTTGGGGGGGGGGGGGAGAATCTGGCAGTCTGCCCCGTAGTTTAGGTATTATCCTTCATCAGTTTTGCTATTTCTATGCCTTTCCTTAAATAAGTTTGTTTGCATTTTAAATGTTTTGCCACTTTTCACCACTTTTTTCATGCAGTAGCCCTTACCACTCTCTTAAATAGAAATTTTAAGTTCCAATTTCTAGTTGCATGTCCTTCAGGATGCTGAAATATATAGAACTTCAGTGTGCTTTAGAAGCCATGTGTGCTAGCAAATGTGCCCTTCTGGGGCCGTATTACATAAAGTGCCCCAGAGACACAACGTGCATTTGCGCCCGTTGTGCTTGCACCGGGGCACTTTGGTATTACAGAAGGGGCCGCAGCGCTGGCACACATAAAGCGCCAGCGCTATCTTCAAGGAGGCGTTGCCTCATTTGCATGGGGGCGGGTTGCCACCTGCACAGTGAAACATGGAGCAGCTTTCAAGCAACTGCTCTGTATTTCATGTGAATGAGCTGCCCCCATATTGCAGCGGTGTGAAAGGTGCGCTTGGCACAATGAAGGAAAATGCGGCGCAAGTGTAATGCAGCCCCTGGTGTTCTGTTTAAGCAAGGGCTGTTTTTGTTTAAATAAAAATACTATTTTGATTCCATTTTTCTCGATGCTGCATCCATTCCAAGGCCATCTTTTACATTCAAGTTGAAATTGACTGCAGGACTGTTCCGGATTCTGGCAATGAATAGAGTGGCGGATGCTAACTACTTTCCAGCCTCAAGTGGTCTAAAGTCTAGTAGTCTTATGTGAGAATCAGTTTCTATAAATATCCCCGCATAGCCCTGTGTGTTAATTGAAATGCCACTTCTAAATGATTCAGCTATTTGTTAGGCAGGACAATGTGTTTCTTTCTTTCTTTGTTTCTTTCTTTGTTTCTTTGTTTCTTTGTTTCTTTCTTTTTTCTTTCTTTCTCTCTATCTTTCTTTTTGTTATAACATTTTCAATGAGCAGCAAATGCCAGGGGTCTAGCATCTAGGCGCAGCACATATACAAAAATCAGCTCCTTAAGGTAATAAGATAAACACTGACAAAATATAGTACACAATGCAAGTGTCCTTGCAGTGATCTGTTTGAGGGAGAGGTGAGCAAGAAGAGAGAGGAAGTAAACTGGGGTGTAGATGGTGATTGAGGGGCGCCATGGTAGTTGGAAGCTTGAGGGACTCATGGGTCACAGAGTAGAGATTTAAGAGCCCTTGCTGTCTCATGTATATTTATTTTCCATATCACCTGCAATTCTTAACAGGTTAAGAAGCACTGGTACTTTGTTAAGACGTGTGAAGCTTTCTAGCGAAGAAAAAGATTGCTTTTCCCCAATTTTTTGTATCCGGGCCAGGACAGGAAGGACAAATAGAATGATGTTAATGAACTAGCCAGTTCAGAGTTCTTGCCCATTTCTTGCCCTGTAGGGACAATTCTCTTTGGCCAAGCCAACTAGGCATATGTCTGAACCAAGTCCCTCAGCCAGGAACATGGGTGTTATACTAGACTCAGAGCTAAATCTTGACCTTCAGATTAGTAAGATCACACCCACACACACACACACACACACTGTTTTCATCAAGTGCAAGTGCTAGAATGCATTTCCCACAAGATACCAGCGACCAATGCATTTGTTCTTTTACATTTAGACTATGTTAATTCTAGTACTACACTTTTTTCACAACGAAACGGTGGCAAATATATTTGTTCATTCATGGTTAGACTACATTAATTCAACCTACTTGCATCACCCTTCCAGGTTCATTACTCACCTTACAAAATTAAAAAGGTTCTGGTAAGGTCGGTTCTAAATCTTTAAAAAATTTGAGTTGGTCTACGACTATCTCCAACAACTCTATTGGCTGCCATTGAGAAAGAGTATTATTTTAAAAAATATACTTCATGATATATAAAACATTCCATGATTCTGTCCCCAAATTTCTGTCAAGCAAATTCAAAAAATGCATACCTTTTCGGAATCTCGGATGTAGCAACAAAGCCTCATTTGAGGTCCCCATTTCAACTGTAAGAAGCCGGGTGGGAGAACACTCAGGCCACAGTGTTAAAGTTCAGGAAAGCACTAACGATCTATAGACATGGATGCACACTCTTTTTTGTTGTCGTTGAGAGAGAGATTTTTCCATTTATCAGTAACGACAACTGTGACCCCATATAAGCGACAATGACATGGGGTAGAACGTTAATATCGAGAGTATGCATGATAATGACAAGGACCCAAGTCGGTGGGACAGTAACATACAATAGAAATTAACCCGTTAAGTGCAGCCGTCGGCCAACGGCCGTCGCGAGCACTACCTCGGTAGTGCTGCACACTTCCGTTGGCCGATGCGGCCCCACCCACTCAATGGAACGCCCCACGGCGGAATTTGCGCCGCGGTAAAGGGGTTAAAGCAGCTGGTGGGGAAATAGTGACCATGTAATGACTGGTTAGGAAGTAGGTAATGGCCTGTCAGAATTGTGGGGTCTGTACTTCAACTGAGAAACAGAGGGTAGAGATTTGAGGCTGGGGTGCAATAAGGTGTGGCATACAGGAGAGTATGCAGGGCCGGTCTGGTATATTGAGGGGTAGCGAGGGGGTTGGAAACACGGAGTGAGCGCAACGAGTAAAAAAAGGACCAGTGTGTCTGGTGGTAGCTTTGGGGGTGATGCGCCAGGTAAGCTGGAGAGCCGGCATCTGCCACGGGGAGACTGTCAGAGGCATCTAGTGAATGGTGATTCACGGGAGTTGGTCATTTTTTCGGGCAAGCTGCTGGAAGTAGTCTAGGAGCGTATCCTAGGCTGTGGAAATGGGGCACTTATGGAGACCCTGGGCCTCCTCGTAGCGAAGGGTGTCACCATTGTTCCACCCTCACCACTGCACCGTCTCCCATCAGGTGACACCTCAGGTGCCTGAGACAATCTTCAGTGTAGGGTAAGGGTTAGTTTGGCCAGGAGGAGTGTGAGGCCAATGGAACGCGCCATCACATTTGTGTGTTTATTGCACTTGAGTCAAGTCAAGTCAAGTCAAGTCAAGTTTATTTATTTGATTTAGTTCTCTACTGAGAACAACACATTTCTAAAAAGATGAATAAAATACATTTGTTATTTAAAAATTGGTAATTGATCATTCTAATACAATTTTAAAAACTTTAAAAAAAATGTAAACAGATTATAACACACAAATTCATTAGGAGGTGACTTAAGAAGCAAAATTATATGCTGAATGTTTGTACAATTACATCTTGTTTGAATTAGTTTTAAATATCATTTTCTGGCTTCTACCACTGTCGAGTTAGGGCAAACAAACAAAAGTTCAAGTCTTGCACCCCTCCATTACTAAGGTCACAAATACTACAGGCATTTAGAGGTACATGATTAAATAGAGAGAATCACAAGCAGAAGTAGTATAATGCATCACCTGACTCCATGTCTTAAAGTAAAACGAGTATACTGTTCCACTTGTTTATATTCTATTGTCTCTACAGAAAGTGCATAATGGTGCAATTTAGAGCAGTGTTGGAGATCAAGATTGTAGCTTATCCTCGGCGTTAAATGTTTTAGGTAAAGCTTCAAGTGTGCAGGAGACCAAGATTTCAGCCGTTCAGTTATACAGTTCGTTAATTTAAGTGCTATATGTAGATTTTGACTAAAAACTTACTTTGGTGATCCTAGATCGAATGTCTGTTTTTTGTAAAAATCTTAAAGTGCCTTGTTCTTCGTCTACAAGATTGTAGGCCCATTTTATAATGTTGGTAATCCCTCTGGCATATGAGCTGACTATAGCTAACTCGGTAGCAGAGCTTGTGCAGAAACTGCCTGGTGCACTTTAATCAGTTTCTTTAATTTATATTTGTTGCCATTGTCTTATTGGGATATATTCGAGAGCGTAATAAAGAACAGGTGGGATCTTAGAACTGAAAACCTGTAAAAGAGAAGAAAAATGCCTGTGCCCAGTGGCGTAATATATTCGTTGGAGAGCCCCGACGTGTACATCAGCTTTGCGGGCCAGGTGCTGCAGATGAGTGGTGTTTTGTAAGTTAGTGCAGTTGCCATTTTGTGGTAGATCTTTCTTTTGGTTTTTTCCTGATTGGAAACTCCAAAGTTTGAGGTTATCCTGCAGGGTTTGCACTATTTTATTTAGGACTAAACTGAAGTTTATTATTGGGTCTGAAGAGTGAATGATCTGCAATGCTTGGGCAGTAATGATTGCAGAGTTTATTTTGTTCAGTATTCTCGAGTTCCATGTCAGTCGACCTTGGGACGGGTTCACGAGTGCAGTGCTGTGCGAATGCATGATGTACCCTGGAGAGGTAGTTTGCACTATTAGACCTGTTTTAAGACGTAGTATTGCATGATCACTTCCCTGTATAAATTTAGTGCTTAAATGTAATGCTCTCCAAAGCAGGTCTTGGCTGCATATTATGTAGTCTGGTATTGATGACTTAAGTTTACCTTTTCTCGTACGGGTTGGTGGTATACTCCCTTCTATGCTTCCATTTAGTATGACTCCATTTAAGACTGTAAGAGAGGAGAGTAATAGTTTCCCTCATTTGTCTGCTTTAATTCCGTGGGGAAATATTGGTGTTGGGATTGATAAGGCTTTCACTTGTTCGCCGTATTCCCATTTTTCCAAGAGATCGTTAGAGATTTTCCTGTTAAAGTCTCCTGTGAGGAAAACTGAGGGGAATCCTTGACTATCCACCACCTTTTCTATTTCCTCAAAAATTTCAATAGTGAGTGCATCCATTTTGGGTCCAGGTGGGATGTAGACATTAAAAATGATGAGGTCAAACGGAGTGACCAAAGTATCATTCGAGCACTTGACCTGAATGCTTTGGATATTCCTTGTATTCATCGGGATGATTTCCTGATCGCATAGGTAATCTTCGCTTAGGAGTATTGCGATTCTCCTTTTGCGTGACCCGACTAACAGATTCTGCTGGTATGTCATATACAAAAATATTCATTTTGGTGGAAAGTTGTTGTTGTCCACGTTTCTTGTAAGGCCACGATCCCTGGGCTATCTTCCAGGATTACTACTAGTTCTCCTGATTTTTCCCTGCTATGTTCCAGGACGCAAGCCTCTGTTAAAAAGGGAGTCTGTTTTCCCTTCCCTGTATATTTCCATTTAGATTCTACACAATCTACGACCATTGGTTTTCTTTTGGTGGATTTTCCTTTTTGCCTGTATTTTTATTCCAGATCCTTCGCTCTCCATTCTTAAGCATGATGGTTACATTTTCGTTGGAGATGTTGGCAGGATTTTTACAGCCACTATGCGCTTGTACAAATCGCTGATTTTTCATTTTGTTTGTCCCCTTGGGTGGGTCCTGGATTTGATTTACGTTGTTGTTTCCAACTGCGACATCATATCCATTTTAATGGAGAATCTCACTCTCTTTTAAAATTATTGTCAGAATCACCTCAGACCAGAATTCTACAATGATCACCGTAGTTTTAATCCTCAGCTGAAAGGCAACTAGTTTTATTTCCGAGCTTGTAAGTGTCTGTAACGGATGTATCTTTCGAATGAGCTTTATTATTCTCTCTCTTTTTAGTGGATCATTACCTAAGGGGAATGAGTCAGTAATGTCTAAGGACCGTGATTGAACCTTCTGTTCCAAAGGAGTCAAGGCCCCTGGGGTCTGCTCTATCGGTTGAACAGCCGTTGCTTCCGGCGGCTCATTGCCTTTCACTGCGCTGGAAAAATTTTAAGTCAGAGGGTTTAGGAGGGTGGAGTTCGCTCTTTATTTGGTATTAAGTGGTGCTGCCCCTTTTCATACGTGTTTATTGCACTTTTTCCAATTTGCTCTTCATCTGGGGTTAAATTTTAAGGAGATGGGAGATTCGGAAACGTTACCTTCCGAGCCTTCTGTTTCACGAATCTTCTTGTTGCTCTTTTCTTAAGCCTTTCTGCTTGTTCTTATTGCCTCTCTTTTCCTTTATTGTTGATGCTGGCTCTGGAATGGCTGAAGCAGGGGATTTGATGGGTTTTATTTCTTTTGTACACTTCAAGGGATTGTTGTATGGTTCAAGTGAAGCCTTAGATCGATGCTGATTAAAGATTGGATAATAGGAAATGCCATTCTTATGGGTTTTATCACTGTTAGGTTCCTTGAATAGGTTCCTAAGGGAAAAAAATTGATTATTCTCAGGCTTTTTCTTTTCTTTCTGGATGGTCCGATCCGTTTGGGTTGCCGTTTGTTTCTACAATGGAAATATCTCGTCAGTTATTGAGGGGACTTTAGGAGTGTGAGGTTTTTCAGCTGATGTTTCTTCGCCTTTTGTTAGTATTAATTGTTGTTTAAGTTGTTGTTTCCTTTTCTTCTCTACTAAATATTACAACATGCCAATCTGACTATCCAGCATCTGGTTGGAGTTTTCTATTATATTCCCTAAAAGGCAGAGAACTGATTCCAAAATTCTTTGAAGAGTAAATAAAGAATTAGATACTGGAGTATGGCCATTAGGAGATTGCATATTTTTTATGGACAAAAAGTCAGGTGATTGAGAAAGATTCTCTACTAGGACGTGTCTTTTTTGTGGGGTACTATTAAAGATTGTCGGCGACTCCTTTATTACTTTGGAGACCTGGCAAAAGAGAGTATCCTTGATATTTATATCAGGTAAGGTGAAGTCTGTTTCGGAAATTTGGTGTATCTTATGGTCGACTTCACGTGGAGATTGATAAGATTGTTCTTTGTGTTCCTCTATTTTTGCAATTACTGGAGTTAATGTGTCGCTGATTGATTTGCCCTCGTAACCTTGAGGTCTTTGGGTTAAATTGCTGAAGTCTGCGACTTTGTCTTCTCCTGTGATCTGTGCTTTGTTTTGCTCAGTTTGTATCTTCCTTTGTTCTGTGTTAATTGATTTCATGAAGAATTTTGTTATTTCACCATTTCCTATGGGATTTCCTATGCGGGTCGTCTTACCGGCGCTTTTTCGTATTGCTTGTTGTATTCCAAGTCTTTTCATAAAGATTGTGCGTGATCTTAATTTTTTGTAAGCCATTGAGAGATGAGATTTTTTGTGATATTCTGTTATGCTTCTTGAAATCCTTTAATTATTGGTATTGTGATTACATTGATTTGCCAATTTCTGCCTAAAACCGGCCTTTCTTGTAGCTTGTAGATGCTAAACCAGATGGACTAATATGCGGCAATTGCCTCTCTCCAAAGTGGAGATGCTCCTTCTTCTTAAGGTTAGTGTGTTAGTTGTTATTGTTTGAAGGTGATTAGGATTTTTTACTTGGCGGCCCGTAATTGATAGTTAAAAGATTGACTAAGAGGACAAGCAAGCCGGTCTATCTAATAGGGCTTAGAGTCGCTGCCCCATTTTGCTGCCCGAAGTTAATTTGCAGGCACTCGTGGGTGGTTTTGCTGGATTTATCACCTCCTGGTGCTTCAGCGGTACGGTGGTGGCAAAGTGTCTACTGAGGCAAAAATAGGGGCAAAAGTAGGGGCTGTGCTAACACAGGGCCAAGTTGGATCACTCAGGAGTGCCGCAAGCCCCTCTTTCTGCTTGGTCTGAGCTTCAGAAACATTTATCCTCGCTCTTTCATCCCAAAGACTCAATTCAACACCAAACTTAACCCACCTAGACATCGATCCCTGGCACAGCTGAGTGGCAGCCTTCCTGCTCCTCAATATCTCAAACGGGGAAATTTGGTTGCTGGAATGGGCAATGGGGAGATGTGCAGTAAAACCTCAACATGGACCTAACAGCATTATCCACCACACACCTATTACCCACTGAATTCATTGTACTAGAACACGGTTCATGCGCTCAACTTGACCATTAGTTTGGGGATGATAAAGAGACATCTTCAAATGCTTGACAACACCCGCATGGAGAAACATCTCAACCTCTTCATTAGCAAATTAGACACCATTATCAGAAATTACAAAACCAGGGAATCCTTTTCTGAGGAAAATTTCTCTAAGAAACTCGATGACGGCACCAGCACTAGGTTCTGACACAAAATTGATTTCTGGCAACCTATGGGACGGACCCACCAAATCTACCCTGATTTTCTTCCAAGCTCTTGCAGGATAATCAATGGGTTGAAGAGGTGGTTTCCTCTGAGGATAGGCATACAACACACCTGTTCACAGCAGAGTCACCCTCTCTATCCATAGAGGGCCACCACAAAGTTTGTCTAAGTCTTTTTTTTTTAAGTAGATCCCATTTGACCATCATGGGCAATCTTGTATAAGCTTGGATCTCAAACCAGTAGGATGGACTAACTTATCACCTCTGAGAAGTATGCCATCATCAACTGAAAGTTCCACAGAAACCTTCCAAAAAGGTTGACACGTATTGGGAAGGGACTTTTCACTAGGACTCCTTATCATTACTTACCTTACATGACATTAACATCACCACATTTTCACACATGATGTCCTAGATATGTGTGAAATGATAAATGTAAAGTTTCTCCTAAGCTGCTTATGCCTATCATTGTAGCCTGGCTGGAGCAATTTAAAAATGGCCATGTGGCCTGTTAAAATAAAGCCTTTTACAGGTCGAATTTTTCATTTTATTTAATAATAATTCACACCTTAGTAGGCCTTCTAGCCCATATGGCAGGGTGCCTAGTATTCAAAAAGTAGGAGACATAGAAATGTATTGTTAAGCTTGTCCTTTCACTATAGCAAGGCTAGCTCTTCCATAAAGAAACACTGGAATGCACTATTACATGTAATAGTGATATCTTTGGCTAGGGAACAATCAGAAATAACCTTCTTGGGTGCTTTGTAACATGATATAAAATCACATTTAAACAAGTGAAGTCAGATTTCTAATAAATATTAAGGAAAATGTACTTTTATAAAGTTACTGTTTCCATTCCTAAAGCCGCTAGATTCTAATTTACATTAGCCCTCAGCTGCAGCCCTCCAAGTGCTCAATAAGGTTTGAAAACTGCTCCCTCAGCAGAGTGAAAGGATGAGCATTTGGGCAGTGACCAAGGACTCAATTTACTTCAAAGGGGACTCCGCTTTCACTGGCAGATGTCAGATGGCAACTGGACAGACCCCTTATTTTGGTTCTACACTCAGGGTGCCACCAATCCCAGAGGATAGAGAGCTGCCCCAGCAATGGTTTGGCGTGACAATAGAGGAAGGGTTCTCATCTGCCTAGTCACATCTCTGGGGTGAGCACACAGGCTCTGTACAAGGAGAGAAGGGTTTCACCATTTTGGATTTAGAAAGAGGGGCACTGAAGGATTGTTTGCAGTAGAGCACACAGGATATGCTTCAAAAGTGAGTATGGTAACCTCTGGAAACCTATACTTCATTGATTTGAGATGAGCCGGGAGTAACCCCCAAGCTGGTCTCAAGCATAAATGGGTCCCTGTCTACCATCACCAGTGACCATGGTTGGTGCTTAACACTTCAGGTGCTATTTTTATTTAAAATTCAAATGTCTGATTTTCATTGTGGGATTTTTGTCATTTTAATTTGATTTTATTTATTAAAATATACTCTAGTTTTCTAATTTGGTTTGAGATTTGCATTGTGCTGCGTTTTGACTTTACTACTGTTATAGTGCTGTATAAATACGTTATCCATTACCTGTAAGTTAAACCTGTCTACTCTGTACCATGACTACTAGAGGGTTGAGCACAGGTTAATTTATTTACTTGAGTGATTCATCTTAGAAAACATTGTATTTATTACTGAAGGTAGGTTCTCACCCCACCCTTAACTAATAACCCAGATTAATACATAAGTGATTTAATTTTAGACAGCATGGCATCCAAATAGTTATGAAAACAGCTTGAAAGAGCACTTTGAGATTTACCCCTGCAACTGCCACTATACGCTAGTAGCTGTCAGAGGCAAAGAGGTGGGGGAACATAGTATGTTTATAGGATTAGGTATTGCCTGGCTTCATTGAGTTTGCCTCTGATGGAGCAGGTAAAGCAAAATTTTGTATACCTCCTCTATTTTGCATGAAATTTAATTACGTAATCATTCTAAATATTAACTTGTACTAATTGTGTGAAGTGGCATGAATAATCAACAATTGCACCTTAATAAACACAAGATACACATGGGACTAAAATGCTAATTGCATGGCAAATAATTAAATGATTAACTGTGGTGCGCAAACTAACTTTAGGATGTGTTGAAATAGAGAATTGCATGATTCATGTTGCTTTTGTGATGGTTTGTGCCTCCAGTGCTGCAGAATGGTGAGTATTATTGCTTTGAATGTTGCTACAAGCTAGGAAAATACTAATATATATTAGGATTAGTGCGGGTTTAAACATTAGAGTCTTCATTTCTATATATTAATTACTGTTATGTTTGTTTTTGCTTAAGTTGGCATTCAGGCCTACTAGGCCGCAGTACTTAAAATGGAGTTCGGAAGTGGCCACTGTCATGTGAGCGCGATGTCTACTGCGCAGACTCGGATGGCTCTGGAGATCTCTAAACGACCTCTGACGAGAACTGAAATGTTCCTTGTCAAGGATAGGAACATGGAGAACTGCCAAGATGAAGACTAGTGTGAATGACCGAGGGATAATGAAAGACCTGTACAAGAAAGCTTACATGTTGTTACTTCGGAACTTTTGCCTGTGAAATTACCAAAAAGAATACAATTGAGAAATGTCATGCCCGGTCTCATGGGAAACAGGCAAACCTGGGAACATTCAAGAGACTTAACAAATTTCAGAGGGTTTAGCCAATCAGAACT
Organism: Triturus cristatus; assembly: GCF_964204655.1. Lineage (NCBI taxonomy): Eukaryota > Metazoa > Chordata > Amphibia > Caudata > Salamandridae > Triturus > Triturus cristatus. The sequence goes on from NC_140583.1 coordinate 355,387,328, forward strand.
CTTTCTACCCCTAAATTGTTGCGAATTGTCCTAAAAGTAAGGAGAAAAAGAGTATAAAAGGAGGGGATTTGGAAGAGGGGATTATTATTATTATCATTATTGCTGTCGTTGTTGTTGGTGTGGAGGGTTAATTTTGCTGGGTTGTTGGTTTGTTGCTGAGATCGCCCGGTCCTTTGGCTGATTCGTGGAGACTGCGTCGAGTTGAAGGAGATTTCCTGGATTTACCTGGGGTTCCTTTGATTATAAAAGGACGATTCCATCTGAAGGGATTTTGATTATTGCTGTGGGTTGACGGGTTCTTCTGGAGGTGGTCACCAATGTTCAAAATTTAGGTAAACATAAATGTTATGTCAAAAGATCAAAGATTGGAAATCTCTCAATAGAAAAAGTATTTGAACGGTAATCCTGAATATGCCAACGCAGAGTGAACTAAATTAGATAACTAAAATTGATTAATAAGAAATGAGTTTGTGATTCTTTAATAAGGTATTGAAAGTTAACAAAAGGTTCCGAAGCTTTAAATGTGTTTTAGCTGGCTCTAAATCACCATCAACCAGTCCAACTAATTGGTCCATCAACCAAGTGGTGGAGTGCCTTGATGTTAAAGTTAGGATTCTATAAGTACTGATGTACATAATGTATGATGTAAAGGAATTTCTCCCGATAGGTAAGAAGGTACCCCCATATGTCCAGCACTTCTTTCCTCCTGTGTGCAGACTAGAGTGAGACGTATGAGGGTTGGTGTTATGCGCCCCACTAATGAATGAATGTATGAATGAATAAGTGCGATGACGAGTCTGTGACATAGGGAGGATATGTAAATTTGCCCTTTTCCGCTGGAGCACCTCTCTAGTATCGGCATCAGTTTAGCTATTATGTTTGTAATGACCAATGTACTTAATAAGTATTTTGTATGTATCTCCTCCTCTGCTCAAAAAGTTAACCTATCCTAAAAATCATTTCTCTCCTCCTATTTTCCCACTTTTCCATTTTTGTGCTGCAAGGATGCACTATTCCTCCCTAGAACATAAAGTGCAGCCATTCTGAATGTTTGAAATGTCTTTGGTTTCCTTTTATGTTTTGCACCTGATTACTATCTGCTTCTAGTTGATAGTATTTTGCACAAGGAAATTCAATGTTTTGCAATTATTCAAAATTTGCACATGTTTATTGTATTGAAATAGTAATTCTGGAATATGGGGACACAATTAAGGAATCACAAATACTAGTTGCACATTTCTTCATCGATAGTTATTTACATCAGTGTGCAATTTTAAGCAATCCTTTTGGTGCCTTTCATAGATTGGAAAAAGCTTTTTAATGGTTGGAAATTGGTGCAAACCCGATTTGCAACTCGTAAAACTTTAGAACATTAGGCCCTAAGTCTTTGCAAAAGTTAAGTTTCAGATCTGGAGTTGCGTGATAGCCACAACTTAAAACTTTGTGAAGTTAAAAAGTTTGTGATTTTACACAATTTTGCTCATGGGTGAAGATTTCTGCATAAAAAGGGTTTGTATGAGAATTTTCCCGCTGAAGCATTTTTTATGTTGGGGTGAAGAGTTATTTTACAAATAATTTTTCCTTAAGAACGAACTTATTTATCTAGCTATTTTGTGTAGTACAGCACTTCTCCTTAATGATACTTCCAAATTCTCAACTACAGTGGCAAAACATGTACAGAATGAGACTCAAAGTCAGCTGGAGTCCACTCTGGTAAAAGGAGAATCCCTGAGATGATATCTTGCATCAGAGGCATCAGTTGAATTACAGCCTGAATCTGACTGTCTTCAGACATTTCTTGAAAAAAACAGGTGGGTTGGATTTGCTCTTAGTTATGCATCTATTTATGTTAGTGTCTAGAACTCTTTAGCTTCAGTGTCTGATCGATAAGACCATTGCTGTTTTAAATCTAAAGATGCCAACTGAAGGTGTATTCCAGGAAACTCATGTGGAGCACAATCTTTACACATTACCAGGGCTTTTGTTTAATATGGGTCTTTCAGGTGGTTAGCAGAGCCTTGTTTCCACAGGCGGCTCAAGCACATCCTTGCAGTCACCGTTGATATCTTTGCAACCTGAAAGAACGACCCAGTATAAAACATATGAATCCAAGTGGTTCATCATCCCATATCTCATTAGCTTTGTGCAATGTGCAGTAGTGGGGGATCCTTCAACTCATGGATAGCTGCACGTTGAAACCAAAGAGCACAGAGCAGTATTCACAGAAGATGATTCCTACCTTTTCATAGCCATAGTCCATACAACACTGTGCATTTGGATTATTGTCCACATACTGACCTGAAAATTGATTGCCGGCTATGGAGAAGGAAATTTTGCTGAATGTATTGGTAAAGATTTTTCATTACAATGTTTCCAGTTTTTGTATAGGTACACAGGTTTGGAGTTAGGTCAATACCTGTTTCATATTAACAAATCTGACTTTTGCATATAATGTATTTCAGGGAGAGTGATGCTATTGCTGTGTAAGGTGAACAAATCAAGAGGAAAATGTTTACTGAGCTAGCCATGTAAGTAGTAAGTGTTGGTAATTTTAATATATTTATTGGGCTTCAAGTTAATTATCATGAGTGTGGATGGATCTCATGAAGTGGTCTTCAGACAGTGTTTGCGAATTGCACTCTTCTGCTGCTAGGAATCTGCATAGGCATGCATGTAGACTGATGCAACCTGTTAAGATAGAGTCTCAGGTAAAGGTGGAATACTAAAGGTCCAGTTAATTACGATCCATATACAGAAGGAAGTTCAGCCCATGGTATTGAGGTGGATGCTGGTAAGATGGATAATAGGAGGGAAGTTTCTAGTGGGCTAGGGGGCATAGAAGGTTGTCCTAGTGCTGGACAACCTGGATGAACGCAGCGTTACCCTGACACTGGAATGAAGGAAGCATCTATATTTGGGCAGCTCACATTTCTAGCTCTCTGTGGCCTGATAGTAGTGCGCCTGACTGTCATTATTACCACTTGTCCCAATATGATGGTCTTGCTACTGTGTGGCAGAATTGTTGTAAAAGTGTTCATCTTTAGAGGTTAGTTCTTGTAGGTTGAGGGGTTTATTACAAGTCTGGCAGTCCACGAACCACCAAATTTATGGGGGCGTGGCAATGGCAGTTTTCTGACCGCCCTATTAAAACCAGGGTGGTTGGGCCACCCTGGGACCGGCGCTACTGCTGGCACGGAGGCCTTGAGGATGCAAACTGCGGCCCCACCAAGAATATTGCAAATTTCCTCACCACCACACTTTTCATGACCATGAGACCACCATGGAAAGTGTGGTATGAAGTGCCCCCTGGAACAATCACTCCATGTGGATGTACACAGGGTGCATGCGCAACAGTACATGCACGGCATGGACCACAGCAGTCCATGCTGTGCAGGTACTGCCTTTGACGTTCCAATTGTGGTGCCTATTTCATAGGCCATACCCTGGGAATGCCAAAGTACCGCCCGCCAGACCAGGAGAAAACTTCTAGATGGGTTTGGCGGTGCAGGAATGGGGCGGTCCCCCTACCGCACAGCCAACGTTATAATAAGGCCCTGAGTTACCATTTTTTTTCCCTGTAACCTATGTGTCATATTGTCTTGAATGGAACGATTGAAAAGTCTAAAACCACAGTGTAGTGGAAATCTGTCTTATTTTTTAGGCGTTTTATTTACTAATTAGATTATTTATTTATTTTCTGAACTTCAATAGTCTAGTTATGGTTACAATTTAACTGCCATCTTGGGCCAGTGGACTGACTGAAATTCGTGTGTTTCTCCTCTCTTTTTCAGAGGTGAGTGGCCACTGAAACCAGTGATGAAGGATAGCCCTATAATCCACACTGAGGCCATCGGAAACACAGCCAAATGCCAGGTGCCAGTATAAGGGTACCCAGTGGATGGCAAATTAAACTAGAATCAACTGTTTGATTGAAAATAAAAAACTAGTCATCTCAACAAGTGAACTGACAGGGATCTGCAAAGGCTGCTGCTGAATCCTGAAGTCATGGCAAAGCAATGGCTCTGTAATTCAAGCTGATTGTAGATGAGGAATTCTGGGAGAGGAGCTTGATTGAAAATGACCACCCATGACCTCATTGTCTCAATTTCACAGATGAATTGCTGTTAGATTCACCAGATCCTAGCTTCACTGGTCATTCACGATTTTACTCCTCAGCAGTGAACAGCTGAGTGATAATGTAGTGGACGTCATTAGACCTAAATGTCGATGAAAAAGAAGCTCTTCAAAGTTAACAACAATATTGGAATGGAGATTTAGAATGTCAAATCATGCAATCCTACCATTCGTGGAGTAGCTATCTCTTTGTCTAATACATCTGAAACATGCAAATAGGGGAGAAACTCTAGGACCCATGTATTTTAATACCAACCAAGTGTACATTGGCTCTTTCCACATGAATCTCAACGTGGAAACGCACGCCGGAAGTCAGTGCCATATCACACATTTCTATAGACCACGCTCACTGGCGCAGGAAGATGAACTGCATTTTTCTTGATGGTGTAATCACATGTGCTGCCTTTAGGGTCAGCTGCATCACCAACACTGAAGGTAACAATCTGTTTCCAGCTCTTTGACTCAGATAGAGCCTTCTTCACTCAAAATAAGTGCAGGTCAAAGGGCAACCCCCCCCCCTAATTCCCATGCGTAATATTATCCAACCACTCTGACTATGTAATCAAATACCATAGCTAACAGGACTTCTTGCCCTCGTAGACGTGTAGCAGTATCTACCCCGACGCTCCCTAAATCCTAATTGACAAACTGCAACCAGCACTAAACTAGGCACTAGATTGGACCTGACCCAGAAAGCACAGACATGCATAATCCTTCCTAAAGGCACCTGAAATTGATAAATAAATCAAATAAACTTAGTGTCGTACGTTCCCTATTCAACCCATTTCCAATAGGAAATCTTATATTTTGATGGAAAGCCACATTTCCTTTTATATCCATCATGACAGTCACGTATAGTTTTCCGTAAACTGGAATGCATTTCAAGAACATTCATAGTGTGGGGAGATGTGCACAGTTCTTTGTTCATTGTTATTCAAGGCACAACCTCCTGAACATAACAAAACAACTATCAAATCAATGATTCTTCATAAAGCAGCATGTATTGCAAAAGGGAGACAACAGCCTATGCCCTGCCTGCACGCCAGCAACCTCTCTTTAGGGCCAGGTTACTGTGCCATCAGCAAAAGATCAAGTTATAAAGAGCCTCTCATCTCATTAAGCTGCATCTGCTTCTATTCCTGCTGCTGCCACATGCAACGCAATGTAAGCTCTCCTGCACAAGTCCACTTACTAGAATCACAAGGATGCTGAGGCTGTAACTGGGTCAGTTTTGTGAAGCTTACATACCCCCATTTAAATGTAGATTGTATGCGACATGATTCATAATTCCCTTTTCTGAGTCCAACTCGCAAGCTTGTGTTTCTAGGTTCTAAAGCTGTCAGACGACAGGAAGCAGGGTTGCAAACCACAAAGGCCTGAATTGTGCTTTGAGGAAATAACGTGTGCTTTTGTCGTGTGTTTCTTTCATGGTCCATTGTGGTTTTCCCTATGTTAGCCTTGTTGTACACTTCAATTCTTTTGCACACATTACTACATAAACATGCTTGCTTTTGTGCCACGTTGTATTTTTACACAGAACCTGCATATGTTTTCGTGTTCTGTTCTTTTCCTGGGATTTAGTCTGAACACCGTAGACAAGGTCAATCAACAATGCCCCTTGTAATTCTCTCTGGTGGGACACTAGCTCCTAAACATAACATGAGAATGCAGCTGCTGTTTGTGAGCACACATGTCTTGTCATATAACTAAGAACAAGAGTTATAAAAACACACACTAAGCGAAGGCCCTGAGGCAAGATTATCACGTCATCTGAGATGTAGAACGTCCATCTATGTGTGCCAAGGTACGGGGTCCGCCACTCATCCCAGAGATCTTTGATATATAATCATTACCTTTAGTATAAGGTGGCAGGTTTAGGCTTTCTGTCTTATAACATGACAGGGCTTTTAATGGTATATGATTTGCTAACCACGCTAGCGGTATTTTGTATCCATTTGTTTTCTAATTGTGGCGTAAATACTGCATCTTAGAGCACGACAGTTTAAATAAATGTACTAAACTTCCTCCGTGTCTCTTGTTTATCTTATTGTGGACAAGTACGAGTGAGAGAGCAAAAGGGCATGCCCTGTTACTGCGATCCCTGAGAGGATCGAGAGTGTTGTGTTCTGTGGTGCCAACTCACTTTTTTCTCAGGAACGATTAGGAGGGCAAGTGAGGCACTATAACTCGTTAGACTCAGGCTCATAGATACTGAGATAGTATGGTGACTCAGTCCCTACATGCCGATGTTTTATGGTCCCAAGCATGTTCTGTTCATGAGCAGAATCCCTGCAACACTTTAATTTTGTTTTGCGTGCTTGTCGTTGAGTTTATAGTACTACAGTGGGGTAAGCTTTCATCTGCCACAGAAGTGTTGAGTATACCAAGTCTTGCATCAATACTCCTACTCCTGCTCAATTTAAAGAGTCAATCACAGGAGTAGCCGGCTTGTAGGAATCTGCCTCTCCCTTTCCCAGAGTTGCGGTCCTGCATGGGAGCCCCTGCAAGATCCACATTCCTGTCTTAGCAGGCTGAAATGATGACAGCACTGGTAAGGAAACTCAGTTTATATGTACATCTGGCAACAACTAATCTCAGGCAGCAGCTGCCAGCCTGAGAATCCCCCTTCACATTCCACACTCCCTACATTTTGACCATCATATGCGAACATTGTGACACGCGACTCACTTAGACACAGAACACTCATTCTGGCAAAATCAGAGTCCCCAACCAATGTAAAATGGAGATCCCGAATCAGCCATCACTGTAACTTTGACATCATTTATAACAATACCGCAAATCCGAGGCTTCCGTCTGTCTACATAATGCATGGCTCACACCACATTCTCGACATGAAGTGATGAAGACAACATTAATACCATAGTATCGTCCTCATCAGATGCACCATCTTCAATGGACTTAACAATAGTGTCACCCCATCCCTTTTGACTTTTGTACTATTTACACACTTTCGCAAAATGTCCTCGTTTACTGCACTCAAAACACGTTTCATTGGCAGTGCTCCCATGCATTCATCTTCCACATCTGAATCACAACACATCAATACACTCGCTAAACATTTTGACATTTGCCCAGGCACTGCTCATACGTGTTTTATCTGAAAGTTTAACATTTCACTTATCTGCATTGTTTGTAACCTTGAGTGTTGACACCATCCATCGCCCTCATACACTGTTGAGGGTGCTCAATACTTCTTGCAAAAGTTAACGCCATTTCTAGACTTGGATCTTCAGTTGACAACAACCTTTCTTGAATGTTTTTACTCTTAGTTTTTTTGATTAGCTGGTCCCTTGTAATTTCATCCTTAAAGATCCCGATAGTTGCTCATTAAGGCTAAAGTGTATAAAACATTTACAAAATAATCGATGGGTTCACCCGGGGCTTAGCAGTGCTGCAAGAAGTTGTGCCATTCTAACACCATATTCTTCTTGGGGTTAAACCTCTTATTAAGAGAATGCACCACAGAAGCATATTCATCGTTAACCTCACCATCTTCATCCTCCACAGTGCCAACACGTACCATTAGTGTTTCTACAGGCAGTTTTTAAGGACACTCCTTCCTTCAGCACCCAAGCTGTACATTAATAAGGCTCTTTTTTATGTAAAAGTATCCCCATCAATGGCCTCCAGATAAGCTTCGAATGCCTCATGCCAACGTTCCCAACTCAATGGTGGGGTACCCGGAACCGAAAAAATGAGGGAGGTGGAAAATCTTTTCCATAATACCAACAAGTTTCCTTTAGAGTTGCTGCTAAATACTGTGGCCAAATACTGAATTACCCATCAAATACATGCAAAGTTGATGCCCAATGTACAAGGTGTGTGTGTCACCGGTTACCTTACACTAGGCAGGCTGTGCTTGTTACTGGTAAATTATGCATAGTACCTCACTAGATTGAGGTATAATCTATAAGGTGTGCATGTCACCGTTTACATCACACTGAATGTTGATTGCTAATTGCTGCAGCCGGGGTGTGCCTGTCACCATTCACTCCACTGGGACAGGCTGGATGCTGCAGCACACCATGGTTAACGCTCGTGTAAAATACCAAAAGTGTGAGAGAAACCCAATCCAAGATGGCGCTCCATATAAAACGTGATGAGGTCATGACAAGTGCATTGTGCTCCACTCTCCACTCTCCACCAAGAAGTCAGAGCGATTGTTTACCGGTTGGTGCTCGCGACTGTCACAGTGCGTGCAGTAGTTAAATGCCAGTGGCAGAATCCCTAAATTACTTGCAGCGCCTTAACCTGACTGTCTGACGATCACGAACCTGGCTGGTCTGACGATCCTCCAAAGACATCACGCACACACTCAGACCTCAGTGCTACAGGAATCCCAAAGCTGATGCTATAGGATCACTCAACACAGCAGTCCAGGGGTGGCCTTGTCACTAGAAACACACGTGGGTCCCTCGACGTTGCTGCTCATCGCCAATGAAAAGATGACAGCACTGGTAAGAAAGCCCAGTTTATTTGTACATCTGGAAACACCAAGGCTCAGGCAGCAACTGCCAGCCTGAGAATCCCCCTTCACAATCCACACTCCCTACATTCCAGCATGAAGGCTCACGCTAACCCTTGCAATACAAACTCCACACAGGCTCACCTTAGTAAAAAAAAGTAGTGGGGAGTTGTGCTTCACCTGTGGGTCCACCTGTTCTAGTAAGGTAGCAACTACCACAGCTGAGCCATCACCAAGCTTCACCAAGCCTTTCGATGTCGCAACTTCAAAACTGGGAGAGTAGTCAGGCAGCACTGGATGTAAGAGTTGGGTTCGATGGACCTGGAAGTTAGCCACCCTACGACCAATTTCAAAATTTGGGGGGAGGATGAAGGAACTTGATCAGTTTGAAGAAATAATCATACACTTTCCTGGAATAAAAAGGGGTGTTTGACTGGTGGTTCAGCATATAATTTGTTTCCCAGTTGTTTTAAAGACATTGGGCTTCAATCACAAACTGCATTTTGTAGTACGTTGAGTAGTACAAGAGTGCTACCCCATACTACAAAATGCAGTTCACAAACCAAGGGCCAGATACCGCTACCTCCACCTCTCCTATCTTTTCTGTGCGGAGATCTTCACCAATTTGATGGAGATCTCCATACACTTATGTATATAATTGTGTAGTAAAGGTTGCAAGGACAAAGGGGAGTAGCTGGAAATTAGGGAATGCATACTACTAAATGAGAAGGGTATAGATCAATTTAAGAAGGGACAAGCTAATACACATGTGCGTAATTTTGCATACGTTTGCTGTAAATTCACATAATTACACAAAAGTGAATTGGGGGAATTTTACACATCCCTAAAATGTTCTAAATAAGTACTGTGCTATACATGCTCCTTTATTGCCCTGCAAAGTTAATGCCTGCTTATTGGCTAGTTGGGATAGCCATTGCATGTGTTTGTAAGGCATTTTCAAGAAATAAAGGATATCAATTATCTGTTTACTACTTTTCAGGGCAGAGGAAACAAACATGTGGGGGGATATTCTCAAGGACGTGCGATAATCATCGGCAAAATAGGTTAACGCAAATTTTCATATCACAGGAAAATAACTCTGTGTTAACGTCATATTCACAACACGGCAGTAACATGCGATAGTTTCCTGATAATGCGTCAAACGTCTGGGACGGCGATAAAAATCTAATTCCGAACGTGAAAAAAGTTGTGAAGGGCCCAACTGCGAAAAAAAATTCAGCGATAAGCAGCGCCAGGCCTGCAAGCCCACAAGTCAGGCTGGAAAAATCACTATAAAAGCGGCAACAAAAAACACAAACAAAACACAAACAACTGCGAAGCACCATGGAGGTAGCTGTAGCAAGTACAGAGGACAACCAGAACCCCACAAACCCCACGGAGGACCAGCCTGGGACCATCATTGGGGAGACGTGGCAGGAGTTGGTGGACTGGACACTGCACAACATGACCTGAGCCAACAGCAACAGGGTGAGTAACGGCCAGGGCCTGGGGGGACGGGGGAGATGGGCACAATGGCACATATGCACAATTAAGCATAGTAAATCTGCGGACAAACTATGCCCAAGAGCCACAACTCTGTCCAAGAGCCCAATTTACCCAGGTATGCAACATCTCAGCACTGTATAAGCACAGAAGTGAAAGGCACACTGCCTGAAAGGGATAAGGGCCAGCCAAATCAGAGCGGAAGGGGCAACTCACCCACAGTGCAGCACACACACATAAGAATCAGAGCACCTCAACATTGACAACAATGTGGTACAAACTGCAACACTTTCACAACAGAACAGAGGACTGTATTAATGTACCTTTTGATTCAATGACTACTGAATGTAATGACTAGCCTTGAGAAAGCCCTGGCTTAACTTGCCACATAGGGTGAAACACGGGTCGCCCATCGGTAGTTATAGTTAGGACCTCGTTTCTATTCAAAAAGTGTTTTTTGTTTTCCCAATAACTTTGGCGTAGTTTGACGAATCTTCGCAACGTTTTCAAAACTAGTGAGGCGCTCCGGTCATCTCCAGTCCTGAAAGTTTTGGGGTGATTCATCAAGCGGGGGCAGAGAAAACAAGGGGGGTCCCAAAACACATTTTCCCCATGTAAATTTCCATAGGAAACTTTTGACAAAGCTACAGCCCGAACTGCTGAACGGAATTACACCAAATTTGGCAGAAAGGTAGCTCTTGGTTTGAAAGGAACCCTTTTTGTTGAATGGTGTAAATCCATTCAATGTTTTTTTAAATATTAAAGGAAAAAGAAATGTATATATCTGGGCTGAGCCTAACCACCCATCTCATCGTGAGATCTGATTGGCTGTCAGCACTTCATCCAAGAAGTGTTGGCAGCCATCTTGGGACCAATATACATGATAGCACCTCATTAAAAAGCATTACGGTGAATGGAAGGTTTTGAGGGTCACCGAAAGGAGAACGTATAAAGAGTGAAACGACTTTAGTTACATTATAAATCATTTGTTGATGGTACCATACTAATTTTAGGCATTGTGGTGTGTTCTAAGGTGATTTCACCCTGTGAAAAAGCCTTCTGCTGGGATATCATGAATCGTGTTTGAGAGAAAACCATTTTCTCATACTTTTCCCACAGAAGTTTGGAAAGTGATCTAGAAGCTAAAATGATAGCATATTTTCTGTAAATTCATAATTATCTTTCTCAGTCATGTGAGAATGAACTCTGACATTCTCAGTAAAACATGTACATCCAAAAAGGACAGAGACTGTCAGTTGATTTCTTTGTGTTCTACTGCAGCTTCCTAGAGCACCAATAGTCTTACTTATGACTATTGCACACCTGAAGCCATCTTGATTGGAATAAAGTGGTAACTCTTAAAACATTTAATTTAAAAAGGAACAAAATGAGGGGGTTCATTTTGCCATAGAAATTATGATTAGTGCTGCAAAAAGAAAAATGGGGGCACATTTTGAGTGACTTTTAAAGTCCTCTTCTATTTCATTAAAACATTCTGACATGCAGACTGAAACATGCACTTTGAATACCAGCAGCAGACTTCCCTGGTGAGCAGTAGCTTTACTAAAGTGATCTAATGAGAAACTAGAGTGCTAACATTCTGAATGTATGGCAAATGTGCGACACATCTGAATGCCTTCTTGATAGAATCAAAGTAATAAGCTGAAAGTATTTCCTACTGAGGAGACTGCAGTAAATGAGGAAATTGGGAAACTTCATAACAAATAAGTCTACCAAGATGGCCACCTCAGATAAAAGTGCCCAAATGTAGCTCAAATATCATCCAGATGTAGCTCAATGACAGAATGTCCCAGAGTGTTCTAAAGAACAACTAGAGCGCTAACAGTCTTACTTATGACAAAAGTATGGCAAAACCTAAAGCCATCTTTATTGGAATAAACTGGTAACACTTAAAACATTTAATTTAAAAAGGAACACAATGAGGGGGTTCAATTTTCCATAGAAATTATGATTAGTGCTGAAGAAAGGAACTTCATAACAAAAAAATCTCCCAAGATGGCCGCCAGAGACAAAAGAGCCCAAATGTAGCACAAATATCACCCACATGTAGCCCACGTGTAGCTCAATGCCAGAAGTGTGCAAAAAACTTTTTAATTTGGGGTTTTTTGCAGTTTTATATAGTGCAGACTGGTCAGGTATTGGAGTGCATTACATGAGCATTGGTTACATCACACAAGGACTAATTCATTTTGGTTGTAGACATGGGGAGATTAAGTGATTTGACCAGAATCACAGAATGCAGAGCTGAAGCAGAAACTCCAACCAGGTTCCCCAGTTGCAAAGTCTGCAGCTTTGGAAGTAACACCACATCCTCTCCCCTAAGTGCAACTGGTGCAAGTGGTCAACTGGATAAAAAACAAACATAAAGATAAAAAATAGTTTAAAAGTGCTTTGTCGCTATTTGAAAACTCAGAAAATATGTGCTCATTTTAGATTTTTAGAGGACTCACCATAATTTTGATGCAAATAAGACCCTCTCATCTATGTAATTTGTAAAGGAAATGCTCTAGGTATTACAGTTTTGATTACATCAAGATGACATCCGGCGTGCCACACTTTTGTAATAAATATAGAATGTTAGCAATCTAGTTGTTCATTAGGATACTGTTGAGAGGCAGAGGCCAGGGGCACAGAATCAGAAAATTGAAGGCAGGTAGGAGGGTGCAGAGGCAACAATTTGACCACACTGGGCAGGCAGGAAGGGCAGTGGCAGCACAATATACTATGGAGGGCAGTGAATAGGTGGGTTGGGGCAACAAACCAACAATACAGGACAGGCAAGAGAGGCTGTGGCAATATAATAGACCATTGTGGGCAGAAGGTAGAGGCAGTGGTAGTACAACCATACATGCCAACTGACCCGATTCAGCCAGAAAATACTCAGGGCCCGATTCACAGAACTAACTTAAGACAAAATCCTAAACTTACTACCATTTTGGTATTCACAGAAGGCACTTACTCATTTTGGTATTCACAGAAGGCACTTACTCATTTCGGTATTCACAGAAGTTAGGAGTCCTAACTTTAGGACTCCTAAATGCCTTCTGTGAATACCGAAAGTCTTAAAATTAGGATTTTTCTCAGTTTAGTAGTAGTATAGTTAGGACTCCTAACTTTAGGACTCCTAAATGCCTTCTGTGAATACCGAAAGTCTTAAAATTAGGATTTTTCTCAATTTAGTAGTCCTAAATTTAGGACTCCTAACTTTAGGACTCCTAAATGCCTTCTGTGAATACCGAAAGTCTTAAAATTAGGATTTTTCTCAGTTTAGTAGTAGTATAGTTAGGACTCCTAACTTTAGGACTCCTAAATGCCTTCTGTGAATACTGAAAGTCTTAAAATTAGGATTTTTCTCAATTTAGTAGTCCTAAGTTTAGGACTCCTAACTTTAGGACTCCTAAATGCCTTCTGTGAATACCGAAAGTCTTAAAATTAGGATTTTTCTCAGTTTAGTAGTAGTATAGTTAGGACTCCTAACTTTAGGACTCCTAAATGCCTTCTGTGAATACCGAAAGTCTTAAAATTAGGATTTTTCTCAATTTAGTAGTCCTAAATTTAGGACTCCTAAATGCCTTCTGTGAATACCGAAAGCCTTAAAATTAGGATTTTTCTCAGTTTAGTAGTTGTAAAGTTAGGAGTCCTAACCTTAGGACTCCTAAACTGAGAAAAATCCTAATTTTAAGGCTTTCGGTATTCACAGAAGGCATTTAGGAGTCCTAAACCTAGGACTACTAAATTTAGGACTACTAAATTGAGAAAAATCCTAATTTTAAGACTTTCGGTATTCACAGAAGGCATTTAGGAGTCCTAAAGTTAGGAGTCCTAACTATACTACTACTAAACTGAGAAAAATCCTAATTTTAAGACTTTCGGTATTCACAGAAGGCATTTAGGAGTCCTAAAGTTAGGACTCCTAACTTCTGTGAATACCGAAATGAGTAAGTGCCTTCTGTGAATACCAAAATGAGTAAGTGCCTTCTGTGAATACCAAAATGGTAGTAAGTTTAGGATTTTGTCTTAAGTTAGTTCTGTGAATCAGGCCCTCAATGTTTTTAAGCCCAAATGGGCTTTATTTGATCTGTCTCCTGTCTACAATCTCCTCTTTTCAATGTAAGTCAATGGGGAAAATCAATACCCCAGTTTTTTTTTCAAAATCTCCCTCTTACCAAGTTCAAAATGTTAGCAAGTATGGTACATTGGATCATAGAAGGCAGGAGGAATTGGGGTAGGGACATGGACTCGGATAACAGAGGACAAGAGGTACATGGAGAGGTGCACCAAACTGACCTTTCAGGGCAGGCATCAGTGTTTGTAGCAGCACAATATACCACACAGGGAATGCAGGACGGGAGTGCAGCACAACAATCCATAGAAAGAAATAGGGAGGGACAGGACCATGCGCATGGACAACAGAGAACAGAGGGGAAAGAGGCAATGGCAGCGAGCTGACCATAATGGACAGACAGGAGAGAAAGCTGCAGCATAACCCACCATAAAGGGCAGGAGGGAGGGATCAGGGGCATTACAATGGAACAGGAGGGAGGGAATAGGGGTCTGCACATGGAAAACAGAGGGCAGGGGGCAAGGGGGCAAGGCAGGAGCAGCAAGCTGACCATGGAGGTCAGGCAGGATGGGCACTAGAAGCAAGGCACACCATGGAGAGCAACAGTGAGACTATAATGGCATACACAAAGACCATGGAGGAAAGGTGGGAGGGGGTCAGGGGCAGCTAGCTGACCATACAGGGAAGGTGGGAGGGGCCGTGGCAGCACAGAAGACCATGCATGGCAAGCGGGAGGCTTAGTGGCAGCACAATGGCCATGATGGGCAAGAAGGAGTGGGCAGGGGCATGCACAAAGGACCATGGACTATATAAGAGAGGGGTAGGAGCTGAGCACAGACAATAGAGTTCAGGGGGAGGGGCCTCACAACAGACAACATGGGGCAGGCAGGAGGAGCAGTTGCAGTGGATGGCTAGGAGGAGGGGAGGAAGGAGCAGCAAGCTTGGGTGGGGGCAGCACAATGCCAGGCCAGGGCCTGCTTCCAACCCCCCACCATCCATTGTGATATTAATTTTACTTAACGTTAAAAAGAACTAGAAATTTGCTGAAAAAAACAAATATTACAGGGACATTATAGTTAGACTCATATTTCACTCAAACACAACCAGTGAAATTCAGCAGTTATAGTTACCTGAGCTAACTATAACTTACGTCCTCGCAATTTACTGCTAATGACCTCAGACATTACATCATGCATGACATGGTCAGTTACATCACTCATTACATCACTTATGACATCTCAAATGAGCTGTGAATGGAATGGAACTAAAATCGCTAGAACTTTATTTAGGGATAGTGTGTGTATATTAACACCCCTTTTTTTCTTTTCTTTCGTGTGAGAACCATTATAATACGCAACGTGCCCAGATCAATATGGCTGATAGCCTTTCACTTTAAAGTAATGTGTAGTCCATTGTTTATGTTGATGTTTGCAATCCTAAGTATGTTTATTATGAATAAGTCATACAGGTGTGGCGGTCATGGGGCAAGATATGCTGAAATGACATTGTGTTCATATTAACACTTGTTTTCTTTTCTTTATTGTATCAATTCCTGAATTTTCACATTGTGACCAGGCCAATATGGCCACCAGCTTTTTGGATTAAAGTAATATGTAGTTCTTTGTTAATGTTGGCAACTGGAGGCATTTGTACATTTGAATAAGGAAGCTACAATGACGTCTTGTATCGTTATCAAGGTTCGGACGAGCCGAAACGCGTGGATCACGTACTTTTCAGATTAAATACTTCCAAACTACAACCTGAGTGCTGATTCCTTCCTTGTAAGAGTGAGAGGAGATTAAATACATATATATAAGATTCACTGAAAAAACCACAAGTTTCAGGGACGTTATCATTAGAAATTAGCATTTAAAAAACCTTTGGTATTCACAGAAAAAAACACAGGATTCAGGGACGTTATAGTTAGTCTGACATTTCACTCGTACAAAACCAGAGAAATTCAGCTATAACTCACGCCCACACAATGCACTGCTGATGATGTCACACATTACATCACTCATGACATGGTCAGTGACACCACTGATGATATCACTGATGACATCTCAAATGACATCACTGATGATATCACTGATGACATCATCCAGTGACTGTGAGTGTTTCTAAAAAGTTTAAGAATGTGATATATATATGATGATTCAGTCAGTGTGTGTCTGACTGTATAAATGAGTGATTATACGTGTCTGGATGAATCTATGGGTGAGTGACTAATCTGTGTGAATGTCTGTATCAGTCTGTCAGTTGGTGTGTAAGTGGCTGCATCGGTTGGTGAATAGGTACATGAGTGTCTATATGGGTTATTGATTGATTGTCTGAGTACCTGAGTGTATGTGTGTTGTGTGACTGCATGGATGTGTGAGTGGGTGATTCACTGGCTGTATGGGTTCATGAGTGCATCTGCAAGGGGTTGTATGGGTGAGTGAGTGTGCATAGGGCTGTGTTGGTGAGTGAATAGATGTCTCAGTGGTATATGTGTGAGTAACTGCATATGTGAATGGCAGTATACGTGAGTGTCAGAGTATATAAGTGACTGTATGTGAAAGTGAATGATTGTGAGAGTGGATGTATGGAAGAGTGTGTGCTTGTGTCAATGATTGCATAAGAGAGTAAGTATGTGTTAATATCTGTGAATAAGTGAGGTGGTGTGTGTATAGGTGTGTGAGGTGTAACTGTATAGGTGAGTAGATGGCATTGTGATTGACTCTTTGGGTGACTGACTAGGTGTGTGAGTAACTATATGGGTGAGTGGTGATGTGTGAGTGTCTGTATGGGTGTATGAGTGCATATAATAATGGCTGTATTTATGATTGACTGCATGTATGAGTGACTGTATGGGTGAGTCAGTGGATGTGTGTGTAGACCTATGAATCAGTGTACTAACTGGTATTGGTTTGTCTATGGTTTTGAGAATGGTAGTATGTATTTTAGAGTGGGTGTATAAAAGGTTATATTAGGGTGTGAGTAGGTGCATCAGAGATTAAGTGGATGATGCCATCAGTAATGACATGAGTGATGTCATTTGAGATGTCATCAGTGATGTCATCAGTGATGTCACTGACCATGTCATGAGTGATGTAACATGTGAATATGTGACGTCATCAGCAGTGCTTTGCGGGGGCGTGACTTATATATATATATATATATATATATTCACAGAAAAAAACATAGGTTTCAGGCACGTTATAGTTAGGTATTAGCATTTAAAAAACCTCAGAAATTCACTGAAAAAACCATAGGTTTCAGGGGTGTTATAGTTAGCTGGACTTTTCACTTGTACAAAACCATTGAAATTCCCCCGTTATAGTTAGTTCAGCTAACTATAACTTGCGCGCCCGCAATGCACTGCTGATGACGTCACATATTATATCACTCATGACATGGTCAGTGACATCACTCATGACATCACTGATGGCATCTCAAATGACATCACTGATGACATCACTGATGACATCATCCAGTGAATGTGTGTTTCTCTGAAAATTAAATATGTTTTATATATGTATATCTCAAGGTCGATGGAAGAATAAATGGGTATATAAGTGTCTAAATGGATGATTTGTTTTTGAAAAATTGATTGTGTAACTGACTGATTAAGTGTATCATAGTGAACACATGGCTTAGTGAGTAATGTTTAAATATGTAAATATCTGTATCAGTCTCTCACTTTGTGTATAAGCGGCTGCATGGGTTGGTGAGTAGCTACATGGGTGTCTATATAGGTTATTAGTTGGTTTTTTAGGTATCAGTCTGAGTGTCTGCATGGTTCGGTGGGGGGTATTACGTAGTGCATAGGTGCATGAATGAGTGACTCACTGTTTGTATGTGTTGAACACAGCATGTGTGCAGGACTGTATGGGTGGATGAGTGTGTGTATGGGTGTGTTAGTGAGTGAATGACTGTCTCAATAGTGTCTTTATGAGTAACTACATATGTTTTAAACTAGTATATGTGACTATTGGTGTATATATGTGAGTATATGTGAGAGTGAGAGATTGAAAGAATTCCTGTATGAATAAGTATGTGTTTCTATAAGTGATTGTTTAAAAGACTAAGTATGTGTAAGTTTCCGTAGAAGTAAGTGTGGTGGTGTGTGTATAACTGTATATGCAAGTAAATGTATGTTTGATTCTTTATTAGCATGAGTGACTATGTGTGTGAGTAACTCTATGGATGAGTAGCATTGTGTAACAGGATGTATAGGTGTATGAGTACATATGATGAGTGAGTACATGTATGAGTGACTGTATAGGACTGTTGGTGAATGAGTGGATGTGTATGTGGATCTTAGAATTGCTGAAGAGGTTGTTGTAACTGGTATTGGTATGTCCATTGTTTTGAAAATGTTTGTCTCTATTTTTGAATGTGTGTATCAAAGGTTATATTAGGGGAGAGGATGTCTGCCACTCTATCACAAGGATGATGTCATCAGTGATGTCATCAGTGATGTCATTTGAGATGTCATCAGTGATGTCATGAGTGATGTCACTGACCATGTCATGAGTGATGTAATATGTGACGTCATCAGCAGTGCATTGCGGGCGCGCGAGTTATAGTTAGCTCAACTAACTATAACGGGGGAATTTCAATGGTTTTGTACAAGTGAAAAGTCCAGCTAACTATAACACCCCTGAAACCTAGGGTTTTTTCAGTGAATTTCTGAGGTTTTTTAAATGCTAATTCCTAACTATAACGTGCCTGAAACCTATGGTTTTTTCTGTGAATTTCAAAGGTTTTTTAAATGCTAATTTCTAACTATGCCTACAGAGATAGGACATGTGAAGAAAGAAGAAAAAATGCACAGAAAGAAACAAAAGAAGTGCAGAAAGAAGCAACAGAAGTCCTCAAATACGAAGATAAGTGCAGGAAGAAGGATAACGTGCAGAAAGAACAAAAAGAAGAGCAGAAAGAAGCCTTGTTGCAAAATCATCCTGTACCCTCAACTTTTTCAGACGGATACTGGTGGTAACTGAGTCTGACTAACCAGTCCTAGAGCCAGTGCTATGTTAAAAGGCACTTAGAATACAGTGAAAACACCTACATACACTAGGGGACATTATGCGTTGGGGTCCCCCTGTGATTAGCATGACCTCCTCTGTAAGCCCCTAGTATATAATAGGGCATGGGGATTAAAACTACCTCTTAAAACAGGCCACAGGGCGTTTTTGCACACGTTAACTCAGGCCCCGTCCCCTCCCTTCACCACTGTGTAAACACGCCCTGTGTCCGTTTTTAGTTGGGAGATTAAGTTCATTTGAATCCGGAGGGTCCCTAGGGTCCAACTAGCCCACTAGGTACCTCCAGTAAGTGCCACAGAGCTGCGTTGCAGAGAGGTGTAAAAAGTGGCACGGCCTGGACCACCTCTCTGCAATGCAGCTCAGTGGCGCTTACTGGAAGCACTTGGTGGGCTAGTTAGCCCCCAGGGGCCCTCAGTATTGAAGGGAAATTATATCCCCAATTTAAAACGTGCCATAGTGCGTGTTTGCACACGTCACCTCAGGCCCCGTCCCCTCCCTTCACCACTGTGTAAACGCGCCCTGTGGCTGTTCTAAGTTGAGAGATTAAGTCCCCTTGAATCCTAAGGGTCCCTAGGGACCAACTAGACCACTAGGTACCTCCAGTAAGCGCCACAGAGCTGCGTTGCAGAGAGGTGTAAAAAGGGGCTTGGCCTCAGAACACCTGTCTGCAGCGCAGCTCCCTGGCGCATACTGGAGATGCCTGTTGGGGGCACGTTTGCAGAGTGCTGCACGGAGGGGGCATGGCCTCCGGCACGATGCCAGTCTTTTATTTATTTAAATTTTTTAAGAAGGGGGGCTGTGTGGTTCCCCTTCTTATTCTAATTTATTGGCCCTGATGACCCCATCCCCCAGGGCCTGTCTCCTAATTATATTTTTTTGACCCCAATCCCCAGGGCCGGCCACTGTTTTTTATTAATTTTAAAAAATATATATTTATAGACACACCTAGGACATGCTGGACAAACCGTACGTACCTATCACCATGACGATTTGCGTGATATTCATTAAAAGGCGACTATGCATGCAATGAATCCACGTGGAATGTATTTACACCACTAGTGAAGCTCTGACATGTCTGATGCCCTACCGTGCCTAATCCCGGTAGACACCCTTGTCGTTTATTTATACAAACATGGGTAGCTATTGACGGGCACATTTAATACACATGCACACCAAGCCATTCAAAGGGGATTCGACAAAAATTCGACCAAAACTATGCAAGAAACCCCCCTCACGGTTAATATAACACACATCCACTGCCGGATGTGTAATGCTTTTTATTTTACTCTCTGGAAAGGGGACGAACATCACTTGAGAGTCACAGCGCGCTCCTGACAGAGCCCAATGCTGTGTTACACCCACCATTGCCAGCCGAGTGCCACACACCTCTGTGTTGTATTCCACTAGCTAGTGCATATGCTATGACACTCTCTAGCCCATGTGCACTGTAACACCACCCCGTGAATATGTCATGCCACACTTGTCTTCGCACGGGTTATATTGCCCCATCTAACGTGCCTTCCTCGATGCCTATGTTATAACGCACAGTGCTATGCCATACATATTACAATCTGGGATCCATATCTTTGTCACAGTGCATATGCAACGTTACACTCCCCAGCACATATTTTATATTACAACTTTGGAGACTAGTTAGGTTACACAACACTGCCCTGTGCATATTACACTCCAAGGCGCATATCGCATAGCACGCGCTAGTGCCTGTGCTATCTCGCGCTCTCCAATGAATCTGTCATTGCGCACAATGTATTGCATATTATATTTCATGCCCGGTTCATCTTATACCACACTTTTTGGTGCATAGTTTATACCATACACTATATCTAGTTTTCATTTTCAATCGTGCTCTCAGGACTATGTTCTATATAACACTGTGTTCACCTACCCTTTTCACGGGCATTGCATTTTGCGATAGGGGGTGGAGGGTCAGGGGGTGTTTCTGCCAAGTGAGCCCGGAGTCACAGTCACAAACGTCCTCTTCTTCCTGAATAAAAGTGAGATTATGCTGCATACTTGTTCATATTTTAAGTAGTTCGCACAGACACAATGTTTTAAAAACAATAAAGTTCCTAATACCCGCCTTCTCTGAACAGTTAGCTTGCTGCCCCATCCCCCTCCTCCCTATCCTCTGTTGTGCGAATCCATGGACTAGCCTCCTCCCTCCTGCCATGCATGGTCTGATGTGCTGCCACTGCCCTCAATTTAGTATGATGTACCAGTCCACTCCTCCTGCTCTCCATTGCCCAATTCTATGCCCCATCATTGACCTCCTACTTAAACTCTGTGCTTAGCTTGCTGCCCCTATTCTCCTTCCCCCTGCCCTCCGATGTCTTTGTGCATGCCCCTGCTCCATCCTTTTTGCCCACCATGTCCCATGGACCTGCCACTTGTATCTACTCTGAGTGTTCTGTTGAGCTGCCACTCCCCTCCCACCTGCCTAGCATTGTCAGATGACTGTAACCTGGCCCTGCCACCTCCACCCTGCCTGTCCACATGCCATGCCCCTATCCTCTTCCTCCTGTCCTACATGGTCCATTGTACTGCCACACCCTTCTGCCCTCCCTGGTCTGTTGTGCTGCAACTGCTCCTCCTGCCTGCCCCGTGTGGTCTGTTGTGAGGCCCCTTCCCCTGAACTCTCTTGTCTGTGCACAGGTCCTGACCCTCCCTTCTATCCTCCATCGTCCTTTGTGCATGCCCCTGCACCCTCCTTCTTGCCCATCATAGCCATTGTGCTGCCACTAACCCTCCCACTTGCCATGCATGGTCTTCTGTGCTGCCATGGCCCCTCCCACCTTCCCTGTGTGGTCAGTTAGCTGCCCCTGACCCCCTCCCACCTTCCCTCCATGGTCTGTGTGTATGCCATCACAGTCTCACTGTTGCTCTTCATGGTGTGTCTTGCTTCTAGTGCCCATCCTGCCTGACCTCCATGGCTATCTTGCTGCTCCTGCCCTGCCCCCTTGCCCCCAACCCTCTGTTTACATGTGCAGACCCCTACTCCCTCCCTCCTGGCTTGTCTGTTCCATTGTAATGCCCCTGATCTGTCCCTCCTGCCCTTTATGGTCTGTTATGCTGCAGCTTTCTCTCCTGTCTGTCCATTATGGTCAGCTAGCTACCATTGCCTCTTGCCCCTCTGTTCTCTGTTGTCCATGTGCATGGTCCTGTCCCCTCCCTCTTGCTTTCTATGGATTGTTGTGCTGCACTCCCGTCCTGAATGCCCTGTGTGGTGTATTGTGCTGCTGCAAACCCTGATGCCTGCCCTGCAAGGTCAGTTTGGTGCACCTCTCCATGTCCCTCCTGTCCTCTGTTATCCAGGTCCATGTCCCTATCCCATTTCCTTCCATGATCCAATGTACCATACTTGCGAACATTTTGAACTTGGTAAGAGGGAGATTTTGAAAAAAAACTGGGGTATTGATTTTCCCCTTTGAGTTACATTGAAAAAGAGGAGATTGTTGACAGGAGACAGATCAAATAAAGCCCATTTGAGCTTAAAAACATTGGACGTTTCCTGGCTGAATCGGGTCTGTTGGCATGTATGGTTGTACTACCATTGCCTCTTCCTTCTGCCCACAATGGTCTATTACATTGCCACAGCCTCTCTTGCAAGTCCTGTATTGTTGGTTTGTTGCCCCTGCCCCCCTTTCCACTACCCTCCATAGTCTGTTGTGCTTCCACGGCCCTTCCTGCCTGCTCAGTGTGGTTAAATTGTTGCCTTTGCACCCTCCTACCTGCCTTCAATTTTCAGAGTCCGTGCCCCTGGCCTCTGCCTCTCAACAGTATCCTAATGAACAACTAGATTGCTAACATTCTATATTTATTACAAAAGTGTGGAACGCCTAACATCATCTTGATGTAATCAAAACTGTAATACCTAGAGCATTTCCTTTAGAAATTACATATATGAGAGGGTCTTATTGGCATCAAAATTATGGTTAGTGCTCTAAAAGACTAAAATAAGGACATATTTTCGGAGTTTTCAAATAGCGACAAAGCACTTTTAAATTATTTGTTATCTTTATGTTTTTTTATCCAGTTGACCACTTGATTAAATGTTGCACTTAGGGGAGAGGATGTGGTGTTACTTCCAGAACTGCAGACTTTGCAACTGGGGAACCAGGTTGAAGTTTTTGCTTCAGCTCGACATTCTGTGATTCTGGTCAAATCACTTAGTCTCCCCATGTCTACAACCAAAATGAATTTGTTCTTGTGTGATGTAACCAATGCTCATGTAAAGCACTCCAATACCTGACAAGTCTGCACTATATAACACTGCAAAAACACAAAATAATAAGTGTTTTGCACACTTCTGTCATTGGGCTATATTTGGGCTACATCTGGGTGATTTTGGGCTACATTTGGGCTCTTTTGTCTCCGGTGGCCATCTTGGGAGATTTATTTGTTATGAAGTTTCCTAATTTCCTCATGTACTGCAGTCTCCTCAGTAGGATACGCTTTCAGTTTTTTACTTTGATTCCATCATGAAGGTATTCAGATATGTCACACATTTGCCATAAATTCTGAATGTTAGCACTCTAGTTGCTCATTAGATCACTGTAGTAAAACTACTGTTCACCATGGAAGTCTGCTCCTGGTATTAAAAGTGCGTGTTTCAGTCTGCATGTCAGAAAATTTTAATGAAATAGAAGAGGATTTGAGAAGTCACTCAAAATGTGCCCTCATTTTCTTTCTTCAGCATTAATCATAATTTCTATGGCAAAATGAACCCCCTCATTGTGTTCCTTTTTAAATTAAATGTTTTAAGTGTTACCAGTTTATTCCAATCAAGATGGCTTCAGGTGTGCCATACTTTTGTCATAATGAAGACAGTAAGCGCTCTAGTTGTTTTAAAGAACATTCTGGGACATTCTGTCATTGGGCTATACTTGGGCTACATCTGGGTGATATTTGGGCTACATTTGGGCTCTTTTGTCTCTGGTTGCCATCTTGGGAGACTTATTTGTTATGAAGTTTCCTAATTTCCTCATTTACTGCAGTCTCCTCAGTAGGAAATACTTTCAGTTTTTTACTTTGATTCCATCAAGAAGGCATTCAGATGTGTCACACATTTGCCATAAATTCAGAATGTTAGCACTCTTTTTGCTCATTAGATCACTGTAGTAAAGCTACTGCTCACCAGGGAAAACTGCTGCTGGTATTGAAAGTGCATGTTTCAGTCTGCATGTCAGAATGTTTTAATGAAATAGAAGAGGATTTAAGAAGTCACTCAAAATGTGCCCTAATTTTTCTTTCTGCAGCACTAATCATACTTCTTATGGAAAAATGAACCCCCTCATTTTGTTCCTTTTTAAATTAAATGTTTTAAGAGTTACCACTTTAATCCAAGCAAGATGGCTTCAGGTGTGCCATACGTTTATCATAAGTAGGACTGTTAGCGCTCTAGTAGTTCTTAGGAACACTCTGGGAAGCTGCAGTAGAACTCAAAGGAATCAACTGACAGTCTCTGCCCTTGTTGGATGTACATGTTTTACTGAGAATGTCAGACTTCATTCTCACATGACTGAGAAAGATAATGTGAATTTAGAGAAAATAAGCTCTCAGTTTAGCTTATAGATCACCTTCCAAACCTCTGTGGGAAAAGCATACGAAAATATTTTTCTCTCAATCATGATATCCCAGCAGAAGGCTTTTTCACATGGTGAAATCACCTTAGAACATACCACAATTCCTAAAATGAGTATGGTACCATCAAAAAATGATTTATAATGTAACTAAAGTCTTAAAACCTTCTATTAACTGCAATGCTTTTTAATGAGGTGCTATCATGTATATTGGTCCCAAGATGGCTGCCAACACTTCTTGGATGAAGTGCTGACAGCCAATCAGATCTCAGGATGAGATGTGTGGTTAGGCTCCGCCCACATATATATATGCTTTTAAATGCTATTTTCTCAGGAAATACTGAACAGATTTACACCAGACCTGCAAAAGGCACTTCCTTGACCTTATGGCTACCTCTCTGCCAAATTTCAAGTAATTCTGTTCAGCCGTTCGGGCTGTAGCTGTGTCTAAAGGCCCTATGGAAAAATGCATGGGGATAACGTGTTTTGGGACCCCCTTTTTTCTCGGCCCCTGCTTGACGAATCACCCCGAGACTTTCAGGGTAGGAGCTGAACAGAGCGCCCCATTAGTTTTGAAAATTTCGCGAGGATTCGTCAACCGGCGCCAAAGTTATTCAAAATAGAATTTTGAGATTTCCAATGGAAACTAGGTTGTAACTATAACTATCTACTGGCGACCGCCAGTAGATAATATATATATACCGCGTGGGTTACGAATTATGCTTGCCCCCAGCTTTGACAGCCCGAATCCGCTGTTACTCAAAGAATGGGCAGAGAGTAACCTTGAAGCATCTATGCGCCTGGTGTGTTTACTCATTAAGTACGCCCGTATAGATAGAGATGCAAACCTTAAAGAAATTGAACGCCTGAACTGTGAACTAACCAAACTCCGCAACTCATCTACGAATGATACCATTGATAAAGGCATTGATGAAATGAAAACTCGCCTCTCCAAACAAGAGGCTGTCATCAAAAATAGAAAGGCGTTCAAATTTGCGCGCGACAAAAGAGATTATGAACTGGGGCAAGTTTTTACGTTCGCGCGTAAATATGACTATCTGAGAAAATCCAGAAATAGTGGTAAGGAGTCCAGTGTCAAAGCACCACAGGCTACAGCAACCAATATAAATGCCTCCACGTCCGACCTCAGTGCCCTCGTTAGTGATACTGATTCAAACACTAGTGGCGAATCTTCATCAACCAACAGAGAAGATCTTGGCCATCTAACTTACGCCGAGGAAATAGATTTTTTAGCAGAGGATCGGAAAAAATCGTTGAGATCTCGGAATGCCACGAGTCAACAAAACAAAAAAGAAATCACCGCAGAAGAGAGAGGCGCAAATGTAACAAGAGGCAGAGGAAGAGGGCAGCAGAGAAAGAGATGGCAACAACGCTAACATCAGTTGACAACACCATCATCAATTTAACGGATGTTGAACTCAACCTCGCAGAAAAACAATTACTAGCCTTAGGTCTCAGCTTTTGCCCCGAAAGCAACTTCAACTACAGCAATACCAGAGTTGATATTTTCAAATTCATCAGAAAACTCAAATTAACCAAATACTACTCCATCAAAAAACAAGTTCACAATAGCGAAGTACACAAAGAAAAAGTGAAAGATAATAAAGAAAAAGAAAAAAATGTCTCAACATTGAGTCAAACTATTACCAGCACGTGCAGATCATCGAACAGTCAAGAACTAACAAGTCTAGCCACTAGCACATCTGAGAACCTTGTGGCCGGCGATCTTCAAGTTATGAAAACTCTTCATTCCCTGAGCACAAACTATGAAGACCCTGATGTTACAAGTATTGACACTCAAGAACTTTCAGATATAGAAGGTATCAATATTTCTCACTCTGGTCAAAGTCCCTTCAAACCAACTTCCACATTTGTTCCTATCATGCCCCGTGATGCGGTTGATATCTTTCACGATCGGGTCACTGAAGAACTCAAAAAAATGTATTTGAGACACAACAAGCAAAGAAAGAAGGGAGGTTACTCTAAACATCAACCTCGTGCTTATTTTCAATTGATGAAAAAGTTGGGCAGTAATCACGAGATCATTATCAATAAAAGTGACAAAGGTGGTAACATCGTATTATGGAGCAAGAAGGAATACAAATGTGAAGCATATCGTCATTTAAACAATCATGAATGTTACCGCAGAACTAACATCGCAGAATTCAACAAGATAAACAAGAATTACAAAGACGACCTCACTATGTGGAAAAGAGACAATTTGATCAGCAAAGATGAATTTAATTTTTTGCACAATTCACATCCTGTTCTCCCAACTATTTACTTTATACCCAAAGTTCACAAGGGCACTAATCCAGTACAGGGCAGACCCATCATCTCTGCTAACAAAAGTAATTTTGAAAACACTTCCCGTTACATTGATTATTATTTACAGGACTTTGTAACTCAACTACCTTCATATCTCCGTGACAGCAAAGATTTCTTGGGCAAACTTAATAATCAGACTTGGTCAGCACAGTATTGTTTCATAACATTGGACATCGCCGCACTATACACCAGCATCAGGCACAATGATGGAATCCAAGCTATTGAACACTATCTCAATCAAAGACCTATAGAATTCTATTGCCATAATCAAATGTTACTGTCTATGATTCGCTGGTGTCTCCTCAACAATGTGTTCACATTTGATGGTCTACTATTTCAACAACTGCAGGGAGTGGCGATGGGGGCATGCTTCTCCCCCAGCTACGCGTGTTTACACGTGGGCTGGTGGGAGGAGCATGTCCTCAAGAGAGAGCATGGTGAAGTGTGGTGCAAACATGTCGTTCAATGGTGGCGTTACATTGACAACATTTTTGTTATCTGGCATGGCACTCACGAGGAAGCTGAAGATTTTGTCGAAAGTATTAATATGAACAACATTAATTTACAATTCACTGCAAATATAGACAATTCTACTTGTAATGTTCTTGACATCAAAGTTTACATTGAGAAAGATCATATCGAGACATGTCTATATCGCAAGCCCACAGCCGGCAACAGCATTCTGCATGCCAATAGTTTCCACCCGGCCCACACTATCACCAGCCTCCCTTATGGAGAATATCTACGCATACGCCGGGCTTGCAGTAACCCAGTTGTTTTAGACCGCCATCAGGATAACGCCACTTTGAGGTTCGTAGAGAGAGGATACAATCCCATTAAACTCAAATCAGCCAAAGACAGGGCCAACAGCAAAAACAGACTCCAACTCTTAAGTAACACTGCACAGTCTCCCAATATACCCACTTCACATCTATCTCCTGATTTACAGTGCAATCAAACCGCTTGTAGGCTCATAACTACATACAGCAAACAAGCCAGAGACATTAAGACCATTGTTTATAAACAATGGCCTATTGTCTTGACCGATGCTACTCTTAAGCAGGTCCTTCCCATCAGGCCTACCATTACTTTCCGTAAGGCTCACTCCATGCACAGTGACTTAGTTAGATCTAGTCCTGAACTTACAACTAAAGGCAGTTGGTTATCTCCCAAACTGGGTTTTTATAAATGCAGCTCTTGCCGCGCATGTAAATTTGGGATAACTACCACCAGCTATACCACTGCCTTTTCAATGGAAAATTACCCCATTAAAGGGCATTACACCTGCCGAACGGAATATGCGGTCTATATGTTACAATGCACTTGTGGTCTCAAATATATCGGCAGCACTAAGCTGCCGGTCCATGCTCACATTTTACAGCACTTACGAGCCATCGTCAACTCTGATCCCGCATATCCAGTGGCCAGACATTTTAAAATGGTACACGACAACAATCTAAATTGCCTCAAATACTGTGTCCTGGATTCTGTACCAAGTCAGAAAAGGGGAGGCAATCGCGAAAAGCGATTGCGACAATTGGAATCTCGATATATCATCGAGCTCGATACCAAATACCCCCAAGGTCTCAACACAGGCGAGGATATGCACCATTTCCTGTAATTATTACCTGGCTTATAGTTTTGAGGCATAGCTATCTGTCATATCAATACCTGGGTGTTGTGGTACATTCATTCATACTTCTGTGCAATATATACTTAAGAAATGTTCTTTGATCGATGCACTACAGGGGCAATCTCATTGTTTGTCTTTATATGGTCTAACCCGTAAATTTGGGGTTGTTTTTAAGGGGGATCCCTGCATTCAGTCATCAGCCTTGGGTATTTATACCATGTATTGTGATAAATTTTATCATAGCCCCTTTCTACTCTGGATATAGGGGATTTACAAGGCTGATATCTAGCCGATATATTTTTATACGTTAGTTTTTCACACCCACTCTTTTCACATACTTTAGCACTGAGCACTTAATTTTGGCATTTGTATTGAGGTACTTGGTTTTTAATGTTTATAAACCCAGATCTAATTGCATATCAGTAAATTCGTTTCCAAAGATTGATTTCAGTCGAATAAATTTAAGATGCATTACTCCCAGTACACATAGCACTTTATCCATCAGTGAGTCAGTAGAGTCACCACATTGTTCGTTAATAAGGGTATTGGTACCCAGTAATACGACTGTTTATTTACTTTTACCGTTTTTGCTAAATGATCTATTGAGAGCATTCTTCTTTAATTATTCTCTCATTTTTGTCTTTATTTGAAACCTGATGAGTTGTTTTTATAGCCAACTCGATACATTGTATATATTTGTGTATTTAAGGACAGATCTAATGACTTAGCGAAACCTAAATGTATTTGAACATGTGACTAGCAATTGCACTACATGTACTGGTATAAGTATTTTTCTTATAAATTTGATTATGTACAATTAATAAGGTACAATGATTAGATATTGCTAAGAACTGCGTCTTTTCTAATACCATGCCTGGAAAACGACAGTTTATGGTTTTAAACATGATTTAGTACGCTACAGTATTTCTTCCATTTCCTTTAGCAATGCCATTTGATTATTTTCAGGTGGAGGTTGGTGTTTTTTCCTTTAAATTCAATGTTATTGCACGTAACGCAGTCATGTGAGCAAGGGCCGAGTGGCTCGAAACGCGTCATGGACTAGGCACGTAATTTATATCAAATAAACAAGATTTGAAAGCATTGGCGAGTGAAGTTGTCCGTTCCTGCAGCTGTGCGTCATTGCACTTTGGGAAGTTTCTTCGATATATATATATATATATATATATATATATATATATATATTCACTGAAAAAAACATAGGTTTCAGGGACGTTATAGTTAGTTGGACATTTCACTCATACAAAACCATAGCAATTCCACCATTATAGTTAGTTCAGATAACTATAACTCGTGCCCCCGCAATGCACTGCTGATGACGTCACATATTACATCATTCATGACATGGTCAGTGACATCACTGATGAGATCACTGATGACATCTCAAATGACATCAATGATGATATCATCCAGTGAATGTGGTTTTCTTTAAAATTTAAATATGTATTATATATATACACCAAGCTGTATTGAAGAATGAATGGATGTATAAGTGTCTGGATGGAGGATTTAGTAGGTGTGTGACTGACTGTTTAAGTGAATGATTAAATGTATCCTACTGAATACATGGGTTAGTGTCTAAAGTGTGTGAATGTCTGTATCACTCTGTCTGTTGTTGTGTAGTGCGGCCCCCCTGGACCACGCATCATCGCAGGGTACATACACGCCCAGTGCCAAAGGTACTACTAACTCATTGAACCACAAATTATCGTCACGTGGCCTTATTGAGGCAGAATTCAATGTAAGCCGCAAAACATGGTGCCACTAACCCTGTTCAACACAAGCTGGCGACACGTGGTGCCGCTAACCCTGTTCAACACAAGCCACGACACGTGGTGTCACTAACCCTGTTAAACAGAAGCCGGCGACATGTGGTGCCGCTAACCCTGTTCAACACAACCCGATAATAATAATAATAATAAAGAGCTTGTAAAGCACATAGTTATACTGACTGTGTGTCCCCGCGCTGCGGCCAGTGCTGCTAAGGGAGTGCCAAAGAAAGAGACTGGGCAAAAGTCAGATACACGGCTCTATGTCTGGTAGAGCCATGTCTTCAATTTTTTCCTTAAATGTTTTTCAGATTGTTCCATCCGGAGATCCTGTGGAAGAGCGTTCCACTGTTTAGTGGCAAGGTAGCGGAAAGATTGACCCCCCCATTCTCATTCTTTTGATTATTGGGACTTGAACCTGTCCCAAGCCACAGGACCGTAAGGTCCTGGTGGGAGCGTAGGGGAGCAGTAGGTTGTGAAGGTAAGTCAGACCCGTCCCCATCAGGATCTGTTGGCTGATGCATAGGGCCTTGAAGAGGATTCTTTCTTTAATCGGGAGCCAATGTAAGGAAGCTTGGGCATTTTTGGACGAGGCTCTTCTAGGGAGCATCAGGACTAGGCGGGCGGCTGCATTTTTAATACATTGCAGTCTTTGAATGCTCTTGCTACTGGTGCCTATATAGAGCGCATTACCATAGTCCAAACGCGAGGTGACAAATGAGTGGACTAAAGTTTTTCTGGCCGCTATCGGAAGCACATCTAGAGTCTTTCGAAGGCCTTTCATTATTCCAAAGCACTTTCCAGCCACAGTCCTGGTGTGGTGGTCAAAAGAGAACTTGGAGTCTAGCCGCATCCCCAGGTCCTTTACCTGTTCACTAGGAGTGGGGGTGGCGCCCAGGTTCTGTGGCCACCACTTTGATGACCATATCGAGGGAGCTTTGCCCACAATTAGGACCTCTGTCTTGCTGCTGTTCAACTTTAAACTGTTGTTGGACATCCAGACCGCCAGCTCATGAAGGCATGTGGATAAATTAGTGGCTGCTTTTTTCTGAGATTGGGATAGAGATACTACAAGTTGCGTGTCATCCGCATAGGACACAACACTAATGCCGCATTTTTCAATGATGTTATGTAGAGGGGCCATATACAGGTTGAAAAGCGTGGGGCTCAATATAGAGCCCTGGGAGACCCCCTGATTTAACCTGATGTTCTTGGAGTAGGGTGGTCCTTGAGATACTTGAAAGGTCCTGTCCTGTAGGAAGGATCTTAGACATTTCAGAGCCAGATTGGTGGGCAACGGTGTCGAAAGCGGCGCTTAGGTCCAGCAGAATCAGCGCTACCATCTGTCAACCTGTCTACGAATGGTTTCTGTGGAAAGAAGCAGCGCCGATTCTGTAGAATATGTTGCCCGTGGGGTGGAGTAGACTAACCTGGTTCATGTGTGTTGTTAGTTGAGCGTTAACCGTTTTTTCTGCAATTTTGGCGAAAAAAGGTAGGAGTGAGATTGGTCGTAAATTCTCCATCTGGCTGGCGTTAACCCCTGGCTTTTTTTTGATGGGTGTAACCACTGCCTCCTTCCACCTTAGAGGTACCACCCCTGACTCAAAGGAGAGTCTGAGGAGGTACCTAATATAGGGAGCCAGAATGTCCATACTCTCCCTCATATTTCTAGGTTTCATAGGGTCCCTCGGAGACCCAGACTTAATGTTCAGAGCTGTGGTTTTGAGGTCGTCCAAGGAGGGAAGGTTGAAACTGGAGAGGCAGAGCATCTCCTCCAGGTCACGCACTCCTGTCTTATCCAACCACATGCTACACGCCTCCTCCGGAAAGGTAGAGTAAATCTTCTCTACCTTATCAGAAAAGTAGTCTGCTATCAAATTGCAAGATTCCACTGAATCGTTACTAGGAGCCGAAGTTCTGTCAAGAGACGATAATTCTTTGAAAATTACAAATAACTCCTTAGAAGAGTTTTCGGCTTGTTCTATCTTCATGTTATAGCAAGCAGCTCGCGTTTTACCACATGTGGAATTGTGTCCTGAGTCCTGAATGGCAGTGACCCCAAGTCTGTCACTGCGACCACAGCACCAGACTCCCTTCGATTAGTGAGGCGTATTTGCATATGGAAGGCTGGCGACACGTGGTGCCACTGAACCTGAACTACGCAGGCCGGTGGGGCCACTAACCTATGCACATTACTGTGGGCCCTGGCTCACTGCTACCTCTGGCCTACACTGCAGTCAGTAGGGCTCACAATTCAGATACAATCGCGATTGCAGATGACACAGTCCAGTAGGCAAGAGACATTGCTCCCAGTACGGCCCGTCCGCACCAAACAGCATCACAGGCTCATACACTCTCAATGCTTCTGGTGCCACTAACTGTGCACCTCAACTCAACGCCACGTGGCTATGGGCCCTTGCTGACCGCTACCTCTGGCCTACACTGTGGTCAGTAGGGCTCACAATTCAGATGGAGTCGAGAGTGCAGATGACGCAGTCCAGTAGGCAACAGATATTGCTCAAGTCAACAACATGTGCCTGTGGGCCCTTCCTAACCACTGCCTACTGCCTCCACTGCGGTGAACAGGGCTCAGAATTCAGAGTGACTCGTGATTGCAGATGACGCAGTCCAGTAGGCAACAGACATTGCGACCAGTGCGGCCAGCCCGGACCACGCATCATCGCTGACTGTGCACACGCTAAGTGCTTTAAGTACCACTAACTCTGTGAAGCTCAAGTCAAGGCCACATGGCTGTGGGCACTTGATGTCCGCTGCCTCCGGCCTACAATGTGGTTAGCAGGGCTAACAATTCAAGATTAGTGCCTATGCAAATTGTGTAAGAGAGTATAATCATTTAAGAAGACTGTATGCTCCCAATCTGTGCAGCTCAAGTCAATGTTACATGGCTGTGGGCCTTTGCTGACCACTGTCTCCGGCAATATGTGGTGCCACTAACCCTGTTCAATACAAGCCCGCAACACGTGGTGCCACTAACCCTATTCAACACACGCCGGCGACTCGTGGCGCCACTAACCCTGTTTAACACAAGCTGATACCACATGTGGAACTGTGTCCTGTGTCCTGAATGGCAGTGACCCCAAGTCCGTGGCAGCGACCACAGCACCAGACTCCCTTTGATAAGTGAGGCATATTTCCATATGTAAGGCCAGCGACACGTGGTGCCACTAACCCTGTTCAACACAAGCCGATCCCACATGTGGAACTGTGTCCTGACTCCTGAATGGCAGTAACCCCAACTTCATGGCAGCGACCACAGCACCAGACTCCCTTCGATTAGTGATGCGTATTTGCATATGGAAGGCTGGTGACACGTGGTGCCACTGAACCTGAACTATGCAGGCCGGTGGGGCCACCAACCTATGCACATGGCTGTGGGCTCTTGCTCACCGCTACCTCCGGCCTACACTGCGGTCAGCAGGGCTCACAATTCAGATACAGTCGCGATTGCAGATGACGCAGTCCAGTAGGCAAGAGACATTGCTGCCAGTGCGGCCCGTCCACACCAAGCAGCATCACAGGCTCACACACTCTCAATGCTTCTGGTGCCACTAACTGTGCACCTCAACTCAATGCCACGTGGCTATGGGCCCTTGCTGACCGCTACCTCTGGCCTACACTGTGGTCATCAGGGCTCTTAAAGAAAATTAAGTCTTGATTCATTAATTATAGAGTCCAGTAGGCATGTAACTATCACAGGCCTAAAACCTACATAATCTCCTTTTGGTATCCTTGCTTCAAGAACTTTTTTTATATCAGTTATAGCTTTAGTACAATCACCAAATTCATCTTCAAGTGCAAACAAACACTCATTAGCAGTCTACACTGCGGGCAGCAGAGCTCGCAATTCAAATTTTGGACATGTGGTGCCACTTACCCTGTTCAACACAAGCCCGCGACACGTGGTGCCACTAACCTTGTTCAACACAAGCCGATCCCACATGTGGAATGTGTCCTGAGTCCTGAATGGCAGTGACCCCAAGTCCATGGCAGCGACCACAGCATCAGACTCCCTTCGATCAGTGAGGCATATTTCCATATGCAAGGCCGGCAACACGTGGTGCCACTGACCCTGTACAACACAATGCGCGACACTTGGAGCCACTAACCCTGTACAACACAATGTGCGACACATGGTGCCACTAACCCTGTTCAATACAAGCCGATCCCGCATGTTGAACTGTGTCCTGAGTCCTGAATGGCAGTGACCCCAACTACGTGGCAGCGACCACAGCAGCAGACTCCCTTCAGTTTTATTTGTTGTTGTTTTGTTTAAATAAAATGTTTTATCTGTAAATCTATACATGACTAAGATTCTTGTTGATCCAAGCGCACAGGGACAATTCTGGGCCCAAGAAGGTTGTTGGGGGTATGTTGGTGATGTGGGAAGAGGGTGCGTTACCTGCTGATGTGGGGAGAGGCAGCGTGAAAGGGGGATCTCTCACAGAAAGAACTCCGGTATGTTTTCAGAAATGCCTCGGACAGATGCCAGCTGACAGACTGAATCACAAAATGGCTTTTCAATGCTTATGTAGTGTGACTTATGAACAGTTCGCACCCAGGCTCGCAGAGGGACAACTGCGGCCTGTCCGCTCGACTCACAGACGCAGTACTACGAGCCGTCCGCTCCCAAAGGAACAGCAGCATAGTAGCTTGCAGAGGTACAGGCACAGCAGCGTACTAGCTCGCAAAGGTAGAGAGCTGCGAGCCAACGGACTGGCTTATAACGGCATAGCTGCGAAGTGGTGATGTTGGGCAGAGGGAACGTGAAAGGCTTATCTCGCACAGACAGGGCTCCGGTTTAATAAATTGCCCCTGCGACCTTTCTTTTATATTTTCACTCGATGCGAGTAACCGCGCTTTCTGGACCAAGACCTTTCTCCCTACCAAATTTGGCGTAATTCCGTTCAGCAGTTTGACCTGTAGCCTTGTCTAAAGTTTCCTATGGAAAATCCATTGAGGAAACACATATTCACACCCTCCACATAGCTACCTGTTGCAGGCGCACTCGCTGTTGGTGTGCAGGTCAGTGGTCTAGTTGTCAACATGTCACGGCCACTCCCTGAGAGCAGGTTTGCACACACACCACCAACATCCGGCACATGCGACCATGTGACCAAGCAAATATAATGGATCGACAATGTCACATCCTTTATTGCCGGTGGTGACTGGATGGCGGACGCTCCATTGGTCTCAAACATAAAGAGTCCATGAAAAGTTGTGCAGAGGGTTAGTCGCACCCTGAGCTGTATGGCCGTCAGGGGCCTACTACCACGTGGCGCGGACTTGAGTTGCACAGGGTTAGTGCCACCCAAAGCTGATGTGACCGTCAGGGGTCTACCACCACGTGGCGTGGACTTGAGTTGCACAGGGTTAGTGCCACTCGAAGATGATGTGGCCGTCAGGGGCCTACTACCACGTGGTGCGGACTTGAGTTGCACTGGGTTAGTGCCACCCGAAACTGATGTGGCCGTCAGGGGCCTACCACCACGTGGCGCGGTCTTGAGTTGTACAGGGTTAGTCGCACCCTAAGTTGTATGAACGTCAGCGGCCTACCACCACATGGCGCTGACTTGCGTTGCACAGGGTTAGCGGCACCAAAAGTGTGGTCTACGCCAATGATGACTCAGGACTCAGCGACATGTGTGGGATCTGCTGGACCGCGGAGCGGATCCACATAATGTGCACCAAGCCATGGTGGCGGGACCAGGCCCTGGAGCTTTCATGGGCAATGGTAGACGCTCCGGTGGCAGCAAGTAATTATTTGGTCATGGATGCGCAGGGACGGCAGTGTCTCTCTCTGTCTCTCTCTCACTTCCCTCTCTTCACTCTCTCTCTCTCACTATCTTCCTTCCTTTCCTTCTATCTCTCTCACTCTCTCTCCCTTTCTTTCCTTCCCTCTCTTTTTCTCTCTGGCTTTTTTTTCCTTCTCTCTTTCTCTGTGTCTCACTCCTTTGATATGTGCATTACACACGTCCTTATCTTGTGCTTTATTTTCCAGGCTGTCGTCGACATTGATGGACATGAAAGGAGTCTTCCGCCTTGTTGTTTTGTGTTGAGTTTGTTAAATTTAGTTTATCCTCTATATGTACGTAAATGGAAAAATAAAGTTTGAGAAAAAAAATGTCAATAAAGTTTTTGGTTGTTAGTGCTGTGTGACTCTTTCTCGTTCTTATTACTGTTATTTGGTGGTGTCCACCATGGTGTTAAATTTTGTGGCAGTTATCGCGGGAATACTGGTGATGTCTGCAGTTTTCACCAGCTTCTGAATATTGTGTGTTAGATTTATCTCAACTTTAGTTGCATTAAAGTGCTGATAATGAGATGCAGTGTAGGCGTTCCCGTGCAAAAACACACGAAGAGCACCTTTGCGATTGATTCTAAATACTAAAATCCTGTAATGAATTGCTCTGTGGTAGTGGGTGCATTTATCAATGAACCAATCTCATTGTATTTATATTGATTGGGAATAGTGGGTCAGGTGCTGGATCTTGACGGTATACACTGCCCAGTTCGTTTATTTTTCTGTACACGAAAAAACCACAACACAACTTTCACATTGAAAGGCAAAAACTGCCATGCGAAACAGATTCCGGCGATAAGCTGCGTTAGCACCAGGGATTTAACACCTGCTTTCTGCTGGTGTTAAGCAGGATGACCACCTGCAGCATGAAATGGAACACAGCCAAGAGCCACACCAGAACACCCACAGGTGCCATAGAGTCAATGAGCATGATACACGGATACCCATGAGGGCCACAACACTCATCGCAACAACCCCACGACCGGCAACGCCCCCCGAACCCGCATCTGAGCAAGTGTGTCCGTGTGGTCATTGTGTCAGCATGATGGGCACGGGCCCTGCAACATCACAGTGTGCTCTCTTCAGTGGATGTTACCATGTCACCTCAGCGTTGGCAGTGAGCCTGGACATGTAGCTACGCACGCTTCCTCCTGCATGCACAAGTGGCGTGTGCTGGTCCGGCGTACACAGGTCAGCGCAGGGGTGTGCCTATCCGGCAAGGGGAACGGGGTGTCTCGGACATGTCCGTGTGCAAGAAGTGCGGTAAGTGGGTCTCTGTGTTCTGATGTGGCCGGCTCAAGGGCCGCAGCAGTTGATGTTGTAAAGTTGCAAGCACCACCTCCAAACAGCAGTGTCATGGTGTGATTAGAATGCCGCAGGACATGCGCGAATAGGCATTACAATGGTGTGCCGTAGGAGTGCACGGCATACAACAGCGCAGCGCACAAAAGTGTGGGGGCTCGTGGGAGGGAGGAGCAGCTGTTTGGCAATGTAACACACAGTGAACCCGCCCATGTGCCACGTGCTGGGCATCTCATCCATGATGACCAGGGTCGTAGACATCCCACAACACCCACGACCGGCCTTTGTACACATCCTGTATGAATGCAGCTGGAGAAGTTACTGTAGGGATGAAAGGTTCTTTGTTTGAGCTATCTTGCGCTAACACATCTGCTGCTCCGAGAAGGAACTTGCAAGTGGCCAGCCCCCCATGACAGATACGATAATATTTGCATCCGTTTCCCACACTGCGCACTGCCTGATTTGAGAGGAGTACACATCCCACACTCAAAAGTCCTTTGCCGTAGTTAGTGTGTGTGAAATGGCCTTCACACGTACTCCCACCTCACCCCTGCCCTGCACCCACTGCACACAGACCCGGCTCATTGCACCAAGCTGTGCCATTTCATCCACAAGACTGGCAGACGGCAAACCAGTGCAGCTACAAGCAGAGCCACTGACGCAATGGCAGGGCATCCCGAACACATGGTCGACTCCATTCACATCCACCTATACCTTGCATGTCTGCTGCATATCCTGGGTGCACTGCCTTTGGCAGTGCTGCAGATCACTTACTGGCTGAGCTTCCGCATTGCAGACGTCACCTGCGTTCAACCTGTATTGCAATGTCGCATGTGCCTATCCGAGTGGTGCATGGACGTGTGCCTCTCCAACGTGTGGGTAGCTGACATGGATTACGACGGGTGTGTGCACCCCCTGTTGGCCCATGACCAGGAGTGTCATGGTGAAGCCCGTTTATGGCATGCATGGATGTTTGGCATGCATGTTGGGAACTGGACCTGGGAAATTGCATGTGTCGTAGTATGCAGTGAGCAAATTGACCCACTTCCCGATTCTGCTTTGGTGCACATTGGGTACAGTGGTTGGAGTCAGCACATATGTCCCGGTCACCTGATGGATTACGTCGACAACATGTCAAATATTGTGGCCAACCATCACTCATTAGAGATAGTGGCTTATGCAGCTGCACTCGCGTTCATGGACGAGTGACAAGGTACCTGCAACCACGACTCAATGTGCCATATTGCATGTGTCCCGCCGCATCATTGCACGTTGTGCATCTGGTCACATGTAAGCCTGGGCAAAGCACTACGCTACGCTCGCGTAGTTTGCGAAGTTCGCGCTACTTTGCACTATGCGAACTGCACGTAGCACAGTGCAAACACGCGTAGCATAGTGTTGCGTAGTGCTGCAGTCATTTTTTGCTTGCTCGCGGTCCTCAACGTCAAGTTGGTGACCGCGAGCAAGCAAAATGACATCCCGGCGAGACTTTTTCCTTGTTCGCGATCAGCAACATCAAGTTGGCGATCGCGAGCATGGAAAATAAACCTCCCGGCGAGATTCCCAACGCGAGGAGGTCAGGTTTCTCATTGCGAGTGGTCGCGTATGCTCGCGACCGCTCGCAATGAGAAACTACCAGTTTGAGTTGAGAAAGCTGCCGCTCGAGTAAAAATCTACTCGAGCGGCAGAAAACTACAGCTCGCACTGTGCAAGATGCCATTTTCAATGATTGCACAGTGCCGGTTGCTTGTCCGCACTGTGCAATCATTGAAAACGACATCTGGCACAGTGCGAACAAGGTACTACGCAGTTCGCGAAGTGCTACGCGTAGCTAGCGTAGTGCGAACTGCACTTTGCGTAGCTTCGCGAAGTGCTACTTCGCGAACTACGCCCAGGGTTAGTCACATGTCCCAAGATGACAGAGGACATGGCTGCATTGGCATCGACTCATGTCCGAGGCACGGACAACCAATGCTGCTTGACACTGATGTGTGTTGGTGATGGACTACCCCGAGGTGAACATGGACGTTTTCCTACGTTCCTTATTCAGGCATGCTACTGCGTTTGTCTGCATATTGTGGCACTACTCTTGGCCGTACTGACACACACTTTTTTTAATAAAGTTTCCACATTTTCATGTGTCTCCAAATGTGTTGTGTCTCCAATGTGTGTGTCACGGACTCTCTGGCTGCCTGCCATACGTGAATTGCTACTCCAACCCTGTGGGTTTGTACTTATGCGTTCTCGTGTGCCTGTTTCGTACTTACGCTTTTGGACGTTTATCTGCCACAGGCGAGTGCATTTGTGTTCTGTGTTCGATTGTGCAAATGTTTGTGTTTGGACAATATTGTGTTGGATGTTGGTGTGCTCTTCTTCCTATGTGTGTGTGCTGCATTGTGTGTGAGATGTCCCTTCATGTGAGGTTTTGTTCACCCTTCTCCCTTTCAGGCAGTGTGGTTTTCACTTCTGTGCTTGTTCAATGGTGTGATGTTGGCGGGTTGTGTGACTTGTGCTCCTTGTTGGTGTGTTTCATTTTGGCCATGGTTTGTCTGTAGTTGTGCTGTACTTAATTGTGCATGTGTGCTATTGTACCCATCTACCCCATCCCCCACTCCCTGCTTGTTCCTCTTCCTGGTGCTGTTGTGTCTGTAATTTTGTTGCTCCACACATAAATACATGTAAAGAACAAATTAGAATAGTTCATTGATTCTTTTAGATTGC
The DNA here is from genome assembly GCF_964204655.1 of Triturus cristatus. NCBI lineage: Eukaryota > Metazoa > Chordata > Amphibia > Caudata > Salamandridae > Triturus > Triturus cristatus. The sequence continues at coordinate 355,427,781 of NC_140583.1, forward strand.
AAAACTTCTCTCTATTGGTTATTTTTGAATTTTCCATATAAACAGTTTTTTTAATATTCAAGGACACATAGTCACAAGTCAGAAGTGCAACGTATTCTATCAACACACTTTCTAGAACATTTTACAACACATGCAAGTTAAAAGTTCATCAATTCTTTTTAAACCTAACGATACTTTTTTGCAACATTGTCTCGAACATTTAACGGCGCGTGCAGGTTAAAAGTTTACGATTGTTTTAAGTTCGAACAGTGCCTTCCAAATGCAAGTAGCAGGTGTGGTTGAATTGACCAAATGTTATCCTTTCTTAACCAATCACAAAGATGCTTTTCCACAATACAAATGTGCACCCTACTTTTAAAAAACAATGCTTTTCATCTCCCAATCAGTTATCGTTTTGAATGAGAAAATAAAGTCGTTCCCCACCTTTAAACATATCTCTTATTCTATGAACAGACTGCATAAGCTACAGAAATCTATCCATACTTCCCAGCCATACCTTCAAAATTCTAGTGTGGATCATAGGACATAGCTATGTTTTCTGGTGCAAGAGGTATGCAGAACAGAGACGTATTGACTTAGACCTAGGTTTACAAAATGTGGACATTAAATGGGTTGGACAGAGAGGATTGAAGTGGCACAAATTGTTGCTTTTGGTTAAAACCTGTTTGCATCTCCAACACCCTGACCTCATGATTGTGCACTGCGGTGGAAACGACCTAGGCACATTGACTGGTGTAGGTTTGGAAATGCTAATGAAAGACACCTTTTGACAATTGATGTTGCTTTTGCCTCAAACTGCCTTTGTATATTCCAATATATGCCAAAGACAGAAATGGTCAAACCAATTTTTTCCACAAATTGAAAAATCTCGGAAGAATGTCAACAAAGCTGTGTCTGCATACCTCAGAGACCATAGAATGGGGTCGATCTACAACAACAACATACGTTTTGATATGGCTGATATCTACAGAAGTGATGGAGTATACTTCACAGTTAAAGGAAATCGAGTTTTTCTGAATAACCTGAAGCTGTGCATCCGCACTTAAATGTAGCTCCAACTAATAAACACAAGGGCTCTTTTTAGAGCTGCCTTATATTCCCAATATCAGTTTGACAGTGACAGCTGCGATCCGGCTAGCACATGGAGACCTGCGGGCCATCGGGCAGGCTCGCAGGGGGAGAGCTGCGGCCCGTCGACTCAGCTCGGCTCGCACAGGGAGAGCTACGGGCCATCGGCTCGCAAACGCACACTAGTGTGCTGTCTCGCAGAGGGAGAGCTCGTGTCTAACTCGCAAAGGGACACCAATGGGCCACCATCCCTGCTAGCAGAGACACACCTATCACCTAACGGACTGGCTCGCACATGTACAGCTAGGGACACGGTGGCTCGCAGACGCAGATCTGTGAACCGACGGACTGGTACTGTTTTATGCTTTAGGGTAGTACTGTGGTGTTTGTGTACTGTAGAGGGTTTGTGCTGGAGGTAGCATTTTAGGGCTTAAGGTAGTGCAGTGGTGTTTGGGTAGTGTAAGAATCGTGCTGGAGGTAGTGTTTTAGAGTTTACGACAATGCAGTAATGTTTGGGTAATGTAAGGGGTCATGCTGGGAGTAGTTGTTTTGGGGTTTAGGGTAGTGCAGTGGTGTTTGTGTAGTGTAGGGGGTAATGCTGGGAGTAGTGTTTTAGGGTTTACGGCAGTGCAGTGGTGTTTGGGTAGTGTAGGTGGTCATACTGGGAGTAGTGTTGTAGAGTTTATGGCAGTTTAGTGGTGTTTGTGTAGGGAAGGGGGTCGTGCTGAGAGTAGTGTTTTAGGATTTTGGTAGTCTTTGGGTAGTGTAGGGGATCGTACCGACAGACTGACTCACAGAGCTCCGAGCCGACGGATGGGCTTCTAAAGGCATAGCCGCGACCTGGTGATATGAAGTGAGGAAGCGTGAAAGGCATATCTCATACAGACACAGATGCCAGTGTTGCCTCACAGAGGTAAAACTACGAAGCTGATGGCTTCTACACGGAGAGATGCAAGCTGACGGAGTAAATCACAAAATGGCTGCCAACACTTCCTGGTTTCAACCATTCACAGCCACTAAGCTGCAAGCTGGTGCTTGTAACCCCTCAGCCACTCACATGTCAGAATTGTCAAATATCGATATCTGTAAAATGTGATATTTCTCAAAAACTACTGAATGGATCACCTTTCTCCCTGCCAAATTTGGCGTAATTCTGTTCAGCAGTTTCACCTGTAGTCTTCCGTAAAATTTTGTATGGTAATTGCATGGAGAAAACACGTTTTAGGACCCTCTTACACCATTCACGCCCAAACTTTCAATATAAGAGCTAATCAAAAAAAGAGAAACTTTTTTGGATAATTTCATAAAGATTCGTCAAACGATGCCAAAGTTACAAGCACATAGAAGGCTCCAGAAGGTGGGCCGCGCAACCCCCCTCCCAACATGAGTGAAGCCCCGGGACTGCGCGGACCCCAGCGCACCCCCGCAACCCCTGCGAGCCCCTGCTATTATCTTTTAAGAAATACCCCCGGAACCTAGCCCACCCAAGGGCCTCATTGAAATGAAACGCGAGAACCCGCTACCCCAGCGCAAATTTTTTCAGATTTTTTTTTTTTAAATGATTTTTTGGGCCCCGGGGGTCCTTCTGGGACCTCCTAAGCAGGCCTAGGGGGTCAGGGTTTTTCTACATCCGACTTTAGCTCCGCCCAGATACCGAAACTTTTATTTTTCTAATTTCTCAACAACTAATGAACAGATTTACACCATTTTTAAAAAGGTCGCTTTCTGACCCAAGCACTACCTTTATGCCAAATTTGGAGTAATTCCGTTCAGCAGTTCGGGCTGTAGCTCTTCGCAAAATTTCCTATGGAAATTAACATGGGGAAAATGCGTTTTGGGACCCCCCTTTTTTCTAAGCCCCCGCTTGACAAATCACCCCCAAACTTTCAGGATAGGAGCTGACCTGGATATACTTTTTTGGGGAGAATTTCGCAAAGATTCGTCAAACGACACCAAAGTTATTAGCAAATCAAAAAATGCTTTTGCTATGGAAACTAGGTTGGAACTATATATATACATATATATCTATATACAATTGCAAAGCACCCAAAAGTGAAGGCGCCACACACGGTCATGTTATAATCCTTTTAATTGCAGGACCAGCAGAGTTAACAGCAGCGAGAGTTCCAGCTCAATCATGCCAAAGTTCCAAACGCGTTTCGGGCGTCATCTCGCCCTTTGTCACTGGTTTCGGCTTGTATGGAGGACGAGCAGCTGTGATTCCCAACCCCCTTATGCTGAAGGAATGGGCTTCCAATAATCTAGAAGCATCGATGAATATGGTCTGCATCCCTATTAAATATGCTGAAATCGACAGGTCTGACATTGTTCACCAAATTGACGCTTTGAATACAGAGTTAGATGCTAGTGATCAGCAGGAATTAATAACCAAGATGAGAGATGAGATTAAAAAACGTCTTGAGAAGCATGAACAAACAATCAAAACGTGTAAAGTTTTTAAATTTGCACGCGACAAAGCTGATTACGAAAATGGCCGCATTTTTACCTTTTCAAAAAAGTTCGAATCTGTGAAACGTCAGGCCATGAGTAATAAAGCATCAACTATTCAAGTCCAACAAACTACTATTCCAGCAACATCTGATACTGACCTAAATTCATTGATTAGCAGCATTGAATCTGATGATAGTCTAGGTGCCGTTTGCCAACCAGCATTAAGTGGTTTGACCCCCTCTGAAGAATTGGGGTTTATAATAGAGGACAGACGTCACACTTTAAGGCCGAGAGGACCATCACAGATGAAAGACGGCGTAAGCGGAACAAAAGTCAGAAACAGAGGAAGAGGCAGAGGCGGTGTAATGAGGAAAGCGAGAGGGAGAGGGAATCCTCAGGCGAATTAAATGAGACTGCAACTTCTAGAGAGACTAATACTGTTATTAACTTGACTGTTTTAGACCTCAATACTGCTGAAACTCAACTTCTATCTTTGGGTTTGTCTTATTGTCCCAAGAACAATTTCAAATACATACAATCCCTTATTGACGTTTTTAAATTCATATGTAAATTGAAATTGATTAAATACTTTAAGTTGAATAAAATTACCAATGCTGCTAGCAATCTTATTGCTGACTCCCTTCCTAGTAGCAATATCCTTATTTCTGATGTATCCACCCTGAAAACCTTATACTCTCTCTCCAATACTGGTGATAATATCTCTTCCAGAACTCAGGAAGAACTTACTTCTATGGGTATACATAGTAGTAGTGTGGGATTTAGTCCCGTCTGTCCCCGCTCCACATTTGTTCCCATGATGCCCAGGGACGCTATTGATGTGTTCAGCGACCGTATGATTGATGATCTCAAACAACTAAACCGCTCCACCTCTTTAAATCGTAAACAGCGGAGCTATACTGAAATACAATATTCCAAACTTATTCGTAAGATCAATGACCATGGTGACATTGTTGTTAATAAAGCAGATAAAGGGGGTGATGTGGTCTTGTGGCCACGGGATGTGTATATTACTGAAGCAGAAAGACAACTTAACGACTCCCAATGTTACAGAAAGGCCTCCTTTTCTGAGCTCAATCGAGTTAAAGAACAAGTTCACAGATATTTATCTGAATGGAAAGGACAGGGCTTAATTAATAAAAAGGAGTATTTATTTTTGAAAAAAGATCACCCTATTACTCCAACCCTTTATCTCTTGCCAAAAATACATAAAGGTGTGTCCCCTATACCTGCGCGTCCTATTATTTCTGCACAGAATGGGTTACTTGAACCCATTTCTAAATATGTTGATTTTTTCTTACACAGTTCCATGGAGTCCCTCCCTACTTACATCAAAGACACTGGTCATTTTTTGTCTAAACTGAATATTGTTCTTTGGAATCCGAATTACTATTTCATTGTCATGGACATCTGCTCCCTTTATACGTCTATCAACCACCAAGATGGACTGCGTGCTATTCAATACTATCTGTCTCATAGAAACATCAGTCATTATTAACATAGTAAGATGTTAGTCAAAATGATCAAGATTTGCCTTTGTAACAACTATTTCCTCTTTAATAATGAGGTTTTTCAGCAGTTGCAGGGCGTGGCTATGGGGGCTTGCTTCTCCCCCAGTTACGCATGTTTACATGTGGGCTGGTGGGAGGAGCATGTCCTCGGCCACGCCTCAGTGGCCCTAGATTTTGGCATTGTTCACATGTGGCGTTTCATAGATGACGTGTTTATTATCTGGAACGGATCTAGAGAAACTGCCGACAAATTTGTAGCTGACATCAACATTAATGATCTCAATTTAGAATTCACTGCTACTATTAGCAAAGAAAGAGTGGCATTCTTAGATGTCGAAATCTATGTTGCTAATAATTAAATTCAAACCAGACTGCATAGAAAAAGCACGGCAGGTAACTCAATCCTTCATGCTTCAAGCTCTCACCCCCAACATCTTATCAGAAGTATCCCTTATGGAGAATTTCTAAGAATTCATAGAATTTGTAGCAATGAAATTGATCGTAAAAAATGTCTTGACGAATCGTTTCAAAGATTCTTGGCTCGTGGTTATAAAAGAGGTGTTCTTTATGATGCTATGCATAAACTGAGGAGCATCATAAATGACTCTTCTCAGGTTTCTAACACTAATGTTACGATCTCAAGGGCCACTAGACCTTCTAATAATGAAGACATGACCATACGACTAATCACCACCTTTAGTTGTTATGAGAAAAGAATTAGGAATATCCTTAAATCTAATTGGTCTATTTTGAAAACTGACATAACCCTTGCTCCTCTTATTAATGAAATTCCTGGCATAACCTTTAGAAGGGCTCCTTCTATGCGAGATGCTTTACTCAAAGCCAGTCCCGAATCTTACAAATTAACCAATTGGCTTTCCAACCGGAAAGTTTTTTTTAAATGTAGCTCGTGCAGGGCATGTAAATTTGGTGTTAATACTTGTGAATATAGTGATGCCTTTAGTCAAGATGTCAATAAAATTGAAGGTTTTTTCACCTGCAAAACAGACCATGCACTCTATGTGCTTCAATGCACTTGCCATCTCCGCTATATAGGTAGCACCAAACTTCAAGTTTTTAATCGTATCCTGCAACATCTCAGAGCTATTGTTAACTTCGATTCAAGCTATCCAGTGGCGCGTCATTTCAAATTAGTTCACCAGAATAACTTGAAAGATCTTAGCTATTTTGTTGTTGACGCTGTCCCGATCTCCAAGAAAGGTGGAGATAGAGAAAAAAGACTTAGACAGTTGGAAAGCCACTACATTTTACTTTTGGACACCAAGATTCCTAACGGATTAAATACTGGGGAAGACCTTCATAATTTCCTATAATGTGTCATGAATTGATCTCTCCTTATTTAATATCCTTGACTGATTGAACTGATTAATCATTATGATTCTGTAGACGTTTTTTTGTTATTGCAACTCTATAAAAATTTTCTTCTTGTACATTATATGCTATATTAGATTTTAGACCTCTCTCTCCACTAAGCTGGGTTTTATTTCGATCATTTTATACTCCTTCTATGTCGTTTTTAGCTGGTTTTATCGTGTGATTTTACCGGTTCTATTTTCGATACTGATGGGGTGTTTGTGATTGGAATGATTTTTAGCTGGTGGTTATTAGATCGTGAATCATGGTATCCCACCATTTTTTCTACTCTACTGTTTGAGATATATTCTATATGATTGTAGGTATTTGTCCAGCTCGTTGCTCTTTCCATTGGGATTGTTTAGTACATAATTTATATAATAGAATTTATTCTGTACTGTTTCTCATAAATGAATGTATATATTTATGAATTTACTTATCTTAAATTCTGGAATTTGCTCTATGGACATACCTTCTACTGTGGTGCATTATCTGCTTGCACAGTGCTGGGCTCGGGTTACTTTTGCTATTTTATTGACAATCACTTTAGTAGTTTGTTACATTTGCACTATTTTGCTCACAGAATTTTTCTTCTGTTCATCATCGAGTATGTTTTAATATTCGTCTGTTGATTTATTAATAATTTTTTTATGTGGATTTATTATTATGCGTTGAGCTGTTAAACTGAATCAGGTTTACAGGCCTGATCTGCTTCACATGCAACTCTATCTCTACCGACAGTCTATGGGCACTTGCCCAAGATATTTTTATCCCCCAATTTTTCAGTATTTATTGTAGCGTGATATTTTTATGATATATATTTTATATATTTATTATATTTTTTTTTGCTGATACTGTTTACAGGGGTTTAATAGAATATTAAAAAATATGTATTCAATATATGGAATTATATATTTTAAATCTATTGTTTTAGCCTGTTGGTTTAATTTTAGAACGTTTGGATGAAAACTCCCTCACAAAAGAATATGTCAGACCTGTAATGATTTTCTGCTAATAGTATGTTTTCTATTTTTCTTTTGTGGTTAGCAGTTTTGGCGGCATTCTACACACTATTTAAACTCTGGTTGAAACGCGTCATGCTGCTGTTAGAAGCATAAAGCACTTTATTTTGTAGCCACGGAGTAGTCTGTTCCTGCTGCTTGCATTATTGTGCATTGTGAAGGACTTTGGAAATCATATATATATATATATATATATTATCTACTGGCGGTCGCCAGTAGATAGTTATAGTTAGGACCGAGTTCCCATAGGAAATCTGAAAATTTTATTTTGAATAACTTTGGCGCCGGTTGACTTATATTCGTGAAATTTTCAAAACTAATGGGGCGCTCCGCTCAGCTCCTACCCTGAAAGTCTCGGGGTGATTCGTCAAGCGGGGGATGAGAAAAAAGGGGGGTCCCAAAATGCGTTTTCCCCATGCATTTTCCCATAGGACCTTTAGTCGAAGGTACAGCCCGAACGGCTGAACAGAATTACTTGAAATTTGGCAAAGAGGTAGTCCTCAGGTCAGGCATGTGCCTTTTGCTTAAATGGTGTAAATCCGTTCAGTAGTTCCTGAGAAAATCAAAAGTAAAATCACATATATATCTGGGCGGAGCCTAACCACACATCTCATCGTGAGATCTGATTGGCTGTCAGCACTTCATCCAAGAAGTGTTGGCAGCCATCTTGGGACCAATATACATGATAGCACCTCATTAAAAAGCATTGCCATTAATAGAAGGTTTTAAGACTTTAGTTACATTATAAATCATTTGTTGATGGTACCATACTCATTTTAGGAATTGTGGTGTGTTCTAAGGTGATTTTACCATGTGAAAAAGCCTTCTGCTGTGATATCATGAATCATGTTTGAGAGAAAACTATTTTCTCATGCTTTCCCCACAGAGGTTTGGAAGGTGATCTATAAGCTAACTGAGATCATATTTTCTGTAAATTCACATTATCTTTCTCAGTCATGTGAGAATGAAGTCTGACATTCTCAGTAAAATATATACATCCAACAAGTGTAGAGACTGTCAGTTGATTCCTTTGTGTTCTACTGCAGCTTCCCAGAGTGTTCTAAAGAACAACTAGAGCGCTAACAGTCCTACTTATGACAAAAGTATGGCACACCTGAAGCCTTCTTGGTTGGAATTAAGTGGTAATTCTTAAAACATTTAATTTAAAAAGGAACAAAATGAGGGGGCTCATTTTGCCATAGAAAGTATGATTAGTGCTGCAGAAAGAAAAATTAGGGCACATTTTGAGTGACTTCTCAAATCCTCTTCTATTTCATTAAAAAATTCTGACATGCAGACTGAAACATGCACTTTCAATACCCGCAGCAGACTTCCCTGGTGAGCAGTAGCTTTACTACAGTGATCTAATAAGCAACTAGAGTGCTAACATTCTGAATTTATGGCAAATTTGTGACACATCTGAATGCCTTCTTGATGGAATCAAAGTAAAAAACTGAAAGTATTTCCTACTGAGGAGACTGTAGTAAATGAGGAAATTAGGAAACATCATAACAAATAAGTCTCCCAAAATGGCCACCAGAGACAAAAGAGCCCAAATGTAGCCCAAATATCACCCAGATGTAGCCCAAGTATAGCCCAATGACAGAATGTCCCAGAGTGTTCTAACGAACAACTAGAGCGCTAACAGTCTTACTTATGACAAAAGTATGGCACACCTGAAGCCATCTTGAATGGAATAAAGTGGTAACACTTAAAACATTTAATTTACAAAGGAACACAATGAGGGGATTCATGTTGCCATAGAAATTATGAGTAGTGCTACAGAAAGAAAATTAGGGCACATTTCGACTTCTCAAATCCTCTTCTATGTCATAAAAACATTCTGACATGCAGACTGAAACATGCACTTTGAATACCAGCAGCAGACTTCCCTGGTGAGCAGTAGCTTTACTATAGTGATCTAATGAGCAACTAGAGTGCTAACATTCTGAATGTATGGCAAATGTGTGACACATCTGAATGCCTTCTTGATGGAACCAAGTAAAAAACTGAAAGTATTTCCTACTGAGGAGACTGCAGTAAATGAGGAAATTAGGAAACTTCATAACAAATAAATCTCCCAAGATGGCCACCAGAGACAAAAGAGCCCAAATGTAGCCCAAATATCACCCAGCTGTAGCCCAAGTATAGCCCAATGACAGAATGTCCCAGAGTGTTCTAACGAACAACTAGAGCGCTAACAGTCTTACTTATGACAAAAGTATGGCACACCTGAAGCCATCTTGATTGGAATAAAGTGGTAACACTTAAAACATTTAATTTACAAAGGAACAAAATGAGGGGTTCATTTTGCCATAGAAATTATGATTAGTTCTGCAGAAAGAAAAATTAGGGCACATTTTGACTTCTCAAATCCTCTTCTATTTCATAGACAAATTCTGACATGCAGACTGAAACATGCACTTTGAATACCAGCAGCAGACTTCCCTGGTGAGCAGTAGTTTTACTACAGTGATCTAATGAGCAACTAGAGTGCTAACATTCAGAATTTATGGCAAATGTGTGACACATCTGAATGCCTTCTTGATGGAACCAAAATAAAAAACTGAACGTATTCCCACTGAGGAGACTGCAGTAAATGAGGAAATTAGGAAACTTCATAACAAATAAATCTCCCAAGATGGCCACCAAAGACAAAAGAGCCCAAATGTAGCCCAAATATCACCCAGATGTAGCCCAAGTATAGCCTAATGACAGAATGTCCCAGAGTGTTCTTAAGAACAACTAGAGCGCTTACTGTCTTACTTATGACAAAAGTATGGCACACCTGAAGCCATCTTGATTGGAATAAACTGGTAACACTTAAAACATTTAATTTAAAAAGGAACACAATGAGGGGGTTCATTTTGCCATAGAAATGATGATTAGTGCTGAAGAAAGAAAAATTAGGGCACATTTTGAGTGACTTCTCAAATCCTCTTCTATTTCATTAAAATATTCTGATATGCAGACTGAAACATGCACAAATATCACCCAGATGTAGTCCACATGTAGCCCAATGACAGAAGTGTGCAAAACACTTATTTTATGTGTATTTGCAGTTTTATATAGTGCAGACTTGTCAGGTATTGGAATGCTTTACCATGAGCATTGGTTACATCACACAAGATCAAATTCATTTTGGTTGTGGACATGGGGAGATTAAGTGATTTGACAACAATCACAGAATGTTGAGCTGAAGCAGAAACTCCAACCTGGTTCCCCAGTTGCAAAGTCTGCAGCTCTGGAAGTAACACCACATCCTCTCGCCAAGGTGCAACATTTAATCAAGTGGTCAACTGGATAAAAAAACATAAAGATTACAAATAATTTAAAAGTTCTTTGTCGCTATTTGAAAACTCAGAAAATATGTCCTCATTTTAGTTTTTTAGAGCATTAACCATAATTTTGATGCAAATAAGACCCTCTCATAAATGTAATTTCTAAAGGAAATACTCTAGGTATTACAGTTTTGATTACATCAAGATGACGTCAGGCGTTCCACACTTTTGTAATAAATATAGAATGTTAGCAATCTAGTTGTTCATTGGGATACTGTTGAGAGGCTGTGGCCAGGGGCACGGACTCTGAAAATTGAAGGCAGGTAGGCGAGTGCAGAGGCAACAATTTGACCACACTGGGCAGGAAGGAAGGGCAGTGGCAGCACAACAGACTATGGAGGGCAGTGGAAAGGGGGGCAGGGGCAACAAACCAACAATACAGGACTGGCAAGAGAGGCTGTGGCAATATAATAGACCATTGTGGGCAGAAGGAAGAGGCAGTGGTAATACAACCATACATGCCAACAGACCCGTTTCAGCCAGGAAACGTCCAATGTTTTTAAGCTCAAATGGGCTTTATTTGATCTGTCTCCCTGTCTACAATCTCCTCTTTTTCAATGTAACTCAAAGGGGAAAATCAATACCCCAGTTTTTTTTCAAAATCTCCCTCTTACCAAGTTCAAAATGTTCGCAAGTATGGTACATTGAATCATGGTAGGCAGGAGGAGTTGGGGTAGGGACATGGACTCGGATAACAGAGGACAGGAGGGACATGGAGAGGTGCACCAAACTGACCCTACAGGGCAGGCATCAGGGTTTGCAGCAGCACAATACACCACACAGCGCATGCGGGACGGGAGTGCAGCACAACAATCCATAGAAAGCAATAGGGAGGGGACAGGACCATGCACATGGACAACAGAGAACAGATGGGAAAGAGGCAATGGTAGCTAGCTGACCATAATGGACAGACAGGAGAGAAAGCTGCAGCATAACAGACTATACAGGGCAGGAGGGACGGATCAGGGGCATTACAATGGAACAGACAAGCCAGGAGGGAGGGAATAGGGGGTCTGCACATGGAAAGAGAGGGCTGGGGGCAAGGTGGCAGGGCAGGAGCAGCAAGATGACCATGGAGGTCAGGCAGGATGGGCACTAGAAACAAGACACACCATGTAGAGCAACAATGAGACTATGGTGGCATACACACAGACCATGGAGGGAAGGTGGGAGGGGGTCAGGGGCAGCTAGCTGACCACACAGGGAAGGTGGGAGGGGCCATGGCAGCACAGAAGACCATGCATGGCAAGCGGGAGGGTTAGTGGCAGCACAATGGCTATGATGGGGAAGAAGGAGGGTGCAGGGGCATGCACAAAGGACCATGGAGGATAGAAGGGACGGTCAGGACCTGGGCACAGACAAGAGAGTTCAGGGGAAGGGGCCTCACAACAGACCGCGCGGGGCAGGCAGGAGGAGCAGTTGCAGCACAACAGATCAGGGAGGGCAGAAGGGTGTGGCAGTAAAATGGACCATGGAGGACAGGAGGAAGGGGATAGGGGCATGGCATGTGGACAGGCAGGGTGGAGGTAGCAAGGACATGTTACAGTCATCTGACAATGCTAGGCAGGTGGGAGGGGAGTGGCAGCTCAACAGAACACTCAGAGTAGATAGGAGTGGCAGGTCCATGGAACATAGTGGGCAAAAAGGATGGAGCAGGGGCATGCACAAAGACATCGGAGGGCAGGGGGAAGGAGAATAGGGGCAGCAAGCTTAGCACAGAGGCTAAGCAGGAGGTCAATGATGGGCCATAGAATTGGGCAATGGAGGGCAGGAGGAGTGGACTGGTACATCATGCTAAATGGAGGGCAGTGGCAGCACATCAGACCATGCGTGGCAGGAGGGAGGAGGCTAGTCCATGGATTCAGACAACAGAGGATAGGGACACATTGTGTCTGTGCGAACTACTTAAAATATGAACAAGTATGCAGCATAATCTCACTTTTATTCAGGAAGAAGAGGACGTATGTAACTGTGACTCCGGGCTCACTTGGCAGAAACACCCCCTGACCCTCCACCCCCATCGCAAAATGTAATGCCCGTGAAAAGGGTAGGTGGACGCAGTGTTATATAGAACATAGTCCTGAGAGCACGATTGAAAATGAAAACTAGATGTAGTATATGGTATAAACTATGCACCAAAAAGTGTGATATAAGATGAACCGGGGCGTGAAATATAATATGCAATACATTGTGAGCAATGACATATTCATTGGAGAGCGCGAGATAGCACAGGCACTAGCGCGTGCTATGCGATATGTGCCTTGGAGTGTAATATGCACAGGGCAGTGTTGCGTAACATAGCTAGTCTCTAAAGTTGTAATATAAAATATGTGCTGGGGAGTGGAACGTTGCATATGCACTGTGACAAAGATATGGATCCCAGATTGTAATATGTATGGCATAGTGCTGTGCGTTATAACATACACATCGAGGAAGGCACGTTAGATGGGGCAATATAACCCGTGCGAAGGCAAATGTGGCATGACATATTCACGGGGTGGTGTTACAGTGCACATGGGCTAGAGAGTGTCATAGCATACGCACTAGCTGGTGGAATACAACACAGAGGTGTGAGGCAATCGGCGGGCACTGGTGGGTGTAACACAACATTGGGCTCAGCCAGGAGCACGCTGTGACTCTCAAGTGAGATTTGTCTCCTTTCCAGAGAGTAAAATAAAAAGTATTACACATCCGGCGGTGGATGTGTTTTTTATTAACCGTGAGGGGGGTTTCTTGCATAGTTTGGGAATTTTTGTCGAATCCCCTTTGAATGGCTTGGTGTGTGTGTATATTAAATGTGCCCGTCAATAGCTGCCCATGTTTGTATAAATAAACAACAAGGGTGTCTACTTGGAGAGTACCCACCGGCGGGGGCGCCGGGATTAGGCACGGTAGGGCGCCAGACACGTCAGAGCTTCACTAGTGGTGTAAATACATTCCATGTGGATTCATTCTATGCATAGTCGCCTTTTAATGAATATCACGCAAATCGTCATGGTGATAGGTACATACGGTTTGTCCAGCATGTCCTAGGTGTTTCTATAAATATATATATTTTTAAAATAATAAAAAACAAAGGCCGGCCCCGGGGGATGGGGTCCCCGGAGCCATAAGTGGCCTGAGGAGGGGGGCAACGCAGCCCCCTCCTAAAGAATTTAAATTAAAAAAAGGCAATGACCCGGGGGTTGGGGTCCCCGGGGCCGATTAAGGCCTTGGGAGGGCCAAATTAATTTTTTTCAACAAAAAAAATTAGGATGCAGGCCCTGGGGGATGGGGTCCCCAGGGCCAGTAAATTAGAAAAAGAAGGTGGGCCACACAGCCCTCCTTCTTAAAAAAAATAAAATAAAGAAAAGACCGGCGTCGCGCTGGAGGCCACGCCCCTCCTTGCAGCACTCTGCAAACGTGCCCCCTGGCCAGTTGTAAGTTGAGGCATTAATTCCCCTTCAATACTGAGGGTCCCTGAGGGCCAACTGGCCCAACAGGTATCTCCAGTGTGCGCCAGGGAGCTGCGTTGCAGACAGGTGTTCTGAGGCCACGCCCCTTTTTACACCTCTATTCAACGCAGCTCTGTGGTGCTTACTGGAGGTACCTAGTGGGCTAGTTTGACCCTAGGGACCCTTAGGATTCAAGGGGACTTAATCTCTCAACTTAGAACGGCCACAGGGCGCGTTTACACAGTGGTGAAGGGAAGGGACGGGGCCTGAGGTGACATGTGCAAACATGCCCTGTGGCGCGTTTTAAGTTGGGGAAATAATTCCCTTTCAAACCTGAGGGACCCTGGGGGCCAACTAGCCCACCAGGTGCTTCCAGTAAGTGCCACTGCTCTGCGTTGCAGAGAGGTGGTGCAGGCCGTGCCCCTTTTTACACCTCTTTGCAATGGCGCTTACTGGACGTACCTAGTGGGCTATTTTGCCCCTAGGGATCCTCAGGATTCAAGGGGACTTAATCTCCCAACTTAAAAAACTGCCACAGGCCATGTTTACACAGTGGGGAAGGAAGGGGACGGGGCCTGAGGTGACGAGTGCAAACACGCCCTATGGCGCGTTTTAAGTTGGGGAAATAATTCCCCTTCAATCCTGAGGGCCCCTGGGGGCTAACTAGCCCACCAGGTGCTTCCAGTAAGCGCCACTGAGCTGCGTTGCAGAGAGGTGGTCCAGGCCGTGCCACTTTTTACACCTCTCTGAAACGCAGCTCTGTGGCGCATACTGGAGGTACCTAGTGGGCTAGTTGGACCCTAGGGACCCTCAGGATTCAAATTAACTTAATCTCCCAACTAAAAACAGCCACAGGGCGTGTTTACACAGTGGTGAAGGGAGGGAACGGGGCCTGAGTTAACGTGTGCAAACAAGCCCTGTGGCGCGTTTTAAGTTGGGGAAATAATTCCCCTTCAATCCTGAGGGCCCCTGAGGGCTAACTAGCCCACCAGGTGCTTCCAGTAAGCGCCACTGAGCTGCGTTGCAGAGAGGTGGTCCAGGCCGTGCCACTTTTTACACCTCTCTGCAACGCAGCTCTGTGGCGCATACTGGAGGTACCTAGTGGGCTAGTTGGACCCTAGGGACCCTCAGGATTCAAATGAACTTAATCTCCCAACTAAAAATGGCCACAGGGCGTGTTTACACAGTGGTGAAGGGAGGGGACGGGGCCTGAGTTAACGTGTGCAAACAATCCCTGTGGCGCGTTTTAAGTTGGGGAACTAATTCCCCTTCAATCCTGATGGACCCTTCAGGGCCAGCTAGCTCACCAGGTGCTTCCAGTAAGCACCACTCCGCTGCGTTGCAGAGAGGTGGTCTAGGCCGTGCCCCTTTTTACATCTCTCTGCAATGCAGCTCTGTGGCGCTTACTGGAGGTACCTAGTGGTCTAGTTGGACCCTAGGGACCCTCAGGATTCAAGGGGACCTAATCTGCCAACTTAAAACGGCCACTGGGCGTCTCTACACAGTGGGGAAGTGAGGGGACGGGGCCTGAGGTGACGTGTGCAAACATGCCCTGTGGCGCGTTTTAAGAGGTAGTTTTAATCCCCTGCCCTATTATATACTAGGGGCTTACAGAGGAGGTCATGCTGATCACAGGGGGACCCCAACGCATAGTGTTCCCTAGTTTATGTAGGTGTTTCACTGTATTCTGAGTGTCTTTTAACATAGCACTGGCTCTAGGACTGGTTAGTCAGACTCAGTTACCACCAGTATCCGTCTGAAAAAGTTGAGGGTACAGGATGATTTTGCAACAAGGCTTCTTTCTGCTCTTCTGTTTGTTCTTTCTGCACGTTATCCTTCTTCCTGCACTTTTCTTCGTCTTTGAGGACTTCTGTTGCTTCTTTCTGCATTTCTTTTTTTTCTTTCTGTGCGTTTTTCTTCTTTCTTCACATGTCCTATCTCTGTAGGTATAGTTAGAAATTAGCATTTAAAAAACCTTTGAAATTCACTGAAAAAACCATAGGTTTCAGGCACGTTATAGTTAGGAATTAGCATTTAAAAAACCTTAGAAATTCACTGAAAAAACCATAGGTTTCAGGGGCGTTATAGTGAGCTGGACTTTTCACTCGCACAAAACCATTGAAATTCCCCCGTTATAGTTAGTTCAGCTAACTATAACTCGCGCGCCCGCAATGCACTGCTGACGACGTCACATATTACATTACTCATGACATGGTCAGTGACATCACTCATGACATCACTGATGACATCTCAAATGACATCACTAATGACATCACTGATGACATCATCCTTGTGATAGAGTGGCAGACCTACTCTTCCCCTAATATAACCTTTGATACACACATTCAAAAATAGAAACTACAATGTTCAAAACAATGGACATACCAATACCAGTTACAACAACCTATTCAGTAATTCTAAGATCCACATACACATCCATTCATTCACCAACAGTCCTATACAGTCACTCATACATGTACTCACTCACCATATGTACTCATACACCTATACATCCTGTTACACAATGCCACTCATCCATAGAGTTACTCACACACATAGTCACTCATGCTAATAAAGAATCAAACATACATTTACTTGCATATACAGTTATACACACACCACCACACTTACTTCTACAGAAACTTACACATACTTAGTCTTTTAAACAATCACTTATAGAAACACATGCTTATTCATACAGGAACTCTTTCAATCTCTCACTCTCACATATACTCACTTATATACACCAATAGTCACATATACTAGTTTAAAACATATGTAGTTACTCATAAAGACACTATTGAGACAGTCATTCACTCACTAACACACCCATACACACACTCATCCACCCATACAGTCCTGCACACATGCTGTCTTCAACACATACAAACAGTGAGTCACTCATTCATGCAACTATGCACTCGCCAACCCATGCAGCCACTTATACACAAAGTGAGAGACTGATACAGATATTTAAATATTTAAACATTACTCACTAAGCCATGTATTCACTATGATACACTTAATCAGTCAGTTACACAATCAATTTTTCAAAAACAAGTCATCCATTTAGACACTTTTATACCCATTTATTCTTCCATCGACCTTGAGATATACATATATAAAACATATTTAATTTTCAGAAAAACACACATTCACTGGATGATGTCATCAGTGATGTCATCAGTGATGTCACTGACCATGTCATGAGTGATGTAATATGTGACGTCATCAGCAGTACATTGCGGGCGCGCGAGTTATAGTTAGCTGAACTAACTATAACGGGGGAATTTCAATGGTTTTGTACAAGTGAAAAGTCCAGCTAACTATAACAACCCTGAAACCTATGGTTTTTTCAGTGAATTTCTGAGGTTTTTTAAATGCTAATTCCTAACTATAACGTGCCTGAAACCTATGTTTTTTTCTGTGAATATATATATATATATATATAATTGCAAAGCACCCAAAAGTGAAGGCGCCACACACGGTCATGTGATAATCCTTTTAATTGAAGGACCAGCAGAGTTAACAGCAGCGAGAGTTCCAGCTCAATCATGCCAAAGTTCCAAACGCGTTTCGGGCGTCATCTCGCCCTTTGTCACTGGTTTCGGCTTGTATGGAGGACGAGCAGCAGTGATTCCCATCGCACTTGCAATGGATTTTGTAGTACCGCCCTTGTGGGCGTGAGCACACTAGGCATTGTGGTAGTTGAAGTTCTTAATTTCAATGTTCCATTAGTGGATGCTGCAATTTTCTCCTTTGATTAAAATATCAGATTCCTCAGTGGGTAGCTGTACTCACTTGATGCCATGGCTCTGCACTATCAAATCCTGACAAAATGGACACGCCGTTCCAAAAGCGCCATGTAGTCAAGGCGCTGGAGCCGCATGGTTGGCAGTGGGGCGTCATCGCGGCCTGGGCAGGCCGCTAATACATCCAATTGCAAAGCACCCAAAAGTGAAGGCGCCACACACGGTCATGTTATAATCCTTTTAATTGCAGGACCAGCAGAGTTAACAGCAGCGAGAGTTCCAGCTCAATCATGCCAAAGTTCCAAACGCGTTTCGGGCGTCATCTCGCCCTTCGTCACTGGTTTCGACTTGTATGGAGGACGAGCAGCAGTGATTCCCATCGCACTTGCAATGGATTTTGTAGTACCGCCCTTGTGGGCGTGAGCACACTAGGCATTGTGGTAGTTGAAGTTCTTAATTTCAATGTTCCATTAGTGGATGCCGCAATTTTCTCCTTTGATTAAAATATCAGATTCCTCAGCGGGTAGCTGTACTCACTTGATGCCATGGCTCTGCACTATCAAATCCTGACAAAATGAACACGCCGTTCCAAAAGCGCCGATGTAGTCAAGGCGCTGAAGCCGCATGGTTCGCAGCGGGGCGTCCTGGACAGGCCACTAATATATCCAATTGCAAAGCACCCAAAAGTGAAGGCGCCACAAACGGTCATGTTATAATCCTTTTAAATGCAGGACCAGCAGAGTTAACAGCAGCGAGAGTTCCAGCTCAATCATGCCAAAGTTCCAAACGCGTTTCGGGCGTCATCTCGCCCTTCGTCACTGGTTTCGACTTGTATGGAGGACGAGCAGCAGTGATTCCCATCGCACTTGCAATGGATTTTGTAGTACCGCCCTTGTGGGCGTGAGCACACTAGGCATTGTGGTAGTTGAAGTTCTTAATTTCAATGTTCCATTAGTGGATGCCGCAATTTTCTCCTTTGATTAAAATATCAGATTCCTCAGCGGGTAGCTGTACTCACTTGATGCCATGGCTCTGCACTATCAAATCCTGACAAAATGAACACGCCGTTCCAAAAGCGCCGATGTAGTCAAGGCGCTGAAGCCGCATGGTTCGCAGCGGGGCATCCTGCACAGGCCACTAATATATCCAATTGCAAAGCACCCAAAAGTGAAGGCGCCACAAACGGTCATGTTATAATCCTTTTAAATGCAGGACCAGCAGAGTTAACAGCAGCGAGAGTTCCAGCGCCTTCACTTTTGGGTGCTTTGCAATTGAATATATTAGCGATGCCCATGAAGAAGAGTCGTGAGGACTTGAAACGCGTTGGCAATTTTAATTCTTACCGGATGATGGGGCGAGTGAAAGTGAAATCCGGATGGATGGTGAACAGTTGTGTGCCCTCCTGAGCTATCAGGTCTTTGTTGAGATATATATATATATATATATAGCGCTACCAGGTTCCTCGGGTAATCGTACCCGTTGAAGGATGACAGCACTCACGGGTAGAATCCAAAAGTTTTATTCAAACTTGGAGTTCAGGCACACAGACGCGTTTTGGCGCTTAGCCTTCATCAATATTTGCATGAAACGGCGCAGCCGCCATTGCATATTTATACAACAAAACACATTGTCAGTTTCTGGGCATACAACACAGAAAACGGACCAATCAGTTAGCGCACCATAGCGCGAGTGAAAATGTTCCGCCATCTTTGAATGGCAAAAATGCAACTTTATGCGATAGATATCGCATCTGTTAAATACACTATCCATTAAATATGTGTATGTTGAGGATTACTCGATTGTGCAAATGGATGGGCTCCCCACATTTCAAACCAGCGTTTTAATATATACATATTATAATTCGAGAGATTAATTGGTGCATTTTCACTATTTTGCCCTGGATGGGTCCCATTGCTTCCTCACTATGCCCGGATTCTAAATTTAAACAGTAATCAATTCAATTCATTCAGCATCAACAGATTACATGGACATTTCAAGGCAATTTCATATATTAAATATATTTTAGTTTAAATTACATAAATCAGTTATCTCAGAAAACAGCCAATGCCATCCAAAGCCTTGGATGACATATTCCAAGTAAAAAATATGTGAAATTATCAGATGACAGAATCGCACCACTAAAACAGTTATTCTACCCAGATGCACTGCGAGTTCTTCACTGCTATTTAGACCCAAAGGGGTCTTGCTTTGTAAATCTATGATATAACGCAATTCTAAGCGTCTCAATCTCTGTATCCTGTCTCCTCCCCTGCGATTGACTGGTACATGGTCAAGGCAGTAGTATGTAAGAAGAGCCCTATTACGACCATGTACTTTGTTAAAATGCCTTGCCACCGGGTAAGACTCATCCACATTGGCAATCGCCCTCATATGCTCTAGTATCCGTATTTTCACAGGATGAATGGTGCTTCCGATATATCGGAGCCCACACGGACACACTAGACAATATATGGCATAGAGAGTAGCACAGGGAAGGAATTTCATAATACTTCTGGGTTTACGTAGTCCTGGAACATTATACGATCGGGTTTGTTTGCTCATTTTACATGCTTTGCACTTTCCACACGGATACAATCTGTTGAGTGCCCTCAGAGTTGTTTTTTTAGGTTCAACATTGTGATGGTTATGTACAAAGTTATCTTTAAGGGACCTAGCTTTTCTAAATGTAACTAGGGGGTTAGGTGGTAGATCCTCCCCTATGATATTGTCAGTGAATAAAATGTGCCAATTCTTACGCAGTATCCTCTTCAAATGGTTAGCGTTATCTGAGAAGGTAGTGATCATCCTGAAAGACCCATGATCGGTCTTTCTAATATTCTTGTCAGTCAATAAGTCCTTCCTTGCAATGCTGTTAACTCTAGATAAGGCCTGTGACAGAATTGTTTCGCTATAGCCTCTCACTCTAAAGCGTTGCATACTGGATTTAGCTGCCTTCTGAAATTCCCAATCACTAGTGGTGTTTCTCTTTAGTCTTAACAGTTCCCCATAGGGGATACTGTTAATGAGCTTTTTGGGATAACTGCTAGTGGCAAAGAGGATGGAATTCCCTGCAGTTGTCTTCCTAAAAAGCTTAGTGTGTAATCGCCTTTCTGGTATGTACACTGTAAGATCTAAATAATTGAACTCCTTGGTACTCACATCTCCTGTAAATTTAAAATTGACATCATTGCAATTCAGAACCTCTATATAAGAGCTAGCTAGCTCCACGAAACCATCAAAAACAATAAACAGGTTGTCAATACAACGATACCAAGCTATCACTTGTTTGTTCCAAATCTGATTATGTGCCCCCCAGGCCACCTGCTCCTCCCACCAGTGCACGCAGAGATTTGCGTAGCTGGGGGCAAAGCAGGTGCCCATTGCTGTACCAGACACTTGTCTAAATAGCTGTTTGTGAAACAAAAATATATTGTGCATTAAACAGAAATTGATGAATTCAAATATTATTCGACTATGTTCATGGTATTTTAAAGCATGATACTCGAAAAAATACTTCACAGCTTTTAAACCATCCCTATGGGCAATACAGGTATAAAGACTGGTGATGTCCAGCACCATTAAACAAAAACCCTCTTTCCACTGAATTTTCTCTATGTTATTAAGAAAATCCTTCGTATCCCTCAAATACGATTTTAATTTGGTCACATGATGAGAGAGAAAAAAGTCTATGTACATACACAAATCTTCAGTTAAACAGCCTTGTGAGGCAACAATCGGTCTCCCGGGAGTTTTTTTTTTTATATCTTTATGAAGCTTACGCAGGTAATAAAATGTAGGGATGATTGGATTTAGACATCATAAAAATAGATGTTCATCTGTATCCAACAAGTTCTTTTTATACCAAGAGGAGATCAAAAAATGATAATCCATAATGCTTTGATTATATGGCTGTTCATTAGTTCTTTCATAGCAAAGAGCATCATTCAATTGGCGAAACGCCTCTTTCTCATACTGATCTTGCGTTAGTAAAACAATATTGCCTCCCTTATCTAAAGGCTTACAGATTAGAGAAGTATCTTGACATAATGTACTCAATGCTCCTAGTTGACCTCTAGAGAAGTTGATAGTTCTCTTTTTACACTTATTATCATTACGTAAGCGTGTTAGGTCTTTCATCACGCTTCTGAAAAAGTATCAATGGCGTCCATAGCCATATGTGGTAGAAATATAGAGGCAGGTTTAAATGGACTCAGTCCACCACTTTGTTGAATTTCTGATTGAGCCACTACTTGGGTGGGGACCATGGCCAGTTCTTCAATTTCCGTTGCATCCGTTCTTAACCTTTCCTGTGTTCTTAATGCCTTGATATCTTTGCCCGTTAAGTCATCTGTCTCAGTTCTCGTGGGACAAGAATGTCTTGATTTAATTGTAGATGGCTTCAGTTTGAAATACTTGTGTAATTTCAACTTACGGGTGAACTTAAACAGGTCTATCCGTGTTTGAGTCAATTCCATATTATTTTGCGGACAAAATGAAAGGCCCAATTTTAGAATTGATTCTTCTTCTGTAGTCAGGACTCTGGGTGTCAAATTAATTATAGTTAGATTGTCATCTTCTAGTTCCTCCTGTTGTAAGTTTTTTGCTGCGAGTTACGGGAAGAGAACCTTCGTTTTTTTTTATAAATATATACTGCTTATACTGCTCTTCATCTGAAACTTGGGAACTAGCCCGGGTTGCCTCCTCTTTTATTATGTCACACACTAAGCCTTAAGGGGCACTTATTATATATAGAATGTCCCTTTTATGGCTCAATACATTAAACATTTTAATATTAAATTAAGACAGCCCATGGTTTAGCTAAATGTCATATGCGACGATGAAGTCAACTCAACCCCATGTTTTGTGCAATAATTTATTGACATGTTAGGCACAAACTCCCTCTTTAACTTATGGAGCGGCTATCCAATTTTTATTTCCCCCTGCATTTCTGACCCCTAGTACTACTCTGTGGATACTGCTTTCACCATTCTGTGGATCTTGTTCTTCATTTAAAGTGTTTACTTTTTTTAACTTCATTTTCCCCCAAACTTGTGGTAATTTCAACCACACCTAAACTCACTTATTTTCCCCGAGCTGCCCCCTTCGTTGGCACGCACCGTGTGTTAAGTGTTACATGGCAATACACCTGCATTATCAGCGCATCGTCTCACGCCGCACACTAGCAGCTGCTCGGAGGGACATTACATCTACTAGTATACCATACAGTTCCATAGAACCCTTCGTATACTAAGATTGTTAATCATTTCGAACAAACCATGGTCTACATAAATGTGTAACTATATAGATATTACGCACATTAAGAACTGCTGCATTCTTTTCGTGGCGAAAGCAAGAAAATATCCGCGGTCAGCATGTGTAGGTGATCAGAAGGCACCCATGCCTGCATCAAAGAAGCAGAAGGAGAAAGAAACACCCACACATTTTGCCGTAGAACATTTTTTTCAACAGGGGCTTTTAAATATTTTCGATAAAGTTTTGTATTCTAAATTTCTGCCTCCATAGTGAATTGGGAGTAGGGTGTGCATTTGGTGTTTTACACATAACTCATTCATTCTTTGCAAAATGTACTTGTGTTTCTTCTAGCTTTAGTTGTTTGTCTTTCTGCCTGTCTTTTTCTGTATTTCTAAGAGTGTTTTTTGTTATTCGCTTCCCAAAGGTCTATCTGTAATCATTTCAGTCTGGTTTCACTCCATTTCCCTTTTATGCTAGTATCTGTCCTTCTGCCATCCACTAGCTGCAAACGACTTTCGTTTCATTCATTTAGAAGTACGTTTATTTAGACCATTGGTCTCTAAACATCATGAAACATACAAAACAATTTCGCTAATACTTTAAAAAGGCAATGCCTTAAAAGGGCAATTCCTACCTCCCTCCCACAACTTACAGGTTTCTTATAAAAATACTCATAAAATTTCAATGAAAAACACAGTCTCGAGATATAACTTAAAACTAGTATTACAGCCTAAGCACAATTTACTTTGAGCAAGCCCCACTTTATTTACATACCAATTTCTATCCAATCATATTTGGTTCCAACTGGGTCCTTTTTACCGCCTTTATATATTTTGCCATAGCGATTGCTATATCAAGGTTTGGCATGTCAGTAAGTAAATTAATTGCTAACAGGCGCTCAGTTATACCATATTTTAAAAAGATGGGTGGTAAAAACAGTTTCCGCTGTGGCACAAATTTTTGACAGTCTAATAAAATATGTAAATTGTCACACTTGGTACCTAATCCACAGCGATATTTACCGTCCGATTGTACCATTTCTGCTTTTCTATTTACAAGGGATACCAGTGGTTAACTCCTATTCTCCATCTGAGCACATGCATAACTTCACAAACTTGGTCAGACTTACAACAGTGATATACTTAGGATTGCTGTTTTATATTTGGTAGGCCTAACATTCTGAGCAGTCAATTAATAGTGAACCTTCAAGAGAAAAGTGAGGTTTCAGACATCTTCGGAGAAGGATTAGTGATTAGGGTACTTTGTATGAGTCTTTTGAAAGGTACAGTCAAAGTAGGCCTCTTTCTGCAACTCTGTTGGTTCTTTCTGCGCCTTTCTTAATCTTTCTGCACATCCTACCTACGTAGGCATATTCAAAAATTAGCATTTAAAAAGTCTTACAAATTCACTGAAAAAAACAGAGGTTTCATGGACGTTATAGTTAGGAATTAGCAGTTAAAAAAACCTTTAAAATTCACTGAAAAAAACAGAGGTTTCAGGGACGTTATAGTTAGAAATTAGCATTTAAAAAACCTCAGAAATTCGCCGACAAAACCACGGGTTTCAGGGATGTGATAGTTAGATGGACATTTCATTCGTACAAAAACAGAGAAATTCGGCCGTTATAGTTAGCTGTGCTAACTATAACTAGCTCCCCCGCAATGCACTGCTGATGACATCACATATTACATCACTCATGACATGGTCAGTGACATCACTGATGACATCACTGATATCTCAAATGACATCACTGATGATATAATCCATGTGATTATCTGATGCACCTCCTCACACCTAATATAACCTTTGATACACCCCCTGTAAAATACAGACTACCATTCTCGAAACCCTAGACATACCAATACCAGTTAGTACATACCCACTCACTGATTAATAGGTCTACACACACATCCACTCACCTATACTGTCACTCATACACGCAGTCACTCTTCAATATAGCCATTAAAATATGCACTCATACACCTGTACAGATAATCACACACCACCACTCACCCATAGAGTTACTCACACATCTAGTCAGTCTTGCAAAAAATCACTCAGTCCCATTTACTCACCTATACAGTTATACACACACCACCTCACTTATTCATACAAATACTAACACATACTTACTCTCTTCTAAAATCACTGACCCAAGCACACCCTCATCCATACAGTCACTCTCACAATCACTCACTCTTACATATAGTCATGTATATAATCCAACACTCAAATATACTGCCTTTCACATATGTAGTTACCCACACATGTACCACTGAGATATCCATTCACTCACCAACACACCCATACAAACACTCACCCACCCATACAGCCCTTCACAGATACACTCTTGAACCCGTACACCCAGTGAATCACCTACTCACACATCTATGCACAGAGTCACACACCCCTCCACCCACCCTCACAGACACTCAGGCACCCATACAGATACTTAGATAACCAATCAATAACCCATATAGACACTCATGTAGCTACTCTCCAACCCATGCAGCCACTTACACACCAACTGACAGACTGAAACAGACATTCACACAGTTTAGTCACTAACCCATGCATTCAGTAAGACACGTTTAATTACTCACTTATAGAGTTAGTCACGCACCTACTAAATCATTCATTCAGACACTCATACACCCACTCATTCTTCAATACACCTTGGCATATATATATATATATAACATATTTATACTTTACAGATACACACAGTCACTGGATGAAGTCATCAGTGATGTCGTTTGAGATGTCACTAGTGATGTCATCAGTGATGTCACTGACCATGTCATGAGTAATTTAATATGTGACGTCATCAGCAGTGCATTGCGGGGGCACGAGTTACAGTTAGCACAACTAACTATAACAGACGAATTTCTCCAGTTTTGTATGAGTGAAATGTCCAACTAACTATAACGTCCCTGAAACCTGTGGTTTTGTCGGTGAATATATATATATATATATATATATATATATAATTTATATATAGATATATATATAAATATATATACATTTTAATTTTTTTAATTCTCAACAGTGGAATTACTTCGTGCATTATTGCTACTATGGCCAACATTTCAGCACCGCCACATTTTTTACAAGTGGCAGGAGAGCCAAAAATGGAATGGGAGTCATTGTATCCTATGTTTTTAGCATGTGCAGAAGTGCTTGAAGAAGAAGAGTGTTCCGCAAAAAGGAAATGAGCCTTGTCTAGGTGGTGCAGGTTTGAAAGAATTTAATAATCTTCCGCTAGTAGAGGGTGCAGGGGACATTAATGTTTTCGAAGCAGCAATCACACAAATGAGTGCCAGGTTTGGAAGGAAAATTAACATTTAATGGAAAGATAAAAATTTTATTTGTGCGCTCAGAAGGAAGAGGAGTATATAGAAGACTATGTATCTGCACTACGTACCTTGGCAGG
This sequence comes from Triturus cristatus, assembly GCF_964204655.1. Taxonomy (NCBI): domain Eukaryota; kingdom Metazoa; phylum Chordata; class Amphibia; order Caudata; family Salamandridae; genus Triturus; species Triturus cristatus. The sequence continues at coordinate 355,454,438 of NC_140583.1, forward strand.
GTCTTGTGCTTTTGAAACTATCACTTATGAACAGGTACTAAGAGACCAAATAATGATAAAGACTAAAAGCAAGAAGATTCAAGAAAGATTATGGTTGGGTACTGAATCTTCTCTAAGTGCCGTAGTCAACATAGCAAAGGGTATTGAACAATCTGAGAAGTTTGTAAGGAAAATCAGAGGTCAAAGTGTCAAAGTTCAACATATTGGACCTGAAGTTTCAGAAGTAAATAATCAAACAGGTCTGAAGAAGAATCAGTTTATTCCTGCCAAGAAATACGTTGATGTGAAAAGTTGTGACAACAGATTTTATGGGAAGAAAAACACTATAATTTGTTGCAGGTGTGGCAGTTTAAACCATGTAGGAACCTTCAAATGGTGTCCTGCATGGGGCAAGGTTTGTGTCAAATGTAAAAAAAAGAGATCATTTTGGTAAAGTTTGCAAATCATCTGAAAGGGTCAATCATATTACATATGATGAGGACGAAATATCTGCTGAATTCAACTCTTTGTTGTGTGTTGGTGATGTCAATTGCATAGGTTTTCCCATATTTACAAGTGGTAATTGATGGCAAATCAGTATCTATGATGGTTGACTATTGTGCTTGGTACAGTATTATTGGTAAGAGTTTATTCAACGAGCTGTGGGGTGAGAAGAATTTATTTCCACCTGATATTTAACCTGGAGGGTATTATCAATTGTTCTTTTTACTTTATCTGTTTACTACGTTTCAGGGCAGTGGAAGGCAACACCGTGTTGGTGGTTTGTAGAGGTAAACATTACCTAAAACATGCATTGTTATGATACTTCTGACTGGGAAAGAACTGTTTAACACTGTAGTACGATGCCTGGACCTACATTCCTAAAAATCAATTTAATAACCTTACAGTTCCCATACATACACATACGTCCTGCCATGTGGTCCTCTACTCTTCCTCTCATCTACGTTACCTAGAAATGCCAAGCTCCTGTTGTCACACAGGTGACAGCATTTAACAAAAATGTCTTCATATTGTTTTGGGAATTTGTGGGTTGTTCACCACTATGATGACAATACACTGGCTGCCAAGGCTTAGTCAATTCCCTTTATTTTTCTTTGTCATCCATTGATAAATGCCATTCTTGCCCGTTCATGGCATTCATATAAATATTCTAATGTTCTCTTTTGCATTTTTCTTTCGGTCATTGCCATGGTTCTACTTGTCTGTTGCCTATATTCAGTTTATTCAATCTATTTGCTTGATACCAGTTGAAAAATCTAAAAGTTACACTTTGGTAATACAACATTTGATTTCTGTTTGGCCATACAATTCACTATAATTAAGAATGGTCAGTTCAATTAGTTATTCTATTCCCATTTCAATTTTCTTTCTCAATTTCTGATGAGGCCTGGCATTTTCCCTTTTATCTGTGAGACCAGGAAGTTGATCAAGCATTTAGGATTTCTACCACTATTCTGGGTCTTAAACATTAATCTCTGTGGGATTTACTAATCATAAAACAGTTCTAACTAGATTCAGATTACATTACTGTTAAACCTGGCATTCTTGGAGTGATTTCCCCCTAACTTTTTTCCTTCAGACCCCCTGTTTTTGCTTACTTTGTTTTTGTTGGACTTGCGACGCTGCCACTTTACAAGGGCTAACCAGTGCTAAAGTGCTTGTGCTATTTCTTTAAAACATGATAACATCAGTTTACACCCAATTTGTGTATTTAACTGCACTTATAAGTCTGTAGTAAAGTGCACTACATGTGCCCAGGGCCTATAAATAAAATGCTACGGGCCTGTAGCACTGGTTGTGCCACCCACTTAAGTAGCCATATAAACATGTGTTATGATTTTGGGCATTCTGTTATATCGGGTAGGTTGCATAGGTTGCAAAGTGCAACCAAATTTTAGGAGATGTTTTTGGGCTTACTTAGGTAGTATTCTCAGTGTCACTCATTGGTCTTTCCTAAAAGGTACACCCTTCAAGATATTCACGAGTTGGAAACCCGGAGGCCAATTATACTTCGCCAATCGAGAAACATTCACCAAGACGACTTGCAAGAGTCCGGTGTGTCTTTTATTTCTCATTCCCTATTTCCCCTTCCCCCTTCCCCCGGAAGTCAATCAGAGCGGCGGTCATGTTATATCCCTGCCCTTCTGGTGGATTTCAGAGGGAGTTGGGAACAAGCAGCATTGCGGAAGGAACAACTGGAGAACAGGTGGGTGACTTCATAACAACATGTCTCTGGCCTGCCATTCCAGAGCCTGTATGGCCAGTTTTAAGCCGCCATGTTCGCCCTGCTGCCTGCTGCTCTCTTGCCTGGGTGAGAAGGACTGGACCTGCCTCTCTTGAACCCAGAACACAGAGTGACGCCAAGAGCTAGTTGTCTGGCCTCCTGATCTGAATCCTCAAGGACACAACAGGATTCGAACAACCTTGCACCTGCACCTGGACTTTGCCATCTGTGCGTCTTCCCTGCCATGTGGTGCCCCCCTAGTCTTGAATACTTAGAAGTGGGCTTAAGGTGCTTGCCAGTGGAACTAACACTTCTCCTTTGCTGAGTGGTGCATCTCCAAGCAGAACCAACACATTTTCTCTCCTGTTACAGCGCATCTCTGAGCAAGACTGACGCATCACTGCGGCTGTGTGGATTGGACCCGTTGCCATATCCTACATCACCCCCACAGACCGTGCAACCAACTCAGCGCCCCAAAGGCACAGCGCATTCACAGGCCAGGCTTTGCATCTCTTGCCAGCTGCATGCTGCATCCCTGATGCCAGACTTTGCAGCACAAGCCCAATCGACAGGATCCTTGCCAATGATGCAACAGGACCTAACATAGCTCCACTCAACACTCCGCAACAAGGATTTAAGGCACTCTGTTAAGCGGGCTTAACAGGATCACTGTTGCCAGCCCGCACTTCATCGTGGTTGGCCTGAACTTATGGTTTTTCCCCTGATCAGATAGCCCTAGTTGGCGCTTTGTGCTTTTTGATGCTATTTTCACTAAAAACTCTAACTCTAAGTATCTCTGGTTCTACTAATTGAATTTTTGTTGTTTTGGTCTTGTTTTATTTATTAAATTAAGCTCTATTTTTCTTACTTGGTGTAGGATCTTTTAGTGAGTTTTTTCTATTGTTTTACTGTTTGAAGTGTTGTACAAATTCTTTACACATTGCCTCTAAGTTAAGCCTGACAGCTCTGTGCCAAGCTACCAGGGGGTTGGGCACAGGTCAATTTGGGGTTGCTTGTAACTTACCGTGGCTAGGATGTGGTTGCTGCTTGACCAGGACTCACACTCCAGTCAACCAGCAATCCAATTTCTAAACAATTACTACAAGAGAAAATATTATATTTTACTGCCCATCCATTTTTTATGTTTGGGGTTGCTGGATTTAGGACTCCCTGTACTATGACATTGCTATAAAAATGTCACAGCAAATGTGGATATTCAGTCAAACTATTTATGTCATGGTAGGCTGGTACAGAAAAAGCACCAGAGTTGTGGAAGCAAAATGTTATATGTGGGCTGTTACACAAACCACATAACGGTTGAATGCAAGAGTATTGTAATACAAAATATTGTGGCCTAAACGTTGTTTGCAAAAATGTCATCCCATTGGGTGTAGATTGCCTATCTATTAACTCCAATAGGCAATATTTTTGTAGACAATATTTGGGACACCAGTTTCAAAACCACAATAGTGACACATGAAAAGGAAAGTCGCTTTGCCATGTAGAAAAACCTACTTGTTTGTAGCACCTAAAACACTGCTAAGTGTGGTTTGTAATCCCTTAGTGCGATGTGCTCAAAATATAAAAGTTGGACATGCTAATTATCAGGAAATGTATGTCCCCACAGTGAACAGTTTAACAAATCTGTGCAGGTGCACTTACATTTTCATGCACAGATCTGAAAGTGAATAAAAAAACACAATTCAATTTAGGAAAAATACTAGGAAAATAACTAAAATTAAATAACTCAACATTCTTATAAAAAAAATTAATTACATGGTGTAAGTAGATTTGCAATCATTTTAGTGTAAAAGCTCTTTGTAAAAAATGTACTATGTGCTGTCTGTGAGCAAATGGTTTCAGAAACAATTTACATGGAGACCCTACTCCAGAGACTGGAAAATACATCATAGCATGACTTAATGATTGGCCTTCTAGAAGACAATGGAAATTCTTCTAACAGCAGGAAGGCTGACGTGGTGTCAACAGTGATCACTGCAGGAATTAGACATCTGGGAGGATGATAAGAACATATGGCACCACGCATGGTAGAAATATTGACTATTTCTTTTGAAATAGAGATCCCAAATGAGGATCTCAGGAACTAATACCATTCATGTATGTAGCCATCTTTCTGTGCTCCCATCAGGAGCAAAAGCTAGCTCCAGCACAAGGAGAGGCGACTGTCTGAAAGGGAGAGCAAAGCTCTTGAAAATGGAAGAATGCTACAGTCATTGTTTGAATGAAGGATTCTGGGAAGGTTTCCAGTAAGTTGAGAAGGGAGTGTTGAAAAATTAAGTGGATTTTCCATGGCAAAGTTACCCGGTTAGGGTGAATCGAAATTTAATTGACTAATGCAGAGCATAATACTGGCACCCCTCAACCCATTTTTCAGAATGATTCTCGACCCAGGAAGAAACATCTACAATCGAGAAGAAAGATGACCCTACCTGCCCCCTAGGGAGAGAAACGTGAAGCATTCATATGCCTGCCTGCACCCAAGGACCAGAAATGATTTCCAAGATAGTGTAGACTGTGATAACATTGTCCCACTGGTGTATAGTCTCCAAGAGTGGGGACCATCCCAGTGGGTAAGCACATAGTTACAATTCTGTGCTTGTCTTGTGGTCGAGTTAGTGGTAACACAGCTTCGAGGTGATCAATTTATTGGGCAATCCAAAGTGGAATTTCCTCATGATTAGAGGGTCTTTTGTCCATAAATGATTGGACAATTACAGGACTAATAATAGGCGCTGCAAGTAACTGGGCTTATGCTTACAGGCCAAGTCTCTCTGTAACAGCTAACAATGTACGCAAAGTAAACTGAGTGAGGCGCTGGTATAAGATGCAAACAACATTGAACAATTGTAGATTGCCTAAATTAGAATATGGTGTTTATCCAGCTAATGCTCATTACTGAGAGGGCCCATTCAAACTGTCCCAGGCACATGTGGAAGGGCCCATTATACCAAGTCCGGCCTTCCCAACAAGTGAATAAAGTCATATGCAGCAGCAGCCTGTGGGACAGTGTTCGTGAAAAGTGTTAGCATCCCCAGCTGGACATATGACCCAAGAATAAAAAACTTCAAAACGGTATGCAGCGTACACTTCTACTACAAAGTCGGAGCACCTGTGTTTGGGACTCCATGTTGTGATAATGTGCATACACCGCCGGTCGGCAGTTGGCCACAATAGCTATAGGTTGTGCCATTAGGAAAGAAAATGGATTCAAAGTGTAACACAAACTTGGTTTAAACTTTTTAATATTCAAGCTTGAAAAACCAACAGAATCAGGTTATCCCTAAATACTGTGGAGGATTGATCCCCAACACCAGTGATGTCTGCGCTGAAAGGTGCAATGGTATTGCGGACAAGCACAATCACTACTCAGAGTTCCCACGGATAAGTACCTGACCAGACTTTGGCAATGCCATGTTGCAGGGATTCTGCTCAGGAACAGAACTATGCTTGGGACCATAGAACATCAGTATCTAGGGGACAATCACCATACCACCTTAGCATCTATGAGCCCGAGTCCGACTAGCTATAGTGCCTCACTTTGCCTCCAAACCTTTCTAGCGAAAAATCTGATTTGGCACCCCAGAACACAACACTCTCGACCCTCTCAGGGATCATGGTAACAAGGCACATCCTTTCACCCTTAGCATACATAGGTTAATGTGCTATGTCCCAGCTGATATCACACTTTCCTCTCAGGTAATTCACTCTGTGTGAGATTTTTTCAGAACCCCTGTCCTCAGTGATATGACAAATATGTGTATTCAAAAACAACAGCAGCTACATTCTTTCATTATGTCTATGTGCTAGTGTCTGACCAGAGAGAATAACAAGGGGCAATGTCGTTTGACCTTGCCTAAACTGTTCAGACTAAATCCCAGGAAAAGAACAAAATGCAAAAATATGTGCTGGTTCCGTGTGAAAATATATGTAGCACAAAGGTAAACATGTTATTTTCTTTTTTAAGAGTTTTATATAGCGCAAACTAGACCCGAGACATCAGGTATCAGAGAGCTTTACATGAGCACCAGTTTCGTTACAGAAAGAGATATTCATTTTTGTTAGGCACAGGCAGATTAAGTGATTTGCCCAGAATCACAGGATGTTGAGCGTTGTTGCCGAGACACGAAACCGGTTCCCCAGCTTCAAGGGCGACTGCTCTAGCCATAAGGCTACATCCTCTCCCCAATTTTATTTATTACATTTTATTTAGTAACATGTGCAAAACCAAAGCGGCCTACAACATGCATAAGATTAACATAGTTAAACCACCAATGGCCATATGAGAAACACACGACAAATCCAATGTAAACCTTGGCAAGACTTATCACTTTGCCATCCCTATCTCCCTGCTCAGCGTGCTACCAACAAACCAAGGTCAACACAAAAGAGAAGACGAAGCCTTCAGATCCTTCAAAGATTTCTTTATAGACAACCTAATGCTTGATCTCATCTCTCACCCCATCAACTCCAGGTCTGCTGCCAATATCCTTCTAAACAACTTCAACAAAGCCTTCAGCAATCTAGTACCCTAATGATCTTTCTGAAAACAAATATTCCATCCACAGACAGGAAAGAAAATGGATGAAAGCAAGGAGCCCCAAGGACCTCTTGATTCTGAAGACCTTACACGCACCATGCAGACAGCTCAAGACATCATTCTAAACAAAGTACTCTGCCATCACTATCAATGAAACTACCAAATTAAGCGGAGCACTGTTTAAAGGAATCAAGGACTCTATCAACCCACTCGAAGACCCACCTATTCTTCATTCCACAGAAGGATGCAATGCCATCAATCTCTTCTTAAGGGAAAGAAATGCAGAAGATCCAACAGCACGTTGCTGATCCCAAGCCTGCTTCATTCTTCACACCCACCCATTCCCATAGAATCCAGCAAAAGTCAGCCTTCAACGCCCTATCTCTCTAAGATATGGCTGGCATACTCAACTCCCTCAAAGCCATTTCTTACAAAGATGATGTCTTACCATCATCTTCATCAAAGCTTTCTCTGGGTATGGTCTCTCACCTCTATTTTACCATTGTCAATGCCTCTCTCAAGGCATATTCACGGATGGTCTTTCAAGACTGGCCACATTCTCCCACTCTCTAAACTAGAACCTGATGACCTAGAAAACTACCGGCCCACCACTCACCTCCCATTCGTTGGCTTGATCATTGAAAAGTGGTCTATGTTCAACTCCAATATCCCATCAGTGTTATCCCTCTCCTGCACGACTACCTGTCTAGCTTCAGATCATGCTGCATCACGGAGACCACCACCTTACATATTATAGACAATGCACTTGTGACAATGCCCTTACCACTGATATTGCTGGACCTCTCAGCTGCCCTCAACACAGTCGATCTTCTCACCTTCATACACATCCGCGAATCATGAATGGGATTTACCGACAATGTCCTTCACTGGTTCTCCTCATACCTTTCCAACCAGCATCAGGTTTTTCACATGAGAAACTCCAGGTCACAAAAGAACCCTATCTCATACTGTCTCTTGTCATCTTCACCTTTACATGAAACATCTTGGTGATCTACTCACAGAAAACAACATCAAGATTCACCAATATGCTAAAGAAAGTCTCCTCTGCTTACGACATTTAATTCCTACAACACTGATTTCATATCATCCAAACCTGGATGCCCAGCGTCTACCTGAAACTCATCCCTACCAAGAGAGAATTCCTATTATTTACGAAGAACTACAGACAAAATACAGTATGAACATGGCACAGTGACGTGTATATTAACAACTTTGAACCTCTACTCTCACTAAATGGCAAATCAGTTGGATTCCCCCTGGATGCCAACCTCTCCCTCAAGGAGCATATTGCCAAAAAAAACTCAAAGACGGCCTGATTTCTTCTAAAGAAAGTAAGACTGTTTCTTCCAGAAAGCAACTTCAGAACTGCTGTTCAAGCCCTTATACTCTTACATCTGAATGGTTGTAATGCCCTATATGGCATCTCAGACTCCACAGTTGCACCCAATAGGGGCATCCTCAATGCTGCAGCATGCCTCATCCAGGGCCTGAAGAAATATTATGAGATCACTCCCATCCTGCTGGAATTCCATTGGCTCCCCTTGCCAGACTGCATCATCTTCATAAACAGTTGCATCATTTACAAAGCCATCACAACCAGCATCCCTGCTTAACTTTTAGACAAGCTCACCATCTCTGTGATTCCCGGCACACCCTCAGCCAGGACACCATCAGACAAGGAAATGTAAAATAGAAAAATAAGACAACAGGACTTTACTATCTATGCACCCAGGATCTGTAAACACATCCCCATATCAATTACGACCACCCCATGTTGTAGGGATAGCGGGTTCATTGTCGACATTGCTAAGTTAGCATGAGCTTCGCTGCCTTTAGGCTGCTTTTGCGCACAGCACCACATACATATATTTTGCAAGACTTTGTTTGTGCCCTTTTCACATGAGAACTGTCTGCTTTTCGCCTTCTCTGCTGTGCTTTAAGGTTTAGTCTGCACACAATGTACAAGGTCGATAAACAATGCTTCTTGTTATTCTGTTCTGGTCAGTCCCTCGCACCTAGAAATAATATGACACACAGCTGCACTACTGAAAATCTTCTTTAATATTGCAAGCTAAGCATGTTGTTAACGCACTTGGAGAGAAACCTTTCCAGAGAGAAGAGCTGTGCTCGTCCTTAGATGTAAACCTTTCATCTAGGCCTTGAGGTATGGGGTCTGCTGGCAAAGCCCAAAGGTCTTCTTTTTTATAATAAACTAGATCTAAGCACGGGGAGGGGGGTTAGGCACTGTAGCCCTTTTCCACTGTCTTTATAAAATAATATCCCCGTTTGCATTCTATGGACTTGTGACAATGCTGATAATATTGTTTCTATGCATTTTGCTGCTAGTAATGGCATATATAACTATACCGTGACTCTGAATATTCTTATTGTGGACGAGTATGAGTGAGTTAGCGAAAGAGTTGTCTTGCTCCCGCAATTCCTGAGAGAGTCGGGAGTGTTGTGTTCTGGGTTGTCTAATCATTGGTAGCTTCGCTGTTAGTCGGAGAACGAATGAGACACTATAGCTAGTCGGTTTTTGGGATTTGGGGTACTGCGGTGATAGGTTGGTACACCACTATCTAACGTGGTCCTGGTTTCTTGTGCATAGTTCTGTATATGTGCAGAATCACCCCAACACCCAAAAACTGCTCACATTTAGAAAAGAGTTGAAGACTCACCTCCCTAAAGAACACTACATCACAACTCATTAACCATTCATAACTCAGCTTTCTTTCCTATTATTCTTTGATTTTAAGATTGCCTTTGGCCATGTACAGCACTCAGTTACCTTTTGGCTAGGTTTCCGGTATAGAAATTCAATGTGCATACATACATACATACATGCATACTTACAACCTACCATAATTCAACTTGGGACAATGATTATAATAGGTACTTTGGACTAAGGGCCAGATTTAGAGTTGAGTGGATGGGTTACTCCATCACAAACGTGAGGAATGTCCTGTCCGGCGTATTACAAATTTGATATAATGCACTTGTAATAAGGCGAATAGGAAATCCGTCATGTTTGTGATGAGGTAATCCATCTGCTGAACTCTAAATCTGGCCCTTAGTCCAAAGTACATTGAGATGTCCATTGGGATGGAATGTGCCTGACTAACCTCAAGCATGCTACCAGTCAAGGTTCCAGGCTGGACCATATTTATGTTTGGCACTTCAAAAGATGTAACAATAATGCTGGATATCTATGTATCTGGCCTGCAATAATAATGATTCAAGTTGACCCAGGGATATCATGAACTCTCTCAAATTTTATCCAGTCACTTGGGTGTAAAGCTGGCCTGAAACTTGACTTGGTACCTGTTTGGAGGTTTTGCCAAACTAGAGGGTCTGATTCACAAAGGTAACTTAAACTTTTGAGTAAATTACTACTCATCGATAATCACAAACTTACAAAAAACGTGTAATTTACTAATAAGAAATTCAGTCATCATGGAGGTCTCCGCATAGTAAAGCATAGGGAAAAATAAAAAAAGGTTTATTTAACTCGAGAATAAATATTAAGAATATTTTCATATTAATGTAAATTCAATTTATATATTTATTTTAAATGTAGAACAAAATAAAAAGGCTGCTGCATTATTAAATTATTTTTTTAAGAAAAATTCAATTAATGTTAATGTGTATAATTAAACTGAAGTTTATATTAAAACTAAATTCCTATCTAAAGATTTTTTAAATATACATTAATAATTTATTATTAAAAGGGATTACATAGATTTGATGGAATTGGTAACTTTTTAAGGGAGGGTGAAACTGTAGTCGAGCAGCAACTACAATCTCTGTCAGGCTGAAACACAAGCAAACCCCAAATTAGCCTGTGCTCAACCCTCTAGTAGCGTGGCACAAACTTAGAAGCAATGTGTAAAGTATTTAGGCAGCACTTCAATCAGTAATAAAGTGAATAAACAACACAAAAAAAATCCCAGCCCAATTAAGAAAACTGGAGTATAAATTGACTGCTTTTGTGCCAAGCTGGCAGAGAGTTGACCACAGGTTAGGTTTAGGTTTGCTCGTGTTTTCCCCTGACAGAGATTGTGGTTGCTGATTGAGCAGGGTTTCAGTAACCCAATTTCAAACAGGAATTCATGAAAATTATTTAATTATTTTATTTAAAAACTTACACTTGGAGTTTATGAATACTGAAAAGTAGTAAACTTACATAACTGTCCAACATACTCAAAAGTGTAAGTTACCTTTGTAAATCAGGTCCTAGATGTCCATAGGTGACTAAACACTGTCACATAAACTGTTTGGCCACTCTGGAGCTCTGATTAGGCGCACATTCACCGTAATCAGCCTTGCAATACCTTATGATTTTTCAAACAGGTCTTTTACAGGAGCAAAAATAAGATCCGGTTCCCTTCAAAATTATAGAAGTGAAGTTTTTCATTTTTTCATCTCTTTCCTTTTTTTCATTGATTTGTAATAATTCACAAGCGTTTGATCCGAAGGATAAAACTCTCTCTTGGCGACTCAATTCAATCCATAAAGCTTTATTCGGTGCATTGCAATAATGACCATAAAAGCATATATAATCAACAACACCAAATAGCATCATTCTAGATACAGTGATACAAATGAGCCTTACAAATGATTACAACATCAGACTTTTCCTTGTTTGAATACATTTTAAAAGGTAGGTAGCAGTAAAAAAACAGATATCTACTTCACGCATATTAAAAAGCAATTTCATAGAGTCGTGCACAGTACGTACACCATATTTCACAAAAATTGGTTTTAAAAAGTAAATTCGCAAATGGTAATACAATTTACATATTAAAAGTAGATGCAAAGTGCTTTGTGCAGAGGTACCATCGCAGGGACAGGGTCCTACCGGATGTGAGTTAGGAGAGGGGAAGGCTACCAGGTTATGTACAATACCAAGTCTTAGTCTGGTCAACACAAATCGGTGGGAAGCTCTGGTAACATTACTGAGATAGATTTGATACCCATCTCCATCCACATGTTTGTTATAGAATATGCTGGTAACTAAAAGACCAGCCCTCACCTTCCGTCTCTCCCCCCAATAGGCCATAAAAATATTCTTCATCTCAACTTTAGACAAAACTGAGGCAGCATAACAATCCTTAGTAACATCCAATCCATAGATATCTCTAAAACTAGAGACAACATATTAAGCCATGGAATGTTGAGATAGTTATCATGGGAAAGACAGTCAGTGACTACTGCCCTGTTTAAGGAAGTCTCATCCTTCAGCCAAACAGATCGCCACAACATTAATGGCTTTAAGGAGATCATATCAGATAAATGATAAATCCCTAACTCTCTATAGATTAATTCGTTTGAAGTGGATTTGGGTAAGCACAATAACCTTTTGAGGAAAAGATTTTCCTCTAGTTGTAAAATGCTATTGGATGAATATCCCCAAACCCCTGCACCATAGAGGACAGTAGACACGCTACGAGCTTTATAGATTTGTAGCATATCCCAAATACGCCTTTCCCCTAATATAGCAGCAAACTTAAAAACACCATGGGCACTTTTCACCATCTTAATCCGTGCATTAGTGATTTCATGGGTCCATCTGCTATCCTTAGCAAAAGTAATTCCCAGATAGCAGAATTTATCTACTTGTTGGACCTTGTCCCCATCTAAAAAATAGGATTGGGATCTCCTAGACCCTGCCCCACAGGTCCTAATAAAAGTTTTAGTTTTGTTGATGAGTAGTTTTCTATTTTCAATAAAAACAGAAAAACTATCCATCAAACGTTTGAGCCCTAGTGGAGTCCTTGCCAATAACACGGCATCGTCAGCATATAACAGTACCAGTTCGTCAAGGCCGTCAATCTTAGGAACATCAGCGCTCACCCCCTTTAAAACAGCATCTACTTCATTTATAAAAAGCGTAAAAAGGAGTGGGGCAAGAACACATCCTTGTCTAATTCCCCGGCGAATCCTAAACTTTGTCGTGCACTCCCCTAAGGGGCTATATCGGATACAAGTGCGGAGATTAGAATATAGTTGGGCAAGAAAAACGACTATGCCTTCCGGTGCGCCCATTTCTAGCAATTTGGTCCAGAGAATCGAGTGGTCTACCATGTCAAAGGCACTACTCAAATCCGCAAAGCAGAGATAAAGGGAACCCGTTTTAGCCTGCGTATACTTCCCTATAAGGAGATTTAAATTTAAACACTGGTCCACAGTTCCACGCCCCTTCCTAAAGCCATACTGGGTACTAGCCAGAATCCCTTTTTCTTCAGCCCATTGTTCCAACCTTGTCAATAAAACCCTGCTCATTATTTTGACCGAGAAGTCTAATAGGGAACTAGAGCGGTAGTTCTTAACATCCCCTCTATCACCTTTTTTATAGATTGGTATTATAATTGATTCTTCCCAAGTAGGTGGGACCCCGGCACAAATAGCAGCATTAAATACATTGGCTAGCAACGGTCCCCACAACTCAGCCACAGCTTTATACACATCAATAGGGACCCCATCTGGGCCCTGCGCCTTGCCCCGTTTACTGGCATTAATACTTAAAATGACCTCCGCATTGGTAACATCCAGCGGAATAGAGGACCATGGACCACAACTGTCTTCAGACAATATGTTAGAGTTGAAGATAGTAGAAAAATGGGTTACCCAGGTAGCCTTATTTATATTAGAAGTGAGTTCAGGGACCATATCATCCTTAAGGAAGGGGCAGTTAACTGTTGCCCAAAAGAGAACACTATTATGTGTCTCTGCAGCCTGGGTCAATTTGTCCCAGGCCTCTTGCTGGAGCTCCTTCTTGCGTCGCTTGACTTCAGACTTATAGTTCAGCCTGAGTTTTTTGACCGCAGTCATATCTCTTGGCCTAATGGCCAGGCCCAGTTTAAGCTCTGCCAATTTGGCAGTACAACCATGGTCAAACCAACCTTTCCTGGGGGCTAATTTCCCAATGATAGTTTAAAAAAATTTGGATTCAATAACTTTATTAATGGATATAAAATCCTTAACAATGTCAGTGGCCTCACGATCACACTCAAGGATAGCAGTAATATTTCCTCGACAATCCTTAACTATAGATACGATAGCTCCATCAGCTTTTTCACCTCTCCATCTAATTCTTACGCCATTGGGTCTGTGTGCTTCAATATTAGCCACAGAACGTTCAGAGGGGAGAACTCTGCATTTCCACAAAAAAATAGCAGTAGTAATGCAATTATGGTCACTTAACATATAATCAGTGACCTTAGGTGGCTTACACAGTGAAGTTATGTGAGATGATACACAAATGTGATCAATCACAGTGTTAGCGTTCCTACCCGTAAATGTAGGGATGGAATCACCCAGTTCGTTCTTGGCATTTTCTAAAATTACCAAATCAAGGGAAGCCATTAACTTATTCAAGGATTCTCCGTAGGGATTATGTGGGAAGTGCAAATCGTCTTCCTCAAAAAGATTCCTAACCCCACAAGCCCCGGTGTTTGAAAGAATACAAGTAGAAATATTAAAATCCACTACCCAAATATAATTAAATACATTATTGACCTCAGAGGCTAAATTTTCTAAAGCGACCTCTAGCTCAATCACGGCACTGTACCTCGTGCTATCAAAGACGTTATTATAAAAATTAATTAAGATGATGTTAGAGCCCAGATTGTATGATAGCCATAAGATCTGAGAGTGGACACCAACGGTCAGGTATCTTTTTACTTCGATTGGGGTTTTAACAGAAACCAAAACCAAAAGTCCTCCCTTCGATCTGCCAGATGGGGATGCCAGAGCTGGCAGATTGAATGAAGCATGGCCGGGATAGCTTACACTTTCCCTACACTAGGTTTCTTGAAAACAAACGATATCATGGGAGCTAAGAAACTCAACCCGACCCGGGTGGTCACCTTTAGCAGCTAAACCAGCGATATTCCAACTAACTATAGAACAGGGCGACTGCTCATAGCCATTTTGGGACCTTGAATTCAAAGAACCCATCTCTGCCCTCCCTGTTTCAACCACATCTATACTAGCGAGATCCACATCCCTCTCAGCAGTTACTGCTACGGGGCCCTGTTCCTTCTCAATATTACCCCCCTGATTCTCAGGGACTACAATAGGTGGTTCGAGACATACACACTGGGTAACTCCTCCCATGCTTGTACAGCTTGCGCTCGGGGGGGAATAGGTGCCCAAAAGAGCTCGCCCATACACCTGTTGTCAATTGACAGTCTCCATACCACTAAACCTGTTTTGTAAGGGAGTTAGTTGCAAAACAGGTGAGAGACCTTGCCGACCTCTAGAAATCAGTCCCTTCCCTTTCCGTTGTACTAGTGTCCATTCATCAGATTTGGAAGGATAAAAGTAAGACAATGGATGGGATTGAAATGTAGCTCCTGGGCGATGGTTTTCCCAATTACAAATGTAATCCACAGTTCTTGGGTCCCCAAAATTAACAAGAACACAATCACCCCTGATAACCTTGGTCAAATGACCCACCCAAGACACCCTACGGACCATAAGAATTTTACTGGGGAAGTGGGGGGGTAATGGTCTAAATTTATTTAACCAGTCAACCACTTTATTCTTTAAACTCGTAAATGATTCTTGGCCCGGATTACACAGTTCTGGGACCCCTGTTAAAACAACCAAATAAGGGCTCGTTTCCGGAGGCAGATCAATAGGAATTTTATCCAAAGCTGTTGGAGCCCCCACTCCCACTTTGGGCTGGACCTGTTTATATTCCCGAGGGTTCGCAGTAGCTGCTGCCATAGATATCTTAGGTAATGGAGCCACAGGATCTGATGAAACTAAAGTGGTAGTTAAAGGGGTTATAGGTTCAACAACACCAATTACTCCCCCATCGGCGTCGATAGGAACAATGGCCCTAGGCATAATTTCTTTTTTTAAGGAATCTAATAATTTTGTGGATACAAGCCCAATTTCATTAAGCTGCTGTTCGATCTTAGTTAATCTTGCTTCAATTGGGCGAAGAAGACGGCTAAATAAATCATCCATTTTAGCCAAAAAGGAGTTCTCCAACAACACCCTAGCCTCGTCACAATTATCCTCCTTGGCCAGGGATACCGCACCCGAACCTGTTAAATTCTCTACTGGTGCGGCTGGGGTATCTGGAGGGTTAATAGTAGCCTGCTCCCTTACAATAACTACAGTTTCAGTATTAGGCAATTTATTTTTAGTCGACTTCCCTTTCTTTACTTTATTGGCATAGACCTGACCTTGTTTATGCTTGGTAATTGCCCCCTGACGTCTCTCCCGTAAAAGCCTAGTATTAAAGGGTTTAACCGTACTAGCCACTATAGGTGGCTGATGGGGAGATGATGAAGGTGAGACCGAAACCACGGATTGCTCCCCCTGGGTAGTGAAGTCCAAATTCCGGGCGGCCGATGATACATGCAAGGTTTCGCGAATCATAGGGACAACGTTGCCACTGATCTGACCATGTGATTCAGGAGTTCGGGCATTAGCAATAAACCCCAAAGATGATCTTCTGGCTATGGCTAAGTCTTGAGAGACCCGCCGCTCCATCAATGTAATCCCTTGGTCTATAACGGAGTTAGTCCTGATAATGAAGTTATCCAGGGTACCGGTTAAACTCCCGTCACCCTTTTTACTTCTGCTCTCCCTCAGGGCCATAATATCGTTGGGGTATAGAACTCCTTAAAGTACTTACAGTTTTGGGCCAGGTATAAACAATATATTACTTATAGAAAAGAGGTGGCCCGGCCCGTCCTCCTTCGGCCTCGGACGGCCTAAGACGGTCCTGCCCTTGTCCCGGGCTTCTCCTGGCGCGTCCCGTGCGCGTCCCGCGTGACGAGGATCCAATCGATGCTTTAAGCGCCTCCTGGCGCACGGAAGCAGCGTCAGCGGCGTCCTCCAGGAAGCGGGGCTGCTGGGGGTTGTAGGCAGTTGCGCTGAACACAGCGGAGCTAAGCCCGGCTGGGGGGGGCAAGCCACAAAGGAAACGGCGGAGCCAAGCCCGGCCAGGGACAAAAGTGTTCGCCAGATAAAATTGCCACAAAAGGCCTCGGCCCCACTCGATGCTTTAAGCGCCTCCTGGCGCACGGAAGCAGCGTCAGTGGCGCCCTCCAGGAAGCGGGCCTGCTGGGGGTTGTAGGCAGTTGCGCTGAACACAGCGGAGCTAAGCCCGGCTGGGGGGGAAAGACACAAAGGAAACGGCGGAGCCAAGCCCGGCCAGGGACAAAAGTGTTCGCCAGATAAAATTGGTCGCGGCTCCCGCCTTTCGGGGAATTTCCGGACCGGACAACTCGGGAGGCTCTTTTCCTCTCCCCAGTTTCACCTCTTGACAGCTTCCCCCACAGCCTCCGGTCCGAGCACAGAAACCAACAACATAGAAGAAGGACGACTCTTAACCAAGATCGGTGTCTTCGCCTCCATTCAAATGAGCCTCATATTCTGGGAGCTTCAATTGGAAAACAAATAACCCAGCTCAATGGGCACTCTGGGAGCGAACTCTCACGCTTTGCATTGCAGGCTTATTTAGTTTCAAAGTTCACGAACTCATGTTCAAATTAGTTAAAACCACTTCCAGAAATTACTGCCATTCTCCAGGTGAACCTATTTAATTAAACCACAGTCCTACAACAGTCACCAATGTGTGAATCTATTACCAACAGAAAATGAATAAAGGCGAAGAGCACAACAGGTGCAAAATTGCATGATGAACAACGTGTTAATGGTGATATCAATCTTTATTTGCAAATTGCACCAAGACACTGGGATCACCATTAATGAATGAAGGATGCCCGCCATACAAACTGGGCGCAGCAGCTCATACAAAAGGATACCACTGCACCTACAGTTGTTTATCTGACACAGCACTACCCCGGTGGAAGTGGCTTGTGATGGACTTCAGTGGCAGAAATGTACAGTATCATCTTTACTGTCATGATGAACTATATTTTGGCAGCTAGTTAGCAGCAGGTGATCTCCAGGCTGGAAATGTCTCCACCGCTCTGGTTAGTTGGTACCCATGCAGTGTGGGATCCTGGAAGCTTGCTGATTTGGAGCTTTAATGGGAGAAATTGGCCATGATCTACTTTCGCCAGTCCGGGCATTTCATTTGGATGCCTTTGTTGAGCCTTTTTAATTACTTTTATTGGAATTGATGGACATAAGAAGTTCATATGACCATCGGCCTAATTCAGTGGGGCTCTGTGTAATCTCTTCTGTCCAGGCCGGCCAGTGCATCTCAATCCTGGCCCGAGGTGACCTCGGATGCTCATGCCCGGGGCTGCCATTCAGGAACATCTGTGCTGCACTGCAAGTAGCCTCAGGCAAATGCCCTCTAACACAAGGGACCTACGATGGAATTGAGCAGCAGTGCTGAGGCCAATTAAAGAATTATCTGTTGATATCAATGCCACCTGCCTAGATCGAAACTCTTACTAGCCCCCTCGAGCAGTGCCCCCCCCAACAATCGACTAACCTGTACAGTATATATTTTATGTTGCCTGAAGTCCAGTGAAGTCAATATGTACATTTCAGTGGTGCATTCCGCAAGCAGGGACCCCCTCTCAAGCCAGAGTGAGGCGCGCTGGTGCACTGAGGGCCCGAGGCTAGCCTGAGAAGATTACGACTCTGCATGGTGAAGATGCATTAAGTTTTGCTATTCATAATGGTTTTTAATGTTGCACCAAGAGACCTGATGATCCAGTGGCGGATAGGCCACCAGGTCCGAGGTTCCTAACGGCAGAGCCCGCTATGGCTCTGCCCTCGGATCTCCACCAAATTCATGCAGGTGCCTACTCTGTGTAAAACTCGGAATAGATGGAAATAGACATCAAATTACACCTCACCATAACGACCGATTCCAGTCACCAATCATTTTTAGTACATGCAAACTCCCCACAGACAGGGACCGGCGCTCTTTCCTAGTACTCTCTGCCATTTGGAGCCAGATCCCTAAAAGAAGTGGGAAGATGAAGGCGAAGGAAGACCTCTACCAAGGACACAGAGGCACTGTGATCAGCATTATTCATATATACAACAATTGTGGTGAAGGACGCGGTCTGCCTCCACAGACTGTCAGTGGAGTCGAGAAAGCAGCCGTGTGGCAGAATGTCACCCACATGATAATTCTTGACAAGAAGCCGTGGCGTGATGAGAAGAGGCATGTGACGGATATGTTTTCGTGATGCAGGTGACATCAGTATGTTCTGGCAGTGGAATAGATCATGTGGGGACAGAACACAGCCAGGACCAGCACAACAAGCTAACCCCATCACCTATCCAGGTAAAAGCAATGCCTATCCACACGACACACTACAATACGTGCCACTTAACTGGTCCAAGGTCGAAACAATATCTCTAAACTACCCCAGTCGGTCTGAGCACATCCTATGTTGTTCTACCTAGATTAATCAAGCATTATAAACATACATTCACATACGTAAAGATTAATCAGGTGGCTGCATCCATTGCAAATGCCCTAGGGTGGTATCCCCTCAGCTACCTGCCACCACCACCACTGCTGTTGCCCAGCCTGGGGTGCGATCAGGGTTAGCCATTCAGACCAGATGGATGACAAACGCTGATATGTTTATTTACACATAAATAAATAAATAAATAAATAAATAAATAAATAAATAACACTGCACCGAGTATTAACAATGTAATTACCGGTACACATCAGTTACTCACTCATACGGAAGATAATGTAATGCTTATAAAAACATCTGTGTCTTTGATTATGTCTCATGTCTGTATTGTCCATACACACAATAGCACCATAAGTGTTATCAACATCAAGGTCTACACTAAAAATATATGTGTCAGTTCATCTCAAAACTAACAAAGTCGGTATCCATTGCAACAATACCTACAAGAAACAGAGTACAAACATGTATTGTGGTTCTACATTTTGCATCATACAGCATGGATGTCTGGGGAGTACATGTGATCACTAACCTAACCTGTCCTTACCTGCCACTGTACTGTTGAATCTGACTGTTTCATTTGAGCAGAGGTAGCACTGTGCTGTCATGTACAAGTACAAACTTCTCTTAGCCTCCATTGGGGAAATATTGGCCATCCAGGACACAACATTATGGAGGTACAATGTGTGACATTTATTGACACATTTCAACCACAACATGCTGATGACTCACCTAACCATAATGTTTGTCAGTATGTGCATCTTCAGAGCTTCAATAGCTCGAAGCCTTCTGGGTACCACATTACAGCCCACCCATCACAATAGATCTGTGATACTCCCAGGGCCCACATAGTAGTACTATGTGAGCACCCGCATCACACATTTATGCAGATGCAAATATGTTTAATCAGGAATCAAATATAAAATGCATCCATTTGCCCTGAAAAACTATGTCAGTAGCTACTCTGTCTGCTTACTAATGCATGTCTCCATTTCCCAATTGACAGCTGTTCCGACCATATACACATCTCACCAAACATATTGTCCCACCACCGTGGAGTAGTTGAAATTGTGGGACCCTTCCACACACTGACTGCACTGGAAGGCAAGACATGTCACTTTCTGATGTCCAATGGCCTACTCCAAGAAGCATTGACCATAGCTTGTTTTAATGGTTTTTAAGTCTTTGTTAATAAATCATGTTCTTTACCCAAGTCACACCACGTCATGTATATCAATATGGGTCTGTTTGCGTATGTATCCTAACTGTCTGTGGGTGAAACCAGACTTTGTCTCTTTATTCACCACCTGGTGACGACAAGCCAGGCCACAATGTTCTGTCCATGAGCAGAGGTTGAACTACAGTCCTGGTAGCGAGCCCTCTGCTTTTACAGGCTGCAATTGATTGGAAGAGAATGACAGTGAGGGCAACTGAGTGAGAATGAGAGAGTCACAGTGAGTGAGAAAAAGTGACAGTGAGTGAGTCACAGTGAGCACGAATATGTAGTAATAAATAGAAAAGAATAAGAGTAAGTTCAAGGGAATGAATACTAAGTAAGTGTGAGCGAGAGTAAAAGTGAGTGCAAGTGTGTAAAAGACTATGTGAATGAATGAGTGCTGGGGAGGACCATCTTTTGCATGGTTTACCACCAGACTTTTGCCTTCCTATGCTGAACCCATTGTTGCTGGTCCTAGTATTCTGTGCACTTTACCCCTGCCAGCCAGAAGTAAACTACCTATGCCATTCCCGTCTAAGCCGAAATCAAATAGCATACCACTAATTTAGTATACTTATAAGTCCCTAATATATGCCAATACTTATACGATCCATAATGTATGGCACTAAGTGTAGTTTCATTTGCTTATAGGTCTCTAGTATATGGCACTGTGTGTACCTTCGGCCTTTAAATTAAATGCTGCAAGTGTTAAATGCTACAAGTGGGCTGCAGTGCTCATGGTGCCACCCACTACTGTATCTCTGTAATATATGTCTTCAGGCCTTACACTGCAGCCTTTGTGCACACTTTTAAATTGTCATTTTGACCATGCAAAACAAGCGTTACAACATGGACGACCTTAACGTTTGACTTTGTCATAGTCAAGCGCAACCAGATGACCACAGTTGGCGGGTAACACTATTTGCCACTAATTTGAACCTTCAAAATTAAAACACTTCATAACTCCGGTTCTAATGATTGGATTTTTGACATTTTGGTGTAATTTTATTTATAAAAATGTACTCCATTATTACTAAATTAGTTTGAGATTTTTCTTGTGTTGTGTTTTTACTTTAATACTGTTTGAGTACTGCATACATATTTTACACTTTGCCGCTAGGTTAAGCCTGACTGCTTTTTGCCAAGCTACCAGAATGGTTCAGCACAGGTTTATTCAGTGACTTTTGCATTTCACCCTAACAAGGATTGTGATTATTATTTGAGGCGGGTTCTCTTACAGTGAGACTGAGTGAAAATGTATGAGAACTAGAGTGAATGCAAGCAAGTGTGAATGCAAGTAAGTGTAAGTGAGTGCAAGCAGGTGAGAGTGAATGAGTGAGTGAAGAGCAACTGAGAGAATAAATGATAATGATAATGTGTAAGTAGGGAAATGTAAGTGAGCATGAGTGATGGAGAATGCTTGATGCTGACATACTACAGTTAATAATTGGTACTGGTGTACTAGACGTAATACTTTGACTCCAATGCTTGTGCTGGCATACTGAAGGTGACTCTTGGCATAACAGGCACCCGTGTCAAAATCCTAACACAGGCAAACGAAAAGTCATTTTTAGGATAAGGGGCAGGCATGGAAAAATGCTGCCACTGACATACTGGAGCCAGTTCTTGGTGTATGAAGGATATATGGCAAAATGCTGGTGCTGTCACATTATAGGTAGTTCTTGGAATGTGGAAGGACAAGCATAACATCTGGGAAGGGGGGCAACCATATCAAAATAATAGCCCTGACGGACTAGAGATACTTTTTGACATCAAGTTTGCCCATGGTGTATGGATGGTATGAGTGTGAAATTGTGGCATGGGCATTTTGTATGTAATTTTTAATAACCGCTGGTACTCATGGCATGTGGGGGCACTCATAACTAAATGCTGTCCCCGGCTCAATGGAGGTAATTTTTGACATATGGACGTTCCAATAGTATGTTTTAAAAAAAATGGAAGTGTCTGGTTATCATTGGTTTGGCACATTAGGAAAGGACAACTGTTGTTTCAGTCTAGGGCTTTTGAGCAAATGTATGTGAAAATGGTGCTTTAAATCCACAATTTGATGCTATTTTTTTAAAGTTTTTCGTGGGGGTGGGGGAGCCCTAAACTCTCCAAGAATCAGTCAGAATTCCTCGCTCGCTGGAACTCTAGCCAAGTGTAATGCTTATGCCCACCATTTTCAAAGGTCAGCGGCCGCCACTGAAACATATGTGTGCAGCTGTATTTCAGTGTGTGCCTGATCGGACTGGCCTATGGGGAAATCAGGCAACGCCCAAAGGCGTGTCTGACAGGTCAGTGTGTAAGCCGTTTTTGTGGCTGTTTATGGGTGGGTCTATTGTACAGTCTGGTGGGCCGTAACTTTGCAAAACACATAATTCAACGTGTCGTTACAGGTTCAAAAATTTAGATTTCCAAACGTGGGCAACATTCTTACTTTAATAGGAAAACCTCACATTTAGAGCGACATTTTACACAATTTAGCAACTTTTTAGCACGACAAACAAATGTTTCTCAAATGGAAATAAAATCTGCGCATCTCGAGTTATAAACACAACAAATTAATACAGTCTAATTTGTTTTTCCAGCCACAGTTGTTTGTTGGCTCTGTAGTTCAGTGTCGCTCACAGACACAATCCATTAATTTGATTGTAGTGGCTTTAAAAAAGCTGCCGTCAGATACCTTTTATGGTAAACCATCAATTTTCACATGAAAAGCAGGGAACTCGTTCGTTGTAACGAACGCGATGTAAAATACCGCGTTGTGAATGTATGCGATGTAACGTCATACATTCAACTGGGGGTGCAAGTGTAGTGTACCTGCTTCACTGTTCTTAAAAGGTGGATTTCCTGAATTCTTACGTCAGGGGCGTAATTCAGGCCCCTGCGGCGCAGGCGGGTTCCCTATCCCTCCTGGGCCCCCCAACACATTTTTCAGCAGGGCCCCTCATTTTGCGTTACGCCATTGTCTTACATATTAACAATGATTCTGTGATCAAGCAAGTGACTATTTTTAATAACATATTTGAAAAAAGGAGAGGTTCCTGAAGCTTAGTAACCTCTGCTTGCTTTCACGAGGTAAAGGTTTTACTCACGCAGCTATTAATCACATGAAAGCAGATATTAAGAGGCATTAATCCAGACCAGCTGTTATGTCTTTTACAGGGCCATTATCAGAGATTAGTCTCTGGGCACACATGTCATCTTTCGAACTGAAAACACGATCTCTCCCCTCCTCCCCTCTGCTAATGTGCAGAATGGACCATTCTGCGCCTTTGCAAGGCCTCTGGGGCCGAATCATGACGGGCGTTGCTAGCTCAGCGCAGAAGAAAGCTCCTGTCACATTCTGAAAGGGGGGAGGGGGGGCAGCATTTTTAGGTCTCGCCTGAGACAGCGCTTTAGCGCTGCTCTCGCGAGAGCTTTTGTTAAAGGGGGATCTGGAAGTGCAAAGGAGTGCTTTTCAGGCCTCCAAATACAGTGCATGTGCGCCGGGCGCGCGCACCATTTGGCAGTCTGAAAAGCACTGCCTGATCACTTTCACGGCTGCTTTGATGTCCTCAGTGAGCCGCGCGGCCACTGAGGACATCAAAGCGCCCGCGGCCTTATTTCAATATAGCCTTTCCCCTGCGCCTGCTATGGCACTCTTCTGAAGGGCACAGTACTACCCCAGCAGTCCATAGGGAATACATTCAACACTTGTATGCACCTGGAATCGCTTTTAGGCGCTTCTCCTTGGGACAAGCTCTTTTTTTCTTCTTTTTACGTACATAGCATACTTACTGATTTTACATTCTAAATCCTCCGATGTGGGCAAGTTGTATAATTGGGGCAGAGGGAGTCAAAAACACATGCTTCTCGGCGCTATTTGGGGGTATGTAGCGCTATATCATTTAAATCTCGCAGCGCTTCGAACAAGCATTTGCAATGCAATAGGTCTCGCAGTTATAGGAGTTTTGAGCTATTGGCATTATAAATGACAGTGCCTTTTATTTATGTTTTAAAAAAAACAAACTTAAATAAAAAGCATTGTCATTTACAATGCCAATAGCTCAAACTCCTATAAATGCGAGACCTATTGCATTGCAAATGCTTGTTTCTTTATGCTACGGTCAGTTAGTGCTAATTTACAGACTGTACAGCTTGGAAACAGTGAGAAAGGTATTTGCCTCCTTTGGAGCATGAAGTCCTCATCAGAGAGAGGGCCCTTCAAGAAGAGGGGGGCTGTCTAACAGGTTAGGTGCCTCTGACTGTTGAACCACACATGCAGGTGCTGCTGCTGCAATCAGTGATCACAACTTCCAGGCCTAAACCTCTGAATAATAATTACTGCCACCCTACTAGAACCATTTTTAACTTAGAACGACCCCCACGTCATTTCCGAGTCTTGGAAATGTCATCCATTAACACACCACCACTACAGCCATCAGCATGTACATTTTCAGGAGCCGTGGATGCCACCCCTGTGTGGACCCCCAGGATGGGAAGCATAGGAGGTGTGGCAAATATTTGCAAAACACACTTTACACTACTCACATAAACACTTAAAGTGTTGGAAATAGAAACCAAATAGGGACCAACAAATTAAGGGTAAGGGAAGGCGACATAAAGGAGGTGGAACCAGGAAGAGAGGCATAATGAGGCGGAAAGTCAGTTAAAGTCCACATTATTTTTACATACTCCGGTGCCAAAGAAATTGAAAGCAACGAGAAATACAATAATAGTAAAGTAGTGTTCTCTGACTTTATAAAAAAATTACCACCTTTTAAAACTGCTGAGTACGTTTGGGCACCTGCACCTGAGTGTAAAAATCAAGTCTCAGAGCATAATTCAATTAAGAGACCTTGGGTGGTTAATGCACATGTCGAATGGTTGGAATTTTCTGATCACAAGTCTGAATGGTCTTAAACCACCTTGGTGGGTTCATGTGCCTGCCTCAGAGTCCTGTGTGTAATTTGCTGGTTGCATGTTTCATCCTAGTAAAGTAGATCAATGATTATTGTAGAGCTCTCTGTGTAACCTGCAAAACATACGTTCTTGCTGACTAAACAGCTCAGTGAGTTGGGCACCTACTGCAAACAGCTGCATGTAACATTGCAGGTTTTTACTCAAACATACATTTGTTTAAGGTTGGTAAAATAGGTCCCGTAAGAAATTGGATTTTTATTTGGGTTTGGTGTTTGCTCAGGTCAAGGAATGATCACAACTCTTCTCAGGGTGAATGCTCAAAGTCACTAAATTAACCTGAGCTCAGCTTCCTGGGAGCTATGGCACAGAGCAGACAGTCTTAACCCAGGGCAAGGTGTAAAGTATGGGTGAATCCCAAATCAAATTAGAGTAAAATGTAAACCAAATGACACCAGAATAAAAATAATCCAATAGCGGGAATCAGTGATATGAATTTTTAAAGTTTGAAGTAAAAATAGCGCCAAAAAGTGCAAAGCGCAAATTATAATCAATGGTCGTGATAGATCAGAACCTGGGCACAATTTAAGGCTGGCTGCAATAGACCCCTTGTAAAATACAAGTAGATAAGCTCTCCTAAAATGCATGAAGGTCCAAGTTAAAAAAAAATCTAAGTCTGAATCCAAAAAGAGACGTTGTCACTTTTTGGAGTTGAAAATCCTCTCTGTGCAGGTCAACGCTAAACAAGCCACTGCCCAAGAACATCAGGTCAGATACTGGAGGCAGCTTTGTCCTGCAGTTTGGTCAAAGAATTCTCTAAGTCCACAGGACCTCAGTGGGGGGCACTTATTGACTCTAAATGTACCAGGCAGAGGCCAACAGCAAACTCCAGTCAAAGTACAGTTGCACCTGGTCTGCTTGTCACTTTAGGAAAAAGTCCTCTTGAAGCCTGTTGTGTCCCTGGAGCCACCAAGAAGATCAGCCAACGAACCCTTCGGCCACTTATTTGTCCTGGGTACAAGAGATAGCAGATCCAGTCCTTCAGAGCTTTTCTCAATGGAGAGGGAGCAGGTCCAGTCTACTTATGATCTTCCGCAGGTCCAGTAAGTGTTCTGAAGATGGTGTGTTCGGATGCAACATTTATTTATAGGTTTTATATTTATATAGTGCTAGCTAGACCTGAAGGTATCAGAGAGCTTTACATAATCAAGAGCAAGACAGAGAACTGTACATAATCAAGAGCAAGGCAACAATCAAGTCGCTGAGCGTATGAAACGAGACAATATTAGGTTCAAGTACACACAAAATATAAACAAAGACAATAGTTAGGCATTGATGGTGGTTAACGATTGTCGCCAATTAACACAGTATGAGTCCAGGGAGAGAAAGACATAATACACAGTAGAAGCAAACAAACAGCCAACTGTTACAAGGTTCTATACTTAGAAAGAGAGAATCTTTGAACAGAGTTCAGATTGCTCATGTGTTCCAGTATTTGTTGAGGAGATGGCATGTCAGGTCTCTTGTGAAGCAAGAGAAGGGAGGGTTGATT
Source organism: Triturus cristatus (assembly GCF_964204655.1). NCBI lineage: Eukaryota > Metazoa > Chordata > Amphibia > Caudata > Salamandridae > Triturus > Triturus cristatus. The sequence continues at coordinate 355,481,294 of NC_140583.1, forward strand.
TGCTTTTTAGTTTAGGAGGAATGAGAAGAAGTATGTTGGAGCTCCTCAGGGTTCTGGTTCTTCCTTCTTTAGTGAGTTTGTTATCTAAATAGTCTGGGGTACGTGAGTGAAGGGCTTTGTGGGTGATATAAGCAGTCTTGTAAGTACATCTTCCTTCAATGGGAAGCCATTTGAGGGTCTTGAGGGCAAGTGCGATGTGTTCAAACCGTTTATTATCTGTAATGAGCTGGGCTGCCATGTTTAGAACTGATCTAATGGGGGGCAAGATGAGTTTTCGGGGTCCCTGTGAGGATGGCATTCCCATAGTCAAGTTTGGAGAAGACCAGAGATTGTACAACAACTTGAAATCATCAGAGGAAAGGAATGGTTTGATGTTTTTGAGGTGTTTTGGTGTGTAAAGCGCTCCTTTGGCTGAGTTTTTGATGTGATCCTTCAATCAATCAATCAGGGGATTACAAAGCGTGCTACTTACCCGTGAGGGTCTCAAGGCGCTGGGGGGGTGGGGTGCAGCTCCAGATCAGTCGAAGAGCCAGGTCTTGAGGCTCTTCTTGAAGGTGTGCAGAGTGGGGGAGAGCCTCTGATGTTGACTGGGAGCTTGTTCCAGGTCTTAGCTGTGACGCAGGAGAAGGCTTTTCCACCTGCTCTGGTTCTGTGCATGTGTGGGGTCTCGGCCAGGGCGAGGTTGGCCGAACAAGGTTCCTTTTGGGTACATGGAAGGCGACTCTTTCGTTAAGGTATTTGGGTCCGATGTTGTGGAGGGATTTGTATGCGTGGGCGAGTAGCTTGAAGGTTACTCTCTTCTCAATGGGGAGCCAGTGGAAGTCTTGTAAGTGCTGAGTCATGTGTTCGTGTCATGGTGTTCTGAGGACGAGTCTGGCTGAGGTATTCTAGTTGGTTTGGAGTAGCAGGGTTTTGTTGATTCCGGCGTAGAGGGCATTGCCGTAGTCCAGTCTGCTGTTATGAGTGCGTGGGTGATGGTTTTTCTGCATTCGGGTGGGATTCACGTGAAGGTCTAGAATAATGCCAAAGTTCCGGGTGTGGTCCGTCAGGGTGGGTGGGTTTCCAAGGCAGGGTGCCACCACGAGCTGTCCCACGCAGTGGGGGAGGTTCCGAGGACGAGGACCTCTGTCTTCTCCGAGTTCAGTTTTAGACAGTTGTCACTCATCCAGGATGCAATGTCTTTCATTCCTTCTTGGATGCTGAGTCTGGTGTCTTCAGGGTTCTTTGTGACAGAGAGAAGGACCTGGGTATCGTCGGTGTAAGATACCATGCTGAGCCCATGCTGTCTGATGATGGCAGCGAGGGAGGCCATGTAAATGCTGACGAGCATGGGGCTGAGCGAGGATCCTTGGGGGACTCCACAGTTGACTCCACAGTTGATTTCTGTAGGTTTGGAGAGGAAGGGTGGGAGTCTGATCCTTTGGGTTCAGCTAGAGAGAAAGGAGTGGTCCAGTTGAGGGCTGTTCCTTGTATACCGGCGTCGTGGAGTCTGGCTGCGAGAGTGCGGTGTGAGATGGTGTTGAAGGCTGCGGAGAGCTCTAGTAGGATGAGGGCCGAAGTGTGGCCCTGGTCAAGTAGCATGCGGATGTCATCGGTGGCGGCGAGGAGGGCGGTTTCGGTGCTGTGGTTGCTGCGAAATCCGGACTGGGAGGAGTCGAGCATGGCGTTCTCTTCGATGAAGTCGGTCATTTCTTGGTGACTTTGGCTGTGAAGGGAAGGAGAGAGATGGGACGGTAGTTTTTCAGGTCCATCAGGTCAGTCGAGGGTTTCTTGAGGAGGAGCTTGACCTCTGCCTTCTTCCAGTCATCAGAAAAGATGCCGGATTTGAGGGAGGCGTTGATAATCCGGCCTAGTTCGGTTGCTATGGCGGCAGCGGCTCTGTGGTAGATGGGCGGTGGGCAGGGGTCAGTGGGGGCTCCTGAGTGGGTGTTTTTCATGGTCATGGCGGTGTCTTCAATGATGTCCGGTTTCCAGGTGGTGATGGTCGGCTGGTTGTTGGTGGTGGAGAGGGTGTGGTGACTGGAGTGTCCTTCATTGACAAGTTTTTGTCCAGGGTGAAGCCTAAGGATTTATGCCTCCCACCAGCCAGTGGGTCGGGTGTTACTTCTGGGCACTCCTTAACCAATGAGGTAAAAGTTCCTGGATGTAATCCCCTACCTACATTTTCAGCAGTTCCCATTTGCCTTACTACAAACAGGCCCAAAAGGCTATGTGCCGTGCTGTTGTGTTTTACATTTGTCCCTGTGCGGACACCGTATTCACCTTTGCTAATTGTCCCAGCTGATACGCCGTATCAGCTGGAACGTTCGTGCCTTGACGTGATCAGCTGCCGTTTGTTTTGACAGTTGACAGCTGACCACGCAACGCACCACATGTTCTGCCGGCTCCGCTGTTGGAGCCTCCGTGTTGGTTGGAACAATAAAGTTGTTCTTCACGAAGACATCAGCTTCTTTTATTTCTACAAATTGGCGACGAGTGCCAACACGGGAACCCACGGAAGGAACACATTTATGAGACTTTTGGTACGTCTTCTATCGGGAGTGCCCTGAAGTATATGACGCTAAAGTACATTTTTCGGTGCGTAAATAATCGTCGTGTCAGCGTGGAACTGGTTAAATTTCCACTATATGAGAACCTAAGGATACTGATTACAGTGACTGTCTACTCGTCACATCTGAGAAAGGACCTTGAACCTTTGCGAGCTTCACGCATTCCATGCTTCGAAAAGTGTGAGGTGAGCTGTTTGTCACGACTGTGTGAAGGCTTGGCTATTCTTTGTATTCTGGAACCGTATTCACAGCTTTTGCACCTCAGCAGTGATTGTCAGTTTCAACGGCTGTAACTGTCATTCACCAACGTTCGTTTCCAACTGTCACAGCTGAGCAGCGCGTCATCTTTGAGAACTGTGCGCATGTGCGGCGTCATCACGTCGTGACGTTTCCAGGACAACAGGAGTTAGAGTCAGCAGTCTAGCTTATGCACGCAACGTGACGGCCATTTTGAAATTGATTTTTCCTCCGTTCGAGTGCAAACATCGAGCACGTCTTCCTACGCGTGTTCGGAGCTTGAAGGGAAATTTCTAATCGGAGTGCGGAACTGGCTGATAAAAGGTAAATCCTGCTAGCGCTCCTGAATTCTAGTACTTTTATGACTTTTAAAGCGACTACAACAGTAAAAGCTTGCCGGCGTTTGTGTGCATAAAGCGTTATTAACTTTTCAAGCAGCAACAGTGAAAGCTTACCGGCGCTTGTGTGTTTAAAGCATTTCTGACTTTTCAAACAGCATTCAGCTCTTCAGCCTGCGCGTTAGCGGTGCCTGTGCAGATCCTAAATTATAAGCAAAGACTTCAAGGTACCCTGCAACCATCATATTGCCTCCTCACTTTAAACATCACTTTTTAAGCATCTTTACCTATCCTCTGACCACTCAGTATTCAACCTTTCTCCTTCAGTACCTGCAGCCGCAACATGGCCTCTGGCTGCATTTGGAATCTTTCTCCACCTGAGACATTCTTACGAGGGGGAGGTGAACCCACCCTTAAGTGGGAAGAGTGGAGGGAGTATTTTTTGAATTACATATCAACACTGGAGGAGGATGATGATGTAAAGCCAGAAAGGAAATACAAGATGCTAATGCATAGTCTAGGAGCAGGGGGAATTAGTGTTTACAACTCTATAAATAAAAAGATAAGAGCTGAGAATGAAGGCGATGTTTTCCTTAATGCCATAGACGATCTAAACACATATTATAAGCCCACTGTGTGCGTAGGGGTTGACCGCTACAAATTTTTTCATAGAAAACAGGGCAAGGAGGAATCAATAGACGATTACGTGTCTGTGTTGAAAAATCTTGCCATTAACTGTCGTTTCGGAGCACTTCATGACGAGTTTATACGCGACCAGATCGTAATGCAAGGGTCCAATGAAAACATCCAGGACAATTTGTGGGCTAAAGGCGAGTATCCTTTGCAAAATATAATTGATATTGCTCGCAAGGCCGAGCTTACAGGACGCTGTGCTAAGGCGATCCTCAGTGAGGAAAAGGATAAGAAATCCAGTGAAAGTGTAAGCAAAGTGACAGACCATAAACCAACTTCTAAACAAAATTGGGGCAGAAACAGTCAAAAATTCGTTGGTCAAAAACAGGAAACTAAAGTTTGGGGGCGTTGTTACAGATGTGGAAGCACATATCACCTGGCGAACGACCCTAAGTGCCCTGCTCGAGAGGTGAAATGTACCAATTGCGGACTGAAAGGTCACTTTGCCAAGGCATGCAACAGACGCAGAACCAAACAGGTGAAATTAGTGGCAGGAGATTATGAGAGTGCACAAGGGGAGCAGGAAGAGGTAGATATGAACATGTTCGTACTTAACATCGAAGATGGAGGCAGAGGTGACAGTACTTATCTGAGCGCCACAAAGACAAAAAAACCCATGTGTGAAATGACTATAGGAGGAGTAAACATAAGTATTGTGGCGGATTCTGGGTCACCATACACCATCGTGAATGAGAAAGTGTGGATAGCAAAGTTTAAAGACAAATTGGGTGACAAATTACACAAACCTGACATAAAGATAAAGTAATTCACGGGTGAACCCATAGAAGTGTGCGGTTTCCGAGAACTTTTGTTTGTCTACAAAGGAAGGGAAGCGCAAAGCAAGCTCTATGTGTCAAAAGTGGGGCCATCGGTTCTAGGTTGGATGGACCAGGGAGAGCTAGGTATCATACTGGATCCAAGAAGACTTGACCCTGTACTGGTGGTGACAGAGTTGGAAGGTTCAAGTGAAAGTTTATGTCGCGAGTATCCACAGGTTTTCAGCAAAGAGATCGGTGCTCTAAAGGGTTATCAGCATAAGATCAGACTGAAACCAGTTACCATTCCAACTGTACACAAGGTACGTAACATACCTTTCGCCATCAAGGGGGAAGTCAAGGAGCAATTACAGAAACTGCTGGATGAAGGGATAATAGAGAGAGTGGAGGCGTCTGAATGGGTCGCACCTTTAGTTGTTGCCAAACGACCAAATGGCAAATTGAGGTTGTGTGTCGACTTACGCGATCTCAACAAGAACATTGTGATTGAACAGTACCCATTACCTAAAATAAATGAGATGCTCGCAACCACCAAGGGGGTTCGGTGGTTTTCTACAATTGACTTAAAGTCAGCCTACCATCAAGTGCCACTCCACAAGGAGAGCAAAAAACTAACGACATTTATCACGCCATTTGGTTGCTATAGGTTCACGCGAGTACCGTTTGGGTTGGCATCTGCAGCCGCAATGTTTCAGCGCTTAATGCACAATGTGTTTGATGGCGTTAGTGACATTTTGATCTTCCAAGACGACATTTTAGTCATGGGAAAGACGAAAGAGGAACATGATGTGAAGGTGAGACAGGTGCTAGATATTTTAAAACAAAAAGGGTTGACAGCCGAGTACAACAAATGTAAATTTGGATGCAACTCCGTTAACTACCTGGGCCATCGCATAACTGGTGATGGCATAAGCCCCAAGAAAGAACTCATGGATGCTATACAAAATGCACCAGTACCAGCCAACAAGGATGAACTGAGATCGTTCCTTGGAATGGTAGAATTCTATTCTAGATTTGTTAGAAATGTTTCCCACAAGACATATGATCTAAGGCAACTGCTCAAGTTAAAGAACAAATTCATATGGTCAGAGGACTGTGACAGTAGCTTTAAGAACATTAAAGAGGAAATGTGTGCAGCCCTTCCCCTCAAGGGATTCGACACGAACCTAAATAGCTTCGTAACGACAGACGCAAGCAACAAAGGGTTGGGGGCGGTACTTTCGCAAAAAAACATTGATGGGACAGAGTACACCATAGCCTTTGCATCACGCTCCCTCACACCCTCTGAAGAAAATTTTTCAGTAATTGAACGTGAAGCGTTAGCGTGTGTGTGGGCCTTGGAACACTTTAGACATTTTGTGTGGGGCCGCAAGGATACCTTATGTACGGATCACAAGCCGTTGACAAAGGTCTTCACCACTAAAGGTTTGTACACTGCCTCACCACGTCTAGCTAGGCTATCTGTCCGGTTGTTTGATTATATTTATGAGATTGAATACGTGCCTGGAGTAAAAAATGTGGTTGCTGATTTTCTCAGTAGAATGCCAGTAAAGCATCAAAATCTCGAGACACCCACAGATGTGGAGGAAAATGCCATAGCTGCTGTCCTGGAGCAGATTGGTAACATAACCAGAGACGAATGGTTCAAGGAACAAGAAAAAGATGGAAATATTAGACAGGTAGTGACATTCGTGAAAAACGGCTGGTGCAACAAAAGAGAACTCAGTGACCAACTACAAGCTTACTGGGAAGTTAAAAACGAACTGTCGCTTGAAGATGGATTCCTTCTCAGAGGAGGAAGGTTCATACCTCCTTCCAGTCTTAGGAGCAAACTACTGGGTGCATGTCATGAGGGCCATCTAGGCATCAGCAAAACCAAAGAGAGGGTAAAAAATCTGTACTGGTGGCCTGGTGTTGGGTTGGAGGTTGAACGAGCAGTTAGAGAGTGTGCACTATGCATGTCGGCAGACAAGACGCAAGTCACATTTAGACCACCTCTTCATCCACTCACATGCCCCAACATGCCTTAGGAGAGGATAGGCATAGACGTTATGGGTCCCGTCACTGAGGAACTTGAAAAATGGTATGTTGTCGTCATGATTGATCATTTCTCCAAGTGGCCAGAAGTGCTGTTCACTCAAAATCCCGAAGCAGTGAACATAGTGAAATTCATGGACAGCATCTTCTGCCGCGAAGGTTTACCCAAGGTGGTTGTGAGTGACAACGGAACACAATTCATGTCAGATGTATTCCAAGAATACGTGAAAAGGCACAACATCTGCCACAAGACCACGTCAGTGTACCACCCGGCGGGGAACGGTGCGGTAGAACGTTTCAATAGAGTCATCAAGGGCATAATACAAATAGCCAAGAGCAATGGATTACCATGGAGAAATGAAACTATGAAGACTGTATGGGCGTACAGGATCACCCCGTGCGAGTCTACAGGACACAGTCCATTTGAACTGATGCGAGGAAGAACGCCATTGTCGAAGGACAACGTGGGCTGGATCACGGCGGCGAGAAAGGTTGACTGGTCGGCCAAGTTGGTGCTAAATAATCTTGCCAAGTCACAAGCTAGGGCGAAGGCATACTATGACAAAACCCATGGTAGTAAGGCGGTAGAACTCAAAGAAGGGGACTATGTAAAAGTGAAGAAAAGTGGACATATCGCCAAAGGGCAAGAGAGGTATACCCCGCCGTACCAAGTCAAGAAAGTGTATTGCAACTCAGCACTTCTGAGTGACGGTAGGGTGTGGCATTTTTCGAAATTATCTGCAGTCAAGCATACTAATGAAACACCCATCGGATCAGACTATCCCTGCCTTGAATCAGTTAACTCACAGGGGTGCAGGCGAACCATAGACTACGACTCAGAGGGTGAGGTGCCCACGGAAGGGATGACTGGTGCAGACCCAGCAGTGTCAAGTCCACCTAATCCAAGTTTGGCTCCTAGACCCGTGAAAGACGTGGTCAGACGGAAGTTACCAGAGACACCCAGTCTGGACAGTGCACCACTAGCCACCACAAGCAGAACAGGCAGACTACTGGGTCCACCAGCTAGACTTAAAGACTTTGTGTGTGAATGAATCTCTTCTTCCCTTAAGGAAGGGGATGTGTTGTGTTTTACATTTGTCCCTGTGCGGACACCGTATTCACCTTTGCTAATTGTCCCAGCTGATACGCCGTATCAGCTGGAACGTTCGTGCCTTGACGTGATCAGCTGCCGTTTGTTTTGACAGTTGACAGCTGACCACGCAACGCACCACATGTTCTGCCGGCTCCGCTGTTGGAGCCTCCGTGTTGGTTGGAACAATAAAGTTGTTCTTCACGAAGACATCAGCTTCTTTTATTTCTACACGTGCATTTTTCACAATGAGGGTTGTGGGCGTGTTGGGGAGTGCACTGTGACAATCACTAGTGTGCTCCCACTTCTAACACAAAATTACAGTTTGAAGCAGACCCTATACCCACAACAAACTAAGAGACAAATGTCTGGTAGGACAAAGGCAGGGCCCTACAGCACCCAGACAGTGAATACACAAACATAATCCTGGCATCCTGTTTTCTTGTTTTAAAGTGGCCAAAGTGTTATATGTGGCTCAAAGAGGCCTACCATGCAGGAGTGTACACTGTGGTGTCAATATGATTCCCACAGCTTACACCATGAAAATTCTGCAGAGTTCAGAGGAGTCATCCCTGCCCATTCAGGTCAACTTATTGTGCACCTTGTGGAAGGAATTTCACACCTTATTCAGGCCTGAGCACAAGCTGGGAATTGGCTGGGGCTGTTGATAATTATCCTCCTTAAAGCAGGCAGGTGTAGGGTAACAGGTGTAGGGCAACTTGGTGTTGCCCTCACGGGAAATAGGATCATAACTCAAATCCTCACTATAACTAGCAGTTAATGCGCATTTCAAACTGTGCAAACATGTAATGAATGCAGTGCAAGGCATGCTGTGCAAGACTGAAACTTGTTTAATCAAGCAGGCAGGCCTGCTAGTCAACCTAGATGATAAAATAGATGCTTATAATTGGCGATAACCGCAAATGTGAATCAAACCGTACAATGACTGTGACTCATATTTGGCTTGTCATTAGTTAAATCACAGGTATAAATGCCATTTCTCAGTTCCACTGGTCATTAAGTAGCATGCCATGTTCTAGCTGGGAAGCGTTCACTCAAGCAGTTTAACAAAAAGCATTAAGAATTTGACAAAAGCTGCATCAAGTGCTGTGTCGATTGGTTTCATACGCTCAATAACTGTATTTCTGCAGGTGCGAACGCCCAGCCTTATTATAAGTTTTCTAAAATGGCGCCTTTATTCGAACAGGAGTTTCCGAGAGATAGATATTATGTGGCATATTTACAAGCTCTCAGCACCACCGAAGTGTCAAGCTTTTTGCCACTACGGTGGGCAGCACCATTTTCCATATTTGCAAGGTGCTTAACGCCATTTGTAATTTAAAACCGGGTTTAATGGTAAAGTCGGGTCCTAAGTCACAATTCTGAAAATGCCACTTTTAGAAAGTTGTAATTTTCTTGTCCTGACCATATAGTGCCTATATCCTGGTTCACATGACTAAGTGAAGCTAGCAGTTCCTCTTTGTGCATTGCTCCCAGACACTGAGACAACGTGGGACTATGTGTTGGCAGGATGGGCCATATCTGACTTGATGAGGGGAACTCACCTACCACTCTATCCCATCACAAAGGCTCTGCCTCAGTACACTCAAAAAGGGGTTGATTTTAGTCTTTTGTGCCCCCAGATAAGCTAGGGCTAGGACAGGGAGTCAGAAAATTACAAACACCTCTGAGTGTGGAAACCTGCAGAACCCTCCACTACTTCAAAGATGGTACCAAGAATAAACATTGGATCCTCAGGCCCAACCCTTCAGTACCCCTCAGGACCTGTGGAAGACTCAGAAGAACTGTTCTGTTAGAAGAAGAAATGCTACTCTACTGCCCTTATGAGTGATTGAAAAGAATTAGGCCTGCATCTTGAACCCAGGACCACCAGAGTGACTACAAGGGCTGTTTGGATGGCCAGCTTATAAGAGACTCAGGGACAGAAAATGCTCCAGCCACCTTGAACCCAGCACCTCGACTCCTTCTGCTGTAAGTCTTGCTCTCAAGCAATACCACCCCAGTCTTAGGCCCTTGGAAGTGGGTCTGAAGGTGCTCTGCCAGTCCTGCTGTGGTCCAAGCAGAGTTGACGCAATGAGACGCATCACCTCAGAGTTCTGCATCAGAACCGCTGCTACACAACACATCCCCAATGTAGGACTCCGTAGCTCTTTGGAACCGACGCTGTGCAACCTTAGACACAGGATCTCGCATTACAGCCCTGCAACTCATCGGAACCTTCACTGCATGACCAGTGGACCTTGCATTGCAGCTCTGCAGCTCCCCGGAGTCACTGCTGTGTGACACTTCCTTGATGCAGGACCTGAACAGTTGTTTAGTAAGGTTTCTCTTCATCTGCTTAAGTGCAACTGTGAACCACACAGCATTATACTTTGTACCCAGGAGAAGATGTGTCGGTCGGATTTGATGGGGCATGCTTCAAGAATCTTATTTTTAAATTCCTTCTTAGTAGCGATGGGATCTCCCTCATCGAAATTGATTTCTGTGCAGAGATTTGCACATTTCACTTGTAATTCAGGTGCTAACTCCTCTCGCCACTTTAGTCTCTTGTAGTTCTCCATGTGTGCATCTTCACACATAATGCAAGCCTTTAGATGAAATATTAAGCTAATGACATCATTCATGATTTGTGGATGGTGGTCACTCTCAGGGCGGGGATCAATAGTATAATTGGCTATCTGACTAAACAAATCCAGCATATATATATATATATATGTTACCTACTGGTGGTCACCAGTAGGTAGTTATAGTTAGAACTTGGTTTATATAGGAAAAGCATTTTTTATTTTGTTAATAAGTTTGGTGCTGTTAAATCTTCATAAAATCTTCCAAATACTAATTTGTCATTCACTTCATATCTGCTGTCTTGAAAGTTTCAAGGGAGTCCGTCAAATGGGGGCCGAGAAAAAGGGGTTTCCAAAATGTGTTTTCCCCATAGGGACTTTAGACAGGACTAGAGCCTGAACCCCTGGACAGAATTACACCAAATTTGGCAGAAAAGTAGATCTTGGTCCAGAGCAGTGCCTTCTGCTAGTTTGATGTAAATCCATTCAGTAGTTCTAGAGATAATAAGTGAAATCCAAATTTGTATATCTAGGGAGGCGGATCCTCCGTGGATCCGACAGACCCGGTACTGTAATCTGATTGGATGCCAACACATTAACCAGGAAGTGTTAGCAGCCATCTTGGGACACAGCTGGACTGCTGAGAGGTCTTCCAGGGCCACACACCCTTTCTGCACCACTCTGCAAATGCGCCTCTCAGTGCAATGCTAGTGGAGAGTTGATGTCCCCTTCCCTCCTGAGCGCCTCAGGACTATAGTGGACTTGATCCCCCAAGCAGCACAGCGTGTTTTCACAGTGGTGGAGAAAGGGGGCATGGCCTCTGAAGCCCTCTCAGCAGTTCAGGTGTGTAGGGCTTACTATAGGTAACAGGAGTGCTAGTTGGCCGTCAAAGACCCTCAAGAGCCAAGGGGACTTCATCCTCCAACTAGTCATGTACCAGGAGGCACGTTTGCAGAGTGGTGGAGAAAGGGGGTGTGGCCTCTGACGACCCCTCAGCAGTCCAGATGTGTGGGTCTTACTGGAGGTAACAGGAGAGCTAGTTAACCCCAGAGGACTCTTTAGAGCCTAGTAGACTTCATTCCCCAACTAGTCGTTCACCAGCAGGTGTGTTTACAGAGTGGTGGAGAAAGGGGGTGTTGTCACCTAAAACCTCTCAGCAAACCCACTGTGTGGGACTTCCTGGAGGAAATATATATACATATATATATATTATCTACTGGCGGTCGCCAGTAGATAGTTATAGTTAGGACCGTGTTTCCATAGGAAATCTGAAAATTCTATTTTGAATAACTTTGGCGCCGGTTGACGAATCCTCGCAAAATTTTCAAAACTAATGGGGCGCTCCACTCAGCTCCTACCCTGAAAGTCTCGGGGTGATTCGTCAAGCGGGGGCTGAGAAAAAAGGGGGGTCCCAAAACTCGTTTTCCCCATGCATTTTCCCATAGGACCTTTAGTCGAAGGTACAGCCCGAACAGCTGAACAGAATTATTTGAAATTTAACAAAGAGGTAGTCCTCAGGTCAGGCATGTGCCTTTTGCATATATGGTGTCAATCTGTTCAGTAGTTCCTGAGAAAATTGCATTTAAAAGTACATAAATATCTATAAGTGCGCACCGTGCGAGCACCGTGCACGCACGGTGCGCGCACCCTAACGTGCACGAGCGCAATTCTGATTGGTGGTTACTTGTCAGTCAACATTCGAATCGGTCGAAATCAGGAAGTGTCGGCCGCCATTTTGTGTGTTTGGTGTGTGACAGTGAAAAAGAAAGGTGGAGAACGTAAAAAGGGGGCAGGGTAGAGAGGTCCTGACCCCATAGCCTTTGTCAGGGGGTCCCTGAAGGGTGAAAAAAACATTTTTTTTTTTTTTCAAAAATTGCGCGCACGGTGAAAAACCTTAAAAAAAGAAATAATACATTTTAAACTAGCCATTCCATATTACAGGATACAGTCAATCTATAACTATATACATAGGTAGTTTATTGTAAAATAAATATATAAAAAATATAATAATACATACATAACTTAGCATTTAAAAAACCTTACAATTTCACTTAAAAAACCATAGGTTTCACACACGTTATAGTTAGGAATTAGCATTTTAAAAACCTTGCAAATTCACTTAAAAAACCATAGGTTTCACACATGTTATAGTTAGCTGGACATTTCACTCGTAAAAACCAATGAAATTCCCCCGTTATAGTTAGTTCAGATAACTATAACTCGCGCGACCGCCACTCTATCACAAGGATGATGTCATCAGTGATGTCATGAGTGATGCCACTGACCATCTCATGAGTGATGTAATATGTGACGTCATGAGCAGTGGATTGCGGGCGCGCGAGTTATAGTTATCTGAACTAACTATAACGGGGGAATTTCATTGGTTTTTTACGGGTGAAATGTCCAGCTAACTATAAGATGTGTGAAACCTATGGTTTTTTAAGTGAATATATATATATATATCTGCACTAAGGTGCATTGGTGAATCAGTGGGTGTATGAGTGCCTGATTGGATGATTCAGTGGGTGCGTGGCTGAATATATAAGTGAATGATAAGGTGTCTCATTGAATGTACAGAAGAGTGACTGGCTGTGTGAATGTCTGTACCTGTCGCTCAGTTGGTGTCTACATGGCTGTATGGGTGTGTGATTAGGGGTATGTGAGAGGCTGTATGGGTGACTGATTGGTTGTCTGAGTAGCTGTATGGCTGTGTGAGTGTCTGTGTGAGTGGATGAGGGTGTGTGTGATTGCCTAAATGGATGAGTGAGTGGGTGAGTCAGTGGCTGTATGGGTTAGTGAGTGTGTCTGTGAGGGGCTGTATGGGTGACTGAGTGTGTGTGTGGCTGTGTCAGTGAGTGAATGGTTGTGTCATATATGGGTAAATGCATTTGTGAAAGGCAGTATAGGTGAGTGTTGGAATATATGAGTGACTATATGTGTGAGCAAGTGATTGTGAGAGTGGCTGTACAGGTGAGTGTGTGCTTGTGTCACTGACAGTATGGGTGAGTGAGTATGTATTAGTATCTGCATGACGAAGTGAGTGGGTGTGTATAACTGCATAAGTGAGTAAGTAGCTTTGTCATTGACTCTACGGGTGAGTGAGTAGGTGTCTGACTAGCTCTATGGGTGACTGAGAGTGTGTGAGTGGCTGTGTGGGTGTATTAGTGGATATATAAATGGCTGTATTACTGAGTGAGTTGGTGCATGAGTAGCTGTATGTGTGTATGTGTGGTTGTATGTGTAGACCTATGAATCAGAGAGTGGGTGTGGAAGTACTGGTAATGGTGTGTTAATCATTTTGAGAATGGTAGTATGGAAGTTGGAGTGGGTGTATGAAAGGTGATATCGGGGTGTGAGTGGGTGCATCAGATATTCTGTGGATGATGTCATCAGGGATGTAATTAGAGATGCCATTGGTGATGTTACTGACCATGTCATGATTGTGGGGGTGCGAGTTATAGTTAGCTCAGCTAACCATAACTGCTGAATTTCACTGGTTTTGCACAAGTGAAATCTGACCCTAGCTATAGCGTCCCAGTAACCTTTGTTTTTTCCAGTGGCTTTTTAAGGTTTTTCTGACGAATCTTCACAAAACTTTCCCCCCAAAAAAAGTTCATCCACTTCAGCTCCTTCAGGGAAAGTACTGAGGTGATCCGTTAAGCGGGGGTGGAGGGGATCAAGAAAAAAGGGGGTCCCAAAACAGAAAATGTGCATGCATTTATTCATAACTTCTTTAGAAAAGGTTATAGCAAAAACTGCTGAACGGAATTACACCACATTTGGCAGGAAGCTAGATCTTGGTCCACAGATTCAGCTTTTTGTAATTTGATATAAATTCGTTCAGTAATGTTTGAAAATTTTAGGGTAAAAAATATTTGAATATTTTGGCAGTTGGGTCCATGAGAGTCTTGCGAGTGTCCTGTGAGAGAGCGTGAATTAGAAAATGGAGCCCTGTGATTGGTTGAGAGGACCGTTTTTCCCTTGAGCCTTCATGCTCTTACGGAAGTGGGATCCTCCCATGAGAGTGAGTGCTCTGATTGACTGCCTGTTAGAGTTTTGGAAATGAAATGCCGGCCATTACTGTTTACTGAGAAAAATTGCTGGTGTTGTTGGAATTAAGTAAAAAAGCTCAATAAAAGACCAGCAGAAAGGCATCATGTCCCCTTAGATTCGGAGGGAAGGTCTCTAAGGGATAACTACTGTGACAAAAATAAATGTATATTGCCTTTTTTTTTTTAAATGATCTTGCGAAAGTCTTGCGGGATCGTGAATAGTAAAATGGAGTAGGTGAGTTCTCATTACAGTTTAGTAGTGGAAATGCATATTATGCTACTTGGTATTGAGAGAAAGTGTGATTAGTAGAAAGGTAATTATATATTTTTTAAATGTTACGATCTTGTGAGACTCTTGTGAGATTGTGAAAAATAGGAAGGAGTAGTTGATCATGGAATACACTCTGATATGCACACTTGTTGCTGTAGGAAGAAGTCTTAGTGGATATGGTGTTTATCAGAGTCCACTGTTTATGGCCATTAACTTGGGAAGATTTGAGAGAAAATTTCAGGCTCTTTTCTACTAGGCACACTACGAACACTAATGACAGAGAGAGGTGTCAGCAGAGAGTCAATCTCTCCCCTCACCATACTATACACACTCATCATTACAGAGAGAAGTGTCAGGAGAGAGGCCAGTCCTACCACACACTCTACTACACACAGATGTCATCTGAGAGAGTGGTCTGAAAGGAAAAGACAGTCCCTCTTCACACCCTACTATGCACACCTGTTATCTGAGAGAGGAGTCTGGAAAGAGAGACCAGTTCCACCCCACACTAATCTATGCACACCTGTCATCTGAGAGAGGGGTCTGAAAGGAGAAGCTAGTCCTCCCCACACCAAACTATGCACAGTTGTCAAGTGAGAGAGGGATCTGAAAAGAGAGGCCAGTCCCTCTCCACACCCTACTATGCACACCCATCACCTGGGAGAGAGGTCTGAAAAGAGAACCCAGTCCTTCCCCACACCAAACTACACACAGCCTTTATCTGAGAGAGGATTCTGAAAGGAGAGGCCAGTCCCTCCTCACAATCTACTATGCTCATCCGTCATCTGAGAGAGGGGTCTGAAAGGAGAGGCCAGTATCTCCCCACACCTTCTGTACAGATACCAAGTCAGTAGCTTTCGAAAAACGTTTTGTGAAAGCTGTACAGAATAAATCTAGACTGCACATCAGAACTACTGCCTACATTAGTTGTAAGACACGGTTCCAAATATCCTATTCTCATGCTACAAAGATGTACAGCTGACAATAACAAAATTAATACTGATATCACAAACGTTAAATCTGGTCAGATATCAATTCATAAATAAATGTACACTGCTATTGCCATTAGTTTTCATTCTGGGTAGCCAATCACCTCTGGTCACTACACAGTCTACCTTAAAAATTAATCTGTCTGAACTGAATGTGATGATGCATAGGTTACCCTGGAAACTTTCAAATTCCTATCTTACATTTCTACATCCAAAGTTCTAAAGGAAACAATATTTAGAAACTTCTATGTTGATAAAAATAAACGAAAAACATTAAAGTTCATTCTCGTTGTTGTTCTGTGGCCTAACTTGGATAACAACTATATAATGATTGAGCTTTTTTAATACTAAAAAAATAGAGTTAAAATGAATAAATGATTATCAATGTGCACTATATAACAATGATGCTTTCTTACAGATGTATTTTTCCCCACAACTACATACTGGATTGCATTTAATTAAACTATACACACTGTTATTATTCTGATGTGTATAACTGTACATATTGTATCAGGATATATTCAGTGTAAATGCAAACTCCATGATAAAAGTAATGTCTCGTGAGAGTAAACCAGACAGCACTGCTCCCTCAGACTGCATGCCCCTTGTGAAAGCGTCCAATGATAATTAAATGGAACAAATATAGTATGTATGTAAGGATCATTGGCATTTCTGCCTCTCATGAGCCTCTTGCGAGGTTTTCTAGGGGAGAAAAGGGAAATATAACAGAAACAACATAAATAATAAAACTAAAGGGTAGCTCTGAAAAGAACCTTTTTTAACAAACTTTCAACCACTTAAAAACATGTTTAGTTTTTTTTACGTTTTTATCGTTTTGTATTTCAACATTTTAAAACAGGGTACAATTAAACCATTGAAATTTATGTTAAAAACAATAACAAATAGAACAACATCTCCTTCAAAACAAACAGGAGAAAATTATGCAAAAACTAACTGTTAAAAAGGAAAGCCTACTATCTTGGGGGGATGGGGAGGAACTTGTGGTCTTCCAAAAAGCCTGTCCTATGCAGAACTGCTCATTTCCAATGAAACAATTATCTACTTGCATAAGCATAAAAAAGTGCTTTATTATGATAAGTAGGGTTGCTATCTGCTTCAGCAATCAGTACCTGGGCAGGCACAGTGTCTCCAGGTTCAAATGAGGCGGAAGCACCTGAAGAGCTGTCTAGTTCAGCAGCACAAGCTAACTCTGCCCAAGCTACTCTTTGCAGATGCACACATCTTAAGTGCCACCACATGCCTGTAGTCCTCATACTGTACAGTTTGTTTCTACCCCCCAGCTAAACTTCTTCTTGCAAAGTTTGCATGTCACAAACTTTGCAGAGGGTTTTTTGCCACCTAGCCTCTTGTTAAAAAGCTGCCATACCAAAGACTCTTTGCCAGGCTGAGGTTCTGTAACTGCACCAGGCCCCTCATCAGAATCCGATGAAGACATTATTCTATATCGCAAAACAAACAAGGAATCAGAGTAAGCGAAGAACGTATACACTAGGCCTGGGCAAAAATTTCGTTCCGTTCGCGGAAATTGCGATAATTTGACATTTTTGCGTTCCGCGGAGAGCGCGAAAATGTCAAAAATTTCGGTTTCCGCAGCTTGGCGATAATTTGTTTCTTGCTCGCGCTGTAAAATGATACATTCTCGCGCGCGCGCGATCGCCTTACCTGAATCCCTGCGTTCGCCGACAAGTTTTCTTGATCCGGTCGCGTTCTCCATGAGATGTTGTATTGTTTTTAGCCATTTGCGCTGTCTCGCGACAGTTCGCGCCCGCAGTGACGTCATGCGTCGCGCGATCACGTCTTTCTTCTCGCGATCATGCACCGCGAGAACAACTCAAAACAAGATGGCCGCGCCCGCAAGCAACCACATGGGTAAGTTGGCGACCCGCAACCATGCAGAAAATCTCGCGAACATGCCGGAAAAAAACTTTCGCATCTTCGCGATATTTCTGCTTGTTTGCGATAATTTTAAACATTCTCGCGATAATTTGCGAAGGTTAATTCCGCAAATTCCGCCCACCCCTAGTATACACACACTAAAATCTAAAAGGCAAATACTTTTAAAATGAGGGAATCTTTCTTTTTTAAATAAAAGCTTCCATATGAACCAATCACAACTCTTCCTTAGGGTTGTTTCCTCTCTCAAAACACTTGTGAGTGTCTGGCAAGACTGTAAAAAAACATCTCTAATGTCTTATTTTGTTCACAATCAGAAGCAAACCTATTATTAATGTAATTCCAAAGAAACGATCTCGCAAGTGCTTCATGAGACCTGAACAGGAAGTGCAGCTCCTTTGTAGTCTGCGCAGGAGATTGTGTGCGTGATCCCCATGAGCGTCTCGCAAGAGTTATCAGTTTCTAAAAAATTCATCCAATATAACAAACATATCTAAATGACTCCTTTATTATAAATTAGCCCTAAACAAATTGTGGACACATGAGAAAGAACTTTATACAATACTTTAAAATGAAATATATAACTCTATGATCTACTGAGAATCCCGTAAGTGGCTCCCAAGCTTCTTACAAGAGTAATTAAACACCTTAAAAATAGATTCACATTCTGAATACTAATACTACACATGATCGCACTCTTTCTGAATTATAATTATGTCTTTAATACACAAACACATTCAAAGCCCATGAAAAGTATGCTATTACATTATTTAGAACTTGCTGAGAAGAAATAGACAATTTCAACTGAAATATTGTTGCATTACTCCGTATTATACTCGTACAGCAGGGTATGCTCAGACGTGAGTCCCTTGCTCACTTTGCCGCTGGATTCAAGCAAGCCTGGCTGAAGACGGCTGAAATGCCAGAAACCGGTCCTAGGAAGCTTGTTTCCGGTCCAGGGAAGACATGGCTTGGCAGTTCGGGCTGGACTGTTCCCATGAGGCACAGGGTCAGACTGTCTGAACTGGGGTGGCAGAGTGGGCTAAATAACGGTGATGGATTAAACCCAGATCAGTTGACTGGGGGTGAGTGCTTGCAATGTTCAACACTCCGTCCATCATTTCCTTTGGTTTTTACCAATGATGACATCTCAAGTGACAGTTTGATTTTCTACAGAGGACAGCCAGGCCTTCAACAGTGAAAATAGCTTTTGGGCCTTGTCACTGTAGGGACATGGTTATATTAATTTTCCTGCTTTACCATGGACCAAATTTATGACACAATTTGTGTAGCTCATTCACCACGCAACGTGGTACAAGAGCGATGCAAACCTTAAGTCATATTTTTAAAGCCACACAGTCACTTTGTTTGGATTTTAGTGGCTCTAAAAACATGGGATAATACAAAGCAGTGCAAATCGCTGTTTTGCATTATTCTGTTCTGGTGAGGCATTCCATGGGTACTGCGTGGGTGATCCCACGCAATTCCCATAGCTTTTGATGCATTCAGAGTTTAAAAATCTTGTAAACCTGGGAATGCACACCCAGGGGAGGCATAACAAGGAGAAATATGCCCTTGTTATCCTTGTTTCTTCCTCTTTCCATGTGTGCTTCATTCTGTTGCACACATAAAAAAAGAAAAAAGCCTCTGAGGATTTTTTTGGTGCTGGAATGTGCCCCTTCCAGCAGAAAAAAAATCCTGCCCACGGCACAGGCACTCTTGCACCATAGTGCAAGGGTGCCTGTGTTGGTGCTAAGCTGCCAAAATGGCACCAGCGCAAGGGAAAAGGACAGGAATGCACCATATTGGATCAATACGGTGCACTCCTGCCCTTTCCCCATATCACAGAGCAGCGCAGCAAGGTGACTTGCTGTGCTGCTCTGCACCACTAAAGTTATAAATATGCCTCCATGAAGCCTGGGTATAAAGCATGCTTGCCATTATGCTGATAAGTCTAGAGATTTTCCCAAGACATGGTGAAGTTCAGTTGGTGGAAATGTTGCAACTTAAAACTTAGAAAGTTATATTGGCTAAGAGGAGTCAGTCCAGATAATAAATAACACTGCAAAGACGGGGTCATGTATTGAGGAAGTCAGTGCTTAATTTATATATTTTATTTAAGTGCCCATTTTTTTCCCTAGAAGGCTACTGCTCCCTCCCACCATTGCACCCATGTCCACCACTGGAGCTGCCCACTGTCTGCATGGCCACCAGCCAAAGATGCAGTGCAGTAAATGAGGGAAAGCAGGCTAGCCTGACTTCCTCATAGGTAATGCGGGCACGCCCTGCAGACTTCGAACCAAGCCAAGAGATTGTGGCTTTGAATGGATGAGCTACTAACCGTAGCAAAGCTAGTTGCTAACGGCATAAAGTATGTAAAATATTGCTGCCAATACTTTGAAAGATACTTATCACATTGCATCACCCAACATTGTGTTGTTTCGACATGTTTGCGGCAATCTTGAATGTATAGAAAACATACACGTTGTGTCATGAAGGTGCATCATTTAACTTAGCGCCATCTTGAAAGAATAGAAAACAGTTTCAATACTTTCAGACTATCTAGTCACCGATATTGACTTTGGCAATGCCAGAACATAAAAGCATCCGACACTGGGAAAACCAACAGCTGTAGCCAGTATGGACTGTGGAGGCAAGGAATGGGGAAGAGTGTGGTAAAAGCGAAGGGGGTTACACACTTTAGGAGTTCCGTACTTAATACCTGTGTTTAGAAGGGGGTTTGGAGGGGCAGCCGAACGCAGTAAGGTGTGCCCCCCTGGCAGTTTAGGAGGGAGTGGGGCTGGCCGATTAGCGGCCATTTTGCGCATTTGGCTCTTTAGATATAGCCCAAAAACAGCCGAAGTTAATAAGGGCTTGCGCGGTGCGCTCACAGCCACCATTTTAGGTTTGGTGACCTGATGGCTGGAAGCTCTGTAAGTAGCGTTTATCTGTTTTGGCACTTGTTAGGTTGTTGAGGCGATTTTGTATTTCTACATTTATTATTGCTGTTGGTGAGTTATTGAGTTTAGGCAGTGGTGAGCTTCCTGTGTATTAAAATGCAGCACTATAGAGTGTTAGAAGCCGTGCGTCTCTTAAGCGAGGCTGGGCGCCTCGATATGCTGCTGCCAGAGGCCACTGGGAATGCACGCGCCGCCGTCGCACGCCTCGGCTGGAGTGAGAGGGGAAAGATAAGGGAGGTGAGTGTCCAGCGCCGCTCATATGCCAGGAGAGCAGCCCCACTGTCAGTTGCTGCGCCAGAGCCTCGTGCCAGCTCTGAGGCTCCGGCGAGGGTGCGGGGGCGGGGCCGGCCAGAGGAGTGCATCACGAGCTGCTCCAGTGGAAGGTCCAGGAGACGTCTGGACTGCTCGGGGGTAGGGTGCAGAGTGAGCCCATTTCCCCCCAAAGCAGCCCAATTCAAGGAGTGGGAGGGAGCAGAGAGGGGGAGAAAGGAGGAAGGGCTGGGAAGTATGGTTCAGCCCGAGAGGGGACTGAAACAGGTCAGTGGAGGGGGGAGGGCCAAGGGGACTGGGCTATGGTGGGTTTTGAGACCTGTTACCAGCAGGTGGGCAAGGAGGGGAGCTGGGAGATGAGCTGGCCACCAGGGGGCCAGCAGGGGCAGGGCATGTCAAGGGGCTTTGAGGGTAGTTCCTGGAGTGAGGGTAGTGGTGAGGAGCTGTGGCTTGGGGGGGAGGGGCCCACACATTTTTTGAATCAGGGGGGAGGAGGAGGGGTTACCTGAAGTACTGGAGACAGCTGGGGACAGCCTGGTTGGGAGAGCCTAGATATTTTCACTTCATGGAATGAAGAGGTGAAGGGGCTTAGCAGGTTGGGGCTGGTAGATGTATATTTGACGCAAGTAGGGCATGAGGACATAGGGATGGTGCAGAAAGGGAGAAGGAAGATGGGCATGGCAGGACAGGTACAGGTTGGTGGTTCTGGGGGGTCAAGGTTGGGTTCTCACCACCCGGTGGTGGTTATGGCTGGCTTGGAGTAGAGGGAGGGGGAGGAAGGTGGGGTAGTGATGTTGAGGTGGAGGATTTGTTTAAGGTGGGTCCTAGGTGGGCAGGGAGTACATTGGGGGTGAGTAAGAAGAGGGGAAGGAACATAGGGGAGGGGCTATGTAGGCCCAGCACACCAGACCAGTCATTTATGTTACAGGTGGAAGAACCATAGAGAGATGCGGACTTGCAGAGCTGGGAGCGACCTGAGGAAAAGGGAGGGCGGAGCGGCACGCCTTTTTCCCTCAGGGGATCCCGTCACGGCTGGCAGATGTAGGCCATGTGCAGTCTCGCTGGCCCCAACACACGACAGACCTCAGTGGTCCGCAGGGCATCAAGGACACCGGAATACGTATATGAAGGGTGATCAGGATTACCGGCTGGTGCAGTCAGAGTCCCCTGGGGCAAGGAGCCATTAGGGGTCAACAGGGGGAATTTTTCGAGTGGCACAAGGAATGAGATTTCGATGAAGAAAGCCTTGAGGAAGTCGAAGTGAGAAACGATGGAGAAAAAGGGTTCAGAATAACGTCTCGCATGGTGTTTTACAGGTGACAAGGTGGGCGTCGGAGCCTGTGGTGAGGCCGGCAAAGTCGGAACAGACCACAGGCCCAAGGACAAGGCAGACTGCAGCAACACGGGCACCCTCCTTAGACCCAGGTAACACAAAAGGTAGTGGGGTAGGGACAAAAATGGTATCAGTGGGGACAGGGGGGAGGATGACAAAAGAGGGGAGCAGGGTTGGTTGAGGAAGGATAACTACGTATTAGATATTGGCATGGGCACTGATGACCCAATATTAAAATGGCTACAACGAAGGTTGAAGGGGAAAAATGCATGAAGGAACTCAACAAATGTGAGGATCTGAATATTGAGAAAAAAGATAAGGTGGAGAGTAAAGAATTGAAGATCGAAAAGCTGCCGTATATGGGGGTTACTAAACTGCTTGGAGCAAAATTTATGTTGGCAACGAAGGAGCGCATTTGGAAGGGAGAGTACATCGAAATATTAAAGCTTTTGCATAGGGAAGTACGCGCGAAAGGAGGGTCCATGAAGAGAGAGTATGAGCTGGCCAAAAGGCCAAGGGTTCCACTAACTATTGAAAATTGGACAGCTGCCTTTTTAATTTACGTAAGTGTTTACTGCGAAAAGTTTCCGGTGCGATGTGTGGCTCTTTTCAAATACATGGATGTTATTCGCAAGGTGGTTATGCATGGGCGCAATACAATGAGGAATTTAGGACGCGCATGGCTTGGGATCCGAAAGCGAAGTGGGGAGAACTTGATACAGACTTGTGGCAGCACACTATGGGGGTTTCCAAAGCGGCCAAGACGATCTTTACAGCCAGTGGGCTTACAATAGTTTACCGGCCCTTTCAAGGGAAGCCCACCCAGGGAGGGGTGGGTAAGACTGGTAGAGGACAGGCAGTGTCAGGGGGGTCGTGCTGGAACTTTAATAAAGGTTTGTGCACTCGAGAATTTTGTACATTTCAGCACGAGTGCTTGAAGTGCGGGGTAGGCATGCACTTGTTCACTGCTTCGGGCAGGGGCAGGTCATACACAGGGAGGTCAGCAATGGCAGCAGGGGGGAGGCAACGCGTGGGGCCAGCAGCAGCAGCAGCAGCAGCAATTCACAGGAACGAGAAGTGTTAGGAGGGCTGGTCCAAAGGACTCATACGCCGGTTTAAGAAGATAAGCTGGAGGCAGCCTTACAGGATTTTGAAAACCGGAAGGCAGCAGAAGTGTTGAGGAAAGGCTTTAAATGGGGTTTTAGATTAGGGTATGGTGGACCAAGACACAGAAGATGGGTGGAAAATTTACAGTCCGCTAGGGAACGTCCTGGAATAGTACAAGAAAAGCTAGACAAAGAAGTGCGGGAGGGAAGGATGGCAGGCCGCTTCACAGATTGGCAGATAGAGAATTTGATTGTTTCACCCATTGGGGTGGTGCCAAAGAAGGAACAAGGGCAGTTCCGGCTTATTCAGCACTTGTCATGGCCAGAAGGGAACTCAGTGAATAACTTTATTGACGAAAAGGAAGCTACTGTTTCATATTCATCAGTTGACGTGGCCATGTCACTGGTTGTGACGGCGAGCGCAATGGCAGAAATGGCAAAATGCGACATAAAATCAGCTGTCTGTTTGAATCCAGTCCATCCAGATGATTGGGATCGTCTGGCCATCCATTTCATGGGAAATGGTATGTGGACAAAGCATTACTGATGGGCTGCTCTATGCGCATAATTTGAGCATTTTAGCACTTTTCTGCAGTGGCTATTTGCAAAACGCATGGGTCACCAAGGGGTGACACATTATTTGGATGATTTCTTCTTTGTGAGCACCTCAAGCTCCATGGAGTGCCAGGTGGCTCTGGAAAACTTCAAAGAGCTGATGAGGGAACTCGGCGTGCCGTTGGCACTTAAGAAGACAATGGGGCCCAGCACGGCTCAGTCTTTTCTGGGCATAGAAATTGATTCTAAAATGATGCAAGCATGCTTACCGGAGGATAAAAAGAACAAAATATTGGAACTGATCAATGAGATGCTGGCTCGAAAAAAAGGGGCGGCAAAGGAGATTCAGGTACTGCTGGGCCATCTGAATTATGCATGCAGGGTGGTGAGGGTAGGTAGGACCTTTTGCAGGAGGCTAGGCAGGGCACTCGTAGGCCAGAGACCACCGCACTATCATGTGCGGCTGTCGGCAGGCGTGAAGGAAGATTTGAGAATGTGGAGGGTATTTTTGCTGGAGGTCAACGGGATTCCATTGGCAAGGGAGGAACACATGGTCTGGGATGTACACATTTTCTCGTACACAGAGGGCAGTAAACGTTTTGGCCTATTTTGGCAAGGGAAATGGTGTGCAGAACAGTGGCCTGGGGAACGGAGGGCGGGGGGTAGGAGTATTGCATTCCTGGAGTTCTTTCCTTTGGTAGTGGCATTAACATTGTGGGGGGAGCAGTTGGCACACAAGAAAGTGATGATTATAGTCAACAATATGGCAGTGGTAGAGATAGTGAATAGCCAGTCAGCAAGGGATGAACAGAAGTTGAAGCTGTTGAGAGTGTTTGTTTTGAGCTGCTTGCGCCACGACATAGCATTCAGATCTCTCCATGTTCTGGGCGTGGACAATGACATAGTGGATGCTTTGTCTCGTTCACATTGGGGGAGATTCCTTGGGCTAGCCAAGGACGCCGATAGGACCCCGTTGCCCATGCCGCTGCAGTTGTGGTACGTAGGCAACACAGGATGCTACAGCTGGTGGTAGGGTCACTGGCGCGATCAACGAGGATAGCTTACAATTTGGCATGGAAGGAGTTTTTGCTCTCCGGCGCCCAGCGGTGCTCTTCAAATAGAGGATAGACGAGAGGATGTTGTTCAATTCATTTTAGCTATGATTGGGAAAGGTTTATCTGGAGTCACAATTGCAGGGAAGTTAGCTGGGATCGCAATTGTAGGCAAATTGCTATAGGGCTATGCTCTGTCTCCGGGGGAATTGGGTACTCAAATGTTGGAAGGTTGGGCAAGGGACCAAGGTCAGATTAGGCGGGTCAGTAAGCAGATATTGTGGCAACTGTTGGCTGGAATTTTTGAGACATTGCCAGCTGTGTGCGCCGATGATTTTGAGTCTTGTCTATTTTCCAAATTAATGGTGTGGATGTTTTTCGCGCGTTTCGGGTATCAGAATTGTTGGGGGACAAAAAGGTTGGGGGGATTAGTTGGAAGAATGTCGCGGCGCATAATTAAAGGGTACATATTTGGGTGAACAAATCCAAAATGGGTCAGATGGGTCAGGGGAAATGGGTGTCATTGCAGGCCTCTTACCTCTGGTTAACTTGTCCTTGTAGGTGGGAGGCCGGTTGGTGGGCAACTTCCAAAAGGTGGGAAGGGCTGGTACTTTTGCAAGCAGATGGGAGCAGAGTCACAGCGTTTCAACTGCTGTCTGTATTGAGGAAGGCTCTAAAACATTTAGGAATAGATGGCACAGGTTTGGGGACACATTCTTTCAGAATTGGAGCAGCATCGGAAGCGAATAACAGGAGTTGGGTGTGGGGGGACATTATGCAGCTAGGAAGATGGTCTTCAAATTGTTACAGGCGTTATTTGCGCAACAATATCAGCAGTACTAGCGCGGTTGTGGATATTGCTTAAGTTCACACACTTTTTTCTCATTTCAGGTTCAGTCGCTGGCCCCCTCTCCTCGGAGATGTCTATCTGGGTAGTGGGGCATTCATTCGTGAAGTGGGCCCAGATACAAGCGCACAATAGTTATTTTTAATGTTTCTTGGAAAGGGAAAGTGGAGATGTAATAGAAGGAACTGATTCATTGCCTAAGCGGTTTGATGGTTGCGGATAGGTGCCCGGATATTTTGGTTATTCACCTAGGTGAAAATGATCTGGTTAGAGAGAAAGGTATTGTACTCATGAAAAGCATGAAGAGGGAGTTGGCCATCATCAAAAGGCAGTGGTCCGACTGTTTCGTTATCTGGATGGAGTTTGTTCCCCGCAGGGTATGGCGTGGGGCCATTAATCCCGGGGCCGTAGACAGAGCTCGGAGGAAGCTTAATATGGAGATGGTGTGCTTTTGTAGAGAGTTGGATTTTGGCAGGATTGCCCACAGGAAAATACATGTTGACACAGTGGAATTTTCTCGTGGAGATGGGGGACACCTTTCACGAATGGGCATGGACTTGTATCTCTTAGAGATAAGGGAAGTGTTGTTTAGGACACTAAATATGCAGAGTCACCTAGGAAGATAGGAAGGGGGGCAGAAAAAGGGGTAGGTCAAGTAGATGGCCTTACACCCCTTTTTCCTGGGTGGCGGGGTGTTTAAAAGTTGGCCAGTGTTGGCAGAAGCTTTTGGTTAAGTGTTGGAAGTTTGTGAGCAGGGGCAGGGAAAGGGTGGGCAGGTAGGCTAAGTTTCAGAGTAGACGTTGGTTAGTTACAGTTGCAAAAAGGCAGGTAGGGGATTTGAGTTTGATTGGAAGGCAGGAGCGTTTAATGCAATACTGTGTAATGTTGATGTTATGTTCATCAGGGTGAGGGAACCTTTGAGGGGATTGTAGGGGTGGGGGGGGGCAGGGGTCAGTTTATTTGATGTATAGTGAGGTTTTAGTTTTGTAAGGCAGTTGCCAGTATATTTAATTGTAACATGCACCTGTTTCAATAAAGCGGCATTTTTCACAAAACAAATTGGTCTCAGTTTGGCTTGCCCCCCTTCCCTCCCAATTGCACATCCGGTATTGAGGAGGCTGTTTATCTAATCAATTGCTTACATATGAAGATGGCTGCAAGTTAAAGTTCTGATGAGCCATAGAGCAACCATTAAATCACAGTACATATCCTATAGATTTTTTGAATGGGCCACTAGTCGGAAATTTGATAATGTGGTCCTAATTATGCAAACGATTTGATAGCATCAATTACACCCCATATCATAGGCACACTCATCACTGTTAATTTTTTCAGACTTTGTGTACTGCATGGGAATGATGCTTGTGATTCACATGCCATAAATGAACGTTAATTCACCAAAATGCCCTTCAATTTTGCTCACACACACATGCTTACACATACACACACATTCACACTTACACTCATAAAAACACTCTCACCCACAAACATGCACACAACATACATTTAAAAGCATTTTTTTACGTACCACAGCTGCCAGGGAAGGTTATCTTCCAGCTAATTGTACGTCATTGTGCTCTAATAGTGAATAAGTAGAGCCCCCGACGTCCATAAGGACGTGCTAACACTGTGTTCCTGGCACTGATTTTGCGACTTCTGAGGCAAGGGTTCGCAAAGGCAGTGAGGGCTCACAAGGGGAAGGCCGAGGGTCGCAGCTGCGATCCCTAAATGACATCCATGATGCCATACTGGTTGCATACGCAGAAGTCCAATTATCCCTTTTTCAGCTGGTGTTTGGAGGTTCCCTACATTTCAAAGGCTGGCGTTCCCCGGATAAAGAGGTTTAATACGCTGTATCCCTCTAAATGGTGATGTCCCAGCTTTGTTGCTGCAGATGGACGTATTACTTTGCAAAAACGTTCCAGGCAGGAATCCCCGCCAGATGGTCTGTTCAAATCTGTGCAAGTGCCTGACATGGACACGCCGTCCTGTGCTGGCCACGCCTGCTGCAAGCGAGTGTGTTACTTATACTGCTGGGATTCCTATATATCATGGGGATCCAGCAACATCATCAGAATGTGAAGTGCATACGGTGGGTGTCCAATGTATGTCTAAGAGGTTCCTATCCAACACCAGATTTTCGGAATGACCACTGACTATGTAAATAATGATTCGCGGCCACTTGACGCGGGACAAACATCGACACGCTTTGGATGTCGGTGCTTGCCCTTTTTTTTTTTACTCGTGTCCCGCTGTCTTCCCCTCTATATGCCCACAGGTATTTTGCCACCTACATCTGCAGCGCTGGTTAATTAAGTGCTTCAGTTCAGGTCACGGAATGCCCGTCAGATCGATTTCAGCACATCAAACCTGCCGGTATATAATAGGGAAAAGATCCCTGATAAAAAACCAGGGCACGTGGATTTTAACAGTAAACACCAAAATTCACGTATTATTTTCTATTATCGGGTGCAAACTCTTTTTTGTGTAGTTTCTATCGCACCTAATAAAATCCAACTTCACAGAGCCAGATGTTAATGGGTGCCATAAAACCACAACAAGTACTGGCCAGCCCATAATGAAGGCCTTATTCTCTCCTCTCTCCTCAGAGGTCCGTCATGAAAGTCTTCTTGGAAATTAAGCCACATTCTCTCCTTCTGTCTTTTGCTCAGGCTATCCTTTCCTCCTAGGTGTACCTCTGATGCTTTCCTCACAACCTCTACCTCTGTTTCTTTCCCAATCTCCTTATTTATGTTTCTACCTTTCTCTTTCCTGCTCTCCATCTCATAAATGTTTCCTCACTAAGACTAAGCTGCAAACAAATAAATAACGTGCTGCTGTTGGCAGAAAAACAATTGGCAGTAGACTTTTTAACATTATCAGAGAGAAGAACCACATTTATGGGCAGATGTATCAATCTTTCAAGCAGGACAATGCAGTAAGCCATCTTGTTGAACTGTGTGAAAGGACAGGAATGAGCCATATTTACAATTATACGGTTCATTCCTATCGTTTTGTAACGCGGGCGCACTTTTGGCAGCTTAGCTCCAATGCAGGCATCCTTGCATCATTGTAGACAGGATTGTTTGTGCAGGAAGATATTTCTCCTCGTTCTGCCTCACCTGGAGAGGCATAGCATTTAAACGCATTCCCAGGTCTATCACTAATGGTAAATCTAGCAATGCGCCTAAATCCATGAGTGGATGCGTGGGAACACCCACTCTCCACCCATGGAACACCTGCCTGGGGCTGAGTAACACAAAACAGCAATTTGGGTGGCCTTGAGTTACTCTAGATTTATCAAGCCATGCAGGTCCACGCAAAGTGATAAATCCCACCTAGCTTTTGCATCGCCTTTGCGTCCCCTTGCGTAGCATAAGGGCGATGCAAAATCTTGATAAATATGAGCCTTAGTGTTCTACTGTGGGATTCAATGCACAAGTTTCAATACATCACCACTTGTGTTTAATAATGTCCAGGCCACTACCCAATCTATTCCAGCCCACCCTGTGCCACTGAACTCTTGTATGTGTTTTTGCTCTATGTACTTTTCACAAATCCGCACACTCCCATATTTCCATCTGCTACTCTGCTCCGGTAACATGAAATTCTAGCTGAGGTTTTCTATCAAATTCTTGTTATGTCCATGGAAGTGATTGCTTGATACGCTATAAGGAAGGCATTGGAGATAAACAGTGCATATCCTATTATTGCTTAAAAACACAAAATCAGCACATTATGTAGAAATTAAAATGCAACACTTACTACTTTTCCCTCTCAGTTCTATTTTTCTAAATCCTAGAGAACTTTTTGAGGTCAATAGCACGTCCAGTTAATCTCAGTTGAATAAGGCCAGTGCTATAATCAGGACTGGTATTTATATGAAAGTCTCTTTCATGTTTTGAAAACAATGGAACTGTTTTGCAGTGCATGTGGTTCCCTTAACACCTACAGTGGCTGGACTCACCTTAGAACACTTAGAGGAAGGCTATGTTAATTAACTTTTATGTTTGTAACCCTGTCAAAATATTCCATATTCTAAATGCATTACAATTGAAAATGAAGCAATGAATGCATTCTCTTTTCCCTCTAAAATGTTCCCTATTTCAGACTTTTAATAAACAGTTGTTAATAATGCTTTCGCCAGTATTCTAAAATCAAGGTTGCCTATTTCCCGGTTTCAGATATCCTAGTGTGTGTTTCCTTCTTATGTTGTGATACAAACTTGATCTTTTAAGGCTGTTTGATCAAGGCGCTGCATGGTTTCCACTCTATGGGCTTAACTATGGCTGATTTAAGTGTTGGAAAATTAGTGTAAATATACAAATAAATGGAAAAAGTGTTAAGGACCCTATTCAGAACTCTCCACCGGTGGAAAGCATCCGCTGACTGAACTACCTTTGTCCTCCTATACTTATAGAGGCAGTAACTACGCTTGTCGATCCTTAATACCCAAGAAATCCTCTCTAAGGATTCACTCCACAGATCAGCAGATTTACTGTTACTACCAAACAATTAGTCAGTCCCACGTTGCCGGTTCCTCGCTCTTTTTTGATGTGTGGATGTGTACCTTGTGAAAGGGCGGTCTGGTGTATCTCGTAGTGAAGTCAGCCAATGGCTGCGTGGGCTGATACATTGCCCATTAATGCATGCTGGAGTGGGTGAAAGTAAAATGTGAATGAGAAAGAAGGAAAAAAAGAAGGAAGGGTGGAAAGAAAGAAAGAAAGAAAGAAAGAAAGACAGAAACAAACAAACAAAAAAAGAAAGGAAACAAAAGACAGGAGAGAGAGAAAGAAAGAGAATACAGAACGGTCTCAAATAGACACAATCCGATCTGGTATGCTGTGAAATAGCAGCAGTCAGATAAATAAAAGACCCTCAAAAATTAATTACAACAGCATTGGCAAGAGAAGGGTCCTAATAAAGATGGAATGTGCATCAGTAGAATTCTGCTAACACATCATGCTCTAAACACAAAAGCAGAATTAATATAATTAGAAAGTAAAAACAAAATACTGCCACTGAAGGGAGCTGTGTTATGTATGAATGTGCTCCTTATGAGAGATCAAAATGCAGTCACTCAAGGCGAATTTAACAAGTGGTTCAGGTAGGCGGACCCACTGCCCCATGGTACATGCTGTAGTGAGCGAAGTGAAACGTGCATGACACGACAACAGACCAATGGTTGCAGAGAGGTGGCTAAGAGCCACCTCTCTTCATCGATTACTTCATCCTCATTCCAATATTTTAGTAAAATCAAAACGTCTTGGCTAACACTTGACCTAAAAAAAGAATATTTGCTGATAGAATGTACATCGTTGTTAACTTTCAACTTCAGCACAAAATTATTTAAGGTACTTTTATATAATTACTTAAAATGCCTCCTCATGAGAAACCAGCCGCGGTCCGTGGAGGGAGTTCCGTGGGGCGGAAAGGTGGGGCGGGGAGGGGCAGGGTGGGGGGTACTAAATACCGGAATATGGATAATTGGAGGTAAGTAAACAATTAAATAAATAAAACGAATTTCGTAGCGCGCGCTGCATCACAAAATGCGATGTAGCGCGTGCTACGAATTTCGTTTTATTTATTTAATTGTTTAATTACCTCCAATTATCCATATTCCGGTGTTTATTACCCCCCACCCTGCCCCTCCCCCGCCCCGCCTTTCCACCCCACGGAACTCCCTCCACGGACCGCAGCTGTGAGAAACTACAGTAAACTCTAGAAAGCACTAAGACAAATACCTTTTATGGTATTATTGAACAGGAACCTTGGAAATTCTACTTTTCAGAACCTGTTAGATATAAATTACTGTAAGACCTTCTCAAGAATCAAACAAATGAAAATCATTCACTTTTGTCAATTAAGCGCATCTATGTATTTTGCTGTACACCTTCTTATCTCCATGAAATGTAACCCTTAAAACAAATGTATATATAAGATACCTAAGGGAGTTGGTGCTAAAAGTGCGTTTGCATCTGTGATACCAAAACTTGACAAACTAATACACTGAGAATTTGTAATTGGCCTAAAACGTAACTGGTAGTCTGGTTAAAAATTATTTTAGGGTATGTCTAATGCATGATTGGAATGGTTCAATGCAGACAGGAGAAGGTGCTATTTCTTATTCATCACCTTCTATTTACTGTTAATCCAGGGGTGAGAGTTTGGCTTGTTAGGAATACTGTCATGCAGCAATAACAACAATATATTATTAGATAAAATTAAGATGAAGATCATTCTTCGATACTCTGTGTATAAATCTTTGACGGTCTTTTGAGCCACTGGAAGCCAGGTGAACTTTAGGTGTGGGTGTACAGTCTTTAAACGGTTCCCCATTCCCACTGTTCAATCCTTACACATGTCTTATTATGAGGAGGTGAATCCATTATGATCGTCTCCTTTGTAGGAATGTTACCACCGCTTGGTACACGAGTAGATAGTCATAGACTATTACAGGATTGAAAGTGGTTTCAAAGTGGAATGTTATGTCACGTTAAAGGGACTTGTAAAGCACATGCTTGCCATACGTTTCCTGGTGCTAGACACTGGGAGCGCAAGAGACAAGTTAAATACAACTAAATGCTTGAATAAATAGCAATGTTTTGATAGTCCTATGGGTATGTGGAACTATATAGACGTTTTTACTCTCAATTCATTCCGAATTATGTTTCTTTTTCCTGTTATGGGCTATATATTTTTAATTGTCTCCTTTTCTTTTGTCTTTTTGACTGAACATTTCTAGACACTGTCCAAACCAATTTAATAATACTTTACATTGATATCCATATTTTAATGTATAGCTGTATAGTGGTGACTTAAACTCTGTATCAATTTGGTATTTTCAATTTGTTAACATCAAACGTTTATGTAAGATTATATAATACTTCCTATGTTTTTCTATTGTGAGACGTGTGTTGAAATATGTTAAGCTACACATTTTATTACTTACTTTGATATACTTTTCATTTGTAATGCTGTCATTTCCTAAACTTTCATATAATAGTGACATACGTAGAGGATGCAGCAGGCTGTGTCTTACTTAAATACTGTAGAGTTGACACAGTATAAACTAAGCTTATAATTTTCGACTGTTTGACAACACAGAGATGGATATGGTCATAGGTAACCTTTTCATATTGTCTTTATCCAAATGGAAACATCATGAAAACCTAGCTTAAAACCGAGCCTAACCTGTTTGGAGCCACGAGTTAGTGTAGTTGAGGCTTACAAGCTGCAAATGTCTACCCATTTCCAACGCTCAATGGCTCTTCTGTTCAACACCAAAAATTAATTAACTCAATATACAGTCAATCTCTCTACATTTCTTTCATATTTTCTCCCACTGTCTCGATCTCACTTGATGAACATACCTTGTGAGAGAGTTAACGTGGCTATGGGTCACAGCATAAGTTACACCATTACCTCAAGCATTGTACAATGCCACTGTATGATAATGTGCGCTAACACAAGCGGACTATGATATAAAATAGCGCTTGGACAATACACCGTTATTAAAGGCGAATAAAACCCAAACAAGAAGAAATAATATAGTATTTGAACTTTGTTTTAGACCACTGTTAAAGTCAAAGCTGTATGTAATTGATTTGTGCACCATATGAGCCAGTCTACTATAATTTGGCGTTCTTACCTGGAGACTGCATTCTTTTGTTGCCTTTAGTAATGGTGTATTGTCTGTCACGAAGGCCCTAATGTTCACCTGCATACAAATGTTTATCTCTGATATTTTTCCTGATGTATAGTGTAGGAAAATGAGGCAGTATCTGTGAGGCCTGCACAAATAACATATCACATTTGTCCTTCACTGGGAACCAAACACCCTATTGTAGCGCTTGACTCTCAGAGGGTAGCGCTGCAGAGCAGTCTAAGGCTTACTCAAGGGAGGGGGTGTAGGCTAGTAATCGCCATTACAAGTACGCAGAAATAACACTCAATAATGGGTTGTCCAGTCTGTACTTTGCTTTATAAAAGTAAGAGTACATTTATTAGACACACAAACTACTCAATACTATGCACCAATTTACAAATATACAAAATCTGTTGGAATTACTTTGGGACATTGCATAACATCTCCACCCCTCCCACGGGGGGGGGGAGTCTAGTAGCACCACTCCCATGTATGCACATCATCTTGCCCCCTAATGCAGTGGGTTGACACAACCTGGAGCGAGGGCCCTACCAACTGGCACATCCCAGTGGCGACCCACCCCATCATCTCAACAAGCATTAACAAATAGGTACACCTGCCCTGGGGGCACTTAACCCTGACTGAGCATCTTATACTGACCATACAGTATACACCTCTACACCTTAGTGGCTAACACTCTGGGTTGTTCTTCCCCTAACGCAGTAGCAAGAATACATATTGGGTGATCACTTTAAATGAGGTACTCATCATAGTTGATAACAGTTGTAATGCATTACAATTAAAGCCCCTAAAAGGCATCACAGTTGAATCACAGAATTAACCATATACAGTCAGACACCCTAGCAGGAATGTCTGGCAACATAACCCCACTTTGCTTATGACATCACCTTATACAGGTACTTCACATTACACATGTGACTTTCAATCCCTCAAAATAGAAATAACATGGGTAAATACATTTCTGGTGCAATTACACCTCTTCACCTCCAGGGACTGCCCTCTTCCCCACATACCCAGCACAACCTTCCACACATTGAGGCAATCCTTCAGGCAACCCCCCACCCCTCAGCTGTAGAACAAAAGTTCCAGCCCAGGTAAGGTTGATTGCTAGCATAAAGGTACCCAAGCACACGTAGAAATAAAGTAGGCAAAGATAATAGTACAAATCAGCATGGAGCGCAAAAATAAATCTTCGTCTTTTTCTTGTGAATGTCTTCAGTTTAATCTTTTCATTTTCGTCTGAGACGCGGATAGGGGCAGCTATACATTGCGCGGGCCTTCTCCTCTAAACCGGAGACGGGGATTGAACTTTAAAATACTGAGCACAGCTGATACGACTTAAGCATAGACCCTACAGATGTCTGCCCCGCCCGTCGCTTGAATGTATGACCTGGAATTACCGTCATACCTGATATTTTGTGTTTAAGACAGTGTTCAGCCGTGAACAAGTCGCATGTATGATATAACGAAAGGCGACGAAACACGTGTTGGCTCAGGAACCACTGTGAAGACTGTGAAATCACTATGAAAAGGAAAAGATTAAACTGAAGACATTCACAAGAAAAAGACGAAGATTTATTTTTGTGCTCCATGCTGATTTGTACTATTATCTTTGCCTACTTTATTTCTACGTGTGCTTGGGTACCTTTATGCTAAATTTGTGTTGTTTTTTGTGACAACTGCTGGGGAGGCTGGTGGTTCTCCCTTACCTTTTAGCACCGTGACTAATTTGGAACCATACAGATACCGGGTGCACTCACCATAAGCGCCTATTTTCTATTTAACAATACCACTACCCAGAACGTAAACTAAGGTTGATTGCTGACTGAGCCCTTGAGGGGTTGTTTCTTTCCAGTCCCTCAGAGACTATGGGCGGGATGTCACCTCTACATGCTGGGGGAGACTGTGTTGCTCCTGCAGCACCCACTGCACCTTTGCACACACCTGGTGGTGACCCCATCCTCCTGGGGTCACCACACGCCGAGGACGATCTGCATTTCCTTGCAGGCCGGTCCAGGCCTGCAAGGAATTATGGGGCACTCTTCTCCAGCCCTGTGAATATTATGGCAGTGGCTCTCCCGCTGCTCCGGGAAGAGCCACGCTTCCCCTAGTGGCCTCACGCAGGAAACTCCTGGCCTCTGAGGGGGGCCCGGTCCCACCCAGACTCCCAGGTGAGTGCTGCAGCTTGGGGAGTCTACCCCTGGCTGCTCCGGCTTTTTCTTTTGGTGGCCTGGTCCCACTTGGGCCCCCCGCACCTCCTCCTTCCTGTATTGGAGAGCCACCTGGGGAGCCACCCCCGGTGGCTCCCTGCCCAGCCTGTACCCTCTGGTGCGGCCGCGGGAGCTGGAGAGTCACTTTCGGTCTTCCCGCTCCAGCGGGCAGACGAGGAGTTTCCCGGCAGTCCAGTGGAGCCTCGGGGTAGTGCAGCGGCACTCCCCCATCCTCCTCTTCACGTCGGGCCCGGGGATGGGGTCCCGGGCCCCCATGGGTCATACTTCATGGGGAGCTCAACAGTGCTCCCTGACTTAGCTTCATGCTTCAGGGCCTGGGATCCCACCTCTCCCCCCCCCCAGGCATCTTTGCGGGAAGCGCCGACTTGTCTTCTCCGGGGGGCGCGACGGCGCTCTCCCTTCTCCAACGTCACCAGGGGCCAGGGTGGGCTCCTGGCCCCTTCCTGGGCAAGTTCATGGGGAGCGCGACTGCACTCCCCAACTTTACTTCTTCGGGGGGATGCCACCGTGCTCCCCCTCCCCCAACTTCACCAGGGGCCAGGGTGCGCGCCTGGCACCTTCCTGGGCGATGCGTTGCGCTCCCTGACTTTACTTCTCCTGGGGCAGCCCCCGGGACCTGACCCACCCGGGGGCATAGTTGCGACTGGCGGCGGAGCCCTGCACTTTGTCGTCGGTCCCATGAGAGGTCAAAGGTCGCCTATCTTTTGGGGGGCATATCTCGGCCCCCAGGCTGTCGATTTTCTTAATCTTCGCCTCTCCTCGCTCCTGGTGGCCAGCCCTAGCCACTGGGAGCACTTTCCTTCGCCCTCCTGGTCTCATGGAGGGTGGATTCAGCAGGGAGCTGTTTTCACTGGCTCCCTGCACGAGCCTTTCACCTGGCTCTCTCCATGGGCCTCTCTTCTCCTTGTGTAGAGGCCCAGGCTTCTGGTCACTTGTCCTGGTCTTCCCTTTTGGCACAACTCAGAGTCCTGGGCCAGCCTGGAGGTTCTACCTTCCAGCTGCCCATGGTGCCAGGCTCCAGCACCAGTCATCCTCAGCAGACCACACCCCAGAGAGAGCTCCTCTTCCTGTGCAAACTCTTTTAAAGAATTTGGAGGGGGCTGGCAGGAAGTCTTGGTTGCTCTATCAAGCAGCGATACATCACTTCTCTGCCCCTGCTCCCTCCTTCCTGCCCAGGCCTCTGGGTTAGTTCAAAATGGCATCGTCCAGGGGTCTCCTGCCACATGGTCTCTGAAAGCCCCATCCACCCTCGCTGCCTTCCCTCCAGGGCAGCTTGGTGCCTGGCACCAGGTGACAGCTGCTGATAGATTAACCTGTAGGAATGCTTGTCGTGCAGGGCTGGGCCTCTGATGCTACAGCTTGGGGAGGAAGGTCATTAATTCAGCCTGACAGGGTCAGCCCCCACCAGGTCCTGGTTATGAGCTGACTCAGAGAAATATGACATTTCTGGATGACCCAAAAGCAGTACAAATAGGACTTTGGGCTATGCAGAATACTTCTTCTCACATATGTTACAGTGGACTCTAGTGCATGTCTGGAATTTGTCAGCTCTAGGAAAGTGAAACTAGTCCATGTGCTCCCCATCCTCATAGGAGAGTAATGAGTGAAAACAGTAAAGCACACTGACTTTCCCTCAAATGTTTCTTTCAATTGTAGAAAGCCTATTCCATGTCACCATCCAGTTCTGCATGAGTCCTGCCACACCATTCACTTTGTAGCTGCTCCTGGGCTGCTCACGCTAGGAATATCCCCTGCGCAGCCCATACACTTGTGCACATGCATGTACACACTTGTCTGCATGTAACCAGCCCGGTGCCCCTTGCCCTGGCTTCAGTGCAGTGGCAAATCGCGCCATTTGGACACCGGTAAAATACACATGCAGTCCCTTTCATCATGAGTTCACTGTGGGTGAGTCCCAACTTATGAGGCTATCCCACAGTAAAAGCTCAACAAATAGGTGTTCAAAAAGCAAAAAATCCGGGCGGCTCAGATGGTCAGAACCACCTTCTAACATATAGTAATAACAAATTCCTAATTTTGTGTGTAAATATGTAAGGACCGTTGTACAAGTAAACTCTGTGATATGAACAGTCTCTTGATGTCATTGTTCTTAATTGTAGCACAGCAATGCCTCTAATAATGAGTGTACTCTGTATAATTGAATATATAGGATCTAATCTTAAAGGGTGATTTCAGTCCCAGTGAGGTTACAAATAATAGTAAAGACAAAAAGATAGTACTCATAAAGGCCCTTAGTAAATTCCCAAAGTTATAAACTTAGAAGTTTGTTCTAAGTTTAGACCAAATGTCCAAGATAATCTTTGTGAATCAGGCCCTAATTGAGGTCAGAATTTTTTGTTTTTCATTAAATGTAATGCATTTTATTTATACACTAAGGGCCCAATTCACAAAAGTAATCTGAGACAAAATCCTAACTTTACGGCTTTCGGTATTCACAAAAGGCATTTAGATTTAGTAGTAGTAAAGTTAGGATTCCTAGCTTTACTACTACTAAACTGAGACAAAATCCTAACTTTACGATTTTCGGTACTCATAAAAGGCATTTAGTAGTAGTAAAGTTAGGATTCTTAACTTTACTACTACTAAATGCCTTTTGTGAATACCGAAAGTCGTAAAGTAAGGATTTTGTCTCAGATTACTTTTGTGAATTGGGCCCTAAGGGATTGCCAATCAAGCTTCAAAATGCTTTAAATATAGAATAGACTTGCCAGCACTTTCTTATGACTTCAGACAATATGGGGTTGTGCCTTGAGGGCAAAATACTAGTCCAGTGTTTTTTCTATGTCTAACAGCAGGTTGATTAGTAATATTCAAATAATAATCTGTAGGTGAGTATAGATTTTTTATTCTTAAATCCAAACACATGCATCTTAATGTTTATATCTTCAAGGTACGTAGATGTGAAGTTAAGAACAGAAAAATGTGCGGCAAGTAAAGACTCTGGTAAAGCGGAGTTACCAGTTGTCATACTCTAGCTTGTCTGCTATCATGGAATAGTCCTTGTCTTTTACATGTATGCAGGTGTAAGAGTAAGAAAGAAAGGATTCTTTCAAAGTCACTGGAGACAGACTGAAATCTGACGCATTCTAATTGTGAAGCTCAACCCATCACAATCTTAGATCATGTTGACTAAGAACTATCCCACTAGCTAAGAGCCTAATCCTTTGACCTTCCAAGGGAAGCATCCCACATCTGGTAACTGTGGTCAGAATCTCACAAGTGCATAACGACTCCAACCTGACACCTGCCCACCATATTCCTTTGGTTATGAAATCTTGTTTATCCTCTCTGCGTTATTCACCCTATTTTACACTTTTTGTGTTTTCCTTTCAGACTCTTAGTTGTGAATACTTTATTTCGCTCAATTTTAGTTTGCTACAGGTCAGTCTATCTAGCCCTACTTGAGATATCGATTAAAACCGACTAATCTTGGTAAAAGCAGCTACCAGAACTGTTTGTTGTCTAGATGAATTTGACCATGTTTCCTTGGAGGTACAGCAATTGCACTGGATGCCTGTTAAGAAAAATAATACTTTTCTTCAGAGAATTTATCAGTCACATAGTCCTCGCTTCTTTGACAACAAATTCATTAAACATGCTAGTGTGCAAATCCTCTCCTCCTTTCCTAGGTTTTTGGTTTTAGTTCTCAGAGTGAAAAACCCCTACGGATACAGACAGGATTATAATCCCACTGCATGCAAGCAGCATTTACCCACTATCTTGAAAAGAAACAAAGTAGATCACGTGCACTCTGGACTGCAATTTGACAGATGGGGAATAGAGCATAGCATTGGCATATTAGCCTTTAACATGAATATTGCACTGTAAAAGCTAAACTCTATCAGCCTTAGTCAGTGCTTCTTTGATTGTTGCGATCTTTCTGTACATATGTCTCTCTCACATCGTACGTGACATCACAGGAAGTGGCATCACAACCCATGTAAATGTAAATGTCAAGGTACTTATAGAGCGCACTGTCACCAGACGGACACCTTGCGGTGTCGCCTTTTGCGGTTTCCTGGCGCTGATACTCATACCACTGTGGAACCCCTCCTGGCTTTCCCTGTGAAGTTGTCCACTCCTGGGCACCCCCAGGGTGAAGCCAGGCATCCTTAGCGCTGTTGGGGCCGGTGTGGAGGCTAAGCAAGCTATTGCCCAGAGTTGCAGCGTGGGGCCCGTGATTAGAATAGGCACCGAGGCGAGAATAGACAGGTCCGAGGAAATTGAGCCCGAGCCCCGCCGAGGCGGGAATCATACTCTGATCCCTGGCCAGAACTCTGCTTCAGGGTCTGCCGCTCTAACCATTGAGCCACACTCCTCCATCCATGACCCCCCAGGTAGCAACATCAGATCTTAAGACCTCACATATGTTTACTTTAGCAGGTCTATCATGAGCACATTTGAGCGCATTACAATATTTAACAAATGAGATTTTGCGTTGGGTTTCTGGCAAAAATATGTATGCATCCCCGATGCAAAAATCTGGGCCTCAATTTATACATTTATTTTTTAACACCCTGCCACAAAGAAATTGGCAACAAGGAGACATGTGGCAGTAAATCTGGTATTCTTAATTGGTTGCAAAGCCTGTATTTTAAACTATTTTATGTGGTTAGGGCACCTGCTACTGTGATCTGTGAGTGCCAGCTAAATCTCAGGGAATATTAGCAATGGTAAGATAACTCTGGAGGACAACGTATTTGCTGGAGAGATGTGTGTTTTATCTAGTCCCAGTTTTGAATCAAAGTCGAATAGATGGTTAATATGTCTCCCGCAAAGCACATTATGTAACACGCAGACGTCAGATTTTTATTTTTATGCAAATGGCTAAGTGGATTACTGCTTTTAACAAAGAGATCATTTTGTTACTTGCAGATCATATATTGTAATCCTTCTACTACACCTCCGTGAGCTGCGAAGGACATGAGGCTCCGATGCCTTGTAACCCTCACCGTTTTATGTAACGCATCTTGTACATTTATTTACATACATGATTTATTGTCAGAGTATAATGTGTACGTGTGATGTAAAGCGCTCTAGCACCCTTCATTGGGATGAGTAGTGCTAAAGCGCTATAAAAGAAATAATACAAAATAGTGTATTTAAATTATTTGTGTAAATGCTGGGGAGGCGAACACATCTGAGGCTCTTACAGTGCATTCATCTCTTCTATACAAAGTCAAAGACATGCCTCTCTTAAGTGGCTGAGAAGCGATTACAAGCTGTGAGCCTTTGTTTCCCCTCAATTGCATCTAGGCGTGAGGCTCCCAATAGATCCCAGCTAGGATACTCCAACAAAAGGAGGACTGATGGCCCCTTAACTTTGGCTTTTGGTATGGATGAGCTGGAATCTGATAAACCCCTTGCCCGCCCGCAGGTTGCTGCTTGGCACAAAATCAGACAATGTGCAGGTGGTGCCATAATTGTCCAGGTGTCTGAAATTTATACCGGGATAAGTTCAGTGAAGTTCCGTGGGGCTCAACCTCGTGGCAGTGTAGATGGTGTCCACCCTGTGAATACAGTGGTAGATGCCATCTACCCGCGTGTACCCTCTATTTGTGCCCAGCTTAGAGTATGCTCTTTCAGTGTTTTCATGCTCTTGTCCTTAGCTGGATGTCTCCAATTCTGTTCACTCTGTGTCCTTGTCTGGAACTGAATGATACAGGCCTTAATACAAAGACGTCCATCTGACATCACGATTCGATCCTGTTTGCTATTATCACTCAGACTTCCAAGCGGCCATTTTGTTAAATCATCTTCCACAGACTAAAGAGATGCTTAAAATATTAATTTCTCCTTTGTTTATTTTTTTTTAGTAACCTGCTAGTGACCTTTGCCGCAGCAAGGGGAGTAGCTTCAGGGGGTCTGTTTGGGATGTTACAACCCCCTAATACATTTATTTTTGATAACGTTTTGGTAGGTAGTTGGGTACAGGTGCAGTCAGTCGAGAATAGTGAGGTGCTGTCAGGTTTCAGGAAGAATTTTACATACACACAGACAAAAATACACACACTCTCTCCCTTTCTCTGTTTTGTAAGTCTTCAAAAATGTTGGTAGGTTTATAAAATACTGCTTTCCCTCACTTTGTTCCCCTCACCAATCTATATTCCTCTCCCTTTCCACTGTCCTTCAAGTCCCTCTCATGCACCCTGCCCTCCCCGATGTATTTTAATCATATATATGTCAGCGTAATTATTGAAAAATATGAAGCTCGCCCCCTATGGTACCCCCTCCCCAAAGTTACTGACTCAGCTAGCCTCTGGTATTAGGGTTCACATTAGCGAGACATGCATGCAGTGGCACAAACCGTGAGACAACGCCACCGACCTTTCATGGTGGCACCTGCCGAGCACCTCAGCAGTATCTGCGATCTGGCGCTGCTGCTAGTTAGTTGTTAACGATGAAGTTTTACTCACTGTTGGAATCGTGTGTTTAAGCACCGTGATGGCGCGCGGCGGCCCCCACCCATTTAACTGTCAGGCAGAGCTGTTTGTTAGTCTGCCCACGAAAGTGCATTTTTAATATTGTTATCAAACACCTTGTTTAATCATATTCTTTGTAATGCAAAAAATTCCTTTCATACAAATTACTTGCTAGACAATCTATGTAGATTTTTTTTTTCTTGCGATATAAATGATATATTATCACAACAATATTTTCAGGGTTTAAAGTTATCCTGGAAAGCTGGAATTACTTGCAGAAGTGTTTTAATCTGGTATTACGTTTTAGGAATGTACTGTATTTTGACCAGTGTATACATCAAGATATTAAATGCACTTGGATCTTATAACGTAAACACTGAATTGGTGGAAACCACAAAGGCGCGAGATGCTGCTTACACCAGGTGGCTTGTAGGAGAGGGAATGACTCAAACAGATTTTGCACCAGCCCACAATGAAGAAATGCATTTTCAGCAGGGCAATGTGGAAGAAACAAAGTGCCAAGACATTAAAACATGTATTACATATATATTGAAGAATTATAATTACATTTTATTTTCTGATCCATGAAAAACTTTGATAAAAATAGATTACATCGATTTTGAACTATTTTTTGTTGTCTTGGAAAGTGATTTCACATTACACTTTCAACTGGAGAAAATATATTTGCCAACCCAGCAAAAACAGAGGGAAATCAGTTCACTCTACTTCTGGCCTTTGTTTAAAATGCTATGTATTATGGGTTCGGTTAAGTGATCGAACCCTGATTGCCTCAGTCCTTTATACCCCGACATCAAACTAATACAAAATAAGTGTCCTACTTTTTTGCACCATTGTGAAACTACGTTGACTATCACCACCATAAATCACAGAATTACAGACTTACCTTTTGGGATCCAGATGACGAACCCTTTAGTGAGGCGCGCTTCAAGGAGCCGCTCATCCTCCTCAAGGGCCCCCCCCTTCCTCCGGCGCCTTTCCCCCTACTATCCATGTGTCCCCTAGAGCCCATCCATCAAGGGGAACCTTGACTGCAGTCATATAGCCTGGGATGGCAGGTGCACTGGAGGCAACAGATATGGACCATCCATCAAATGCAAGGGAGGAGGAATGACCAAGGGTCTTGAGAAGGGGGCCAGCCAGAGGCGTGAGAGACCAGCTCCGGGCCACGAAGGGGGCATGAAGTGCAATGAGAGATGGGCAAGCAGGACCAGTCAGGCAATGGATGGATACACACTGCGGCTCTCCCTGTCCCCCAACCCCACCCCGTGCTGAAGCCTTTATAATCAGGCTTAATGCACACAGCTTCAGATAGCTATGGTTTTTAATGGATGAAGATTTAATAAATGGTGATTGAAGGGAAATCTACTTTGGGAAGCTGCAGTCCAAAAGGTTTTTACGCAACGAGTATGGCCGGTCAGATGGGCATGGTTTAGGCCTGTGCATAAGAGGAGCAGATGGTGACCAGAGCGGGGATAGAGCGGATTGGCTGGCTGCAAGAGGCGCGCGGCCGATCTCAGGCTGGGAAGCTACGATTAGCAGTAGAGGAGCACAGAACTGGCTGGAAATGGACAGACAGGGAGCAAGGCAGGCAGGAGCAAGGGATTACCGAAAAGAGAGAGCGGGTAGGGGTGGAAGGAATACTGAGCGCTCACCTTTCATGAGACCTTTGAACTTGACGAATGTAAGCAAGAAGGGCACACAATAAGAAGAACTAACTGCACTCACCCACATACTGCCCAACCCTACCCTTTAGGCAGTAGACTCCGGGTTTTGGAGCAGCAATGCCTACGGATTTGACTCTGCATCCTGACATTTTTGTGGGCCAGCAGGAAATGACACAGCAATCGTTCCACGTGCAGTGACAAGAACACAAACAAGCTGCAGCGCAGCTAAGTAGAGGCTGCCTACAATTATTACAATCTGCCCAGACAACGGCATCAGCAAATATTTAAATCTTGCTTCTTTGGCTGTGTTTATCCCCCTGGACACTATAATTTTGCCGATGGATTTGATGATTATATTTCTATATGTGTATGCATTCCTGAGTAGTTAGACATTTACCAACACTAGAGAAAACAATCATTCTTTCTATTATAGGCTATATAACAACACAGAGAGAAGCTCTCATTGCCACAGTCACGTTAGTAG
The DNA here is from genome assembly GCF_964204655.1 of Triturus cristatus. NCBI lineage: Eukaryota > Metazoa > Chordata > Amphibia > Caudata > Salamandridae > Triturus > Triturus cristatus. The sequence goes on from NC_140583.1 coordinate 355,525,460, forward strand.
AGCAGTGACCCGCATGTCCAATCCATATTTATTTGGCACTGTCTGCTGGCACATGATTGGCGTCTTCATGACTATTCTCCTCGGCCTGTTCTGCAGCACTGAAGTGTCAACCTTGCCTGCAGTAGGAGGCCGCTGTGTTAGGGGAGGGTGGACGATCAGACAAAAGCTGCAGTGGATGTGAGGATTGGCAGCGCTAATAAGTGCGGTCAACATGTGACTCCATATTCTAGTGACATGGCCTTCATGATCTTCTCAGTGAACTGCTCGCTTCCCTGCACAGCTCCTCTTGGTAGCTGTTGCCCCCATAGCTGCTGCTGCTGACCCTATGGTCAGTGGTTCAAGGCCCTTCTACACCCGCAGGTACCCTCCTGCGCCCCATTCCTGGTGGTCCAGTGGGGAGCTTCTCTGCCGCTGGTCTGCCCTCTGTCTCTCTGCCTTTCTTTTTCCTTCCTTTCTCTTGCCTGCTTTTTTCTCACTGTTTTCACTTTCTCCTCTCTCCTTTTTGCACCTTTTCCCATGTCCCTGCCGCTAGTCGTCCACCGTGGCCCTGCCCCCCTCCAGCACCGATTCCCTCTTACCGCTTTTCTGTCACCCAGCTGTCCAGCCCTTCCCCTCACACTACTTTTGTGGCCACAGCACAGCCATGCCCTGCATGGCCACATGCTGAAGGCCCGCCACTGCTGCGCCAAAGACAAGTCTGACCGCAGCCGGCTGCACTCAGCCACACACAGACCGTGCCCAGTGCCACGGACCCTGGTTCTCGGACCATCCAACGATACCACACCAGCGCCCGCCATGCACTCAACACTGGACACCACACTGCCTGCCTCTGGGCATTGCCAATGGACACCCAAGGACTGTTTTCCTGCCGGAACTGCAGTTGCACCTTTGCTTGCCACCGCACACCAGCACCGCCCACCGCACGACTGACAAACACTGGACCCGACCATCTCAACTGCATCCTGCTCAACAAGCGCTACCTCTACAAACCCACCATGGAGATCTGGGACCTGCTCGACTCAGTCGACCCCGACATCGTCTTCCTCACGCAAACCTGGATGAACTCCACCTCCACCCTGTACATCGCTACAGCTATCCCAGACAGCTACAAGAAAATCCACAAGAACCGCATCAACAAACCAGGGGCAGGCATCGCCATTGTACATAAAAGCACCCTCCGCTTCACCACCCACGCAGACGACCTCTTGGCCAACATGGAGCACCTCCACTTCCAGGCCCAGACCAACCCAAACACCACCCTCCATGGTACCCTTATCTACAGACCCCCAGGACCCCACCGACCCTTCAGCAATTCCATCATCAACTTCATCGCACCCCACACTCTCCCCTCCACACACTACATCCTCCTCAGCGACCTCAACTTTCACCTGGACAACCCCAACAACAAAAACACCTCCTCCCTGCTGGAGAGCCTTGCCACTGTCGGACTCAAACAACTGGTCACCTCCCCATCCCACTCAGCGGGACACACATTCGATCTCATCTTCTCTGCCAATGACAACATCACCCTCAGCCACACCACCTGGCTCCAGTGCACCAATCACTGCTGGGTCCACTGCGCTTTCACCAAACCCACCATACACCAGCATGCCCACTGCTACCCTCGTTGAAGCTGGAACAATGTCACCAAAGAACAGCCCACCACTTTCCTCAGCAAAACCCCTCCACCAACATCCATAGATGCCACCACAGCACGCACCTTCCACCGATTAATCTACGACTGCGCCAACACTTTGGCTCCCCTGAAGAAAGCCCCAAGCAAGCGACACTCCAAGAAAGCCAGCTGGTTCTCTCCCACCCTTCATGAGTCTAGACGCACCTGTAAATGGCTCAAGAAGAGATGGAGAAGCAGCAAGATCCTGGAGGACCAATAAACCTTCAAGACCGCTGTCACCGCACACCACTACCTCATCAGAACAACGAAGAAAGCAGCCCTACAAGAAAGGATCAACGCCAATGCATCCAACAGCAAAGAACTTTTCACCGTGGTCAAAGAATTCACCAGACCCAGCACAGAGAAAGCAGACATCCCCCCTCCCAAGACCTCTGTAACAACTTCGACAACTACTTCCACCGCAAGATCAAGGAGATATACAACAGCATCGACAGCCTCGATACCCAAGACCCTGCCACCCACCAGCAACCACCACACCCTAAGACACCAGACCCCTTCTCAGCTGGACCCCCCTCACCGTGGACGACACCCTCAATATCATGAAGAGAATCCACTCCAGAGTACCCTCAAACCCATGCCCGCATCACATTTTCAACAGAGCAGGCACCACCCTCGCCCCGAACTCTGCTGCACCATCAACTGCTCCATCAACTTCACCACCTTCCCCGAAGACTGGAAACATGCAGCGATCAATCCCTTGCTGAAGAAACCCTCTGCCAACCTGACAGACCTCAAGAACTTCAGACCCACCTCTCTTCTCCCCTTCCCAGCCAAGGTCATCCAGAACGTCCATTAACGACCAACTTTCCAAGTTCATCGAAGCAAACCACATCCTGGACCTCTCCCAATCCGGCTTCCAAAGAACCACAGCACCGAGACCACCCTATTCGCCGCCACAGATTACATTCATACCCTCCTCGACTGTTTGAAACTGCAGCACTGATCCTCCTGGACCTCTTGGCCACCTTCGATACCGTCTCTCACCGCACAAGACTCCATGACGCCGGCATCCGCGACAAAGCCCTGGAATGGATACGCTCCTTCCTCACCCGGCTGAAATAGAGAGTCAGACTTCCTCCCTTCCTGTAGGAACCCACAGAAATCAGCTGTGGAGTAGCTTAGGGCTCTTCCCTGAGCCCCATGCTTTTCAACATCTGCATGGCCCCGCTCTCAGCCATCATCAGAAACCCCAGACTCAACATCGTCTCCCACGCCAGTGACACCTAGCTGATTCTCTCCGTCCCCTACGAACCCACAGTTGCCAAGAACAAAGTTCACAATGGGATGAAGACTGTCACTGCCTGGATGAAGAACAGCTGCCTCAAGCTCAATTCAGAGATCAAAGTCCTCATCATGGGCTCCACCCCCTCTGCTTGGGACGAATCTTGGTGGCACGCAGCACATGGAACCTCCCCCACAGACCATGCGCAGAACCTCTGCATCATCCTGGAATCCTCGCTGACCATGAACCGACAGAACAACGCCGTCTCATCATCCTGCTTCCACACACTACACCTGCTCCGAAAGATCTTCAAATGGACCCCCACTGAGTCCAGAAAGACGGTCACCCACACACTTGTCAGCAGCTGAATCGACTACGGCAACACACACTACCCGGCGTCACCCAGAAACTCATCAAGAAACTGCAGAACATCCAGAATGCCTCTGCCAGACTCGTCCCCTGCTGCCGCCACATCACAAGCCACCTCAGAGACCTCCACTGGCTCAACAAAAGAATCACCTTCAAGCTCCTCACACACACACCTACAATGCCCTACACAACACAGGACCTGCGTACCTCATCCACTGCCTCGCATTCCACGGACCCACCAGAGACCTCCGCTCCACCCAACTGGCCCTGGCTACCATCCCATTTATCCACAAGACCACAACTGGAGGAAAAACCCTTCTTCTACCTCGCAGCAAAGACCTGGAACACCCTGACTCTCCACCTCAGGCAATCACCGTCACTGCCTCAATTCAGGAAAGTCCTGGCTCTTTGACTGAACCAAAGAGCCTTCAACGGACCAGCAGCTCCCACCCATCCCCCCCAGAAGTGCCTAGAGACCCATACAGGTGAGAAGTCGCAATTTATAAGCCTTTGATTTATTGATTGATGATTGATTGTGTGACACCGTTTCTAATCTGTCCTGCTATCTACCGTATAATTGCATGTTGTCAGTTGTTGGATTGGCACCTTTTTTGCAGTAGGAAGATTAACCGACTGAGCTTACTCATCGACTCTTCAAAAGGCTTCATCCACTCGTTTATCTGGATGAGTCTATCTGCTTGCAAGGGAAGTGGGTTCAGGCTCATTGGAGAGCTCTGGGTTTTATAGAATCATGGTTACACAAGTTTTGAAGGCACCTAGGTCAAAGATCAATCACAGTGTTCTCATCATTATCCTAATAACCATTGTTGAAATCTTGAAAATATCCTACCTGCTTTTGATTACAGAATATTGGAAAGCATGCACTCATGCAGCCTCAGGAGAAAAATCTTCTAATGGCAATGCGTGATACCGGTGCTTAGAGGTAGACTGTGTGCCTTACGTTTGCAGCACCTACAAGTACAACTAATACAAAGTCTGATGTCATCTCATGCAAAATAGTGTCTTCATAATTTCATTTCAAGAGAAGAGGAGGGGAGGGGTGTAGAACCTTTCCTAGCTGCCCTGTCCCTATATAATCCTAAAGAAAAAAATCCATTGGTGTCCCAAACATGTAAAAATGTAAGTTCAAAACAATGGCCTCAATTCACAGATACATTTGCAACCACACAAAACAGTATCTCTGGAGCACAGTTGCAGCGTACATCAATTGGCAATTCACTACATTTCAATCAGAAAAGTACGCACACTGTGCTGTACGTGGCTATACATTTCCGAACATAGATTTCCATATGCCAATCAGGCCTAATATGTCATGAAATAATGTTAGCCTTTGGTGGGGCGACCGTGGGCTCTTTGTTTTAGTCGTCAAATGACAATGCGTTCTTTCATGTGACAGCAGAAAAGGGCCTTTGTCATTGCGATTCTACTACTGGAGCTCGACCCCCAGAACACCGTGGTTCAAGAATATCGAGACAAATATCAAAGGGGGCGTGAACAATACCGTCGTATAGATTTACTGATCCTAACTCCACATCTAAAAGCACCTTCAAGGTATCTGTACCGCCGAGGTGCATATAGGTGGAGTTAAGTATAGAATATCCAGGCTTACTTGCTTACGGTCAGTACCTAATGTGTAAAATGAGCTCCCAGTCAAGTGAGACTCAATGAAAGCGCCACGCAGAACATAACAGATAGCATCATGCCACACATGCCAACATGTGAGAGCACATACGACAATTTGAAATTTCAGCTGGGGTGGAGGATGCGATATGAGGGAGAAAACGAAATAATCTACTTATTTTTGGGCTTAGAAAATAAAATAAAATAATTGTTTAAATCAGCATGTGTGCCAGGTAGAACCCCTCACACATTCATAGACAACCTTACAAAACATGGGACACTAAGCTGTAGAACATGCTTAGAGACAATCCCTCACAAAACATGAGAGTCTATTTAATAGGGTATGTTCAGGCACAGGGTTTAAAAAAAACATAAGACACTCATTCAACAGTCAAAACCATGCAAACCCCATCCTAAATCATAAAACAGCGATTACTACTACATGTTCGGATAAAAACAACAGTGCAGATGCCTCACAGAACAAGAACCACTAATGAAACATGAATGAGTGCATGCTGACAGACAGCCCCACGAAGGTTCCCTTTTATAACATGATCCATGTGTCACTAATATGTGCTTAGAGATAGCTCATGCAAAAATATAAGACATTAGTCACCAGGACATGTTCACAGAAAGCACCCATACAAAAGGACGGGGCAGTGGTGTGCCTGAATGAAGATCGGCACGCATCAGCTTAGTGATGGGTTCCATCAAACAGGCTACTCACAAGTCCATGCACCCTCTGCATGTGAGACTGACTGCACGTACAAGGAGGAGCAGGGCTCAGACCACAACAGCTCCAAGCAGACCAAAGGCAAACCACTGCGGTCTCCCTCTGTGCATTGGGAAATGACCACTTCCTCCTGCCCCAGCATGGTCAGCCACAAGCCGCAACATTACCCAAGGCTTCTGACCTTGAAACTGAGGTGAAAACAACGTACATCTGTCTCGCAAGGCAACATTTGACACATTCTTTTGAAAAATGTGCTTTTTTGGAATTGACTGTGAAGCATGAATGAAAACTAAAGTTGTAAGATGGCGATTTCACTAGCATGAGACATTTATCATTAGGGCATGCCCAGAGGCAGTTTTACAATCATTGTAATCACTGGAACACGACCAGAAAAAGTTCTTCTCACAAAATGATGCACTAATCCCTAGGCCACGCTCAGACACAGCACCTAGAGGTAGGGATCCCCTTCTATATTATTAAAGAGGCAACTCAGGAATGAATGCTTACTCGCATGTGAAACTCCCTCTGCCTTATGCAGTGGTGCAGCTCAGTCACCAGAAGCTGGCGGCTTCACACCGAATACACAGACAGGTGCTGCCAAAGCATGCGAAAAACACAAGCATTGTGGTCTAACTTTGTTGACTTGCTAAATGAGGAAGGGTTGTCCGAATCATGGCATGGTGCTGTCTTTAAGTTGCTAGTGATAGGTGTCTCGTGTCTTAGTGCTGGTAAGTATTTTAATGTAGAATACTTGTGCTCGAGAGGCACCTAATGGAAGTTAGAGAGTGGACACCAGGGAGACCGGTGCATGCTGAGAAAAGAAAGGAACATACGGAGCTCCATTGAGCACCTGCGGCATCTGTGAACCGCGTTTCCCGTACATTCACGTGTTTCTTAGATGTTCGCGACGTGATAGAAATCGCGCTGTTATAGCATCACGTTAAACAGTGGCGGCTCCACCATGGGGGTGTGGGGGCGTCGCCCCACTGCTTTCGCGCAGTGTGAGAAGGAAGAAACAAAAAATGGTAAAACTACCATTTTATGTTTCTGCTCCTCGCATTGCGAGAAAGCAGAAGTGCCTGGTTGTGGGAGGGCGAGTGGGCGGTCCCGCTCGTGGGCGGTCCCGCTCGTGGGCGGGGGAGTGGCTTGCCCACTGTTGTGGGTACTGACTGTTTGGTCGGCCCAAGGACCGACTAACCCAGTCATGCGCACACTCCCTTTTTAGGTCTCGCCTGACCCAGCGCATGCGGTGGTCTGGCGAGATTTTTAGTGAGGGCTCAAAAAAGTGCTACCATGGCCAGCCTAGAGCTACAGTGCATGTGCGCGGGGCGCGATCACTTTCAATTTGCTTTGATGTTTGATCGCGATCACTTTCGATGTTCTCCATGAGCCAATTCTTTTTTTTTCTTCTGAGCCCTATTACTCCAAACGCATCTGGGCACATATAAAATTGTAAATACAACGAGCAATGCATTGGAGTCAATACTACAATAACTATTAAATGGATAGGAAAATATAATTAATCCTCCCACTGAAACAAATTCTCGAAGTTATTTCATATAAATGAATATCACCAACACAAATTGCAGTTCTCCAAAAATGATTTTTTTATATATAATTGGACAAATTATATCAAAAGTATTGTTTCAATGACCTACACAAGATATCCAAAAATTATATAGACACAAACTGTACAAAAATTCTTATATACAACAAAATATATACCTCACTATGTACGAATACTATAGTGGGTGAGGAATATCCTATATACTTTTTAATCCCTTATTACCCTACTCATTAATACAGATGCTAAACCTATGTCTTATCAGCATTCTGTTTTTTAGAGATCGCCCTTTATGACCAAAGCAAGTACATCATGGGATAAAACTTCAAGGTCCTCTTCTAATTATTAGTACTCTCTCACTTTATAATGTTTTAATTTGAATAGGGCTTCTCCAATTCAAAAGATCGACGTGTTTCAGCCCGACATATCTTGGGCCTAAGATATGTATAAGTGAAAGAGTTAGCATCTGTATTAATGAGCAGGGTAAAATATATATAAAAAATCATTTTGGAGAACCGCAATTTGTGTTGGTGATATTCATTTATATTAAATAACTTCGAGAATTTGTTTCAGTGGGAGGATTAATTAATATTTTCCTATCCATTTAATAGTTATTTTAGTGTTGATTCCAACGCTTTGCTTGTTGTATTTACAAGCGCCTCACCAATCACAACGCTGCCATTGCAACGTTGTGATTGGCTTAGGGGAGCAGGAGGAGGGAGGCGGCCTACAATGCGCCAGGACTCCAGAGCGGCAGGAGCTGATGCGGCGGCGCTATCGAGGAGAAAGGTAAGTTTGACTTTTTATTATATATAGATCCCCCCCGAACCCACCCGCCCGTGACTGCTCGCCCCATGTGGTCTTCCACTCTTAGAATCCACAGAGGTGTGTGGCGTAGTAGAGGTTCTGTGTGTGAGGTTCTAAAGGTTCCATGAGAGACTGTTCTAGAAGTTTAGAGGTTGAAGGCAGAGGTTTTAGGACTGTCACCAGAGTCACAACAGGGTTATGTGTATTTCATATTTACGCCGAGGGTACTCGGAATAAATAATCTGTTGTCAGTCTACATTAAGGGGCCGATTCCGATCCTGGAGAAATATTCCCCGTACGAATCGTATCCGGATGTTTTTACGTACGAATCGTACAAGTCCCGTACAAACTGGCAAGTACGATTCGTATGTAAAAAACTCCATGCGAATCGCATTGGGAATATACCCCGACACGTCCTCGGGTCGGAAAAAGTGTCCGACACGTCCCCGGACGGTTTTACGTACGACTCGGTAAACCGACAACCGAACGCGCAAGTACGATCCGTCCCGTCCGTCTGAATCCCCAACCGTATGGTAAAAACACCGTACGGAGCGAAGCTCCATAGCAACCTTGGAGACGTCCAAACATGTGCCCGCATACGTGCCAAACACCCCCCCGCATGTCCGCGCCGTACCCCCAGCCCCCCGTATGTCCGCGACGTACCAGCACCCCACCCATGTATGTACGGTGCAAACCCCCACCCCCGTATGTACGGTGCGAACCCCCACCCCCCGTATGTACGGTGCGAACTCCCAACCCCGTATGTACGGTGCGAACCCCCACCCCCGTATGTACGGTGCGAACCCCCACCCCCGTATGTCCGGTGCGAACCCCCACCCCCCGTATGTCCGGTGCGAACCCCCACCCCCGTATGTACGGTGCGAACCGTACATACGGGGGTGGGGGTCTGCACCGGACATATGGGGGTGGGGGTCCGCACCGGCCATACGGGGGTGGGGGTTCGCACCGTACATACACGGGTGGGGTGCGGGTACGTCGCGGACATACGGGGGGCTGGGGGTACGGCGCGGACATAGGGGGGGCTGAGGGGGGGGTGTTCGGCGCGTACCGGGCCCCCTTTTCATCACGCTTCGCGGCATACTTAGCTTTTCCGTCACTTTTTGTGTGCCGTAAAAATATAGCCGTCCGGAGTGCTGTCGGTACGAATCGTACTTGCTGGTACATAAAAAGCTACCTAACTCCATCCGCATGTCGCGTACGCGCCGTCCCGGATCACATTTGTATGTGTCTTTGTGTCGGTCGGTGTTTTGTACGATTCGTACGGAAATGGTGTTTCCGTACGAATCGTACTTGCATGTTTGTATGGTGTTTTTACCGGGTACGAGTTGGACGGAGAAAACGCTCCGACCGACGGTTCGTACCCGGTTTCTCCAGGATCGGAATCGGCCCCTTAGTGGTGATTTTTATCTGCTTTCAAGTGCTGCATATCTAAAGTAGGAGCGGGGGAGGGGGCGGTTCAGAAAAACAGAGTAACGGTTCATGTGTAGTGGGTTCAAACCCCGCCGGTAACAGAGTTCACTGACTGATTATCTCAGAATCTACATTCCACAGGCGGGCTTGGCAGCAATGCAAGATGTTTGACCAAAAGATAAGTATATTTGATAGTTGCGCCATGGCAGCCGTCTGCCCCCAAGCTGACATAAGGTGACTGGATGAGGACCTGTCTCGTCCTTACCACTCACGGAAAGGTGCTGTAATAGGAAAGGTGTGGCTCTCACCACTGTGTCCTTTACTCTTTCGACCTTACTGAGTGATGCATCAAATTGTCTGGCATTGCTCATACTCAGAGCCTGGTTCCTCCACCCCTTGCTCTTTCTTGAAGTCTTGATGGCACATAGGGGTGCAGTAAGTTGAGGCTCTCACCTCAATGTGCCATGCAATACTCACCTCACCCTACCCCGTGGTGTAGCCATGTGTTTGGTATTACTATTACCACCGAAGGCCCTACTGTAACACCAACAGCCACCCAAGGTGCTGGTGAAGCTGTTATTCTAGTGGCAGTGCCATACCCTAGCCTTCACCCAGAGGCGGAATAACATGTTTGTCAATTTAGGCATGCGCTGAGTACTGTAGAAACCTACCCTTTCTGTGTCCAATTTGTGAGCAAAGTCAGGCACTAGACATTCTATCCAACAAGGCATGCTCTGAGCAAAATTGTACCTTGTCTGTTACTGGAGCACTTGATGAACCTGAACTTATACTTTACATTCTACGAATTTGAGCATGCACCAGAATCAATAAACCAAAACCGAGGTATGCTTTGTGAACTTAGTTAGGTGCTGTGGGTTACCGTGACCATGGACATGCACTGGAACTCTAATAACAAGCAGATTTTAATCCAAGCATGCGTCCTGGACTCTATTAACCTAGACGTAAAGCGCGTGCTCAATTAATCTGGACTCCCATTGGCATTCTATAAGTATAGAAACTGTACATGCAAGGGGGCGCTCGACAATCGCTGGATTTCACGGGGCCGTGGGCGAACGTAGACATGCACTGGGTCCTTTAGAACCCAGCCATTCTGACTGTCACTGCCCGCCAATATGACGCAGTTCCTGTCTCAGCTTGACACTTATTTTGTTAGCGTCTCATAACTCCTGTGCCCGATAGAGATACAGAGGTGGAGAGGAGAGACAGGTAAGGACCAGTGATGGGAGAGAGAATGGAGGGGGGGAGGCACGGGTAACAGCTAGGAGGATAAGGCTTTTCTGCGCCAGCAGGAGCCAGTGAGGGATGTTTACACCTGAGTGAGAATTGTTGCCACCGGCTGTCTGCGATAAGATGCATAATGCCGCATGCATCCATGTATGGAAAATCTTAATTTTAAATGAAAATATGTGTGTCCTTGTCTTTTTAACGCTGTTTCTTTTTGGAACCACTTGCATATTCCTTCGTTTTTATCGTTTTGACATGATGCTCTTTGCCACAGATAAGGCTGTTTGGACCAAAGTGTTTTACTGCTGAGCCAGTTTTGTTAGACTCTGTTGTAATGGTGGGCAGCCTGGAAAGGTGGGCCTGTCTGGAATCACGTGTGAACTGTGTGTGCCAGAGAGTAGCGTCATGCACAGAAAAAGTGCAGAGGATTGGTAGACATGTGAGGTGTGGTGTTTTGGGTGAGGTGTAGGTGCAGAATCGGTTTATGGCTCAGCAAAGTCAGAATCTAGCTGCTATATAACCTGAGCACATAACCTGCTTGACAAGAAGCAACCTTATAATTACCCTTCTTTCCTTGTTTTAAGAGTGTTAAAGTGGTTTATACAACAATGTGATGAACTATAACACGTTTTTGCTTATATGAATTGTGATTATGTAATAATTATGAAAGCGTGTCTTTTTGTAACTGATAATTTAGTTTTAACACTGATTATTGTGGGAATGTAGAGAAATTGATTGCTTTTGGATAGCAAAAAGAGAACAAAATGGACCCAGGTAGAGGTATGGAAAAAAGGATCAGTTGTGAGGTGTAGTTAGGCACAGAGGTAATGGGATACAGGAGGGCGGTATGAATCAATAAATGTGTGTAAGTAGGGATACATGTAATAGCTGGGATGTGCCATAGACCCCCGCTGAAAACCCAAATGCCGAGTCTCTCTAGCAGTGATGCAGTATTGTGCCACAGAGTGGGTGAAATCATGTTCGAGCTGCCTGTTTAAGTTGGTTTGGTCAAGGACACGTACTGTTTGCAGTGCTTTGCCTGCTGTCTAGCTCTGGTGCCTTGTCATCAAACCTCAGAGCGGTTGACACCTTCCTGCTTTCTCAAACTTGCTTGAAAATGCACCATTTGCCCACTCTTTTTTCTAAATTTTCTCGGAGGGGGCAACCCCCTCCCGAAGCCCCCATAGGTGATTCAGGCTCTCTTGCTAAGCTCGCTCGCCGCAGTGAAGAACCACAATTGTTTTACGCCGCACCACTTTCAAATGTCACCAGCCGCCGCTGATCATGTATAACACTGATTTACTGGCAGTCGTATAGGTTCTGAATCGTGCTTTCTGCTCGTCGTGCTTGGTGATTCATGGTGCATATTCTAAAAGGTGTTTCAAGGTGTCTGTCTTTAAGCACCTCTGCTAAAAATCAAGGGGCACATTTAGCAAACCGCAATCACAGAGTATTGAGCCAATGCCAGACGCAAGCTTGCCTTCCCTAGTTCTAATGTAGGCAGCAGTAGCTGTAATGCCAGAGGAGTGGGAAGTGGGTCGGAGGGTTGCTGTTAGTGCAAATGATAGATAACCAAGAAGTTACCTTGATTCTGACTGCAGTGAAACTTAATAAGCAGTGGGGCAGGTCTGAGGGAGGAGGACGGAAGAGGGAAGGGGGTCAGAGGGCTGTTGACAATAACGTGTGCTAACAGGACAAGATTACATTTAAAATCACGCTGTAAATGCGTGCAGCCAGACTCTGTAAATAAGTTCATCCGGACGCTGTAAATGCATGCAGCTAGGGGAAGATAAATAAGGATATACAGCAAAGGCTGTGTAGCCATAATGCAATAAAAAGAAGTTTAACTCCCCTGTGCAGCAAGCAAATAATAGAAGTTCCACCCATCAAAGCGACAAGCGGCCGATAAGAATGAGTACTTGGGCCACGGGAGCCTGATCAGAGAAAAAAAAACAAGGAACACAGGAAAAGAATGCCTACAACCAATGGAAAGGAGGAAAAACAAAATTGTCAAGCATACAGACCAAGAAGAAGAGAAGGCAGGACTCAAGCCCCTTTTAATATATATTTAAGACACTAGATTTCACAAGCATAGCGCAAGCGTTGTGTAGGCGAAACCTAAAAAGTAAGTGCCAAGGCCCTCGTCAGGATGCCACTGCAGCTTGGAACACCCATTGCACGTAACATCGCTATCAATGATAGTACCTGTGTGTAAGTGTGACAAATAAAACTATTTGAGGCTCCTCAATGTATGACAATGACTTGGGCAGCAGGTATTAGTTGTTTTTATGGTAGATTGAAATAATAAATAGCAGTTCTTCTGCTCTTCTCTAAATAGCACAAACAGCGCCATCAAGTGGCAGCTGTCATAAGTGCTGGTGTGGACAATAAAGTGCTGGAGTCGAGCACAGGAAACCACCGGCTCAAATTAAGCAGTGGTTTTATGGTACACTGAACTTGGCAATTTGAAGAACTTCTACCATGTTCAAAAATACTTGCTTGTATAACTTTTATTTACATTCCCACATAGGTTTTTAAGAGTGCAAAACAAACTTTGCTAGACTCAAAATCATTTTGCACACGCAAAAGTATTAATTCACAGCTACGAGCTTACATGTTTGTGAGCATTCAGAAGCTTATCTCCAGTTCATGCCCACCTTGAAAAGCTTTACGTATTTCACCTGATAAGGGCAAGAGTAAGTGCTTCTACAGAATGGTAAGGGGAAGCAACACCACCCCAAAAGAAATATGAGGAGGGTTTTAGAGATCGGTTCGCATATAATTTTTTTTTCTTGTTCTCGACAATAATGTTGTAATGGTATTCTCAGTGATTACTCATATTCGTCTAATGGCCGAACTATTTAGGAATGGCTATTCAATACAGTATAGCTATCTGCCCTGTGATGGACGAGCAGCTGTCAGAAACCAACAATTCATCCACCTCTAAATGAGGCAGGGGGATTACATTTGGTTGACACACGACAGATGTCCCAATCTCTAAATAAATCTCCTATTCTGAATCCGCCACACACACTCCAATTTCCTGCAAAGAGCCCTGATGTTCCGACCGGCAGCAACCCTCGCTCTGCTCCCAGATGGGCAGGATGAGTAGTATATAAGGCCATTTTTTCTCTTGCTCCTTGCATCACAATGCTTCTTTGTTACTGTAGGTGTTTCCTCACTCCTGTTTCTCCCTGTGTTGGTGAAAGGTGGATTCTCACCTTCTTTCTGTGTCTCCAACTCACCCATGCCTGGTTGTGTTATTCCTTGGTTCCATACTACCTAAAGTTACTGCCATAAGGAGGTTCTTTGCCCAGGGCTTTTTCCCCCTCTGAGACTCCTTCTGGAAGGCATGTCTGCTTAGGCGCTTCCAAGTGTCAACAGCATTGTGGCTACTGGAAGGGGCAGCTCCAATCCCAAGCAGACCAAGACTGTAAAACTCACAACTCAAACCCACGATTGGGCAACTCACAATCGGAGGTTGCCTTCTGAAAGCCCAACGCCCGACAGACCTGACAAAGCTAGTGCTAGGCAATATATTGCCGAAAGCTTCACCGATCAGTATTGAACAATCGCATGCCTGAATACTTGACCTAAGAAGTGTTAGCACTTTTGTGCACATTCAAGAACCATAAACTGTGTCTCTCAATTGACTGGGAGCAGTGTTAATCCCCTAAGGATTTTAGTGCTCTACACTTGAGTGTGGTCCACAAATCAATAAATTCAATATTATGTGGAACACATAATACACCACAAAAAAAATTGAGAATATTTAAGTTTCAAACCATGAATTTTATTAAAATTAATGGTGTACAGAAGGCAAAAATCAGGTTAGCAATAGTTTTTCTTATTCCCGTCACGCTTCACCCATCAATTCTTATACTTTTGTACATTCCTCCAATGCAATTCACGAACTCTTTAACATGTACTTTCAAACTTGTGGATCTAATTTTCTTCAATTCATCATTCTTCATCACCATCTTGAAATTCTTCTGCAAGTTCTTACTTTCAGTCAGTCAAATCAATTCCAGACTTATCAGCCAAGTCTTCCAAATGAACATGCACCTCACAGTCATATTTTGCTGCCTCTCTATTAAAAATGATGAGCTTAGCCTCACTGTACGTGTTTACAGAGTCTAGATCAAGCATCCCCTTTACCAGGTCCTTGAATTCTGCTTTTAATTTTACTAAAAATATTCCATGAGGCAGCCTCTTCTGACTGAGATTGTATTTCTGAAACTCAAGCTGTAGTGACAGAAGGAGTTCTAGGCACTTTAAGTGATAGTCCCGGAGTGGTAGGATGTGAACTTCACTCTGGGGGCCTTGAGCAAGAGGAGCACTCACAAAATCTATGAGGTCTGCCACCCTTCCCCCTCCCTCAACTGCAGTGCAGCTCGTACTATAGGTGGAGGAACAATAGTATTTGGAGGTGGTCAGAAATGTAACAAATTACCTTAGAACTCATCATCTGTATTGTGGTCCAGCTAAGGCTCTATTGTCATTCCCACCTCCCTCTTGTGACTTTTTAGCTTCCATATCCTTCATTGCATTCACAAGGAAATCACTCACGTCCTTAAGCACAGTCTCTCGCCACCCCTGTTGTCTCGCTTTGCATTGTTACTCATCCAACTCCGGATTTTATTTCTCATTTATGTTTTATATTTTGGCTTCTCCTTTTCGTGCTCAGCATATACACATGCATTCAAAGCTTCAAATTGTAGAGGACTAGGCTGAGGTGCATCATCATTCTCAATTTTTCTCTTATTTAACATCCCATACAGGGGAAATAGCAAATACCCATCTTTCCCTGTAATCTTATTCTATTTTTTGACCCAAACACGTGTGTAAAGTGTGACATTAGTAGCCATATTCCGTGTGGTTGTGCACTCTGTTTGACCCAAACACTGGTGTAAAATGTGACATTAGTAGCTATATTGTTTGTGGGTGGGCCCTCTGAAGATGCTTCCACACCCTGACGAACAGGTGCATTATCGTTTTTCAACATAGCTCTTATTTTCAGTCAATCTAAGCACGGCCGACAAAGCTGAACAGCCAATCTCAGCATGACATCTAATGACGTAGCTTACAACACACAGCAATTCTCAAATCACTCAGATCTACTTCAAATAAACAAAATAGCAAAAAGTTCAACAATCAAACAAAAGCCTGCTTTGTCTAAAGGAAAATCAAATTGGCAATTGCTCTGAAGGAAATAGGGAATTGTACCCTCCTGGTACTACCAAACACACAAAGCGAGTTCTCGAACAACAGAAATCATTCCAGACCAGTGTAGCCTACTCCTGTGCACAAAGGAACAACTGAACACTAAACTCAGTTAGTACAATCTCTCAGAAGATGTTAATAAGTCTGTATTTTTAATGCAGCTGTGCTGTCTCAGTGTCCCACACTCACCCTTAGCAGACAAGTCAAATACCAATTAAACATATCTATCCTGAGGTCTTGGATTTCAACAAATCTGATAACATAAACCTAAACTCTGAATATTAAAACACATTTATCACAATAAGCAAAGCCATAAACATGGATGGACACTCAAATCTTCAAATTCAACCAAAAGTCCTCTTGGAAACTGCAACTCAAAAATAAGACACGTTTTCAAAACCTCTGATCTAAGTAATTCACAACCAAAAACACAAACAACCCGTACTACCCTACTTCTATTCACACTCCTAGGATACTGCAACTGCTTTCAGGAATGCCAGAATGCTCTCAATATTCCAAATGGGATCATGGAAGATTGAGAATACAGATTGAATCGAGGCAAAGCTTTAAGTTATCCTGGGTCAGTTGGTAAACATCCTCTGCTACCAGATTGGCGCCTTTCTATGTGCATGTTCAAGAAACATAAAGCACTTCTCTCGATGGCTTAGGAGCGTTGTTAATCTCCTAGGGATTTTGGTGCTCCACCTCTGAACCTGATCAACAAATCAATACATTTAAAATTATGTAAAATACTTTGTCTCCACAAGAGGACAGAGAATATTTTAGTATCAAACCATGAAGGTTTATTCAAAGTTAATTGTTTTAGAAAAGGTAAAAACCAGCTTAGCAGCAATTTATAGTCAGAATGCATGTGCTTCAATTAATATGTAGTATGTAATAAGTAAATCCTATGAAACAGTATTAAAAATAAATAAACATACAAGTAAAGCATGAATGAAGTGTCCAACCTTTGGTACCAGTTCCTTGAGAAACTTCAGATTGACTCAATGAAGAGATGCTCAGCAGTGAAGGACTGGGAGCTAAAAGCATCACTTTGAAAAAGGGTTCAGCGCTGGAGTGCATTGAGGTAGGCTGACCAGTCTAGTCAACAGCAACATTTGAGAGCTAGTTATACAGGAGAAAATGTTTATGTCCTTCATGGCTGTTTCCTGGGCTGCATGTTTGATGATCCCTCTAGCCGTCCACCTCCAAAAGCAGCCCGTTAGCAGTCAGGCCATTGTGGGTTTTCCCTCTGTCCCATAGGTGGACACTAGTGCACCTAGACAAATTTGGAAGTAACTGCTCTTACAATGTTAAAAGGTTGTAAAAAGCATTCTCGAATCCAGTCAGTGTTACTGCCAAACCTGACCACCAGTATCTGATTAGGCTCTGGGATTCACTTAGGAATACCTTGGGTGAACGTGTGCTTTACAAATACATGTTTTCTTATGTTAGGAATACACCCTCATAACTTCAGCACAGTCCTAAAAATGTATAAAGAGGAGAGCTTCTTTAAGGGCATCTTTCTCCTGTCTGCAGTGAACTGGGCTGCCTCTTAAGGGTACACGGGCTAAGAATTGGTTTCTCGCTCTAAAATGTGGCTTTCTGTAAAACAGCATAGCACAGCATAGTTGCATTGACATTGCTTCCTAAAATTATCTTTACGTGAGAAATGCTCAACATAAGTGTTTATGATCACATAGAAATCAATCCGAGCATACATGACTTCAGCTGTTAGGCTATTCTTCTGTGTCTAGAAACATAATAAATGACTGCATCCCCTCCCTCCTGCTGGTTCCCGCCTCCCAGCTGCACATCCCTCCCCCATTCCCTATTTAATGGCGGCCGTTATGCAGTCGCGCAGCGGGCAACAGTGCGCCAAAGGGAAGCCCGTCTGCGCCCGTCCATGACCCAACCGCAACCAGCGTTAGGAACCCTGGATCTCCAGCCATCCACCGCTATGACCCAGCCACCCTCCTCGCACTCAACCCCGGAAGAAACATCAACTGACAGCAGTCCAGGCCGAACACGACTCACAGCCAGTTCTCCTGCCGGCACCCACGCCGGACCTTCACCACCACTCCGGCCGGTCACCCCGCCGGCACCCTAAGATGTATCCTCCTCAAAGTGCGCTCCTTGCTCAGGCATGCCGTGGAAATATAGAACCTCCTGGACACCCTCTCACCCAATGTCGCCATCTTTACAGAAACGTGGACCAATGCCTCCCCCGCCTTGAACATCGCCATCGCCATCCCGGACAGATACAAGATCCAGAGGAAGAACCGCCCAAACCACCAGAGAGGGGGCCTCGCCATCATGCACAAAAAAGGCCTCTGCCTCTCCACTTCCAGGAACACCTTCCCCGTGGCCGAACACCTGCACTTCCAGATCCAGCCCTGCCCCAACTCCACACTCTGCGGCACCCTCGCCTACAGACCCCCTGGCCCCCAGGCCCTATTCGCCGACTCCATAACAGACCTCATCGCACCCCACACCATTGCCTCAATGGACTACATACTCATAGGTGTCCTGAACTTCCACCTTGAAAACCCCTGTGACCCCAACTCCACCAGCCTACGAAACAACCTCACCAACATCGGACTAAAACAACTCGTCACCATGCCCACTCACAAGGCAGGACACACCCTTGACCCCATCTTCGCAGGAAGAAGCATCATACACTTCAATCACACCACACAACCCCCGTGGAAGCACCACCAATGTGTACACTTCCTCGTTGACAAACCCAAGTCGCCCAAACCCTCTCCGAGGCCCCCGCGAAGGAACTGGAGCAGAGTCACTGAAAAGCAGCTCTACTCCACCCTCAACCGAAACACCCCACCGCAACCAACGCCAACCTCGCTGCCAGGAAATTCCACACATGGATCTCCAACTGCGCGGACAAGCTTGCCCGCTACGCAACTCCGACCAACAGTGCCCCAGGAAAGCCGCCTGGTTCACCACCGACCTCCAAGATGCCAGGCGCACATGCAGACGCCTGGAGAAGAACTGGAGAAACAACAACACACCTGAAGAATACACCAGCTACAAGACCACCATGACGGAACACCACCAACTCATCAGTACCACCAAGAGAACGTTCATCCACAACAAAATCCTCACCAACTCCGGCAACTCCAAGGAACTCTTCAGCGCCATCCAAGAGTTCACCAAACCCCCCAGCGAAGCCAAAGACATCAACCCTTTCCAGGACCTCTGTGACAAGCTTGGATCCTTCTTCCACCTGAAGATCAAAAACCTCTATGACAACTTCAACAACCATACACCTGACTCCGCAATCAGCCCGCCATCCGGGAAAGACAGCCAGACCACCACCTCCTCCTGGACACTGATCGCCACCGAAGACACTGCCTCGACCATGAAAGGCACCCCCTCTGTGGCCCCCACAGACCCCTACCCACCACACATCTACCACAGAGCTGCCACCGCCATAGAACCAGACTTACGACGCACCATCAACCCCACCTTCGAGACCTGCACCTTCCCCAATGACTGGAAATGCGCAGAAGTCAGGCCCCTCCTCAAGAAGCCCTCAGCGGATCCGAAGGACCTCAAGAACTACCGCCCCATCTCGCTCCTCCCCTTCACAGCGAAAGTCGCGGAGAAGACCGTCAACGCAGAACTGACAAGGTTCATCGAGGACAATGCCATCCCTGACCCTTCTTAATCTAGATTCCGCAGCAACCACAGCACAGAGACCGCCCTACTCGCTGCCACAGACGACATCCGCACCCTCCTCAACCAATTGTTACGATTGTCTGTAGGACCCGCCACGCATCCTCTGAATGGTGACGGTGCCTAGCAGGCACCGTCTGTCAGATTAGGATGCTGCATCCCTGCCAGCCTTTTTCATGGTGGTTCAACCGACATGGAATGAGTGGTGGTTCAACCGTCATGGAATGGCTACCAGGGATGTCATTTGAGGGTCCGTTGTGGGCCCCCCTTGTGCAGGGCCTGGTTGTTTGTGCACTTGGAGATCTGGCTTGGCAGTTCCCGTCTGGACTGTTCCCATGAGGCACAGGGTCCAGACTGATTTGCATATGGCCGGGTCCAAACTGGGGTGGCGTAGTGGGCAAAAGAACGATGGATTTAGTCCAGACCCCTTGACTGGGGGAGAGTATTTGAATCAATCAGCATTCCGTCCATCATTTGCTGCAATTACACTTTTTGCTCTAAGTGGGACGGGTATGCCCAGACATTGGTCCTTTGCTCACTGTGCCACTGGATTCAAGCTAGCCTGGCTGTTGAAGGACTTTGCTTGGCAGTTCGGTCTGGACTGTTCCTATGAGGCACAGGGTCAAGATCGATTTGCATATGGCTGGCTCCAAACTGGGGTGGCATAGTGGGCAAAAGAACGATGGATTTAACCCAGATCTCTTGACTGGGGTAGAATGTTTGAATCATTCAGCATTCCATCCATCATTTGTTGCAGTTACCCCTACATTTCCCTGCACAATGTGGCAGGCACCGCATGCTGCCTGCCACGTAGTGCAGGGAAATGCAAACAGTGCATTTTTAACATTGCGGCGGGTGCTGCTGGCTGCAGCATGTTTTAAACGTGCCATTTGGGGCGCCAGTGATGGCGGCCGCTTTGTAATTTCACTTGCTGGACCGCTGCGGCCGGGCACAATCCCCGGGACAATGGCGGACGGATTGAAGTCCGTTCGCCATCGTAACGAGCTCCCAAGTCCTGAAAATGATCTCTGACACAGAAAATAACAGAAAAAGGTTGGCTTACACACAGCAAAGAAGGAGGTCGTTCCTTTTACCAGAACCAAAATGTCAAATCTCTGGTATTCATACTAAACAACAAACTTAAGCCGGATGGCAGTATAAAAGCATTTGTAAAAAGTTCACAGCAACAGGCAAGACTCATGAAATTGGCAAAGTGACTTACTCCCAAAGAAGATCTTAAGCAGGCTGTATAGGAACTAGTGATTACGAGAGTGAAAATGGGGTGTCTTATTTTTACTGTTCTTCCTGCTATCCAGACACCCTCCTTAAAAAACTGCCCCTTTATGACCCACAAGATAGATCACTGGCCGAAGGAAGTCTGTCCGTATCATTAAACTTAAATGACCAAGCGCACTGCACTTTCTGAATGACCTGTGTTGTGTTCAAAGCTCTCACACTAAAAATCCCTTCTTTAATGGATAAGCACATTAATTTATTCGGGCATACGGCGATACCCCTTAGCTCCAGGTATCTCTAGGTGGAAACAATTTGTTGCAACAAAACCTCCACACTAACCCAATCTGTTTTGTGCTTTTCTGCAATGGTATGAATTTGCATCCTGTTAAGTATTAAACGTGCCCCATCTTTCTAATTTAAATAAAAGTCGAGTGAAACAACGCCTGTTGTTGAAACTACTAACCACCTCCTAACCAACTCTTATAAACTCTTTGAACACAAATCCCTGCCCCTCGCTCTGCCTACATGCCACAGGCAGAACTGCCAAACCCACCCATTGGCTTGCTAATACAACTGCCGTACTGCACGTGCTTTGCTCTCTACCCTTAACTGTTTCTGGCTTGCCAAAATAATATTTATACACATCCACGTATGTCCTTGCTTCTTCACCATTTTGTCATAGAGTTGCCACTGTATAATGTGTATACTGTATGTACAGCAAATCAACAGCCTCTCGAATTTTGCCCCTACTACAGAAAATCTAACTAAATAAAAAAGATTGTGAAAGGTGCACAATGCGGGTTTTGGTTCTGCTTATTTCGCTCTGCAGTTTCACTACTGGCCTCCTGTGGAGCAGGGAGTATTAGTGAAATGGTTGCAGCACACATGGCTGAAGACTCAAGGATTGGAGTCAAAACATGTGCGTCTGAGAGGGATCAAAGAAGCAGAGAAGCTTGTGATGTATGCCTCAACTAAAGCTGTAGTGAGGAAATGGGGTTAACAACAGACATTGCTAAGTTAGCATGAGTAGTATAAGCCTGGCTGCCATTCTGCCGCTTTTTGCGCACAACACTACATGGCTCTGTTCTCGTGAAATACTTTGCTGAAGCTGCTTCACATGAGAACTGTCTACCTTTCACATATCCAGCGGGGCACCGGCACCGCAATCTCTGTCTGTACAGCCTGTTCAAGGTCAAGGTCGAATAACAATGTATGCTGTTGATTCACTTTGGTCAGTCCCATGCAGACAGACATAACATGAAGCACAGCGGCCCATCTCGGGTGCTTTTTAATATGGCATTACATGCATGAGAAGGCACTTGGAGAAAACCTTTCCAACATAGAAGAGCTGTGCTGATCCTGAGATGTAATTTACTGCATCTGATCTCGTAGGTATGGGGTCTCGATAAAGCCCAGAGGTCTTCTATAATTATTCTAATCTAGCTCATGAGCACGGGGAGGGTGGTAAAAGGCGCTATAGTCCTGTTTCATTATAATATGATTTCCTCTTTTGTGCTTTATGGAATTGTAACAATGCTAATTATATTGTTTTTATGCATTATGCTGCTCGTATTGGCTAGAGTACTACAACTTAGAGCACGTTAGTTAAAAATAAACACTTTAAACTATACAGTGTCTCTGTTTACTCACGTTGTGGACAAGTATGAGTTTGAATGAAAGAGTGTTCTTATTTCCCACTATTCCTGAGAGTTTACTAAGTCGCATGTTCTAGGTTTTCTAATCATTGGTAGCTTCGCTGTAGTACGGAGAATGAATGAGACACTAATGCTAGTCGGATTGGGGTTCTGGGCACTGAGGTGACTTTTTTGGTACACAACAATACATCGAGGTCCTGGTTTCCTGCGCATAGTTCTGTGCATGAGTAGAATACCTGCAACAAAGCCATTGCAGCAACATCTGAGTCTGAAACCACTACAATGAGATGGAATTATCGGGCTCGTGGACAGTGAGCAATTCTCAAATAGAAGAAGGCAGTGTGCTCAGGGAACAACTAGGCAAGATGGGACAGCAAAAGTAAAAATGAGGGATCGATTTGTCAGGGATATGACAGCATCACTGGCATCATCAGTAGGTTTGACGGTGATGCTACTGAGATATGGGAAAAGTAGTGCCCAATTTCTTCCAGTCTTTTCCCCCATCAGTTTCAGCTATCTTCTCGTGGGCATCTTGATCCATGCCAAAACATATACTCCCCTCTGGCACTTGCTTTTATGGCCCCTAAATGACTTTATTCCTCCTGGCCCCCACTATTAGGGATTTTGGAGTGGTGGGTTTTGCGCTTTGCACAACTGTACATAACTGACCAGCATGACTGGTCCTACCACCAGGATATTAGAGTATATTGTTAATTGCGCCCCTATCGACAAGTTTATTGGACTTAAGAATAGATTGTTTTCTTCATGAGCATCTTCTGCCCTGGCACCACCCTCCCCACAGAAGGAGTTTTAGAAGTACCCAACCCAAACATGAGTGAGGCAGGCATTCATGGAGAAACACATTGTATGGATGTCTATGGTGCACTTAGTAGGCAACAGACATCATACATCGATTTTGGCCCAAGGGACCCCATCCCCCAGGGCCCAGCCTATTAGTAATATGGGAGAAGGGCCGTCAGCCCCTTCCCTGGCCCGATTTCGGCCCCGGGACCCCAACCCCCAGGGCCTGGCTTTTTAATTTTTTTTAATTCTTTTGTGGGAGGGGAGTCACATATCCCCCTTCCCATGCCGATTTTGGCCCTAGGGGACCCTATACCACAGGGACCAGCCTTTCTCAAAAAGTTAGCGGAGCTATGTGACCTCCTCCATGGGTTATTTTGGTCAGGGGCCCCAATCCCCTGGGGCCCGGCCATGTCTGCTGGGTGTCCCTAGGGCACCCAGTCTCTACTGGTACCATGGGGGAAGCCTGAAGGACCCCGTGGTCTTTGCCAGCTTTCCACCTGTAATAATAGTTGCTATTTGTAAAGCGTGAACACATTACCCCTGTAAGGGTTTCAAGGAGCAGGGGGCCATCGGGGAGATTAAGTGACTTATTGCCCAGAGTCTCATGATGCTGAGCTGAGCTGGAACCCCCACTGGGGATCAAACCGTGAACCCCGGGCTCAACCCAGCCTCCGGAGTCAGTAGGTCTGGCAGTTGCGCCACACCTCTCACCATAAAGCTCCCACCAAGCCACAGCAAACAGCTATGTCAGGGAGTGGGCACCACGGGACATAGCAGGAGCCGTTCCGGTGGGTGGTGGTACCCAGGGCCATCTATAATGCTAGAAGGCCACTCCTTTCTTATTTGTAGGGCCTGCCCCATTAGTTGGCAATCCCCGGGGGCTGAAAACGGCCCAATTAAAAAAAAGAAAAATTGCCCCGGGAAGGTGGTGGTCTCTGGGGTAAGGGGGGTTCAAAAGCACCCCAAAACAATAAATTAGCCCCGGGAAGCTGGTGGGCCCCAGGGCACCGGGGTTCAACAGAGCCCCGGATTTGTTTTTGACATGTGGCCCCAGGGAGGTGGTGGTCCTTTGAGCCTGGGAGGGGTCTGAGAGGCCCCCCATTTTAAAATAAACAATCCCTGAGGAAGTCCCCAAGGCATTAATAAGCCCCAAGAGGGTGGCCCGTGCTCCCCCCTTGTTTATTATGAAAATACCCCAGGGACCTGGCCCACCTGGGGGTCGATTACTAATGAAGAGCGGGAGCCCGAGCATAATTTTTAAAGATAAATTTGTCAGGAGCCACGGATCCATTGTGGCTCCTGCCAAAAATTCAACAAACAAAAAATGCTTTTCTGGCCCTGTGGGGTTCCTGTGGTACCTCCCTCCCAAGAGGCCTAGAAGGTTAAAGTATTTCAACCCTGCCCACTTTTCTTTTGTCTTACATTTTGCCTGGGACTGGGTCAAGCCGGGTCACAAGATGGCTGCCAACACTTTCTGGTTTGAAGTGTTGGCAGTAAATTCGATCTCAGCACAAGATGAGGAGGGTTTGCGGATCCTTTGCGTCCCAATATATGCAAATTTGGATTTTCTTTAATTTCTCTAAACCTACCGAACGGATTTACAACAACTCACAAAAAGGCACTTCCCCTGACCAACATCTACCTTCCTGCCAAATTTGGTGTAATTCTGTTCAGCAGTTCGGGCTGTAGCCATGTCTAAAGTTCTGATTGGAGTTAACATGGGGAAAATATGTTTTGGGACCCCCTTTTTCTCAGCCCCCACTTACCGGATCACCCTTAAAACTTTCAAGACAGTAGCTGTAGTAAGTGCCAAATTAGGATGTAAAATTTTGCAAGGGTTCATCAAATTACACCAAAGTTATTGACAAATGAAAAAACTATTTTCGTACAGAAACTAGGTCCTAACTATAACTACCTACTGGAGACCCCCAGTAGGATAGGGATATGGATATATATATATATATATATATATATATATATATATATATATATATATATGGATATTGTCCGAAGCGCGTCATATCTGAGGAATAAAGAACATTGCCATACTTCCCAGTGGTCCGTGTCTCTCTTCTCGCCGGAAGGAGGTTTGGAGAGTCGAAGTGTTTTATATATATATTCACTGAAAAAACCATAGGTTTCATGCACGTTATAGTTAGGAATTGGCATTTAAAAACCTTTGAAATTCACTGAAAAAACCAAAGGTTTCAGGGGCGTTATAGTTAGGAATTGGCATTTAAAAAACCTTAGAAATTCACTGCACTAGGCTCCGCGCCGACACCATCGGACCACGCACGCAACCTGGGTTTCATTCTGGACTCCTCCCTCCCGATGACCAAGCAAGTCAACGCCGTCTCGTCCTCTTGCTTCAACACCCTGCGCATGCTCCGGAAAATCTTCAGATGGATCCCCACCAAAACCAGAAGTACCGTCACCCAGGCCCTCGTCACCAGCCGACTGGACTATGGAAACGCCCTTTACGCAGGAACCACCGCCAAACTTCAGAAACGGTTACTACGCATACAGAACGCCTCCGCATGACTCATCCTCGACATCCCTCGCCACTGCCACTTATCCGCCCACCTGAGAAACCTGCACTGGCTCCCCGTCAACAAGAGGATCACGTTCAGGCTCCTCACCCATGCACACAAAGCGCTCCACAACATGGGCCCCGAATACCTCAACAACTGCCTCTCGTTCTACACCCCCACCTGCCAGCTCCGCTCTGCCAGCCTCGCCCTCGCAACCGTCCCACGGATTCGCAGAACCACCACCGTAGGTAGATCGTTCTCCTACTTGGCAGCCAAAACATGGAACTCCATCCCTGCACACCTACGAATGACCCAGGACCATCTCACCTTCAAGAAACACCTTAAGACCTGGCTCTTTGAGCAATAGCAGCACCACCCCTCCCCTCAGCGCTCTGGGACCCTCACGGGTGAGTAGCGCGCTCTATAAATGTCTTGATTGATTGATTGACTGAAAAAACCATAGGTTTCAGGGGTGTTATAGTTAGCTGGACATTTCCCTTGTACAAACCCTAGAAATTCCCCTGTTATAGTTAGTTCAGCTAACTATAACTCGCGCCCCCGCAATGCACTGCTGATGACGTCACATATTACATCACTTATGACATGGTCAGTGACATTACTGATGACATCACTGATGACATCACTGATGACATCTCAAATGACATCACTGATGACATCACTGATGACATCATCCATGTGATAAATTAGTGCATCTTCTCACACCCTAATATAACCTTTGATACACCGACTCAAAATTTCAGACGGCCATTTTGACAACCATAGATACTCCAATACCAATAACTACTCACCCACTCATTGACTTTTAGGTCTACATACATCTCCACTCACTCACCTGTACAGTCACTCATACCTACAGTCACTCTGTGCATTTATACACCTATATAGACACTCACACACCGCCAATCATCCATTGAGGTACTGACACATCTAGTCAGTCATGCAAATAATTAATCACAGTAAAATTTACTCACCTATACAGTTAAAAACACTCAAGTTCACTTACTCATAAAAATACTAACAAATTCTGTGTCTTCCTGCAGAACAACAAACAGCACATGACACAGATATCCTTGCACTATGGCGAATACAGCCACTCCCAAAATCACACACTCTAACATATAGATAGTTATATACTCTTAAACACATATACACTGCGTTTCACATATGTAGTTACTGACACAGGTACAACTGAGATATACATTCAATCACTAACACACCCATACATACACTCACCCAACCATACAGTCCATCACAGATGCACTCTTAAAAACATGCACCCACTGAATCACCCACTCACACATCTAGTCACAGAGTCACACACACCCTACCCACACAAACACTCAGGCACCCATACAGATACTTAGACAACCAATCAATAACCCATATAGACACTCATATAGCTATTCACAAAACCATGCAGCCACTTATACACCAACACACAGACACATACAGACATTCACACAGTTTAGTCACTAGTATGCACTAAGATACATTTAATGACTCACTTATAAACTCAGTTACGCACCTAGAAAATCATCCATTCTCACACTTGTACACCCACTTATTTTTCAACAGGCCTTTCCCTATATATATGAAACATAATAAAACTGTTCAGAAACACATACTCAATGGATGATGTCATCAGCGATGTCATCAGTGATGTCATTTGAGATGTCATCAGTGATGTCATCAGTGATGTCACTGACCATGTCATGAGTGATGTAAAATGTGATGTCATCAGCAGTGCATTGCGGGGGCGCGAGTTATAGTTAGCTGAACTAACTATAACAGGGGAATTTCTAGGGTTTTGTACGAGGGAAATGTCCAGCTAACTATAACACCCCTGAAACCTATGTTTTTTTTAGTGAATTTCTAAGGTTTTTTAAATGCCAATTCCTAACTATAACGCCCCTGAAACCTTTGGTTTTTTCAGTGAATTTCAAAGGTTTTTTAAATGCCAATTCCTAACTAAAACGTGCATGAAACTTATGGTTTTTTCAGTGAATTTCAAAGGTTTTTTATATGCTAATTCCTATCTATAACTTATCTCTGAAGATATCATGAAAAGCATTCTTTTTTAAAAGTAGGGTGCACATTAGTTTTGTGGGAAAGCATCTTTGTGATTGGTTAAGAAAAAGCAGTTTCAACGTGGAGTACATATCATAGGATAAAATTTGCTCAGCTCAACCACACCTGCTACTTGCATTTGGAAGGCACTGTTCGAACTTAAAACAATCGTCAACTTTTAACCTGCACGTGTCGTTAAATGTTCAAGAAAATGTTACAAAAAATATCGTAAAGTTTTTAAAAATGTATGAACTTTTAACCTGCACGTATTGTAGAATGTTCTAGAAAGTGTGCTGATAGAATACGTTGCACTTCTGACTTCTATGTGTTGTTGAATATTTAAAAAAACAGTTCATATGGAAAATAAAAAGAAACCAATAGAGAAGTTTTGAAACCTAAAAGAATCAAGGAACTATTCTAATTTATTCTTTACATGTATTTATGTGTGCAGCAACAAAATTATAGACACAACAGCACTAGGAAGAGGAAGAAGCAGGGAGTGGGGGAGATGGGCAGAATGGCACACATGCACAATTAAGTACAACACTCATATAGACTAACAATGGGCAAATTGAAACACACCAACAAGGAGCACAAGTCACACAACCTGCCAACATCACACCACTGAACGAGCATAGAAGTGAATACCACGCTGCATTCATACAGGAAGTGTACAAAGGCCAGTCGTTGGTGTTGTGGGATGTCTGCGGATGAGATGCCCAGCATGTGGCACATGGTCGAGTTCACTGTGTGTTAAGTTGCCAAACGGCTGCTCCTCCCTCCCACGAGCCCCCACACTTTTGTACGGTGAGCTGTTGTATCTCGTGCACTCATACGGCACGCCATTGTAATGCCTATTTGCGCATGTCCTGCTACATTCCAACTTCAACATCACAGTGCCGTTTGGAGGTGGTGCATGCTACTTTACAACATTGACTGCTGCGGCTCTTGTAACAGGCCACACCAGAACACAGAGACACACTTACCGCACTTCCTGTACACGGTCATGTCCGAGACACCCGTTCCCCTTGCACACCCCTGCACTGACCTGTGAACGACAGACCAGCACACGCCAGTTGTGCATGCAGGAGGATGCGTACGTAGCTACACACCCAGGCTCACTGCCAACGCTGAGGTGACAGCACACTGTGATGTTGCAGGGCTCGTGCCTATCATACTGAGACAATGACCACAGGGACACACTTACTAAGATGTGGGTTTGGGGGGCATTGGCGGTCCTGGAGTTGTTGAGATGAGTCTTCTGGCCCTCATGGGTATCCCTGTATCATGCTCATTGACTCTATGGCACCTGTGGGTGTTCTGGTGTGGCTCTTGGCTGTGTTCCCTTTCATGGTGCAGGTAGTTGTCCTGCTTAACACCAGCAGAAAGCAGGTGTAAAATCCCCGGTGCTAACGTGTCTTATCGCCGGAATTTGTTTCGCATTGCAATTGGTGTGAAAGTTGTGATGTGATTTTTTTCGTGTGCACAACAATATACGAACTGAGCAGTGTATCTCGTCAAGATCCAGCACCTGACACACTATTCCCAATCAATATAAATACAATGAGATTTCTTAATAGATTTTGTGTGTACACTGTAAGTGCAGCCAATACCTCAGTGCAATACAATACAGGATTTTAGTATTTAGAATAAATCGCAAAGGTGCACCTCGTGTCTTTTTGCACGGGAACGGCTACTCTCCATTTCATTATCAGCACTTTATCGGAAATAAAGTTGAGATAAATCTAACACACTATTCAGAAGTTGGTGCAAACTGCAGATATCACCAGTATTCCAGCGATAAGTGCCCCAAAATTTAACACCATGGTGGACTCCATCAAATAACAGTAATAAGAACAAGAAAGAGTCACACAGCAGTTAGGAGAACAACCAAAAACATTATTATTATTTTTTTCAAACTTTATTTTTTATAATAATAAATATATAAACGATAAACTATTTTCAAACTTTATTTTTTTATTAACATAAATATAAACAATGAACTAATAAACAAAATGTAACAACAATAATACAAAACAACAAGGCGGAACACTCCTGTGGGAACCACGGATGTCGACGACAGACCTGGAAAATCAGAAAGATTGTTAAAAAAAAAACAACATGGTATTCTCAACAAAATACTACAAGAAACAAATCACAGATATATAAAATGCATGCAGCTAACAAAATTTTAGAAGTTTAACTTACAAAACTGTAAATGATGCCGCTTTAAAATATTTACCGAATCTGAGGATTTTTTTTTGCAGAAGGCACCACGCCCACAACGTTTTTCTTCAGTGGTGAAGAAATTTTTAACTTTTTCCAAGGGGCAAACAAAGACCAATGCCACCTTCTTCACTCGCAAGATTTGCCAAAGAGTTCTGTTACGAGGGGATCCTAACAAAAAATACTCGTGCGGCACAGCAAGTATGATGAAACACCTAAGGACCATTCATCCAAACAATCTTGCACGAGAAGAGTGCAAACAGATGAGAAACACTCCTGTTCTGTATCTGTAAAAAAGAATCACAAATAAATGTATATTAATAACTTTCAAATTTATACTATTCCATTACTGTACAAACACATTTTATATAAAAACTGACTAAGAAACTATAGCCCTGAACCACAAGTGTGACGATCGTTAAAACACTACATGCATAGTGCATACTACTTTGAAGCAGTTCATGCCCTAAAGCCTACCTCACTAAAAGACTACATGCTAACTGACTAAATGATTACAGTACTATAAGGAGACACACTTAGTGAGTGAGGGTGTTTGCTAGAAGAGTATGAATACTAACTAGGGAATTGAAGGTGTGAAACACAACTGTGTAGGTGATTAGAGGACTGCATCCATACTGCATAGGCATTTAAAGCAGTCCATGTGCTAAGGCCTGGCACACTGCATGACTACTTGGGTACTGACTGAATGATTAGAGAACAGCAAGGAGAGTGCCTAGGTGAATTTATAAGTGCTAGGCTTTTCGCACAGGGAATGGATTAGTACTTGGTACTGAATGGGTCACTAGAGGAGTGCTAAGGCAGTCACAAGTGCTGGACTGTATGGATACTAACTAGGAAATTGAAAGTGTGAAAGACAAGTGTCTAGGTGGTTAGAAGACTGCATGCATAGTGCATAGGGGTTTGAAGCAGTCCATTTGCTAAGGCCTGGCTCAGTGTATGAATACTTAGGCACTGACTGAATGATTAGAGTACTGCAAAGATAGTATCTTGGTGAATTTATAAGTGTTTGGGTTTTAGCACAGTGAATGGATTAGTACATGGTGCTGAATGGGTCACTAGAGGACTGCAAAGGGAGTGACAGGGTATTTCCTGGAAGTGTATGGATACTAACTAGGGAATTGAAGGTGAGAAAGATAATTGTGTAGGTGGTTAGAGGACTGCATGCATAGTGGATAAGGGTTTGAAGCAGTCCATATACTAAGGCCTGGGTCACTGGATGAGTACTTGGGTACTGACTGAATGATTAGAGTACTGCAAGTAGAGTGCCTGGGTGAATTTATTAGGGTTTGGCGCAGTGAATGGATTAGTACATGATGCTGAATGGGTCACTAGAGGAGTGCAAATGGAGTGACAGGGTGTTTGCTGGAAGTGAACGGATACTGACTGGGGAATTGAAGGTGTGAAAGACAAGTGTGTAGGTGCTTAGAGGACTGCATGCATAGTGGACAGGGGTTTGAAGAAGTCCATGTTCTAAGACCTGGCTCAGTGCATGAATACTTAGGCAGTGACTGAATCATTAGAGTACTGGAAAGAGAGTGTCTTGGTGAATTTATAAGTGTTTGGGTTTTGGCACAGTGAATGGATTAGTACATGCTGTTGAATGGGTCTCTAGAGGACTGCAAAGGAAGTGACAGGATGTTTCCTGGAAGTGTATGGATACTGACTAGGGAATTGAAGGTGTAAAAGACAAGTGTATAGTATGTTAGAACACTACATGCATACTGCATAGACATTTGAAGCAGTCTATTTGGTACTTAGAAACTGACTAAATAATCAGACTACTTATAGGACAGTGCTTAGGTAAAACTTTTACATTTTCAGTTCTGCCACAGTGAACAGAATAGTACATGGTACTGCACCTTAGTGTCAAACCCTGACTCATTTTATCAATGCATAAGCAAAGACTAGCTTCTAATGCTACTAAAACTTGACAACATGAGAGGTTTTAAATTAGTTATCTGTCAGCAAATACACGATGTTACCAAATGCTTCTCTCACAGTGGTTCTCAAATGCACACAGACTCACAGTGTGATTCTAGACAACAACCACTATACCTAGGAGTTTACCAAAAATCATTCACTACTGTGGAAGTGGTAAGCGAACTGCACACAATCTTCATATTTCAGGACTGCACTTTTATGTCAAAGCCTGACTCATATAATCAAAGCATAAGCAAAGACTGGCTTCTAATGCTACTAAAACTTCACAACATGACTGGTTTTAAAACAGGTATATGTCAGCAAATACACGATGTTACCAAACGCTTCTCTCACAATCCTTACCCAAATGCACACAGACTCACAGTGTGATTTTAGACAAGCAACACTATCCTAGGAGTTTACCAAAACGCATTCACTACTCTGGAAGAGTTAATGGTACTGCACACAATCTACATATTTAAGTACACCACATCAGTGTCAAAGCATGACTCATAACGCATAAGCAAAGACTGGATTCTAATCCTACTAAAACTTTACAACATGACAGGTTTTAAAACAGTTATCTGCCAGCAAATACATGATGTTACCAAATGCTTCTCTCACAGTGATCACAAATAAACACTAACTCACAGTGTGATTCTAGACAAGCACCACTATCCCTATGAGTTTACCAAAACTCATTCACTACAGTGTAAGTGGTAAGGGAACTGCACACAATCTACATATTTCACAACTGCAATTTACTGTCAATACCTGACTCATATAATGAAAGCATAAGCCATAACTGTCTTCTAATGTTACTAAAACTTGACAACATGACATGTTTTACAACACTTATCTGTCAGCAAATACACGATGTTACCAAACACTTCTCTCACAGTGGTTCCCAAATGCACACAGACTCACAGTGTGATTCTAGACAAACAACACTATCCCTAGGAGTTTACCAAAACTCATTCACTACAGTGGAAGTGGTAAAGGAACTGCACACAATCTACATATTTCACGACTACACTTTAATGTCAATGCCTGACTAATTTAAAGAAAGCATAAGCCATAACAGTCTTCTAATGCTACTAAAACTTGACAACCTGACTGGTTTTAAAACAGATATCTGTCAGCAAATACACGATGTTACCAAATGCTTCTCTCACAATCCTTACCCAAATACACACAGACTCACAGTGTGATTTTAGACAATCAACACTATCCTAGGAGTTTACCAAAACTCATTCACTAGTCTGGAAGAGTTAATGGTACTGAACACAATCTACATATTTAAGTACAGCACATCAGTGTCAAAGCATGACTCATGTAATCAACGCATAAGCAAAGACTGGATTCTAATGCTACTAAAACTTCACAACATGACAGGTTTTAAAAAAGTTATCTGTAAGCAAATACATGATATCACCAAATGCTTCTCTCACACTGATCCCAAATACACACTAACTCACACTGTGATTCTAGACATGCACCACTATCCCTAGGAGTTTACCAAAACTCATTCACTACAGTGCAACTGGTAAGGGAACTGCACACAATCTACATATTTCAGGACTGCACTTTTCTGTCAAAGCCTGACTCATTTAATCAAATCATAAGCCATAACTGTCTTCTAATGCTACTAAAACTTCACAACATGACAAGTTAAAGCAGTTATCTGTCAGCAAATACACGATGTTACCAAATGTTTCTCTCTCAGTGGTTCCCAAATGCACACAGACTCACTGTGTGATTCTAGACAAACAACACTATCCCTTGCACTATACCAAAACACATTTCTTCATCTAGAAGTAGTACTACATTTTAGTATAGAAATATAACATAACTTATTTCACAAATTCATAAACAATGACTGGTTTCTAATTCTACCAAAATATAAAAACTGCACAGTTATCTGTTTACAAACACATGAAAAACACAAATGCTTATCACAGAATGGTTTCTACATGCACACACATTGTAGAGAAAAAAAGTACTCCTTACACTTCAGCAGGAAAAATACATTAGTCTGATTAAAATCAAAATAGTCTACATACATCCCCTTACAATTAAATAACTCATCTTTCAAGTTCCTTTGTAGATTAAGAAGTATATCAATCACTCACCATATTTTCTTTTACAGAATCTCTGCACTGTGCACCTCTCAGCAAAAGCAAAGAATGAAAAAGTTTCCCTTTCATTTTCCACACATATACATGTAAACATCAAATCACAATCCTTCGCACATAAACTCAAAAGCAAACACACATTTCTATTGGTTAAACATTTCAACCCTTTCCAACTGAAATACATTTCAACCCTTCCCCCAATCTGCTTTCTGCCTGTTACCATAGAAACAGGTCATGGAACACTGCACTGAGCTCACAGGTCACAAGTTCAGCACACAATGTTCCTACACAAGACAGGAAGTGTGCTTGACTTTTCAACATATCAGCTTATCATATATAATGTTCCTTACAATCTGTTTTTGTTAACCAATAACAATCATACCTTTAAAAAACAGAAATATACAGTTTACATTTACAGTTCTTGTAAATTAAAGTTAAAACATTTTGTTAGCTGTGTGCATTTTATATTTCTGTGATTTGTATTTTGAGAATGGCATGTTGTTTTTTTTTTAACAATCTTTGAGATTGTGTTTTTTTTGCCCGCTGTTAAGTGATGAGTACGATTGAAATCACTATTTTTAGTGAAATTTAATATATTCTGAGAACAGCAAAAAAGGCAAAAAAATTACTTTGTGGAAATTATGCTGTGTTGTAAAAAATGTATTATTATATAGTATAATTTTTTTCCCTTTTCTTTCACAGATCCAAATGTTAAAATAAGCAATTTATATTAATTTATATTTGAATGAAAAACAGAAAAAACTGTATACCATTTTTTATTCCTATTACTGTGAAGGTAAGTTTAACTAAGTCTCAATATGCAGAATGAAGAGGCCTGCAAGAAGCTACAAAGTTGAAATACATTTCTAAAAACACTCTGTTTATGTAGTTTTGAAATCTGACCATAATCAGATATCATGTGACCTGCAAAAAAAGAGATTTAAGGGGTTGACAATATTTCACCTTTGTTGAAGGATCGCAATCATTTCAATCATTCTTCTTTGAACATCTTTGCAGACAAAACTCTGTGCTTACCTTCTATCATTCGCAAGGAAATTTAAAAACGGAAATATGTCACTTTTTGTAACATAGTTATTGTGCAAGATACTCTTTTATATTTACAAAGAGAGGAAAAGGCACTCTGTGCATGATTGTACTTAATACTCTGGCAGTGGGATTATGCAGTCTCCACAGATCCATCAGCCCCATCACAGCCACAAAGACTTTCAATGGCAGCGGCCTCCCACTCTACTAGCATGTGTGTCTCGGTCAAGGTCCGGTGACATCGTCTCATTCATGTCCCCTCCGAGGATGAGAGTCCCTACCGGCATGTCCAACAGTAATTTACTAAGCTCAGGGAAGGTTACCCCATGCATTCCCTTAACACTGAACATATGTTAAGGGTGAGGCCCTCCCACGTCTCCAACAGCACCACAAATTGCCATTTATGATCACACCACGTACGACTTACCACTTTAGCAATATCGCTGTCCTCCTGGAGACAGTTGTGAATCCTGCATGTGTCGCTAGAATATACCCAAACCGATTGAGCGCTAGATAATTATTGCCCTTCAGGTGCGTCTCCTGCAGGAACACTATATCTGGAGAGTGTCTACGGAGATATTGCAACACCATGGTCCGCTTAATTCTGTCTCCCGGGCCATTCACATTCCACAACAGTACCTTTAATTTTTTAATTTGTTGGAAGGCCATCTAGGAAGAATATGAGCAAGTATCCACCCACCCTCACCCCACTCCACCCCACTGCCCCCATCCCCTATGTATCAGTATGGGACCTTCAATCTCAGGACCCATGTCACTTCGAATGGCAATGAGAATCTGAAGCAAACATAACACAACTGTGCAAAAGAACACCCCACTAACTACCACCCCCCTCCCTGCTACCCTGCTTTGTAGGCCTAAAACTGCCCCATCCCCAACTAGCAGTGCGCCTGTTGCCCAATAACAATCAAAAAACCGAGGGGGCTGCCTAGGGTCGCCGCCCTAAATCCCCAGAAGGCCCCAACCCAACCCAAGTCCGGTAAAGTTCAGTTGCAGTGCACTACCAAAGTCTGCGGGCCACCCCACATAAGGATTGCAAATACCCACATACTGGACATGTCCATATACATTACGGGAGTCGGCTATAGGTGTAGACAAACCGAGAGTCCATGACATCGAGATTATGTTCCAAACATCTCCGATACCGTTGAGCTCATTGATCACGACCGTCGAGATGGTTTCTCTCACTTGTCCAACCCCTCAGGCCCACTGGAAGATCCGGACAAACGGTCATGAGTGTCTCTCCAGCCGTCCTCTCTGCGCTGGCTGTTACTCTGCGGGAGCCCCTCGTCCAGCCAGTTCTGCACTGCCGAGGAGGCTGTGAAGAACCATGATCTACCATTGTCGATCACCTTAACTTTTGCAGGAAGAACATCATGTACTTTATGCCCCTTTCCATTAGGGAACGCTTCACCCCATCAAAGGTGAGGTGCTCCTGCTGCACCTTCTAAGTAAAGTCGGGGAAGAATTTAACAGTTGTGTTTTCGTAAGGGAGGTCACCATGCTGCCGAGCAGCCTTCAGAATAGCGTCTCAGTCCCTATAGTTTAGGATCCTTGCAATAATTGTTCTGGGGGTGCTCCGGGCTTCGGCGGGGGGGACCAGATCTCTGTGGGCCCTTTCCACTGTGAAGAAGGCGGACAGTCATTTGGGTTTGAGATGGTTCAATATTAAGTCCTCAAGGAAAAGGTCCATGCTAGGGCCTTCTGCCCCCTCCGGGACCCCAACCACCCATATGTTATTCCGTCGAGCCCTACCTTCCTGGTCCTCCAGCTTCAGGGCCACTTATTTGTGTTTGTGAACCAGTTGTTGGACTCGCTCCTCCAACTTGCGTGTGATAGATTGCAGTTCGGTTATGTTTGTCTCCGCCACTGTTACCCTCTCCGAGGTCTTGTTCATGTCAGCACGGATTAAGTTCATTTCAATAGAGACTTTATCAATCTGTCAGGAATCCCCTCCCGCACATGGATTCCCTCCCACGATGTCACTTCCGTGAACCTGGTGCGCTTGGAGGAGAGCGGACTACAACTCCCAGAATGCCCTCCGGCAACAATTGCCTTATGCAACTCAAGAGTTCTGGTTACATAACACCAAGGGTAACGCCTAGTTTTCGTGTTATGCAACTCAAGAGTCATGGTTATACAACACCGAGAGTACTACTTAAGGAGAAGGACACTGGGACTCGGCGTTGGATATTCTGATCTTTGCCGGAGTACCTGGTTGAGGTACACGGACCCGTTGGAGAGTTGAGCGGCGGAAGGAACATTCTAAGGAGCGGAGGAGAGGCGCTGGCGTGTGCTTCCTGCCCGTGTCCTGTCCCATTCTGCGAGCCGTATTCAACGTCATTGGGCACAAGTACCGTTGGTAGAGCCAAAGCTCCCAACGGCCTGACAATTTGAAGAAAATGAGGTTGGTGCGAGCCGAAGCTCCCAACCCTCGTTACTTGGGTAAACACACGCTTAGGGCTAAGACGCTATCCAGGAGGTGTTTCTGCGTCTTAGCCATCGACACTCGTAGGAGAACTGGGATAGGTAGAGCGGCTGCTCCCATCCATTCTCTGCACCACCTTGGGTATCATCACTTAAACCCGGATACAAGAGACGCGCACTAGGAGGTGTTCCCAGCGTCTTTGTGTTGTGGCAGTACTCAGGGGGATACTGGTAGAGCGGCTGTTCCCAGGTGGTAGAGAGCCCGGCCGGGTGACTCCCACGTGTCCCCCCGTAGATTTCACAACCTTGGAACTACCCTTCACAGCGGTCGAGTGGCGTTGTCGGCCACTGCTTAGTACTGTGCCCTCCGTTGGAGCATACCGGGTCCGGTGTGCATGCAGAGGACGGTTAGAAGAGCTGTGAATGGGTATCGTACTTTAACTGGTGATTCCAGTACCGGTATTCTTTGTTGTCTGTAGATGTTTATCTGTTTATTAAATCATCCTTAAACCTCCATTTCTCTGGTCCGTCGTCTGTTTGTCCCAATCCCGAGAAAGCCAGGACGTTACATAATATCCGACCTCTTCCATAACTATCTCCTGGTTGGGCGAACGACATGGCCACGATTGAGGAGGTGTTGGCCGTCTTAGCCGCGATGCAAATCGAGCTCACCACTTCCAGACAGGAAACAGCAGACGTTAAGGCTAGAATAGACGCTCTGCAGAACGATCCGCTACAGGCGGGTGCCTCTCACACGGCCACGGCTCCTGCGGTTGTGGTAGAGATGCCTGTAGCCATTCCTTTGGCGACACCAGAGAGGTACAGTGGAGACCCCAACACAGTGCAGGTGTTCCTCACTCAAGTAGCACTGCATCTGTCCTGCAAACCAAAGGCCTTTCCTACCAGCCAAGCCAGAGTGGCCTTTCTGATCTCGTATCTTGCTGGGAATGCGGCGCAATGGGCAGTCCCACTGGTGAGCAGGGACGACCCTATCCTATGTGATTGGGGAGCCTTCCGCGAGGAATTTTTGAAGGTG
This sequence comes from Triturus cristatus, assembly GCF_964204655.1. Classification (NCBI taxonomy): domain Eukaryota; kingdom Metazoa; phylum Chordata; class Amphibia; order Caudata; family Salamandridae; genus Triturus; species Triturus cristatus. Next base: position 355,564,228 of record NC_140583.1, read on the forward strand.
TTTGATCAAAGGGCGGACTCGTATACTGCCGATCGAGAGATGTTGGAGCTGAGGCAAGGCAACAATGATCTGGTGCAGTACCTTAATGCTTTTCGAAGGTTAGTGGCCGAAACCAAGTGGCCCATAGCCAAACAAACCGCGCTGTTTCACCAGGGCTTGAGCGAAGAGCTCAAAGATGTGGTAGCACAAATCGACCCACAACCCAAGACATGTGAAGGCTTGATCAACCTGGTGCTACGGCTGGACCATAGATTGAACGAAAGAAAGGGCGATCACAAGAGGAAAGGGAAAGCGCTGCCATCGTATGTTTCGATGGGTGGCCCTGAGACCAACTCCTCCACCAGGACGGAACCCATGGACATAGGAGCTATAAGGGCGAGCCTTACAGCCACTGAAAAAGAATCACGCCGCAAGCAAGGCCTTTGCCTTTACTGCGGAAAAAAGGGGCACTATGTACGCGAGTGTCCAGCCAAGCCAAAAACCTCACGATACCGAGCGAACAAAACGGTGACAGCAGTGGTGGACGCACCGGCGGAAAACTGAGGGACTCCGGGTCTAGGGAAACGGCATCTTGGAGTCACACCCACATCCCTTCCATGTTGAGCCCGAATCAAGTAGGGCGAAGAAATTTGTTTATTACCTTACACGTAGGAGTGCAGGACCAGTGGATACCTGTGGTAGCCATGATTGATTCAGGAGCCACGGGCATGTTCATGGACTACAATGAAGCACGGAGACTGGGTCTCACTCTCCTTCCCAAACAGATACCAGAGGAGGTGTATGCAGTGGATGGGAGAAGTCTGGTGACCGGACCTATCGGACAGCACACAGGAGAAGTACCGGTGAGGTTCGGAAAACTGCATAATGAACGTATCGATTTTAGCATCATCAGAGCCCCGCAGTATGGGGTCATATTGGGTCTACCCTGGCTCCAAAAACATAACCCAACGGTGGATTGGCCTACGCATCACATTGAGATGACTTCCCCGTTTTGTGAACAATGGTGCGGCATGCGGCAGGACCCCCACGAAGGTGAGGTAGGCGAAGGTCACACGGTCGCCACGGCAGCAGAAAAGGCCGTAAAGCTGCCCAGAGTGTATCACAGTTTCGGGGACGTCTTCGATGAAATCCGAGCGGAGGTGCTCCCTCCACATAGACCGTTTGACTGCCAAATCGACCTGGTTCCGGGGGCTAGCGTTCCCAGCGGCAGACTGTATGCGCTCACAGAACCCGAAAACGTACATCTACGAGGATATTTGGATAAGTTACTAGGGCTGGGGTTCATCAGGCCGTCGAAATCCCCTGCCGCATCGCCTCTCTTTTTCATCCCGAAAGCGAATGGCGAATTGAGGGCCTGCGTGGACTTTAGGGCCTTGAACGCGATAACCATAAAAAACCGGTACCCCCTGCCTCTCATAAGCGTTCTCCTGGAACAGGTAAAAAAGGCCCAAATATACACAAAGCTTGATTTCAAGGGGGCATACCATCTTGTGCGCATGAGGGACGGCGACGAATGGAAAACCGCCTTTAAGACCAGGTTCGGGCTCTTTGAGTACCTCGTCATGCCGTTCGGACTATGCAATGCCCCTGCCGCCTTCCAATACTTCCTCAATGAGGTGTTCCGGGAGGTATTGGATAAACATGGTCGTTTATATAGACGACATACTCATCTACTCCAACTCAGAGGAAGAACACGTACAGCACGTATCCGCGGTTCTCAAAAAACTGAGGGAAAACATGCTATACTGCAAACTCAGCAAATGTGATTTCCACGTCACATCAGTGGAATTCCTGGGGGTGATGCTGAGCCCCAACGGACAGAAGATGGCGGAACGCAAGATCAGAGCGGTGGAGGAGTGGCCGGTGCCCCAAGGAGTAAAGGAAGTCCAGAGCTTCATAGGCTTCGCCAACTTTTATAGGCGTTTTATTGAGGGGTTTTCTGGCTTGGTTGCCCCGATCACGCAACTACTAAGGAAGTCTCAGGAGTTCGTGTGGGGACCGGAGGCACAAAAAGCATTTGTGGCCCTCAAGAAGGCCTTCAGCACCGCCCCGGTGCTAGCTCACTCGAATCCGGAATTACCCTACATGGTAGAAGCGGACGCCTCTGATGTGGCGCTGGGTGCCATTCTATCTCAGAGGAATGAGGTGTCGGGTTTGCTCCATCCTGTGGCGTACATGTCTCGTAAATTGAATGACGCGGAACGCAATTACCATATTGCGGAGAAGGAACTACTCGCGATAAAGGACGCATTTGCTGAGTGGAGGCATTTGTTAATGGGGGCCAGACACGTGGTTACAGTGTATACGGACCACAGGAACCTCCAGTTTCTGATGGCGGCGCGGCATTTGTCTCCCCGTCAAATGAGGTGGATGATCTTTTTCTCCGGTTTCAATTTCCACATCACATACCGACCCGGTACGGAGAACAGGAAAGCGGACGCGCTTTCAAGGTAATCGAATGCCAGGGATCCGCAGCCGGTTGCCGAACATTCCATCATCCCTCCAGGAGTTGTGATAGGGGTGATTCAACCACAGACGTTCCTCAGGGGGGTCCAGAAGGGGACCCATACCTTCATGTGGCGGAGGTGGCTTCACAGTCACAAAGAGTGGCAGATGAAGGACGGGATTCCGGTGAAAGGATGATGTATGTTGTTACCCACGCCTAGGCTTCGAAAACAGGCCTTCACCTGGTGCCACGTGTCTCCCTGTGCCGGCCATCTGGGTGTCGAAAAGACGGTAGCGAGCCTAGGACGGCAGTTCAGGTGGCCTGCCATGAGAACAGACGGAATTGGTGTTCATCATGTACCGTTTGCGCATCCATGAAATCGGACCACAGAAGATCGCAAGGACTCCTCCAACCCCTTCCTACACTGACCAAACCCTGGGAAAACATATCCTTAGACTTCCTTGTCGGGCTACCAAAGGATCAAGGAAAGACGGCCATTTTGGTGGTGGTGGACTATCTCACGAAGATGGGGCACTTCCTCGCTTGCAAACAGGTCCCTTCGGCAGGAGAGCTGGCGTCATTGTTATTGAAGAATGTAGTGAGACTACATGGCCTACCCAACGTGATCGTGTCGGACAGGGGGTCTCAGTTCACGTCGCACTTCTGGAAAACGTGGTGTTCGGCGTTACACGTCAAGTCTGCCATGTCCACGAGTTATCACCCGCAGACGGACGGCCAGACGGAGCGCCTGAACCAGTCGCTCAAACAATATCTACGTTGTTTTGTCGAGCAAGGGAAGGATGAGTGGGTGGACCTGCTTTGGATCGCGGAAATCGCATACAACAACGCCACACATTGTTCCACCAAGGCCTCCCCTTTTTATTGTAACTATGGCCATCATCCCCGGTTCTTGCCGTTTCTGCACCCGGTCAGGGAAGACAGATTGCCGACAACAGCCAAGAGGGTGGCTCGCATCAAGGAGGCCTTGATGAGTGCTCAAGTTGCTCTGGAGGGGGCTAAAGCCGCGTATAAAGCCTTTTCTGATAAGAGGAGAAGGCCGGGACCGGTCTACAAACCTGGAGATTATGTCGCGTATAAAGCCTTTTCTGATAAGAGGAGAAGGCCGGGACCGGTCTACAAACCTGGAGATTATGAGCCGAAGCTCCCAACCCTCGTTACTTGGGTAAACACACGCTTAGAGCTAAGACGCTATACAGGAGGTGTTTCCGCGTCTTAGCCATCGACACTCGTAGGAGAACTGGGATAGGTAGAGCGGCTGCTCCCATCCATTCTCTGCACCACCTTGGGTATCATCACTTAAACCCGGATACAAGAGAGGCGCACTAGGAGGTGTTCCCAGCGTCTTTGTGTTGTGGCAGTACTCAGGGGGATACTGGTAGAGCGGCTGTTCCCAGGTGGTAGAGAGCCCGGCCGGGTGACTCCCACGTGCCCCCCGTAGATTCCACAACCTTGGAACTACCCTTCACAGCGGTCGAGTGGCTTTGTCGGCCACTGCTTAGCACTGTGCCCTCCATTGGAGCATACCAGGTCCGGTGTGCGTGCGGAGGACGGTTAGAAGAGCTGTGAATGGGTATCGTACTTTAACTGGTGATTCCAGTACCGGTATTCTTTGTTGTCTGTAGATGTTTATCTGTTTATTAAATCATCCTTAAACCTCCATTTCTCTGGTCCGTCGTCTGTTTGTCCCAACCCCGAGAAAGCCAGGACGTTACACAATCTTTGCTTCTAGGGTTGTTCCAAGAACTTGAATGGCAGCCATTATTGAACCTAAGGATCGTTCGGATACTTCCTCTCGGTCTCCAGTGGCGCCCTCCACCACGGGCGGTTGCTTCGGAATCGCATACTTGTCCAATTTGTTGGACCTCACCTGTGAGTCACCTTTAGGATTCATTTTATGGAGGGCTGGACCACAGTGAAATCGGCAACCAACTTGCTCTGCTGCTCCAGCTGGGCCCAGTCGCCAAACCACAGCGTCGGCGGTAGGTGCCCACCGGGGAAATGTCCACTGCACAACCGCAAGCACCTTCCCAAGATACTGCGCACACCAGTGTCATCTTCTCAGGTCACAATATACACGTCGGAGTCTGCAGCGAGGCGAAGACCCCGCCTCTCACTGGAACCGGCGTCGCTTCGAGGATCAGGGTGGAGTGAATCCCTCTGCACACCGCCTACCGCCAGGTCCGAAACTGCACCCCGTTGGAGCACAGGCGAAGCATTACACAGGGCCCATTACCTCATCAATTTCCTGGGCCGGTACAGCTGCAAGCCAGGCGCCACATGGGTCTCGAGTCACAGGATGCCGGCGCTGGGACGCTAACCAGGCAGCACTGTGTTCCGCCTTTGCATGGGCCCATCCGGCGTGGGTGCCTTGGAGTTGCCCTAATGAGATTGGCCGAAGACGGGGGGCCCTTGGTCGTGTGTTACTGTTTAGGCCGCTGGATGGGGTCACCGCACCACCGGCCACCCCCATCGCGTGCGGGCCCAAGGACACAGGTTAGTGGCATCAATAACAGCGACGGACGCCACCCAGCACAAACACACAATTGGGCCATCTACTGCGAGTGCCCCAACGATGTAGGATTCCGCTATCTATGCGGGGAGGCCCCTCCGCCCCACCCGCTCACATACGATGTAAAGTGGCCGTATGTCTCACTCCCGCTGGCCACTCGCCGCTGCCCGCCGCCCCCCAACACCGCCCAGCGTCTTGCTCCCAACCAGGCGGGTGCAGCAGTGCAGTGCGGGATCTCCTTCTCTTCCGGCCTAGGTCGCAGTGTGATGGTGTCCCAGCAGCAACAATGGACGTCGCGCAACGCAGGCTGTAGGGTCTGAGCCGCCCTTCTCATTTATTCCCAACTTCGTCGGGGAAAGTAGTGCATGCGGGGGGGGGGGGCCCAGCCCACCCCTCCCAATCAGGTCCGTCGCTAGGGCCCCTGCTCACTCCCACGTCTGGCACTCACTGCTCCCGCAGCCACCCGACACCACCCGGCGCCTCAATTCTTACCGGCGGGTACGGCATCGTGGTACAGGATCTCCGGGGCCCAGATTGAGTGCCCCCAGGCCGGACACGACGTCTCGGCCTCGCGCTCCAGGATGTTCAATGTCCGGATACTTGCTACTCGAGCACCGCCCAGCCGTTCCGGAGGCCTTCACGCACGCCGGCCTCGCCGGCTTCGCTGTTGTCTATCTCCGCCGTCAATAGTGGCAGTGAATAGAAGTGCCACAGAGCACAACCCTAATACCGTAAAAAATAGGGAAAAAAAGTTGAAAAATCCAGAATGACTATGCATAAAAGGCAAATTCTTTATAGGTAGCACTAGACAGGAAGTCTAAAAACACATTACCTGATTTTACATAACAGCAAATTACGTTACAAAACCTAACTCTACCACTTCATTTTGATCCTCTTTTTGTAAAAAAAAAGGGGCCTTTATTACCCTGACAACATATTTTCACTTTTCTGCTCTGTGAAAAAAAGGTAGACCCTGTGGCGCAGGTTTCATTCTTCAGAACATAAAGATATAGATGCTGTGGCGTTATTATATGTGTGCGGGCTAATACGTTGGCTAAGCACTGCACTCACAGATATTAATCCTTCTTGTAAACTGCATTTGTATTTTATATGCAACACGGTTTTTTAAAGAAAATACATGACTTATAAATTATCTAATTATCGCAGCAACCAATATCTCCCACTGAATAAAAAAAATAAGGTTATGTTTCCCATTGACTTGTTCATTTTGGTATATGAATAGGTTTTAACAACGTTTTGTATAGTGAATATCCAGGTGCTTAAAGGCCTGCTGAGCTGTGTTAATACTCAGGCTTTGCCCAGATGTCATAGCCTTGCTTTTAAGTGATATTGTAAATAGTTTTTCCTGTATCCCGCAGCGCTGTTCTCTTCCCCACAATGGATGGGGGAGGCCATTTCTGACCATCATATGGTCGTACAAGGCAGTCTGCTCTCGTTTCCTCTGAGGATTATCTCTGAGGGAAGGTCTCACCAGCACATCATCACACTCTGGCTCTTGAACGTGTCACTGTACCTCTAAAATCTATTATCCGCGCTCCACAGATGTTAATTATTATTTACACTGGATTTCAGCTGTAGAATCAATATCAGCATGTCAAGGTGAAGTGAAGGGTGATAATCCGTTCAAGAATCTCCCATCGATTCTCCTTAATCTTTTTATCCTCAAATATTTGGTTTCTGTTAATGTAATCCCCCGAAAATTGATTTGTTTTGCTCTGCTGGTAAATGTAGTCCTAATCCTCCAAGTCTCTTTGTCAATATTAAAGTTATCTTGAAATTGAATATATCAGGTGAACTTCTTCAAACTACTTTGAAGTGATTATCTTGCACATAAACTTACATGCTGCTCCATCCTTGCCTTGATTGAGCTGCCTGCTCTCCACATGCACATTTCCTTCTTTCTGTCACACACATCTCTCATGATGCCCACCTTATGCCTTACCAGACCCAGGTTGTCTGCAATAAAGGTCTCTTACATCATCTTAGCAGTGGGGCTGGCCTACATAACTCTCTTCTTCTGGTACTTTATCTACAGGTGTTTCCTTGTCCTCTGAAAGCTCTGCTGGCAAACATGCTGTAATTGTCTCCCAGGGTGCCTTATGCTTCTGCTTTTCCTGAGTGGCACAGGAGATTTTCATGAGTTTGACTTGAACTTGAGTCGAAAAAAACACCAGTGGTGGCTGCCACAGAGTAGCATGGGTGGGGAGGATAGAAAACCTAATAACAAAGTTACTTACCGTGCTGCCATACCGCCGCCTCGCGTCCGCCCTCTTCTGTTACTGCTTGAAGCAGGAAGCACATACAGGCTCCCCAAAGCCAATCACAATGCTGCAAGGCAGCGGTGTGATTGGTCTGAGCACCATGGTTCAGCGCTCCGACGGGGACTATGAGCCTGTGCATCTTCCTCACCAGGCTGTGTATTACATCCTTGTGGGGAACAGGCAAAGTGCACATGACTGGCGGGCCCAAGACGGCCGACCAAACCCTCAGGCGCACTTAAGTGCCCCAACCACTCCTCCCCTGCTGGCAGTGACGACAGCCAAGCCCCGCTCCGCCCCGCAAACCTGCCTGACAAAAGAAAAATAAAATTATAACAACATATTGTTATTTTCATTTTATTTTTCCTTTTTCCTCTGCTCAAAATGCATTGGGGCGGAGCTCCTCAGCATTAGCGGAGGAGAAGCCGCTGAAAAACACCTGCTGAGGTCTTGCTCTAATGAGTTCAGCTTATGTTAATGGTCTGCCTCAGACAGCGTAGACTACACAGCGACCTTTAGCAATTATTTATCATTTGCGAATCACCAAGTAAAGTGTTTTGATCCTATTAAAATCTTTGTTATCACACTTCAGAATTACAAAAAGGTGCTTTGTTTGTTCTTTTGGAACTGCTGATATATTTTGATATTTTTTTAAATATTTTTACAGTTCAATTACAGGTATTTAAATGTTGTGGGTTAGAAACAATTGACACACTGCTACCTTTCCTTTCACACTCTCTGTACCCCAGCAAGATTGTCAGATAGTTCTAACTTTGAATCCTCCAACTTTCCAGTGAGAGAAAGAAAAGTAATGTTTCTGTTACAAGATTAAGCAGCCCTTTGTCAGAAGGCAGAGGCTGATAGTTGGCCTCCATCTTTGAACTCACAGCAAATGGGGCAAGATCAAAACTAAATTTAAAGGCATCTTTATTGCTCGCTCTCCTTCTGAATTCCAGTATGGCTATTTTGGGGGGATGCACAATCCCTCCCACACACCCCCACCTTCCAGCACCTACTACCAGTTTGCCTTGTAGCAGAAGGGGTAAGAGCAGCCCTTATTGAAGTGTTTTCTATTCAGTTGCAAACATGAAAGAAAGACTTGGCTTGTGGATGAGGCCTCCTGCTTGCAGGCCCCTTGGAGGCTCAGTGAAGACAGAACAACTTTCCCATCCCCTAGTGATGTCCGTGACCAAGGTCATACTTATAGGCCTCCTTTATATTCGATTGCTGACACAGGCACTAGCATTCATTAGATTCGTTCAGTTTTCCAAGCTGATGTTTTTACCACCTTAGCTGTGACACATGCTCTACAAGAATATTTTAGTATTCACAAGTAGCCTTTTGTATTTATTCTACTAAGAGGATTGCTACAGCTACTGTCTTAGACCATTTCATGATGAAAACCCATTGAAATCACTGAAGAGGTGTTGACACCTTACAAATATGGCAGAATAGGGTTGGATGTTTACCACTTGTAGCAAATACCTCCAAGTTGTCAACTTGAAAATGAGGCAGAATATGCAGAATCGGTTTTGAATATACCAAATTTCTTATGCTTCGCCTTTTATCTAGGCCTCTTCTGCTGACACAATTCGGCAGGTTTGATCTGAGGTAAAATGTGAGGGTGTGATTATTATCATACAATTCGTAATTCTGATCGTTGTGTGACGTTTTGAATTTAGACCTTGTAATGAGTTTTGAGCTGATACATTGAGATGGATACATGCTCTGAAACACAAATTTGGATAGAGCTCCAACGTCTGACTTATTTACACAGCATGGTCAAAATGATGTGTTATTTTATTTGGGTGTGATTTCTCTCTTTATAATAATAATAATAATAATAATAATAATACTGAAGCTTATAAAGCGCAACAGCTACCCCAAACAGGGGTGTCCCGGCGCTGAGACATCAGGTGAATAACGTCAGAGAGGGTAGCGAACTTAACCGTCCATTATTAATCTGCCCTAAAGAGCCACGTCTTCAAGGCCTTTAGAAAACAGGTTTCTGAATTCGCCTGCCGCAAGGGACCTGGAAGGGCATTCCACAGTGAGGCCATTCTGACCGTGAATGCTCTACTGCCCAGGCGTGATTTCACAAAGTGCGGGGTGCGCAGCAATTTATGGAAATTAGATCGCAGCGCACGATTTTGCTTGTAGAGACATAGTCTTTCCTTCAGATATCTCGGCCATTTTCCATTAAGAGCCCGATAGGCCAACGTCATGGCCTTAAATATAATTATTTTCTCCACTGACTGCCAGTGGAGCTTCTGTAGATGAGGAGAGACATGGTGTCGAAATTGTATACAACAAACCAGTCTGGCAGCTGCATTCTGTATCATCTGAAGGCGGTGAATGGCGTATTTGGGAAGGTCAAGATATAGGCCATTAGCGTAGTCTAGCCTAGATGTAACTGTGGCATGTACTACTGATTTGCGTCAGTCTTCCGGTAAAAAGTGCAAAACTTTCTGGAGATTTTTCAATTTACTAAAACAGATTGCAGAGACCTGCTGTATTTGGGCTGAGAAGGAAAGGTCAGACTCCCATCTCATCCCTAAATTTCGAATGCATTTGGCAGGGGAAGGTGGTGGGCCCATTTCTGACGGCCAACATAAATCTGAATCTGGCACTGGGCCCTGACCCGAAGAACAGAACTTCTGTTTTCCCAGCGTTGAGCTTTAATTTATTAGAGTTCATCCATAGAGCTATGTCCCGCAAGCAACCTTTAAAATTCTTAAAAACATCTACCGTCTGCTCCTTAAACGAAAAAAACAACTGGGTGTCATCAGCGTAGGAAATTGCTTTCACTCCCCAGTTGGTAATCAAAGAGAACAATGGGGCTGGGTAGAGGTTAAAAAGTAGAGGGCTCGAGGCTGAGCCCTGGGGGACATGGCACCAGTGCTGCTTTGGTTTGGATTCATATGGTTTAAGGGCAACTCCTCAGTGTGCCCACTCAGATAGGATGTCAGCCAGGTCAAAACCTTCCCCCCAAAGCCCACACCTTGTAGTCTCTGGACCAGTATGGAATGGTCCACGGTGTCGAAAGCCGCAGACAGATCCAGGAGCACCAGCAATGCTGATGCTCTTGAATCCAGTGACCACCTTATCAACTCTGCTACCTCAAGGAGAGCGGTCTCCGTACTAAAACCTGGCTGAAAACTAGATTGTGTGTCATGCAGAGCGCCATTCTGCTCAATAAAAGTGGTCAGTTGGCGCTGAACCAACTTCTCCAGCATTTTCCTGGGGCGGGGAGCAAAGAGATGGGTCTAAGGTTGCTAAGATCATCTGGATCCCCATTAGGTTTCTTTCTCAAAGGGAGAAGTGTTGCATGTTTCCATTTATCAGGAAATATGCTAGTTTCCAGAGAGGAGTTCCATATATGAAGTAGCCCACCCGTCAGGGAAAGAAATAACATTTTCCACAGTTTGGGAGGGCATGGATCATCTGGAGCGCCTGAGCGGCATTTATGGATTTCAGCTAGGGCATCCTGAGGTGATATTGGTGTGAAGTTGGTAAGCATAGGTGCCTCCGCGCAACCGGGGATATATCCGCTTCCACAGTTGCCTCAGACGTCACAAAGGAGTCGTAAACCTTTAGAATTTTATTATCAAAATGATTAGCAATTTTTTCGCACAAGGATAGGGATGGTGTCACTTCAGTTTCTATCGCCTTGGGTTTAAAAAAGGTTTGGACTACTTTAAAAACCTCACTACTGGAATGGTCTGCGTTTTGGATGCCTGAAACGATAGAGTTCCGCCTGCCTGCTTTTATAGCTTTATGAAAATCTTTTAATGCTTTTTTGTAGGTTACCTTGGCGATATCACAGTAGCCCAGCCTCCACTGGCGTTCCAATTTTTTGCACCTGCTTTTTGTTTCTTAGAGGGCATTAGAAAACAGGGAGCAGTAGGGGACAGTCTAGTAGATTTCACTACTCTGACCGGCGCAACTGATTCCACCGCAGTAGCAATCTATTCATGTATAGAGGCTGCATCTGCATTGGGGTGAGAGGATAGACAAGGATAATTGTCCTGCAGAATAGAGCTTAATACTGCTTTGGTCAGGTTATTCCAATATCTCTTTTGAATAAAACGAGTTCCCTTAGCTTGCCCCAGGTTGGGCAGAGTAATCACAAAAGGGACCAGGTGATGATCTGACCATATTAGAGGGGACGGAGTCTCCGTTTCGATGGCAGAGAGGTTGGAGAAAACTAAATCCAAGGTGTGCCCCGCTATGTGCGTCGGGAAGGACACCCGTTGTATGAGATTGGCACCTGCTAAGGCCGAAACCAGTTGCGCTGCTTTTGAGCAGTTCGAATCGTTCACATGTAGATTAAAATCTCCCAGGGCCATACAATTGGTATACATTACCGATTTTTGAACAATAAAGCAATATAAAGTCTGCAAAGCAGTCGCTGCACAGTCGGGTGGTCTGTAGATGAGAATGCCCGCGAGGGGAATTGAGGGGTTAAATTGTATATAAAAATTAAGACCTTCAATGCCCTGTACAGACAAAGGGTCAGAGGACACCAACTCCCACGAGTCTCTAAGAATAATAGCCACCCCGCCCCCCCTTTTCCCACCTTCTCGTGTTAAGCCAGGTTTCCTTTAAAAACATAACATCCCAGGTACGTTCAATTAAAATTGACCATACATCCATTGCATGCTTGGGCAATGATCCGCAATTAATGAGGCAAGCCTTGATTTTAACATTGCACTCATACGTCAAGCCCCGGGGCAGTATCTGTCTCGAATTGGGAGCCTTAACCTGATTCAAACTCTGGCCGCATGCACAGCAGCTATGTGTTAGTGGGTAAACTGCTAAATCAATCTGGTGTGACTTAGCACAGATTGGATCTCGGCGGCACGTTAAATCGTCCCGGGACCAGCATATGGGCTCGCCGCTCCTACTGCCGGCAGCATTGCCGGCGCTGGGCGCGATCCAGTCGCGGACGGGCGCAGACGGGCTTGCCTTTGGAGCGCCCGCTGCGCGCGCCCACTGCGCGCGTCTGCTGCGCGGCTGGCAAGCCATCCGCTTCATATACCCGGGGGCAGGAAGTGAGTGTCAAAGTGGACGGAGTCGCGTCTGTCCCTCCGTTCAATCGGCACTGTTTGCTGTGACGGACCAGGGACCACGATAAGCAAGGACAGTCTCCCACAATATCCCAAAAGTAAGCAACAGTTTTAAAATACCAAATTTTAAAGGTTTAAAAACAAAAGGTTTAAAACAGAAAGTGTAAAATGCAGACAATGTGCAAATCGAGCAAAGCAGCTTGATTTTAGACCATGGCTAGCCTCACAGCGCGCAATTACCTAATAAAGCGCGACCGGCCAAGCCATCCGCCTCATATTCCCGGGGGCAGGAAGTGAGGATCAAAGTGGGCGGAGTTGCGTCTGTTCCTCTGTTCAATCGGTACTGTTTGCCGCAACGGACCGGGGACCGCGATAAGCAAGGACAGTATTCCACAATATCCCACAAGTAAGCAACAGTTTTAAAATACCAAATTTTAAAAGTTTAAAAACAAAAGGTTTAAAACAGAAAGTGCAAAATGCAGACAATGTGCAAATAGAGCAAAGCAGCTTGATTTTAGACCGTGGCTAGCCTCACAGCGCGCAATTACCTAATATATCTCCACATGCTTGATTCACACTGAGCTGTCACTTCACAAATTTGATGTATCACTTTTTTGCTTGTTTTGCAAATATGTTTCTTCCCAGGATTATTTTAGGCTGGTTTAATTAAACAATTGTTTAGTTACTTTGTTGTCACAATTTAAGAATCTCTTACTTCCAATACGGAATTTATTGTTGATTAATTTGGTAGGCGCATTTGGAGAGGAAGATGTTTTCTCAGTACGCCACAAAACAGTCCAAACACTCTCCCTGAAGGAATTATTGTTATGGAATACTACAAATCCAGGTTGCTCCTGTGATGTGAATGTACTTTTTTAAGGTGTTACAGTTTGAAGGTTTGTCATGCGCTGCACCTGTTGAACTTAAAACAGCCCTGGCAAAAACTATAAATTCAGACCCCATTTGCACCAAGTGAGTGATCCCTGACGCGTTGCTCAATATGATGTTCTCTAGGAGATTTTTGGAAAAGTAAAACCGAAAGGTGCATTATAACTGCTCAATTTTTCAATTACATTTGCTAGTTATTCTGGTGTTTCTGAAAGGGATTTAATAAAATATTCCAGTATATAAAAGTTTAGCATAGTATCTTGTAGCGCTATTTCTACACAGCTTCTAATCATGTATGCACCTGTGTAAAAATAGTGTGCCTGACTAGAAAAAGAACATGTTGGTACCGTTATGAGAGGCTTTCTTCTCATTCATCCATTCATTAGTCTTTGAAGCTGGTCTAAGAGGATGTATGACGTTACAACGCATACTATTACAACGCATACCATTACAACGCATTTTTTACAACGCAAGTACTACTACAACGCATTACTTTACAACGAATACTTTTACAACGCAAAACCTATTAAAATACTGAAAAGTGCTGTTACAACGAAATCTATTACAACGCATACCACTACAACGCGATTTTTTTTATTTTTTATTTAAAAGTACAATAAAATCTGGCACGGGATGCAGGGAAATTAGGGGTTTTAGGGTGGGGAAGTGTATTAAAATGTGGAGAAAAACTGAGCGTAAATCTACTGAAATGCATTACCAAATTAATACTCGAGTATTAAAATCAATACGCGAGTATTAAAATTAATACTCGAGTATTAAAATTAATACTCAAAATCCCCCATAAAATTCCGTTTTCACACATTTCAAAGTTTTACTAAAAGAACGATAGATTTAACAACAGTACTTACACATTTTTATCATGATTACATCGGAAAGTAAGTAAACAGAGTAAAACAGAAGACACATACACATAGGCGCCATTTTAACCATCTCACTTGTAAAACTTGTCCTACAACACTTTCTATGAAAACAATACCAAAAGACATGTTCCAAAATGGATGCCAAAACGGAGCAAATGAATGAAAACAATACATTTTAAAATGCATTTTTAAATTATCATTTTCCACAGTAAAATAAAGTATAACGAACGCAGTTTTTAAAAAAATTAATAGTGACACAGAGTAAAACTTATAAATACCAGGAAGACACCATTTTGCAATCAGTTGATTATCAACTACCAGAGAGACCAGACGTCAAAACCTGACCCTCTGTCACCTCTACTGCGACCTCCTCAGAGAGAGCACTGAATTCCTTCGGAAAAGCATTATTAGTAGACAACTACTAGTAAGTCAGTAAAATATTTTTATACCATGGTTTTGCGTAAAATATGTTTGCTTTCCATACAAAATATATTTTAAAATTTTTAATATTAACTTTTAAAATGTACTGTTTCTAATTTGTTATCACTAAAAATATATACCAACTTAAAACAACTACTTTCTTTTCCAAAAACAGAAACTTGCTAAATATTGAGAATCAAGAATTGGTGTACCTATTTTTGCATCACCTCAAAGGAATCGACTCACCTTTACGATTGTGAAGGTAAATGTAATTTAATTTAAATTATTTTACTTTAAAAATATATTTTTAGCATTAGCTAAAGTGTTGTATTGCAAAGGTAACTTTTTTTTCCCCTCAAACACACTACATCATAAACGAAATTATACCATGGTGCAGGGGTAACAATTACTAATAGGACTTCAGTTAGGTACTACATGTGAAAAAGCGTTTCAAGTTACTGAGGTAACTATTAGTATTCTAAGTCCCAGAATGTTCAGCGGTAGAGTAATTGAGTGATAGTGTAGGTGTATCCATTATTACTCTTATTTTAAAATGCATTCAATGTGTATTATGTTTTGCTTAATCAATTGTTACTCATACTCATTTGACAAATATCATAATTTTCAAAAATGTTTTTTTTTTTAACCAACGTTTGCAAAGTAACATTAATTTTTTAAACTTTTTTTTTTTCCAGAGTAACTCGGTTACAAAAAAATAACTATATCCTGCAGCAAGCATTACCTTAAAGGCACGAGAACAAACAACAACTGAAAAAGGTATTTTACATTATGAGTATTATAATTTCCACAATTTAATAGTCATTCCTTTTGCTATTGTTACTCGACTAAAGTGCAGAAATAGGATAAATGATGGATAGTGTAGGGGTACAATTTACTATTCCAACTCCAGGAAGGTGCAGCAGTAGGGAAAGTGTTGGATGGTGTAGGGGTAAATTTCTCTATTTTAACTCCAGGAAGATGTAGTACTTAGGAAAGTGTTATGTAGTATTAGTTATATTCTATGTCAAAATTTCGAAAAGATAATCTGAATTTACATTTTAAAACAACGTTAAGTTTTTTTTCCCTCTTTTTTTTCCAAAGACAATTGTTTTTTTCGTTCCTGAAAGATTCTTTCCATCACATACGTTACAACTGCAGCCAACAGGCCAATTCAACTTTACAAGCCTCACCAAGAAAAGCAATTTAAAAAAAACAAGGTATTGTTATACAGCATTGTTTTTTTACCTTTCAATATGTTAGACTAACCATTTAATTGTTAATGTAAATAAAATCCCAAAATAATTAGAAAAACAGTTGCAGTTTGAAGAATTTCTTTTCAGAACTCCAGGAAGGTGCATCAGTAGGGACAGTGTTGGATGGTGTAGGGGTGTAATTTACTATTCATAGACTTCAATGCAAAAGCGTGGGAATTTTTTTTTCAAGTAAGTTATTTTTTTCCTGGGATTTTTTCTTAAGGTATTATTATTTCTGAAATTCATTTCTTATTACTCTTTTAATATTAAAAATAGATATTTTTTTTTTACATTTCTCTAATTTTTTAATATAATACTCCAAAAGTACTCTTCCTTTTTTTAGACAAACATTAAACTTTATATAAGTAACTTAAAAATACTCTAGTATTAATCTTTCTTAATACTAATTTTTTCTTTAATTAACTGTTATTAATTTTAAATAATTGGTCTAGTATTAATATTTAATAATAATCCTTTTTTAAATTTTATTTACATATTTAATTTTAAATAAAATTACTCATTTATTAATTCCTCAAAATACAATTCTTTTATTATTAATATTAATACTCTTTTATATTTGAAAAAAACTCAAGTACTAATATTTTGTTAAACTACTCGCACTTATATTTTTAATTTTATAATAAAATATACTCTTTGTATTTTGAAAAATACTCAAGTATTAATTTTACTTAAAAAATACTCTTTTAAATTAGAAAAATACTCAAGTATTAATATTTAGTTAGACTACTCACACTTATATTTTTAAATTTAAATTAAAATATACTCTTTCTTTTTTGAAAAATACTCAAGTATTAAATTAACTTAAAAAATACTCTTTTATATTAGAAAAATACTCAAGTATTAATATTTTGTAAAACTACTCACTTGTTTTAAATTTATATTTTTATAAAAAACATTTAATTATACGATATATATTTATTTAAGTTAAAATCCCAAAATTAAAAAATTCGTTGTAATAGTATATGCGTTGTAAAAGTACTTACCATATAATATCATGCGTTGTAAATGCATGCGTTGTAAAGGCATTTTCAAAGAATGCGTTGTAATGGTATATGCGTTGTAAAAGTACTTACCATATAATAGCATGCGTTGTAAAAGCATGCGTTGTAAAAGCTTTTGCGTTGTAAAAAATGCGTTGTAATAGCATAGCGTTGTAAAAGTTGCGTTGTAAAGGTAGTTCCCCGGTCTAAGAATGTTATGCGGGCCGCCGGATCGCGTAACATGCTACACAACTCCTGGAGGTGAAACAGTCCTCCATGTGTCAAAACCAGTCTCCTGGGGCTCCAGCCTCCCGGACGTTTGCCCGGTTGCCCGGCTGGCCAGTCCGGGCATGCCTGTTGTTCCTCAATGAATCTCTGCAGGCATCCACTGCTGATTTTAGAAACAATAATTCCATCTAACAAAAAGACTCATATAGTAAAATAAACCACCAAAAACCATTTTTTACTAAGTACAGAGTTGAAATCTAAAGTCAATGGTAAATAATATCAGAGGTTGGGCATGTGATCTGCCAAACTAATGGGACCGAGACCTGATACTGGTAAAGAAAGAACAATAAAATGTGCTTATAGTATTTTTGCTTTTTATTAATAACATTACAGTAAAATAGTGTTGTCTTTATGTTCTAAACCAATAAAGTCAGCATTTTTCAAAGCCAAATACACCAGATATCATTCAAATGTGTTATCAAGCTGAAAGACAACTCCCTCCATGTTAAGTAATTGATGCTCTGTAGGACTCACCTATCAGACAGCACAAACTGTCCGTTTGTAAAAAGTCCTTTTGTCAGATTACAGTGGGCTTACAGCCTGCCCATTTGTTAGACCTGTCAGCCTTAAGGTTGTCTTCCTCCAACCTATTGCCTTCACCCCTCCTATTTTTGCTGATCTCATTCTTGTTGGCCTTGGGACTCTGTGCACTTTACCACTACTAACTAGTACTAACCTGTTTGCGCGCTCTCCCCTAAACATGGTAAAATTGACTCACAACCAATTGGCACATTTATTTACTTGTAAATCCACAGTAAAGTGGTATTGCATGTAACCAGGGCCTATCAATTAAATGCTACTAGTGGGTCTGCAGCACTAGTTTGGTGGTAGTTTTATGGCAACGAATATTGCTCTTGTGCTCAGTGATTCTGACCTTAACGGGCCTCATGGTCGTGCCAACATACCTCTTGTCACAAGGGCAGGTCAGCATGTACACACAACGTGGGGTGTTACAGTTAGTGTGTTTGATTAGCATCCATGTAAATGTGTCTGATAGAACCAATTGTTTGGTGTGTCTGGTCTGTGGGCACACGGTACAAGAGCCGCAGGGATAGTGTCCTGTCATGGGTGGGAGATCCCACAGTTGCCTCTGGTTAGGGATGTTGCTCTTCTTAGGTCTAGTGTGCACCAACATATCTTTCAAATTGTTGGTACGTTTAAACGCAAACCTTGGTTTGGGTATTGACAGTGTACATCTGCCACGAACATTGCCTTCCTAGATCTCACCATCAGATTACAAGAGGGTAGAATAACGACATCCCTATACAAAAAGCCTACCGACAGAAACAGCTTGCTACTGTACAGCAGCTATCATCCTGCTACACTGAGAAATAACCTTCCCTTCAGCCAATTTCTAAGAATTAGAAGAAACTGTAGTTCCACAGAGGACTACAAAATTGAAGCAGTGATACTGGCTGACATTCTGCTGAAGAGACAATACCCTAAGAAACAGGTTCACTCTTGCATGAAATGAGCAAGAAACAATAATCGTGAAAGCCTCCTAGAGGTACATGAGAAAGAACCCACTGACATTTTGACCTGTGTGACCACGTACACACCTAGATCCAATCTAATAAAGAAGGCAGTGAACAAACACTGGACAATTCTGAAAATGGGTACAGTGCAGGTTTCTAAGGTGGTGGGTGATGTGGCTGTGGCGTGGCATGGTACATCGAGGATCAGTCATGCCGAGGCGTTTTGGATGCGTTGTAGTCGTTTGATGAACTTGGTCGCGTAGAGGGCGTTTCCGTAGTCGAGTCTGCTACTGAGGACGGCCTGGGTGACTGTCTTTCTTGTATCTGTCGGGATCCATCTGTAGATCTTGCGGAGCATGCGGAGGGTGTTGAAGCAGGAGGAGAAGACGGCGTTGACTTGCTTGATTATTGAGAGCGTTGAGTCGAGGATGATTCCCAGGTTGCGTGCATGGTCTGTGGGTGTGGGGGCTGGCCCCAGTGCCGGCGGCCACCAGGAGTCGTCCCAGGCTGAAGAGTTGGAGCCGAGGATGAGGACCTCCGTCTTGTCCGAGTTCCGCTTCAGGCGGCTGATCTTCATCCAGTCGGCGACGGCCTTCATTCCTTCGTGGAGGTTGGCTTTGGCGGTGATGCGGTCCTTGGTGAGGGAGAGGATCAGTTGAATGTAGTTGGCGTAGGAGATTATGTTGAGGTCGTGCTGTCCACACACCAGGTGCAGCTGATTTACCATGCTTAACGGCACCAGGAGAGGGTATTTAAGACAGGAACCGGCAACCTGTCTTTTCCTTCCTGATGCAGCGGAGCGGGTAGGTGAGCCGGACTGCTCTGAGCGGGAGCAGGTGAGTATGGATTACGCGTTGAGACTATGCTTGGTCACAAGCTTTTAAGAGAGATAAGAGGTGCTGGGAATTGCTGACAAGTAACCGCTGGTCTTTGGGAAGGGTACGCTGACTCTGATGTTCTGTAGAGCTCTGCACTAAGACATAGCTTGGGCGCTGTAAGCGCTCTTAACACACCGCATGATTGGCATAATGTCGGAGCGTATGATGAAGGCGCCAGCAGCTAGGCAGGCAGGTCTGGGGCACTTTTGAGTCTGTTGAATAACCTTGTCAATGATACCTATTTCACAACTATGGGCTTACTTTAACCTGAACCATGCCCACTTTCACTTTTAATGCTCTAGGGTCATGGCTTTAGCAACTAAACATTGTGCCTACAAGCCCTCACCCAGCATACTTTGTTGTTTGTTTTTTCCTTTTAATAAACAGCGACACTACGTTGAGTGTCCATATACTCTGCTTCGGTCTGATGAAGCAGCACTTGAATCCTTAAGAGGTGAGCTGATACACACTCACCATGATGTTCAATTACTCTAACTGGTTACACAGAGGTTTTTATATTCTAAATACAAATGAAGGCACACTTAGAATGTGATATGCATGAAATCACGTTGTTTTTATCACTTGTATAGATTCAAAGAGGTTGTGTACGGTGAAATACACCCACTGGAATTAATAGGACCATGTACCAATATCTCCATTTGGTTTTATGATCCTTTTTGTTTGTACTCTAGGTTGGCTGCTTTTCTCCGAGGGAACATCCTACCGAGAGAAGAAGTGATATGTAGAACCACACCACACAATGTAGATAGTTTTCATTTAGTCACTAGGTCCTGAGGAATCGCCAAATGATCTACTAGAGACATTTTATAGGCGAGAAACATGTTGACCACTAAGGGGTAGAGCGTAATTTTTTTCAGATTAAAACAAAATAGTCGCACTCCTTCTTCTTTTTAGTTTTAAATCAGGTTGTGACCTCTCCAGAATAAAAATAATTATAGAGGATTCCCTTACCTGTTTTAACCCACACACCACATCTACATCTTACCAGGCCCCTCACACCCACAGCACCTATACGGCAAGGAACAAAAGATCTCTGATAAAGAGCCCCTTTATGGGTGCCCGTCGAGCATTGCAGCGCCGGCTCGACGAGGAGCAGACCCATATGATGAAGCATGACACCTAGCTTGCTGGGTGTGTGAGGGTACTAGTTCCGAAAGGAGGTATTTCCCACCTCCCCACCACTCTGAGTACTCACCAGGTGGCCAACTTGCTACCCAGGAACACCGTACCTCTTTTGTCTTCTAGTTCTACCCAGGGCAAGTACGGTTGACCTTTATCAAGCCCTCATTGTCCCCCTTTTTGTTTATCTAATATCAGTCTCTCATTAGCCTATGTTTAAGGTTCTTAACTGCATTTTTGGAAGGATTCACTGGGCAGATTATTTTATATGAATTTGGACAATATTTAAAAATTGTATTTGGGATTCTGAGTTTAGCCATTCTCACAAAAGAACATGAACAGAGAAGTGGCGCAGCAATCAGTGGGCTCTGTAAAGGGCTGAATCAGAATAAAAACAAGTCAAGGACTGCGCCAAGAAGAGGAAAACATGGAAAAATGCCTTCCTCAGTCAGATGTATTCACTGACGGACTACAGGGAATATGAAAGAAGATAACATAAGTAAAGTAGGAATCAGTAATGAAAAATATGTGAGCAGTAAGCACAAATGTAATTCAATGAAGGATTGCAGATAGCGATCATTCATAGTTTAGGAGAGCAGATATAGTGTTATGAGCAAAGACAACGTCCTATAAAAGGCTCCAGTTGGCAATGTCCAACTGTTGGACTTGGCCCTCTCTCCAGGGTCAACCCAAACGTTTCGACTTCACCCCTCCTGTTTTTGCCAAATTGTTTTTGTTGCCCTTAGGACTCTGTGGACTTTACCACTGCTAACCAGTGCTAAGGTGCTTGTGCTCACTCCCTTAACCATGTTAAAATTGGCTTACACCTTATTGGCATATCAAATTTACTTATAACCCCTTGTAGAGTGGTACACCATATATCCAGGGCCCATACATTAAATGCCACTAGTGGCCCTGCAACACTTATTGTGCCACCCACTTAAGTAGCCCCTTTACATGCCCCAGGCCTGCCAATGTAGTCTGCATGCAGTTTTATTTTGATAAACAGGTTGTATTCATTTTAAACCACCAAAAGTAGCAAGAGTGAAACAACAGACACACAAGCAGCACAATACATAAGAAAAAAACAGCGACTGCACAGCTCATCAGTGTTACAGGAGAAGGGTAAATGGTCTCAACCAGCAGTCTAATTTACGTACAAATTTAGCCCAAACCCACCCATGTTTGCGGGGGAAGCCTCTGGCGTTATAAACCACACGCTCCTGTTGAGCGCACCAGTCAACCCCTTGCTGCCATCCCAACAGGGTGGAAGGGGTAGAGGACATCCATTTAGCAGCAATGGCATGCTTAGCAACCAGGTGAGCTGCGTCCAGGAACGATTGTGCAGCTCTTGTAACTCCAGACCCTTTAAACACACCAAGTAGTATCAGCAGGGGGTAGAGCTGAATCTCCCAACCAAGAACTGCCGTTAGGTTTCGGATCACCTTGGTACAACAGTTTGCTACCACAGAACAGGACCATACCATACAATAAAAAAGAATGTGTGTCCTCATGTAACGTAACTTGTGCTATGTAAAGCGCTCTGATACCTGATTGGATTCGGGTCAAGTTCGTGCTATATAAAACTCATACAAAAAAATAATAGCAGTCTGCCAGATCTATCCCACATCTGGGACAGGCATGATTAGATCGGAGGCCAGCCCGGTGCATATGTGTTGGAGAAAGATAGGCCGAATAGAGATAAAAGGTTTGGACAAACAGTAGTTGACTAGAGATAGTAAGTTTTCGAGGGGCCATCATGGCGTCTCTCCAATCGTCATCTTCCAGGGGACCCAGTCAATCCTCCCAAAGGGCTCTGAGGCAATGTACTGTAGTACCGATTTAATTGATGATCAAGGTGGGATAAATTTGAGAGATCCCGCCAAGGTTTCCCATAAAGAGTTCAACCTCTAGGGGACTTAACTCTGGCAATAGAGATTAGTCATTCCCAGGCCTCCATCAAATGGGCCTCTCTGACAGTGTGCAAGGACAACACGGGATTGGGACCCATGCCACAGAAACATTGTCCGGAACCACGTCTGCGGCAGGTGAAGTGGTAAATTCTGAAAGATATTCAGAAAAATGTGGGAGAATCATCACTTTGTAGAGCACTATGCATCCCTTAACGTTTAGAGGAAGAGATTGCCACCTAGTGAGTTCAGTTTTGGTCCTTCAGACTAAGGGTTGTAGGTTAAGGGTCCATGTAAGTTCTGAATGTAGGGAAACCCAAACGCCTAAATATTTAAAACTGAGCCGACGTAACAGTATGCTTGTCTGCCAGTAAAAGCAGTCATTGTAGGAGGTCAAAGGGACTGGTATGGATTTAGAGGGTGGTTCATCTTCAGACCAATGGACTCCTCAAAACATCTCAGTAAATGAGGACAGCAAGGCCCACTTTAGCGGGATCCACAAGATACAAAAGGGCATCATCCGCATACAAAGCAATGCGGTCCTCCTGGTCAGTACTCCACCGCCATCCCCGAAGCGGGGCATCCATATAGATTAGTTCGGTCAATGGCGAACGCAAAGAGGAGATAGGGGTAGCCCTGTCGAGTCCCACGCCATATGGAAAAAGTGTAGTAAGCACCCTGTTAATTTGGACTCTGCAGTAGGGTTGGAGTAAAGAGAGTGAACCATGCCACAAAATCGAGGTCCGATGCCGTCCATGTCAGCACTTAAGGGAAGGTAACCCCAGTCCACCGTATTTAAAGACTTTTCAAAATCAGTAAAAAGTAAGGCAAGGTCATGTTGCAAACAATGATGGTAAGCAAAGGCCACATGAAGCTGTCGGAGACAGTGCCTTGTGCAACCGGTTGGTATAAAGCTGCATTGATCTAGATGAATAAACGTAGCAAGGACGTGCTTGAGCCGGGTGGCCACCATAGTGACAAAAATGTTAACCTCACTGGTGAGGAGTGATATTGGACGAGGAGGTGGAGGGAGGTTGTGTCTTGGGGAGCAGCACTATAGTGGCTGTGTCCAGTTCCAGAGTGAAGGTGCCTGTGTGGCACACTTCTATGTAAAGGGCCAAAAGGTGGGGTAATAGTGTCACACAGAATGCAGTGTAGTATTCCGAAGGGAAACCATCTGGCCCAGGAGTTTTGCTCGGTGTCAGGCTGGAAAATGTGTCTCCAACCTTCTCAACTGTAAAGGCTTCGTCGAGCATACTACACACAGCAGAGGACAGGCGAGGGTGAGGGATTACCTCAAGGAAGTGACAGGAAAGTTCTAGGTCTGTCCCAACGGAGCTGTGTACAAAGTTTCATAATAGCAAGCAAATGCATGTTCAATCTCGGGTTTAGTATGACATGGATGACCACTGCCATTGATAATTTCAGGTATAATTATATTTAGCTATTGATGGGAGGCTAGCGAATATAGCAGCTTCCCTTTTTTGTCCCCCCACCTATAGACTTTGGCTGCCATGGCCCGCCATAAATGTTTGCTAGTTTCAAGGTAGTGATGACGGATTTCTTTATGAACAAGACCCAGCTGTCGAGAGACATCTTCCTGGGGTCATATGCAAGGCGTCCATCCAAGTGGAGGGCATGACCATCTAACTGGGTAACATGAGAGTGCGAGCAGAGTTCTGAGTCCAAATATGTCCCCTAGCGATGCCTCACATTGTCGCCTTGCTAACAGCCCACAAGGTGCCAACCTTTGCAACTGACCCTTCATTGCTACGGAAGTATGCTTGGAGCTTCCGACTCAGTGCCTGGGCAAAGGTCCTGACCTGGAGGTACCAGGCATTAAGATGCCACATAGGGCATTGATCGGATCTGGGAGGCTGAAGATGGAGGAGAAGAGGGGAGTGATCCGAGATCACAATTTGATATGTGAACGTGGGTAAAAAACAAATCTATCTGGGAGTTAGCGTGATAGGCTGTATGAGTGATTTCGAAGTCTCGAGTGCCATATTCTCCAAGTATCATAAAGGCCAAGGGTGGCAGCACAGTCAGTAAGATGATGTTCCCCGGTACATCTATAGCAAGTGGGGGACCCACTGATATCAAGTTCAGGGGCAGGCACTGCGTCAAAGTCAACACCAATTAATGTAAGACCTTGTGGAAGGATCATGAGGAGTCTGGAAAGGTCCTGGAGACAGGCAATAAGTAATGCAGGCGGCTGTGTGGGTCACATTTGTCATGGAAGACCGTGAAAGGGAAGGAAAATCGCAACAGGATCACAGCCCCTCTGTACCTACGAGATTATCCTGCATGAAAGGCGCCTTACGTGCTCGGAAGGGCCAGTGGTTTCCCGTAAGATGAGTTTCCTGGAGTAAAAGTACCTCAGGGAGGTGGCAGTGGGAAAACGTGAGAACTGCAGAGCATTTCACTTGGTCCAGGAGACCGTTAACATCCAAAGACAGCACACGGAAAGTCATCGCTATAAGGGCTGGGTATGAGCACTCGCGGTGGGCAATGTAAAGCTAAAAAGCTGAAACCACAGTGATATATGAATAAGTCTCCAACTCCTAGCTCCCCACTCCCCACACTTCCACCCCAGAAGCATCTGTCACCCTGAAAAAAAGGGGCATTAAGGAAAACAATTTGTCCAACAATACTTTATAAAGGATGAGTAATCAGCTGCCAGTTAGGTTGGTGGAAGCATCTGCAAGGAAAATAAACATGCAGTTGGGGAGAAAATCAGAGAGCATTCCAAGAGAACAAAGAAGATAGTTCGAAGGAGTCAAAACCATGCATCTGCGGAGATCCAGTTCCAGTCAAATCGGAGAACTGCGGAAAAGAGGAGTCAGTATGAGGAGCTACCTGCACTGATGATGTTAGGCTCTAGGCTTGTCTAAGTCCGGTCTACCCTCCTCCCTCCCAGAGATAGGGTCTGAAGTCAGTGAGGGCGGCGATAACGGCCGCTTTTGGGGAGATTGAGAAGATGACTTGATCGAGCTGTTTACCTTCTCCTCTGAAAGCATGTGCAATTCCTTCATTGTTTAGACAACAGCTGCGGATTCTGTAGGTTAGCAGAGGGTGCTCAATGTGACGAGGATGCAGCAGGGTGGCGGAGGGGCTGGTTCTCAGTAAGCCAGTGCCAGGCAGATCCTGGTGTGTCAAAAAAATAGCATTTATTGGCATGGATGACATGGAACTTAGCTGGAAATAGTAGGAAGTATTGAAGTCCCATGCCCCTGAGCTTTTGCTTGACCTCTGTGTAAGAGCAGCATCGCTGCTGTACCTCACAAGTGTAGTCTGGGAAAAGGGGCACTTTGGGGTCCCCACATTGGAGTAGGCAAGTGATTATAGGTCGGGGGAGGCACCAGGAGGAGGTCCTGGAGTTAGCGCTTGGGGAGTCCTTTTTATCACAAACAAGGAGGACAGACTCTCGGAGAGCATCCATTATATATTCCTGTGCTCCAAAAGGTCTGCCACCAGTTGCGGTGCATTGCCCTCTGTACCTTCAGGGACATCAAGTAGTTGCACGTTCTTTCACCTGGAGTGATTTTTGCCATCATCTGCGTATCTATGAAGTTCTGCCGTACGCAAGAGCAAAGTCGAGACCTGGACTTTAAGAGTGGAGACAACATCCTCAACTGTAGAGGTCCAGGATTCAACTTCAGAAATACATGCTGTGGCATTCTGTAGATCTTCACGTAAAAATGCTACATCCATCCGTACAATTCCAATTTTTGACTCCACTGCTGCCTGCGAAGTCTGAATGGCCTGAAGAATGGGAGCGAGTTCAGTAAATGGAGGGAAGACCTGTCTCCCTCAGAGGTCCCCGATGGCCTGCTGGTGTGCCCGATAGTGTACTGGTGCATACGGGTCTGTGATGCAGCAGAGCGAGTGGGTCTGTCTTTGCCCATCATGGCGAGATCCCTGGAGCTCCATGCCCATGGCGATGAGGGATCAGCCCGCTTGCCACAAGATCGCAGCAGCACGAGCAGATGACCTTTGCAGATGGGATGGTCCACAACTGCAATAGATATAGGAAACAATGGGAGAATTCATCAGTAGCCGGGCAGCAGTTCAGGGCACTTCGAGGAACTGCTGGGATTTCCTGCTCTAGGTGGGGCTCCAAGGCTTGGGATGCCACGAATAGCCCAACTGCACAGCCCGCCACAGAAAGAGGTGGCAAACCAAAGAGAGACAAGTAGGCCCAACGTTGTCAAGGGAACAGGCAGGCGAGCAATGGAGGTGAGTTAACAGAGGAAGAAGTCCGAGTCACTCGCAATCCAAAGGGCCAAGGTCCAGTATCACACAAATGGAGAGGCCACAGAAGTATACAGGGCTGCCAGGTAAGTGATCAAGGAACACAATTAAGCACTTCAAGTCCAGAGCGCTATGTCCAGAAGCTGACCTATGTGGAAGGCCAGACCCTGTTGCACCACTTGGGTCTTCACCCGGCCAGGGCAGCAACAACAGAGTGCTCCGCTGAGGGCCTCACAGCAACATCAGGGGTCAGCAAAAGGCACACGCAATGGCCACGGGGGCGGGGGCCCAGTGCAGGAGAGTGTCCAGGTAAGGCATGAGACAGACTCCAGCAGGGGTAGTTTTCTCCAGTAGCCCAAGAGGCAGAGGGGGTCAGAGCGGATAAAAGAGCTCTGCAGCCCAACACATGGCACTCTGAGGCCGTGAGGGCCGGCAAAGCACCCCAACTCAGGGCCCACTAAGGAGCCACGAGCTGGGGCGGGGGTAGTGGCATGACAGGCAAACTTCCTCCGGCTCAGGGGAGGAGCAAAATACTGTCTTGCATTTCAGGGTCCCTACAGCACAGCGCAACCAGGCCGACGTGGGGGGGGTTGCAGGTGGAATGTCCGAGTGAAATCTAGACCAGCGCCTTACCTCCCCTGAGCCGCGGGCTACACTGGGTCCATCTCTAGTCCTCTGGCACACAAGTGCACAGCTGGGATCGGGAAGCAGCCGGGGTTCAGCGCTCAGTCACCACAGGTAATTCGTAGGGGCGATGACCCTTTCCCACACCAGGAGTCGTGCCCTCCCGTCACTAGGTGTGCAGCAGGGCTTGGGCCCCCAGCAAGTGCCTGGATCATATTGTAGGGCTTCTTAAGGATGGGATGTAGCCTGGCTAACTTGCAGGGTCAGGGAGGCAATCAGCAATGAGCTATGGCAGCTAAAGATCAGGATTATTGATGGATACTGGGGTTCCAGTGTGGAGCTCGTCTAGAGAGCAGCCACAATTTTGGCCATCCAGGTCATGCCATCCCCTCCAGACTGAATACAGTCTTAAATTGCCAATTGGACTTTGGAATATATCCCCTTGTCAAGCCATAAAGTCCCTTTTTTTTGCAATTAAATCACCCCCTAAGGTAGGCCATAGGTAGCACATTTGGCAGGTGCATTGCAATTAAAAGGCTGGATGTGTACCTCTAAGTTTCACATGTCCTGGTATTGAAACACTCCTACATTAATTTTCCACTACTCTGAGGCCAACCTCTCCTTTTGGATAACATTGGGTTGCCTTATTACCATTAATAAGTGCTATCTTTTGATTGGGACCAGGTAAACGTTTCATGTTTGGTGTCTGAGAAATTGTAATTATTAATCCTCTTTAATAGTAAAGTCAAATTTTAAAATGCCACTTTTAGAAAGGTGGCATTTTTCCTGCCTTAGCAATTTGATGCCCGCAGCCTGTCCTAGGTCACATGACTAAGTGTAGTTGGCAGGTGGACTTTGTATATTCCTCCCAGACAGCTACACAATAGAGGGATTAGGTGTGCCTCGATGGGTCATCAACTGACAAGATGGGGAGGCAGAGCTGGGCCCAGCCCCAATTCCAACTGAACAAGCTATGCTCTGCCTTCACACAAGGACTTGTCATCACTACATTGTTCCTGCAGCCAGCATAGACCCAGGATACTTCAAAGACTTTAAAATGAATTCTCTAGAAACTTCTACTACAAAGAAGGCACCATGTATAATGTATAAAAAAGGGGACCCGCAGACCCACTCTTCAGCACAACCTGTGGAAGACTCAGAAGGACTGGTTTGCTGCTGTCTGCAAGAAGGACTGCTTCTCTGTTGCTCTGCTGCCTAAGTGAAGGACTAGACCTGCATCTTGAAGCCAGGACCACCAGGTTGACTCCAAGGACTAGCTGGGGGGCCTCCTTGAACCCAGCACCTGGACTCGGTCTGCTTTGATTCCCACCCACCAAGTGGTGCTACCCCAGTCTTGGGCCCTTGGGAGTGGGCCTAAGTGTGCTCTGCCAATCCAGCTTTGGTCCTCTGGGCCAAACTGGTGCAGCGTGATGCATCTCCTTGCAGCACCACTACCAAACCGTCACTGTTGCGATGGACCCCCATGCAGGACTTCACATCGCAACCCGCAGTCTCCTCTGAACCGCTGCTGCATTATGCATCATTCGACGGTATCCTCAACGACAATGCTGGACCTTGCATCACAGCTTTGCAACTCCTCAGGACCGCCACTGCCTGACACCTCCTTGAAGCGGGATCTCACAACACTCAGCAACTAGGATTTAAGGTACTTTGTTCAGAGGACAAAAAAGAGGGGGGGACCAAGGAGCTAATAAAGGTCCAGTGTCCATGCTCCCTTTAACTATATATCAATCACCCAGAGGACACTGTTCATATGGCTTGGTGCAAAGAGTCACCCATGCCCTTAAAAAAAGATAAAAAAGAAAAAGGAAAAGGAAAGAAGAGTGGAATAGGAACCTAGGTGAGAGACCCACTCAGGACAAGGAAGACCACTCTTTGTCCTCTAATGCCCTCACACACCTCGAAAGATGTCATGCTTCATCATCGGGCAGTTGCTCCTCGTAGGGCCGGCGCTGCAATTCCCTACGGGCCCCCGAAGGGTCACTTTGTCGGAGATCTTCTGAGGACTGCCGGATGATGCATGCGGGTGTGTGAAGAGTGGATCCTCTAGGGAGGGTGAAAAAGGTGCGTGCAATATTGTGAACAATATAATAAAGGGTCATTATGCAGCGAATATCAAAAATGTACCCTGAGCAGACTCTGTCTGCTAAAAATTGATAAAATCCCCTGGAGGCACTCTATGTCCAGGTATCGTGGGTCGACATGTTTCGCGCCTGTATCGCCATAAGGGTCATTGGCGCTTCTTCAGGACCGGGGTTATAGTTAATAAATAAAGTGCACGTGATACAAAAATGAAATTCAATAAAATACCCTCTATATCGATCAGGGCAAAAGTCTGTACTCCCTCAATGTGGTTACAGCTTAATGTTGGAAATCGCTCCTGATCAATTCCTAGGAAAGAGAAAAAAGGAAACACAACGGGTATGTGCATCAGTAAAACTTGATGCATCAATAGTGTGCCACAGCTGTGTGCACATCAACCACATTTAGAAAGCAGGTACAAGAATCATGTAAATACATATATAACACATGAGAGAACCAAAGCTCTATGTAAAAACAAATAAACATTCCTCCCCATGGACAATGAAACATATTTGTGGCATGTAATTGCGTCAGAAGTGGCAGGAGACAGGACAGACAAAAATAAAAATATCTTCATCCATTTGCAGGTGAGCCCCAGAGTAAATGTCTCTAAAAGAGACCATGGCCCCTAATGTTCAAGACTAAATGGCTTATAATGGGGGTAATTAGTGCTCTGTCATCCTTACCTAATATTTAGAAGACTGTCGCTCCATTAGCTAGAAGCATGGGACGCCCGCATATTATCGGGCTGAAACAACAATGATATGGTTTAAAATACCGTTGGTGAAAGTGCACAAATTTGCAGTGGTCTGTACTCTAAAATCCAATTCCTCTATTAGTCAAAAACTCACGGTTCTGCCTGGGCGATAGCTCCTGTATACCTGCCCCGTCCATGCGACTGCCAGAAAGAACGTGATTATGGCAGCGCGCGGGACTAAAATAGTTGCGGGGACAGGTATCGGGGCGGATTCCCTTTCCGGGATAGCAATACTGAATAGGACCCAATGCGCGTGCGCAAAAAGAGACCGTCAGTGCGCATATGTAAATAAGATACACTGATCCCCTATACCTCAAAAGTGGGCATCCTGTTTTTATACCCCGTAAATCACGGTAGTTCAAAAATAGCTATTGCCTGGAATGCTGATAATCGCATTCAACCAGCTCAAAACTACCGAATGGAGGCTAAACTCTTTTACACGTGATATCGATCTCACATATAGAAAGACTCAACACACGCTGCGGTCTTAATAATTATAGTCAGTAAGGCGACATATTTCCATTCAAAACCGTCCCAATCCAGATACACGTGCTAAAATTTAAAGAAATCTTGTGATAAAAACCATATATACTGTTGGGTTATCTAAGAATCCATTGAGAAAGAGGAAGTGGGAAAGGGCTGAGGATGTAACCAAATTTCATGAAAGCTCTTTGTGCCACGTCAAGTATAGGGGGGGTCAGATGAACAGGAATTTTGCCATAACATGTGCATCTTATTTACATATGCGCACTGACGGTCTCTTTTTGCGCACGCGCATTGGGTCCTATTCAGTATTGCTATCCCGGAAAGGGAATCCGCCCCGATACCTGTCCCCGCAACTATTTTAGTCCCGCGCGCTGCCATAATCACGTTCTTTCTGGCAGTCGCATGGACGGGGCAGGTATACAGGAGCTATCGCCCAGGCAGAACCGTGAGTTTTTGACTAATAGAGGAATTGGATTTTAGAGTACAGACCACTGCAAATTTGTGCACTTTCACCAACGGTATTTTAAACCATATCATTGTTGTTTCAGCCCGATAATATGCGGGCGTCCCATGCTTCTAGCTAATGGAGCGACAGTCTTCTAAATATTAGGTAAGGATGACAGAGCACTAATTACCCCCATTATAAGCCATTTAGTCTTGAACATTAGGGGCCATGGTCTCTTTTAGAGACATTTACTCTGGGGCTCACCTGCAAATGGATGAAGATATTTTTATTTTTGTCTGTCCTGTCTCCTGCCACTTCTGACGCAATTACATGCCACAAATATGTTTCATTGTCCATGGGGAGGAATGTTTATTTGTTTTTACATAGAGCTTTGGTTCTCTCATGTGTTATATATGTATTTACATGATTCTTGTACCTGCTTTCTAAATGTGGTTGATGTGCACACAGCTGTGGCACACTATTGATGCATCAAGTTTTACTGATGCACATACCCGTTGTGTTTCCTTTTTTCTCTTTCCTAGGAATTGATCAGGAGCGATTTCCAACATTAAGCTGTAACCACATTGAGGGAGTACAGACTTTTGCCCTGATCGATATAGAGGGTATTTTATTGAATTTCATTTTTGTATCACATGCACTTTATTTATTAACTATAACCCCGGTCCTGAAGAAGCGCCAATGACCCTTATGGCGATACAGGCGCGAAACATGTCGACCCACGATACCTGGACATAGAGTGCCTCCAGGGGATTTTATCAATTTTTAGCAGACAGAGTCTGCTCAGGGTACATTTTTTGATATTCGCTGCATAATGACCCTTTATTATATTGTTCACAATATTGCACGCACCTTTTTCACCCTCCCTAGAGGATCCACTCTTCACACACCCGCATGCATCATCCGGCAGTCCTCAGAAGGTCTCCGACAAAGTGACCCTTCGGGGGCCCGTAGGGAATTGCAGCGCCGGCCCTACGAGGAGCAACTGCCCGATGATGAAGCATGACATCTTTCGAGGTGTGTGAGGGCATTAGAGGACAAAGAGTGGTCTTCCTTGTCCTGAGTGGGTCTCTCACCTAGGTTCCTATTCCACTCTTCTTTCCTTTTCCTTTTTCATTTTTATCTTTTTTTAAGGGCATGGGTGACTCTTTGCACCAAGCCATAGGAACAGTGTCCTCTGGGTGATTGATATATAGTTAAAGGGAGCATGGACACTGGACCTTTATTAGATCCTTGGTCCCCCCCCCTCTTTTTTGTGTGATAGAGATATAGTACGGTGGATAGCCGTGGGACCTCATTCTATTACTTTATTTCTAATTTTCTTTTTCTCAGGTATACAAGCCTTTTATTACACTGAAGGTAATGGGTAATACGAAATGGCGCTTTTGATGCACATGTTATGGCAAAATTCCTGTTCATCTGACCCCCCTATACTTGACGTGGCACAAAGAGCTTTCATGAAATTTGGTTACCTCCTCAGCCCTTTCCCACTTCCTCTTTCTCAATGGATTCTTAGATAACCCAACAGTATATATGGTTTTTATCACAAGATTTCTTTAAATTTTAGCACGTGTATCTGGATTGGGACGGTTTTGAATGGAAATATGTCGCCTTACTGACTATAATTATTAAGACCGCAGCGTGTGTTGAGTCTTTCTATATGTGAGATCGATATCACGTGTAAAAGAGTTTAGCCTCCATTCGGTAGTTTTGAGCTGGTTGAATGCGATTATCAGCATTCCAGGCAATAGCTATTTTTGAACTACCGTGATTTACGGGGTATAAAAACAGGATGCCCACTTTTGAGGTATAGGGGATCAGTGTATCTTATTTACATATGCGCACTGACGGTCTCTTTTTGCGCACGCGCATTGGGTCCTATTCAGTATTGCTATCCCGGAAAGGGAATCCGCCCCGATACCTGTCCCCGCAACTATTTTAGTCCCGCGCGCTGCCATAATCAGGTTCTTTCTGGCAGTCGCATGGACGGGGCAGGTATACAGGAGCTATCGCCCAGGCAGAACCGTGAGTTTTTGACTAATAGAGGAATTGGATTTTAGAGTACAGACCACTGCAAATTTGTGCACTTTCACCAACGGTATTTTAAACCATATCATTGTTGTTTCAGCCCGATAATATGCGGGCGTCCCATGCTTCTAGCTAATGGAGCGACAGTCTTCTAAATATTAGGTAAGGATGACAGAGCACTAATTACCCCCATTATAAGCCATTTAGTCTTGAACATTAGGGGCCATGGTCTCTTTTAGAGACATTTACTCTGGGGCTCACCTGCAAATGGATGAAGATATTTTTATTTTTGTCTGTCCTGTCTCCTGCCACTTCTGACACAATTACATGCCACAAATATGTTTCATTGTCCATGGGGAGGAATGTTTATTTGTTTTTACATAGAGCTTTGGTTCTCTCATGTGTTATAAATGTATTTACATGATTCTTGTACCTGCTTTCTAAATGTGGTTGATGTGCACACAGCTGTGGCACACTATTGATGCATCAAGTTTTACTGATGCACATACCCGTTGTGTTTCCTTTTTTCTCTTTCCTAGGAATTGATCAGGAGCCATTCCCAACATTAAGCTGTAACCACATTGAGGGAGTACAGACTTTTGCCCTGATCGATATAGAGGGTATTTTATTGAATTTCATTTTTGTATCACGTGCACTTTATTTATTAACTATAACCCCGGTCCTGAAGAAGCGCCAATGACCCGTATGGCGATACAGGCGCAAAACATGTCGACCCACGATACCTGGACATAGAGTACCTCCAGGGGATTTTATCAATTTTTAGCAGACAGAGTCTGCTCAGGGTACATTTTTTGATATTCGCTGCATAATGACCATTTATTATATTGTTCACAATATTGCACGCACCTTTTTCACCCTCCCTAGAGGATCCACTCTTCACACACCCGCATGCATCATCCGGCAGTCCTCAGAAGATCTCCGAAAAAGTGACCCTTCGGGGGCCCGTAGGGAATTGCAGCGCCGGCCCTACGAGGAGCAACTGCCCGATGATGAAGCATGACATCTTTCGAGGTGTGTGAGGGCCTTAGAGGACAAAGAGTGGTCTTCCTTGTCCTGAGTGGGTCTCTCACCTAGGTTCCTATTCCACTCTTCTTTCCTTTTCCTTTTTCTTTTTTATCTTTTTTTAAGGGCATGGGTGACTCTTTGCACCAAGCCATAGGAACAGTGTCCTCTGGGTGATTGATACTTTGTTCAGAGGGCCTAACCTGGTTCCTGTATCGGAGCCTGTGCTCCAGCGCGGTTGGCCTGAACTTGTGACTTTGACCTGGTCTGGAATGTCCAGATAATCACAGTTGCTGCTTTGTGCCTCTAGGCACTGATTTACCAAAAACTTTGAAGTTGTATATCTCCAGTCCTACAGATTTTTCTCATGTTGTGTTTTTAATTTATTACGGATTGTGTGCAGCATAAATTATTTACATAAGTGCCTCTAAGGTAAGCCTGACTACTTTCTGTTCAAAACTACCATGGGTTAAGCACAGGTTGATATAGTGACTTTTGTGGTTCACTCTGACAGGGATTGTGGCTGTTGCGTGAACAGATTCCACCCATCATTCAACCGACAACCCAGTTTCTCACACTAACCTAGCATGATAAATACACAGATATACTGGTTATCGAGATTAGACTTGTTACCTAGAGGACAATGGAGATTGAAAAGCAAACAGCCAGGGCTAGCAGTAAAAAAGTGAAAACAACAGCCACGGGTGTAGCTTCAGGGGAGAGGGTTGGGGGTGTTTGTAGTGTTACACCCTCCTAATAAATGTATTCTGTAGTAAATAGTTGGGTTCCGGTGCTTTAAGTCAGGTATGGTGAGGTGTTTGTCAGATTTCACTTGGGAGTTTTACATACAGATGCAGCCAAAACACACAGAGTCTTGTCTCTCTTTTAAAGGTCTTAAAAATTGTTATTTAAAAAAATATTGAGTTATAAGTACCCCTCACAATCCGCACTCCTCTCTCTTCCTACTGCTCCTTCTTAAGGCCTCTACCCTGCCCTGATCCCGCATGATTGTTGGGAAACCTGTAGCTCACATCTCCCAATCTTACTGACCAAGCTACGCCCCTGACAACAGCAGGAATGATTAATAAACACAGAGGTCACATCTGATAGTGGATTAGAAAAGGATGGTATTTGCACCACGTTCACTTGATGCAAACTCAGAGCTCCGTTGTGTTCGCAAACATGGACTTTTATCTTGAACGGAGGCTAAAATCAAAAATTCTTTATCATTGCATTGTCAGTGAAGCAGATTTCACCCCAGAGTAATATAAGAGAGAAGTAGATTGCAAACCATAAAGGTTAATTAGCAAATTAATAAAATTACATTCTCTAATCAAATTAATGAAGCAAAAATCTAAATTAACCTGAATACAGTTCATAGGGATAAAATCCAAGTAGTTCAATTAGTAATGCGAATATTGCATAATGAGAGGTAACGTGTGCAAATCAAGACAAAGGCGTGTTTACATGAAGGGAAATCCCTAATTCTAAGCTGAGGTTGTGGGCAGGTCGGCGAAATTCGGAAGCACCAGATGTCAGCAAATATATCCTCTCAAGAAAGAACAAGATAAAGGCTCCATTTGGAAAGAGACAGAATCTACTTGCTCTGGAGACGTCCACCTAGGAAGGTAGACAGGTACAAGTGATCTGACCAACAAACATCACACAGCTAAAACACATTCCGTCCAAATGAGACAGTCCTAAGGTTCCCCCGGACAGGAACTGATCAAAATCCAGTGTCCTCTCACAAATTGGTATCGGGCTCCTTCTCACGGATAATACACTGCCAACTCCTTCTCTCATTGCAACCTTCGCTATCACAGGAGTATTCATCTCCCCAGTTTCTCATCCCAGGCAGGTGTTGAGGTCACTGTCTAAATCAACTTGTTGCCACTCTATGACCTTCGAAATGTAAGCTAACAAAGGAAACATTTCTAACCAAAACCACAGTGACTCTGGTATCTGAAACAGAAAAAGTGATATGCACAGCAAGCAGAAATACGACGCTCCTAGGCCCACTCATGTCAACTTTAAATTCACATGAGCTAAAGTTTAATCAAAATATATGCTTTTCGGTTCCTGGACCTCAATGATAAAACAACATAAAAAAGTGTACTATTATATGCGGAAATAATGAATAAATTATGTGTAAATCATGTAGACTAGGGTTATGCGGGTTACAAGTTAACATATCATTAAGCACGAATAAATGATGATGACACTGTGTCGTCACATCAAGAGCCTCTTTTAAAGAATTATTTCCCAGCAGATGAACTGTTCAGCCACAGCCAGGGTTAGTCCTACTGTAGTTCAGAAGACATGCGCGAAAGTATCAGTCCCTTCATACTGTTTATTAAGTAAGCCAATGAATAACCAGCCGAGACATGGCACCACCTAGAAAGAATAGAAGAAGGAGGGCTCTAGAGCAGCAGTCTTCTTCTCGCTGTTTCTAAGCCACGCGTGAGGACAACATTCATTTGTCATTGTTCACTAACGAAGTTCTACCCAAGGCATATCATCATGAGCAACTCGGAAGATTACATAGAAAGGATAAATAGAGCAGGGGCAGCTCCTCCGCAATGGCGGAGGAGCGTCACCCCACTGCCCACGCCAGCAGATGATAAATAAACTCAAAATAACGAGGCAGGTCCAGGCATGCCTAGGTCGGCCAAACACACATGCCTACTTATGTTTCTCCAACCCAGCTGTGTTACACAGCAGGGTTGGAGAAAAGGTACAGGCTCCAATGCACCGTCTGAGCGACAAATGAGGCATTCAGACCAATCCTGGCGCTACTCTCGAGTGAAAGCAGTGTCTGGATTTGGTGTGGAGCCTGTGCCCTAATAGCCCATCCCCTTCCGGCCTAACAGTGACAAGAGGAGCAGCGAGGCGGCGTCAGCAGGAGTGGAGCGGAAGGTAGTTTTCTTTTTTTTCCTTTTATATTATTTCCCCCCTCTCCAAACCCCTACCCACCCCCACAGCCGCCCTACCACCTAAGATAGGTGGCGGCTGCCAATGAAAAGGAGGCCAAGCATGCAAAGGTAGGCAAACTATATAAAAATACATTCAAAGCAAAACGCTGTCGCCCTAAAAGTCAGCCCACACGTCACAAACAACACAAAATGAGCTGCAACACTTCAGAGACCTTCCTCTGGAGGGATCTCAGAAATAATATCAACCTGAACAGTCAGGCCATGCAACATCGTTTCTGTCTGCACACCCCTGCACCACCATAGTGGTCATGCAAATCTGGGCCCCCACTGCCGAGGTGCCCTGATGAATCAAGTCTAGCAGTGGCTTTCCCTAATGAGTTCACACTTACCCTCTATATAATGAGCATGAGAAGTGACCTCTGGGCCCAACGAGTGCCATGCTATCATGTCGACAATCGCAGACTCACAACTTTGGGTCTCATACTCAGCCACAACTTAGGTCAAAAGAGGGGGCTCTGATCCTCTTACTCAGCCCCAGGTCTGCTCAGAAAGGCATGTTGCTAGAACCACCGAGTGACGAGCAGCACCTCTAAGACTCAGGGACTCTGGTCCTCTTGCCCAGCAGCATGTCTGGTGATGCAGCTAAGCAGTGACTGTTGGGTTGCCTCCAGGGTGCACTCTTCTCGCATCCTCTCGGATACACGTCTCACACAGATTTCTACAGCCTCTTTGGGACCAACATTTCAATGTCTCCTAGGAGCACCCCCAGGTCAATCTCCAGCATCTTCTTGCAGGAGTTCAGGGTCTACTAATGCCTGGCTTTCTTCCAGGCATGAATGGAGCAGGAGTGGACTTCTGGGAAGTTACTTCCTGTGTCATTCTGGTGCAGTGGCACACTTCTTCCTGCCTCTAGCAGGTCAGTGGCAAGCCTCTGGAAATTTCTCTGCTCCAGTCATGATCTATAGGGGGTCCGATACCACCTCACTTCCACATTCGATGAGTCCAGACTGGTGGGCTCAGTTCACCCACCACTCAGAGCTACCCATAACAATGAACAACTGCTAGAAACAGATTCACATATGTAAGGAGAACTGGAATGAGTAGTAGAACATGAAAAGTAGCTGAAACATTGTTTGGATGGCCGTGGCATCAAGGGATATCCAGAGAACTTGATCCCAGAGCCCATACTGCCTATTTTTGTCATTGAAGCCTCGACACCTGCCACATATTCTAACTGCATGAGCAAAGAAACTCCCCTACTGTCAGAGAGGGTTCCCTAAATCACAGATATCGAAGCTGCAAGTAGGTTGGGGAGATCAAGTCAATTTGTCAGAATAATTGTTTTAACGGAGTAAGTATGCAATGGTGAGATTTGGATCCATAGAGTGGTGCATGAAGTGTCTGCGCACATGTAGTAGTGCCTTCAAGTGCACCCCCGAAAGTTGACCTACGGAGAAATAGACAGAAAGTGATCTAATTATTGACTGTCAAAAATAGTGTGCCCTACAAAAATATCGTCCCACTAGAGTGATATTTTTGTAGACAATATTTCGGCCATGACATTTGTCATATATACCACCACAGTGGGAGCTCATACTTTGGAAAGAAAAGCCCCTTTGGGGCATGGACCCACGTCAGGCTGCTGCCTCGTAAATCTGGCATGCCGCGGCAGGTTATGCGTCTGCCCTTTAGACGTCCTATAAGTAGAGACATTCATATGTGCGGTAAATTCTTGGTGCTCTGGGGCTGAGGTGGTGACGTAAAGGGCGGGTGCCTTACAAAAGGTGGTAGGGCTGGACAGGCAACCCCTCCTCAAGCCTGGACCTCTAAAAGGCAAGCAGGTTTGAGGCAGAGCCAGCCTCATAAACGAGTCACAGGAAAAAGTTCAAGAAGCAGCTCTTTAAAAACACCACATGGCAAGGAGTAGAGGCACACTTCTGCTGCCAGACTCCAGCGGCCTCTTCTGTCACTCACTGGCCGGACGTTTGTCGTTGACCCCGTAGAGTGCTTGGTTGCTTTTGGCTGGGTTCAAAAAAGCAACTAATACCACATACATACAGGTAATGTAGTCACTCATCTATGAGGGGTGTTAATCACATGCTAGGCTTGTGTCTTTTAAAGGTCAGTAGGGCAAGGTCAACCACACATCAGGCTAGTGCTCTGGAATGCTGCCAGGGCTGGGCAGAGTAGGTCACATATCAGGCCTGTATTTCTAAAGTGCAAACAGGGAGAAAGCAAAGTCATTCACGTGTTAATCAAGTGTCCCTGCTTAGATGGGAACCCCGGCCAGACTACGCTTCTGAAAGGCACTTCGGGACAGGAAAGTGCAGTCCACGGAAAGGCCGGGTATGCCTGAAAGCAATCATTGGAATGGTGTGCATGCGACTTTTAAGAGGCCACTGGTGCTGGGGTAGTTGGTTAAATGTAAAGCTAGTGCTTATACTGGCCTTTTGGGCAAGACAAGCTTGTGCCTTTGGTAGAAGAACAGGGCTGGATTAGAGTTAGACACATGTAGGGACTTGCACCTTGAACGGCTATTATAGCTGGTAAAAGGGATTCTGTGTATTCAAGTTGTGGTCTTGAGAGGCCCTCAGAGCTGGAGCAGAGTCAGTCATCCATCAGGCTTGTGCTTCTGAGTAAAAAAAATACAAACCTGGAACCCTGTACGGCAATTATTTAATAGGTTTTCCCATTCTGGGCCTTCAGGGAAAGGCTTAAGTTAGAGATGAACTCATAGTCCTGCTCTAACGTGAGCACATTTTTCAGTTTACTCTGTAACTGTGCCACTCACTCTTATGGGTGAGACTCGAGGAGCTCTCTGCAG
The DNA here is from genome assembly GCF_964204655.1 of Triturus cristatus. Taxonomy (NCBI): domain Eukaryota; kingdom Metazoa; phylum Chordata; class Amphibia; order Caudata; family Salamandridae; genus Triturus; species Triturus cristatus. The sequence goes on from NC_140583.1 coordinate 355,604,181, forward strand.
GGCCATGTAGAGGTCAGGAGAAGCTGCAAGCCTCAATAATGCAGGTCACTAACAGTGCACGCTTGAAGAGGGGAGGGGCCCATTATCAGTCACAATAAAAGCAGTTGCGGCTCCTGGAGGGAGTGCTGCCGGGCAGTGATGTGGTGCGGGGGAGGGGCAGGGCAGGGGGTAGTAAACTCCGGAATACGGCTGAACAGAGGTAAGTAAACAAATAAATAAATTAAACAAATTTCATTGCGCACACTGCATCGCCAAATGCGCCAATTGTGATGCAGCGTGTGCCGTATTCTGGAGTTTACTACCCTCCACCCTGCCCCTCCCCCGCATCACCGCCCGGCAGCACACCCTCCAGGAGCCACTACTGAATAAAAGCATATAAATCAGGTAATACTCATTACTTTATCATTTATTCAATATAAAGAATATTTAAAATTATGTGTCGAGTTTGCAACTTGGGGTCATTAACCCACCATTTCTCGAATGCACTAAATTCATATTTCCCATCAAAATGAACTTTTAATTGAGTCATTTTCCTTAACAATCAAAACTCAGATTTGCCATTAAGTACATCTTTACCCTGGTGTGAAAAAGGAATTCATGACCCATCAAGACCCTTTGCATTCCCATAGAATATTCATCTAAAATCACCATAGATTGGCAGGAGACGGCTGTATGTCACTATATCGAAGTCAATAACGTAGACCTGCGCATTGACTTACAACAATGTATCAAGGTCTGCATGCACCGGACATTATAGATTTACTATTGTTGCTTCTATTCTTAAAGGCACAATACTTACCATGACGATATGGTGGTACTCAATATTGTGGAACTGATGCAAATCCCGGTCAATATTGGAAGTTCCATATCATGGCCGAACATTCCAAGGGACTTCACAGGGTGAGTATGAGTCAGGGAAAGGCTAGTCACATACATGCCCAACCCGATTAAGGCAAGACTCCCGATTCCCCAACGGCCAGAGCGGCTAACTTTGGGGCAGGGCAACCAGGTTCAAGTCTCGGCGTCGGCTCAACATCCTGTGATTCTGGGCAGATCCCTTAATCTCCCCGTGCCTACCAAAAAAAAAATGACTGTGTCCTTGTGTAATGTAACTGGTTTTCATGTAAAGCGCTCCAATATTTTCAGGTCGAGTTTACGCTGCATAAAACTGGGGGGGAAAAAAAGGAATAAAATGACTTTATTTTGGCTTTTTCCGGCCTGATATTACCTCTCCTTCAATAGGAGAAATACATTCTCACGATTTATTTTTTTTCAAATCTCCCAATTTGCTCTTCTAAAATGTTGGCATGTGTGTTAGTCAGCGCCCTGAAACACGACCCATCCTGGGCCGGACTGGTAACCCAAAGCAGCCCTGGTAATTTTCTCAGACCAGCCCCTGTGGACACATTGCCCCAGGACACCAGAGGCTGAAAAACGCTTAGTTGCTTGCTGCTTTTATTACTGAGGACGATACTGCAGGACCACTGCAAAACCGACCACCAGTAACAAAAGCAGCCGCCACCGCTGAAAAACCAGCTCCATCCCTTCCAGCCACTCAGGGAAATGCCTGCTGCCCAGTACAGCCAGTCTGGCCCTGGATCCATCCAACTTAATGCACACCAAAATCAAGGACTTTGGGCACCATCCTCAACAGTTTACTGATTTTTATACGTAAATACAAATGGAAAACTGTGTTTTTCAAGGGCTGTTTTTATTTCTAGAAATTGAAAGAATAAAGAAATGGGGGGCAACAACAATCAAGATAAAGAAGCCTACACAGGATGGGGATGGTGTTGAACTTCAAGCATGTATGAGGCAATTTGTCCCTAAGTGGCACCCAAACACAAATTAAATAATTAGCATTTCAAAGAAATAAATCTTCAGGAATGAATAGAAAAATGTAAACCATGAAGGTTTATTAGAAATAATTCACGATGTATTACAGTAGGCAGAAATAATAGTCAAAATGCATGATAATCAGTTATAGGAAATTAGCATCAGTACAGAAATCAGTTGCCATAAAAGCCATGAACGTTTAAGAACATAGATGCAGTATTATCAATTCTGCAAGAGTCTAAGTTCAGAAATATGCAGCAAATCAATCTGGTACGAAATCGAGCAGCATCCCTAGAGGATCAAGACAAAAGTCTAAATAAGTCTAGGCAAAAGTATTTAAAGTCCAAAGCATGAGACATACCGACAGAGGTTCACTGTCTAGAGTTGACTGGCGAACCTAACAAATGTACCATCTTTTATAGAAAAATTTACAATAGTAGTCAATTGAAATTGCACAGTCTGGATAAAGTGAGCAACGCTAAACGAATCACAGTTCCGAATTTTAAGTCGCCTATTGCCACCATCCTAGCAGTATCCCCAAAACGAATATTATATTTGCTGTATTCTGAACTAATGTCATCAGATGTGGCAATACAAATCTAGTTACAGAAAATAACAGAAGTCTCATAAATAAATGATCTACAATCAGTGTTTAATTAATAAAAGAATGAGTACCGGTGCCCAAAGCTCCGCTCAGAAGCCTGTGAGCGGCACTATTAAATGTTGGCGCACCGAATACCACGGCAGAGTATTCTTCGATCCACCTCATGTCTCTTTAATTCACTGCCAGACACTCTCTCCTCCTTCATCTCACTCTTGCCGGTCCCTGCTTTCTCCCTTTGTGATGGTTGTTCATCTTTCTCTTCCTCCTTTTTTCCCTTTTTAGTGTTTTTCACTCTCTTGCGCTCGGTAAATATCCTATCAGGAAAAATACATTCCAGTCCCCAAAAAGGAGTGCCAGTGGTACCCACTGGCAACCACTGCCTCAAATTAAGTTAAGCCCTGTCCACAGTATTACTGGCAGGAAGGGCCTTGAATTTTACAAAGTCCTTCCGCCTAGTTCTTAGAGTAAAGCATGTTAATACAGAGCATTACACATAGTGCACATGTGGTTATATGTGGTGAATAGAGACATTAACTATGAAGCTGGGTTACAATCGGGCCCAAGCAGAGGAAAATACAGTCCTGTCAAGTGCAGTGTTTTCGTTTTAGTACATAAAAGCTCATAATAATAAGCACACATTCTTATTAAATCAGAATTATCCTTCACACCAGAAACAAGCCTTAGTTCATAACCCTACTTTGGGCTTTTGGGTTAAAACGTTTGCAGTTAATTTCAACAAAAAAGTTTATATTTATTGGCACTGTTCAAGTTGCATTTCTGAGCATTTGCTACAAATTACATATTCCTACAACACTGCAAGCAAAATTGCCCTTGAATTGATAATTTACCTCTGAACCTTCCATCCTTTGCATATCCCCTCTCACTGTGGGTAGTCTACTTGAAGCTGTATGGCGGCCTGCCCTATGCTGTCTTACTGTATTTCTGCACATTACCCAAGAACACACCTGCTCTTCATTGACATCATCTTCCTGCAACCTACAATCCTTGATCTCCTCTAGCCCATATCTTCACCCTACCAAACATCAGCATGAACGCAGGTAGCCTCCTCCCGGACCCCACCATCCCCCCTAATGATGCCACCGAACCCCGACTCATTTATCTCCCACAAAAACCTGGAGGTAAATGAATACCAGTAACCAATAAACCTGGTCCCAATGTAGCATGCTACCTGCCACAAAGCGCTTTAACACCTCACATGGGTAGTATGTGCCAAAAAAAAGAACAATGCCAATACAAAACAATATGTAACAAGTTTTGTCAACTCAGTCTGACGCACCCACTATCCTAAAGTGGTGCCTTCAGGTTTGAATAAACAAATATCGTAGTATATTGTAGTGTATTTAGAAATGAATTCCGTGAAAATTATTTTGAGATGAGTGCACCTTACAAAGGTCTAAGGCACTTAAACTTGATGTGATTGACTACAAAATACCCATGTGCTCATCATCATGTGTGCCCCCATTTCACACTTTTCCTCTTCTCCATTTGTCAGTGTCATAATTATGTATAATTGATTTTTTTATTTCAATTTAATTTGATATTACAGCATATATTCGGCACGATTTGGGAAAGTTTACCTAGATGTGTTTTATTAAAGATGGCTCAATAGAAATAGACATGATTCATGTATCTCTACAGCCCCCTGCTGGACATTTTAAAGATTTCTGAAATAAAAAAATAGGGGGAAAAGATAGTTTGATTCTCGAAAACAGCTTTTTAATGTGATTAGTTTTATTTAACTTTAAAAACGAACGGTGTTTGGTACCAGTGATGTGCCTTTTATGTATTTATTGAACAAAATAGCACAGATAACATAGAACAAATAAATGAAGTGGAAAGTTATATCGATTAAGTAAGAGAAGTGAAATCTAGAATTAGTAATAAAGAGTTAAATGTCTCAAGAGAGCAGATGTGTGCAGCACAAATGACAACTGTTTGATACAGGGGCTTGAAGACATATAGGTGACCTGCTGCAACTGGACCTACCTGATCCGCTCTGGCCTCTCCTGGAGTGAGTTCCTGATCCCCAAGCGATGCCCCTCGTCCCCCATGTCCTGGACCCTTTGCTGGCATCAGCTGAGCTCCTCATATGGAATCTTGACGTTTTGAGAAAGTAACTTTTTCAGTGGGACTAACCTGGTCTCTGTAGCTGGCCTGCAGTCCATTGTGGTTGGCCTAAACTTGTGACTTTGTCCTGGTCTAGTGCGACCAGATACCCATAGTTAGCACTTTCTGCTTCTTGGCATTATTTTAACTTAAACCTTTAAAATTGCCTATGTCCTGTTCTACTGATTGAATTGTTGTCATTTTGGTCTCAAATTATTTATTACATTTTATTCTATTGTTCTACAATGCTGTGAGATATCACTTGTGTTTTGTATTTCCTTTATTATTGTTTGTGTGCTGTCTAAATACTTAACACAGTGCCTCAAGGTTATCCCGATTGCTTTTGTAAAAAGATACCACAGGGATAAGCACAGGTTAATTTATTGACTTTTGTGGTTCACCCTGACAAGGATTGTGGCTGTTGCTTGAGAAGGGGTTTCACCCCCTCAATCAAAAACCCATTTCATGCACATTCCTTTATGGGTTTAAAAGATCAATTTCCCCCTACTCCAGCCATAACAAACACAAGGAGGGAGGGAAGGAAATAGGACTGTGATGAGGAAGGCCAAGATTACAAGTAATGAATATTGATGGTACTTACTGATTCCCTCCTGAGTCTGCCTTACTCATAAGAGTTCTTACTAATTGAGGTTGTACCAAACAATTCATGATAAAATAATATTAGCAGCAAAACACCAACTCATTTTGCGCTCAAAATTAATTAATTTCAACAAAAATTAATGAACTGAAGATAGAACAGCTTGTCCAAATGGAGTTGATGACCTCTTGCCATCTATAGTGTTTAACCCATGTATGCAGAGTAGATTAGGAGGCTGCCAAACACACCTCTTTTAGTGAGACGTCTCTGGTGTGTGCCTAGGAAGTCACCATTCCCTACTAGATCTTGCTTGGACTTGATAGATTAACAGAGTGTAAGAGGCTCAATAAACTTCTAAAAAAGCTCTAACAATTTATTCAATGTTTCAAATGATATGTTGTGCCTTTAGGTGACGAACCAAGTTCTAAATCTAAGCAGTTCCCTGCAAATAAGTTGCCAAAGCTCTCAGTAAGTCTTAAGTATGCAAATTCCTTTTTTGTACAGAGGGGTAGGAAAACATGCGTTAGAACTATATCTTGTTCTAAATAAAATGGTGGTGCTACCTGTGGACGGAAGGAAAACTCTGATTTTAACAGCACCCAATCCCAAAAACATACCAATAAATGGAGAAGCTGACAAAAAAGACCTAATTCTTCAAAACATTGGACTGACGTGATTAGCATATGGAATAGAACCTATGAGTAAGAAATGGCAATGTGACCGATTCTCATGACTACAGTGGAGCTGTCTGAAGATCAGTCAGAACTAACTGAAGATCCAATAAAAAGAAAAAAAGGAAAACACAGGTTTGTGAGTTTCCAAGACTCTCAGTTCTCGTGCCACCAATGGTTCTAATTGGGTAACTGTAAAGGCTCAAATTGCGATCCACTATCCTTTCAAGAAAGACAGATATTCCTAATAAGAATCGATCTCTTAGAAAATCTGAACTCCAAAGTGGATCAAAGATTTCATCTGTAACCCATATAACATATACCAGTGAGAAAAGGGCTCCCAATATCTTTTATGTACCTTATTGTTGCTGGAAAGATGAACCTTTTGTGTGTCTAGAGCATCCTCAGGGGAACACCCTTTGCTTTGGAGTCCTGCCTGTGCAATGCTGAGTCTGTCAGGTGGAGAGGAGCAGTGCCTTCTCTAACAGGGTTGGATACATTAGTGGTGGAGGTTGGACCGGAAGAATCTACTGTCAATTGCTTTGAAATAGGAAACCATGGTCAACAACATTGTAATTATCATGTGTTTTCCTTTCGTGGTAATGCCCTTTCTCTGAGTTGCATGAACTGGTTATCTAGAGACAAGTGACAAATATAGAACACATGTCTATTAATGCTAATAATGTTTTGCAACATCATAATCAAATCTGCTTGAATATATTCACGGTATTTAATCTGAATTGGATGATCTACTATATTTGAGAGTTATAAAAAATACTTCTATGAAAGTTGGTAACCTCATGTCTTGGTTATTATGATTATTATTTAAAGGACACAGTTTTGCAGAATGTAAAAGCTTAGCACTAGCAGGAAATATTTCTAATTGTTTATTCTAAGAAGTTCCACATTAACCAGCTAATGCTATCCAAGCTAAGAACAGGGTGTGAGGGATTAGAGAGGACTGCCAGGTCACTGGCACAGGCCCTATGTTTGCTGAACGGTTCTCGGAGGCACATTTAGCCATCTCCTGTTGAGCTTCTCAGCCTGCCTGCCACAGCAGCCAGGTCAGGCAGGCAATACTATCACACCGACTATTAACCTCACTGCTCATTAAACTCTATTTAGGTCCTTTCTTTTGTGCTAAGATTATTTTAGTTCATCAAAGAGTTCAATCATTAACACTGGGACAAGAGGTATCGCTAGGAGAAATTAAGTCAGCCATACAGCAAATGGCCCGAAATAAGACCCCGGGAGTTGATGGGCTACCAATCGAGTTCTACGCTACGTATGTGGATATACTGGCCCCCCGGCTGCAGGTGTTATATAAACAGGCCTGGACAGTGGGAAGGCTACCGCCCTCGACGCGGGAGGCTATTATAATCCCCATTCTCAAACCAGGCAAAGACTCTGCTGCACTGACAGCGTATAGGCCGCTTTCAATGCTAATGTGTGAATTCATCTATTGCGCAAGTCCGTCAGTGGGGTTCTAATGTGTGCTGTGATGTCTTTGTAGAGCCATTTAGTGCGGTGGCGGCCTTCTCCCATCAAATAGGTAATGTAGACCAGTTCATGCCTAGCGGGTTCTTCCCTGTGCGGGGCTCAGTGTTTCTTTACATATTGTAGTACTGCAGCGTGTGTGAGGTATAATGCGTCTGAAACTCCGTGACGTCTGATGAAATGACTATGGTCCCTAAGAGTGCCCTCGTCAAATAGAGCGGCCACTGTGGTGACACCGCCCTCAGTCCAGGCAAGAAGTCGTCGTATAGTGAGTAAGCCAGTGGGGGTAGGGATGCCTAAGAATGGTGTGGTATCAGAGTATGGAGGGCAACTACGTTTGTAGTGGATAGATTTTTTCCAGTATGCCAGTGCAGTACGCAGGAGTGTCGTGGCCCCAGTCGGTATCCTAGCTGTCGGTAAAAGTAGTGTGTGCAGCCTTCCGCGGTCTATGTCAGCGGGAGTATATTCTATCTCATGCAAGTTACGCCCTGCCAGCCAATATGAAAGCCATTGCAGTTGACTCGCGTAACAGTAGGCCCGGAAGTCTGGGGCAACCAGTCCACCCTTATCTGTGTCCAGTTGCAGTTTAGCCAGTCCCACCTGCAGCGGCTGGTGCCCCAAATCAAATCAGAGAGCATCGTGTTTAATGAGTTGAGAAGCGGAGTCGGGATCACCACTGGTAGGTTGGTAAAGAAGTATAACAAACGAGGTAAGACTACCATATTGGAGATCGCTATTCGCCCCATCGCAAAGAGAGGTAGGGAAGTCCAGAATGTGACCTGCGACCGGAGAGATCTAATAGCCTTACCTAGGTTACCCTCTTTGAGATCGGGCGCATTTCTGAACACTTGTATGACTAGGTACTTGAACATGTGTGGGGCGACCTTCAAGGAGTGGGGGTCAAACTGAATCGCCTCAGGGCGTTCCCTTAGGTGAAAAAAGAAGGCATATGACTTACTCTCATTTATGCTAAGGCCTGAGAGTTGTGCAAAAGAGGTGAAAATTTCAGAGATAGGTGTGAGATCCGCGGTCAGGTCGTTGGTGTACAAAATTATATCATCTGCATATGCAGAAATTGCGTGTGTAGCCTGTCCCAAGCGTATTCCTGTCTGTGCAGCTAATAGCCGCACCTTTAGAGCCAGCGGTTCCAGGGCGAGCGCGAACAGCATGGGAGATAAGGGGCAGCCCTGGTGGGTGCCTCTACCAATCGAGTATTCTCATGAGATGTGGCTCCCAGTGCGAGCCCTCGCAGTGGGGGCAGTGAACAGCAGTTTAACCCACTTCAGATATTTTGGAGATATTCCGAATCTCCCGAGCATCTGAAACATATAGTCCCATCTGAGCGTATCAAATGCCTGCCTCAAGTCTAGAATGATACATCCTGCATTACTTCGTTCCGAGGGGGTTGCTAACATAACGTGGTACAGTCTCCTAATGTTGAGTAAAGTGCCACGCGCCGGTACAAACCCGCATTGGTCTGGGTGGATTAACTTATGCAGATAAGGGAGCAAGCGGCTTGAGAGGACTTTATTCAGTTTTTTGTATTCCATCGTGAGCAGTGACAGGGGTCTATACCCCGATAAGTCCGCAGCCGAGCGGCCCGGTTTAGGGAGGGATACCACCAACGCCCGCCTGGTGGTGGGGGGTAATGTCCCTGCAACTATCGCAGAGTTATACAGGCGCTCTAGCTGCGGTACCAGAGAATCTGAGAAAGTAGCAAAGAATTCGGCCGGTAGGCCATCGAGGCTGGGGGCCTTGTTCCGAGGGAGGACTCGGATAGCTTCCTTGATCTCCGCTCTGGTGATGGGACCAGAGAGGTCCTCTTGTGCCGCTTTGTTCAGTTGTGGGAATGGTATGTCAGGAAAACATCGAGTGCCTCTTCCGCCAGTGGGGGAGGGGGGTGATTGGTATAGTGACTAAAAGTAATTCATGACCAAAAGACACAGTTCTTTGACACACCAGACGGGAGGAATGGCTTGAAATTATGTTTTCCCGGGGGGTGGGGGGTCTGGACCCTCCTCGCAGGCTGCCGCTGCATCCCGGAAGCCAAGACGGGTCCGTAAATCGAAATGCCTCAAACTGGGACGCACAGCTCGGACTGGGACTTCAAAAAGGTTGAAATATAACAAAAGAGCAAAATACAGAGATGTGGCAAGTACAGAAATGCAATGATGATAAGTCTAGGAATAAAAAAATAAATTTACCATTTACAAGGCAACAGCAGGAGGCACAGAACAAACATACAATGTCACACAAATGTTCTAGGGACTGGGCAGATGAGGTAAGGGCTCCACTTCCAGCATCTCCTCACTAGCATCAGCAGTAGCCCTTGTGTCTCCGACCTCAACCCCAGCTAAATAGGTCTAATATGGTCCCCAAATATCTTTAAGCCGACTCTGAAGAGGAAGTAATTCATTTGAATAGGACATTTTACCCCGCATTTTTCGCTCCGCATGGCTTTACCCTGCATGTTTAACTCCGCAATAACTTTTGCAACACAGGGCTTTACAACGCAATTCGTTACAACACATTCCCCATTCCAACGCAATTACTTTTCTAACTCCAAGGGGGCGTTAATTTGGGGAAAGCGTTGTAAAAGTTATTGTGGAGTAATAAATGCGGGGTAAAGCCATGCGGAGTAAAAAATGCGGGGTAAACGACGTTTCCCAGTTCATTTAGTACATCAGATTGTGTGTTACAATATGTCATATTGGCATACCAATTTTTCAGGGATGGAAGTGGGCCGCGGGGCCCAGCGCATAGCCACCCTTCGCTTCGTAAGTAGTAAACCTATGGGCAATAATCGCCTGACCGCACTCTGTACCTCTCTGTAATGCCCCAGTAATGCCAACAATGGGGTAAACTCCAGTTGTTTGCCCGTGATAGCTTCTAGCTCACCAGAAATCATGTATCCCAGGGCAGGACCATGAAGATGTGCAAACCCAGCACCCTTCACCTTGCATCTCTGACAGTTCACAGTGTCACAGAGCCCATATATATATGGAGTCGCTCAGGGGTATCATAGATCCTATTAATATACTTGAAGTGCAGTAGTCTGTGTCTATCATTCATTAAAATAGATTTTATAATGGAGCAGCAGTATTGCCAGGCTTTGACAGTAATGACTGTCCCCAAGTCCTTTTGCCATTCAAGTCTGGCCCTAAGCACTCCCGGCCTACGCGCTTCCTGTGCAAATGCATAAAACCTTCTCAGTAGATGGGTTGGGGCAGTGATGTGCAGCAGTGAAGTCAATGCCAACATCTGGAAGGTCATATTACAATAACTCTCGCAAAGTGTGCCCCACTCGGAAGTAACAGAATTGGACGAGAGCTGTGGGTTTAGCACCTCGTTCCCAAACCATTTCCCATGTGCACACTGTGCCATCCTGGAAGAAGTCCCCCATTGTACAAATACCTATATCCACCAGGGCGACTATGGCACCCCACTCTCGACCCAAGAGCACCAAGCAAGCTGTGTATGTTGTAAATACAGTGATTACCAAGTCAAGGACACCTTTTTTCCGCAAAAGATCTCTAAATAAGACTTGTGGCAATGTGTATGGATCAGCAGCATTGTGTTTGAGGTGAAAATGTGATTACGTTGTCGGACCATTAATCCAATATTGTGGAAGCGTACACTGCACAGCTATATAGGTTTCAAGATCCGGAGCATCAAGGTCACCCATATCGTAGAGTAGCGTAAGAGTCTCCCAGCACATCCTCAGCTCTTTACCCACCAAGGCCAGTCAGATCATGAGGGTGCAGAGATTATCAAACACTGCTTTAGGCAGCGAGATCAAGATATTTTGAAACAGGACAAAGAACCCAGGCAACACCACCTTTTTCATCATAGCTACCAGCGCAATAAGTGATAATAGCAATTTAATCCATCGGTCAATGGACTCAGAGACCCTCTGTACTGCTCGCCCATAATTACCCAGTAGAACCGCAGCCGAATCCGTATGAACCTGAATACCCAAATAGGGGACAGAGTGCATTGACCACAGTAACGTATATTCCAATGGAATTGGCTTCATAGCCGGGGTGAGGGGGAATATGATAGACATTTCCCAATTCAACCCGAGGCCAGAATACTCCCCAAAACTAACAACTTTGTGGAGCAAGGGGGGCGAGATTCCTTTCCAGATTACAAGGTGTCATCTGCATACACGGAGATGACTGATAGCTGACTAGCCCGAAAAATGCAAGCCCCGATGTTTATGGTATTACTGGAGTGCACACGCCAAAGGCTCAGCCACCAAGGCATACAAAAGGGGTGACGGGGGCAGCCCTGCCTAGTGCACTAGTGACATCTATGGGGGCAGTCACCACATCGTTGACCTGTTTGCAGGCAGTTGGTGATGCATTCAGAGCCGACACCAGTCGCAAGAAGATCTCCCCCACACCTATGTCTCTTAAAACAGCCAACATTAAATTCCCATTAAATGGAGTAGAATGTTGTTTTCCGAATTGAGGAACACCACCTTCGCACGCGTCTTCAGATCCAAATGTTGAATGGCTCTGAACAGCGTTCGAAGGTTGAAGGACAGACTCTATCCAAGGATGAAGCCTGCCTGCGCCTGCCCCACCACCCCTGGGAGCAGCGGTGCTAAACAGTTGGCTAAGACTGTTACATAAAGTTTAGCATCTACATTTAACAGTGAGAGTGGCCTGTAGGATGAGTAGCATTCAGGTGGCTTGTCCGGTTTCAGGAGAGTTACTATCAGGGTTTTGCGCATTGAAGGGGGCATGATACCACTTTCTACTATTTCCTCACATAAAGTAACCACATTGGGAATAATTAAATCTTGGTAATCTTTATAAAAGGCCAACGTAAGTCCATCCGTGCCCGGACCCTTCCTGGACGCCATATCCTTAAGCACAACATGTATCTCCTCTGGGCGAAAAGGTGCCATTAAATGTTCCCTGTGTTCATCAGTAAGCCAGGTCATAGCTATGTGTGCTAAATAATCCATCACTGACCTGTAAAGATCAGCATAATATCTCCGGAAACGTGATCAGTGTTATTCAGTACTGATCCCTGTTCGTCTTGCACCTTGAGTATAACAACGACCTCCCATTGAGGATGTCTTAAAGACGCAAGAGTGGTGCCCGGGCGCTCCCCCTCTCTGTATATACATGTAGTAGCATATTTTCCCAGATGGTGCACATCATTTTGAGCAATCTCCTGTAATTCATCTACAAGAGTTTTAATGTCACCAAGGAGATGGGTGTGAGTCCTCTTCTGATGCTGTAGCTGTAATGCAGTGTTGTCCTTCTCGAGGTTGGTCAGTCAAGCCTGCTAAAAATCGAAGAACCCCAGCAAGCTTGTATGTTGTAGACCTTAAATACATCCCAGAGAGTTGCAAATGTGTCAACTGACCCCAAATTGATATGGAAGAACTCCTCAATGCCTCCCCACAACTGTTTGAGAAACATGGCATCTAGTAGCGAATATGGGGAAAAGCGCCAGGAAAAAGGGGTTGACTTTCTGGGACCTAAACTGAGTTCTGGCAGCACTGAAGAGTGATCAGAATAAGTTTGGGGCAGGAGCTCGCAGTTATGGACCCTAGACACCTGCTACCTCGACATGACCCAAAGGTCTATGTGTGACTGTCATGTGCCATTAAATAGTGGGTGTAACCTATGCCCGTGGGAAACCTGTGGCGCCAAATATCGATCAGGCCTTCCTGAGCAGCTAGACCAATTAAGGCATGGGCGGCCGCCAAGAGTCTCCTGGGGGGGCCCTTGGAGCGATCACAGGAGGGGTTCAGTATGCAGATAAAATCACCTCCCCAGTGACACGGCAAGCCCCTCCTCTTCAGAAGGCTTGCATGCAACGAATGGTAGAATTGCGGGTTATCATAATGTGGACCGTAAACCCCAAGTAACAGGATTGCTAGATCATCTTTATAAAATTTTGCTATCATAAATCTACCTGCTGGGTCTATATATTTCTTCTGAGTCAGACTCTTGACTTCCTGCATACCCAGATCAAGACACCGTGGGCATGAGTGGTAAAGCCTGCTGCGCAACAGGTACCCTGCATTCTGTGCTGCGTTAGCACACTAGTATCCAGTGCCAGGTGAGTTTCTTGTAATATCGGAACATCTATTCTGTGCCTGATAAAATAATCAACCACTTTCATGATCTTCCTACAGTCGTTTAGACCCTGGACATTCCACGTAAGAAAGTAAAGCAGCAGTCGGGCCACAGGCCCAGTGGCTGCACTGCTCCTGTCATCCGCCATCTAAAAATTGTATACCACATGGTAACACAACCAATTATGCATCATACATTAATTGCAACTTATTCCAGTGCCTAACAAACAGACATAATATACATGACCCACTCACGCCATGAGTACCCACAACAGACACAGCAATATGCTAACCCACCCAGTCCCACCCAGACCCATCCCCACAAATACCCGAGCAATAACGGGTGGTACACACATGGGGCAGATGTTGCCCAGCCTAAACCCCAGGTATTCTAAAGTCACCAGGGGCCATACTACAAGAAAAATGTTGCAGGTGCTCAGTGTAGAAATATAAAATTTGACCAGCATGTCAGTCGAAGCATACCTGCAATGATAATGGAGCTGACAACAGGAAATTACATCTTTAAACACACACCCAAAGTCAAGCAACAACATTGAATACAGTGGAACGCTCTTACCAAATGGGCTGGTAGGGATCATCAACTGTGGACCACTGGGCAACCTGTGCAATCAGCTTCTGCAGCCCAGCGCCCCCAGAGTGAGAGGCTGTACCCAAAATTTTGTGTAGACAGGACAGGCGGGGGCGAGGGGGTAAACCGCCCAAACATCAGTGCAAACGTCCTATGAGGAAAAAAGGATGCAGTGAGCTAGAAATGGTGGTCTCATTCCTCCATGTCCTGACCACTTCCAACGTCCTCTGGATCCACCACTGGTGAATTGTGTTTGGTCCTAGCCGACTCCCTCCACTTGAAAAACTGCTGCAAATGCTTGAGATCATTGAAGAACAAACCTTGCCATCAGCCCTGACCCGCAGCCTCATTGGGTCCTCCAATTGCAGCTTGTGCAGCTTTTTCTTGCCCGGAGCGAAGAGACATCTAGCCTCCTGAACTTGCAGCGTGAAACCAGGATACAGGAAAACATCAATGCCCTCATGCCGGAGGTGTTTCAGCTCCCCAGCTTTGGGTAAGGCAGCATGTGGTCTCTGTAGTTGAGCACTCTCGCTAGTAAGGACAGGGACTAGCCCCTGGGACCGGTGCAAGAGAGCGATGGCCCCATTTACCACAAAGATCTCAGAGAAAGTATCACACCCCAGCAAGTCAATGAGGAGTTGTTCTAAGTAGCGTTCCATATTGTCAATGTTGGTCGATTCAGCTATACAAACTATCCTCAAATTATTCCTGCGTGTGCAGGCTTCAAAGTCTTCCGCCTTCGCCTGTAGTGTAAGCCAGAGCTTATCCATCCGTTTATGTGCCGTGAACATTGTGGCCTGTTCATCTTCAGTTTCAGAGACTCAACATTCTACAGTATCAAGATGCTCAGCGTGTTTGTACAGCCTCTCCGACATCCAGTCCATCCAAAATGTTAAGGCATCAGTCTTGCCATCTATTTCCATGAAGGTGTGCTGCATAACTGTTAAAATATCTTTCAAGTCTGAATCCCACTCAGCTTCCAACTTGTCAGTTGCAGGGCATGAGCTGGCCACTCCCCCCTTGCAGGACTTCGGGGTCTTGCGGAGATCAAATTTCAATTTTGTTTGAGATTTATCTGTCTTGCCCTTCATGGCGATGTCAGGGGGAGATCACCACAGACCACGAAGTCCGCCACAAAACGCTAAGAGTAGGGGCTCTCAGAGGGCCCTCCCTTCACCACCCTGCAAAATTGCACATGAGTCCAGGCCTGCAACGGCGATCTGAGGGGGGGCACAAGCACAGTGATCTGTCCAGTAAGCCCCAAAAAGGGTAGAAGTTTAGCAGGCACACATCAGCAAGGTAGCGAGGCTGAGCACTGAAATTGCGGCGGTGGGACGCAGAAGCATGTTCCAAGATGCTATCGTAGGGGGCCCCAGTACCTCGCCCCACTAAGCAGGCAATAGTTGATTACCCCAGTGTTTGCCAATTGTCCAGAGCCATAACTGGGGTCAGATGCAGCCATAGTTAACTGAGATCCCAAGACAGATTTGGGAACCTGCACAGCAGCACAGGCTACTTAAAGCGACAGTCTGGGTGGAAGCAATGGGCCGCAGTACTAATAGGATCGGCAGGAAGGCAGAGGGGGCCCCCACATCGCGGTCCTAGATGGCAGATTACCATACAGCATGTAATGCAGCATGCCTACTCTGGCCCACAGGGCCACCGGGGGAAGCGCTGCACCAGTAATCACACGGTCCGGCCAGATGAGAACAGGAAGAGAGAAGTGGCTGCAAGCAACGGCCCACCGATGCACATCAAAGGCAGGGACGCCACAATTAGCTCCACGTCCTTAGTCCAGGCAGGGTCACCCCGACCACAGCTGCCCCGTGTGTGTATGCATAAACTCACTGGTAGTAGTGTCGGCAGTAGGGTAGACACCGCCAGCAACAGATCCGCAGTCCGGCAGGTCAAGCAGCAACATGCAGACAGGGGCGCCCAGGCCCAGTCACCAACAGTAGCCGAGCGTTCACTCCCGCACCTCCCACGAGGTAGGCCACATCACAGACTGCAGTTCAGCACTCCACTGTTTTCGGTCACCATAATACAGTTCTTTCACCAGGAACAGCTGGTACTTGTATTTAAAAGTCGTCTGTATGGGGGAATTGAGATTTGCATACGCTTAGGCACCAGGATCATGAAGGATGGTGTGACTGTCGGGAGAGCACACCAAAAAAGGTGGCCATCTTTGTGCCAGGCAAGCTGCACCCCCATGAATTACCGAATCCTTAATTGTGGCTTGCCATTTGTGGTAAGAACTGGTGGAAGCACTCTTAATACCAGTTCACTGACCAGTAAAAGCTCACTACCAACCTGGGCATCAGTTTTTAAATCATCTTGCAAGCACCTAACCTCAGGCAAACCTTGTACTATGTGTGCTCTGACCTGTTTAAGAGTTTTATCTTGATGACACACATCCAACCAATCATCCGCAAAAAATGTTGAATCACAATCTTGTACAGCATCAATAGAAGCAGCACACTCAATATCATCATAACAAGATCTTCATTCAGTTCTGGAAATGGCATGTGTAACAGGCAAACTGCCCGAAAGTTCCTCCCACCTGCCTCATGACTGATGTCAAAGTTGTACTCATGTAATTTTGACACCAACTTGGTTAACCTTACAGAAACATTGTTGTGAATTCCCCTCCATAAAAATATAGACCAAAGGCTTGTGGTCTATGTATAACTCAAATCTTCGCCCCAGATATACATTTTAAATATCTTAATTACCCAGATGTATGCTAGATCCTCAAGCTCAATCGTGCTGTACTGTTTTTCAAATTTTGTGAGAGCTCTGGAATCTAATGCAACAGTTTGTTCCTTGCCTTCCTGTAAGAAAGTGCCATCTTTTTGCATGGTTGCCCCCATGTTTTGCATAATGATGATGTACTTTGACTGAGTTTGCCCTAGGTTCCTGCCAACCAGGTACCCAGGGCGTATGTTCTTTCCCTAAAACTGTACTGTTGCAAAACCCAACTGGCAACTCTCTGGCCACCTGTAAGTCCCTTGTAAAAGGTACAATAGGTACCAAGGGAACTGTGACAAGGGAAGACCTCTAAGGGCTGCAGCACTTATTGTGCCACCCTTAGAGTCCCTGTACCTTTACATACACACACTGCCACTGCAGGCTGCATATCTTGGTGCAAAACAAAGTGAAGAGTCGGCATGGCACACATCCCTGTGTACCATGCCTACAATTCACTGCCCTGGCATAGGTAAGCCACTTCTCTAGCTGGGTGCACTATACCAGTGGTGAGGGTACAGGTGCATGAGTCCTGTACCCCTACAGTGTCTAAGTCAATTATTGCACATTGGAAGTGCAGTATTGCCATAAAGAGTATATGGTCTGGGAGTTTATCATTTTGAACTCCATAATGGCTTTACTGAAAACTGGGAAGTTTGGTATCAAACTACACATTAAACTCACACTGATGCCAGTGTGGGATTTAATGAAAAATGCACTCAGAGGACGTCTTATAGATGCCCCATTGAAAAACAACCTAACTCTAGTATCCTGGCTGAGTGGCCGCTTGCCAGCTACCACCATCAGACATGTTTCTGGACCCCTGGGTTGAGAGCATGCCGCTCTCTGGGTCCTGAAACAAAGCACATCCTGGGTGAGGTGCCGAGCCTCCCCGCCCAGGATGGGCAGGAACCACAAAGGGGAAGCTTCAAAGGCCGTCCGCCTTTGTGAGCTTACCCCAGCCATTTGCTGCTCCCAGCAACTGGCCCCGGCCGGTTCTGACCCCCACTGTTTCTGACCCCCACTTTGGGTGGGATAATTGGTGGGAAATCCAAGTTAGGAGGAGAGGTGTGCCCACCTTTACCAGCCCCACTCCTCAAGTGGGGGAGGCGATGTGAAGCACAACTCTCAGTCCCTGCCATCTTGTAGGTGGGGGGACCCAGCCAACCAGAGTGAGGCTTATACCCCCCTCCCACTGGAGGGTGGCATGATAGGGGGTGTACTCGCTCCAAGGAAGGGACCTATTGGCCCGACCCGTACCTACCAGTAAACACCCCTAAAGTAAGCATTTAGGGGCAACCCTGCACCTTGCCTCCTCAAACCAGAGCCGCAAAGAAGAAAAAGGACTGAAAACAGTGCAGAGAGAAGAAGAGGAGGACACCAACTGACTTGGCCCCAGTCCTACTGGCCTGTCCCAACCTGAGACTCATTCAACAGAACCCCTGTGTGTCCTGCAGTCAACCGTCCTTGAAAACCGAGAGAACCTACCCTGCCTTTGCGACTAAAAAGGACTTTGCCTCCCGTGAGCACCAGAATTGCTGAAAGGTAACCGACTCTGGCCAACTCCGCGAGTCTCCACCACTCTGCTCCCGGCGCCCCGAGCCCGAGTGACCCAATATCCTAAGGAGGTCTGCCCAGCGATCCTGGCCTGGACTCCAGTGACCCCTGAACCTCCATAAGTTCCTAAATCAACTCTGCAGCCAACAACTGGAAGGCCCCCTCAACCGTGACCGAAGGCGACCCCATGACTGACTCCATAACCTAAGCGGTCCAGAAAGAGCAACTGTGACTGTCTGACCGACGCCGTCCTGGAACGTTTGTGGTCATAGGACGACGACTCCCAAAGACCTCATTCGCCTCAACAGAAGCTAACTGACTCTGAGGAAACCGTGACCGAATCTACAACATCAGCCAAAACCGCATCCTACACTCGGCTGCCTCTGTGTCGCTGGTGATGTAGTCCTTGTGTTGGCCATTGGGCCTTCAGTACTGACATCAAACCCAGGAGTTTCTGTTCCCCAATCTGGTGGGCTGTTCACTGCAGTCGTTAAGCCCACGACCGCGCTCAGCCTGTTGGCTAACGTCTGGTCCCTGCACTCTGCACACGGCCACCACTGTGCCGCCGCCGGTGCAACTCGAGTGCCAATTTGACCAAATCTTACCCACGGACCCGTAAGCTCAGTTCTGCCTTCTCAGGACTTAATGTGGCTTGTGAGTCATACTGTAACCCTGTATTAAGTTTTCAAAACGCATTGACTCATTTTTCTCTCCCAAAGGAAATGCACCAGCCTTGCATCTAGAGATACCCGGCTGCATAAGAAAAGTAATTGCAAAGTAATTCTGACTATCTGCAAATACAAAGTAATTCAAATGTAAACTAAATTCCTTGCATCCAATCTGTATTTAAACTATGGTTTGAATATGTTTATTAACATTTAATAGCATGCGAAACACATTACAGTCAGCAATCAATACAGCCTGAAAACACCCATCTGAGCCTCATACCTAGGACCGTATTTAAACTATATACGCTTACAAAGAATTTCTATACTGACCTGTACCAGGCCTGGCTTGGGTCTAGAAAATAAATACAACTCGATTCTATTTTTATACAAACCAACTGGTCAGAGTTCAGTCCTTGAGTGTCTGAAATCATTTCTTGCCTGAGTCGTACAATAAATGCTTAGCACTACCCTCTGATAGAGCCTTACTGCTCACCCAAACTACCACAAATAGAGAGTAAGGTATTATCTTCTTTAGCCTCTGCCCACCTTTGAGGATCCACTGGACACTGGGCACACTATACCTTACTTTGGTATAGTATATACAGAGTCAGCTTCCTACACTCCCACCCTTTGACTCAGGACTGCCCCCAGTCCCTGACGATACGATAATCACAGAAGTACAATCTCCTCTAAACGCACAAAGGGCTGGTACCTCTACAATGAAGTTCTTTCACTGTAGCGGGCTTGGCAAAAGCAGCTTACATCACCTAAGACCAACTGAATTTATGATCTTTTCTTAGAACGGATCCTAGGGGTTCTAGTGCGTGCCCTGCCAAAACCAAGCATAATACTCAGCAAAGCCTAAGAAGGAGCACAAAGCATAATGATCAACTTGCCTCCTTAAGGGCCTTTATCAATGAAAACTTCGGTTGGATCCCTGCATCTGATACTGTATACCCTAGATATTCTAATTCCTTCATGGCAAATCTGCATTTGCCTTTCCTGACAGTCATGCCTCGGTGCATAAGAAATTGACAAGACCTTCTCTAGTATGAGATTGTGCTCTTTTAGGGAATCTGTGAATACCAGATCCTGGTAGGCTTGTACCCCTTTGAGGTTGCAAAAAGGATGTACATTAGTTTCTGATAGATGCTAGTGGCTGTTGCCAACCCAAATGGTAGCCTCAGATATTTGTAAGCACCGAAGGGCGTGACAAGAGTCATCAGCTCCTGTGACTCTTTGTCCAGCATGACCTGGTGGTATGCTGACCTCAAATTGATGATAGAAAACCATTTAGCGTTAACCAAGTTGGCCAACATTTCCTGAATCTTGGGCAAGGGATGACAGTCTGCCAAGATGTTGGCATTCAATGTCCGCAAGTACGCATATAACCTGATTTCACCAGATTTCTTGCTTGCAACCACAATCTGTGCCACCCATTGAGAGGACTCAACAGGTTCCATAATGCCCTGGGTACATAAAGCCCTGAGCATATTTCTGAGTTCTTCCCTGACACTCAGTGGGACTTGTGGACAAACGTCTATGCATGGGGTTTTACCCTAACGTGATTGACAAACCTTTTAACAGTCTCTGCATGTTCACGATCAACTTCTTGAATATAGATAGAATTTCCACAACCGGTTCCTCAAGGCTGCAAACTAGGTTTACTGGCATATTACCCGCAACCACTGGAGCGTTCGAACCAGACATAAGG
Source organism: Triturus cristatus (assembly GCF_964204655.1). Taxonomy (NCBI): domain Eukaryota; kingdom Metazoa; phylum Chordata; class Amphibia; order Caudata; family Salamandridae; genus Triturus; species Triturus cristatus. The sequence continues at coordinate 355,624,887 of NC_140583.1, forward strand.
TACTACCCCATCTTAGCGAGGTCTTGCAACCCACTGATGTCTTTACCTTTGATGGCAACATATACTTTAGTGTTTGTCTCACTTCCCATACATTCCACCTTACACATAAAATATCCTAACATGTTGATGTCCTTCTCACCGAATGCTTTAGGGCAAATATCAGGTGGAGTAAGTGATTTGTTTTTACCCCATCCATCATGAAAAGTGGTGTCTCTGAGAATGGTGATTGGAGAAGCGGAATCTGCCATGACCTGTAACACAATATTGTCAATTAGAGCATCACAAGTAGGACCTTTTACCCTTGTGTTAACAGCATTACATTCAATAGTTAGGACTACATTGTTTATGGACTCTACAAGAATTGACCTCAAGGTCTACATTGCTGATGAGGACAGGAGTTGTACTGCTCCTGCACACATCCTGAAAATGTCCTAACTTTTTGCAAGCAAGTCAGCATTTGCCTACTGCTGGACACCCTGGAAAGTTGCTCATATGGTTCCTGGAGCCACATCTGTAACAAGCTGCTGGAACTCTCTTTGCATTCCCTTTCTGTACCTGTGACCTTTCTTTGGTGTATACTGCACACACTGACTCAACTTCTTGTTCGGGAATTGAACCGGAAACTAAATTCACTGGGGCATCAGGATTTAAATCTTTTTAGGAAAATAGGAAACTTTAAACGCTTTTAGTCAAGTCCAAAACTTCATTGAGAGTGGGATTGCGGCAGATGAGTAATTGTTCCTATTTCTTTTTGGAAATGCAATTGAAAACATACTGAACATGAATGTACAGATTTGGACCAAACTCGCATGTGGTGGCTAAAATTCTGAGGGCAGTCACATACTCCTCCAACAAGCTATTTGCGTTTCACAAAGATACGCCTTTCTAGCATGATGCTGGGTTCCTCTGTGAATTGTTTCCGCAACCTCTCAATTGCCTCTTCATATATGTTCCAATGGTCATCTCTAAATTGGCTGTGAGGCGCAGAAATGGGTGGTAGATTGCCAAGTATTTGTTGGCCAGTATAACCTAGACTGCCATATAGGAGTGCAAATTTCAGCTGTAACTGCCCGCGTCAATAGCCACTCGATGATTTTCAAATAAGCGAAACCACTGAGCCCATTTTATGGCCGGTTCACCAGGTTGCGCCAAGAAGGGAGGAGGCTGTGTAATCTGTTGTGCTGTGGCCATAACGCACAAGCAAATACATTGAAGGAAGACAAAATGCATTCCACAGCCAAGAAAATACAAGGCCCAGTTTTAAAAAGTGTAATAGTTTCAAGCAAATATTTTCAAAAGGAAGAATTTCATCTTAAAACTGACCTGAATCAGCTTGTAGAGGGGTATGTAACCACGAGAGAAGACAGCTTATGAGTGCAAGCACCAGAATCTATTGCATGCCAAACAAATTAAATACCTCTTGATTCTTGATGATCTCCTTGGGCAGCAGCATGAGTTCCTTAAAAATACCAGCAAACAAGCCCTATTCAATATGGCCGCTGCGTGTGACATCACGGGCAACAGTGTCAGGGTGTAAGACAGCATAGTGTGCTTGAGGCTGGCTGTGGAGTGTTGCTAAGTAAGGGCTCGTTGAGGGAGAGGTTGCCTAAAGGGGTTGCTAGGCAACAGCACCTGAGGGATGCTTGGGCCCACCGATACTCTTCAAATAAGAAGGAGCCCAGGCACCAGAACTCACAGACTCACGAAACGTGGTCATGCACCAAGACGACGACGCAAGCAGGCCAGGAGCAGTGACCTCTTTGTCACTGCTGCGTAGAAACGCTGAAAAATGATGATACAGAGGTGTCGGTGGGCAAAGCCCAACTCGTCACCAATATGTGGTAAGAACTGGCAGAAGCACAATGTGAAGTCAGACAGGCTTTATTCATATACAGGCTCGCCCACGACCAGCAGCAACCAGCCGGCTCAGATTCCTCCTACAACTGACCGAGTCAGCTGGCATCCTCAACTGGCATTCTGTCTGCCAGCACGGGGCAACTTCAAGAGTAAATATGGCACAAGTTGGAACATGCCCATTATGCCACATTATACATTACAACACCATAGTTGAGCAAATTCCTTAAGCCAACCCATACCCTTTGCTCCACGCTCCCTCCAGCCTACCTGCCTCTTTTGATTGTTGGCACAGTTATGATTTTGCAGAAGGCAATCGAGGTGATGTGGAAGTTGGTTGCTGAGGTCGGCATGTATCAGAAAAGAGAGCTCCCCTGAAAGCCAGCCCTTCCCCAAAAGAGACATCAAGATATAGCATGTGGAGGACCGCTAAGGGTTGAAGAAAAGTGACCTCTCCCAAATTGTGACTCGGTACTTTTCTATACTCCATCGCCTTTTTCACCATTTCATGCAGCTGTTCTTCAAATAAATGTTTACAAGTGAATGGGAGATTCATTTATTCATTTTTTGTACATTATCCATATTCATGGCCGTATCCACACGACGCCTCACTACAACTGCGGTCCCTCTTGCTGATCTTGCAGAACAGATATTATCAAGTGTGAGGTCTGATGATCCCAGGACCTGCTGAAATATGTGGAATGCGGCATGAAAGACTTTGAGCAGGCATTGAGCAGCATATGGCACATACATGGATGTACACAAATTGAAACTCCTTTCTACTGAGCCTTCAACCTTTTTATCTGCTTGGTCAGCAGGTCAACAGTCAAATTGTACAAGGGATAAATGTTGGCAAGTGAAGAATTGACCTTGGAAATAATTGGAAATTCATTTTTAAAGGCTATCCTTTAAACAGAATACGAGCAAACCTAGTTTTATCTATTTCTACCAATCATTTATCACAATTTTTCTAATAGCTGGATGTTCAGTCAAAACATCAGACTCTGCAGGTTGCTATTGGTCAAAAGGTTCTCCTTCGTGGGTAGGAGCAGGTGTTTTAAAATCTAAATTAGTCTTGATATGTTAAAAAAATTCTTTCTTCTGGACGGCTTATATATATTTCCATATGGAGATTGATCATTCGGTTTTTGATCAACTTCACCGTTTTGCAGTGATCAGACTTCAGTGTTTATCCTTGTCAATTATAGCTCGTAAGTAGTTCTCTGACAAAACCACTTCCCTGTCTCTATCTTCATAGTTTCTCACTTTTCGCCGAGCAATTACAAAGCTCCATTGTCAACATGTATGTATGCCTTGGAAGTATCAGGTTTAAATAGATGACTTTTTGAAGCAACCATTGCTGATACAACTCATGAATAAACCTGGGTTGTCTCGTGTCATGAGACAGAACAGCCATGATGCACGCATGACTCTGCACACATCCTTCCAGTTCCCGTCAAGTGTTTGCAGGGTCATGTAGACAACACCCGCTGAAGAAGTGCTACTAAACAAAGATAAAAACACACTGCTGTTGGCCACAGCCTCTGGCTTTCTCAATTTTATTTTATCAACTTAATGTTGGGGAAGCTGCTGTGCACTCATCAATCTAAAAAGAACATTGACTAAAACAAAATATGTTGGGGCTCAAAAAACATACATTGCCATAGTAGTCCCTGGTATTTAAAAGTACTTCTTTGTGTGTGAAGGTGCTTGTGGTGAAAGCGCAGAATGTGTCACTCACAGCGATTTCAGCCAATGGCTAAAGTGGGCTGTATCATTAACCCATTCTGAATACTGTGGTGGGAGCACAAAAATGTGAACGACTCAAGAAATGACCAATGGTTGAAGAAGGCTGCCTGAAAGCTCCTATAAGTAAGTATATTATGCATATAAATTTAGTAAAATCAAAGAGTCTTGGCTAATGCCAGACCTAAAGATATGTTGCAGCCAGTGACGTCCAGGAGGTAGTTCTTTCATTTAGCTATAAGACGACTGCCTAAATAGTCCAGATGCTGTGGGCTGATTGAGAAAGTGAGTTCATAGTTTTGGATATTATCCCACGATTCTCTAGCTGCCATACCCATGTCAGAATTCAGGGTAGCTACTTCCTCACAAGTGAAACAAGTTGTAATGGTATGATGACACAATGCCGCTAGGACCTTGCATGTAAAGAGAATTCAGTGCAAGGGAAGAAGTCAGGGAACTGGAAAGGGAGGAGTCATAGACAGAGATAGGTAGTAATCAGGGAAGGATGGAGCAGCCTGAGCTCCCGTGAATAATTTGTAATAAAGCACTCTACAGTAAAATATAGTGTTGCTCTTCATTGGCGCCATCTCAACACTACAACTGGCGACAAGGGCAGGCACGACACCATGCAGCTGTCCAAACGATCGTGCCTCGCGACCTCCTGTAGCAGTAGCACGAAGTCGAGAGCCCACCCAATCGCGCAGAGGAAGACCTGCACGAGATGTGACATCGGGAGCCTACCCCTTGTAGCAGCAGCACGAAGTCAGGAGCCCACCCAAATAGTGTAAGGGAAGACCTGCAATGGACGCAACAACGGGAGCCTACCCCGGTTGCACACAGTCACTGTGTGCCAACTCCTTGCTTTGCTGTGCAGCACGCAGCCTACCTGCGGAAAGCTATGCCTTGCCTGCCGCCAGCCCCATTTACAAGCCTTCTGCATATACTGGCTATTACTGGCAAAGCCCAGCAAGACTGCATATCTTTTCAGCAGCCATATTTAAATCAGGAGGCTCCCCAATGAGCCTTGAGGAACTTGTGGGTGCCATTTTGGGGTCAGGCGCCACTATAAACCTTTCATTCTGAGTAGAAGGTGTGAATATAGCACTTGTGCAACCACTCTCACTCTCATCTGGGCACACCATGGCAAGCTACAACAAGTACAAAGACATTCTTTACATTCCATAGCATATGAGCCACGTCCCTGCAGTGCCAATACAAAATATACTGTATGCAACTGGTGGCCTCCACTAATAACCTCTTCAAGGACACTATTACGCCTCCTGCACATAGCTAATTCTACGGTTCTACCCATTTCAGCCAGAGCTCTGTCAACATCACCAGACTCAACTCAATGCACCGGAGACAGCACAGCCGAGGCCACGTCAGCGTCACCAAGCTCTATGCAAGTCATGCTTGGAGTATCATTTCTACATCCGCCGGAAACTCTGGCCCTCACATCTCGTGGCAGCATGGCATTCACTGGCGAGGATGGCTGGAAGATTTTGAAGACTTCATGAAGGGGTCACAGATCACTGACCCAGCTTAACAGCTCATTGCCCTGTGCAACTTAATAGGCAAAGAGGTTGGACAGATCATCAAGGAACTACTGGCAGATGTCATGACATCATATCAAGACGTCCATGAAGCACTTAACAGGAAATTCCTCCACACAAAGAACATTGATTATAAAAGATACACCTTCAATCTAGCCTCCCCAGAAAAGGGAGAAACCAATGGGGAGTTTATCTTGCATCTCAAAAGCCTAGCATGCTACTGCGCATTTTACACCTTCACAGCTGAATATGTTCTTTATCTGTAGATCATAAAGGGATGTCAATCAGAGTGCCTGTGTTGGCATCTCTTAAAAAAAAGCTATCCTCTGGATGAAATAGAAGAAATTACGAGTCAATAATCAAGCTGAAGAACATGCAAAGAAAATGGAGGCCGAAAAGTTGGAGAAGCGAGAGCAGGTTTTCCAACTTCAAACTTGTCACCTGCAGACACCCAAATCCACAGATCGTCCCCTACGTGCAGATCGTCATCGCAGTCCCGAACAGGCCAACAAGAGAAAAATAGCTAAAATGCATTCACAGTGAACAATAATTCCCACATGTCAAGTCATGCCCTGCCACAGCTCAGAGGTGTCGACAGTGCGGAAAAGATAATCATTTTGAAATAGTATGCAGAACATCTCAAAAGGACATACAAAGAAAGTCAAGGGAATCCAGCTCTCGACATCATGCAAAGGCCGTATGTGACCAACGAGAACGCTCCACCAGCTCTTCGCGATCAAGTCTCTATTCACATGTCACATACAGATCTCGATGCTCTAGGTCCCATGAGTCACTTTAATGCATGCCAATCTTTCAAGATAGTCAGGAATATGTCTGCAAGGTTGCCAATCATGATGGACTAAAGAAATAACTAAAATTGCACATCCAAATAGGGGAACATCCAGCAAATGTTGTGCTAGACAGTGGGGCGTCACTCAATTATATCTGTGTCACAGAGTACAACAAATTGAACCCTAAACCCAAATTACACAAAGCCACTGTGCAAGTCTACACATGGAAGTCTAAAGAACCACTACCATGTCTAAGACAATTTCAAACGTCTCTAACCTAGTAGGACAGAACTGTACAATCTCACATTCACATCATTGATGGGCCTGAAGCAGCGGATTGTCTCCTCAGTTTTCCTACTGCAGAACGTTTAAAATTGGCATAAATATAATGGGTAGATGAGGCACCAGACATTGTAAACATGTTTCCAAAACTGTTCACATGACTTGGCAAAATGGCCCATTTTCAAGTTTGCCTCCACATAAATAAACAAGATACACCCGTGGCTCATCATCATCATAAAGTGCCTTTTCATTTCAGGTAGTAGAGGATGAATTACGAGATCTTTACCGGGCAGACATTATAGAAAGATCATCTGGACCAACTCCTTGGATGTCCCCAGTGGTTGTGGTGCCCAAACGAGGATCAGAAGGTAAGGTGCGTCTATGTGTGAACATGAGAGCCCCAAATACTGCCATTGAAGGGGAAGGAGGACCGGGACCCACATCAGTGACATGATCACGTTGTTGAATGGGGCGAAAATCTTCTCTAAATTGGACTTTAACAAGAGCTATCATCAGCTTGAACTCCATGTGAGTTCACTATACATCACCACGTTTTCAACACATGAAGGCTTATTCATGTATAAACTTCTCAGGTTCGGTGTTTCATCTGCAGCCAACATTTTCCAATAAGTGATGAAGAGTAATTTATAATATTCCAAACACCGTCAACTACAATGATGACATCCTAGTATTTGGTGCCACCATCAAACAACCCGACAAAGCACTGAATTGTGTATGCCACGCGTTCCTGGAAGCAAACTTGACTTTTAACAAATACAAGTGTGAATTTCACTGGTCCACAATAAAGTTTTATGGACACATCTTTTTGGGTGAAGGGACGAGGCCGGACCCTAAAAAGGTCACAGCTCTCAGTGACACCCCTTGCCCATGAGATGCTGGGGATGTTCAGTCTTTTCTAGGAATGGCCAGCTACTGTGCCCGCTATATCAAGGGCTATGCACCATTAGCATTTTCACATTGTTATTCATGGGAAACACTTGACACTCATTACGGATCATCAGACTTTAATAATCATATTCGGAAACCCCGAGGAAAAATGCCATTCAGGATCAAGCGATAGAGAGTTTGACTTCAAGAATATACATACACGATTATCCACAAACCAGGAAAAGTAGAAAACCCTGTAGACTAAATGTCAAAACATCCCAGGTCATCCTCCAGAATAAAACATTCACTAGCTGAGGAATACATCGACTTTGTCATCGATCAGGCAAGACCACCTACAATCCCACCTGAAGCCATCATTGAGGACACCGCAGAGGATGTAACCCTCGAGGATGTGGCACGTCGCATCTGAACAAACACGTGGAGACAATTGGAAGAGCCCAAAAGTAACCAAAACATAGACACTAAAGAACTGGTCTTCTTCCGACACATTAAAGAAAAACTGACAGTTGCCAAAGATGGGGGCCTACTCAAGGACAAAAGGATTGTCATACCAAAAAAACTGCGTCAAGGGGTGGTCAACCTGTCACACAAAGGACACAGGGGCATTGTGACCACTAAAAGGGCATTACGGGAATGTGTCTGGTTCCGTTCCCTTGACCTGATGGTCAAGGCCACACTACAAGTCTGCCCTAAATGTTAACTCGTCAGTCGAGAAGAAACACCCTCACCACTGGCAAATGCCCAAACTGCCGGAAGGTATATGGCAACATGTGGCAGTCGACTTCTTTGGCCCTCTGCAGTCAAGCAACTACATTCTTGTTATAATGGATGAATATTCCTGATTGCTCAAAAAATATCATCCACTAAAGTGGCAATCACCATACCTGTATTGGATGACGTTTTTGCAGCATGGGACATCCCTGAAGGGGTCAAAATGGATAATGGTCCCCCATTTAATGGACATGATGTCACTGGATTTGCCAGTCACTCAACTTTAGACTTTGGAAGAACACTCCCATGTGGCCAATGGGATGGTGGAGAGGTTTAGTTTCACATTAAATAAAACGATACAGCAAGCTGAACAGTCAAGGCGAGATGTTCAGATGGCCCTGAATGAAGTACTGCAAGCTTACAGAGCCATGCCTCACAGAACCATGGACAAGTGCCCAGCCACCGTGATGCTGGGCCACGCCATGAACATGAGAATACCCACCTGGGAAAATTCAGCCAGCTGTGTTCATCAACCTTTAGATCACGAAGAGCTGGCAGAGCTAGACCGGACTAAGAAAGCCAAAATGAAGGAGCATGCAGACGTTCATCAGGCAAGAACAAAAGAGAAAGACAGACAGTCGGTATTATGAATATCCACTGCGAGTGACCAATTTAAATGGTGCTAGAGTTGCGGTCAACTCTGATGACAAAAGGATAACCCGGAACATCTCTCATTTCAGAAAGTGCAATCCAACAACCAAGGAGTCAGTGTTTGTCTCGGAAAGCAATGCCCTCGAGACTCCTCAAGAATAAACCAGCAGTCATGGCTGTCAACTTGCCATAGGGGAGCTGAAAGAACCAAGTCCGGTATGCTTTCTACAGCATACATGTTAAAGACCTGCACGTGTCATTGAAGAAATCTAAAGACTTACCGTAGAAAGCTGACTCTGTACATACTACACCAAAAAGAGGTATAATGTGCACACAGAATCCAGTGAGTCCCCAAAGGTATGGCAGAGGTTAAAGTAGATAATACCTTACTCTCATTTTAGTGGTAGCTGGGCTGAGCAGTTAGGCTTATCAGAGGGTAGTGAGAATGCATTTAGGGTACATACTCATACAACGCAGAAACACGCTCAATTACTGACTCCAGGACAATTTTGTAGAAAAACATTACTTTAGTTACCTTTATTTCTAGGAACCAAGTTGAACTCAGTCACAGACAAGTAGACTTTTATGCAATACTTTCAACACTGTAGTATAAATACTTTATAGTCATGGAAACACTTTCGCATTTGTCAACGAGAACCAGTAGCACAGGGTACTTGAAATAGGTAGAAAGTCGGATACAACAGATAGAATGCAATGCAATCCTAAGGAAGAAAAAAAACAGGGTTATGCAGTCAAAACTTCGATTTTTAAATATCGACCTACACTAATATCGAGTTTTTAATATCGTGGGGACAGAATATCGATGTCAAAAATATCGCTGACCAGAATGTTGTAAATGAAACAGCGATATGATTAAGCATTTACTGAAGACATGTGCTCTTCATGTCTGAGTTACGTTTTCTGCTTTATATTGACTAATGTTCAGACTCCATTGTGTTTAGCTGTCCGCCATCTTGTATGGCCACGAAACCATGTGCTTTGCACGAGAAGAGTCCTTACCTCTTCACTAGTCACTCCCGAGATCTGCTTAGCAACAGTCTATAAATAACCCCTTTGTGCGTTTGGTGCATGTCCAGAACTGACCACATCTGTTACTAATTAGGCTTTGCTCGAATGTGTTTTCACGGGTCTCAGGAAACGTTAACTCCACCCATGTATTGGTTATGCGCTGAACATGTCCATATAAGACCATAAATCTTGCTTCATGTTGTATCCGCCTACTTATGAGCCCCCTATTGTGTATAAAAGGGGACCATGTGCACAAGTTCTTTGTGCAATACTGTAGAGTATTGCGTAGGTTGTAGGACCACCTTTGAAGGTTAATAAACTTTGTATTTGCATTTGCAGTTTCCATGCCAACTTCCTTCTAGTACTTCGTATACAGAAGGGCGAACCCTTTGTACTTGCGGGCCTAGCTGGGGCCTGTACTCATCAATTGGCGCCCGTCACGTGGGGCTCATCGGCGACTCGGATACTCGAAGGACTGGTCGTGACGAAGGAGTGGAACTTTGCCGAGTCGTGATCACTGCCAGCGGCGTCTTTATTCCTGGCATCCCGAGGCTTTCTTCATTCCCTTCCGAGCTGACCATCTGGGTGGCGCCGGTCCTCGACTGAGACCCCTTCTGTCGGTTTTGCCGTGCAATGGCCGTTTGGGCGAATTTGAACTTGGCAGTTGGAATCTGGACGCTCTTGATTGGTAAGAACCGTTGTACGGTACTTGCTGCGAGCTTTTTGAAGCCTGGGTTGGCAAGGCTATTTGATTTGATTTGTGATGACCGGTCATATTTTGAAATAAGTAATGTGAAATATATGCGTTGCAACACATATAGGCAGGTAATGTGGAGATATTTCTCCGGGGTGGTTTGAATTTGAACGGCGCAACGTTTAAGTGCCATTTTTGGATAATATTGCAAATTTTGCACTATTCTTGAACATGCCTGCTTTGAGCGCACTCCGTAAGTGGTGCTGCTGTTTTGGAAACCGGTTAAGTCTTGAGGAATCTGAACCAGCCCTCCCAGTGGGGACTCCTAATAGGGACATGTATGTGAAGCACAGTCTTTCCCCTATAATGTACAGCACATTGTGGAGGAAATATACCAAGAAGGATCCTGAGTTGCGATGGCCTTTGTATGGATCGTTTGATATGCGTAAGATTGAGTATGTGGAGCAGTGTATATGTAAGCGGCGTGCGAGACAAGACATGTTTGAATGTATACGATTGTGGGTGAAAAAAGTGCGTGAGCGCGAGAAACGTGAAAAAGCGCTGAGTGACAAAGAACAACGGAAAAAGGACCATGTGAAAGCACAGGAAGCGAAACAGCGTGAGGAAAAAGAACTGGCGGAAAAACAGGAGAAAGAGCACAGGTTGCAAATATCGGGTCAATATGCTGTTCGGCAGCCTCTTTATCCTGTCCTTACTAATCTTGAAGATGATTTTTCTCTATTAGATCGTTCTCCGCCACCTTATGTTGGCCCGTCCGCTCCGGGAGTCAAGGATCCTGGATTGCTCAAGGTGTAGGTAGACACGCGGTCCATGTTATCAACTGATCGCATGGGGGAGCTTCGGAAAGTTTATTTTCGTGCGCTTAAAGATAAACTATCTCTCGCTGAATTATTGTCGTCTTTGGAAGGATGGCAGGATAGGGAAAAGTTATACTTTGCTGAAGCTTTTTCTGAGGAAGTGGTTACTGCTTTTCGGAAATATTCCGATGTTTTTGAGCCTGATGATATAGTATTAGATTCTAAAGCATTACGTAACGGTGTCCTTTCTCCCTCTAAGGTACCCAATGCAGTTCGACAGCTGTTTGCGTTACGGGACGCGATGTTTGAACTCAAAGAGAAAGCGCGCCAAAAGAAAGAGGAGAAGGAGCAATCAAATCCAAATGCAGGCGGAAAGCAGTCGTCTATCATTCATTCAGATAAGATTGAATTAGTGCATGCTAAGCCGATGCGAGAGGCAGCGCCTCTGTACGTTCCTCCTAAGGGAGCGGGAACCAGTTCGGATATGTCTTCCCCCGATGCTAGAGGATATTTTGTGTACAATTGGGTTTATACTCCTTGGCATAGGGCTGATGTTATGGCATTGAAGAAAGCACTACCCGATCCCCGAAAGAATCCTGCCGCCTTTTATGAGGAAGTTGAGGGGGCTTTAAATTCTTGTACTATGACCTTAGCAGACATAGATTTGTTCTTTGGGCTTATTTTACCACCGGATATGTGGAGATCCGTACGGAAAGTAGATGATCAAGCTGTTTTCAAAGCGAAATGGTCTGACATAGAAGATGAGGATAGAGAAAGAAAACCCGCGCAAAAGCCGCCTCAGCTTATTTTAGATCTCCCAGCTGCTATTTTGACTAAGTTGAAAACGATTATCCCCCCTAAAAAGATTGATTGGAATATGTTAGCCTCATGTAAACAGAAGGTTGATGAATCCGTTTCTGATTTCTTTACGCGATTTGAGGACACATTTCATGATTTTAGCGGTCAGTCACTTACGGATGATAAGGGTCGACATCTTTTTGTTGATAAATATGTGTCGAATTTATTGCCAGGAGTAGCAGCTCGATTAAAAGAGAGTGAAAGCTTTTGGACAACATCGTCTCCGGCATCCCTCCTGACGATGGCTCAGTATTACGAGCGTCAGGAACAAGAAGCGAAGGGTAACAAAGAGAAAAAGTCGAAAGATTTAAAAACAAAGGTGATGTTAGCGCAAGTGTATGGTCCGCCTCGCCGGGGTGCTGAGAGAGGCGGAAGAGGATGTTATGGCCTCCCTTTTGGTCGCCCAGATGTAACTAAGGATCAATGTGCGTATTGCAAACAGTTGGGTCATTGGGCCAGGGATTGTCCGGTATTATATGCACAGCGCCAGGGGTGTGGTCAGAGGCCGATGAGAGGTAGAGGAGGTTTTTCGGGCCCTAGAGGACATTTCACTGATCGTGCTCGATTTGATTCTAATATGCGGCCACGTGATGGGCCTAATGTGTTTGATCGACAAAACCAGTATCAACTGTCCGATTATGAACGTCCTGGGTATCACGATTCACAACATGCATAGGATTGCGTAGGATGGGGGGAGAAATCAGTTGAAGTGCCAGTAGATCAGAGGGGTCCTTATGTTACAGCACATGTTTTGGGTTCTACTGATCGGTTTCTGGTTGATACAGGAGCTACTCGTAGCGCTTTGTCCAAACAATTGGTTCCGAGGGCTCCCCTGTCTGGCTTAACGATTACATCGATAGGGTTCGATGGCACACCTTCACTTAGCCCATTATCACAACCCCTTGCATTTCATGTTAATAAGTTTTCTACACCCTGTCCGTTTTTGCTTTCCCCGAACACGCCTGATAACATTGTGGGTCTGGATATCCTCAAGCATTTCAGAGCCACAATCCGTTGCTCCCCTGAAGGAGTGCGTGTGATTTTAAACGATAACTATCCAAGGACAGGAAGGATGTGTGTGGTTGTAGAGGATACCGCATTGGCTTCTCTACCCCGCACTCTGTGGGCCACCTCGGATACTGATGTGGGACAGATGGTTATCCCCCCGGTACACTTTAGGGTAAAGGAGAGAGCTGTGTTACCACGCCTACCTCAATATCGTATTTCGCAGGAGGGGGAGGGGGCACTCACGCAGATAGTGCAGGATCTCATTAAGGCGGGGGTAGTGGAGGAAGTTCCATATAATGTCTGCAATAGTCCTATCCTTCCGATTTTGAAAAAAGACACTGATACTAGGATTTATCGTTTTATTATTGATTTGAGGGAGGTGAATAAGATAGTGATACCTCAATACCCAGTGGTTTCTGACATCACGACATTGCTTACCATGGTCCTGCCAACGGCAACCACGTTCTCTGTTATTGATTTGAAAAATGCTTTCTTTTCGATTCCTATTCATCCTGATAGCCGATCCCTTTTCGGCTTCACTTTGAATAATCGTTTATATCGATTTTGTAGAGTTCCTCAAGGCTACACAGAAAGTCCTAGCATTTACAGTCAAGCATTGAAACAACAGTTGGATTCCTTTGTTTTACCTGAAGGGGTGGCCCTCATACAATATGTCGATGACATCTTGTTGGCGGCCGATACTCCTGAGCAATGTGAGAAGTGCACGTTATCTTTGCTTTCCTTTTTGGCATTGCACAATCACAAAGTATCGAAGAAAAAACTTACAATTCTGTAGACCAAAGGTGACCTACTTAGGTCAACTTTTGTCTAAGGAGGGGCGTGCACTCACATTAGATCGCATTCAAGCAATTTTGGACACGCCAGTACCTTCCACACAGAAGGACGTGCGTGCATTTTTGGGACTCACTTCTTTCTGTAGGCAATGGATACTGCGTTTTTCACACATAGTTAAACCACTTTTGGCGCTTTTGATGAAAGACACTCCAACTCCCCTTCCCTGGTCAGACGAGTGTGGGAGTGCTTTTCAACAATTACGACAAGCCCTTTGTTCAGCACCAGTGTTAGGCACCCCTGATTATACGAAGCGCTTTACATTGTATGCACATGGAAGAGATGGATGTGCGTTATCAGTTTTAGTACAGATGCACGGCGACAAGCAGCGCCCTTGTGCATATTTCTCGGCAGTACTTGATCCTGTTGCCCGAGCGCTGCCTGGTTGTTTTCGCTCGGTTGCGGCGACAGCTGTGTCAATACGCCAAAGCGAAGGAATCGTGTTATCTCATAAGCTATTGGTGCTGGTCCCCCATGCTGTCGATGCTCTGTTGAATCAGACAAAGACGCAGCACTTAACTAGTGCTCGTCTAACAGGATATGAGCTGACATTGTTGGCTCCTCATATCACATTGAAGAGATGCGCAACACTAAACCCAGCCACATTGTTGCCATTTCCGGAGACTCAGCCTGAGGCACAAGAAGCACATGATTGCATCTTTGTAACTGAGGAACAGACAAAGGGTCGTATCATTCTCCAGGATACGCCCTTTACAGATGTAAATGGAGAACTGTGGGTGGATGGGTCGTACCTGAAGCTACCAGATGGTACGACTTCAACAGCGTATGCAATCACCACGCTACAAACAGTAGTGGAGACAGCACGCACACCGCAGAAATCAGCTCAAGCAGCGGAACTGATAGCTTTAACACGAGCATGTGAGCTTAGTGCAGGATTGTGTGTGAATGTCTATACGGATAGCCGCTATGCCTTCGGGGTAGCGCATGACTTTGGCTTACTCTGGAAGGAGAGAGGGTTTCTAACGTCACATGGAGCACAGATAATGAATGGAGAGTTAGTTCACAACCTCTTGACTGCATTAACATATCCAAAGAAGATTGCCATAGTTAAATGCAATGCACATAAAAAGGTGATAGATAAAGTGGGAGAAGGGAATGCTCTGGCAGATCGAGTAGCACGAGACACTGCGATGCAGCCTGACTCCACTGCAATGTATGTTGTGAAGTCGCAGGCAGAAAGATGGCACGATGCTAGGAGAGAAGTGTTAGAGATACAGAGGACAGCTTCCGATAAAGAAGGGGAGCAATGGTCTACTGACGGAGAATTGGACGATGAAGGTTGTTGGAGAAATAAGCAGATGGATAAATGGAAGTTACCCATAGCTTTTGTACAACCTATGCTTCAGATGGCACATGGGCTAGCTCATGTTGGAGCTTCCGCAATTGTAAAATTGCTCACACAAGTTTGGGAGCATCCAGAGATTGCTAGCACGGCAAAGAGAGTGGTGCAGACTTGTATGATTGGCCTAAAGTTCAAGCCAGGAAAAGGGACACGAACTCCAGCAGGAGGATTTGCAACACCCACTGCACCTTTCGAAGTTTTGCAAATGGATTATATTCAGCTTGAACGCTGTAATAATCTGAAGTATGTCCTAGTAGTGGTTTGCGCCTTCAGCAAATGGATTGAGGCATACCCTACGAAAGACAATACTGCAATTACTACAGCCAAGGTGTTATTGAAGGATTTCTTCCCTCGATATCGTGTTTGTAGATTGTTGTGGAGTGATAACGGACCTCATTTTATAGCAGACGTTATCAAGTATGTCCTGAAAGGATTGGGAATTACACAAAAATTCCACGCAGTGTTTCACCCTCAGTCTGCGGGATTGGTTGAGAAGTATAACGGCACTCTGAAGCTTAAAATAGCAAAAATACAAGCTTCCACTTCTCTGACTTGGCCGGATGCTTTACCTTTGGCATTATTGTCAATCAGATCAGTACCGCATTCTCGAACCGGTCTCACGCCATATGAGATCGTGTTTGGACGTCCGATGAACATGTGGGGCCCACCGAAACCAAAGTCAGTGTATGATGTACCTTGTGTAATGATGAGTGATTATCTGGCACAGTTAACCGATAAGTTGGTCTCTATTCATCAACTGGTTCGAGAAGCGCTCCCCGACCGGTCCACAGGTGAAGGCCACGATCTCCGGCCCGGAGATTTTGTTTTGGTGAAATCGTTTGAAAGGACGAGCAGCCTAGAGCCGAGGTGGTGCGGTCCTGAGCAGGTCTTGCTTGCAACGAGAACGGCTGTCCGGGTCTCCAACCGCAAAAATTGGATCCACTCTATACATTGTCGTAGAGTGCCGCCCGGATTGGTGGAGCCAGCTGTATTGACTGACCATCGAGACTGACTGCGAAGAAAGGCCGTGCTGTGGACCCTGACGACACTGAGGAGCTCTTCCCGGACCAAGCGGCCCCTGGAGTAAGAAGATATCACCTCAGACCGAGGAAGTGAATTTCTGAAGTATTAATCAGAGCAGCCCCTGGGTTAGTGAAACGGAGAGCCAATGAGGCAAGGGGGGGGGATCAGCCCTGCATTAGTGTAGCGACACCCGTCTTGGCCCGGTGGTGAAGAAATCAACCGCTGCCTAGGGGGAAGAGTTCTGACAACCTTTTTAGTTTCAGGAAGATATTGACATTTGTTTGAAAAATGGAGAAGAAGAAAAGTTTTTGTGCGATAGGGTTTATTGCTGCTATGGCAATTGTTGCTACAACCACGTGGTTTGTTGAGGATGTAATTCCTGCCCGTGAGTTGCTTGTTGTGTCTACTCCAGTGCCTGAGGAGCACTACTTCTACACCCTTCCATACCAAGAATTGAAGCATTGCCAGTCCTATCTGAATAATACTTTCATCCAGATGCTGCATCATACCCACGTTGCTACAAATGCTACAAACTGTTGGATATGTGGTATGATGCCAGCCCATCAGAAGAAAGGGGGAACACCATTTATACCTCTCCCTTTCTCACATAACGGCTCTTGTAGAGCATGGTACACTTTGCTTTTTGCCACACGAAAACCTACAGTGGGACGATTACTCTTCAGACTTAACAAAGAGTGTCATCAGGATAAAGAAGGCTATCCACAAGCCAATGGAACAATTTGGGAATGGGAAGAATATCAACCAGACAATGAATCAATTCCCTACATCTTTACGAATACTAGAGACACTCATGGAAACGAGAAATTTGTAATTTCAGTGGCACAAACCCAAGCGGACATGTGTATCCAAAGCGTTGGTCATATTCCTGTTGGTGTCAGTGATTACATTGTTGTACTAAATATAGACGGATTAAATAACAGTACATTGCTGGCCTCCCACAATACCTATTTTGTGTGGTAATAAAGGTTACTATCGTTTGCCTGCCGGATGGTCCGGGGTATGCTATGTGGCCTTTTTATTACCCCCTGTATTCTTAGCACCTGTGTCTTATCATAAAGATTTGAAGTTATTAAACAACGTAACCGGAAATAGGTATAAACCCACTCTATCTGTTGATGACGTTGACCAGACGGATACCAGTTTGCAACAGTATGTTTATTTTAATCTAGGACTGTTTTTCTTTGTTGGAGCTGCCTTGAATAGTAGAAAGGTTCGACGATTAACTATGGTTGTAGAGGCTGTGACGAATCAAACTGCTGCTGCTCTCGGGAACATTACGGAAGAATTGCAGATCACTAGAATTGTTACATTACAGAATCGTATGGTATTAGATGTTATGTTAGCAGATAGGGGTGGAGCATGTAGAATTATAGGAAGTAGTTGTTGTGTGTTCATCCCTGATCACACACCATCAGTTTATCAAGCTATTAATAAATTGCATTAAATTGCTGCTGACATTCATACAGAAAATGGCACTTGGACCTTTTCTGGATGGTTTTGGACCTTAATTACTACATGGGGATGGAAAGTTCTTACTGGTCTATGTATTATTGTAGCAATTTTGTTCACATGTTGTATGTGTATTCAATGTGGTCCTATGATATGTTCTCTATGTGTTTCATTCTGTATCCCCAATAAGAAAGCTGTTGCCGATGCCACCTATCAAAATAGCATAAACAAAGAAATAACTGAGATGATGAGAATCGATATAAATGATGATTATCTTGATTATCCTAGCAAGCCGAATGTCTTCAGCAAATGCTGAAAGGGTCGTCTGTTGTAAATGAAACAGCGATATGATTAAGCATTTACTGAAGACATGTGCTCTTCATGTCTGAGTTACGTTTTCTGCTTTATATTGACTAATGTTCAGACTCCATTGTGTTTAGCTGTCCGCCATCTTGTATGGCCACGAAACCATGTGCTTTGCACGAGAAGAGTCCCTACCTCTTCACTAGTCACTCCCGAGATCTGCTTAGCAACAGTCTCTAAATAACCCCTTTGTGCGTTTGGTGCATGTCCAGAACTGACCACATCTGTCACTAATTAGGCTTTGCTCGAATGTGTTTTCGCGGGTCTCAGGAAACGTTAACTCCACCCATGTATTGATTATGCACTGAACATGTCCATATAAGACCATAAATCTTGCTTCATGTTGTATCCGCCTACTTATGAGCCCCCCTATTGTGTATAAAAGGGGACCATGTGCAAAAGTTTTTTGTGCTACTCTGTGCAATACTGTAGAGTGTTGCGTAGGTTGTAGGACCACCTTTGAAGGTTAATAAACTTTGTATTTGTATTTGCAGTTTCCGTGCCAACTTCCTTCTAGTACTTCGTATACAGAAGGGCGAACCCTTTGTACTTGCGGGCCTAGCTGGGGCCTGTACTCATCAAGAATATTGACCTTAAGGTAAGTAATATCGTTTTTATATATCAAACTAAGTAATATCGCAGTTAGTAATATCGAAGTAAGTAATATCATTAGCAAAAATATTGTTGTTAATAATATCGATATTTATATTAGTGTTATGTATTTTATATGTATGTATAAAAATAAATTGTAATGTATTTTTATTATATTTAAATATATGTATGAAATGTTTAGAAATTAGTAATTTTTTTAAGTAAATTTTACGTTTTAGTATCAGAGCGGGTTATGGGTTTATAGGGGACTAGGGTGGGAAGTAATTTAATTATAATTAATTATTATATTATTTTATTTATTGTTATTGATAATTAATTTATTGTTAATTAATTATTAATTGATAATTAATTTGTATTAATTGATTAATTTAGAATTATATTAATTATAATTAATTTATTATTTTTTATTTATTGTTATTGTTAATTAATTTATTGTTAATTTATTATTAATTGGTAATGAATTTTTAATAATTGATTAATTGTCAATTACATTATTTGTATTTTTGTTATGTGTAGCGGGTTGTGTGTTTAGGGTGGAATAGGGTGGGAAGTAATTTAATGTAAGTTAAGTAAATAATTAAATTGTATTGGTATTTTTTATAAATTTTTTAGGTAATTCATTTTTAATATGTTATTTATTTTAGTTAATTTAACCCCTACGCTATCCTACATTTTCCACACTGTTACATTCACTGGAGTTGGAATATTAATTTTAACCTCTACGCTATCCAACACTTTCCCTACTGTTGCACTCACTGGAGTGGGAATAGTAATTTTAACCCATACGCTATCCAACACTTTCCCTACTGTTGCACTCACTGGAGTGGGAATAGTCATTTTTACCCCTACGCTATCCAACACTTTTCCTACGGTTGCCCTCATTGGAGTGGGAATAGCAATTTTTACCCCTATGCTATCCAACACTTTCCCTACTGTTGCACTCCCTGAAGTGGGAATAGTAATTTTAACCCGTACGCTATCCAACACTTTTCCTACTGTTGCACTCATTGGAATGGGACTAATAATTTTTACCCCTACGCTATCCAAAACTTTCCCTACTGTTGCACTCCCTGGTGTGTGAATAGTAATTTTAACCCCTAGGCTATCCAACACTTTCCCTACTGTTGCACTCACTGGAGTGGGAATAGTAATTTTTACCCCTACGCTATCCAACACGTTCTCTACTGTTGTACTCCGTAGAGTGGGAATAGTAATTTTTACGCCTACGCTATCCAACACTTTCCCTACTGTTGCACTCAGTGGAGTGGGAATAGTCATTTTTACCCCTGCGCTATCCAACATTTTTCCTACTGTTGCACTGTTCGGAGTTGGAATAGTAATTTTATTACCTCCGCTATCTAATAATTTTTGTATTATTTTAGTTAATGTAGTATATAATGAATATTTAAAAAATTAACAATATTTTTAATTATTTTAATTTGTTATATATATTTATTTATTTTTTATTTATATTATTGTTTTATGTGTATACATGTATGTATCATTTATATGATATGTATTTATTTTTTATAAGTTATTGAAATAATGATTTAAAATTATTAATATGTATATATATTATATATTATATGTATAATTTATTTTTACTTTATATATATTAATTATAATTTTGAAACTTTTAAAAGAAAAATAACTTTGTTTATTTTAATTATATGTATTATTTACTTTATTTTACATTATTTTTTAAGTTAAATAAAAAACGATATTTTTAACGATATTTTTGACATTGATATATATTTTTTCGATATTTTTGTACTTACCATAATGTAGATAGGATGTCGATATTCTTGACTTCGACATTCTTGCTGAGATATTTTTGTAGGTCGATATTCTGACCTTCGATATTTTGTCAGTGATTCATGCATCAGCAGGTAGGTACCCGACTTACTTGCCCAGTCCTCAGGGGTTTAGACCGGCACTGGGCAAGGGCCATTTTAAAGTAGGGGCTGCACCACCAGGGGCATTGGCGAGGCCAGGTGCAGGGTACGCTGAGCCCAAGGCTAGTCAAAGGAGATTGGGGGCACCCGAAGAGGTACGAGGTTCAGTATCTACGCCGCGGCGGTTGATACCAGTAATGATGGTCGCTCTTTCAGTCAGAGGAGAGCAATTCTATAGACCACCAACACTGGTACCATCGTGGTAGTCATCAGCGGGTCACGAGATCGCAGAGAGGTACTTTCAGCTTAGCGGTCACGGTCGTGGGGATGGCGATGCGCAGGGAATGGAAGAGTTCTGTCGAGGTTGGACTGTCTCAGAGAGGCTGTGGTCGAGCAGGTGGGGCAGGAGGGGGCCAACAGGGCCACTTGAAGGAAGGTACAGGCTCTCGGGAATGGGGCTGTGAACAGCTTGGGTTGTTGAGCCGAGAGGGCCCCTCTGGGTCATGGCGGCAGGCCAGCTGCAATACTTTCTTCTGGCAGGGCAGAGTCGCAGCGACACAAGTGTCGGTCCTCTTCCCTTGTGTTCTTGGGGTTCTTTTACAGTAGTGAGTCGCGTCTAAACAAATATCGCTCCTCAGCTACTACGGTTTGTGTGCCAGAGGGTACAGGGGACTACAGCCTCTAGCCCAATGGGAGGTTCTCAGAGATTGGTTAAAGGCTGGAAGGTCTCCGGGGTTTTGTGGAGGCCTTGCATTGTTTCTAGGAGGGCAGCAGGTCCATTTGTCAAGCCGGCTACAGTTCTGTCTGCAGTAGTTCAGCTTTTGGTCTGGCATCAGCTTTCTTCCCTCTTCTGTGATCCATTGAATTTGAGGAACAAGTTTCAGGGGAGCCCTTAAATACTGAATTTAGTGGCATTACTGTAAAGACTGCCTCGACAACAACGCACACGACAGCAAGGAGCTCTTCAACATCGTGAAGGAACTCTCCAACCACAGCTCCAACACCAACGACATCCCACAGTCGCAAGCCCTGTGCGACTCCCTCGCCACCTTCTTCCACTGCAAGATAGCAGACATCCACGACAGCTTCAACACCCAGACAACCCCAACAGATAGCAACACAACAGACCCTCCGCACACCATCGACCACGTCCCCCTGCTAGCCTAGACCAGCGTGAGCGTCGATGACACCATCAAGACCATGAGCACAATCCACTCCGGCTCTCCGTCAGACCCAGTCCCGCACCACGTCTTCAACAAAGCAAGCAGCTCCATCGCACCCCACCTGCGCAAAGTCATTAATCTCTCCCTCGAGACCGCGACCTTCCCAGAGAGCTGAAAACAAGCCGAGATCAACGCCCTACTCAAAAAACCCAAGGCAGACCCAAGAGACCTCAAGAACTTCCGGCCCATCTCTCTGCTCCCCTTCCAGGCCAAGGTCATCGAGAAAATCGTCAAATGACAGCTATCCCGATACCTCGAAGAGAACAGAATCCTGGACCCTTCCCAGTCTGGGTTCTGCAGCAACCACAGCACCGAGGCCGCCCTCATCGCCACCACCGACAACATCAGGACCCTGCTAGACAATGGGGAGACCGCAGCACTCATCCTCCTAGACCTCTCCGCTGCCTTCGACACCTTCTGCCACCGCACACTACGAGCACGCCTCCAAGCCACAGGGACCCGAGACAAGGCTCTGAAATGAACCACCTCCTTCATCTCCGGCAGAACCCAGAGCGTCCGCCTCCCCCCGTTCCGTTCCAAAGCCTCCGAGATCATCTGCAGCGTACCCCAGGGATCCTCCCTCAGCCTGACACTGTTCAACATTTACATGGACCCGCTCGCACACATCGCCCGACAGCACGACCTCAACATAATCTCCTACACCGACGACACTCAACTGATCCTCTCCCTCACCAAGGACCCCATCACCGCCAAAGCCAACCTCCATGAAGAAATGAAGGCCGTTGCCGACTGGATGAAGATCAGCCGCCTGAAGCGGAACTCGGACAAGACGGAGGTCCTCATCCTCGGCTCCAACTCTTCAGCCTGGGACGACTCCTGGTGGCCGCCGGCACTGGGGCCAGCCCCGACCCCCACTGACCACGCACGCAACCTGGGAATCATCCTCGACTCAACGCTCTCAATGACCAAGCAAGTCAACGCCGTCTCCTCCTCCTGCTTCAACACCCTCTGCATGCTCCGCAAGATCTACAGATGGATCCTGACAGATACAAGAAAGACAGTCAACCGGACCCTCGTCAGCAGCAGACTCGACTACGGAAACGCCCTCTATGTGGGAGCCTCGACCAAGCTCATCAACCGACTACAACACATCCAAAACGCCTCGGCACGACTGATCCTCGATTTGTACCACGACACAGCCACATCACCCCCCACCTAGAAAACCTGCACTGGCTTCCCGTCAACAAGAGGATATCCTTCAAGCTCCTCATCCACGCACACAAGGCACTCCACAAGACCGGCCCAGCCTACCTCAACAGACGGCTCTCCTTCTACACCCCCAACCGCCACCTATGCTCCGCCAACCCCTCACTCGCCACCGTCCCGCGCATCCGAAAAACAACCACCGGCGGGAGATCCTTCTCCCACCTCGCCGCCAACACATGTAACACCCTCCCACTGAGCCTACGACAGACCCAAGACCTGCTGACCTTCAGGAGGATACTGAAGATCTGGCTGTTCGATCAGTAGCGGCCCCACCTTCCCCCCAATGCCTTGAGACCCACGAGGGTATGTAGTGCGCTTAACAAATGACTGATTGATTGATGTTGGGGGCAGTAGCCAATGGCTACTGTTCCCTAGGATGGCTACACCCTTTGAGTGCCCCCCACCTTTGGGGAGTGGGCCACTTCCCTGTTCCTATTGGGCCCAATTCTCTAATTCAAGATGGAGAATTTCTAAAAGTGGGGCACCTTAGCTCCTGGCAACCCTATGGGTGTAAGGAAGCATATCCCTTCACGGCATATGTCCCTCCATACGCACTGCCAAAAACACACAGTTCAAAAGAGACTTTTTTCAAGATAGTCAATAAAGTTTTGATAGTTTCAAAAATGAATTTATTCAAATAATTCTTCGTAAGTCAAATCCTCACTGTATTCATGAGTTATATGAAATCCTTAGGAATGCGTTGGATGGGTTATTCATATTTCATAGATACATCATTTGAATGAAAAAACCCTAGGGGTGTGCCAGGCTAAGGTGGACACTCCAACTCTGCGTACTAATTTTTCCACCGGTCTTGCCGCCAAAAGTGGGGCTCAGACAGGGGGTTGCGGTCATCTCCATCTAGTCAGAGCTGCCCAAATCAGCACATCAGCCTGTGAGGCTCACTGCCAAGTGTTGTTGTTCCTGTCAGGGGGAGGTGTGAAGTACCTCCACCCAGAGCAGGCTTTGTTTCTGACCTCTGAGAGCAGAAAGGCTCACATCCCATGAGGTGAGAAACCTGTCTGGTGGTGGCTGGCTGGTGGGGACCAGTCAGCCAATACACTAGGGGCCAGATGCATAAAGAAACCGTTTTGCTATTTCCTAATTGCGAATCTTTGCGATTCGCAATTAGGAAATCATAAAACGGAATACATGAAAGTGTGTGGAACACTTTGAGCAATTCCTAGGGAATTGCAAATGATCTACCTCATGAATATTATTGAGGTAGCTTGCAATTTGCGACCATCTAGGAATTGCAAAAATCACAGCGATGGTGGCCTGCTAGGCTCAGCAGACCACCATGTCTGTGATTGCTTTTAAATAAACAATGTTTTTTTTAAAATGCAGCCCGTTTTCCTTAAAGAAAAGCAGGATGCGTTTGAAAAACAAAAATGAAAAGTTTCTTTTCATTTTTTAAGAGCAGGTAGTGGTCCGTGGGACCACTGCCTGCTCTTAAAAAATGATTTTATACACATTTACAAAGGGGAAGGGGGTCCCTTGCGAATGGGTACCCCTACTTGCAGTAGATGGTAAAATGTGAATGTTTTGCGACCGCATTCACGGTCACAAAACATTCATGCATACAATTAGGATTTGCTATATGGAAGGGACGTCCTAAACACGCACCTTCCAAATAGCGAATCGCAAACCCATTTGCGATTCGGTTACCATTTGCGATTCGGCCCTTTTGCGAGGAGAAAGATGCTTGATGCATATGGCCCTTGAAGTTGGTCTTTTTTCAGGGGGCATCTCTAAGATGCCCTCTAAGTGCATTTTAAATAAAATCCATCACTGGCATCAGTGTGCGTTTATTAAGCTGAGACGTTTGATACCAAATGTCTCAGCCTTCAGTAAAGCCATCATGGAGCTGTGGAGCTCATGTTGACAACCTCCCAGCCCATGTACTCAAAACACCTTCACGGCCCTTACAACGTCTGTGAATGGCACAGACACTGTAGGGGCATATTGTTCATGTAGCTATTCCCTCACCTGGGGTATGGAGCACCCTGCCTTAGGGCTGTG